>NC_141696.1:101477019-102695389 GCF_964263255.1 Lissotriton vulgaris
CTACATACCTGGCTTTTCATCCTATGCCATTCTCTATTCTGTAACTCATAATTTTGCCTTAGTGTTACAGGTATGTGTTTAAAATTCTCTATGTGCGGAGGAGGAGCTACGCGGGCTTCCAAGATGGCAGCGTAGGCCGGTAGCTCCGCGAGACCTGCTCCCCGCCGCAAAATCCTGTCAACATCCTGCTGCGCCTTGGGGAGATTTGTCCGGCGGAAGAGTAGCGGCACGTGCTGGTGCCGCTCCGGGCACGAGAGGTGCTGAGGGGCTGGCGCAGTGAGCCTCCGAAGTTTGGGCCTCCGCAGAATTTGGAGCCGGCGGCTCGTGTGGTCTTGGTCCGGATCTGGTGGCATATTCTGGGACCCTGAAGCGCCGCACTGATGCTCCGGACGCGGTCTCGGACACCTCCTGACGGGGTGCGACCGCGGTTTGGTGAACTGGTGGGCCCGCAAACACGAGTTTTGTGGAGGTAGCACCACATTTTGACACCTTAGCTGGGTTGTTGATGCCCCCCCCTGGACTATAGTGGCCCTTGCCTAGCCGTGAGCTGAAATCTGCCGCTTTCCAGCCTTGAGTTGTGCAGTGTGGCAGATGTGCGCTTGGAGGACATAACAGCAGGGCTGAGTGCCGGTATACCTAAGGCTTGGAATTGTCTGCGGGAGCCCTTTCGCTACACTGTATGGACGGCAGAGTTGCTTTTGAGACTGCCTGAGGCTTGGTGGACTGGACGTGAGAGCCCTGGGCTGCCACCTTGACGCTGGCCACGAATCTCAATTGCAGGCACGTGGAGTTGACTGCAGGGGTACATTGTACATTTGATGACTGCGGCGAGGAGGTGATTCCCGCTACTCCTGCGGTGCCCGATTGGGGCTGGTGGGATTGGCAACAGTTCACTATAGCTATTAGCCCCACCGACGTGCGCCTCCGGTGCTGCTGAGGTGTCCGTGGCGACATTCCACATAAGTGCAGAAGCAACGCCCGAGCCTGTGAGTCAAGGAGAGCTGACCCCAGAGCCGAGGAGTGACCGGGTCTGTGGTACCTACCTGATGAAGTCCGGGAGAAGTTGTTAATCCTGACAGGAGAAAGGACAACGCTCCTGGAGTTGTGGGTGCTGTCCGGACTGGTGAGCGGTACGCAGCGCAAGTACGGATTCAAGTAAAGGAGGGCTACTGGACTGGGATCAGTAGTGGTAGCATACGTTCCTCCCGACGGATCATCGTCGCAGCCGCAGTAGTTGTGGGTCTATAAACCCCAAGTGCGGACTTACGATGCAGCTCGGCCTGAGGGCGAGAAACAACTGCCCAGGTCGACTAAGGGATCCCGCTCCGTTCAATCCAACAAACTGGATCGGTAAACGCTGCCCAGGGGCTCCGCTTCTGGGTCGGGCGGGTACTGGATGGAAACAGAGAGTCCACAGACTCGTCACTGGAGCTCACACTGCAGGATGTGATGGCAGCCATAGATGGGGTCAAGACCTCCCTGGGGCAGCAGATGCAGTTGCTGGATCACAAATTGGACACTGTGTCTATTGAGGTGAACCTGATCCGGGCCAACCTCACCAAAACTAGTGAAAAGGTTAAATCGTTGGATGTCAACACTGCAAGCTTGACAGATGATGTGTCACAGTTGCAACAGGAAGTTCGTGCTCTCAAGGCCTCCAGTGACTTGGCGAACCGCAAGCTCGATGAATACGAAGGACGGGCTCGGAGGAATAACATACGCATAATCGGCGTCCCGGAGAAAGCTGGAGCGTTGGCCCCGGATCTCTTTATTGAAGATATCATCCTTAACCATCTGAAACCAAAAGGGTTACGAAATTTCTTCACGATAGAACGTGCACATAGAATTCCAGGGGGTATACCGAGGCTGGGAGCCCCACCACGTCCGATGATTGCACGGGTGCTCAACTTCCGTGACAGAGACGCTATCCTGCAGGCCTCCAGATCAGGGGGCCCCGTGAATTATGAGAATTCCACCATCACCTTTTTTCCGGACTTTACTCAGATGGTCCAGAGGCAGCGGCAGAGTTTCCTCGGAGTCAAGAAGCGGCTCCGAGACAGAGGTTTGAAATGTGCTATGATGTTCCCTGCCAAGCTGTGAGTCGAGGCTACGGGGAAAGTTTGGTTCTTCGACAACCCTGAAATAGCTTCGTACTGGCTAGAAGGTCTTTCCCCCCAAGGAGGAGCTCTGCGAAGGTGGCGGCGACTATGGACATGGAACACAGGAGCAGGAATGATAAGTATTGCTGTTGCTCGAGCAGCGCAAGCCGGTGGGGAAAGGGACCACTTACGAGACATTCCTATGGAGCGGCCCTTTTGGACTGTTTGCTGCACCAGGCGCAAGTTATAATTCCTATGGGTGGGGGCGTGGATGCGGGGCTCTGACATCCTCCTCTGATGTACATTTAGATAGTTGGTTAGTTACAACATGGGGCAACAGGCACACTGTGAATTGGGGGTTGGCGAATGCCGTGAGCAGGGGTGCAGGGTGGGGGGAGGCGGGATGGTAATGTTTTTGTGTAGTTGTTTTTTTCTTTTATTTCCTTTTCTATGTCTTTTTACGTCAGGTGATAATAATGTAGCGAGATGTCCTTTCCATGGGTTGAATGGCACAGAGTAGTCCAGGATCGGGGATGAGAGTGCTGAGTTGGAATGTGAATGGCTTGGGTAACAAGATCAAGAGAGGGATGGTAAGCCAGCTCATTAGGAGGCACTCCCCAGATGTGGTATTGCTGCAGGAGACACACCTGGTTGGTAATAGGTGCACGGCCCTCCACAAAGGGGGGTATAAGTTGGTGGCGCACGCTGGGTTTCCCACCGGTACTAGGGGGGTCGGGATTTTGGTCAAGAATTCCTTCCCCTTGTCTGTGCAGGCCACATGGTTGGATCAAAGGGGCAGATATGCTGGAGTATCGGGGCAGGTGGGGGGCAAGACGGTCACATTTCTATCTATATATGTACCACCGGGCCTCCAGGCTGATACCTTTTGTGATTTGAGTTCAGTCTTCCTCACGCTGCCCCTCGGCGGCCTAGTCTGGGAGGCGACTTTAATGCTGTACTGGATGGAGAGATTGACCGCAGCCCACCGCGAGCGCTTAGACAATAACAGAGATAGCTTCCAGAATTCCTGGATACGCTAGGTTGATAGGTGGCGGGTGCGCAACCCAACGCTGTTGCATTTCACTCACATTTCAGCGGCGCACTGCAGTCTGTCTAGGTTAGACTACATATTGCTACCGGTGGCAATGGAGATCATGATCCAAGAGGTGAAGTACCTCGGCAGAGGTATTTCTGATCATTCTCCATTGTGGTTACAGCTTGCACTCGGTCGGCCGGCAGTGGGTAGGATAGCTCCTATTAGTGCCTGGCAGTTTAAGGACCCGGCCATCAAAAAAGAGGTGCTCCAGATATCAGATTGCTACTTCCTGGAAAATGTGGGGTCAGTTGACTCACTACAGTCCCTTTGGGATGCATATAATACGGTAGTGAGAGGTGAGGTCCTGTCCTTAGTGACAGGGAAAAAGAAGAAAAGTCAGGCAGAGGTCACTCAGAAGGAGGGTGAGGTTATACTTTTGGAGGAGAGGTTTGCTAAGTCACACACGCCTGCGAAGCTCCAGCTTCTGAGACTCCGTCAGGAGGAATATAAAGGCCTTGTGAGGGATAGAGCGATTGCCCAAAATAATGCCGTGCAGAGCAGAATATATAAGCATGGCGATAAAGACGGTAAATTGATTGCATGGCTTGAGCACGGGGAGCCGGGGTCCAGGTTGGTACCTGAATTAGAAGGATTGTATAGTATCCTGCTATTCTCAATGTGATGCCTTTCTACCACCTATGGAATGTTTATAAGTGCAGCTGTCAGAATGTTGGTGTTCTGCCTAGGTAGTGACAGTTGGATGGGCTGAGCACCTAGATGGATGCTCCTGGTGGGGTCTCCTATTGAGCTTGTACCTGTCTTAACCTAACTGCTCAATAAATCTACTTGAGAACTACCTCAGTTGTCCATACACAGACCTCACTGGTAGTTCGTATAGGGTTATACTCCCTTTAGATTATAACTGTGCACATCTAGGGCCAGATGTAGGTAATTTTATTTTACCACTTCTTAAATACCGAATCATACCGAATCGGTATTTAAGAAGTGGTAAAATAGAGGGGGGGAGATGTAGGTATTTCAGAATCGGTAAATACCGAATCGTTAAGATTCGGTATTTACCGATTCTGTAAATACCGATTCGGTATTGCCCATTGATTCCTATGGGCCCTGAAGCCCATAGGAATAAATGGGCAATACCGAATCTGTAATTACAGATTCGGTAAATACCGATTTTAGCAAGGGTGCAGTGGGTGTCACTTTGACACCCTCTAGCACCCCAAAAATAGGCATGTGCGCCATGTGGCACACAGACATGCCCTAAGGGCATGTCTGTGTGTCACATGGCACAGGTGTGCATGCACACATGTGCATGCACACCTGGATTCGGTATTTTACCACCCAATTGGATTGGGTGGTAAAATACCGATTCTTAAAGCCCTGTGGCACTCTGACATGTGTCAGCTACATCTGCATTTACAGAATCTGTATTTTACCGAGTCTGTATTTACCGATTCGGTAATTTTACCGAATCGGTAAATACAGAATCGGTAAAATACCGATTCTGTAAATGCATGCCCTACATCTCAAAATCCAATTACCGGTCGGTAACGGGCGAATTCGGCCGTTACCGACCGGTAATTGGCCACCTACATCTGGCCCTTGGTGTCTATACACAGATCGCTTCAATTTTTGTTTATCTGTGTTTTGCTAAGGATTATAGTCCTTTTAGTTTCTAACAGCACCACATTAGTTGTCCACACATGGACCCCACATAAATTTTGTAGGTGCGAATTTTGTTTCCCACCCATACTATGTCTTTTCAATCCAGTTTGAAGGAATTTATTCAAAAGTTTAAAGTCTTTTACTTTTCTTGTCTTAAGTTTTACTCATATCTGCTGGTTACCCAGTTTTTTTGTGCACAGTGTGTTTTCACAGTTTTTGTGTCTTGATACTTGCAACGCTTGTAAGTTCTGTTCATAGTCTGGTGCACTGTGCAAATGAGATTTGGTCTTATTATCATATTTAGCTTAAGTTTTATTTTTATTTAAGTGCTTTCATGCATTTATAGCTAAATATGTTCTGTTTTATCGTATCTTGATTAATTTTTCTCGCACTATTACCTTTGCATTACTGATTTGTATTTTGTTTAAGGTTAATGGTGTTTTGATGAGGTTTCTCCCTATTTATTTCTCATCTTCTTTTCGGTTTTATTCTTCCTTTTCTGCTTTTCTGTGTTCTGTAATTTCCATTTTTTTTTTCATTCTCCATTCATTCCTGTTCTGGCCAGTAGGTGTGCGTTGGAGTTGTTTTTCGTATTTTCTTCTATTCTTTTCTTTTTTGCTGTGTAAGAAGGGAGGATGGTTTGTATGTTTGGTTCCATTCTTCTATTCTTTTCTTTTCTGCTGTGTAAGAAGGGAGGATGGTTTGTATGTTTGGTTCCATTCTTCTATTCCTATTTCTGGATTTCTCTTTGGTTCCTTTGTTTAATTTCTATTTCTTGATTTCTCTTGCTGATGCGAGTTTCTTTATTTCTCTTGTTGCTTTGCTTGTGACGGGTGTTCCCCTTTCGCTGTTACTTTCCTTCTTTTGCTTACTTTGCTTGTTTTTATTTCTCAGGTTCTTATTTGCTGTTTCTAGCTTTTGTTTTCTGTATAAGAAAAGGGGATATGTAGTATCCTGCTATTCTCAATGTGATGCCTTTCTACCACCTATGGAATGTTCATAAGTGCAGCTGTCAGAATGTTGGTGTTCTGCCTAGGTAGTGACAGTTGGATGGGCTGAGCACCTAGATGGATGCTCCTGGTGGGGTCTCCTATTGAGCTTGTACCTGTCTTAACCTAACTGCTCAATAAATCTACTTGAGAACTACCTACTAGCGTGGACACAATTACTACAGATTGGAGTCATGTAGTATCACGGATCCGCAGGCGGTGGCAGACGAGTTTTAAGAATACTATCAGAAGGTCTATACCGCTAGCAACGCGTTCACGAAGGCTGAGAACAGCGAAATGATTAAGAACATTGTTATGCCGAGTTTGTCGGAAGAGAACAGGAGCTATCCTGACTCCCCTTTCTCTGATGATGAAGTTGCGCAGGCTATCCGGCAGATAAAATACGGTAAAGCGGTTGCTGCTGCCGGGGTGGCTCTATGACATCGCGTCACCCTCGGATGTGATCCTGAGCCCGCGTCCAGCGATACCTGTGTTTGTTGTGCTGCACCTTGGTGCCTGTATTGGAGACATAGCCCTGTTTGAGGCTGAGGCCTGC
This sequence comes from Lissotriton vulgaris, assembly GCF_964263255.1. Taxonomy (NCBI): domain Eukaryota; kingdom Metazoa; phylum Chordata; class Amphibia; order Caudata; family Salamandridae; genus Lissotriton; species Lissotriton vulgaris. The sequence continues at coordinate 101,483,383 of NC_141696.1, forward strand.
TGTGTGCTGGCGCGTCCTCCTCGCACCGGCTCACGCCTTGCTGCGCACCACTTCTTGTGCTTCCGCTGTGAGGCCTGCTCTCTGAGGCTGGTGATGTTGACGCTGAGTGCACTTGGCGCCTTCTAAATGGATTGCTTCTGTGCTCATCACCGGTAAGGAGCCTGCTGTTGCGGATAGTGTGCCCCAGGATATCTATCTGTTGAGGCCCCCACAGTGAGCAACATGCTGCCTGGGTTGTGCTGCGGGTACTGGAATGCTGGCAGTGCGCTGTGAATTTACGATGCCTATCAGTGATTGCCTAGCAGTGCTTTGTTGGGGACTGTGTTGAGGACTGTGCCCTGCAGTTTTTGGAGTTGGAGCTAGTATTGAATATTTAGTCTGCCACGTCATTTTTACCCCCTACTACACAATTTTATGGTTTTGATCAGGACATTTAGGGGCTTTGTTTTTTGCCTGCAGTACCTACCTGTTGGCGCCTGCTATCCCTGGGTACGGTTGGCGGCTCTCCAGACCAATCATGGGGCGCACGGACAAACAGCAGGGCAAACGTAACTCTGAAACTAATAAAAATCCTAAATCTCACACCCCAAATGCCTCGGATACTGAGACTGAGCTAGAGCAGGGCTCCAGAACTAAGCTTGAGCGCTTGATGGTGTCTATGCAGCAGAGCCTCCATACTATAGACGCCAAAATTGACAATTTGAATCTGCGCATGGACACGATGGCGTCCAAATTAGATAAGCAGGGCGCGCAGCCAGCTGAGGCCTCTCAACGCCTCTCAACCGCTGAGGATCGGGTGGAGGCAGTTAGTACCTCTTGTGCCAGTATGGAAAAGCTTTTGGAGGTTATCAGAGCTAAAAATGAGGATATTGAGGCCCGGTCCCGAAGGTACAACCTATGAATAACTGGTATTTCGGAGTCAACCAACACAGGGCCCATGGAGCTGTATGTAGAAACACTTCTTACGTCTCTGTTAGGGACGGAACACTTTTTGAACGTCTTCATTGAAGAAAGAGCTCATCGCTCCTTAGCTGCCCAGCCCATTCCGGGGGCGCCGCCCCGACCGATTATAGCTCGCTTACTGAATTATCGTGATCGGGATACTGCGCTAGGTCTGGCAAGGGAGAAGGGCAGCCTAAATTATCAAGGAATGAAGGTGGAGCTGTTTCCAGATTTCACGGTGGCGGTGCAGCAGGCACGCAGGGAATTCCATGCAGTGAAGAAAAAACTGCAATCGCTGCACATCCAATATGCAATGATTTATCCTGCTCGCTTACGCATTCAGCATGACGGAAAAGCCCAGATCTCCACGCCTCAGGAGGCACTTCAATACACCCGGCAGTACGTTCAGAAAATGGTCGTGGTAGTTCATTCAATTTTTAAACATGTGAAGACAGACAATTCACCACAAAGTCAATTCGCATTCTATTCAAACGAAAAAAGAATGTATTTACATAAGTGAAACATTCATTATATGCTTTTGTAATTCAAAGCATTAATGTTACTCCATGTATCAACTTTGATATGTCCTTAGTACATGTGATATTTACAGTGCGACATAGAGGAGGAAGTTTTTTTTGGGAATGAGGGTCAATAGATGAGTGAGGGACAGGGTAAAGGTATAGTGACATAGGCACATTTACATTAATATACAGTGAAACCTTTACAGCCTAATTTCGGTCCGTAGTTCCCATAAAATCATAACACATAGGTACAATGAATTTGACTTGTTCTGTTCCTATGGGTTTGAGGGTATGTGGTAGTCTACGTTTTGAACCCTGTATAAAGGAGGGTGATTTGTTCCTCAATGTGGGGTCTTCATCAGGACGGGGTTGTGTAGATAGCACCTGGAAATAATAGACATGATTCAGTGCATGTATTACAATATGGTGAAAGAATCAAGTTGATAACCATATAGGAACCTACTTATGGTAGGATGTACCAATCAATGGATGATCCTTGTGTGCATTCAATAGCTTCTTGGTATCTGTGGTAGAGTAAAATCTCAGTGTTAAGGAGAGGTGGAGATATAAGGGAGTCTCATATATCTAGTTTGTGGTAGCGTGACTCACTTTACTGCATGTAGGTCATCTAGGGTAATAAATCTCCCGATGTGTGTTGGTCATCTGGGGTAATGAATCTCCCGATGCGTGTTGCAATTAGTCAACCGGACACAGTCTGTGGAGAAGGGACATAAGGTATATATCAGATCTTAAACGGCATGGATGCTTAGAGTTTGCATAGGGTGGGGCTGTCCAATATATAGGCATTAAGAAAACATCTGGCCCGCTCTGGGTTCGGGTAAGGAATGCCAGAAACGGCTATAAAACAACCCGCCTTCTGGGAGAAGGACCGGGTATGAATGTCCCGTATGTTAAAATAAGCAGAGTTAATAAAGCTGTGCTCGGAAAATCTGTCATTGTCATAGGAAGGCCTTTCCTGTTGTGGAAATGCGTCAAAAGGGTGTGATGGTGGGTGTGCTGCAGGACGGAAAAGCAGGCAAGGAGGCCGAATATAGTGGGCTATGCTGTTAGTTTATTTCGCATAAGGTAGAAAACAAGCCACAACAGAAAAGGGTTCCAGGGGATGATGCCGGTGTCCACTCCGGGTCTTGGGTCCGGGTCCAGTTCTTCAGGACGTCCAACGACGGGTCCGGTATCGGGAAGGATCCACGGAGGGCAGTAAGAGAAGAAAAACAAGGGACCGTTAGTCCTATCTTGGGTCTCAAGGTACAATCGTAACAGTCACCGTCACCCGGGCAGTGAGGGGGGGGGGAAAGGAGACAGTGGGGAAGGGAGGTATCGGGGTGGAGGAAAAGAAGGGCGGTATGCAGAAAGGGTGTCGAATCGGGTCGTGTGGGGGAGGGCTTGTTGCACAGTGAGGGTGCTATACATGTATGGTACAGTGCAAGGAACGTGTATCTAAAGAGATTGGGGTTATTTACAGGGACTTTACAGCGAGCTCCTAGCGAGCACCGAAAAGGAATTAGTAGGGTACTCACACGGTCCGCCGCAACTCTCCAGTGAGTCGCGGCCGCTCTTCAGCCACCTCCTGAGGACTCCACCACTCTTCGGTCCACACGTCTTCGTCGTTCGCCTGCTCTCCTTCTTCCGCTCCAGTCCGAGTGTCCTGCCACGATGCTCCGACGGCGTTCTGGTCCCTGGTCTCGGCTTTTCCCTGTTCTGGCGCTGCCACGGGGGTGGGACTTCCGGGGTCAGAGGGGTGTACTTCCTCTGGACGCAGTTCTCTGGTTGGTTCCTGTAAGAGAGAGAAGGGCGGGGGTCCGTTTGTTATGGTTGCTGCTCCGGGCCCCGTTTCCGACACGGGGAATTGTTTGCGGGGTTGCAGTCCCGGCGGAAAGGAAGGCGGTACGTGTGTGAGAGGGCAACTTCCAGGTAGGGGGGCCCGCGGCACCGTCTCACATCCCCTTCCCCTAGCTGTCCTTCTTGTAAGGGTTGGAGAAAGGGGGTAGCGGGAAAGGAAATCGGCATTACCCTGGTCAGACCCTTTCCGGTGTTTTGTCTTGAAGTGGAAGGGCTGTAGGGACAGGAACCAGCGGAGGACCCGGTCATTCTGCCCTTTGTTCAGGGCCATCCACTCCAAGGGGGCGTGATCGGTGTAGAGGACAGAGTCTCTGCCTTCTAGGTAGTATCGTAGGCTTTCAACAGCCCACTTTATTGCCAGGGCTTCTTTTTCCTCTACAGCGTAATTCCTTTCTCTGGGGAACAGTTTTCGGCTCAAATAGAGAATGAGTTTTTCGTTCCCTAGGACATCTTTCTGTGACAGCACTGCCCCTAACCCTTGATCGGAAGCATCTGTTTGCAGAATGAAGGGCAGCGAGTAGTCAGGGCTCACCAGGACAGGACTGGAGGTCAGGGCATGTTTTAGGTCTGTGAAAGCCTGCCACAATACGGGGGTGGGTTTTTTTAGCATCTCATCGGATCGGTTTGTTTTCTTTAGTAGATCTGTGAGGGGTGCTGCTCTCTGTGAAAAATTGGGAACAAACCGCCGATAATAACCCAGAAGCCCTAAAATGGCTCGAAGATCTTTTTTGTTTGAGGGAAGGGGAGGGATTGGATGGCCTCTGTTTTGCTTTCTTGGGGTCTTATCAGGCCATCCCCCAGGAGATAGCCCAGGTATTTGACTGTTTTTGCTGCCAGGGTGGTTTTGGCGGGGTTGATAGCAAAACCAAAGGAGCCAAGGGAAGAGACAACATTGAAAAGATATGCCAAGTGTTGGGCCCAGCTATCACTGAAAATGATGATGTCGTCTAAATAGGCTCCGGCATACTGGGAGTGGGGCCTTAAGACGTGGTTCATAGCACGCTGAAAAGTGGTGGGGGCGCCATGAAGCCCAAAGGGCATGACTATAAACTGGTACAACCCCTCAGGGGTGGAAAAGGCGGTTTTCTTTTCGTCTTGTTCCCTGAGGGGTATCTGCCAATACCCTTTGCAGAGATCAAGGGTGGAGATGTATTTTGCCTTTCCTATCCTCTCGATCATCTCGTCCACACGGGGCAAGGGATAGGTGTCAAAGCTGGATACCTTATTGACCTCACGAAAGTTGATGCAGAACCTGACAGACCCGTCAGGTTTCGGCACAAGGACGATAGGGGAATTCCAGTCGCTTACTGAGGGCTCTATAATCCCCATCCTTTGCATCTCTTCTATCTCCTTTCTTATGACTGTCCGGCGAGCCTCTGGGACTCTGTAGGGTCGCAAACGGACAACTTTCCCTGGCTCTGTTTCTATTGCATGCTCAGTGATAGTGGTTCGACCAGGAGAAGAGGAGAAGACCCCTTTCACAGGACATAGGGCTTCTCAGAGTTCCCGAGCTTGTACGGGGTTCAGCTCGGGATCAAGACATGGGTCAAAAGGGAAAGGAGGTGGTAGGCTGGATCCGGAAAGGACCGGATGGGGTCCTTCCCATTTTTTTAGAAGGTTCACATGGTAAATCTGGGACGTACCCCGAGTGGGGTCCAGCTCTACCTCGTAGGTAACCGGGGTCACCTGCCGTCGGATGGTGTAGGGCCCTTGCCATTGACCCAGGAGCTTCTGGTAGGATGAGGGCATCATGAGGAGGACCAGATCGCCGATAGCGAAGACACAGGTTCTAGTGCCTTTGTCATACTGCTTCTTTTGGGTGTCTTGGGCGCTCACTAGGTTCTGCCTGACTATGTCCCGAATCACCAATAGGTGGGTCTTCAGGTTTTCCAGGTATTCTGGGAGCGGACCTCTGCTTCCCAGGCCTCCTGTGCCATGTCTAACAGGGTACGAGGGGGGCGCCCGTACAGCAACTCATAAGGGGAATATCCCGTGCTGCTCTGTGTCTTGCATCGGATGGCGAATAGGGCCAATGGCAGCATGTCTTCCGACCGTTTTGCTTCTAGGCCCAAGAGTTTTTTTAGAGTTTGCTTTAATGTGGCATTATAGCGCTCAACCAATCCGTCTGTTTGCGGATGATATACTGACGTTCTGATTTGTTTTATCCCCAATTGGGAACAGACTTGTTTCATGAGAGCAGAAACAAAAGGTGTGCCCTGATCGGTCAGGATTTCCCGGGGAAACCCTACCCGTGAAAATATAGAGATAAGGGCCTTGGCGATGTTCTGAGCAGTGGGTTGACGCAGGGGTATGGCTTCCGGGAAGCGAGTGGCATAGTCTACTATGACTAACGCATAGCGACACCCGCTTCGCGAGGGCAAGAGGGGTCCTATTATGTCCATCCCTATTCTGCTGAACGGGACGTCTATGAGGGGAGGGGTTGTAAAGGTACTCTGGGGGGTCGATAACGGCTATGTTTTTGACAGACCGTGCATTCACTGCAGTAGGTCTTAATCCTCTGGTGTACGCCGGGCCAATAGAACTTCTCAAGGACTGCCTGACTGGTCTTTTCATTCCCGAAATGACCCCCTAAAAGGTGGCTGTGAGCTAGGAAGAGGACTTTGTCTTGGAAAGGACCGGGGATTATTAACTGTGGGTTCTGTTGTGCCCCCCCTTTTCGGTGTAGCAACCCGTTCTTCTTGTAGAAGTAGGGACCTACTTGCAAGGGATCCTCGTTATCTAAGGCCCTTTCCCATGCTTCCTGTAGGAGGGGAACCTCTTGTTGTGCTGCCCTGAATTCCCTGTCTGTCTGCCAGGGGTGGTCTTCCGTAAGAGCGGGATATGCACTGGTGTAGTCTTTTTTTTCTTTTCTTTTCTGGCTTTTGGGATTGTGTGGTTTGGGATCCGTATCCGGGGATGTCTGACCCTGAGAATAAGGAGCCTCCTTCCACCACTGGGCCAGGGAGTCTGTGGTCTCCTGGAGGAGCATAGGCAGTCCGGGGTAGTCGCTCCCTAATATGGCTTGCTCTGGTAGAGCTGGCACAAGACCCACTGTGAGGCATGTTCCGGGGTCCTTGTGATGCTGGACTCGCACCTGGGTAGTGGGGTAACGTTTGGTATCCCCGTGGACACATTGGATGGCTACGACTCCCGTAGGGGTACCAACCGGGAGGGCTAGGTCTTGCGGTCTGAGAACGCTCTGACGGCAGCCGGTGTCGGCAAGGGCCAAGACTCGTTGTCCATCGATAGACACAGGGCAGTGAAACGGGGGGTGCGGTCCCCGGAGTGGTGCAGACATAGTTCCTCACGAGGCCGATCTCCATCGGCTCTTCCTTCTGTGGACACACATGGGCGATGTGTCCGAAACCCCCACAAGAATAACACTGGGGTCTGCGGTTAGGTGGCCGGAACAGGAGCGGTGCGGGCAAAAGGGGAGATGGTTCTGGTCTTCGGGGCAACAGGGGTCGGGGTGGACGAGTGGCTGTCGCGTTGTGGGGCCTGTGCAGATGCTCCTTCATGCCCCGATGGAGTTCTTGAGCTCGGCTAAAGGCACAAGCAATTTCGATGGCTGTGTCCAGTGTGAGGCGGGAGTGTTGTCTTACCCAGCGCTGGGTAGCCTGGTGCAGGGAATTCAAGAACTGTTTGAGGTATATTTTCTCAAGGATGTCATCCTTTGTGGAGGCCTCGGGTCTGAGTCATCTATTTGCGAGATCCCTGATTCGAAAAGAGAGGGCCCTTGGATTTTCTTGGGGTCTCTCTTTCGCTTGTCTCAGTTTTACCCTATAGGTATCGTCGTCTATACCAAGGCGTTCCAATATGCATTTTTTTATGTCCGCATACGGTGTGTTGCCCTGTACATTGGCCTGTTGATAGGCGGCCTGCAAGTCGCCGGTTAAAAGGGGTCCTAAGTATTGGCCCCATCGGTCCACAGGCCAATTGGCGGCTTGGGCTAGTCTCTAAAAGTTGGTGAAGAAGTAGTCCGGGTCTTCCCCCAGCACGTACTTCGGTAGGAACACGGAAGGGAGAGAGGTCATAGACCTTTGTTGTCCCAGGGCATCGGTTAGTTTTCCCATTGTTTGTTCGTGGACTACCCCCTGACCCTTAAGAACGTCGTGAAGCTGTCCCCTATCATCTTCAGCGGTCTTCAGGAATCGCTCCATCAGTTTTCCTAACTGTTCCTGTGATTCCGCCATCTTTTTCACGACGGCCTCCATGCTTCCAGCGGATCCCACTTCTGACACCAGATGTGATGGTGGGTGTGCTGCAGGCCGGAAAAGCAGGCAAGGAGGCCGAATATAGTGGGCTATGCTGTTAGTTTATTTTGCATAAGGTAGAAAACAAGCCACAACAGAAAAGGGTTCCAGGGGATGTTGCCGGTGTCCACTCTGGGTCTTGGGTCCGGGTCCAGTTCTTCAAGACGTCCGACGACGGGTCCGGTATCGGGAAGGATCCACGGAGGGCAGTAAGAGAAGAAAAACAAGGGACCGTTAGTCCTATCTTGGGTCTCAAGGTACAATCGTAACAGTCACCGTCACCCGGGCAGTGAGGGGGGGGGAAAGGAGACAGTGGGGAAGGGAGGTATCGGGGTGGAGGAAAAGAAGGGCGGTATGCAGAAAGGGTGTCGAATCGGGTCGTGTGGGGGAGGGCTTGTTACACAGTGAGGGTGCTATACATGTATGGTACAGTGCAAGGAACGTGTATCTAAAGAGATGGGGGTTATTTACAGGGACTTTACAGCGAGCTCCTAGCGAGCACCGAAAAGGAATTAGTAGGGTACTCACACGGTCCGCCGCAACTCTCCAGTTAGTCGCGGCCGCTCTTCAGCCACCTCCTGAGGACTCCACCACTCTTCGGTCCACACGTCTTCGTCGTTCGCCTGCTCTCCTTCTTCCACTCCAGTCCGAGTGTCCTGCCACGATGCTCCGACGGCTTTCTGGTCCCTGGTCTCGGCTTTTCCCTGTTCTGGCGCTGCCACGGGGCGGGACTTCCGGGGTCAGAGGGATGTACTTCCTCTGGACGCAGTTCTCTGGTTGGTTCCTGTAAGAGAGAGAAGGGCGGGGGTCCGTTTGTTATGGTTGCTGCTCCGGGCCCCGTTTCCGACACGGGGAATTGTTCGCGGGGTTGCAGTCCCGGTGGAAAGGAAGGCGGTACGTGTGTGAGAGGGCAACTTCCAGGTAGGGGGGCCCGCGGCACCGTCTCACAAAGCGCCACAAAAATTAATGATAATAAAGGCGTGTTACTTTTTCTGGTTCTTGTGGCTCAAAGAGCTGACTACTGGGCGGCAGTGTTTAAACAGATATAGCTTAATATCCAAGGCGCCTCGCTTGCTCTGGGTTAGTACTGAAAGCGGCTCGTGGAGCTGTCTACCGAGCGAAAGCATGCAATTCAGTGAGATGTCAGCTGTGCTGGAAAAGGGGATCATCCCGATCAATGCTCTAAGGCGAAAAAAGAATACATCATTGGGCCCGTGTTACGGGAACGTGTTGGTAAAAAAAAGGATCGTGTAGTAGTGGCAATCGTGCCTAACATAGTTGTGTGTGAGACATATCCTACAAGTCTCTTGGGATGTCTTGTGGGCTAAAGCATGTTCTTACCTCATTCATGTCCTCGGTACGACTGGCAAGCAGTTTGCTCGAGATGCTCACGAAGAAAAGAACTAGACTGAGGGGGCGTGTCTACATCACACGGTGCCGACGCTAGCTGCTAGTTGGAGGGTCGTCTCTCCTTGAGCCAATACGGAACTGTGTGGGGCTTGGAATGGGTTGTCATGGTGACACGTGTGGCGTACAAGAAGCGTGTTAGTCAAATAGATAGACGTCGGCTTTCCTTAAGGTTCCTCTAGCCTATCATGTTTCTTAAACCGGTTCTGTCGCAGTAAGTTAAATGGGAGCGTGTTACCAGACAGTGCATACTTTCTTGTATATTATAGACCACAACAGGTTTGTTTTTTGTACAGATCGCATTGAAAGCGTTTGGACACATTAAAACCTGGATTACAGTTTTTCAAATAAAAAAATGGTATGATATGCATATTTTAAACAACGACAGGTTTATTTGCTGAGCAGATCGAATTGGAAATGTTTATACACATTAAAAACATTATTTTAAATAAAAAACGGTGTTATTTGAAATTTGTACACATATTAGGCTGCAGTTCATTAGAGCCCTATTCAAAGATAGTGTATACTTTCTTGTATATCTTGAAACAAGACATGTATATTTGTTGTACGAATTGAATTGAAAACGTTTAGACACATTCAAAGATAGACTCCATTTCTTACAGGTAAGTTACGCTTCAATGAACATTTGTGTACATATTGGACTGTAGAGCCCTGTTCAAAGAAATATAATGGAAAACAATGTCGTATTTAGGCATTACATACATCGCTATAATCAAAACAGAGAGATCTATGTGACAGTAACACATTGACCTTGCATCTATGATAATACTGAGTCGTATCTGATCATCTAGGCAACCTAAGTATAAACTGAAACAGTGATATAGCGTGGCTATTCTAGGTAGTGTATTTATTCAGAGTGTAGACCTGCTAGTTGGGCATATGTGGCGTCAAGTTAGTTAAGACCGTTGGCCACTGTGTTTAATAAAAGCATCTACTTGCATTCCCTGACATTCAACACTGGGCTGAGATCACCCCCTCTTTGACCTAGTGCTACTTTCTCCAACACTAGCCATCTTAGTTATTCCGGGGTGTGTTTTTGGGTATCAAAATGTTCAATCAACGGGGCTCCCAATGTTTGACATCTGATACGGCTACAGTGCTGTAGGATCCGATTTTTTACCCGTTGTTTGGTCTGTCCCATGTATATTAGATCACATGGGCATAGAACTGCGTATATCACATCACTGGTATTGCAGTTAGTGTGTGCTTTAAGGGTGATGGTATTGTTTTATATAGGTTAAGATCTTAGTTTCTAGGCACATCGAGCATGCTTTGCATTTGGTACATTTGTAGTGGCCTTCCACCTCCGGTAGGTTCCACATTGACTGAATCGTTGGGGCAGGTGGTGTTTCAAGTAGTGATCGGACCACATGGTCCCTGATGTTCTTGGCCTTTTTGAAGGCATGCATAGGAGGTTCAGGCATTTCTATAGTATCTGTGACCAAACCCCAGTGTCTGTTGATTGTCCTTTTGATTTCATTGCTCCTTGTGCAGTGCGTAGTAATGCATATCATCCTGTCTTGTCCAGTGGTACGTTCTCTGGGTGTCAGTAAGTTATCTCTATCGTTGTACCAGGTCCTCTTTCTGGCTCTTTTTTCCAGTCTCTTGGGGTATCCTCTCTCTTGGAGGCGGGAGATCAATTCGTCCGACTCGTTAAAGAAGTCTTCTTTCAGAGAGCAGTTTCTCCTGAGACGGAGAAACTGCCCAAAAGTTCTAGTTCTTTTCTTCGTGAGCATCTCAAGCGAACTGCTTGTCAGTCGTACCAAAGACACGAATGAGGTAAGAACATGCTTTACGCACTAGACATCCCATGAGACTTGTAGGCTATGCCTCACACGCAACCATGTTAGGCACGATTGCCACTACACGATTGTTTTATTTTCCAACACGTTCCCGTAACACGGGCCCAGCGATGTATTCTTTGTTTGCTTAGAGCGTTGATCGGGATGATCCCCATTTTCCTGCACAGCTGACATCTCACGTAATTACATGCTTTAGCTCGGTAGACAGCTCCACGAGCCGCTTTCAATACTAACCCAGAGCAAGCGAGGTGCCTTTGATATTAAGCTAGATCTGTTTAAACACTACTGCCAGGTAGTCAGCTCTTTGAGCCTCAAGAACCAGAACAAGTAACGCGCCTTTATTATCATTAATTTTTGTGGCCCTTTTGACGCGTTCCCACAACAGGAAAGGACTTCCTATGACAATAACAGATTTTCTGAGCACAGCTTTATTAACTTTGCTTATTTTAACATACGGGACATTCATACCCGGTCCTTCTCCCAGAAGGCGGGTTGTTTTATAGCCGTTTCAGGAATTCCTTACCCGAACCCAGAGCGGGCCACGTGTTTTCTTAATGCCTGCTAATATAAGCTATGTATGGGACAGCCCCACCTTATGCAAACTCTAAGCATCCATGCCGTTTAAGATCTGATCTATACCCTATGTCCCTTCTCCACAGACTGTGTCCAGTTGACTAATTGCAACACGCATCGGGAGATTCATTACCCCAGATGACCAACACACATCGGGAGATATATTACCCTAGATGACTTACAAGCAGTAAAGTGAGTCACACTACCACAAACTAGATATATGAGACTCCCTGAATATCTCCACCTCTCCTTAACACTGAGATTTTTCTCTACTACAGATACCAAGGAGCTATTGAATGCCCACGAGGATCATCCATTGATTAGTACATCCTAACAGAAGTAGGTTCCTATATGGTTATCAACTTGATTCTTTCACTACGCTGTAATACATGCACTGAATCATGTCTTTTATTTCCAGGTGCTCTCTACACAACCCCGTCCTGACGAAGACCCCACATTCAGGAACAAATCACCCTCCTTTATACAGGGGTCGAAACGTAGACTACCACATACCCTCAAACCCATAGGAACAGAACAAGTCAAATTCATTGTACCCATCTGTTATGATTATATGGGAACTACGGACCGAAATTAGGCTGTAAAGGTTTCACTGTATATTAATGTAAATGTGCCTATACCTTTACCCTGTCCCTCACTCATCTATTCACCCCATTCCCAAAAAAACCTTCCTCCTCTATGTCACACTGTGAGCACTGTAAATATCACATGTACTAAGGACATATCAATACATGGAGTAATATTATTGCTTTGAATCACAAAAGCATATAATGAATGTTTCACTTATGTAAATAAATTCTTTTTTCGTTTAATTAGAACGCGAATTGACTTTGTGGTGAATTGTCTGTCTTCACATGTTTAAAAATTGAATGAACTACCACGACCATTTTCTGAACTTACTGTTATCTTGACCCAGGTCGGGTGGTTTGATGGGTTAACCCTGTTAAAACTTAATATTCAATACACCCGGCAGCTGGAACGTCATTCACCAAGAAGAGAAAAAGTGGGGGACTCTGACTCTGAAGGCTGCCCTGATGAACTGAATATCCTTTTGCATTGCTTACTGTTCTTATGCCACTACTGTTCTTGGCTTAGGTGTCTTCACATGCCTGTTTGGGATGCTTCCACTGTTTGCTGTGCATGTTGGATATCTTATTGTGTGATATTATGACTGCCTTGTTGTCTTTAGCTGTATAACTGTTGCTGATTGAAATGTAATAGTTGATGGGAGTGCTGACGATGGTCTGAGGGCCCTTTTTTTCTTATTACAATATTAAGAGCCAGTTTACTATTCAGATAATATGCTTTGTATAGCTTATCACGCTATGTCTCGGCCCACCCTGATATTCTGGGGTGCCAGTGGCTGCAAACGCTTCTCTCTATGGGAAATCCCCACAAGGTTGTTTCCTCTGCCCTGACACATTTTTGTCTCTCTGTTGCATTGTTTTTTGATTGGAGATCCTCCTTGTGTACTTTGTCAGCCCTGCAACATGTTCTGTTTTTTTTGTTGTTTTTTTTATGTTACACATGGGTTTGTCACAGCAGGCTTATGCTGCTGGAGTGAGTGGGGTGGGATGTTGGGGATTATTTTTTTATGGATTGTACATTGGCAGCTTATGGCGGGTACGGTATGGTAGTGTTGGGGACACTTTGCGGTCGCTATGGTAGGTATTTTCACTTTCTGGCCGAGTCATGTCTGACTCCACTGACAAAATGATCTCCTTGCTCAGTTGCTCAGTTGGAACGTAAGAGGGCTCAATAATCCCAAAAAAGTGAGTCAGGTGCTTTCCTATCTTGATCGGCATCGCATCGAATTGCTCTCATGCAGGAGACACATCTTACCAAGCATGCAGTGTCTAATGTTGCTACCAGGTGGGTGGGGGTGAAGCTGGCTTCCTCCTATTCTTCCTACGCGCAGGGGGTGATGATTCTGATTAAAAAAGGAACCCCCTTTGTACCAATTACCGTAGAGGAGGATGATGGTGGTAGGTTTATAATAGTCCAGGGAACATTGTATGGTAAATCTCTGGTGTTGATTAATGTGTATGGTCCAAACACTGATGAGCCCTCTTTTTATGACACCTTATGGGGGGAAGCTCTACAAACTACTCCCTTCCACTGTTATATGCGGGGGTGATTTTAACGTGACGTTGAACCCCACTATGGACTAAGTGTATGTGACAGACCTTCCTTCTAAGAGGGAAGCCTCTTCGCTGAAAGACGGTATGCTGACGCTGGGGCTTGTTGATGTCTGGCTTTTGCGTCATCCTTGCGCAAGGGAGGGCACTTGCCATTCCTATGCTCGTCACGCCTGGTCCCATATAGATTTATGGTAGTAGTCTAAAGATGCCAGTGACTGGACGGTACAGATTGAACACCTGCCTAGAACACTATCGGATCACTCCCCCGTGCTTCTTCGCATGGCCTTGCCAGCTTCCACTTCTCCTTCTTTCCAGTGGCGGCTCCAGCCCTCATCCTTGTTAGATCTGATATTTTATGAGGGTGTTCGGGAGGCCATTGCTGATTACTTTAAACACAATACTGGCTCGGTTGACACTATGGGGTCACTCTGGGAGGCCTTTAAGGTGACCTTACGTGGGGTTTGTATTGGACTGCAAGCAGAGGTTCTTAAGTCACTCAGGGGCACCTTGTCTACGTTGGAGCATGAATTGAAGGGGCTGGAACTGCGATAGGAAAGTTCGACTGACCCTTCTGTGCTTGCGCTCATTAAGGAAAAAGTTGCAGAATATAATGAGGTAACTGACCAAGAGATACAACACATGTCCCGGAGAAGCCAGGCTAGATATTATGGGGAGGGTGGCAGACCTGGCAGAGCACTAGCTGCCCGTATTATGGAACCTAGGGGTGGTGCCTACATGGTTAATTCGATCACAGTTGATGAAGTCACTTATTATGACACTCCAACTATCTTGCAAGCATTCACCACTTATTATACAGATATGTATGCTTATCGCCCAGCTGCAGATGAAGCTGAACTGCAACAATATTTGGATGATATAGCATTAGTCTGGCTTTCTTGGGGGCAACAGGAGTTTTTAATGCACCCTATTACACTAGGTGAAATGCGAGACACTATTGCAGCCCTTCCTAACGGTAAATCAGCTGGTACTGACGGGTTGCCGGCGGAATTTTATAAAACCTATTTTGACATTCTTGCCCCTTGTTTGCTCCAGGTCTTTGAAGAAGCGTATGAGAATCAATGTCTGCCTCCAACTTTACGTGAAGCGTTGGTGGTCACGCTTCTCAAGCCTGGTAAGCCATCGGACAGGTGTGAATCCTACCGGCCGTTGTCCTTAATCAATACCGATGTTAATATTTTAGCCAAAGTTTTGGTGACCAGATTGCAGGTGCTTCTTCCCGTTATGGTGCTACCGGATCAGTCTGGTTTTGTGCCCACCCGCTCTACCTCCCATAATCTGAGGACTCTATTTGCAGTTATGCACGTCCTGGAACCTACGTAGCCAGCGGTGGTAGTTCTCCTTGACGCCGCCAAGGCTTTTGATTCGATCTCTTGGTCCTATATGATTGCCATTTTACTTCGTATGGGGGTTCCTTTTGTCTTTAACAACTGGATAAAACTGCTCTTTACTTGTCCTGCTGTGCGAGTGAGGGTTAATAGTGAATTATCCACACTGTTTCATATTTATCGTGGGTAAAATAGACTGCCCCCCACTGCCAAATTATGGCTGCAGGATTTAACTTATTGTCGGGATCAGTTAGTCTGTTAATGCTGAAGAGCTGCCTGCGCCATCGAGACCAGGGGACATTTGGATGCCCCTTACAACTTACTTGCTAACTGTGCCCACTATCTAACTTACTGTTCTCTGTGGCAACGTGTTGGATGGTTTCACTAAATGATTGCATTGCACTGTATTCTCTTGCTCTCATCCATTCTTTTTATTACTCGGATGAGATGCCTTCTATGTGATTGTATGTGTAGCCCCAACCTGCCTCCAATGGATGTTTCAATTATATGTATTGTATTGGTATCAACCTGTATGCCATGTACTGTACCTTTTTTGTGATTTCTGTTGTTTCTCGTTGAAAAATGATCAATAAAAATAAAAGTCTATGTCCATTCTAAATACAAAGGATCATAAACAGTGGAACACCTGGCGTGGGAAGAGGGCATCGTAAGGGGTATAACTCATCACTGAGATTTGTAGATGATATTACAACCCTGTAACTATATTCCAGTCTATACTGTGCAGTACATCATCTCACTGGGAGTTTTAAACTTTCTCTTTACTAAGATAAGCATTGGGATTGACAATACGTTATTGCGTCTGCTGGTTGATTGTTGAGGTCCGAGCTCTGAGCTCACTACCTCCATGAGGAGCCATTGACTGTTCAACCTTGCAGCCGAGGGAGTCAAGTCCAGAAAGGGGTGTATTTGGTTGAGTTTGCAGAGCCATACTAAGATGCACTATAGGACACTAGTGGCAAACAATGGTAACCACCACTGCTGTTACCAAGTAGCCATGTCTGCCATGTGGCCTCCCTGAACGGGGTTTGACGTTGAGTTACTAATGCCTGACATGTGGCAACTTGAAAGTTCTATGGTAATAAAATCAATGCAATGACGTACATAACCACTAAAACATCTGCCATTGTTTTATCTAGCTTATCTTCCATATCTGTGCAAAGTGCCATTGTCTTACGCTGGTTGAGGCTGCTATTATACTTTCTGTGTGTCCACAGAAGCTGCCACTGTTTACTACTATCTCTATGTGTGTGACCAGCTACACCATTGTTTGGTTTTGAAAATCTAATAAATCTCCATCTCTTTCTCATATAGGTGAATGATACCTTCGAGAGCGGCCAATACACACCTTGCTGAAGAAGTGCTGTAGCTTGCTGTGGTCTGCTTCTGTAGAGGTCTCAAGGCGTCATGCATTTGTGCTGCAGTGCCAGCTATGGC
Source organism: Lissotriton vulgaris (assembly GCF_964263255.1). Lineage (NCBI taxonomy): Eukaryota > Metazoa > Chordata > Amphibia > Caudata > Salamandridae > Lissotriton > Lissotriton vulgaris. The sequence goes on from NC_141696.1 coordinate 101,499,722, forward strand.
TAATTAGCTTTGGGATGGGGAGGATATCCTAGTCCTACCAGCTCGACTTCAACTCTGTTACATCCTGGGGGCAGGCAGCATCATATAGGACCACAACACTTATGCAGCACCAGAGATTACAAAGCTCCCATTTCACAGAACTATTTTTTCAATGAATTCATTGTTTTCCAGGGAAGAGGACAATCTATTATCTTGATTGACAAGTACAATTAACCAATGACTCACTGTAAGGCTGCAGAATGAGTATCCTGCACTTCAGGGATACTAGTGACGTTTCTACTATTAAAACCAGATCACCACACTTAGGGCTAGATAGCGGGAGTGTTAGACATGGAGGTCTCTGGTTGGCAGAGGTAGGTACCTTTGTCAAAATAGGGACCCTTGCTTCTAGTGTTACTGGAACTTCTATGTTAATTATTGGCCCTCTTGAGGTATTGCTAGACAAAGTAGGTGAGGACTTGGAGATCTGCAGCAGATTCACTTCTTTTCTCTAGTAGCACAGCTGCTGACATAGGCAGAGGTTAGTTTATTCGTTTTTAGATGTTCGGTGGGTCAGAATTGTTTTATTAAATGAGGATTGTTTCTTTGATGAAGAGTATTAGAAATGGGGGTCTCTAGTTGGCAATGGTTTGCAACTTTGTCCAAATAGGGACCCTTGCTTCTAGTCAGGGTAAGGGGCTACACATCTAAAATAACCCCTTCTCACCCCCTTGGTAGCTTGGCACGAGCAGACAGGCTTAACTAAGAGGCAGTGTGTAAAGCATTTGTTAACACATATAGTAATAGTGAAAACACTACAAATGAACAACACACCAGTTTAGAAAAATAGGTAATCTTTACTAGACTTATACAAGACCAAACGACAACAACCCACAATACTGTAATCAAAAATAAGTCTTTAAAATGTTAAAAAATAGCTTAGTTCAATGTAGATGGTAAATGTGACACTTTACTCTCAAAATACCTGGGATGCGTCACGCAATGCAAACAAAAGTGTCGCAGGGTAGTGAAGAGCAAAGCAAATCTCAAAATTATAAGTAAAAAAATCTTATTACTTAATTGCCCAGAGTAAGATTAGTTGTCAGCAGTGTGGGCTTTAATACCATTAAACGATGCGCCAGATGGGTCGCTCCTTGGTTACCTTTTCTCCACGAGGCTAGATTTGTGATATTTTATAGAAATATAAACATCAATTAACTCCCAACCAAGATGATGGTTGTTACTATCTGGGCGGTTCTTTTACTACATATTCATTATATAAATCATCACCATCTCTTGTTATAATTTCAGGTTTCCAAGCACGAGAGCATGTGCTGTTCATTTAATCGCGGGGCACAGTATTATGGCGTTTCCCCGCAGGGACTCTCGCCACACCTCTGCGAGCCAGAGCGGTTATTCCTTTCCCCTACCAAGGAATCACTGGACCCAAATCCTTGTGACTGTGAAGAATCTTCCTATAAAACGTGGCAAGAGGCAGAGTCGCTGCATTATCAGAGTGGAGCCTCAAACTGCTGTCTGAAATTAACATTGCAAGATGGCGCCGGTGTTGTGCCGTTCCGCTGCAAGGGTAGTCTGCTTGGTCCTTGCTCTTCTAGTGAGGATCACAGAGTTAGCCCAGCCCTTGAAGGGCAGCTGCAGACTTCCAAGGAAGGTAGTGAATGCCTACGTCCAGGAGGGGGATATTGTGCTGGGAGCCGTGATACTTGTACACTGGACACATTCATTCCCTGTCAACAGCTTCAAAGAGGAGCCTGAAGCAATCTCATGTGAAGGGTGAGTTCACTGTGTCAGTCCAGTGTGTTTGTACATGCAAGCTAATCTTTGCAAGCACAGATTTGAGCACACATGAGAGCCATACACTAGACACACTACAGTTATGTGGGAACTTGTCCAGAATTATTGTTTGCTCCCATATAGAGTTTAATGAACTGAGAGTGGCCATAGTTCCATCTGAGATTGTGTGAATTATGAACACATACACATTCTGTGAGCAGCGCCAATAGGAATTATGGAGATACTTTCAGAAACGAATTATCTTTCCTTTTTGAAGGGTGCTTGGACAAATAAGCATTTGTCCAAATGCACACATTGTTCCTGTAGGATGTTTTGCTTCTAATTCTCACTGAAATTTGGAATGATATGAGACTTTGGTTCGGTAGCTAAGAAAAACTATCGCTGATTTAGTGTTTACTTTACGAAAAGGTGTGGCAGCATAATTTACCTTAGCAGTAAGGAAAGAGCTTAGAGGGTCTTGTAGACCCTGGCGGGTGGTCGCAAGCCTACCAGGACGGCAGGGGCCCTGGCCTCAACTCAGGTACCGGTGGAAAACCCATGACATTTAGAGATCTCTTTTTACCGAGCTAGGTTCTGCCTCATTGGCAAATCCACTTCCATCGCAGCTAATTGCTGAGTGAGCTGCATTTTCTTTGGCCTGCTCACAGGTTGGTTTCATGAAATCGGATTATTAATGGCCCTGACGTGAAGGTATTTTTCTCCCTGGAGGTCAGGCCATTGTTTGTCAACCAGAACCAGACAGGGAAAACCAGTGTTGGTGGTAGGCAGGGCTTCAACACGAACCTGCGGCCATCTGGATCATGGACCACAAACTCAAGGATTTCCATTAAAGGAGAGCTGCCATCAGAAACATGGCGGTTCTCCACCTGAGAATGAGGCGGGGAAACTATCAATTTAATTGAGCGAGAGTTCATGCTCTTCCTAACTTTAAAGGTTCCCACTAATCTTTTTTGCAGCATTTAGAATACCATTTTCACTACTGCTGAAGACATGGTGAAAGCAAAAAATTACCTTTAAACCCAATAGTTGATAACTTAAAGTTCTCAGTTGACCTGATCAAATTTTGTCTTCTATGTCCATTACTACCAAGTGGCATTACAGATTACAGATCTATTGTGTGTCCAGAGGTTAAGAGCAAGTATTCAGATGCAGAATGTTTTCCTTTACTGAAGAAATGAACTTATCACAAGACTACACTTTGGAGGCTTATCTTAATAAAGTTATATTTATGTAACAATGCACAGAACATTTCCGATTGTTATTCAGCTGCAGCTGGTTCTATCAAAAATGGTAATCCTGCTCTAAAGAGTTGAATGGAAAATGTACTTCTCTTCGAAACAAATATCTTCACCTGTACTCTGGAATGCAACACTGATAAAAATACTATAATGCCCTATGTGCCTTTCACCATGTAACCCCTTTTGTCTCATAGCTCTTAAAGTTACGCACTATGCCGTTTATTAATTAAAATTATTAAGCGTTACTTTCACCTAGAGGTCTCTTGGTACAAGAGCCTAAAACAAGAAGAGAAAAAAGAGGATTAAGACAAAAAAGGTTACATTTTAGGTTTTTCTTGTAATGTGAAGTGAGAGGATATCAATTTAAGCTCATTAGGAAATTCATTCAGTTGCTGGAGGCTGAAACTGTGAAATTTGTTCTACCAAAAAAGGTTTTTAGAGAGATTTGCTTGTGAGGATTGAAGATTGCGATTGTGTATTTATTAAGTCTGGTTCTGAGAAAATTGAGACAAGAATCAAACAGTCATTAATGTATTAAACAGGGAGTTTTGAAACAAATCATTTTTTGAACAGGCAGCAAAGGAAGCTTGGACAAAATAGGTTTTCCTGACGTGTAGCGTTAGTTTAAGGCAGTTGTTCCAGTAGCCTGATTTTGAATCATTTGAAGTCTGAGAAAGTGCTGTTTGGAGATGCCAAGATAAAGAGAATTACAGCACTTAAGCTGAGAAGCTATAGTTGCTGCATCTACTGATTTTCCTGCATCATCCGCCATCGAAGAAATAGGTACAGCAGGGAGATCTGAACGTCCAGTCTTCATTTACAATCTAACTTCAATCCAAGACTCTTTACACAAGGTTAAGGCACTGGCCGGTGGTCTTGAATAGGAGGATAGGGAATGGAGAACCAGAAAAATGAATCTTTGCCTACCAGTAAGATCTTGGATTTGTCCGTATTTATTTTGGACCCATTTGTGTCCATCCAGCGTGTCATGTAGTTCAGACAATCTGGAAGATTTACAAGGACGACATTAAACTGGGGGTCATCAGCATAAGAGTATAAGGAACATCCATAATTCCTCATTTTTCAGAAACTAGGTCCGACGTTGATGCTGAATGGGTAATGTGAAAGCGCCCTTGGGTACCCCAACATGCAGTGAGGAAAAATGGGACAGAAAGTTATTTAGCATTACTCTTTGGGCCAGGTATGAACGAAAGGTTTCAAACCATGCTAAGGCATGGACATTGCGTAGGCATTCGGAGTAAGATTAGAGGCGTGTTGTTTAATGGTACCAAATGTCACCCTGCTGACTTCTAATCTTACTCTGGGTGAATAAGCAAGGTAAATGCCTTAGCATGATAAAGAGTTTATCGTGATCCCGCATTCAGACAGTCCAGCACGTAGGAGGTTATGATGATGTGTGTTGAAGTCTGTTGACATCTAAAAGAATCAGGATACTGGTGGAATAGTGTTTCAGCAACAATTAAAAGGTCATCCGGAACAGCAATTAATGTTGGCTGTTCTTCTATGAGGAGTCACCCAGAAGTGAATTAATTTCTTGGTGCGTGCACAGTTTGGCCACTACATTTTCTAGAATTTTACCAACACCAGAAAGCAAAATCATAGGACGATATATAACTTAAGGTCAAGATTAGAGTTTTTTAAGCAAAGGCTCAAGAATACCTTGCTTCAGTCAGAGGGAACAACTGTAGATGTAATGAAAGGTCAATGACATTGTGGACCACTCCAGTGAGCTCAGGGATATCTGTGTGGATTATGTTAATATGGATCGGACACAGAAGACAGACAAATTTGCAGGCTTTTATGTACTGGAAAGAGGGACAATTAAGTTGCTCAGGGTTAGAAGGGGAGGTGATAAAAGGATCAAAGATGGTTGGCTAAGTGGAGCAGAAGGATGAGGATCCTAAATCCTATGCCATGTAGAAGGAGCTTTGGACCCATCGTGTAGATTACACAACTATGATTTGAATGTAATGTTAGTCCAAAGAACCAAGATAATTGATTACTGAATGAATGGAAGATGATCTTCTGGGCAATAGGATTGAGTATGTCAGATAACTCTTTACTAATTTAAAACATTTCCTTGTCATTGCTTACTTAATTTAGGAGTTTATAGATTGAGAGTTTGGATTTATAAAGAGGTTTTAGCACAGAGTAGTAAATATGCCACTTACATTTTGCATGTCTTTCTAGTTTTATAGTACATAGGAGCACATGCATCATTGTTTCTTGCAGTCACAAAGGGGCAAAATCGCTATTTAAGTACTCACAAAATGTGCGATTACTTAAATTGTGATTGCATTTAGGGAATCGCAAATTGCGATTCCCTAAATGGAATGCAGCAACAAAAAATTATGATTTCACTTTTCAGAACCATAAATTACCATCAACTTAAAGTTGATGGTAATTTGCAAAAACTTTGAAGAATGCACAAAAGTGCATTTTTCAAAGTTCTATGTTGCATACAAACATGCCCTTTGGGCAGGTGTGTGTGCAACAAGTTTGTATTTGCACTTTCAGGGGTGCATCAGGGTGTCCTTTTGGCACCCTTGAACCCTAAATTGCATGCACAATTTGCCAGTTCCTATTTGGTACTCGCAAATTGCACATGCAATTTCCATTGATTCCGATGGGTCTTTGGCTCCATATGAATGAATGGGAAGCCATTCCTTAATTGTGATACGCAATTTGCGAGTCGCAATTATGGAATGTGTAGGAATCGCAAATATTTTTGAGATTCCTACATGCATAGCATTTTGCGATTCCCAAATAGCGAATCGGTAAAATTTGCTATTTGGGAATCGCAAAATGCAGGCTCGATGCATGTGCCCCATAGACTTCCAATGAACCAAAAAGCACACATTGCTTGCTAATTCTAGAAAGTCATAGAGGGGCAATGGTTTCTGCAATTACAGTGACCACGTTATGATTATTGACGTAACTAAAAATAAAAATTATGATTTTCGGAGGTGACAAAGATTTTTTTTTTTTTTAGCAATTCTGAGTTCATTTTGTTCCATGATCGGATTATCCTGGGAGGGCCATACGTAGGTTTCTATCTCAAAATGTTATATAAATCAAATGTTGCCACAAAATGATCAGTTCAAACTTGAGGAGAACTCTAAAGTGAATGAGTAATATCAGGCGATGCCCTGACAGCACCTAAAAGTCGCCCGCCTACGCGAGTATGGCGTTAATCAGTTGGGTGAGAATGCAATCTGCAATCTTTAATGTTCTCAAAGTGGAAGTTAAAAACAGCAAGTGTAACACATATTTTTGAGAAGGAGTGAAGGCTGTAACTACCAGTTCTAAAAATTCTGGTCGAAAACTAGGAGAGGAAGAGGGAGGGTGATAAACTAGCATTACCACAGTGGATTATTTACAATCTGTTGCGTAACAGATGCGAAGAGAATTTCAGAGTCAGCAGTAATGAGATTATAAATGTGATGTCACTTAAAAAAACCTCCATCTATCAGGGCAACTCTTCCACCTTTTTTGGTGCCAGAGCAGTCATGTCTAATAAAGGTGCACTCAGAGGGGAGGAAGCCAATTAATATATGTTATGAGAAAATCTGTAAGCCAGGTTTCGGGGACACCAAGAATGTCGAATTTGTAATTAGGTAGTTATTTTCAGAATAAACTTTAGCTCGTGAATGGAAGCCTATGAAACCTTTTTTAAGTCAGGTGCGAGTAAGGAGGCCCTGGTTCGGTGATGGTGGCATTTTTGTGTTGTTGCAGCAGTCTATACATTAGGTCATTGCAACCTCTCTTGCTCAAGGGACAAGGATAAACAGTCTAAAATCTGTGCATTTTCAATAATAAGGAATCAGTACAAACATGTTTCACCTATATTGCAGCCACATCACCAAATAAGTTAGACTAGAGGGGTAAACGAATGAACTTCACGTTTGTACGGGGATGGGCGCTTTGCTTTTTTATGGAGCTTTTAATCATCATTTACGATTTCTGCAATTTAAAATAAGCCACAGGATACTAGATTTTACAAAAAAATTACACAGCAGTATTAGCTTATTTGAGCTACTTTGAGCACAGATTAGTGTTTCTCCATAGGTAGCTGGCATCCCTGGCACTAGAGGGGTACTGGTTCCAACATTTTCAAGTCAAGAAGCTAGAAGGTAAGGAAGAGGAACCTCAGAATCAAATATCTATATTTCATATTCCATTTTTGCACATTGAAGTCAGTAAGTTGCTTTATATATCTGTCTAATTATCCTTCCGAATTCCAATGGGACCTTTTGTTTCTGGAAAGCATTAAACTATAGTATGTATGTCTGAAGAGCTAGAAAAGCCCCAGCTCCACACTGACTGGCTGCTTCAGCTTATAATTAGTATTACTGTTTCTCTCTCTCATACACACACCACCGGTGCACATAGATGCACATCAAGACAATGCACATTACATTTCATAAACGTCTCCACGTCTCCATTTTTTTACTGGCTCTGGTAGAGCATGTGGGACTGAGAGCTGCAGAGGCGAGGAAAGTTATCAAGGTTCACTGGATAGTTTTGTGGCTAGTATCGGAGACAGAGGTGCCCCAGTTAGGTATTGTTAATGTGGAGGATGGAGAAAATGTGTCAGTGAGGTCTTTGCTGTAGTTGGGGGTGGGGGGGGGGGCAGTAGAGCAGGTATAAAAGATAATCGAGAATGGACAGGCGAATTTATGGACGATGACTAAGTTGCTGTCAGATTTGTGTACTTTTTTAATGACACTGCATCCTTCTTGTGAGAGTTCTTCGAATATGAACCATAAACTGCTGTTGGAGCGGTTTCAATTGATGAAATAGGCACCCAGATTATCCATTGAATGGTGTCTGTGCTGAATTTAATCCATGCTCAGAAGCAGGACCGTTGTTGATGATTGTGAGAGTCCAAATGCTTTTACCGTGACACATACAACTATCCTCCAAACTTGAGCAAAATTAAGAAAATGCTTGAATGCAATACATTTAAATGATTATAGGTGGACATTTGAAAAACCCTATTTTACAGCATCAGTTGTATAAAAATGTATTCGATAGTTTTTGTTGCAAAATTTTACTTGTTGTATATCACTTACAGAATTAATGTTTTTTTTCTTAAAAGAATTCCATTATTCGTCTTTGCAAGTATCAAAATGGAAGAAAATTGCCCAATTTTTAAATTTCACCCAAATTATAATATCTGATAATAATTTTGCCACAGACATTTCTCAATAAATTAACATAATCTTTAAACCTCTCTCATCTTTAAAAAATAAGTCATGTTAAAGGGACATGCTCAGTGTCTTGTTAAAGGGACATGCTCAGTGTCTATTTCTGGAATTGCTGTTACCATAACACTTAGCTATTAAAAACAAATCAGTGTTCGACACTGCGTTATCTAAATTTCTAATTAAACGTTAGTATGATACAATAACTTTTTAAAGGGTAAACTGTTTCTTTCTAATTATTTTAAAATGTTGGAGTATCTTGACATATGTGGTAAGAATTTATTGAATTTATTTACACGCATACGTGTCAACGTTGATTTGAATCTATTTGCTGTTAGCACAGTCTTTTGAAACACTGAATGAGAGATATTATTGAGGTTGCATCAGACAAGGTGGATGGACAGCCTCCCTTCTTCCTCAAGTAGATGGAACAAGAGGCAAGAACCTTTTCGACCAAACAAAGGAGACATTAAATAATTGAACAACTGACATAAAAGTAACAAGCATTTGCAATGCAATAGGTCTCGCATTAATTAAGTTTGAGCTATTGGCATTGCTAAATATTGCAACACCAATTGCAACAAAAGTCTATAAATTGTAGGCCAAAAAAATTGTATTTATTTTTGTAGCAATGGTGGCATGCTCCGCTTTAGATGAATATGTTTAAAAGTAAAGTGTGCCATACTGCGATTGCTACAATAGTCAATTGTGGATGCGTTAAAAATTGATGTGTGCCTGATGGCAGGTGGTTTGGGTGCCTGTAGAACATGTGAACTGATGGCTGGTGGTGTGTGTGCCTGGTGGAAGTGTGCACTGCCGGCTGGTGGTATGTGTGCCTGGCAAAAGCGTGCACTGACGGCTGGTGGTGTGTGCCTAGTGAAAGCCTGCACTGACGGCTGGTGGTGTGTGTGTGCCTGGTGAAAGCGTGCACTGACGGCTGGTGTTGTGTGTGTGCCTGGTGAAAGCGTGCACTGACGTCTGGTGGTGTGTGCCTGGTGGAAGCGTGCACTGATGGCTGGTGGTGTTTGTGCCCGGTGATAGCGAGCAAAATTTTACTTGTTGTATATCACTTACAGAATTAATGTTTTTTTTCTTAAAAGAATTCCATTATTCGTCTTTGCAAGTATCAAAATGGAAGAAAATTGCCCAATTTTTAAATTTCACCCAAATTATAATATCTGATAATAATTTTGCCACAGACATTTCTCAATAAATTAACATAATCTTTAAACCTCTCTCATCTTTAAAAAATAAGTCATGTTAAAGGGACATGCTCAGTGTCTTGTTAAAGGGACATGCTCAGTGTCTATTTCTGGAATTGCTGTTACCATAACACTTAGCTATTAAAAACAAATCAGTGTTCGACACTGCGTTATCTAAATTTCTAATTAAACGTTAGTATGATACAATAACTTTTTAAAGGGTAAACTGTTTCTTTCTAATTATTTTAAAATGTTGGAGTATCTTGACATATGTGGTAAGAATTTATTGAATTTATTTACACGCATACGTGTCAACGTTGATTTGAATCTATTTGCTGTTAGCACAGTCTTTTGAAACACTGAATGAGAGATATTATTGAGGTTGCATCAGACAAGGTGGATGGACAGCCTCCCTTCTTCCTCAAGTAGATGGAACAAGAGGCAAGAACCTTTTCGACCAAACAAAGGAGACATTAAATAATTGAACAACTGACATAAAAGTAACAAGCATTTGCAATGCAATAGGTCTCGCATTAATTAAGTTTGAGCTATTGGCATTGCTAAATATTGCAACACCAATTGCAACAAAAGTCTATAAATTGTAGGCCAAAAAAATTGTATTTATTTTTGTAGCAATGGTGGCATGCTCCGCTTTAGATGAATATGTTTAAAAGTAAAGTGTGCCATACTGCGATTGCTACAATAGTCAATTGTGGATGCGTTAAAAATTGATGTGTGCCTGATGGCAGGTGGTTTGTGTGCCTGTAGAACATGTGAACTGATGGCTGGTGGTGTGTGTGCCTGGTGGAAGTGTGCACTGCCGGCTGGTGGTATGTGTGCCTGGCAAAAGCGTGCACTGACGGCTGGTGGTGTGTGCCTAGTGAAAGCCTGCACTGACGGCTGGTGGTGTGTGTGTGCCTGGTGAAAGCGTGCACTGACGGCTGGTGTTGTGTGTGTGCCTGGTGAAAGCGTGCACTGACGTCTGGTGGTGTGTGCCTGGTGGAAGCGTGCACTGATGGCTGGTGGTGTTTGTGCCCGGTGATAGCGTGCACTGATGGCTGGTAGTGTTTGTGCCCGGTGAAAGCGTGCACTGATGACTGATGGTGTCTGTGCCTGGTGAAAGTGTGCACTGACGGTGTGGTTGTAGGTGTGGTTGTGTGTGTGGTTGTGTGTGTGTGGTTGTGTGTGTGGTTGTATATGTGGTTGTGTGTGTGGTTGTGTGTGTGGTTGTGTGTGTGTGTGGTTGTGTGTGTGGTTGTGTGCGTGTGGTTGTGTGTGTGTGGTTGTGTGTGTGGTATTGTGTGGTTGTGTGTATGGATGTGTGTGGTTGTGTGTGTGTGGTTGTGTGTGTGGTTGTGGTTGAGTGTGTGTGTGGTTGTGTGTGTTTGTGTGTGTTTGTGTGTGTGATTGTGTGTGTGGTTGTGGTTCTGTGTGTGGTTGTGTGTGGTTGTGGTTGTGTGTGTGTGCGGTTGTGTGTGTGGTTGTATGTGTGGTTGTGGTTGTGTGCATTGTGTTTGTGGTTGAGTGGTTGTGTGTGTGCTTGTGGTTGTGTGTGTGTGTGTGGTTGTAGGTGTGTCGTTGCGGGTGTGTGTGTGGTTGTGTGTTGTTGTGGTTGTGTGTGTGTGGTTGTATGTGTGGTTGCGTATGTGGTTGTGGTTGTGTGTGTGGTTGTGTGTGTGGTTGTGTGTGGTTGTGTGTGTAGTTGTGGTTGTGTGTATTGTGTTTGTGGTTTTGTGTGGTTGTGTGTGCTTGCTTGTGGTTGTGTGTGTGTGGTTGTGTGTGGTTGTGTGTGTGGTTGTGTGTGCGTGTGTGTGTGTGTGGTTGTGTGTGTTTATGTGTGTGTGGTTGTGGGTGTGTGTGTGGATTGTTGTGTGGTTGTGGGTGTGTGTGGTTGTGTGTGTGGTTGTGTGTGTGGTTGTGTGTGGTTGTGCGTGTGTGTGGTTGTATGTGTGGTTGCGTATGTGGTTGCGGTTGTGTGTGTGGTTGTGTGTGTGGTTGTGATGTTGTGTGTGTGGTTGTGTATGTGGTTGTCTGTGTGTGGTTGTCCGTGTGTGTGTGTGTGGTTGTGTGTGGTTGTGTGTGTGGGTGTGTGTATGCTTGTGGTTGTGTGTGTGTGGTTGTGGTTGTGTGTGGTTGAGTGTGTGTGGTTGTGTGTGTGGTTGTGTGTGGTTGTGTGTGTATGTGTGTGTGTGGTTGTGTGTGTGGTTGTGGTTGTGTGTGGTTGTGTGATTGTGTGTGTGGTGGTGTGGTTGAGTGTGGTTGTGTGTATGTGTGGTTGTGCGGTTGTGTGTGTGGGTGTGTGTGGTTGTGTGTGTGGTTGTATCTGTGGTTGTATGGGTGGTTGTGTGTGTGGTTGTGTGTGGTTGTGCTTGTGGTTGTGTGTGTGGTTGTGTGTGTGGTTGTGTGTGTGTGTGGTTATGTGTGTGTTTGTGTGTGTGATTGTGATTGTGTGTGTTGTGTGTGTGGTTGGGTGTGTATGCATGTGTGTGTGGTTGTGTGTGTGTGGTTGTGGTTGTGTGTGGTTGTGTGTGGTTGTGTGTGTGTGGTTGTGTGTGTGTGGTTGTGTGTGTGTGGTTGTGTGTGTTTAAGTGTGTGTGTGTGGTTGTGGTTGTGTGTTTGTTTGTGTGGTTGTGTGTGGTTGTGTGTATGTGTAGTTGTGTGTGTGGTTGTGTGTGTGGCTGTGTGTGTGTGTGTGGTTGTTTGTGTGTGTGGTTGTGTGTGTTTGTGTGTGTGGTTGTGTGTATGGTTGTGGTTGTGTGTGTATGGTTGGGTGTGTGGTTGGGTGTATGGTTGGGTGTGTTTGTGTGTGTGTGGTTGTGTGTTTGTGTGGTTGTGTGTGTATGGTTGCGTGAGTGGTTGTGCGTGTGGTTGTGTGTGTGGTTGTGGGTGTGTGTGTGGTTGTGTGTTTGGTTGTGTGTGACTGGTTGTGTGTGTGGCTGTGTGTGTGTGGTTGCATGTGTGGTTGTATGCGTGGTTGTGTGTGTGGTTGTGTGTGTGGTTGTGATGTTGTGTGTGTGGTTGTGTATGTAGTTGTCTGTGTGTGGTTGTGCATGTGTGTGTGTGTGTGGTTGCGTGTGGTTGTGTGTATGCTTGTGGTTGTGTGTGTGTGGTTGTGGTTGTGTGTGGTTGAGTTTGTGTGGTTGAGTGTGTGTGGTTGTGTGTGTGGTTGTGTGTGGTTGTGTGTTTATGTGTGTGTGTGTGGTTGTGGTTGTGTGTGTGGTTGTGTGATTGTGTGTGTGGTGGTGTGGTTGAGTGTGGTTGTGGTTGTGTGGTTGTGTGGTTGTGTGTGTGTGGTTGTGTGTGTGTGGTTGTATGTGTGGTTGTATGGGTGGTTGTGTGTGTGGTTGTGTGTGTGGTTGTGTGTGGTTGTGCTTGTGGTTGTGTGTGTGGTTATGTGTGGTTGTGTGTGTGTGGTTATGTGTGTGTTTGTGTGTATGATTGTGATTGTGTGTGTTGTGTTTGTGGTTGTGTGTGGTTGTGTGTGTGTGGTTGTGTGTGTGTGGTTGTGTGTGTATGCATGTGTGTGTGGTTGTGTGTGTGTGTGGTTGTGTGTGTGTGGTTGTGGTTGTGTGTGGTTGTGTGTGGTTGTGTGTGTGTGGTTGTGTGTTTGTGGTTGTGTGTGTTTAAGTGTGTGTGTGTGGCTGTGTGTGGTTGTGTGTTTGTTTGTGTGGTTGTGTGTGGTTGTGGTTGTGTGTATGTGTAGTTGTGTGTGTGGTTGTGTGTGTCGTTGTGTGTGTGGCTGTGTGTATGGTTGTGGTTGTGTGTGTATGGTTGGGTGTGTGGTTGGGTGTATGGTTGGGTGTGTTTGTGTGTGTGTGGTTGTGTGTTTGTGTGGTTGTGTGTGTATGGTTGTGTGAGTGGTTGTGCTTGTGGTTGTGTGTGTGGTTGCATGTGTGGTTGTATGTGTGGTTGTGTGTGTTTGTGGTTGTGTGTGTGGTTGTGTGTGGGTGTTGTGTGTGGTTGTGCGTGTGTGATTGTCTGTGGTTGTGTGTGTGTGTGAGTGTGTGTTTATTGTGTGTGTTGTTGTGGTTCTGTGTGTGTGGTTCTGTGTGTGTGGTTGTGTGTATGGTTGTGTGTGTGGTTGTCTGGTTGTATGGGGTTGTGTGTGTGGTTGTCTGTGGTTTTGTGTGTGGTTGTATGTTGTTGTGTGTGTGTGTGGTTATGTTTGTGGTTGTGTGTGTGATTGTGTGTGTGGTTGTGGTTTTCTGTGTGGTTGTGTGTGCGTGGTTGCGTGTGTGGTTGTGTGTGTGATTGTTTGTGTTGTGTTTGTGGTTGTGTGTGTGGTTGTGGGTGTGTGTGGTTGTGTGTGGTTGTGTGTGGGTGGTTGTATGTGTGGTTGTGGTTGTGTGTGGTTGTGCTTGTGCGGTTGTGTGTGTGGTTATGTGTGTGTGTTTATGTGTGTGTGGTTGTGTGTGTGTGTGGTTGTGTGTGTGGTTGTGGGTGTGGTTGGGTGTGATTGTGTGTGTGTGGTTGTGGGTGTGGTTGGGTGTGTGTGGTTGTGTGTGGTTGTGTGTGTGTGTGGTTGTGTGTTTGTGTGTGGTTGGGTGTGTGGTTGTGGTTGTATGTGTGTGGTTGTGTGTGGTTGCTTGTGTGGTTGTGTGCGTGCGGTTGTGTGTGTGTGGTTGTGTGTGTGTGGTTGTGTGTGTGTGTGTGTGTGTGGTTGTGTGTGTGTGGTTGTGTGTGTGTGTGGTTGTGTGTGTGTGTGGTTGCATGTGTGGTTGTATGTGTGGTTGTGTGTGTTTGTGGTTATGTGTGTGGTTGTGTGTGTAGTTGTGTGTGTGTGGTTGTGTGTGGTTGTGTGTGTGTGTGGTTGTGTGTGTGGTTGCATGTGTGGTTGTATGTGTGGTTGTGTGTGTTTGTGGTTGTGTGTGTGGGTGTGTGTGTTGTTGTGTGTGTGGTTGTCGTTCTGTATGTGTGGTTGTGTGTATGGTTGTGTGTGTGGTTGTGTGTGTAGTTGTGGTTGTGTGTGTGGTTGTGTGTGTGATTGTGGGTGTCTGGTTGTATGTGGTTGTGTGTGTGGTTGTGTGTGTGGTTGTCTGTGGTTGTGTGTGTGGTTGTGTGTTGTTGTGTGTGTGTGGTGGTGTGTGTGTGTGTGTATGGTTTTGTTTGTGGTTGTGTGTGTGATTGTGTGTGTGGTTGTGGTCGTCTGTGTGGTTGTGTGTGTGTGGTTGTGTGTATGTGGTTGTGTGTGTGGTTGTGTGTGTGGGTGTGTGTGTGTGGTTGTGGTTGTGTGTGTGGTTGTGTGTGGCAGAACGCCAAATTTGTCTGACTGATAGCGATTTACGTTACGGAACACGAACACGTGTTGATGCATAATATGACACTGGATCGCGGGAGACATTATTTTGGATTTAGGAGATTATAATATGTTATATGGATAAGAATACTTGCAATGTTATAAATAGGACATTGGATATATTACTGAGAATCATGAGTTATACATTTTGAATTGAGCCCTGAAGAAGTCGAATGTCATATATAGACTAGATGAAATACGTGTTGGCTGTGTTTGGCTGTATTTATTTACTGAACTGAGCTGGATGACATCTTTTCTTTGGAAGAATAAAATTGAGACATTCAACTGCTACATAACGATTGGAGGACTTCCATTTATTATTATTGACTTTGAGTGCTTGGGAGAACATGTCTTTTGTTGGTTAACCCACAATTGTGGGTTAAGTTTGGGGTTGTGGTAACCAACCCTTCTTCCTGGAGCACCATTACCTACTTTTTCATTATTGATTACCTTAATTTGCTGTGCGCTCTGTTTATACCTACTTTTACCTAGTGCTATTGTTAATATTTTATGTGGTTTGTTGTTTTGCCATTTTTGTGTTTGGAGGGGTGCATTAAACTGTAAATAAATGGTCATCAGGTATGAGTTACTTAGAAAAGTACTTATGCAAATTGTGTTCTTTTGTCTGTGTGCTTTAGATTTCAGGTGAGGTCGTACAGGGAGGTGCTGGTGGCGGTGTTTGCTTTGGAGGAGATCAACCACAACCCTGCTTTATTGCCGAACATTACCCTGGGTTTTCAGATACACGACTCTTGCCAATCAGATGCCATTGCAGTCGCCAGCACGTTGTCTCTCTTATCTGGAGTGAAAGAGCTGCTTCCAAACTTCCATTGCCACTCCACGCCGATATTAACAGGAGCGGTGGGTGAAGTCTATGAACTGACCATAAGACTCATTGCGGACATACTGGGAGTGTACAGGGTCCCACAGGTAAAACCAGTCCTGAGGATTATGACATCAGTGAAAGTGATGGGTGAGGAGAGCCGCAAATGGAACAATATCACTCCCAGGTCCTTAAACTGTGGGTAATATGGTGGCAGCAGTAAGGGGGTGGAGACACATGTAGAAACATCAGGATGAGGCTCGAAGTCTGACAGCCAAATTATACATTTGTAGATCTCGCCTAGCGTTGGAGCGTGCACGCGCTCCTCGCTCTGCGAGGCTTCTTGTAATCAGGCCAATTTCAGAAGTGGTCTAGGTTTTCTATTGGCTAGCGTCATCATGCATGCTAAACCCTGGCTTTCCATTGTTAATGAGGCTTTTTAGTCCCTCCGTGTTACCGCCCTGTCTCCTTTTGGCCCTGCCCAACCGAACTGGATCTTTTACTTGCGGCGTTACATGTAAGCACTTTTACTGACCCCTCTCTGACGGACGGAGCGTCAGACTCTCTGCCTAGATAAACCATTTACAATCCTAGTGGGTATCTGTTCCCATAATTCAGGAGTGTTAGTGGATTCTAATCTTCTTGCCCAGCATTACATCTTCTGGTGAAAATTGGTCTGCTAAGTCGTTCCCTGATTGCACCGAACCCCTATGAAGTTCAAATGGCACCTGGGTTTCAGATTCCATTTACAGTACATAATTTAGTGTAGTGCGCTCAGTGCAGTCCAGGAAGCGGTGTCGTGACGCAAAATCCACATGCTGATGGGAAGGTGCTCGGTGCACCACAGGCTTGTAGTGAAACTCTTAACTGCACACTCTCGCCTGCGCCGTGGAATGTTCGATCCTTCGTCAGCCTGTACATGTGAAATCTGCCTGTAAATCATCCTGTACTGCTGAAGTAGCGAACAGGCTGGAGGTAAAAACTTTCCGAGGTTTGGAGGTGCCAGCGAGTGAAAGGGAAGGGATCTCTTCTTGTGTCAAGTCCATTACATGAAGAAAATAATGGCTGCTCTTCGTGCAGCTAAGTGGGGGCACCTCATAGACACTTAAAAGGCTACCGATTCACTCTTCTTGCAATCAACAGGAAGCAACATACTAAAATAAAATCCCCGGTGATCACGTACCAAACATATTGTTGGTAAAGTGCACCATAGCACTCTCCTGAAGTCCCACATTTGATGTTGCACACTTTAGACATAGACTCCCATTCTGGTTTCCTTTCCTGCTTTTTAGGTCTTTCCTGAAATAGCTTTAGCTATTTACGGGTTCTTCTCATACCAATACTTTAACAAGCATTTTCAATGCAATAGGTCTCGCATTTAAGCTAGTTTAAGCTCTGGGCATTATAAATAACAATGTGTTTTATTTATGGTTCAAAAACCAAAACATACATAAAAGGCATTATCATTTACAATACCAATAGCTCAAACTTGCGTAAATGCGAGACCTATTGCATTGCAAATGCTTGTTTTTAAACGTGCCCTCAAAAAAATTGCACCAAGCACAAACATGATAGTAAATCACTGTGGATTACTTATAAGGTCCGACACAACAGCATTTTATGTATAATAGAGGTACGATAACTATGGCGGTTAATGCACTTGCTGAAGAGATAGGGTTGTGGTCTAGTCATAGGACTGACTAATCACAGAGGTTTAATGAGCCTGCTGCAAAGGAAAGTGTGGAACACGCAGGTCACAGGTGTGCATTTTATGTAGATAGTTCTAGATAATTCATTAGGCTTCTACGTGTACCGCAAAGATATTTGTGTTATCCACTGGTGACAATTTATGATTCTTTGTAGTATGGCAATAATTTCTTAAAATGTTAAAAATAAACCCATCCCACCGGAAGCTATACCTGATGCCTGCAGGATAAACACAGCTCTTCTCCGCTGCCCTCAAGTCACGGCAAAGCCTCAGAGCATCTACAGGGGTTTGAAGCTTAAACAAACCTCAGCTAAAGTAATAAACACCCAGAGAGACTGTGCGCTTGTAAAAGTAACAGGTGCTCATGTAAAGCGCTCTAATAGTTCACGCTCTATAAAACCGCAACAAAAAAGTCACTTAATCTTCTTCCCGCGCCGACATAAAACAAGCAACGCCCATCAGGAAGAAACCACAGGGGAAGCAGTGACGTCTTCCATGATAGTGTAGAGGCCGGGTGGCGCAATTCAGTTTAAAGCACCAAACGCTGTAAAATTGCATATGGGGACAGTCATGGTCGAGTCTGAGCGTGGCCACAATATCTTATAATTCGGGGAAAATCACCTAATCGTACCTTGTGCTTCAACAAAAAAAATGTATGGATGTACTGTTTAATGTGTTTCCCTGCCTAAATAATAAAACAAAAAAAACATGACTGTAACTGGACCTCATGTTAAGCTCTGAAATACCTTCGGGTCGAGTTCCCGCTAGAGAGGAAATAAGCACCAGGGGAGGTGGAGGGGGAAGACATGGTACATTAATCATAGCTTGAGCAAACAAGGGCAACTAATGAAGTTTAATTCATTTGTACTTTGTCCATGCTCCACTGTACTTTGCCCATGCTCCACTGAAGGAAGGGAACTAACGCAATGGGTTGTGATGCCCAATTGAAAGACTGCATCGAAGAGTGAAGGTGGAGCAAACCAATGTTAAGAAAGGGCGGGTTTCAAGCCCTTTACTGTAAACAATACCCCTTGCAACAAACTGCCAATGCTCTGTTAGTGGAGACCTAAAAACTTAAGACAGTCAATGCTGGGTTGAGAGGGGAAGTTCTCTGAAAATAAGTGAATATATTTTTATGAATAACTGATTACTTCTCTGAATTCAGAAAGAATAGTAAACTGCTAATCATCACAGATATATTTTTACCTATTTTTATTTGGTGGTTAAGCAGGGTGGTTTTCTTGCTTAACCATCCTGTGCCTCTGCCTGCCTTTGGAATCAACGTCTGGGTTTTAGATTGACACAGGCTTGTATGTGCATTCACTCGAGACACTCAAACAAAGGGAGCTGAGGTATGCCCTGCATATGTTGATGTGCCATTCTGGTTAGAGTGGTGGGATGAGTCGTCACTGAGTCCTAAATAGACTGTGGCTGCTCTGCACAATTCTGTCTCCAACTCCTATAGCTAAGCTGGACTAGGGAGGACAGAACTGCTTTTTACTGATCAAGGGGGACTTTATGCCCAAGACTTCAAAGAGAAAAGTAGTATAAATATTGGGGCCCTGACCTCAGAACTTTAGAACTCTTTTGGAGTAAGAAACCTGCCAACAAGAAAAGTTGGAGGAGCAGTCAGAAGGAACTACCACTTTGCTGTGTTGGTTTGCTGTGGCTGCATCTATCTTTGACAGTGAAAGGACTGGAGTGAACTGTCAAGGGTTTGAAGTAGAGCTCGCCTCCTGGTAGAAGTCTCAGGAACATCAAAGACTTCAGGTTCATCTGCCAACAGCACTGGGAACTGTGTGTTTTGTGCTGCAACAGAAGAAAAACAACTACAACACCATCCATGACGTCACTGTCGGCTCTGTGACCAGAGGCATCGCCCATAGCATGGCGCAGCTTCACAATGCAAAATTGGTTTCACAGATGCTGCCAGCAGACGCTGTTATTGAGCTGCTGCTTGCACCGTGACCTGTGGGCATGGCAGCTCACATAGCATTGCTTCACACCGCCGCCCTGGTCTCACCGACGACAATGCTTCATATCAACATCGACACTGCCGCCTGCACAGTGGCCTGTCGACACCGCTCGTGAGGCACATGAAGCATCGCCGCATCCCCCACCGCAGCCTTGGTCTCCTGACATCGGTGCCATAGACTCCAGCATCATCAACCAACGCCGCTGCTTGCACAGCGACCTAGGGGCACCGCAAGAAGCATTGCCCTGCTTCTCATCACAGTCTTGAGTCTACCAACGACAGTCGTTCAGCAGCGATGCTGCCACTCCCTGCAAGGCCTGTGGATACCGCACGTCGCATCGCCCCGCTTCACACCACCGCCCTGGTCTCGCAAACAATGCCAGGTGCTGTCACAGAGCCACTGCCTGCACAGTGGCCTAGGACCACTGCACTTTGCACCTTCCCCCTTCGCATTAGAGCCCGACGCCATCGACACTCATGCTTTTGACTTCAACTTCACGGAGTTCGATCTGCAACTCGTGTGACTTCAAGGGGTCAATGGCTCCAGCATCGACCTCCAAAAGCGGCACAGACAATGCTGCCTCTCTGTAGCTCATCGCAAGGTGCACGACGCCCTGCATTTCCAAGGTACTGTGTGCTGGACTTCCAGGCACTGTAGCTGTCCGCGACCTCGTGGTTAGCCGCAACTTCTGGATTTGTTTGTTCACAATGCAGTGAAAGCCCCAGATGGAGCTATCGACTTTAAGGAACTGTCTTTCAAGTCTATTCTTGCAATATGCATCTTTATTAGTGTATGTTGGATTTTTTATAATTTTGGTCTTGTTGTACACAGATAGATATTGGCTATTTTTCTAAAACTGATGGAGTGTCCCTTTTGTAGTGTTTTCACTGTATTACTGTGTTTAATGTGCAAACTCTTTACACATTGCCTCTGAGATAAGCCTAGCTTCTGGTGCCAAGCTACCAAGGGAGTTAGCAGGGGTTATTTTAGAAATATAACTCCCTTATCTTGACTATAAAGAAGGGTCCCGACTTGGACAAGGTACAAACCCGCCAAGTGGAGACCCCCATTTCTAACAATAAGTATTGGCATTGATTTTATCCGTATCAACAATCCCCCCTCTAATTGACAGTAACATTATTGGGGACATGTTGTTCTTCAGTTTGGACTACTACTACTTTCTTACTTACTTGTGTTCTAACTAATTTGAGGACTGTGGTTTTACAGCAGGAAACCCCCAATTGCAGGAAACCACACAAGTACAATACAAATATGGTAGCGGGCAATAGTGACATGCACAGTCCAGTCAGCCTCCGGGGGAGCCAGGAAAACCAGTTCAAATACCATGCCTGCTCAGGGACACCTCCCTCCTCACGCAGGTTTCTTTGTAAATGGTGCAATGCTTGGATGGCAAAAGTCACAGTCCTGTTATCCAGGGGATTACCTGGGATAAACGTGCAACATCATGCACCAATCTTGGCACATACCCCTCCCTTGCTGTCATTAAGTCCAACATATACTGATGTTGCATCACCATGAGGTGGACGGCTCTTAGTTCTTTCTTGATTGCGTTAAGGCCCAGCTCACTGCTGTTTATCATTTTGAGCACATCCCACCTGGTATTTGTCTGCACCGTGAAGAAGGGTATGGACCTCCCTGCGTTGATTTGCATGTCAGAAAACAGTCTGAATTCTTCCAGAATGTTTTTGTACTAAGCCAAGCAAAAATAATCAGCAGGGCTGGTTTTTCAAGCCTGATGCAACAGTGTTGTCTTCTATTTTAGCTGATGTTGGTGCAATTCTGACAGATCTTTTCCGAGAATGACCCTGGTCGGGGTGTGTATGGTGACAAGGTAGCAAAGGTCTCTCCATCTAGGAACGGGCTGAGCGCAGAAAAACTTGCCACACTCGGCCAGTAGATATCCATCAACGTGGAGGTTTCCCATTGCATGTCTGGAATGTGCAGTACTGTGCCAGAGTTCTCATTTGTTCCCAGTGGCACGGTTCCTTTACCTCTGAAAGACAAGGAATACAGTGTAAGTTTCCGTACAATTGAGTGTTTCCCCTCTCCTTCAAACCACGTGTATCTATTCACCTCAGTGTCCCAGATTTTCTGATATGAGGTATCTATGCTGTGGTTTAACCCTTCCCTACGAGACTTGTTTCCCTTTGTACCATCAAGTTGGATGGCCCTACACTGGAGCTCCATGTGTGGGGTCCATTTGTTTATTAAAGAAGACAGCCCATCATGCTAAGAGCACCACCCTGGGACCACAGATGGAGGCAGGAGTGAACATGTTCATTAATTGGTGTTGTGCCTCTGCTTCCGCCAAGAATTTCTTATCTGGGGCTAATCAGCATCCTCCACTATGGTGCCCCCCCTGCGCATCCAATCTAGCTCTGTTTGAATGTCCCCATTCACGGAACAACCTACTAATTTCAATTAAATCTGGCTCCCCCACAAACCCTTGCCCACCAGATATTATTTATGGCGTCTCAAACACAGTCAGTGTGCTGCTTGCCCCCCTTCTGAACATTGCTATTGTCACTGGTGTCTTCCCTACCTCTTGGAAGAAGGCATGTGTAAGACCTATCTTAAAGAAACCCTCCCTGGATCCTCTCGAGGTAACCAACTATCGCTTAATCTCATGTCTGCCTCTTACAGCTAAGGTTCTGGAAAAAGCTGTTAACTCAGAGCTCAGGAAATACTTAGATAACAACAAGCTTTTAGACCCAACACAACATGGTTTCCCATTGGGCCACTCTTCAGAATCGGCGCTTATTATGGCCACTGAAGAAATACGTTGGCAGATTGATAGGGGTGGTAGGGCTATCCTGATCCTACTGGACCAATCAGTCGTGTTTGATACAGTTAACCACACTGTTCTTACGCGACGGCTGAAGGCAGTAGGCATTGGAGGCACCGCTATTGCCCTTCTCACCTCTTCCCTCTCTGACAGAGAGAAAAGGGTTTGCTTGGACAATTTGGATTCTGGCAATTTTTACCTTCCAGGGGGAGTGCCACAAGGGTCAGCACTCTCCCCAACGTTGTTTAACATTCATGTCATCTCTTTGGCCAGGGACCATGGCAGACAGATTCCATAGCTGTCTTGGCCACATTATGACTTGGATGCACACAAACTATTTAAAACTGAACATGAACAAGGTCAGAGGTCATTGAATTTGGAATTGGACCTCTCATTTGGACCCAGTCATGGTGGCCTGCAGAGGCAGGATCATGCCCTGTTCCAGCCACCAAAGTCAGGAACCTTGGAGTCTTGTGTTATTCCCAGCTTAATTTCTCAGGGTAAACAAACAAACTGACCTCTGCCTGCTACTTCCTCCTAAAAATACTCCAAAAAATCTTGCCCTTTTTACCGATGGAGTTGGGGAAAGCAGTGGTGGTAGCCCTTGTTCTTTCACTCCTAGATTACTGTAACGCTCTGTATCTAGGTGTCAATAAACGTCACTTATCCAAACTCCACTCCTTGCAGAATGCGGCTGCACGTACCCTTCTCAATATTCCAAAATATAGCCACAGCTCGGATACCATTGGAAATTTGCATTGGCTCCTAGTTGAGCAGCGAATTGAGTTCAAAACATTATGCCTTGCTCATAAAGCTCTTCATGGAGGGTCAATCAATGACTTCTGCAAATTATTCCAATGGCATGCCCCCTGCCGGATGTTAAGATCTGCTAATCAAGCTCTTCTTTCCATGCTCATAGTCAGACGGGCCAGATGGGGAGGCGGATGCTTCTCTTTTCTGGTATCGAAGCTCTAGAATGAACTTCCACTAAATATTAGGCTACTATCTTCCAGGTCTTAGTTCGGGAGACAAATTAAAACCTGGCTCTTCCCTCGTAAACAGTGATCAAGATCTTCCTAACTTCTATACTTTCTTGCCTCCCTCAGTGCCAAGATGCCTCAGCATTTGTGCGCTTTATAAGATATTACTTACTTTCACTTACTGCTAAGCTCAGTGAAATGGTACAATGCTTTGGGATTAGTCTCGTATCGGGTCAGATTCACTACTATCAATGCGGTTCAACTCTGCTGGGTTGTATCTTGGCCCTAATCCTACCTAGGTATAGGTGAAGAAGGCACATTCCTTTTTCAGGGGCTACGTCTTGGGACAAGTAAAGCCTGTCTGCGCCTACTGTATGTGGTGTCAGCGAACAGATGTAGCATGACCTCGCTGTTGTCATGGAGTCCATTGCGGTCATGTGTTGATACCACATGTTGTGTAAGAAGACGCTGTATATTGCATGTGGAATGCTAGTGTCGGGTTAAGTGTAATTATGATTGATGTAGGAGAGGTCCCTACTCAAGCGCTGTGATAGCTTCGGAGTAGACTCCATCAGACTGGGCAGTGCTTTTTTGATTAAATGGATGCAAAAACACCCGTATTATAGAGAGTGTACATAGAAGTGCAATAATACATAATTTACTGAACATTGTAGCTCTTTGGGATGATTCTGGTGGAGACGTCAGTAATCCTCTTGTATTTGGGACTGTCTTTAGTCAACAAAGTTCAAGTCAAAAGTTCACTGTACTGTTTGAAGTTCTTGATTCACCCACTGTAGGTCCTGTTGGGCTGCTGTTATGGCAGCTGAAACCATGGTGCACTTGAACGTTCAACTGCCAGCCTGTTGAATAAGAGTTATGTTTGTTTGGTTAGTTAAAAAACAACTGTTCAATATTGCATGTGCCATAATTTTCCTTCGGGGTTCCTGGACTTTTGTTTGGAGAGGTGTGCTTTTCTTCCCCATTTATCATGTACACAAAAGGAAATGGGTACGAAGGAATTAATATAAAGTTATTTATTTTGAGTCGAACACATTCAGTTACTCTCTCTTCAGTTTTTAATCCTTTACACACATAATATCCAATTAGAGAAGGCACACGTAATTATACACAAAAATGACATGTGATAAAAATATATACAAAAAACGATACAAACAACTGTATATTGCCAATACCCACACAAATTAACACTCGTGCTCACACATTTAGTCTAGGTTATACAATTGGAGGTAGTCGGGATAGACCCTTTAGGCAAAGCAAGGACTTATTTTCCTATGGCTCTTGTGTCATCAACAAAGTGTTAGAAATGGGATCTCTGGTTGGCTAAGGCTTGCGCCAAAGCCAGGCAGAGACCACCACTCTAGTCAGGGCAAGGGAGTTACACGCCAAAGATAACCCCTGCTCACCCCCTTGGTAGCTTGGCACGAGCAGTCAGGCTTATCCCGGAGGCCATGTGTAAAGCTTTTGCGCACGCACACAGCAACAACATCCCAGGCACACCACAAAAGGAGCTCCAGACAATATCAAAAATAGCCTTTGTATTCTCATAACACATTAGGATAGTACTCACATAATATACATGGTGCTACCTGGCACTAGGTCATATCAACAAGGGATTATTTACAACTGGCAGGGCCCACTGGACCATTGTCAGAACCATCATAAAGTGAACTTAGTAAAAGTAAGACATATAAACGTACAACCAGTAATCTCCCAAGCATAAACCATATTATGCAAATAACCTCATACTTAAATCACAGTTAGAGACATCAAACAGGGTGCGTAAATCATACTACATGAATCACATTTCTTAGCACCACATAAATCACATTTAGCACATAGTCTCCTAATAAAGACAATAGTAGAGGCATGAATCACATTAGGGCCTGGTGCCCTATTAACCTCACAGTCCCCCTGGCCAACTGGCCGTCTCAAAGGGGCTCAAATGCCCTATGTCCCAAAGTCAGGGCGCGCTGTCAATGCAGCAGAAGTAAAGAGCGCACAATTGCGCAGACCTAAACGTTGCAGCTGGCACTAAGTGCTGCACAGCTGTGAAAGTATGGGGCAATGGAGTGCATCTCACTCCTAACTCAAAAGACATGTCCCCAAAAGAAAGAATGGCCTACACAATGCAGCTGCCCACTACTTGCTGGGCAGCTGTGAATATCACATGAGGCCGGAACACTCAATGTGCCCTCTGATTCAATGTGCCAACGTTGCAGTTGCCCGCCCTGGTGCGGTGCAGATGAGAATACAGTAAAGGGGCCCAGGCACATCTCTGCCTTCGGGGCCTCACTGGGTCTCTTCTAAACAATATTGCCCTCCTGGCAGCCCCCCCTGGCCCCAGCAGCAGCACACCCCGCAGGTTCAGGATCAAAAACAGAACATTTTCATGGGGTCACAGCCCCTATATTTATATCACAAAATCCCTTTGTGTCACAGCACAGGGCTTGGGGATTCCAGTCAGAACCGGTTTAGAGGGGCTTTGGAGCACTTTGTTTTGCCAAGCTCCTCTTCCCCTTTGTCAGGTGGAGGCTCATTGATCAGACACACCACATGGGGCAGAGCCAGCATTGTACAGGCTGGGCCCAGTCCTATTCAGAGTCAGGGGATTTCTCCTCCCACTACTCTCAGCCCAGGTGTCCCATTCAGCCTAGCTGACTCACCCTGCCCCTCCTGGAGCCACCCACATCTCTCAGCTCCTTTCACTCACAAGCCAGACATGCAATTCACATCAGGCAGGCAGACACATAGCACACAGAAATGCCAACTTCTAAAAGTGGCATTTCTCCACCAGTCACCATAAATCTGCGCACACCATTGCGCAGCATTTATCCTCATGAGTTCATACATACTAAACTCGACCCTGCACTCCTCTCATACCAGGAATTACCATGGACACACTTATCCCCCATGCATTCCTATGGGAGGGCAGGCCAATCTCATCACACGCACTCAGAGAGCACACGCACTTTACACTGGGCCGCAGTGCGAAAGTGCCCAGAGGCCTACAACCACTACCACCATGTCAGTGCTTAAGGCAAAAAGTTCAGGGGTGAACCTGCCAAAAAGGGCCAAGTCCAACACAAAATTATTAAACCATTCCTTATAACACAGACTCCTCCATAATATATGTTGATGCAAACGCGTTTCAGCCTTAGATGTTCTTCTTGGCTACCTCAGGACAAGGGCAATAGGAAAAAAATAAACAAAATAAATATATATATTTATATATATTAACCAATCATTCTGACTTCTAATTTATATAAAGCATGCTGGCTAAACCGGGCAGATGCCCATGCAGTTACAAAGGCCATGGTGCCACCAAGCGTGTGTGGAAGGAGCGAGAGGCAATCAAGCCTCAAGTGGATGTGCAAAACACACAGGTTTCAGTGATATGAAAAAAGCTAGCTCCATGTGCAATTCCAGGAGGAATCCGTAGACAGTGCAAGTGTATGTTAGAAAACCTGCCGATAAGGGAGGAGGGATTGTGCTATGGGACAGTAATACATATGATGAAGAGATCATACGTCGATTGAGTAATCGAGAGCATTATCACCCCATCTTAGACAACCCTTCAGCGTGACTGAAAGCTCAAATTTTGCATTTGACTATGGAGGCCCTAGAGTTCGGGTATTTATGTAAGAAAGAACATGAACATTTGAATTTTACCACACAAAAGACACCTAACAAATATGTACTCCCCAAGGTACATAAAGACACAACACATCCGCCTTGAAGACCGAATACTTCGGCGTGCGACTCAATGTTGGAACCTTTGGCTAAGTACATTGATGTGTTTTTAAAACCATTTGTGACCCAAACCATAGCATATGTTAGAGATACCATGAATCTCATCTCTAAAATAGAACATTCGATGTTCGATAGAGACCAACAGCTGTTGGTCTAATTCAACATCGAAAGTTTATATACAAACATTCCTCAAGATGAAGCACTGGTAGTCATGACTATGGTCCTTGATAAAAGACCTGGACCCCATCAGGTACCCACAGATTTTTTGACAACACTAGCAGGTATCTGCTTGAAAAACAATTTCTTTGCTTTTAAAAAAGACTTGTTTTGACAAATCAAGGGCATGGTGATGGGCTGTTGCTTCGCCCCTGAAATAGCGAATTTGGTTATGGACTATTTTGAAATGAAATACATCTTCCAAGAAGCCTTTTGCCAGATACACAGGCTGAATGCATTGGTGTACCATAGTGTTGTTGCTTTGAGGAAGGTGGAGTAAACCAATCAAAAGCAGCCAAACACTGTGTCAACATTTAAAACCAGTCATTATAAACACCCTAATGACTGATCTGATGAATTAGGATCTCAAGCTTTTTTGGTATATTGATGTTCGCAAAATGGATTGCAAATTTTTGTTGAGATTTATGATAGAATTTTATTTAAATGTTATAATAAATTAAATATATATATATATGTATATATTTCTGTATGTTTGGTTAATCACAATATATACAGTTGGTTTTGTTTTAATTATACACAGAAGTTCAGAATGCCACACACATATATCTCACTGTCGTGAGATTTGGTGGTTGGCTTGAGGATCTACTTTCCAGTTTGTTTATTTAGGGAGGTAGATGTGAGGCGCAGCAGCCAAAGTGTCTGACTCCGGAGCGCGGGGTTCACGGTTCGATCGCTGGCGGCAGCTCAGCATCATGTGACTCCGGGCAAAAGCTAAATTAATCACCCCAACAGCCCCCAGTGCCTTGAACCCCCTGAGGGGGCTTTACAAATAGGAAGGATTATTATTATTATAAGCCCTTCTCACTTCTCGAGTGTTTG
This sequence comes from Lissotriton vulgaris, assembly GCF_964263255.1. Taxonomy (NCBI): domain Eukaryota; kingdom Metazoa; phylum Chordata; class Amphibia; order Caudata; family Salamandridae; genus Lissotriton; species Lissotriton vulgaris. The sequence continues at coordinate 101,527,600 of NC_141696.1, forward strand.
CAATTTTGTGGGTCCTCACAGATCTCATCCTGCTATCCTCAAGCATATCTTTATTGATGGTGGCGATCAATTGGATGTCATATATAACTAGGACAACCCTACACCCCCAGGGGGACCAGCGTAATTCTTTATACATAAATACAGGATGCTGTGGGCATTCAGTGGGTGGGAATCATCCAATTAATTTGTGAATGCCAAAATCAATGCAATTATTATAATAGTATAGAGAAATATCCTCAGTTTAATATACATGCAATAACAAGTCTGACAAGGGTTTCATTAGATGAAATATTATCCAAGACCTCTGCAATAGTCAATACATCAATGTATCCAAAAAATGTAATAAATGCAGTGCTCTAGTGAAGCTGGTGAATGTGTGAATATACAAAACATTGATATCTTTCCGGAGTTCATATATCCAATGCGAACATGTTAGATATGCAATGATAGGCTATCTGCTCTTTTTGAAACTATTTATTAAACCTAAGTTGACAGTGTCTTTTGTTTGTATGTTTTGTATTAATTGAATGTTTCCCACCCACTGAACGGCATCTTGTATATGTATGGAGATCAATAAAAGGCAGAGAAATATTTCATTACTTTGAAAAAGAAAATACATCTTTCCAATGCACTTGCAAGTAATTGGGGTGTTACATCTTGACACCATTTGCTCCTAATGTAGTGCAACAGTTCTAATTCAAAATGGAAAGACTACTTATGAAGCTAACATTTTAGGGCGTTCAGGTAAAAAGTCCCAGCTTCCAAATTATAGAGAACCCTAATTCCACACACTCTATCTGTGTTGGAAAGCACACACAGAAGGAGCCAACCAAGTAAGGATCCTCCAAAGATGTTTACAATAGTGACACTTCTAGCTCGACTCAGGAGGCTGCTATTCTACTTGTAGGTTTCCATTGATCCACGCCTGGTCAAAGGGGTATCTGATGATTCATTTGTAATGAACAGAGTGGACTTTCATCAAAACGCTAGGGCTAGAAGTAGTGACTCACTTAACAACCCTCTGACCTAATGTCATCATGGGAGTGATAGCAGAAAAAACACAAAGTCTCTAGTCACAAATAGGAATAAAAAGTGTGGGTAAAAAGAACCTATATGTGTGAGCTTGCCTCAATATGGATCATGTGCTAAAAGAAACCCACTCAGTACAGCAAAACAATCTGTCAAGTATCGTTAAACACATCAGTATGCAATCAATCTGTCAATAAGGTACATACAGGAAAAACAGTATATAGATATTGAGTTTATTTTATAAAAACATACAAAATTCACAGTTAAAAACATCTTCTCATCTGAGAAGTCACAATAATAATAAACTTCATATATTTTTGCATATAAAACAGTTGACACAGCATTTTGGTGAGACGTAACTTCTACACCTTCTTCAGACAACGTTTTCTAAAAGTCGTCTAAATAGCAAAAAACAATCAATTAAAACACAAGCTTTGTACCTGTGCATCAGCTAAATGACAATATGCCATACTCCTACATTGTAGAACTATACTTTATCACATGCACACTGAAATCAAGTAGATTCAATTCTCAATTCAAGTCAGTAATATGATACATGCAAAAATGAAATGACTTTAATATGATCTATACCAAATCAACTCTAAAATGATAGAAGCGCAACCAACTCATGATCTATAAAGTAGGGGGGATAGACACATACTACTGGGACCCACCTAATATGAGTTCGTAGAGAAGACTTTTTGTAAATTTAAGTCACTTGATTACAAGGGATGGCTGAATCTCATCTATAGGTATTCCCGAAAGTAATCGATAACCTAGGATAAAACGAAGGTAGTTGATCATTTAAAGTATCTGGTTATGGATGATCTACTTGATCCTTATACTCATAGGGATTATGACGTATCTTTAAATCAGTACATAGTTCTGTGGGTTTGTTTGTTAAAGCCACCGAGAATATAGATTAAAAATCAAGGTTTAATCACTTTCTGAACAAAAGGGAATATACACAAACAACTTCCTGAACAAAAAATAATTAATCTGACCAATTGATAACTGAAACATACATAACTAACAGCTTTCACCATGGGATTCAGCTTTACTTTTGCGGTATTTGCATTTTCAACATTGGCGATACACTGATGTTATGGAAAAAACGTATATTTATTTCTTGGCTTTTTTTATACAGAGCATTTTTTTTAAAGTACTTTATTGACTTTTACAAAACAACCAAGAGATTTAGTTTCCTTCCATATAACAATTGCGATTACATATGAACATCGTACAGCATATCTCACATTACCACAGTTTAGCAGGCAGTTTATATCCGATGACATCCTGCTTTTGATCTACACCCGCTATCTCTACATCACATTTCTGCTCGTACTTGCAGTTAGGTCCTCAAGTAGCTTAACAAATTCTTCCACCACAATGTCAGCATGCAGCCATCGTAACATGCTAAAAAGACAAAGCCAGACACCGTGAGACTATTTGTTAGGGCTGTTCGCCCTCACCTCTTGATCAACAGCTTCAGCTGGTACAGTATCACTGTCCATGGTTGCCAAATATGTTTTGTACAGCACCCAGAAGTTCTTAGGTCTGCTACGTGGTGGGAGAAGTTCACTGAAGTTCTCAGTTTGTGTGCTACAATACATCATGTCTCTTGACCACTGAGCTATCGTAGGGATCGGTCCGCGTGCCCAACATATCGCTACTCTGCGCCTAGCTAGTAGCAAGCCCATGTCAACTAACGTTCGGGCCCCTTTTGGTATCGGCTTAGAATAACCCAGCAGGGCTAGCATAGGCTCTGGAGAAAGCGTCAAATTAGTTACGTTCCCAATTCCTTAAAAACTAGGTCCCAAAAACTGGATATCCCCAGGCAGAGCCAGGCCAAGTGGAAATAATCAGCCGGTTGAGCACTACAGCGTTCACAATCTGCCACATCCCTTAGTCCGTACCTACATAACCTCTCTGGGGTGTAGTAGACCCTGTTTAGGTACTTTAAGTGAATCAATCTGTGTCTACCATTTAATGATATGTGCTTTGTGCTTTCGCAGCAGTATTTCCACATACTATCATCGATGTCCCTGCCCAAGTCCCTCTACCAAGCAAGGCGGGCTTTAGTGTAAGGGTTTTCACTGTGGCTCATGGTCAACTTGTATATTTTAGACACTATCCGGGTAGGCGATGACATAGGATAGGGGAGCCAGTTCCGGTGGTTCCGAAAAGTTGCTGCTCAGGATATTTAGCCATGCCTGCTGTGTTCTGTGGAACTGAAATCTAGTAAGGAGAGTTACTTCCGAATCTACGATCTCCATCTCCTCCGAGTTCTTTGCAGTTTTCCCCTCAAACAAGTCCCCTATCTCATGCACTCCTATCGAGTTAAGAGCACGTGTAACTCCCTTGTCTCTGCACGAGGGTAGTCATTGACACCAATCCAGCGGTGTGAGCGCGGAGTACAATATGGCACCTGCCTGTAACTTTAGAAGATGGTGCCAGGCATGCTTTATAGCATTAACTGAGGCATGAATCCCTGTTCTATGGTCCGCAGCCATGAACAACATTGCTGGCTATGGGAGAGGGGATGCCACTACTTTCTCTATGTGTAGATGGGGTGTGTCTGGAGGGCCGTGCATCCAGTGGTAAGTGTGTGCGCTTTGTGCTACACTGTAATATAGGTCCAGGTCAGGCACGCCCAGACCTCCCATGTGGTATGGCAATGTAAGTTCGTTCCACCTGACCCGCGCCTGTTTGCCGGCCCAAGCCAACTTAATCATCAACACAGTGAGCTGACGCAAAAAGGAGCAAGGGAGAACCAGAGGTATGTTTGTGAAGAGAAACAAAAAACGGGGTAATATTACCATTTTCAAAATAGAAACTCTATCCAGCAACAGCGGTAACCGGATCCATCTCTCTACCTCATCTTCTAATCTACTGATCGCCGTAGTTTTCCCTGAACACCACCTCAGAGTCAGTAAGGATTTTAATTCCTAAGTACCGCACTGGTTCCGTCGACCACCCCAATGGGTATTCGGGCTTGAATGGGGTTGTAGCCGGTGTGAGATGGAATAGAATAGACTTTGGCCAGTTAACACTGAGCCCAGACACTGCACCAAATCTCACTACCTCCTGCAGTACAGATGACAGGTTACGGTCAGGGTCCCGTACATATAGCAGCGTGTCATCTGTGTAGGTTGATACAATCAGCTCTTAGCCCAGGAATTTTATACCTCTATATCTGTGGTATTCGCGTAGCGCACAAGCTAAAGGTTCCGCCACCAACACATACCGTATCGGTGACAAGGGGAAACCCTGCTGTGTACCTTTAGAAACATGTATAAGATCCGTTACTAGGTTGCCAATTTGAACCCTGGCCGTGGGTGAGTTATATAGGATCCCTATCAACTGTAGGAAGACACTCCCCAGCCCCATCCACGTCAAGACCTGCCGCATAAAGGGCCATTCAACTGAGTCAAAGGCTTTTTCCATGTCTAGAAAAATGGCCACTGCCCGCGCTTCCGGCCGAGTTTGTTGTAACATTCTGAACACCATTCTCAAGTTGTAAGTTAGGTTTCTGCTTGGCACAAAGCCCGCTTGCTCAGGTGCGACCAGCAACGGCACCAGTGGGACTAGTCGGTTAACCAGAATGTTCGCAAAAATCTTCGTGTCTACATTAATCAACTAAAGTGGGTGATAGGATGCGCAATCGTCCGGAGGCTTGTTCAGCTTCAGGATAGCAACTACGATCACCTTTCTCATCGAGGGAGGCATAGCACCTGACACGCACATTTCGTCGAAGAGGGTGGCTAGATACGGCACTAGTAATTCTTTGAATGCCTTGTAGAAAGCAACTGTGAGGCCGTCTACTTTTACCCAATTTCATGGCAGCCAGCGCCATAGTGATTTCCTCTACTTCCAGAGGTCGCATAAGGTATTCCCGGTGCTTGTCCGTAAGCCAAGGTAGCTTTATATGCAATAAATAGTGTAAGATTTTCGCCTCAGAGCTACTACTACAGGAGGAGTAGAGCATGGAATAATATTGCTGGAACCTGTCTGCTAGGCCGTTTTATCAGTAAGTGTGTCCTCCTCATCTGTTTTAATCTCAGCCACTATCCTTTTTTCATTCAAGTTGAGCAAAGACCTTGCCCGGTCATTCTCCCTCTCCATGCGCGCAAGCTGTGGCGTATTCACCCAGGTGTTTTATTTTGGCATCAGCCATTTCATGATATTCTCTTAACTGTGTTTTGAACTCTTGCGTGACATAATCGTCGGTCCCTGCCAAAAGCTGTCTCTCTAGATTAGCAAGTGAACGTTCCAAGTCTGCAAGTCGTTACGTAGCGCTCTGAGTACCCCTAAGGGCTTGGTCATTGTGATACCACAAATGTATCCTTTAAACGCCTCCCAGACCACATGAAAGCTGTCCACCAACCCTATGTTGCAGGCAAAAAACATTTCAGTCGCTTCCGCAAGTTCTGCCTTAAAGACAGTGTCTAGCAGTGAGTAGGGTGGGAATCTCCATGTAAAGGGGGGAATCATTTTCTGTGGGGTGTCTAGCAGCAGTAGTATTGGGGAATGGTCCGATAGCATACAAGGGAATACTTCATAGGCTCGAGTCTGTTCTTGTAACAGCCTGGCAGCTAGCCAGTAATCTATACGGGTATGCAAGTCATGATGCGCCGAGTAGTATGTTAACCCCCTTTTCGGGGTATCTCTGACACCACACATCACATAAGTCTAAATGCGCCATTGCTTCCACTACTGTGTGTGCTGCCGCCGTGGTGTGTCTCTCCGGCTCTCCAGATCTGTCCTTCCTTGGATTCATTTATAAATTGAAGTCTCCTCCCCTTGGGATTGTCAAAATTCAGGCCCTATATGTTGACTATAAATAATTCCATGCCTTTCCCCCTACATCTAGAGATCGCATAGCGCCCCTCCTGGTCTGTGTCTAGTGGTTCGAGTGTAAGAGTAGACTTGGGGTTTAACCAAGTAAGCACATCTCGTGCATGTGTGGTGAAACCCGCTGCATGTGTGTTTCCCTGCAGTCCCCTGCTGCGCACCATACAGCTGCTGAGGGGGAGGTGTGTCCCCTGAAGTAATGCTACATCAATTTCATGTCTAGACAAGTAGACTAGAACTTTCCTGAGCTTCCTGTGGTCACTGAGGCCTTGCACGTTCCAAGTGAGGGCTCTAACCGTACAATATGCTACTATAGTACTGGACCCACTGGGCTTCGTCATGGGGATGTGTAGTATCTGGCTAGTGGTTGCTGCCACATATGCAAATAGGTTGTGTGTTGTCTATTAAAAAGTGTTGATACAGTTTGAAAATCGATATACATCCTCAGTCTCAATTCTCTCCCTCCCCCACCCACGCCAGGCATGCCCCAACTTTGCCATTGTGGAATACCACAAAACATTCCCCATTTGCCATGTTGTATTCATCTACCCTGAACAAAAAATACTGAACAAGAAACAATACTGCTCCCAAGGTGTGTGGCACACGCGTGGGCGGATGTTGTCCGTCCAGCAGGTTAGCTGGACCAAACCGGACTGAATTCCCCCCTACCCTCGCCATAAATCAAATGTAGTGTGTCTGTAATATAATACCCCCACCTCCCCGCATTTCAATACCGGTCCTGGCAAAAAGAATCATGTTGTAACCCTAAGAGCGAGCTTCTCTGTGGGTGACACTTTAGTACAACTATCTATGTGTTGTTCTCTAATTGTCTCTATCGTACACAATTCTGCATCCACTATTGACTCCCCAAGGCACATTATTCCAGCCCCCCCGAACACCCCTGCAAGTGGCTATCTTATCTGTAAAACAAGCAGAGCAATGATCTGTCCTGGTCGTCCATTCCGCCTCCAGCTGCATCATCCGAGGAGGTCCGCTCAGGGCTACGGCGCTTTTCTTTGGACTACTCCTTTAGGGCTTTCTGCAGTACTTTAGAATCAGTAAAAATGTGTGACTTGCCCTGACGATTGACGCGGAGTCTCTCCGCATACAGCATGGCGTAGTCAAAGTTTTGGTCCCGTAGCTGGCGCTTCAGTGGTGCAAACTGTCTGCGCGCCTCCTGTCCTCGGATCGTGAAGTCCGGGTATAAAGAGATATTGGAGCCCTCGTACTGCAGAGACTGTTTCTCCCGAGCCACCTTCATCGGCGAATCCCTGACCCGGTAATTCAGCAGCTTTGTTATTATCGGCCTCGTGGGGGCACCAGAGGCAGGGCACGGACCTAGTGAGCGGTGTGCTCTCTCAACCATGAATATGGGAGAGAACGTTTCACTTCCTAATAGACATACCAACAGTTTCTCGACTAATGTTTCCATGTTATCGGACTGGGTCTACTCCGGAAGGCCAGTGATTCTTAAGTTGTTCCGTCGGCACCTCGCTTTGAGGTCATCGGTCTTGTCCTCCAGGACTTGTAGAACATTTTCCATTTGTTTATGTTCTGTGTCTATTTCCGTCTGTGCTTCTTCCACCTCCGTGACCCTGCGTTCAGCCATATCCAGCCCCTCCGCCTGTTTGTCCATTCATTCGGACATTCTGTCCATCTGATATGAGAGGGAAATTAATTTAGTCCCTAGAAAAGATAGGCTGGTCTGCAATCCTTTCTCCATAGCCGTGAGCATGCTGCGTATATCGCCGCCTGCCTCCTCTTTTGCCTGTTCCTGTACATTATCTCCTTCTTCCGAGGCGTTCTCCCTCACTTTAGATTTCTCTTGATCGAATGTAAGTTTAGGCTGCGTCTTGTCCACTCTACCTATAGTTACTGCTCCGTTACGGCCACAGGGGATCTGCATCTGCCAATTAGCGAGCCAGGCACCCACAGACAGGCGGCGTACTCCAAGATCTATCCTCCGCGTCCGCCTTCCTCCACAGGCAGATGAATTGACCAGAGAGTGCCAGGAGTATAGTTGCAACTCAGATGGGCCCCCTAGTTAAGCGACCACCACTGGCTACTACAGCTACTACACAGCTGACCTGCCCCTACAGGCAAATGGACTGTCCGTAAAGTGCCAGGGGTTTAATTACAACACGTAGGGGCACCGCAGGTGAGCGACCGCTGCTGCGTTACCAACTTCTGCGCTGATCAGGAGACGCTACTTCCCCATGTGGCTTCCAATGCAAGGCTATTCAGCAAGGCGTGTATCTGTGGGGGCCTGAAGCCGGCCACCCACGGTATGTAAATCAGGCAGGCCTCCCTCTTCAGGGCACTCCATGGGCCCACGCAGCTAGCCTTAGTCTCTCACCTCTCCCCGCAATGTTGCGCTTCCGTCTCTGGTAATCACCTGCAAGCACCCCACAGGTCACATATCAAATTGGGTTGCCAGTCTACGTCGGCCCTCCACCTGTGCCTGCGGGCGTAGGGGGGTATGCAGTTCACCTAAACACTCCTGGGCCGACCCCACCGCAAAACAGCCCCATCTCTAGGCTGCGGTTATCTCCACACTGCTCAGCGGATGGTCACGGTTACCTCCGCGCTTCAAAATGGCCGTCTATGTCAGCAGAGCGCCCCCCTATGCCACAGGCACACCACTGTGCAGGATGTGGTCAGAATATCTTTGCAATCGTCTAGTCACCACCGCGGGCCTCACCAGGTCTTTGTAGCGGGCCGGGACAGTCGCTGCACCCCGGCTCTGCATACGGCTCAAGCCGCCACTGGACACAGCACTCGGCTCCACACTGCTGCGGCCTCACCCGTCGTTTCTCCTGGGCACCTCGTACTTGCTCCCCACAGCGGGGTGCAGCACACCGCAGATCTTCCGCTCTCCTAGTGGTAGTGCGCCCCGCGGCCGCTTCTTGCTCCGCTGGTGTGCGCTGTGTCTTTCCCAGCAGTGGGCACCCAGAAACAATGCAGCCTCTGTTCTCCGGTCTGCCGCCCGCCCACTAGGTCAGTCCGGGTATCACGGCCCAAGACAGAGGCTCCGCAGCCAGAGCCGGCTGCTTAGGTCACCAGTGGCAATCGAAGACTCAAATCGGCACACAGCGCTCTAGGCGCCCTCCGAAGCAGGTGGCGGCCCAATTCAGGTCAAATGTCCGCACTTTTGTCGGATCTTTGCATGATTTTGTGATGGCGTTACATAGCTTACAGATTAAGCGGCCATCTTTGGTTCGAGCAAGCTGTGCCCTTATAGAACATGTTTTTACTGTTTTACTAGAACTAGGCATTCAATTACCTTATTGGCTTGCTTCAAATAAATACTGGGGCAGTTTAGAAGAAAATCTGAAATGTCGAAAACTCAGTGGCATTAATCAGTGAATATCAGTAACTTTTGGACAAGACATAACTAAAATGTACATTAAATGGTTACATGCCTCCAAACTATAGGGTGCTGTGTCTATCATTTTTATAAATGAGGCGGATAGTTGTGAGATTTTATCTATCATGGCCTGTGTAATGATTTTTTGGGGATATTTTTGTAATTGTCGCACCCCATCAATTTGGATGTGTGTGCTGTACTTCCTGTCACAACATACTATTGTATTTCCTGGGAGTGATATCACATGATATATGGCACTGATTTCACTCAGGAAGTAATGTCACATGACCTTAATCCTGATGAACATTACAATAACTGACATTGCCGAAGTTAGGAGCCTCTTAAGTGGACAATTTTACAATAACACAATGTTAGAAATTGGGTTTTTGGTTGAGGGGGTGTGAGCCCTTCTCAAGCAACAGCCCCATACCTAGTAAGGGTGAACCACAAAAGTCTCAAAATTAACCTTTGCTTAACTTGCTTAACTTAACTGTCAGGCTTAACTTAGAGGCAATGTGTAAAGTATTTATGCAGCACTCATACAGTAATAAAGTGAGAACACAACACAAGAACAATCCCACATCATTTTAGAAAAATAGAGTACTATTTAATATATTATTTGACACCAAAATGACAACAATCAGTACAACAAGAGTTATGAGTTTTTAAAGTTCAAAGTGAAAAACAGCATCTAAAATATCAAAGCGCCAACTGCAGTCATCTAGTCGTGTAAGACCGGGGCAAAGTCGAAGGTTATGGCTAAACGCGATGGAGTGCAGTTTGGATACACAACGTGGATTGGGCCTGGTTTCCAGTTACATACAGACGTAGAAGAATTATTTGAGAAAAAATATCTGAGAAGGTAAAGTTTAGTGGGTCAGGGAAAGCTGGCAGTGCCTGAGGAGGAGGCGCCGTTGTTGGGGAGCTCCTGGATGAAGTCGCAGTGAAGAGTTCTACCTTCTGACTAGTCTCTTTTGTTGAAGTCGAAAATCTCTAATGAGACTAAGCTGCAGGCTCTAGCCAACAATGGCTCCACGAGGCTGGATACCCCTTCTGTGAGGAGCTGCTGATCAGGATTTGCTGCTGCAAAAAAGTCCATAGCGGGAGCTAGCGCAGAGTCAGGCCAACAGGTGATGCACCTTGGGTGGGTCTGTGAGCAGGTAGGTGCCTGTCTCCTATTAGTTCTCAGTGCACTTTTTGGTAAAAAATTTCTAAATGCTAAATTTGGGATTTGAGCTATCTGGCCACCTTTAACATCACTTCCAAGGGTCCAGGCCTGGAGGGGCACAACACGGAGGGACAGAACTCACTCAGACTATGTCCAGGTTTGTTTTCAAGATGGAAAGCAAAAGCCTAATGCACACAACCAAGGAGTATCAAAATTGAGTAGTTGTCTCTTTCACTATTCTGTGTCAAGTGGACACAATTACACACAGTAATACATATGTTGCCAACAGAGAAACCACAATGTCTTTAGAACAAGTCTTCTTTTAATGTTCTTTGTAACCAGCCGACACGTGTTTCGTCACATAGCAATGCGACTCCTCAGGGCTGTAAATGTTCAGGTGGAAAAAGAAAGGTCGCTAGGCCGGTGATATTTCCAACCCGGCCGGGCTCGAGACCAGGTGAAGAAAGAAGTCACGGTCACGGACTCCAAGATCCGATCTGAAACTCGTGTGCGAGTTTCTGCTGGATCCGTTTTGATTTGAAAGTGAGTGGGTCACTCAGTACTGGCGACGGGTGAAGACGGAGCTCTGTGAAGCTCATAAAGGGTAATTCCGCCCGTGGGATTCCTCCCGCAGCCGCTGTAGTGAAACAATTGAGCGTGTGTGCTCCCTCGCGGTGAGTTTCCGATTCCGAAGTAGGAAGACTGATAGCGACCTGCAAGTATCCGAGCGGGATCCCGTGTTCTTGTAGGACCTCGGATACTTGCAGCTCACTTTTCACCCAGTGTAAATAAGGTGTTGACATGATAGGAAAATTAATTGCATAAAAATGATGTGTTTGTTGGGAGGGGAGAATGTAGTGCCAGAAAAAAACACAAAGCAACACTGGGATGCCAAATTATTTGTGCCACAATCTGCCATGATTTAATGGTTTCCCTAGTGCATACTGCAAGCATAAATGGTACAGGTTAATTAAATGCAAATGGTTGGGTCCAAACTGTGGTGGCATGGTAAGCAAAAGAACAATGGATTAAACCCATTTTTTTGTGAGTGGGGGTGAATGCTTGAATTGTTCAGCATTCCCTCCATCATTTGTTCCTTTTGCGTTAGTCAATGGATGGCAAACATCCCCCTGGCAAAATCAATGAAACGATCTTTTTGAGAGTCTCCATCTTCTAAGGAATTGTCTTCAAATTTTGAGTGAGATTATTTCAACTGATAGTCAATCAGTAGTCTCCAGAGGACTTCTGTGGCAGACATACTACTGTATAGCACTGCTTCCCTCATCTGTGTAATGACACCACTGCATTTCTCTGCACAAAGTTCAAACGTCCCTGTGGAAATTGGGCCCGATTCACAGAACTAACTTAAGACAAAATCCTAAACTTACTACTATTTTGGTATTCACAGAAGGCTCTTACTCTTTGATGAGTAAGTGCCTTTTGTGAATACCAAAATGAGTAAGTGGCTTCTGTGAATACCAAAATGAGTAAGTGCCTTCTGTGAATACCAAAATGGTCGTAAGTTTAGGATTTGTCTTAAGTTAGTTCTGTGAATCGGGCTCATTCTTTTTATGATTCTGGCAACCACACCTGACTGTGAAGCAAATGATCTATTGTCTCTGATGTGCCCTTCTCTGGTGATTCTAAGTTCCCAAGGTTCTGATATTGACGCTGTTAGTTCTTGGATCCAAAGCAAGAGGGTGAAATTAGTAATGACGGCTGCTTAGGTTTTGTAAATGAAGCTGAAGAGCGAGTCCCTTCTTTAGATCATTAATGGGCATAATATCATCAAATTGTATTGTTAGGTGGTAGAGTGTCCGTGAGAAGACACTTTGAATGTATATATTGCCTTTGCTGTCTTTCTATTTCAGCACTTGCGCATGTTTTGTTTCATAAGTGCTCCAAATGAGCTCTAAAAGGTTAATGTGTTTGAAAGGCTACTTCAGGAATCCATTCTTCTGTATGTCATTTGTCTTTCAATCATGAAGATGAACCAGGAATGTGGCTGCCACATTGGCAACACTTGCAAATTTGTGGCCTAGGGAATAACACAAGTAGCATAAAAAAAGCTATTTATCTTGCACCTCCAGCACATTCAACAGTTCAGGCAGTCTTCTCTGCGGTATACAACTGTTACAACGCATCTTTTAGCATGCAATACCATTACCACGCATCTTTTACAACGCATGCCATTACAACGCATAGCGCTTTGGGGCGATCTGACATAGGGAATGGGTAGTGAATAGGTTAATTTACTATCCAATAACCTTCCCTAGTGTCCACGGGGACTGGAGTTGGAATAGTAAATTAAACTATTCACTATCCAGCACCCAAAGCACTATGCGCTGTAAAGGTATTGCGTTGTAAAAATTGCATGGTAATGGTATGCGTTGTAAAAGTTCGCGTTTTAACGTCATACATCCCTTCTCTGCATGTAGAATGGATACAAAATCATATTTGTTTTTGCAGAAGAGTCTCCATCTTCAACTTCCATCTTTAAAATTCTTCTGTAATTAAAGATGACAATCCTGCTGAGCTGACATGCAGAGGATCTAATATCAATCAAGAATTAGTGAAGCTTCAGCTGCTTCTTATCGAGTAGGTGTTAGCTATACTGGAATATAAGCAATGATGCTCTGTCTTCAGCCATTCTTTTCTATAATAGAATTACCTTATTTCCCTGAATCACGGGTAGTCTGCTTGACCGTCCCACCACTGATTCAGAATTACTCCGCTTTCCCCGAAAGCTGCAGATTTTCTGCTAAGTGTTGGAAAACAGCAGTCACCTCTGATATGATGCCATTAAAGGGAGAATATAATTTAACTCTTCCTCAACTTTGCTCTTTACCCATTTGTGAGGAGGAAAGTGATCAACTATCTGTGCCTTTGTACCTCCCTGGCAGAACTACTATAGCCAGGCCAGAACTGTTCAGTTGTGAATCCACAAAATTTCCTCCAGTCTACATGGAATAATTAGCTACTATTCACTGTGAGCACCCAAGGGGCAAAGAAGGGTAAGGGTGAGAAAAATACACTGCTCTCCAATAGGAAGTCACTCCTTACATCTGTAAACCAGCCCCTCTGATACCAGAAAATACCACTGGAGCTCAGGTGCTTCGAGAATTTTTCAAAAATAGCTGCTGGCAAAGTATGAAAAAGTGGATTATTATTTTGAGTGGGCAATCACCCACCTCCAAAAGTAATGACACAAACTTGTCAAGGTGAACCCTACTGTCACTGAATTAACCCAAGCTCACGGCAGCTATAGCAGAGAGCAGACAAGCCTAACAGACAAAAATCCAACAAGGAGATATAGAGGTTTGAATTTTTAGAGTTTTAAGTAAAATAAGCGCCAAAAAGGACTATGCACCAATGATAGTCTTTAGAAGCAGTAGATGGGGACTTATGTACAATTTCAGGCCAACCACGATGGCGCACAAGTTGGATATACCAATCGGGATTGTCCCAGTCAAACATTTTACCTGCTGACTTACGGCCCGAATTATACTTGGCCGATGGATACTCTGTAACAAACGTGACTGATATCCCGTCAGCCGTAATACAATGGCATTATATCATATGACGTGTAATACGGTGGGCAGGATATCAATCACATTTACGACAGAGTTACCCATCCGCCAAAGTCTAAATCAGGCCCTTAGTGTTTTTTATGAAGCTCAGCTGTATCTGTGGAAAATACAATGCATTCAGAGACATTTGCCACCAGGTCCTTCTGACAGCTCTGAAGATCTCATAAGTGCAAATATTTTCAATACCCCAACTTTGCAGGATTCCTGGATCAGCTCCTCTAAGTCACTTTCAAAGCTCCCATGACCTCAGGGGCAGGACTTTGGGGCAGGGACCACTTCATTAGCTCCAGTCCAGGCCCAGTTGATACTGGTCACTTCAGGAAAAAGACCTCTTGTAGCTTGTTGTATCCCTATAGCCACCAAGGTGGTGAGCTAACTGACCACTGGAGTCCATTCTCCTGTCCTGAGTACAAGTGGGAGTAGGTCCAATCCTTGAGGGCTTCTCGTAGGTTACAGCAAGCAGAGCTCAGTTTTCTTAATTTCTTCTGCAGGACCAGAAAGCATTCTGGGGAGGGTGCTTTGAAATGCCACATTTCTGGTTTACACAAGCTAAAGGTGGGGAGTGACTCTTGGCTTCTCCCAATGGGTTACAATTATCCAGGGGCAACCCTACCAGCCTGTTTAAGCAGTTACTGTCTGCCATTCTACTAACAATTCCACAGTGCCCCTCACTCCTAAAATCCAAAAGGGGAACCTTTCCACCGTTGTGCAGAGCTCTTGTATCCACACAGACATGTGGCCAGGAAAGTCAGCATTCTCCTCTACTGTGTCCACTGCAAGCTAGTTTCTGGGAACAGTTTCATTCCCACTGGGTTTGAGGCCATCCTGGATGGTGTGGACTTTAGAGACACAGGTTTCTCTTGTTCAGGTATTTTCTTATACAAAACTATGACTGGGCAGGCCTTACCTCTGTCCCTTTCATGTTAATGAAGTTCCCACCTCCACCCCAACTGTCCTTGCTGAGCTGATAGATATGAAATGTATTAAAAGTGTAAGTTACCCAATGTATTTGACTTTTAATAAATATGAAAATTAGTCTTTGAATTACTTCTTTAACCTTTTCCTATTATAGATTAAAGTGTATAATCTGTGCATTGATATTTTCTAGGATCCAGCTACAACCCTGACAGTGACAACAGTTCAAGGGGCCTAGTCACTGGAGGAGCATGTTCACTTTATTTTCACACCTGTTTGAATTTTTTTATATTATATCAGGCACCATGCCTTGTGGACAACAGGGTGTACTTAAGGGTGACAATATTATTTAAAAGCAGGATTTCCTGCCTGATTTTTTGACAGGTTTGACAGCAGGGGTTTGGGTTGCTGTGGTCAGGCTATACATGGTATACACTGTATAATAGTGACCTAAAGACAAATCTAAAAAGTCATTGAGGGTAAGCCAATGTATCCATTTTTAAAGAGGTAGCACATTCTCCTTACTGCTGCTTAGAAGCACAGTACGTTAAGTCCAGCAAGAAAATAGCGGAGCATAATGAAATTACTTTGCCATCATTGGCTGGCAGATTAGGAGTGTTTGCCTTAAAAATCTGAAGACTGAGAAAAATTGGGATCAAGGATCGCTAACTATTTGTTGAAAGCTAGAATAATAACGGCAGAGCAGCAACCTTTGTTAAGTAGCATGATGCTTGATCATAATCTCAAAGTCAGGGAGCAGGCAGCCATATTTGAGACAGGCAACTGAGCCGTGAGATCTAATTTCATGGCTGATTAGCAATGCTGAACTTAGCAATTCAGCTAGTTTAAATAGCTTACAAGCTGAAGAAAAACTTTCATTATATGAGACTCCCATATCATAGATGATCACTTTCAGATGCACACCGAAGCCCACAGAGCTAACGGATGCATATCAGAAAGGTCTACCTACTTCTAACACTAACTACTGCTAGATGATTAATCAGTCTATTGATTCTAGAAAATAGAGCATTTTCGTGCCCGGGATGCACAATGGGACGGCCCATTAAATGTAATGCAAGTGTATGGGAATGTCATATTCTTTCATTGAATATGGGCCATCCCACTAAATCATACAAACATGAGATATGTTTCTTCACAATAAATTGAGTAGCTTTGTGGATTAGGCCCAGGAAGTTCTTGCCTAAAATTATAGAGACTATTGTAAACAGTGTGGAGGATGCAAAACAAGTACCAGGAGAAGGAAAGCAGGGAATTTGTCTCCAGAAATCAAGCTGCCACTAAGCAGATTCACTTAGATCCAGAGGCTGTGGTAGTGATTATTACTTACTTAAAAGAGGAGAAAGCTACTGAACTCTGGTGTTTCAAAATTAGTAATAGATAAGCTACATTTAATGATTTTCTCACTACTGGCCTGAAAACGCCGAAGACGATGATACAGAGGACCAGTACATTTTGTGTCAGTCAGTACTAAAATTCAAAAAGATGAATAAACTAAGTAAGGCAGCTAAAGTGCAAACGTTTGCAGCATCCCAGGTAAAGTAACAAGGCACCTCCTGATAAACCTTACGATACATAGATTCCAATAATATTTCATCTATTGGATTTAAACCATCATTTAGAAGAGATCTAAAAACTTACAATTGACTCTTGATCATCACCAGATTTAGCAGATGCCATTTATGACAAAAAATCAAGTTTTACTAACTGGGGGATACGCATAATTATATTATTCGAATCTAAGTAATTATACCCATGGCAGTGAGGGTCAATAGGCCCCCATTGTGCTTGAAGAGCAACAGGAAGACTAGTAAAACAATATAGACACATGGCATTGATTGGCATTAGATGCATTGATGGCATACCTGATGGCATTTACTGGAATAGTTGGCAAACCACAGCACACAATGCCATTGACTGGCTGTTGGACCTGGCTCTTTTTGCAGGGTTATGCCTTCCTCTACCTATTTTTATTACCTTCTTTTTGTTGGCGTTAGGACTCTGGGCATTTTAACTCTCCTAACCAGTGCATATGCTTGCTCCCTAAAATTTAATGATATTTGGTTTTTTCCATGATTGGCATATTTGATTTACTAGTAATTCCCTGGTCCAGTGCACCAAGTGAGCCTAGGACCTGAAAGTCAATGCTTGTGGGCCTGCAGCACTGACTGTGCCAGCCACATAAGTAGCCCTGCAAACATGCCTCAGGCTTGCCACTGCAGAGCCTGTCTGCAGTTTAAACCTCCATTTCTGTCAAAACGTTCCCTTTCATTACATATAAGGCACACCAAAGTTAGGCCTTATGCAGCCCCAAGGGCAGGGTGCAGTGTATGAAAAAGTTAGGACATGTGCTTTTGTGTTTTACATGTCCTGGTAGTGAAAAACTGCTAAATTAATTTTTCACTACTGCAAGGCCTATCTCTCTCATAGAGTAACATGGGGATTATCTTGAAACATCTTCTAAGTGTAATGTTTCATTAGGAGCAGATAGAAAATTGGAGTTTGGTGTCTCTGGACTCATAATTTTGAAAGACATATTTTAGTGAAGTTGTTTTTTCAATTGCAGGTCCGAAAATGGCACTTTTAGAAAGTTGGCATTTTCTTATTTTAGAAAAAAGAAGCGGCGGGACTCCGATCTTGTCACACAGCGCACTGTAAGCCAGTCCCTAAGGTTTCACCATGGTATAGTCAACTGTTAACACACTTACTTTCAACCAATTTGAAAAATGTATGCGTAAATATGATTGGTACCAAGATTTCATTCAAGGTATTTGTTTGAGTCCTCACAACAGAAATCGGAACATAATAATTTTCAACTTAGAAGTGATGATAATGTTCAGAGTTCAAATAATTAAACACAAATGATATAGCAAACAATGTGCTCAAAACATCAAAAGATCAATGTTGAACAGCTTATGAAAAGAAGAAAACCCAATGCATTCCGGGTAGAACCCTTCATTAGGGGACAATTAGTATAGTTTCATTTTTAACATGTGGTAATCCATGGCCTCCATGGTCCCCAAAGCAGGTCTGTGGCGCTCCAATCTTTTTTTTTTTTTACATGATACGAGTACATGCAATAGAGGTGGTTACCGGGATTGTGTACTCGCAGTGGTGTTAAGTGTGAGGAGATAAGATCGCAAAGGTTGACAGATGTCACAGGCCTAGAGGTGGGTGGCTGCAGAGTTGCATAGAGCTTCTTATTTTTGTCACAGTATATTAGGCTGTTGAGCCATGCATTACTAGAAGGTGATTTTTTGCTGCCCCAGTGTATAGCAATTTTTCATTTAGCAAGGAGTAGGGAAATAGCACCAAATCAGTACAATGTTGTAGGGATGTCCTGAACGTATCCTAAGAATGTTAGTAATGGGGAGTGTTCAGTGGTGAGTTGAGTCGTGAGTGCTATCTCTGAAAAAATATACCGCCAGTATGATGCAATCTTCTTACAGGTCCACGTCATTTGGGCAAAGTCCACTAAAGGGCGAGTGCCATTTGGGACATACAGGCAAGCGAGTTGGATCTAAACGATATATTTTAGTGAGTGTAGCATATGAGGCCCCGAAAATTTGAAATGTATTAATTTATGGCGATGATTAAGGGACACTAATTGACTTTGTGCACAACATTTGAACTATTATGAGTCGGATATCGAGTGTCCTAGATCCAATTCCCAAGCAGCTCGGGTAGGGAGTAAGGGCAGGCTGGTATGATAAAGTTTTGAGATTAAATGATCCCGTCAGTGTCTTTGATAGTCAATTTCAGGGATGGAAAATTGGCTGGTTCTAAGATATAGCTTGGAATCTGGGCTCTAAGCGCCCCCTGCAGATGCAGCAATACAAAGTGGTCCATCAAAGGACAGTTTGAAAGCGTCTATCTTCTGTACATGGGAATACATGTCAGTTGAGGGAAAGCTTTCCAACTGTGCTCACTGAGTGTCTGGAAAGGGTGCGTTGGACCAGTGCTTCTTATGTAATAGGCAACCAACTTTTAGCAGCTAAGGGGATTGCTGGGGAATGCAATAAATGGCCACCCATCAAACTTATCAGTCCTTCCAGGCCCTACTAGTTGTGGATACAGTTTGGTTATCAAGCAGATCGTGCGGCCATCCAGCTGGTAGGATTGCTGCCAATGGTGTCCGGCAGCCAAGTCGACCTCTGGTCTGCTGCAGGGTATCCTGGTATCAGAGTGATACCAATGCAAAGCAAAACTACATTGTGCAACTGGATAATAAAAGAGGAGGTTAGGGACTCAAAAACCTTCCCGCTCATAAGGGAGAACCATTGTGTCCCATCCGATCCTCGGCTGTCTGCTTCCCAGATGAGACGTGTGAGGGTGGTATGAAGTGTAACAAAGAACGTGTTAGTCAGCAAGATAGGGATATTGTTAAAGATGGTACAAAAACTGGGGCAAGCCTACCAATTTGATGATCGCAATACGGCCCAAAATCGAGAGGAGGAGTTGTAAGCATCATTCGACTCAATTGCATATTTATCCTCAGCAGGGAAGTAATTAAAAACAAAAGACTTGTTCCTTGTCTCTAGGGATGTGTGTCCCCCAAACACTTGTTAGAGGTGTCACATGAAAGAAATGGGAATTCACTGTTAGTCCGATTCGTTGCTGCTGTTAAGAGGAATAGATCGGATTTCCCCCCAATTTTTATATTAATCCTGTAGGGCTCCATACCAGATTTTCTCCCACAGGATAGGTGCCATATTTTTGCACAGGTGACGCTTATAGAGAATAATATCATCAGTGTAGAGTGTAATTAGGAGCAGACCGGTTTTAAATTGCAAGCCCCTGCAAAGGTGGTGTGCCTGTAAATGACATATCAGGGGGTCTAGAGCTATAATGAATAATAGAGGTGACAGAGGGCACCCCTGTAATGATTCCCGTTATAGGGGGAAAGGAGCAGTTAGTGTCCGGTTTAGATGAATATGCACTGTGGGTTGCATATATAGTAGTGTAATAAGGGATGTGAAACCCAGGGAAAGACCCATTTTGCTCATTGTGTTATGCAGGAGAGCCCATTCCAGTGAGTCAAATGCCTTTTCAGCTTCTAATAGCGCCGCCACAGCTGGCACAGAGGGGGATAGTCTGTTTAGCACTGCAAAGAGGGTGCATAGATTTAAGGCCGTCATTCTGTGCTAGGACAAATCTCGACTGGGCGGGAGATATTATTTGTTCCATTAGGAGAGAGAGGCGGTCGCTATCCATTTTTTTAGTATTTTGTTATTGAAGTTTACCAACGAAAGCGGCAGATAGGAACCACATTGATGTGGGTCCTTTCCGGGTTCGAGGAGCAGTATGATCACTGCTTCTTGGAGAGTAGGCGGGAGCATGCTGTGTTCCAGTGCTTCCCTGTAAAGTTCTAAGAGATGCAGGTGTTTTTACATGCTATGGACAATACCAGTGAACCCATCGAGGCCTGGCGCTTTCGAGCCATCCATAGAGTCTATTGCCTGAGTTATTTCTTCTACTGTGAATGGCTCCCTGAGGAATTGCTGGTGTATGGTTCTAAGCCACACCATAGCTTTTTCCTCCAAATATTTAGTTCTATCGGCATGCAGGAAGTATACAGATAGGTGATAAGTATTTCATTCTGAATACCCATTGCATCTGTAACATATGTTCCATCTGATCGTTGGAGGGCGGATATGTAGGATTGACACCTGGGGGGATGAGGCAGCCTAGCCGGTGTGGGACCCGGCCTCTCTCCCTCTCCATACCTCCGGGTCGTCACTACTTCCCAAGGTAATGGGAAGTAGTGACCAGTAGCCAACATTGGCCAACAAGGAAGTTTGATGGTGTAAGTGTGTTGGCGACTGTTGTGGCACCTGGCACAGGGCCAGGTCAGCTAGCTTCTTCTCAATTTGAGACAGGGTGTTTGGTAAGTCTCTCAGGATCCCTGTGTTTTCGTAAATACAAATCCCTCTTGTATATGCCTTAAAGTCTTCCCAAAGGGTGGCCCAGGATTCAACGGTTCCTTTATTTATTTCAAAATATTCTATAACAGCAGTGCGGAGCTCCGACCAAAAGAGTTATTCTTGGAGCGCCATTCCCGGGAATCTCCACTGTCTTTCGACCCCAGCCACTCTAGGTATATATACCGTCAGTACTACTGGGGAGTGATCTGACAGTGTGAGGGGAAGGTGTGATATGGAATTGATCCAGGGAGTAAGGGTGGTCGCAAGGAGCCAGTCATCAAGGTGGGTCCAGGTTAAATGTTGTACAGAGTGATATGCGTATGCGGGTTGGAGAGGGTTCTGCTGACGCCAGGCATCAACTAGTGTATGCGTATTGAAAAGCTCCTGTAAAGCGCGCTGAGGGGGAGGCTTGGTGTTTGGGGCATTCGCTGTACTGTCCAGTCCAGGGTTAAACAATATGTTGAAGTCCCCCCATAAAAATATGCTCCGCATCTACTAGGTCAATCCGTGCCTGTAGTTGTTGATAAAATTCCAGGCTATTGGTGTTCGGCGCATATATGTTTACTAACAGGATGTGGTATCCGAAAATCTGGCCCACCACTAATAGATACCATTCCTCCGTGTCTGCGCAAACCACTAAAAATTGAAATTGCGCGCGCCTATTTATCAGTATGGAGACTCATCTTGCGTATTTACTATTTACAAAAAGAACTCTTTTTTCGCTGGGAGCCAAGTTGGTCACAGTGCCATCCACAAAAATAGTAGTGCCGGGTGGTAGGAGTTTTGCTTTCTGTGCGGCAAAAGCCTGGAATTACCTTCCGTTTCACCTGAGAAATGCGACTGATCTTTTGGCATTCAGGAAGGGGCTAAAAACCTGGCTTTTTGATAAATAAAATTCCTTTCTTCCGTTGTTGCTTAAAGGAGAAGTAACTAGCGCCAGGACACCCTTGGGTAACCGCTGCACTCTAAAAATAGCTATAATATAGCATATAGCTAGAGAAAAAACAGCAACGTCCCCATGTGGATGCGAAGGCAGGTGATGGAGTAGGAGATAAATGTGTCTCCTGTAAAAAGTCAATATCAGCCTTGTGTTGTTGTAAATATTGTGGTACCTGTTTGCCCTTGGGCTGGTTGTTCAACCCTTGCTTGTTCCATGTCACTAGAGTGATGTCTGCAAAGGGATGGTCCTTGTTGTGCGGTGTCATTGCATATTAATGACAGTAGTGAACAGCACTGTCATTGAACTGTGATTCCGAAAGTATTAAATATACCCAATACTCATCGCGTTTCCCCTCCACCTTGAGCCCCCAAGCTCATGTAGCCGGGAATAGCCCAACCCTAACAGAATTACTAAGGACATAATCCCTCTCACCATAGAGTGATAACAAATTAACTTGGTGTGAACGACACTCAGGGGTGGCAATGTCATGTCGGGTCCCCACATACAGTAGGAAGAAAAAAGCATTATGAATTGCCATATTCTAAAAAAATAAACATTGTCCGAGGCACCTTAAAGACTGCCAGCAACAACAAAAAAATGTGCATGAGTCCTCTGCTCCTGCCAATGCGTAGTTATTTTCACATTAGAGCCGGGAGTTTGAGCCAGTAGAAAAGAGATCTGTGCTGGTGCTGGAGTGAACATCTAGTGGTGATCTTCCAGGGGAGTCATGCCGCAGCGCAGCACACTCCTTGGAGTATTGACAACAGAAGTCCTGCACATCTGTTGAAGTGCCAAACAGGCACAGTTTGCTATTCACCTCCACTCGAAGTCGGGCTGGATAAAGCATCCCATAGCGAAGCCCTAAATTGCATAGTGTGGCCTTAACACTGGTGTATTTTTACTGTGTATCCTGGACCATTGCGGTAAAGTCCAGGAACAGGGAGATGGAGGACCCCTCCCAGCTGAGCGGACCTCTTTTCCTCGCCAGACGTAGGGCTGTGTGTCGGTCCTTGAAGTTCAACAGGCGAGTAATGAATGGTCTCGATGGACATCCCGGATCTGAGTGTGAACCAAGAGAGTCGTGGGCCATCTCAACCAAAAAGTTTGACATGAAAGATTCTTGGGTGACAGCAGAATAGGCGCACCCCAAACAACTGGACATTCAAGAATACCTCAAGTGAAGAGGAGGAAGAGGGACCTCAGACAAATAGGGTGAGATTCAATCAAAAGGATAGGAACAACAAGGATTTGGGTGTTTTACTTAGGTGTTTTTTAGGACAAGGACAGCGGAACAACAGAGGGGGAGGACAAACAGGCAGAGGCCAAGGGAGGGGCAACCAAGTACAACAATGGCAATCCTTCTCCCCCAGAGGGACACGCAGTCAAGGGCGGAACCAAACCTGAATAACATCGTGGTGAATCTATCTGATCATATACTTACAGCAAATGAAGAGAGGGTCTTAAATAAAGGACTGGGGTTTGTCCCCACACCTACACATGACTCTTTCAAATGCAGAATAGAATTTCACGAAACAATGCGCAGGATAAAATTAAAGAAATTCTTTGCTAATAAGCCTCAAGATTCCCCCCCAGTATTTAATACTAACTTAAAAAGGCCTTCCCATTTTTGGCCCCCCTCAACTTGCTTAGGACCTGATGTTGTATTGTTTGAAACTAGGGTGCTGCAAGATATTTCTAAATTTGAGGGTAATAACAATGGCCAGAAAAAATATTTTGGCTATAAGGACAAGCTATAGCCTGGCATGCATGTATGTAGGCCAATTGGAGGAGCACGTCATCTATCATTCCACCAACCCATTCCAGAGGAACCTCCGCCTCTGGAAGAGGTACATAGATGACGTGCTCTGTATGTGGTCGGGAGGAGAAGAAACATTATTGGAGTTCTTAAACTGGTTGAACCAAATGGATCCCAGTTTAAGGTTCACATGGACATACAGCAATGACACCGCTGTGTACCTAGATTTGGATACCGAAGTTAAGGACGAGTCACTGATTACGCAGGTCCATCAAAAATAAACAGATAGGAATTCACTGTTACTTTATGACTCGTATCACCCTAGAGCACTTAGGGACAATTTACTGGTGGTGCAGTTCCTGTGTTACCGGAGGAATTGTTCCACCACAGCTACCTATTTGGAACAGTCTGAGGAATTCAGTGAGAAGCTTAAGCAGCGTCAATATCCTCAGAAAATGATAAGCCAAGAAAAGAGCACTGAACACTCCACACAGTGCCTTGCTGGAGAAAAATATGAAAGGAAAAGATGAATGTGTCCCGGTGGTCATGACCTTTGATCCATTGGCCACTAGGATTAGGCAATCCATACGAAAACACTGGCCCTTCTTATCTAATAAAGATTTCCGGATGCCACCAACCAGGTTTGCTTTTCAGAGGACGAGCAATTTAAAAGATAAACCGTCACTGTACCAAAGCCCACTGACACCATGATTCCGCATGGACATTACCCTTGTGGATCTTGTTCGGTCTGCAAATTGACAAAAAAAACCTTGAGTGTAATTTTTAACTTTTAACTCAGGGAGGGAGTGGTTCCTTACACACTTTAGCAACTGTAACACCACGAATGTGGTGTATAGACTTACGTGTGATTGTGGTCTTCAATATATAGGGCTCACGACCAGAAAAATCAAAATCAGGGTGCAGGAACATCTCAGTACGATAAAGGCAGGGAAACGTACAACGAAACTAGAGCAGCACTGTCCTGAACAAAAACATAGTTTCACGTGGGTAATCCTTGAGAAGGTAATAGGTAATCCCCAGAACATTGACAGGATCCTGGCCTCAAAAGAAGCACGTTGGATTTTTCAAGAGAATTGTGACCAATGTGGGCTCAATGAGCTTATTGAATGGAATAAGGCTGGATAAGATTGGTACACTACATCACAATCATATATATGTACAACACCTGAGCACACCATATCATTATTTCAAACTAAAGTAGTATAAGTATTTTTCTACAACAGTCAATGAAGTCTCAGCGTCCTGTATGTTCTAAATACAAAAAAGTCTCAAAGGAAAAATAGAGAGTCCGAAAAAATCTTCTTAGGTTGAGATCTGGTTTTAATTTCCACAGTTCACAAGAGGAAAGACAGCAGCCGACGCGCGTTTCGCCCACAGGGCTTTTTCAAGGCTGCAAGCAAGATGTTTGTACATGTCCATCAGATAGTGATTACTTTCAATCTGATTGAAACATTGCAATTGTCAGTTGGGCATGCAAAATCCCTCGTGACTTAAGATAATCAACCTAGTTTTAAACAAAGCACTTTTGAACCAAAATAGAGTGATTATAAACAGACAGAAACACCCTTGTGGATCAAGTCTCCCAGAGACCATAAGTTTATACTGGTGGAAAAGTGAACAAGGATATTGGCCATCTAGTCAAGTCAAGTCAAGTCAGAGAATTTATATAGCGCACTACATACCCAGAGGGTCTCAAGGCGCTTAGCGAGGGGAGGAGGATTACTTGTCAAATATCCACGTTTTAAGTTGCTTTCTGAATGCTAGGTGGTTCTGGGTAAGGCGAAGGTAGGCGGGGAGTGAGTTCCATGTTTTAGCAGCCAGGTATGAGAAGGATCTACCTCCCATGGTGGTCTTGTTGATGCGGGGTACCGTGGCGAGGGCTTGGCTGGAGGAACGTAGTTGGTGGGAGGGGATGTAGAAGGACAGTCGTGAGTTGAGGCATTCTGGTCCGATGTCGTAGAGTGATTTGTGTGCGTGGGTTAGCAGTCGGAAAGTGATCCTCTTCTCGACGGGTAGCCAATGGAGGTCTTTAAGGTGCCCAGAGATGTGTCCGTTGCGTGGGATGTCTAATATGATCCTGGCTGAGGCGTTTTGGATTCGTTGGAGTTTCTTCTGGAGTTTAGCGGTAGTGCCTGCGTAGAGGGTGTTTCCGTAGTCCAGTCGGCTCGTGACCAGGGCATGGGTGACTGTTTTCCTTGTTTCGGTGGGGATCCAGCTAAATGTTTTTCTGAGCATGCGAAGAATGTTGAAGCAGGAAGAGGATATGGCGCTGACTTGTCTGTTCATTGAGAGTGAAGAATCCAGGATGACGCCTAGGTTCCGTGCGTGGTCTGTCGGGATGGGTGCTTTTCCGAGGGCTTCCGGCCACCAGGAGTCGTCCCATGTGGAGGGGGATGTACCTAAGATGAGGACTTCTGTTTTGTCTGAGTTCAGTTTCAGACGGCTTTGTTTCATCCATTCGGCAACTTCTTTCATTCCTTCGTGTAGGTTAGTTTTGGCGGTGCTAGGGTCATTGGTGAGAGAAAGGATTAGTTGAGTGTCATCCGCGTAAGAGATGATGTTGAGGTTGTGTTGGCGGGCGATGGCCGCGAGGGGGCTCATGTATACGTTGAAGAGGGTGGGGCTGAGTGAGGATCCTTGTGGTACGCCACAGATGACTTCAGTGGCTTAGAGGACCAAGGGAACACACAGCATAGTGCAAGATGCAAATAGTTATGTTTAGGTGACTTTGTATGAAGTATTTACACCATTTAAGATCATGCCCATCGCCAGGTGCAAAGAACATGCACCTGTTAATATGAGGATTCTCACCTCTTTATTCGTTATTCCCAGCGTCTATAGTTTTTCAATATTCTCCTATACATGCACTCTTCTTGGATGGATGGATCGAATCCCCAAAGATGGTAGCGATAAATGACGCTTAATGTTAAGATTTGGAGTTCCTATTCTCACTCTGTGAAAATGACATCAATGTTAATAATATTCCTTACCAGGCAAGAAAACGTCATATGCCAGTTAGGAATTCTTATTCCTGATGAACCAGTGCATCAATGTTAATAATGTTCCTTACTGCACAAGAAAACGTCACATGTCAGTTATGAATTCTTATTCCTGATAACCCAGTGCATTATGTAGTCATATGCTTGCAACAGGGAATATGACATCTAAGAACAAAGGGGGGCTATAGTAGGCCAATGTCTAATATGCTAAACCCTTAAGGTGGGAACTTCAGGGGAACAAATATGCCTATTGCGAGAAATTTATGTATTAAAAGAAGTAAAACTGGCAAAGTTTAAGAGCATTCAGCCTTACCATCAATATGATAGTTGTGGCCCCAATTAATAAAAGCTTGTCCTCTTCCAAAGTCACCATTCAATCTTAGGAATCAAATCCATCCTATATCGCGTGTGATCCTTCCGAATCTTGATAAATCCAGAGTTACACTTGTGTGGGACCAGACCAAAATTACAGCAAAGAAAAAAAGAAACAATCAGAAAAAGAGTGTATGCTACCATGGCATTACTAATCTACGCATTCTTATTCATATTACATCTTTCTAACCAATGTGAGAGGGAGCAATTTCTCCCGTATATCACTATTTAAATCAGGTGTGATGTCTCGACTTATGTATACTGTTACATTTTGTCAAAAACGGCTTCTGCCACAATCGCACGAAGCCGCATTTTATGTGTTATTGTTCATTCAACAGGTCCGTTAAGAAAATATATTATTGCGGTTAAGATTATGGCGAGTGGAGTTGTTTAACCCCTACACGAGGTGCCCAATACACTTCTTTTTAAATCTTCCCATGCGTGAAAATCACACAAAGATAAGTGCAAGTCGCGACATTTATGATTTAAATCCCGCCTTAATCCACAACCTTACAAGATATAGTCGTATACTCGCCTCACCTATTATGTTCTTTCGAACACCCAGCGTGGAGCCGACTAGTGCTTCTTCTTCCTGTTTGTTGCCGGCTCGGGAATCCCGCCCCTAATACGCAACGCGAAAACGCGAGTGCTGTAGTAGAGGTAAAAAGTGGAATCACCCACTCATATTATATCGATCTTTGTAGTTCCGCGGCTGCCATTGTTGACAGCGGCGGATTTATATATCGTAGAATCAGGAATCTAGTCATTTCTAATTTGTAGACCAGTTGGGTCTGAAAGTCGTAGAGGGAATTTAGTTCAAATCGATTATAAACAGATTTGGGTGCTGCTTAAGAAATTGTTAGACCAAAGATTATGGTCTGAGTTAGATTAAACGTGTCAAAAAAAGGTTACCTCAACAGTTGGCTAGAGCAGTAATTATTATTAAGTCTCCGTCGTCACAATTTTTAAAAAAAATTATTCCACCAGTATAAGTCATGGACACCAGCAATCCTCTATCCACCATTAAAATCTATGCATGAAGGTATCAAAGTGATTTCATGAAGCAAGGAAAAAATATATAGATAGAAAATGTTGAGAGGAAAAATCTAAGAATACATTTGGAGGAATACCTCTATGATATTACTATATCAATGATGATTATCAATAGTCATAGACATAATGACTTAATATTGATTCATATTGGACAATATACTTCAGTGTGCACATCGAAAATCAGGGATTACAGTTAGTTCTTATACATATATGTTGACTTATATGTCAATACACCACCTTTGAACACCTACAGAAAGAGTAGTCCAATTATACAATCAGTCATACATATGTTATAAAACATGTGTCTGACTACAGCACAATTATTCAAGTTACTTATTCATTTAAAGAAATTCGTGGAGATCTTTGAGAATGTTGTTTCCACATTCTACAGCATGTAGTTTTATGATCCATAAACTTTCTGTCTTCCATAAGCAGGACAGTTTGTCACCACCTCTTGGGCCCATGTTGACGTTCTCAATGCCATGAAAGCCAAGTTTGTGTAGATCATTAGCATTATGTGTGGTGTTGAAATGTACTGCTAATGGATATTGAGTGTTATTGTTCTTGATCGCACGTATGTGCTCCAGTTTTCTATCCTTTAGGGATCTAATGGTACTTCCTATATATATATTACCACATACACATACAATGCAATACACTACAAACTTTGTGTTGCAGTTTATAAAACTATTGATGCTGTATGTTTTTTCTGTGTTGTATTTGAACTCTGTCTTTCTGTGTAGGCCAAAGCAACATATATTGCAATTCCCACAGCAGTAGAAACCTTTTTGTGTACAGCTTAACCAATTCTTAGTGCTTATAGGTGATACAAAGCTTGGGCACAGATACTGTCTCAAAGTTTTATCCTGGCATGTGTAATGACAGGATTGTTTCCTACTACTGTTTTGAGATCAGTATCATGTGTAAGTAAGTGCCAGTGTTTTTTTAGAATCTTATATACATCGGTACTTATACTTGAGTACGGTGCAATGAAATTCATCTTCTTGACATTCTTTTTTCTTTTACTTTTGTTTGTCAATAAGGTGGACCTCTTGATTTGATTCACCTTATTCCTTGCCTGTTTGATGATAGAAGGGGAGTAGCCTCTCTGTGCGAATCTGCACTCCACATTATCTAATTCCCCATTTAAGGCGGATTCTACACTGCAATTCCGTTTGATGCGTAGCATCTCACCAAATGGTATTGCGTTAATCTGTGAAGGTGGATGTGCACTCTTTGCGTGCAAAGTGGCATTGCACGCCGTTTTCTTTCTATCATTTTCACAGAGTGAGAATAGGAACTCCAAACCTTAACATTAAGCGTCATTTATCACTACCATCTTTGGGGACTCGATCCATCCATCCAAGAAGAGTGCATGTATAGGAGAATATTGACAAACTATAGACGCTGGGAATAACGAATAAAGAGGTGAGAATCCTCATATTAACAGGTGCATGTTCTTTGCACCTGGTGATGGGCATGATCTTAAATGGTGTAAATACTTCATACAAAGTCACCTAAACATAACTATTTGCATCTTGCACTATGCTGTGTGTTCCCTTAGTCCTCTAAGTCTTTAGATGGCCAATATCCTTGTTCACTTTTCCACCAGTATAAACTTATGGTCTCTGGGCGACTTGATCCACAAGGGTGTTTCTGTCTGTTTATAATCACTCTATTTTGGTTCAAAAGTGCTTTGTTTAAAACTAGGTTGATTATCTTAAGTCACGAGGGATTTTGCATGCCCAACTGACAATTGCAATGTTTCAATCAGATTGAAAGTAATCACTATCTGATGGACATGTACAAACTTCTTGCTTGCAGCCTTGAAAAAGCCCTGTGGGCGAAACGCGCGTCGGCTGCTGTCTTTCCTCTTGTGAACTGTGGAAATTAAAACCAGATCTCAACCTAAGAAGATTTGTTCGGACTCTCTATTTTTCCTTTGAGACTTTTTGGATTTAGAACATACAGGACGCTGAGACTTCATTGAATGTTGTAGAAAAATACTTATACTACTTTAATTTGAAATAATGATATGGTGTGCTCAGGTGTTGTACATATATATGTTTGACCTGGGTTCATTTGAATACTAGGACTGAATGACACTTTGGTGGGTAGGTGTCATATACCTTAGGAGCACCCCAGCCATAGTTGCTTTTTGTCATTTACTTATGCTCATATTACAATTGGCTTAACTTTTTGATGTGCGGTTCAAACTAAGCAAACCCATTTGTTTTATGTGTTACATCACAATCATGGTAGTATAGGTGAGGGCTTGAGGTTTGGGCCATTTAGAAACCTCTCTGAGGAATTTCCAGTATACAAGGGGACCCTTGTTTCCTAGGATCTAAATCCTAATATTTGATTGGACTTTGGTATCTGTGAAAGAAGCAGTATACTTCGAGCATCCTGATAATGAGGGGGGTGCTTGTTTGTTTTTCAGACGTATAGAAAACAGAAAATACATTAAGATGGGTATTTCACCACACCTGTGCACTATATGTCAAGATCTGATCAGATAATGGACCATCATACCAGTTTTTAAATACTCCTTTATTATTGACGCACCACAGCATATGAATAGTACTAGAGGTGCGGTACATATTTGACTTCTAATTTGCTGATAAGCATTAGAGGGTGTTTTGAAATAATAGTATTTTCTTGCCGTCCGCTTTCACAGTCCAGAGGAAGTGGACAATGTATCTACAATTATTCTTACATTTAAACTGGGTCCCGGGGGGACTTGGCACGAGCCAGTGTCCTGCCGGGGTATTTAGCGCAATATGTCCTCCCACGGGAGGCGATTGGTTGCGCTGGGTGTGGGAGGGGCTTAGCGGTGCTCGGGGTGGGACCGGGAGGCATTTCGTCATCGCAGCGAGTGAGGAGGCGGCGGTGGCGAGTTTCTTGAAGAGAGATGCGCTTCAGCTGGGTTTTCCTGTCAGAAGTTTGACAGAAAACAGCTGCAGCGCTTGTGAAAGCGTAACGGAGGTCTATAATTCAGCTGGAAGTCGACCTCTGCCAGCGTTGGTGTCTTTTAATGCTGTTCTGATATTTTGAGTTTCTGGTGATTCCTGAAGGATGTCGGCAGATGACATTGCCAGGGAGGCAATCAGAGCTTTGCTGGCAGTTGGACGCACTGACTTATTACGCCCTGGAGCTGTCATTGAGGGCGGAGTGGAGGTGAAACGACCACGGCGCTTGGCTGCTGAAGGGGTGAGTCGCGCTGTGGCAGCATGCAGGGCAGAGGTTAGTCGCTCCCCAGAGACTGCGTTCGAGCCTTCTGCGTCAGCTTTTAGACCTTGTCGAGCACGCTCTTCAGGCAGGAGCTTTAGAGGAAAGAAGGTACCACTGCGCTCTGCTTCAGCCCCGAGTGTTGTGAAGGAAGCTCCAGCTGCTTTTGAGCCTCATGCCAGGAAGAGAGCAGGGAAGCGAGGTGGAAGGGCCACTGTTGCCTTGGTGAATAGGCAACAGCAAGTGGAGCTTTTTGAAGAGCAGGAGGGTGGCGAATTCTTCTCGGACAACAGTATTCATCCAATGCGCTGGTGGACTACTCCAGTGACAGCGATTAAGAACTTTGTCAGGAGGACATCTTGGGGGATGTAGGTGCCAGGAGTGGAGACCCAGCACCGTCTACACACAGCTTTCAGACTCAGGAGATTACAGTTTTGCAAGGGGTGTTGCGGCCTCAAGCTAGATGGCCCCCGAAGGGGGTTGGGTGCATGGATTTTGGGCACGCGGAAGACAATTTTGACTTGCAGCCTTGTGACTTTCAGCAGGATGATGGGGGTCTATTGGGTAGTAGTGCCGGGACAAGTTCTCGTGGGGTTGGGGGTCAGGATGATGGGGTTCTTTTTCACAGGAACAACGATGTGGTGGTGGTGTATCCGGAGTCCAGGCCACCCCCGTGTCATCCTCAGGTGCAGTTTGACTCTGACAGGGGGCCACAGCAGGGGCAGTGGGTGTGGGTCAAACACGCCGACTTACCCAGGAAGTGTCCATCTGGAGTTACGAATTCTCAGGTAAAGGGTAAGTTGCGAGCGGTTCCTCGCTGGAGCGGCGGGAACTTGTCAGCGGACTCTGGTCATAGGTCTGTTGGTTGGAGTTCTGTTACTTTTGTGGCGAAGCATGGTGAGGCTTTGGGTACTGCGCAGCAGACCCGTAGCGACTCTGGTGCGGAGTTTGAGTCATCGGCCGGGCGCTCACAACAGAGGCCTGTGTCCACTTGGGTAAATTACGATGGCGGCATTGGCGATGGTGCTATGCCGGGCACAAGTGGCGATGATACTATATTTCATGATGATTACATTGGTGCTTATGATGACTCTAATAAGGAAAATGTGGATAATCAAGGGGATTGGGGGTCGAGGGAGGTGGCTTCTGGGTGGGGTGGTCAAGATGTTGGGGTTAGAGGGGGGGTCGTCTTACATCTTCTAGTGTGTTTCAGAGAACTGGAGCGGTTTTCTCTGCTGATTGGGGAAGGCGTGGTTGTCATCATCAGCGTGTTGGACTGAAGGATTTTCAACAAAGGGCTACACAGCTGCCGTCAGGTAAGGAAGACTGGTGGGCTGCATGGACGCTGCCTTTGGTGGGCGGCTCATGTGTGGAGCCAAGGGAGAATGTGCCTGAAGGGAGGGCAAAGGTTCTGGGGGATTTGGGTAATGTGGTCCAGGAAATACCACAGTCCACTAGTGGGTCTGGAGGTCAGTTGGATCAGATTGGGGGGGCAAGTCCTGCTTCATCCATAGGAATCTCTGCGCTGAATCAGGGTCAGGGGTGTGGTTGCACCAAGTTACCTTATATGGGTGTGGCCATGCCTTTGGTAATGCATTTGTCGCAGAGGACGAGGCAGAGAATTTGGAGTCATGACTATGTCGACGTTTTCCGTCTACTACATAGAGACTTGCAGGCTAGAGAAGGGTCAAAGGAGGAGGAGCTAGAGTTGTCCCGCCGTCCCAAAGTACCGAGGACCATCGAAAATTGGACAGCCGCCTTCATAATCTATGCAAGTGTGTATTGTGAGCGGTACCCAGAGCGGGCTGTGGCCTTATTTAAGTACATTGACATCATCAGGAGGGCACACTTACAGGCGGGAGGATATGCTTGGTTGAACTACGACGAAGAGTTCAGGGCCAGAGTGAGCTTGTTTAACGATAAACCATGGGGTGAGGTGGACCAGGAGCTGTGGCTCCAATGGATGTCGGGGTATCAGGTATCAGCTACCATACATACAGCTAGTGGTCTTCCAATACAGTATCGGCCCTTTCTCCAGCGTCCCGCTCCATTGGGGGCGGGTGGGATGGGACGGGGACAGTTGCCTGCCACAGGAGCGTGTTGGGGATTTAATAGGGGTACCTGTATCCGCCAATACTGCAAGTTCAAGCATGAGTGTGCCCAGTGTGGGGGGCGGCATGCCATATTCCAGTTTTTCCCCAGTCACCATCAAGGGGACCAAGGGAGAGGGCAGAGGGGCAGGGGGACCCTTCCACTTC
Organism: Lissotriton vulgaris; assembly: GCF_964263255.1. Taxonomy (NCBI): domain Eukaryota; kingdom Metazoa; phylum Chordata; class Amphibia; order Caudata; family Salamandridae; genus Lissotriton; species Lissotriton vulgaris. The sequence goes on from NC_141696.1 coordinate 101,561,095, forward strand.
TTATACCAAAAGGTGCCTACCCCAGTTAAGCTTCAGGTCATGCTGGAATGGTTGGAGGACTACCCGGATAGGCCAGCAGCGGTCAAATTGCTCTGGGGTTTTCGGGTAGGTTTTCGAATAGGTTATCAGGGTCCGCGGGTGCAGCGTTGGGCCGATAATCTTAAGTCTGCAAAGGAATTCCCCCATGTGGTTAGGGCTAAGCAGGTAAAGGAAGTAGAGCTGGGTAGAATAGCGGGCCCCTTTGATAGCTGTCCTCTGCCCAATCTGATGGTGTCGCCTTTGGGAGTTATTCCAAAGAAAGCCCAGGGTGAGTTTCGTCTCATTCATCATCTGTCCTGGCCAGAGGGCCATTCGATAAATGATTTCATCTCTGAAGAAGGCGGTGTCATATGCTTCTGTAGACAAAGCTTTGCGTCTGGTTCGTTTGGCAGGAACGGGGGCGCACCTTGCCAAGTGTGACATTCAGGCGGCTTTTAGGTTGTTGCCCATCCATCCTTTGGATTTTGAACTACTAGGAATGTATTTTGAAGAGAAGTTTTATGTTGATCGTGTATTGCCCATGGGCTGTTCCATCTCTTGTTCCTTGTTCGAGACGTTTAGCACATTTCTGGAATGGTGTGTGAAACGCAAATCTGGACATGATGCTGTTTGTCATTACCTGGATGACTTTTTGTTTATAGGTCAGGCCGGGAGTGAGCAATGCACCAAAGTGTTAACATGTTTTCAAGAGATGGCAGGTGATTTTGGGGTCCCTTTGGCCCCAGACAAAACGGAAGGTCCAACGTCACTGTTAGTCTTTTAAGGCATTGAGATCGATACTGAGGAGATGATGGCTCGTCTGCCCTTGGCTAAGGTACAGGAGATCAGGATGTTTTTGGAAGAAGTTTTGGATGCCAAGAAGTTGCAATTAAGGCAGGTTCAGCGGCTTTTGGGTTACCTCAATTTTGCCTGTAGAGTGGTAAGAGCGGGAAGAACCTTTTGCAGACGTCTTGGCTTTGCCCTGTCAGGAGCCTCCTTGCCGCACCACCACATCAGATTGTCCAACAAGGTGAAGGAAGACTTGGCCATTTGGCTGAGGTTCCTGGAAGAATTTAATGGTGTGTCAATTAACTTTGTGGAGGATGACACTTTGTGGCAAGTCCAGATTTTCTCGGACGCTGCGGGGGCTCAAGGCTTTGGTTTATTTTGGGAAGGGCGCTGGTGCGCAGAGAGTTGGCTGAAGCATTGGTTGGAGCAAGGCCGCAGTATTGCCTTTTTGGAATTTTTTCCGCTACTAGTTGCTTTGCAGGTGTGGGGAGAGGAGTTCAGGGACTGTTGCATGTTATTTCACATCGACAACATGGCAGTGGTAAGCTTGGTTAATGGACAAAAGGCAAAAGATGTCAGAGTACTACAATTATTGCATTTTTTCATGTTGCAAATCCTCCAGTTGAACATGGTGTTTAGAGCCAGACATATTCCTGGGGTGAACAACTCAATCGCCGATGCTCTGTCTCGTTGCAATTTCAGAAGTTCCGGTTGTTGGTGCCAAAAGCAGACCGATGCAAGACGGCGATTCCTTCGACCATCTGGGACCTGGGGGAGTGAGGATTGTGGCATTGGTGGAGTAGTCCATTGCTAAGTCCACGCGCAGGAGTTACCAGCAAGCGTGGTCTGAATTTTTATCCTATGCTTTGGCGCACGATCAGGATGGCGCTGCAGTGGAGAATGAACAGTTTATGTTAAATTTTGTATTACAATTGTAAGACAAAGGTTTGTCACACACAACGATTTCCGGCAAGCTTGCGGGTATTTCCTTTTACAGTCAGTTATTGTTGGGTAAGGTAGTTCAGGTGGGATTTTTGTTGAGGAAAATGCTGAAGGGGTTTGGGCGTAGCAAAGTTGCTTTTAAATCTTTAAGGGAACCTATTACTTTTGAGTTGTTGCGAAGGATTTTAAATGTTTTGCCTAGTTCCTGTTACAGCAAATGGGAATTAGTTAGGTTCAAGTTGTGCATGGTATGGTTGTTCTTCGGGGCTTTTCAGATTTCAGAACTATTGGGGTTAAGAAATCAGTCTGGGATTCAGACATCGGACATACGGATTGTGAATGGGGAGGATTTAAGGATCAGGTTGAGACAGTCAAAGACAGACCAAAGAGGGGTTGGGACTTGGGTTCAGTTGAGATCGAGTGGGGTGGTGGGTTGTTGTCCATTGGTGGAGTGGGTTTCCTTTTTAAAGTCAGATGTTTTCCGTTCTGGGGTAATTTTTTGCCATGAGCAAGGGGGACAGTGTCCTGTTTTCAGTTTTTATCAGTACTGAAAAAAGGGCTTTCATTGGTGGGGGAAAATCCTAAATGCTTTGGGACACATTCCTTTAGAATAGGAGCTGCAACGGAGGCTGCCAGATTGGGTTGGGGGAGGGAGGAGATACAGCGCATTGGGAGGTGGAAGTCCAACTGCTGTTACAGATATGTTCGTTTATGAAATGCTTCCCTCTTACGTATATTAGTTAATTGTGGGTTTTTTATCATTAGGTCGAGTCTTGGATTTCCCCCGGAAAAAACGAACATGGATTGTGGGCCATTCCTTGGTTAAATGGTCGTCAGTTTTTGCGGAGCAGAAAAGCTGTGGAAGGGGTTTGGGTTTGTATGGGAAAGATCACGAAGTCCTGTGGAAAGGTGTGGGTGGTATGAGTTGGAAAGACCTTTTCCCTTTGCTGTCAAAACTGTATGCGGAATGGGGAATCCCTGATCTGTTAATTCTACACTTGGGGGAGAACGACTTAGTGGAATTGTCAGGCCTCACCTTGATTAAACAAATTAAGTTGGTTTTAGCAGTTATAAAAAATAATTGGGTTAGAACAATGGCCGTGTGGACTGAATTTGTATACAGACACCAATGGAGAGGGGCTAGAATACACTCAGCGATGGAAAAAGCCCGCAGAAAATTGAACAGGGCAATGTCAGTTTTCTGTAAGTCAATGGGTATCACGGTATTGGTGCATGAACATTTTTCAAGTGAAATGCTCCATCTGTTCAGATGCGATGGGGTGCACCTGTCGCAGATGGGTCAACCCTATTATTTAATGGACTGCGTGATGTGCTGGCAAAGTTGTGGGGGGTTGATTTGTGGTGTTCTAATACACAAGTTTAAATATTGTTCCTTTTTATTGCAGAGGTTGGGTGGGCCAGGAAAACTCTTGGGGTTTTCCTGGGTGGGGTGTTTTGGGGGTTAGGATTGTCTCGAGCGGATATATCCTTTCTCTCTGGGGGGTGGGGGGAGGGTAGGTGAATAGGGAAAGAAAGGTTGGAAGGAAAACTTTGGTTGGTATTAAAACGGTTTTGGGGTTTTAGCAAAATAAGGAAAATCATTGGGGAATGGTGATGGAAAAACAGTTGGGGGAAAGGTTTTGGGAAATGTACAAGTTCTGGGTTTTCAATAAACGTTAAGTGCGGAGTCTGTCTTTGGCTGTCCTAATAATAAAAGTGACCTTTTATGCTATGAGTATATTCTAGAGGGGAACTTCTTAATCTTAACACAACCACATCACTGGGCCATTCCCAATGTGTTAATGTAGGACCCTTAAACACCATGGGCCCCTTTGGCTGCCGGAATTGCAGATGGGATGGTAATTATATAGACCGTCCAACATTCAAAAACGCCCCTATTCTCGATTTCTCTTGCATTTATGTCAATGCAAGGTCCCTTCCCAAACATTCCATAGAAATATGGGATATGTTACAGGAGATCAAACCAGATTTTGCTTTTCTTACGGAGACTTGGCTTGGAAAGCATAGTACCCCTGACATTGCTGCAGCCTTCCCAATGGGGTATAAAATTGTAAACTTGAATCGATCAAATAAGAGGGGAGGCGGGGTAGCTATGATATTTAAAGACATTTTTTCTTGTCATCAAGAAGCAGCCACTCAAGTGGGCAAACATGAAGTCTTGATCTTCTCTATTTCTATAAATACTCAGGTGATGCTGGGTGGTGCAATCATTTATAACCCCCCCGGGGAGCACGATAGATTTTAGTACCCAACTCCTTGAACAAATTCTCCCTGTCTGTCTCAAACATAAAAACATTCTAGTCTTAGGAGACTTCAATGTCCATTACGATTTGCACGATAATCCATTAACTAAATATCTGGCAGCTGATATGGAAATCATGCAACTCACACAGAAAATAGCACACCCCACACACAGAGCTGGACATATGTTAGATCTTATCTTTACTAACATAGCAAACATCACTATTACAGACATAAAACTCTTGACTTGGACTGACCATCATAGGATTGAATTTAATTTCACCCTGTCCACAAAGAATTCAAGACCAACTGTCCAGTCCACAACTAATATAAGATGTTGGAAAAACAATTCTGTGGAGAAATTCCAAAAACATTTTCGTCATAATACGATCCTAGGAACTTCTAGTGAGCAAGAAATCCATCAGCTACTAGATAATATTGGGAAAGCGTTGGATCACTGTTCAACGCCCCGCGTAAAAGATCGACCCAGACTAAAAATGTCGGAGAAATGGTATGGTCCAAAGGTTGCTAAAAGAAAATGTACCACATTGGAACACAAATGGAGATTAAGCAAAATTCCGGAGGACAGACTTGCTTATAAAAACGAGCTGAAAATGTACAACACAGCTATAAGGAAAGCAAAAAAAGATTATTTTTCGCAAAGAATACTAGATAACAGAAACTCCTCTAAGGAGCTTTTCAAAATAGTAAAAGAACTCTGTACCCCCCCTAGCCTCACTTCAAATCTGACTTCCTCACAGGAGAACTGCACTAAAATTAGTAATTTTTTTTGCGAAAAAATAGATAAAATCTATGCTTCCTTTTTAAACAATAACCAGGAACAAGCAGAGTATCACGTAGACACCACCCTGCTGGCTAGTTGTTCTACTTTCGGCCCTTTCTCTGAAGAAGAAGTTAGCAAGGCAATGCTAGAAATTAAATCAGGATCCCCATTGGACGCATGTCCACATCACATTTTTTCTCAACTCACGCCCGTAATTTGTCCAGCAGTAACGAAAGCTCTCAATCTGTCTCTGGATCAAGCTCAATTTCCAAAAGTTTGGAAAAATGCATTAGTAATACTACTATTAAAAAAAGCCAGTGCGGATATAAATAACCCGGCTAACTATCGCCCCATCTCACAGCTGCCATACCTATCAAAGGTTTTGGAAAAATTAGTAAATAAACAGCTGTCAAATTTTTGGGAAATCAACAACCTGCTGGATGTCTCTCAAACGGGCTTTAGATCCAATAATAGTACTGAGACAACGCTTCTAGCCGTAAGGGACGATATTCGAACCCAGACTGATAAAGGAAAAACGGTTGCCCTGATATTACTAGACTTATCAGCGGCGTTTGATACCGTATCCCACAATCTTTTAATAAAAATGCTGGCCGCCAAAGGAATACAAGACAAAGCCTTGAATTGGCTGGAATCTTTTCTATCAGACAGATCTCAATCTGTCTGTTTAGGTAATTTTACCTCTACCCCTCGGAAGATCAAATATGGGGTGCCACAGGGGGCAGCATTAAGCCCGACATTATTTAATGCAGAGGTCTTCAATCTGTGGGGCGCGACCCCCAGGGGGGTCGTGAAGTCCTTGGAAGGGGGTCGCAGATTCTGCCAGAGCACGCAGTTCAGCGTGTTCATGGCGGAGGCCTAATTCACACCGAGGTGTGAAAAAGATCAAAGCCTCATTAACAAGTAAAAGGTCTTCTAAAGACCTGTCAAGTACTCGGGTGTGGCTGTGTGTGTGTGTCCCTGAAGCCGTTTCGAGCTGGGGGAGGAGGAGAAGTGGGGGGGGAAGGCGGAGGGGGGCTGGGGGAGCAGGCTGTAGGGTAGCCCTTTGAGGTCAATGCTTATTGCGCGCCTGGAGTTGTGGGTCTCATGACACGTCCCCCGCCCCCAGCAGGGAGGCACAGAGATGCCCTCCCATGATCGGGAAAGAAGGAAGAAGAGCAGAGAGATACTGACCCCCCTCATCCCCCCCATGAGAGAGGCACAGAAAAGGTGGGTGGATGAATGATGGGCGGATGGATGGATGTAAGAATGAAGGATGGATGGATGTGTGAAAAGGTGGGTGGATGAATGATGAATGGATGGATGAAAGGGTGGATGGATGGATGAAAGGGTAGATGGATGGAAGGGTGGATGGATGGATGGATGAAAGGGTGGATGGATGGAAGGATGAAAGGGTAGATGGATGAAGGATGTATGGATGGATAAAAGGTTGTATGGATGGATAAAAGGTTGTATGGATGGATAAAAGGTTGCATGGATGGGTGATGGATGGATGATGGATGGATAGATGTGTGAAAAGATGGGTGGATGAATGATGGGTGAATGGATGGATGAAAGGGTGGTTGGATGAAGGATGGATGTATGGATGGAAGGATGAAAGGGTGGATGGGTGAAGGATAGATGGATGAAGGATAGATGTAAGGATGAAAGGGTGGACGGATGAAGGATGAATAGATGGATGAAAGGGTGGATGGATGGATGAAAGGGTGGATGGATGGAAGGATGAAAGGGTGGACCGATGAAGGATGGATGGATGGAAGGGTGGATGGATATATGGATGGATAAAAGGTTGCATGGACGAATGATGGATGTGTGAAAAGGTGGGGGGATGAATGATGGGTGGATGGATGGATGCAAGGATGGACGGATAAAGGATGGATGGATGGAAGGATGAAAGGGTAGATGGATGTATGGATGGATAAAAGGTTGCATGGATGAATGATGCATGGATGGATGTGTGAAAAGGTGGGGGGATGAATGATGGGTGGATGGATGGATGAAAGGGTGGATGGATGTATGGATGGATAAAAGGTTGCATGGATGAATGATGCATGGATGGATGGATGTGTGAAAAGGTGGGGGGATGAATGATGGGTGGATGGATGGATGAAAGGGTGGATGGATGTATGGATGGATAAAAGGTTGCATGGATGAATGATGCATGGATGGATGTGTCAAAAGGTGGGTGGATGAATGATGGGTGGATGGATGGAAGGATGGATGGGTAAAGGATGGATGTATGGATGGAAGGATGAAGGGGTGGGTGGATGAAGGATGGATTTATGGATGTAAGGATGAAAGGGTCGATGAGTGAAGGGTGGTTGGGTAAAGGATAGATGGATGAAGGATAGATGTATGGATGTAAGGATGAAAGGGTGGACGGATGAAGGATGGATGGATGGATGAAAGGGTGGATGGATGGAAGGATGAAAGGGTGGACGGATGAAGGATGGATGGATGGATAAAAGGTTGCATGGATGGATGAAGAATGCATGGGTGGATGTGTGAAAAGGTGGGGGGGATGAATGATGGGTAGATGGATGGATGAATGTGTGGGTGGATGGATGTATGGATGAAAGGGTGGATGGATGAAGGATAGATGTATGGATGGGAGGATGGGAGGATGAAAGGGTGGATGGATGGATGTATGGATGGATAAAAGGTTGCATGGATGAATGATGGATGGATAAAAGGTTGCATGGATGAATGATGGATGGTTGTGTGAAAAGGTGGGTGGATGAATGATGGGTGGATGGATGGAAGGGTGGAGGGGTTAAGGATGGATGTATGGATGGAAAGATGAAAGTGTGGATGGATGAAGGATGGATGGATGGATGGATGGATGGAAGGATGAAAGGATGGATGGATGTGTGAAAGTGCGGGTGGATGAATGATGGATGGATGTGATGAGGTCTAACAGGCGCATTTATGGTTGTTAAAAGATGATGATTAGGAGTACCAGTTTCTAGAAACTTTTGTCGGAAGGGGGTCCTTACCCCTAAAAAGGTTTTACAAGGGGGTCTCGGCATCAAAAAGTTTGAAGACCTCTGATTTAATGTTTACGTATCCTCTCTTGCGTCTATTGGCAAAAAATGGGGTATCAATATTTGCTCATACGCAGATGATACGCAACTGATGGTAACCCTCAATGGCGAAGAGGACGCCAAAAATAGGCTGCATAACTGTTTGTCAGAGCTATCCAATTGGATGCATAGCCACTATTTGAAATTAAACGCCGACAAGTCAGAAATCCTTCTGCTCTGCGGATCGCAACAGCTTTGGGATAACACCTGGTGGCCTAATACTCTGGGCACTCCACCTAATCCAACCCTGACTGCTAGAAATCTGGGAGTTCATATTGACACTACTTTGTCTATGAAACATCATGTCACCATAATATGTGGCAAAGGCTTTGCTATTTTAAAAATGCTAAAATGCGTTTTCCCATGGATTCCTATCGAATGCAGACAGATCTTAGTCCAGTCATTACTGATAAGTAGGCTGGACTATGGCAACTCGCTGTTTGTTGGTATGGCAGATTATTTATTTACGAAACTACAACTTGTCCAGAATGCGGCAGCAAAAGCGGTCTGCAACAAGAAAAAATATGACTCTGTTTAGAACTGCTTGAGAGCTTTACACTGGCTGCCCATGAGGCAAAGAGCATCTTTTAAAATGTTATGTAATGCTCATAAAACTCTGCATAAAACTGGTCCTAATATCCTGCAGGATAGAATCAAGTTTTATGCACCGGCTCGGAACTTGCGTTCTCAATCTACAGCTAAAGCAGTCACTACACAAGTAAAAAGAGCCAGAATGGGCGGGCGCGCTTTTTCGCACTTAGCCGCCAACTTTTGGAATGATCTGCCAATAGATCTAAGGCTCACGGAATGTTATCCTACTTTTAGAAAAAAACTAAAGACTGCACTGTTCCCTAAAATAGAATAAACATTAGCCTCTAGTAATTGCTCACAGTTTACTGTTCAATCTTAGCGCCGTGATATCCTGCAAGGATGAATGTTGCGCTTTAGAAGCACTAATAACATAACATAACATAACATGAGCAGAATTGTGTGGAATGTCTTTATTGCGCGATGGGTCCCGGGGGGACTTGGCACGAGCCAGTGTCCCCCCGGGGTATTTCGCGCAATATGTCCTCCCATGGGAGGCGATTGGTTGCGCTGGGTGTGGGAGGGGCTTAGCGGTGCTCGGGGTGGGAGCGAGATGGATTTCGTCATCGCAGCGAGTGAGGAGGCGGCGGTGGCGAGTTTCTTGACCCACCCGCCCGCCCTTTGTTTTGTTAGGATTGTCAGTTTTTTGTGTTGTCTTTCTTTAAAAAAAAAAAAAGAAAAATTAAGAAAATTATATTTACAAGACATGTCACTTTAGGGCAGCATGGGAAGTGCTCCTGTTCTGTTATGTGTCCTTGTTTAGGCGTGTTTTGGGGGTTAGGATTGTCTCGAGCGGATATATCCTTTCTCTCTGGGGTGTGGGGGGAGGGTAGGTGAATAAGGGAAAGAAAAGTTGGAAGGAAAACTTTGGTTGGTATTAAAACGGTTTTGGGGTTTTGGCAAAATAAGGAAAATCATTGGGGAATGGTGATGGAAAAACAGTTGGGTGAAAGGTTTTGGGAAATGTACAAGTTTTGGGTTTTCAATAAACGTTAAGTGCGGAGTCTGTCTTTGGCTGTTCTAATAATAAAAGTGACCTTTTATGCTATGAGCAGAATTGTGTGGAGTGTCTTTATTGCGCGAAACATTTGTATATAGCATGAGATACGTTCACACTACTCCCGTGTGATGAATAAACATCCCTTTAGATGTAGAATGATCGTAATTGGTCCACTGTATGATACTACGCAATTCCAATATGGCGCTGCCTTCTGCGGTGCTGCATTCTGGGATGGCCCCCACGTGATTACACACATGATTGTGTTTATAATCGGCGGGGCAGCCCGGAAGAGCACCGCGAGGAGTCAACGCGCTCCGTGAGGCTTTCGGTTGTAAGGAGAAACGGGGGTGGAAATGCCAACATTTAAGGCTAATGAGGGTTTTTCTGTGACAACGTGGCCGGTCTTACTAACGAAGCCAAGTAAAGATGTGTATTTAATTGCAGGCAAGTAAGCATGGTGCACCAGAGTATATAAACAGCATAATAGGTGCAGTGTATATCTGACTCGCAAGTTCTTGAGAAGTATAAGAGAGCATTCAAAATAAAAGCGCTTCCCTTGAGGACATTACAGTTTTTAATCTAGTGAAAATACTCGCATTTCACTGACAAGCATAAGAAAGTGTTTTGGAAAGACAGCGCTCCCATTCATCACACTCCCAGTTGTTAATCTTGTGTTTTGTCTTTTTTCTTGTATTCACTCTATCCGCATTGGTATAGACTGACATTTCAGGTTAATTAATGATTCACTCACCAGGAGGACTCACATATGGAGTTTTTCCAAAAGACCTCGATACAACAAGCTGGTATGAGAGACAGTAGCTCTTTGAGGGTGAATATGATCATCATCATTAATAATAATATATCGGTGAAACATTGGTTGAGAATGTGAACAGTGAGATTGATGTAAGATGGTGTTGTGTGTTTTTATAATTGACAGTCTTCCATAACAGTGTGTGGTGTGTCCAATATCTGTGCCTTGGCAAAGTGATTTTCCCTGAAGAATTTGCCTCAAAATAACACGGCAAAGAAACATGTTGGCGCTTGAAACGGTATGCATGTTTAGCAATCGGTTTTAATTTGACAAAATTCACTCTGTAAATAATAAAGTGGTTGCTATTAGAGTGTATCTGTCTATCTTAATTGCATGAGGTTACATCGTGAGATGTGACCTTTTCACTTCACTGCACTTAGTTTTCTTTTGGACACCTTCTTTCTTTCTTTTTGGCAAAATGACCACCAATGATGATAAAAGTGGGCACAACTGGTGAGTACCAATCAGTGAACCCGTTGGTGGTGCTCACGTGAGGGGTCATTTTGCCATTCTCACATTTTTTGTATCACTGAGAACGTGAACATACTTTGGGTTTAGTTATAAGGAACTTAACCCTTCACTGTTCTGGTGACTGTCTTTTATGTATAAAAGTTGTTTTAAATAAAGGTGGTAAACGTCTTGCGACTACCTCATATAGTTGAATAGAAAGAGGAGTTTTTGGATGCTATAAATTATAGTACATCGCATACGTCCAGAAAATATATAACTAGAAAACATGCACCTTAGAAACCAGGTCTTGTAGTAAGGATTGACTCAGTGAGTGGAGGGCGACCTGTGTTTCTTTTTCCCTCTATAGCTCCCTTTGTGAATACATGAAAGATTCTTTGCCAAACATGTCATAAAGGAGTTGTTCTAAGAACAGGTCAAGGCGTCCGGTGTTTGTGGATTCAGTTATCCCTAAAATACGGATGTTGTTTTGCCTGCTTCTGGCCTCTAAATCCTAATTTTCCATTGGATCGCTCAGACCATATCCCATAATGAGTGTAAAGTTTGATGAAAATTGGGTCCAGGCTAGTTACACTTCTGCAACCAACACTACACACCAAGGTGGAGGTGGGTTTACAACAATACCGGGAGGGTGTCACTGCTGAAGAAGTCAGGGAAGCCACCCGCCGGTCCTCTAAGAGAGTGTGTGCAGTTCTAGGTCACTGCGGGAGATGTGGATGCAACCCGGGCGGTGTTAATGGTATCTAGATCAGCTAGATTATGTACTCAGGAGTGCCGCAGGGCAGGGATCCTCTCCTCTGTAGGGTACAGGCGGCCTATTTGTCCATGTGGGGTATAATCTAACAGGTGAGAAATTAATCAAAGTTCAGGCACACCATTGGTCTCTGTGCAACTGTACCAGTGAGGGCCGACAGCAGTGTCAGGGGGAGGTACCTGCAATCTGGGAGTAAGGGACAAGTGGCTTGCCCCGGCCCCCATATTACAGAGTCAATCGGTCTGCAGTGGTTCAAGGCTGGATGCAGGAAGGCTATTACTACAGAAAGCAAGTGTCAGCCACTCCACTACAGCAGTCTCCGCTCCTGACAACTAACATCTGGTTCAGTCACCACATGCCACAGCAGCATTCACACAAGGCCTAGCAGTGTGTGGGCAGAGATAGTGGCATATGCGGGGGAAGGGAGTGTAAGAGGTAGATATTCAGGGGGCAAGCTCAGACTCAGCCAGATTGCCGCCCGCCCAGGCTCACCCAGGCTTTCACTACGGGGCCTCTGGGGCAAACACGCCCGGCCTTATCTGGTTCCATATGTGCTGTCCTCCGGTATGGCTTCCTGTCGTGGCCTCACACCGCTTCTGTCTGCGGGCCCACCTCTTCTCCTCAGCAGCTGAGGCCCGCAGTGAAGGCTCCCTCAAACGCATCTCCTTCAGCTGCCACGTTACTGGTCCAGGCATCAGAAGGATCCCTTGAAGTTATGCTGCACATTTCCCCCCGGGACAGCGCACCTCAGGAGCGGCTGCACCTCAAGAGCCCTCCCGTTTGGCTGCAGAGGAGTCAGGCAAGGCCGTGGTGGCAAGACCTGATAATTTCAGCACTGTTTACAGCACTCTCCCCCAGCTGCGAGGCAGTCCACAGTGAGGCAGCAGCTAGGTCAGGCAGCTATATAGCAGGGATGGTGGATCAGTGGTCAGAATATGTTCAGGATTGCAGGGAAGCCGGAGGAGCTTCAGTGCTAAGCGGCCATTGTGGTTGGCAGCATGGCCACATCCCATGAGTTCCTTAATCTTCATTTATCTTAATTCCTTATTTGGAAATTGGGAGTGGATATAAAAGGCATACATACATAATACACCTAGATGGTGTGAAAATTGTGCAAGTGTTTTTCGAACCAGAAAGATGACACGTTTTTAGTCAGAGGTGAATTTAGCATTGTCTTTGAGGATAGGATTGTGAGTGTTTGGACTAATATTTTATATTCCTCAAAATAATATAGTAAATGGTATAGGTGTATTTTATTACACTTTTCTGTCTTCCATGGGTGTTTATATACTGTATAAGACATGATTATCAATTAGTTCTGAGTATTATATTTTGTGTTTTGAAGCCGTGTCTATATCTGTTTTCGAACGTTTCCTACAAAGGGGGCTTATTAAAAGATAAATGTGAATTGGTTTGGAATTCTCTGTCCCACTGATCCCGGGTGGCCCTCAGTAATTCTGTGGTGGAGGAAAAACAGCATTACAAATTGATCCCTGAGGATACCCTAGGAAATTAGGAACTACTGAGGAATCAGGAATGGTTGCAGTAATTCCCCTTTTTCCCATGAAGGTTTATCCGGACATCTCATATGCTTTCAGCAGATGAAGTGTCCAAATGAAATCCAACAGCTCTCTAGTGTTCCCACAGAGCTCATAATTCCAACGGTGCTGGTAACTCCGGTTACTGCCCACAATAGAATTATGGGGCACTTGGAAGGTGCCCTAAGAGATTGAGTAGCAAAGACAATGTAAAGTCAATTATTGTAAATATATACAGCCTAAGGGATATATGTACATTGTATGGCATACAGTAAGCTTTTGCATTGGAGATTTGGGTTTGTGTGCATTGTCAGACACATGGAGCAACAAAAGATCCAACCTAAATATCACACATTATTTTAAAGTTATTCTATTCTTTCCAGATCAGTTATGGGCCAATATATACTTCTGAGAGCAAAAGTCATCTAATTTCGTCTTTGTTCCAGATGGTACCAAGTACTCTAATGGGAATTTATTCAGTGACTAGACTTCTACATTTCTTTAAATGGACTTGGGTTGGTGTTTTAGGAATGGATAATGATGGTTTTACCCAAGGCAGCATGATTTTGAAAAAGGAGATACAGAAGACTGGTGGATGCATTGACTTCTTTGAAAAAGTGTCTGTTCAGCAGTCTAAAGAAAGCATTGAGAGCCTTGCTGATTTAATAGGAAAATCAAAGGCCAACGTTGTTGTGATCCACAGTCATGTGAGTGCAATGGCACGTTTACTAGAGACACTTGCAAAAAGGAAAGTTCAAGGGAAAGTGTGGTTGGGGTTGCCTGGCTTCTTTATCACGCCAGATCTTTTCACAGCGGACACCTGGCTTTGGCTGAATGGCACCATGGCTTCTACCTTTTATGTTGTTGACATGCCTGAGTTCAAGGACTTTGTGTACAATATACACCCAGACAAGTTTCAAAGTGACATCTTCATTAAACCATTCTGGCAAAAGGTCTTTGGCTGTCTGTGGCAAGACAACACCACCACCTTGGCTCAAGGGACTGTAAAAGATGATGACGTAAAAGTCTGCACAGGAAAAGAACAGGTGGTTGATCTGGACCCAATCCTGTTTGATCTGGATAATCTTAGGTATACTTATAATGTATACCTGGCTGTCTATGCATTTGCACATGCCTTGCATGATTTGCTTAACTATTGGGACAAGACAATTCCTGATGTGGATCATTACAGACGTGTCAAAGATATTCAGCCACATCAGGTATGCAGCTCAGCAGTGTGTTCACCTTAACTATGTTGTCTGTCTGTAAGGGTATTGAACATTTAATATTTTCAGTGCTGACCTTCAAGAAGTATATACCACTTGGACATTAGAGCTTTTGATAATGTATGGAGAAGTCTATTTCCAGTCCCGCTCTACTTTCTCTCTCTATTTCATATATGTATATGGACCCTAAGTCACAAACAATGATTGTACTTAGGTACACTGTCATAATTAAGGCATTTAAGACTACACACAACACAAGACAAACGATGAGGCAGTGATTGCCTCCTGGAATCTAGAAGCCTACCACTTACAAAGGGGGGTATACTAATACCTGGTGGAGGACAAAATAGTACACTTACCAAACACTAAGGTGCCGATTTTGTTCAAAGAGAAGAGTGCAATTAATTATCTCCATTTCTCTTTCCACAGTTTAGCATCCATAGTGTAATGTTATTTATGAACCTATTTTATAGGTTCTAATTAAGTCCTCGGTAGGGAGTTGGTGTTCTGTCTATATTTTAGAGGGGCTTACCTTGCAACCATTAGAAATAGTCGGAAATATGTCAGTCAGATTTGTGGAGTTAACCCGTTCCATGCTTGCGTCGGCCACTACCTGCCCAGTGCTGCGCACGACCTTTGGCCGACGCAGCCGCGCCCACTCTTTAGAACTCCAGCATCGTGGCAAAATTTGCGCCGCGGTTAAGGAGTTAAAAGTAAAGTGTATCATGGGTGTTTACAATTTTGTCTGTTGACAGATAATTTGGCGTGTAAACTTTGCTGCCAAAAAATCATTCTTAATATAGCCGCTGCTGGAAAAGCCCGGTTCAGGGGATTGTTTGGCAGATCAGTTGTCAGAATAAAGGCTACTCAGCTGAAGATAATCTATTTGCAAACATGGCCAATGCATTCTATGTACATCTCTGCACATTAAAATGCTATCTGTGACAGTATCCTGCAAAAGGTAAATGCCATCTCCACTATCAAATGCCTTTTAACTGATATTAAAAAGAGGTGGTATGATCTGCGCAAGAATGTGCATGAAGATTATAGCAAGGATAAGCAGCACGTTAAAGGGAGAGGTGACGAGTGTCCCTTAGAGCTTAACATTAGCTGATTTGCTGCTAATCGAGCCCTGTGGCGGAAAGCCGGGGCTTTAGGCCACTGTTAATGTATTTTGCTGTAATTTTAATATGACTTCGCTCTTTTGCACAATTGATTTTTAAACTATTTGTAACTACTGCTTGTAGCACACAACACACGGATCTTGTTTTATTTCTTTTATAATTCGTTTGCTCGTTTTCATTTACTTTTGCGCGTGTGTTTTCCTTTCAGCGCCTTAACAGCTTCGTTATAGTACTGCCGGTGTTTAGAACTACCTTAAAATGGCCGCACGCTGTTTACGTCGATGACGCTCTCTTCCTGTACCAATCAGCGCGCTCCCAGCATGCTTCACGCGTCTCAGCTGAGGTAACTGACTGACGCCTCAGCTGAGCGCTGTCAACGGAGCGCGCGAAATTCTTTCCTGTCTGCTTCCACAGCGCCGCTGCCTTGCAGGTATTCTCAAGCTATTTCTAACTCCTCCAAACAGGTTTCACACAACGTGCCAGCCCAGCAGGGCTCCTTCTGTATAATACACGCTGCACTCCCCTTCTTCGACTTCACGAGTCTGTCAAGTTGCAATTTACGCGCTGCTGTACTTTATCGCACATTAATTTCCTCTCAGTCAGCGCTCGTCTCACAGCGCATTGTACTCACTCCGTGCATTTTCTTCATCCGTTTCTTCCCGCATTAATTTTCTTTCCGATCGATCACGATCTTCAATCATCGGCCGACCATTTAATCACTTCCACTGGCCCTTGTCGTAGAGAGACCCTCGTCGCCAATTGTAGCACACAACACACGGATAAGGTGTTGTTGAAAGTAATATGTTTATTATTACAACAAGGGCCCGCAGTAGCGGGATGAACAACTAGCATGGACAAAGTCAGCTGTCATCTGCCAACGGAACATGTGACGTCATATAAGTACATTCTTAACATTCTATCGTGACGTGTATGACGCTGGCAACAGAAAAGGAAGACATACTGTCATAGCACTGTCCCATAGCAGTATAACACACAACACTGCTGCACTATTTCGGGGCACTTTCGAACTTACCAGGACACCCTCAGCTGTCCCACAGCCGATTTGGGGGCTGTTGTGAGACGCTGTTTGGAACGACGCCATCTTGGGTGAGGCGACGGGTTGCGGACCAGCTGGTCATTCCGCCCCGCCCTCGCCAGCATATAAAACGCTATTCTCGAGCCCCCCCCCCCCCTGATTTGCTTCTAATCGAGCCCTGAGGCGGAAAGCCGGGGCTTTAGGCCACTGTTAATGTATTTTGCTGTAATTTTAATATGACTTCGCTCTTTTGCACAATTGATTTTTAAACTATTTGTAACTACTGCTGCACTATTTCGGGGCACTTTCGAACTTACCAGGACACCCTCAGCTGTCCCACAGCCGATTTTGGGGCTGTTGTGAGACGCTGTTTGGAACGACGCCATCTTGGGTGAGGCGACGGGTTGCGGACCAGCTGGTCATTCCGCCCCGCCCTCGCCAGCATATAAGACGCTATTCTCGAGCCCCCCCCCCCTGATTTGCTGCTAATCGAGCCCTGAGGCGGAAAGCCGGGGCTTTAGGCCACTGTTAATGTATTTTGCTGTAATTTTAATATGACTTCGCTCTTTTGCACAATTGATTTTTAAAATATTTGTAACTACTGCTGCACTATTTCGGGGCACTTTCGAACTTACCAGGACACCCTCAGCTGTCCCACAGCCGATTTTGGGGCTGTTGTGAGACGCTGTTTGGAACGACGCCATCTTGAGTGAGGCGACTAGTTGCGGACCAGCTGGTCATTCCACCCCGCCCTCGCCAGCATATAAGACGCTATTCTCGAGCCCCCCCCCCCTGATTTGCTGCTAATCGAGCCCTGAGGCAGAAAGACGGGGCTTTAGGCCACTGTTAATGTATTTTGCTGTAATTTTAATATGACTTCGCTCTTTTGCACAATTGATTTTTAAACTATTTGTAACTACTGCTGCACTATTTCGGGGCACTTTCGAACTTACCAGGACACCCTCAGCTGTCCCACAGCCGATTTTGGGGCTGTTGTGAGACGCTGTTTGGAACGACGCCATCTTGGGTGAGGCGACGGGTTGCGGACCAGCTGGTCATTCCGCCCCGCCCTCGCCAGCATATAAGACGCTATTCTCGAGCCCCCCCCCCTGATTTGCTGCTAATCGAGCCCTGAGGCGGAAAGCCGGGGCTTTCCGTCTCCTCCCAACCACCGCGTCACATCCTGGGATACACCTACTTTAGGCAATGTGTATCTGGCCGCGCAGCGGGCGCGCCGAAGGCGCGCCTAAGGAAAGCCCGTCTGCGCCCGTCCGCGACCGGACTGCGGCCTCGGCCGGTCCTGCTGGCCGGTTGACGATCGGGCATGTATGTAGGGTGGTCTGGTCATCGAAAGATCTCCTGGCATTAAATACGGATAAGGTCTGCAGAGATCACAGGATGTCGCCGGGGGCTAATTCTATGGCCACGGTATGTGATCGATGTGGGTTTATGCTGAGGGAGGGAGGGAAGGTGAGTACAGAGAGGCTGGTGAAACCGCTTGTAGCACGGCCTTGGAGCTTTAAAGCAGCTCTTTTAAATTGCAGATCACTATCAAAACATGCAGGAGACATATGGTCGCTCTTAGAGGATTGTGACTGAGACGCCCTGTTTCTCACAGAAACATGGCTGAACGATGACAATATTACATCTATAGCATTAGCCATACCTCAGGGGTATAAAATGTGTGTGGCAAACCGAGGGGAGAGCAAGATAGGGGGGGGGGGTTGCGGTAATAATTAAGAAGACCTTCACACTCACTTCATCGTCGCCTATCTTGATGTCCGGGGTGGAAGGCTTGCACTTTAGTATTCAGCTAGGACCTAAGATGTCCTTGGCAGGACTATTAATTTACCGTCCCCCTGGAGGCTCTACCTCTAGTCTGAGCATACTTACAGAAGAGATTCTACAAAGCTCCCTTCGCCACTCTAATTTTCTTTTAGTTGGGGATTTTAATTTACACGTGGATAATGAGAACTGTACTTTTGCGAACACTTTTGTGTCGTCTCTTAGATAAGCAAACTTGACATTGTGCAATGCAGGCCCTACGCATAGTGCGGGCCACACGCTCGACCTTATTTTTGAGAATGATCTGAATGTTAATGTTGATACGGCTATGCCAGTAATTTGGTCAGATCATTTTTTGATCCCATTCACGGTGGAAATAAAGTCCCCTAGACAAGTTCTGAGGAGACATGTCTATCTTAAAAGGCCCTGGAAAAAGCTAGTCCCGGAAGCAATGGGGCCAGTATTGTGCCAAAATAGACCGGTGCTGACGCATGACAGCAACCTGAATGCCCAGGCTCTTAATACCTGGATTAAGAACATGGTAGACTCGGTTGCACCGGCAAAACAAGCTGTCTCCCAAAGAGAGTCCCCTTCAGCCCCCTGGTTCTCGAGTGACCTTAAAGAGGGCAAGAAGGAGTGCAAAAAACTTGAGAGAGCCTGGAGGGTCAGTTACGGTGATACGGAAAGAAATCGGTATAGAACAGCGCTAAAAACATTTCAGAAGGCAGTACAGAGGGCAAAAAAATCCTTTCTTGCGACCTCCATACAAAATGCGGAGTGCTCTAGTAAGGAAGTTTTTAAGGTGGTTCAATCTTTCTTCAAGCCTGGCTGTTTGGAGAGGGAGGTTACTCCTTCGTTGTCACTCTGCAATAAGATATCGGAATACTTCGAAGGCAAGATCCAAAAAGTCTATGACTCTTTTGCACCGGAGGTAGAGACGACAAAACTCGATGCCCTGACATAATAAGAAAGCCAAACGCGATACTTGAGCAGTTTGACCAAGTAGATGATATCACTGTCATCAAAGAGCTTCTAAAATGTAAATCTGGGTCTCCTATGGACCCTTGTCCACCCAGGCTCTGGAAATCCTTTAGTGAGTTTGTTGCACCTACCTTACAGGCAATTTGGAACAGGTCCATTGTTGAAGGAGTCTTCCCTGATGCCTGGAAGCATGCTACACTACTCCCACTAAAGAAAAAAGCTAATGGTGACCCAATGGACCTCAATAACCTGCGCCCCATATCATTGCTGGCAGCCCCTGGGAAAATGCTTGAGAAAATTATACAAAGGCAACTCAACAAATATATTGAGATGCATGATATATTACATGAGACCCAATCAGGCTTTAGACCGGGCTTCAGCACGGAGACGGCTCTTATTGAGGTAGCTGACTCCGTAAGGTGGTCGTTGGATTCAGGGGAGTCAGCTATGCTGGTTCTCCTGGATCTATCGGCCGCTTTTGATACGGTGGACCATCTTAAATTGCTACAACGGCTGGCGGATATAGGGCTAAAAGATCAGGCACTGGGCTGGGTTCGCTCGTACTTATCGCAGAGAACACAGAAGGTGGCTCTGGGGGAGTTTGTTTCTAAATCCACCAAGATAAAATACGGCGTCCCCTAGGGCTCGGCTTTGAGCCCGCTTCTATTTAATGTCTACCTGGCCCCCCTTTTTACGCTTATCGCCAACTGGGGGATCAAAGCGATTTCTTACGCCGACGATACCCAGTTGGTGTTCCCATACTCGGAGATATCTGAAAGTGCCTTTGCGTGTTTCAAGGGTTGCCTCCAAGATGTCGCTAGATGGATGAACACAAATAAATTAAAATTAAATGCCGGGAAGACAGAGGTGATGTTCTTCGGCAAAGGCTCGCCTCCTCCTGCAGAGTTGTGGTGGCCGGTGGAAATGGGTCCCCCCCCCTCTCCTAGCCACAGTGCCAAAAACTTGGGGATCAGATGGGATAGCAGCCTATCCTTTGCCTCGCATATTCAGCAAACTGCAGGCTGCTGTTTCTCTAAACTGAGGAACCTGAACAAGATATTGCGGCAACTGCCGGAGGAGTGTCGCAAGACGGTTGTTCATGCAACTGTAACTTCTAGGCTGGACTACGCCAATGGCTTATACCTGGGCCTTCCTGCCTATCTGATTCAACGGCTTCAGATGGTCCAGAATGCGGCTGCGAGACTGCATAGGCAAATTCCCTTCAAACACTCAGTCTCTCCGCACCTGCGAGCCCTGCACTGGCTCCCAGTTGCCAGCAGGATAAAGTTCAAAACCTTGACTCTGGCATATAGAACCCTATATGGTACTTGCCCTAATTACCTGAGATCTAGGCTACCCCGATACCACCAATCTAGAACTCTCCGTTCCAACGGGCGGGGGCAGCTTGTGGTCCCTCGGGTAAAAAGAGTACGCCTAGGGGGAAGAACCTTCACGGCTAACGTAGCCGTGTTATGGAACTCTCTTCCCCCAGAGCTACAACAGGCTCCCTCTGAAGCCGTCTTCAAACAAAGACTTAAGACCTGGCTCTTCCACAAAATACACTAACTTCATGTATGTAGCTTGCGCTCCGGGGCTCCGCTGCTTTCACAGCGCCGGGACACCTCCTTGTGAGGTAGCTGTTCGCGCTCAATAAATCGCATTATTATTATTAATATTATTATTAGTAATGTTGAATTAAAAGATTATGGATCCTACTAGTTGGAAGGACTAGATGGAATTGATACCACCTTGGAGTGTACAGAAAATTAACAGCCAAGTAAGCTTTTTCTCTTCTCCCATTACGTGAGCGTAACCTTGCATAGTTACAGTAATTTTCACATTTTGCTTTTTAGGCGACAGTTCTGAAATTAATGTATTATCCCATGTCGCAAAATTAAGCATCATAAACAGCAAATATGTTGCAGAGAACAATGTGAATGACCAGAGCTGTAGTGGCTGCTTTTTGCAGTGCTTCTGTTTTTTGCACTATGTATTGCAAGCAAGCAATGCGTCCTCTCATCACAAATCGAGGCAAACACAAAATTTCTGCTATAATCAGGGCCTCTGGAATTATGTGATTGTGCGGCCAGAGATTTTTGCATAGTTGTAGGTTTGACGCATTTGCCACAAAATCAATCATCTGCCGCATAATCTGCAAATTTGAACAAAAATTATATTTTCTAGCTCAAACGGTTCAAAAGTTACTAAAAATGCGACAACACATTTTGCTATTCAATGAAAGGCCCTTTGCAAAGCTGGACTGGTCACCTTTCTGTTGGCTATGGGTGTCAAAATGGAATAATGAGGTGCAAGCAAAGCCCAGAGAGTGTTACCAAGTTTAAAAATGACCAAATAATGAAGCAATGCTATTACAAAATCTGCAGCAATATGCGCTCATAATTGGCCTTATCTGGCCACATAATTTACTTAACCTGCCTCATAATTTGGCCCTCACCTGCCGCATAATTCCAGTGGCACTGGCTATAATAAAGCACCAAATGTCGGTCTTGCATTTCATGTAACTATGCATAATTTTATATAATTTTCAGAAATTTTTCATAATTATACAAAAACATATTATAGACATTTCACGCACACTTACATACATTTAAACATTTTTCAAAAGCTTTCACTTTATGACATTTCTCGTTAACTGACTTCAACATATTTTTTGCAGCCTGTGCACCGTCAAGAGACCATATAGGCCTCTGACAGGAAGTCATGCATGCACAAGCATTTTTGGAAGCTGGTTCTCAACAGAGCAGTGAATCTGAAATGATGTTAAATGAAAATGAAGTTATGATGTTGGAAGACAGAGAGGGAGATCTTTTGTCAAGTACCACAGTCCTGGGGGAGGGGGCGTGGCCAGCCGCAGAAGATGGCGAACACCTAATTCATGAGCTCCCTTGCCGGTGCAGATTGCTCTCCTCTATCCACCACAAAAACATCCACTCATGCTAATCCTACAAGCAGCGGCTGCAGGAAGGAGTCAGCTACACGGAGCAACATTTTTTCCGGTCAGGAGATGAGAACTCTGTACCGGCGGACGGCAACCCGAATCGTCGTGACTGGGCTGTAAACTATGTGAGGCTGCGAATTGGGGCCTAGCTCCACCGGCAGGAGCAACAGGCCACTGGAAGCGGCAAACCCACCCAAATTCCTGGTCGGCTAATAGGTGTGACATGAGCTGCGGCCCTGCCGATCGCAGCCGACTGAGGTGACAGAACTGAATGGAACCCGTGGCGGACAACAGAGCGCTCCTGGGGGTACTGCGGTGGTGTAGGTATGTGGAGCAACCGAATCATTCTGAAGATGGGGAGGCCTAGCAGTGCAGTGCAACCAGGGCTGCGGGATTAAGGCCTTGCAGCGCTGGATGTGGTGGGACCTAGCTGTGCGATAACACGAAGGATCGCCGGTGGCCTGTATAGACTGTGGAAGATCAAGGTGAACGAAAAACTAAGAGGGCCCGAACGGCAAGGAGGCGGCAGTGATAGGATGCGGCAGTACAAGATGGCCATGAAAAATGAAATAAACAGGGACATAGGGTGGATTCCCCCCTCATCTTACAACGCACGGGCTGCATAGCTGCGCAACACATGTCCCAGCACAATATATAAACCCCTGGAGCAGAGACACGTAACTTGCAGCGAGGAGAGTGTGCATTGGGCCCCCACATGATATGAGAGAAAAGTGTCCCAGCCGCCATTTTGACAACCGAGAGAAACTGCAATGGGAAGACCGAAAGAGAAACAGATGGAACAGGGCCCAGCAGGTGACACCAGCGCCAATGCCATGAGAGACTCGCCATTATCTCAGGAAGAGATCCCAGATACCCCTGTACAAGAAGTACCCCCCCCCCCCCCAGACAAATTGGACATATTATTGAGAGAATCTAGGGTAGTGCTGGAGCAGCAACTGGGCACACTCACAACTGATGTGAGTCTACTGCGGGCTGACCATAAAAACATGGCTGAGAAGGTCCAGAAACACTTGATGACCCTGTCAGAAATCACTCCATGGTGCAAAGCACAAACCGAAATGGTCACACAGCTGCAGCAACAAGTTAAAGAATTGCAAGGCAGGGTGGATGATGCAGAGGGTTGAGCACGTACGAACAACATATGTATAATAGGTATGCCTGAAAAAAGTGAGGGACGTGGTCCAATGCAATTCATAGAGCAATGGTTTCGTACTGCGGTGGCGACTGAAAGACTGTCTGATATGCTCAGTGTGGAGAGGGCCCAAAAGGTGCCAATCGGGAGTGGTTCACCCGGTTTGCACCGAGGTCAGCTGTGGTGAAAATCTTGAATTATAAAGACAGGGACATACTCCTCTGCAAAGCAAGAGAACGAGCACCCCTCCTTTATGAAAATACAAGGATCTTACTGTTTCCGGACTATACTGTGCAGGTAAAGACACAAAGGGAAGCCTTCTTTGGGGTTAAGAAACACCTGCAGCAGCTGAATCCTTAATATGGTTGATATTCCCTGCCAAGCTCAAGATTAAGCATGATAACGCCAGTCACTTCTTCAAGGATGTAAATGCAGCTTGGTTGTGTATAGAAACTAATTTCCCGGACCTAGCGTTATTGGAAGAACACAGACAGACCTGAAAACTGAGCCAGCTCCGTAGGCTTACAGGGCAGGGGAACATTGCAGCGCCTACCCTAGAGCAAAAAATAAAGAGCAGGAGAGCAGCTTTGAAAACTGCAGCGGCACTAAGGACAGCAAGAGAATTTGCTGGACTGAACAAAGGAAATGCAGCAGACAAACAATAATGGGGAACAGTAAAAATGAGACGCCTACATCACCCGAAACAGAAACAAACAAACACAAGATGAATGGCCCATAGGCAGTGTCTGGTCTCTGTTGGAATATGTGTAGGTGCAGATGACAGTTATATGTTCAAATCACAGACTTCATGGGAGTTGGGGGGTAAGGCCACTTCTTCCCTCTTCTCTCTCTTTTTTCTTCTTTCCCTTTTTCTTTTTTTTCTCTCTCTCTCTTTCTCCTAAATCACAGAATGGCGATTGCAAATATTGTGTTTAAGTTGCCGCCACTTTTGGCTACTGTTTGGTTGAACACACGTTTGAGGTTGGACTGAAGTATTGGGGTAGTTCAGACGCACATATTTAGGAGTTACAAAGGGTGCACAAGTGGGCACAAAACTAAACCTGCCACGGAACAGAGCGAAAATGCAAGGGCACATATTAGAATGCATACACAACTCTAATGACGACACTATCATCATATAAATTCCTCACATGGAATGTGTGGGGCATGTGCTCCGTTCATAAGCGGTACCATGTCCATGCACAACTATTCAGACAGAAGGCGCAAATAGTATTCATACAGGAAACACATTTAAATGCAGCCGAAGCCGGTAATTATACAGCACAACATATTCTGTATTTGCAAGGAGTGCAGCGGTATGGATTAGGGCAGGGGTCACTTTCAACCTACTAGAGCAGCGTACAGATGGGAAAGGCAGATATGTGTTGTTAAAAGGAGAACTTGACAAGCAGTTGGTAGTGATGGGTGGTAAGTATGCCCCAAATTCAGAACAAGAGGTGATCCTGAAGAGAGTCAGTGTGATGCTCTGGCGGACCGGGTGCAGCACCGGTGGATTCTGGGTGGGGACTGCAATGCAGTCTTAAGTATACAACTAGATTGATCGCACCCCCCACTTAAAGGAGCAATAACAATGCGACAGGCCAAAGTACTAGAAACATGGGCGCGAGGATGGGCACTGACAGATGTATGGTGCAGCAAAAATGCAGAAACATGCACATACTCACTTTATTCCCCGAAGCATGCTTTGCACACGCGGATAGATCACATGTTATGCTCCCCCACCCTGCTACCACAGGTGCTGGACACAGCATACATAGGGAAAACATTATCGGATCACGGTTCTCTACAGCTCTCTCTCCAATGGGGTAGGGTTCCCACCCCAGTACCAACGTGGAGGTTCAACCCCCAATTACACAAGGATGGTGCCTTTAAAGCACAAATATTGGGAGCGATTAACAATTTCTTCTCTGAAAATGCTGGCTTTGCCTCCTCCCCCCTGGTAGAGTGGGAGGCGTTTAAAGTGGTGATGAGGGGCACAACAATTGGCGCAACAGTAGGGGCAAGGCAAACAATTGCATGCAATCAAACAGAAGTAGAATCTCAGCTTGGAACACTAGAAAAGGAAGCAGACAAATTACATAAGACGTGTATAGACTACGCAGAACTGGTTGAAAGGCTGCGTGTGGTGGACAATAGATCATATGTTCAAAGAGCCCACACAGAGGCGGACAAGGCAGGCACGCTGTTAGCAAGAATAATACTGGATCCCCTTCTGTCAGTTCCAATAACAAAGATCCGTTCTCCCCTGGTGCCATAGCAGACACTCAAGTAAAAATAAATGAGGCATTCCAGGAATACTATGAGCACCTATATAAAGCCCCTGCACAGGTACATACACAGGAGATGCGCAATTTCTTCCAGGGAGTACAGTTGCCTTCCTTGGAAGAAACAGATAAAGAAACGCTGAAATTATCAATCACGGCAGCGGAGATCCAAGAGGCTATCAGGGACCTTCCGTGAAATAAAACCCCGTGGTTGGACAGTCTTCCCACAGAGTTCTATGCAACATATGTAATGGAGTTAACACTCCGGTTGGAAAAACTATACACGGCGGCGCTGGACACAGGCGCATTACCTCCGACCGTAAACCAGACCCTTGTGGTCTCTATGCCTAAACCTGGCAGGGATAGTACTGATATTAAATACGGAGTCCAAAATACTAAGCAAAATGTTAGAGACTCAACTATTAACCTATCTCAGCAAGCTTGTGCACATAGACCAGTGTGGATTTGTCCCACATAATGTATGAAAATTATGTCAGGGGATGTGGGCCCCCTTGGAACACCTCCCGTGCACAGGCTGTCTATCTCTGGACCTCCGGCAGGCGTTTGATACACTGAGTTTGAGAATATATGCTGGCAGTGCTGGGCGGCTACGGTAGCCCCTCGGAAAACCTGAACTGGGTCAAACTACAATACGTGCAAGAACCGGTGCATATGTCTCCGAGGAATACACGATTCACAAGAGCACCAGGCATGGATGCCCGCTCTTCCCCATGCTCTTTATATTATTGCCAGAACCATTGGCTCAAAAACTACGCATGTCAGCTGGGGAGTGCGGCATAACTGTTGGACTGATAATCCATGCGTTTTTCGCTATACGCAGATGACATTATTTTGTATGCTAGAGATTTGAGCAATGGGTTCCATACGGTAGCGCTGCTCTTTACGTAATTTTGCAAGCTGCCGGATCTATGTATACATTTTGATAAATCTGTAGCTTTTCCTTTCAGAGAAGTTAATCTACCCAACACGATTTGCTTCCAGAGTGATAGTATAAAGGTATCCCCAATTACTTTCAAATATCTGGGGGTATGGATATATAGAACGCAACAAGATACGTTGGATGGCAATGTCCAGAACACAATTGCCTTGCTATAGTCTCAAACAGCTTTTTGGATTACGCTCCCATTATCTGTTGCAGGCCACTTAGCGATAGCAAAAATGGTTACCAAGAGTGCTCTACTATTTCACTACACTCCCAAAGGTATTCTGATTATTACACTCAATATTCACGGAATTGATATGGGGCAGTGGAAGATGTAGAGTCAGCCTGAAAAAACTGCAACTTTCAACCAGCGCCGGGGGAATGGGAGCCCCAGATTTTAGAGCCCACTGTATGGCGATCCAACTGCAGTGCCTTTCGTACTGGCTAGCCGTCCACAATCTTCAGTAAATCGTCTTTATGCCCAGATTGCTTGCCCTGGGGAACTTACACTCTTTGTTACATAGAATGCGTCCAATTAAAAGTACCTGGTCGCCACTGCTACTGGTGGCCCTGCGCTACGGGAAGCAAGCATTGAAGTACACAGCACCATATGAACCAAACACCCCTCTGCTGGAACTCCCCATTCTAATGGGAATAATTACACATAACAAATAGTTTCTTACCTGTCGGTGTAGTTTTGCAGCTTGAAGATCTTTCTGGATTTACTATGCTGTGCATTATTCGGTGGTCTTGTGGTTCGGTCCGGAATCGTAGTCTTGTCTTTGGTTTTTTCGTAGCCCAGGTGGGCGTCAACGTCCCACCTTTTGGTGTATTTCCGGTGATATCGGCACGCTTCCTGCGGAAGCACCCACTCTTGGGGGCCATCTTCGGATTCTTTTTTCTCGTGTTTGTTCTGTTACCTAAGTAATGGCAATGTTCTAGTAAGTCATTCACCGCTTTAACCTTCAAGGTTTGTTTGTTCGAGTAATTGTCCATGTTTTCAACCCCCTTCCTCTCCAGCCTCATCTTTCTGGCGGAGGTGGGTGGGTTCGCTAGTGAATCCAGAAAGATCTTCAAGCTGCAAAACTACACCGACAGGTAAGAAACTATTCGTTTTGCAGCGTGAATCTTTCTGGATTCACTATTCTGTGCATAGACTTTGTAGTGGTTTCTCATGTTTGTGGCGGCTGGGTGGAAGATGAGCGTTGGTTATTGAATATGTGTTGAAGCACCTTTTGTCCGACTTGTGCTTCCTTGTTCATCTGTATATCCACACAGTAGTGCTTTGTGAACGTGTGCACTGAAGCCCATGTTGCCGCCAGGCATATGTCCTGAATGGGTGTGTTGGCTAGGAAAGCTATTGTAGCTCCCTTTTTCCTGGTAGAGTGGGCCCGTGTCCCTTCTGCCAGTTCTTGCCCTGCCTGTTTGTGGCAGAATTGTATTGTCTGTGCGATCCATCTCGCAATTGTTCCTTTAGTTACTGGTTTTCCCATGAAACTCTTTGCGAAGGACACAAAGAATTGCTTTGTTTTCCTGTGTTCCTTTGTCCTTTCAATGTAGTGCATGACTGTCCCTCTGGCGTATAGGGTGTGAAGAGCTCGTTCAGCACTTGTTGTCGGTTTCTGGAAGAAACTTGGTATTTGTATGGTTTGATTCATGTGGAACCCTGACACCACCTTCGGCATGAAGTGTGGGTCCGTTCTCATTACCACCCTATCATTGTGAATTTGTATGTAGGGTTTCTGTAACGTTAGAGTCTGTAGTTCGCTTACCCTGCGCAACGAGGTGATTGCTACCAGGAAAGCTGTTTTCATTGTTAGCCTCTCTAGGGATGCTTTGTGAATTGGTTCGAAAGGATGTTTCATCAGTTCTGTTAGGACCAGGTTAAGGTTCCATGAAGGTGATGGCACTCTCTTTGATTGATTGATTTGATTGTGGGTTTCTAAAGCGCTAGAATCGACTCCCAAAGGAGTATCTCTGCGCTGTAGACCGCTGGGGAACCCGTCCTGGCTTTCCTTGTGAGATGGTCCCTACTGGGTATCTCCAAGGTGAAACCAGGCATCCCGGCGTATGTGGGGGGCCGTTGTGGAGATGAGGCAAGCTAATGCCCAGAGTTGCCGAGTGTGATCCCTAGTTAGAGTAGGCACCGAGGCGAGAATTATCGAGTCCATTGACCCTGGTCCAAGACCCTGCTGCATCGGGAATTGAACCCTGATCCCGGGCCGTCCTCTGCTCCCGGGTCTGCCGCCTCTAACCAGTGAGCCACACCACTCCACTCTTTGGAGGCGCAATCCTCTTAGCTCGATCCAGGAATATTCTAACCACTTGTGAGGTGAAGAAACTCTTACACGTTTCCCCTCTTGTGTAAGCGACTATTGCTGCCAAGTGAACTCTCAAGGAGGATGAGCTTAGTTTCTTGTCTAGTAGGTGCGTGAGGTATCTTAGCACCGTTGAGTCCCTTTGCATCTTATTGTGCAGCTTCTCTCTCCTGCACCATAGAGTGAATCTCTTCCATTTCGATACATAGCACTTTTGTGTGCTGGGCCTCCGTGCCTCCTGAAGTACCCTCAGGGTGCTCTCTGGTAGTTTCAGATGCGCAAATTCTATGTCCTCAGGAGCCACGCTACCAGGCTCAGGCTCTCTGGCTCTGGGTGTAGCACCTGCCCGTTTTGCATGGAGAGCACGTCTTTTCTCCTTCCGAATCTGTGGGGTGCGCTCTGTGCCATCTCCATGATCTGCGAATACCATGTCTGCCTGGCCCACTGCGGTGCGACCAGTATCAGTGTCATGTTGCTCGCTCTGCAGTTGCTGAGGACTTTGTGCATCAGCGGTATTGGGGGAAAAGCGTAGGCAAATGCCCTTGACCAGTCTATCCATAGGGCATTCCCCAGGGACCCCTCCCCGGGCAGCCTGGATGCGAAGTTTGGGCATTTTGCATTTTGGCGTGTTGCAAAAAGGTCCACCGACGGTGTCCCCCACCTGTCGAAAAGCCTTCTCGTCTTCTGTGCATTGAGCTCCCATTCGTGGGTTGCCGATGTCTGTCTGCTGAGCCAATCTGCTTCTATGTTGTCCTTCCCTGGCAGATGTATGGCTAGCAGGTCTATGTTTAGAGGGATGGCCCATGCCCATATCTCCTGCGCCAGCTTCGAAAGCGTGGCCGATTGTGTTCCACCCTGCTTGTTGATGTAGAACATCGCAGTCGTGTTGTTCGTCTGGATCAACACTCTCTGGTTGTACAGTTTTGTCTGGAAGGCTTTTATAGCGAGGAAAACTGTTTTCAACTCCAGGTAATTGATGTGTTTGACCGCATCTGCTGGTGTCCACAGACCCCTCACTCTGAGTTTCTTCATGTGAGCTCCCCATCCCTTCTGGGATGCATCTGTGGTGATGGTCACCGTTGGCGGAGTTAGAGGCTTTCCCCATGTCAAGTTCTCCATGTTCCACCACTTCATTCTGCACTGCGTGCGTTACAACCACTAGATCATCCCAACGACCTGTTGCTTGTGACCATTGCTCTTGTAACCACTCCTGTAAAGGCCTCATGTGCAGCCGCACATTTGGCACTAGGTGTATGCATGATGCCATCATGCCCATAATCTTGCTCGCTGTTCTCACTGTCCAAGCTTGCCCCCTCTGGTAGAGCTTCGTCTCCTTCACCAGTGCAACTGACCTCTTCTCGCTTGGGAACACCTTGCTCTGTACGGTATCGATCTGAGCTCCCAGGAAGATTTTTATTTGTTCCGGTTCCATTGAGGATTTCCCCCAGTGTATGGAGAATCCCAGGTCCATAAGTGTTCTTGTCACTCTCTGTGCATGCTCCTTGCATATCTGGTATGACATTGCTTTTATTAGTCCAGGTAAGGGTATACGTGTATTCCCTCCCTTCTTAGGTGTGCTGCGACTGTTGCTAGGCACTTTGTGAAGACTATTGGCACCGACTTTAGACTGAACGCTAGGGTTGTGAACTGATAGTGGTGTTCCCCTATGGCAAATCTGAGCAGATGTTTGTGACTTCTGTTCATTGGTATGTGTAGGTAGGCATCCTTTAGGTCTATGGTGACCATGAAGTCTCCTCTTTGCAATTGAGGAAGCACCTCTTGTAGGGAGGTCATTTTGAATTTTTGCGTTCTTATGAACTTGTTTAAGAACCTTAGGTCCAGGATGGGTCTCATTGTTTCGTCTACCTTTGGCACCAGGAAGTACGTTGAATACACTCCCCTGTTCCTTTCTCTGTAAGGTACTGGTTCTATGGCTTGTTTTTGCAGGAGCTCTCTTGCTTCCTCTTGAAGTAGCTGCAGCTCTTTCCTTACTAGTTGCCTTCTTTTTGGCTTTCTGCTTCTTGGTGTCTTTTCCAGCTCTCTGCAGTATCCGAACTGCATGATGTTTAGAACCCATTTGTCTGAAGTTATTGCCTTCCACTCCTGGAAGTAATGCTTTAGTCTTCCTCCCACTGGTCTCACATGTACGCAGGTGTTTAGTGCACCTGACCCCCTGCGTGTTGTCCTTGTGCCTCACCCTGGGAGTTCTTATTTGGGTGGGCACACGTTGCCTGACCAAGTCACTCGGCGGGGGGTTGCTGTCCCCCCCTCCTATTCTGGCCACCTCCATTGCCTCTCCCGCGAAAGGACTGGCCCCTCTGCTGGTATTGCCAGGACTGCTTCTGTTGTCCTTGCTGTGTTTGGCTCTCCGCCTGGTGGGATTGTTGGAACGCCTGGTGCGATGTTCCTGGCTGGTTACCACCCCTGCCGTTGGGCCTTAGTGATGGGGTGCCCCTTTTCGACCCTCTGAACTGCAATGCCCCCATGGACCTTGCTGTCTCATTGTCTTTCTTTAGTTGACTGAGCTTTTCGTCTACTGGGGCCCCGAACAAGGTCTGTCTATTGAACGGGGTGTTCAGGATGCTGTGTTGTACTTCTGGCTTGAAGCCTGACACTCTGAGCCAGGCTTGTCTTCTTTCTGTGATGCCCATCATCATGAGCCTTCTGGAGGTGTCAGCTCCGTCCAGATCTGTCTTGATGCAAGAGTTTGCCACATTCTTCCCCTCTTCGACTAGGTTTTCAGCTTTCTCCCTGAATTCCTGAGGCATATTCTTTATCAACTGGCCCAGTTCCTCCAGGATCTGGTACTGATGCCTGTTTAGTAGTGCGTTGAAATTGGCCATTCGCCAGTGCATCGCAGCATTCCTTTCAATTCTTCTCCCTACCAAGTCCATCCTCTTGCTCTCCTTGTCTGGAAGTGGCCCTGAGGTAGTAGGCACATTAGCCCTTTTCCTTGCTGTGGCAGCAATGATTGAGTCATCTGAGACCGTGCCCTGGATATAGGGTGGGTCCTTGGATGAATGTTTATACTTCTTTTCAGTCCTTGGGGTGACTGCCTTGCATGTAGCCGGCTCCTTGAAGGCTTCTTTCCCTTGTGCCATGACACTTTCCAGCATTGGCAGGTACTGGCTCCTGGTCTGTGTGGGGAGCAATGTCTCTAGAAGGAAGTCAGCTTCTGCTGCTCTTCGTCGGGTTTCACCTTGAAGACAGCTGCTACATTCCTGATGACTGTGTTGTACACCCCAATGTCATCTGGCGGCAAAGTTCTCGAAGGATACGTGTCGACGCTTTCTTCAGGACTCTCTGAGTCAACTTCTTGCCAGTCTATCTCCTGAGTTTCCAAGGTTGCCGAACCCAGGAGCGTCCTGCGGTCGTCGTCGTCCACATAGTAGTCGAAGGCGGCCTCGTCCTCGTCCGGTTCGTCGAATGCTTCAACATTCTCCGATTGTTCCTCGACTTCATCCTCTTCCTCCTCGACCACCTTGTGCACCTGTGGCTTGGGCTTTGTCGGGATTATGAAGTCTTTCATCCTGGCGTCGAAATCCTTCTTTCGTTGCAGGATGTTTTCCATCTCGGGTTTGAGATGCCTCTTCTTCTTCTCCATTTCGGCAGCCAAATCTGCGTCCAATGGTTCAGCCGGTCTCTTTGGCGGTAAATTCGGCGCCGAACCTATTTTTGGCGTTGAAGGTTTTAGCGCCGAGCTTATTTTCGGTGTTGGCGCTGGAACCTTTTTCGGGTCCTTCTCCCTCGGCGTCGGACGTTCCTTTTCGGAGACGTTTTTTGACGTCTTTTGCTGTTCTTCAGCTCTCGGTGCCGGGGACTCCTTCTCAGAGGATCCGCTGGGCCTGAGTTTAGGTGCGGGCGCCAAAGCTTTCGGCGCCGGTGCTTTCGGGGATTTTCCCTCGATCTTTCGAGACTCAGGGTCTCTCGGGGCTTTAGGGGCCGTAGAGTCTCCTACCTTCTTTGGAGTCTTTGTAATATCGGTCTCTACGACCGTGTAGCCGTCGTCTTCGGCGGCGTTGTTGTCTTCTTCGTCTGAAGATAGGCCCAGGTCTCGAAGGGATGGAGGCTGGCCCTTGCCCTGCATCATGGCGTTGGCTAATCTCTGTCTCGCTCAAACTCGAAGAGTCTTCGGCGTAAAGGCGGAGCAGGCGTTGCAGTCGCTGCTCTCATGGTCCACCGGTAGGCAGAGGTTGCAAACCGGGTGCTGGTCCTTCCGCGCCTACTTGTGGTGGCAATTTGCGCAGAACTTGAAAGGAGTCTTGTACATCTCATGCGTTCAGGGGGCCCCCTGCGCTTGCATTCCTCGATGGAAATTCGAAGTTCTTTAACTTCCTTCCCTCCTTCATCGATCTTCTCGATGATGTAGTCTCCTGAGGTCTTTTCCAACGTTTTTCGTCCAAAAACTGCGTGTTTTCTTCTTCTTTCTCCAAAAATGTCTGGAGCCCTCTCTGGAACGATCCAGACCCAACCGCGGAAAAAAGAATCTGAAGATGGCGCCCAAGAGTGGGTGCTTCCGCAGGAAGCGTGCCGACGTCACCGGAAATACACCAAAAGGTGGGACGTCGACGCCCACCTGGGCTACGAAAAAAAACCAACAAAAAAAACAAAGAAAAGACTACGATTCCGGACCCAACCACAAGACCGCGGAACTATGCACAGCATAGTGAATCCAGAAAGATTTTACGCTGCAAAATCAACTGATTGATAAGGTGGGAAGATGGAGGGGTAACCATAGTCGGAGCACCATTCAATGAGGGCATCCTACTGTTGCATGCAGACTTCATATACACCTAGGACCTACCAAATACTATGTTCTTGCTACATGCTGGGGTGGTGAATTATGTCAAAAATGCATGGGCCCCAGACGGGAAGGATCCACCAACACACGAACAAGTGCACATGCTGTATTTGATGGGTACAGGCAGACATCTGACGAAATGGTTGTATACAAGTATAAGAGCTACACTACCTTCACCGCTAGAGGCTCTGCGAGCCAAATGGAACACAGATTTGGGGGAGGACCTGACGGATGGTGAGTGGGCACCCCTTTTAGCATATCCTAAAGTGGTCTTGCGCAATGTGCACTTCAAATTCATTCAATACATGATCACACAGAGGGAGTCTCTCACACCACACAGATTGCATTGGATGTTCCCTACGACCACAGCAAATTGCCCTAGGAGCACAGAGACAGATGCGGGCTTTGTCCATATGCTAAGGGCATGCCCTGCATTAGCTGATTACTGGGCGTAGATAGCAAAAATACTGACTGAAGTGGTGGGTGGTCAGACATGGAATACAGCCAGAAGGTGTGTGCTTGGGATCTACCCACATCCAAAGGGATGTAAAGTGCAGGCAGGCTTTGCGGATTTAGCATTAATAATCACCAAGACACTTATACCAAGGAGGTGGAAGGCAGCAAGGCCGCCAACGATTGTTGCATGGAAAGAAGAGGTTGGGAAATGGGGCCCGGCTGAAAGTGCGGCAATTTGGAGGGAGGAACAACGAAGGCATCGTAAGATAACCATAGCAATGGCCTGGGATATACTGCGGGAATCCTTCAAAGCAAGGGACGGGAATATACATACAAATGTAGTAGCTGTTGCGACTGCCGCATAGATAGACACGCAAACTAGCCATACCATTTATATACTGTAGTGCTAACGTTGCATTGCCCTGTATCAGATAAACAGTAACGAAAAGTCCAGCAAGCGCTACTGTCTATGATTAAAGTGTGTAATATGCAGGAACACGCTCCTAAAAATGTTTCCTAGCTGCAGGTAAATGTATACTTGTCTTCTAACTGTATTGATTGCCCATGTGCTGCCCAGTTAGTTAACTTACAGGGGTGGGGGGTAACTAGAATTGTATTTTATAAACATTAGTAATTCTGAACACTTGGTATAACAACTAAATCTAGAAGACATTTTGCAGATAGAGATACAGAAAATGGAGACAAACCATGGAACTGTTTGACCACACCCGGATGGAAGCAACAGCATTGTGTCATGCAACTGTAACCTTTTGCACTGCGGTATACATTTATACGCAATCAGGTCTCAGTAGAAACACCGAATGTACCAATGAAGTGCTAATTAATGAACTCAATAAAGTTTGTTAAAAAAAAATAAGTACCACAGTTCTGCGGTTGTTGTACACTTTGAGACTGAAATAGTCCTGGCAGATTGTGGTGATAATGGTGAACTGGAGATGGTGCATGATGCATACCCTGTAAGGAATGTTGACAATCATGGAACTAAAGACCTTGCTCAAATTGTACACAATCTACAAGGTGTAGTGGGTGAAATTAGTGAAGTAAGTCAGAAAGATGAAAGGGATGTGAGATGGCCTAGGGATCCAAGTAGAGAGAAGGGTAGAAAGGGTCAGGGGAATCTGACTGGTGTAATGGGTGACCCTGGTGAAATGGGCAGAACAGATAAAAAAGTCAACTGTTTGGAACGAATGAGAGGATTGAAAAGGGCATGGAAGGTCAAATGGACATGAAATTAATATGGTCAATGTTTCAGAGAGTCAAGACAAATTACTGCAAAATAGTGACAAGCAGTGCCGATTGATGGAGTCAATGAATCGTTTGATAAATAGACATACAGTTGCAATGAAAAAAGACCACATGACCTCCATGTGGACAGCTTGTTCACATTGCCTGAGTTGATGCAAATAGGTAAAAGTATTGATAATCTGACAACGTCAGTCACAAATATGTAGATAGTAACGCATACATCCAGAAACAGTTAATTACAACACAGGCTAATTTGAAAGACTGCATTGACAGTAACACCAAATGTATGGGACCCATAAAATACATACTTGCACGAACAGTGAAAGTTTCTAAAGAAGAACAGACTTTATTAATCAACAAAAGTACAAACCTAAATTTACTTTGGTCTATAATTTGCCCCTGCCAACTTCAAGTGTGCTACGTAATCACTGTAGATATGTTACACCTGCTCCAAAGAAATCAAAGTTTTAAATGTAACATAATGACTGTTTTGTGTTACTGCAAAGCATGCCTCCTGCTAAAAGTTACTGAGGCCTCATAAAGGTTGAATGAATGTTGCAGAGTTTAAGTTGACTCTCATGTACAATTCAATGTATGTTCTTATGGTTGTTTACTTTGCAAGATGCAGGTTTTTGCCACTTACAGTAGTTGCAAGTTTCAAACGCTACGTTGTTCATGTACAGTGCAACTGCCTATTAATTGCACATTGTTTTACAGGCCACTTGCTGCTGGCTTTGGTTTGATTATCACTTTTGATAAATAATACGATTTTTATTTTGCTTTTATATGCACTTAATGTTTAAGAAACATATTGAAACAGGCATTTGTCTCTGTGCAACATGTAAAACGTTGTTCCACAAAGCTGCTCCTGTGGCTGCCATCTGATAAAAGTGTATTCTGTGATAAAATACACAAAAGACAAAGATATAACTAGTTTCCAGAGAGGAAAAATGGCCACAAATCTTGTCCTCTGTGAAGTAAAATGAAGTTAACACTAGAAAACTGTAGGTAAGTGGAATCAAAATTGGATGCATAATAACTAATTTGGGTTAAAATCCAACAGTAATAACCATGGAAGGATCTCTAGAATTTTGGAGACAAACTGTTGGAGGAAATGTAATTACCCCCAATATTTTTGGAGATAAGACAGGACAGAGCTGGAGAATAAGGGCCTGATTACGAATTCAGCGTAATGTGTACGAAATCAAGCAATGTTTTTTATTCGTCAAAAAAGAAACAATGAAGTAAAGCAAAATGGGTGTGTCACCAAACGTGCCCTTCATGACACTGCCAGGAAACCACCTTACAAAGGGGCCTCCATTGGGCATTGCATGCACCTTGGAGACCTTACTTGGGAGGGATGGCATCGGTCATGGGAGGGGTAGGTTTGGTTTTGGGAGGAATGATTCTGACTTTGGGAGGAGTGTCTTTGGTTTTGGGATGGGTTTTGGTTTTTTAGGGGTACGGCTGGGTTTAGTGGTGGGGGATCAGTTTTCTCAGGGGTAGATTGTGATGTGGAAGGAATGGTTTGGGGTAAATATGAGGTCCTTTGGGCTTTGGGAGGGGTGCTGGATTTGACAGGGGTAAGGGCAAGGGCAAATAAGTCACTTTCACTGGGAATACACGCAAGATGTTCAGGAGGGAGGAGGGGTTGGGAGGTAGAGGGAGTGGAGGTTTCAGTTGTGGGTGGGTGTGATGTTGTTGCATGTGTCTGTGTGTTTGATGTTTCTTGATCGTGTTTTGTAGGTGTCTGTTGTGTGGGTGAGTGTGCATTTGCTTTTCTTGGTGGTGTGTGATGTGCACGTGCTGGGTATGCTGGGTGTTGTGGATGTGTCTGTGGGTTCGGGTGTGGTGTTTGTTTTAATGATGGGGGTGGTGGATGGGTCTATGGGTGTGGGTACGGTGCCTGTAGTAATGCTGGGTGTTGCGAGTTTGATGTCTGTTGTAATGCTGGGTGTTGCGGATACGTCTGTGGGTGAGGGTGTGGTGTTGGGGTTATGTTATGTTATGTTATTTTATTTTGCAATGTGCACAGCTACCCAACAAGGGTTTCCCAGCGCAGGCCATAACAGAAGCTAGGAGACAGGCAGAATCAGCAATGTAGGTTAAAAAACCAGGTTTTTAACTGTTCCCGAAAGACGGGAAACAGCTTCTCCCTCCTCATTGTATCAGGTAAGGAATTCCATAGGGTTGGCCCAAGAAGAGCAAAGAAGCGGCCTCCTATTCTCGACAGTTTAAACCTTGGGATTTCAAACAATTCTCCTGATGACGAACGAAGCAGGCGTCGGGGGTGGTACTCATGAACCAGTTCTTGTAAATATTTGGGGGCAGAGCCGATCTTTATTCTGAACATATAGCATAAGGCTTTAAATTTTATGCGATGTTCTACCTTGAGCCAATGCAGTTCTCTCAGGGCATTTCCCATGTTGGACATTCTGGGAAGGCCGCAGAGCAATCTAGCAGCACAATTTTGCATCACTGAAGCTTTCGTAGTACCTCTCTGTTAGACCCCAGAAAGAGAATGTTACCGTAGTCCAGGCGAGATGTTATTAAAGCCTGGACAACTATTCTTTGGGTGTTTACAGGGAGCATCCAGATAGTTTTTTTTAGCCATTTTAAAATGGTAAAACAGGTGGCTGCTGTCTGAACTGCCTGTTGTTTCATTGACAATTTATTGTCAATGATAAAGCCTAGATTGCGTGCCTGAGAGGAAGGTGTGGGTAAAGGTCCCATTTCCGCTGGCCAATGTTGGGGGCCCCAGCGTTCATACTCTTTCCCAAAAATGAGTACTTCCATCTCTTCCATGTTAAGCTGGAGCAAATTTAATTGCATCCAAGCTGCAATCCTGCGCAAGCCTAGTTGCAAATTAGAAGGGTCCTGTTTCCCCCTGCTGATAATGGAAAGATGATTTGTGTATCATCAGCATAGGAAAACAATGCAAGCCCTGCCGCTTCCGAAATAATTGCTAGTGGTTGCACATAAATATTGAAAAACAACGGGCTCAAAATAGAACCCTGTGGCACACCATACGGGGAGGAATAAGACTTAGACGAGGCCCTGGTGGAGTACACCTGGAATGTTTGTTCTGCTAGAAAAGAAGACACCCAACCAAGCGCCGTCCCAGCAATACCCAGTGCCTGTAAAGATTCAAGTAATACGGTATGAGAGACCATATCAAAAGCGGCACTTAAATCTAATAATATAAGTGCAACTGTGTCGCCAGCGTCCAAGCGTACAAAAGTATTCTCCGTGGAGAACACTGCTCTAAATCCTGATTGCGAGTTGTGCAAAAATTGAGACGCTTCCACGAACAAGGATAACTGTCCATTAACATGCTTCTCCAAGACCTTCGAGAAAGTCGGGGGCAGGGAAATGGGTCTGGATGGATGAACTGCAACCACCTCAAACTCAATCCGGACAATACGGAGCTGGTCTTGACCGGAGGTGGTTGCAGCCCCTGGTCTCCGTCCCATTGGCCCCCTTCACTTGGTGCTCCCCCACTCCCAGTTCCTAAGGTTAAAACTCTTGGTATCCTTCTTAACTCCCAACTTTCTGTTCACTCTCAGGTTAGTTCTGTGGTGTCCTCTTGTTTTTTTTCCCTTAGGACAATCAGGAAGATCTCCCGCTTTTTTTCCCTCCCGGCCCTAAAAATCATCGTGATGGCAACGGTGCTCTCACGCCTTGATTATGGCAACATAATCTACAATGGCGCGCCGGCCTATGCTATTCACCGTCTGCAACTAGTGCAGAACCAGGCTGCCCGCCTGATTCATGGCCTGCCTAAATTCTATCGGGCTACCCCTTTACTGCAGGCATTACACTGGTTGCCTGTGAAAGAGCGAGCCTTATTCAAACTTGACTGCCTTACCTTCCAGGCCAAAATGGGCACCGCTCCGGAGTTTATATGCTCTGCCATCAAGCCTTACATGCCGGGTAGAGAACTCCGCTCCACCCACATGGCACTCTTGACCACTCCACGGTTCAGAAAGAAGAAGGCTGGTGGAACAAAATTTGCTGTCCTCGCTCCAGCTTTCTGGAACTCCCTCCCTGTGGGACTTCGCACTTTATCTTCCTACATTGAGTTCCGGAAAAGTCTTAAAACTTTGCTTTTCTCCCGAGCTTTCGCTGCCTAATCTCTCCTTGCCACTGCTGTTGTTCGCAATCTGAAAAGCGCCATGAAACCGCTGGGTAAAAGCGCGCTAAATAAATATTTTTAAATTCAAATTCAAATTCAAAATTGAATGGCATGGTCGGATCTGCATTAGGCTTTTTTAACAGAGGTAAGACCATTGCATGTTTCCAGACTGTGGGCATCTGTGCTTTTCCAAGAGAGGCATTTAATAGCCCCATCACTGCTTCAAGAGCAGGTTGTTCCATCTGAAGAAGCACTGTAGCTGGAAGCAGATCACAAGGAGAACCCGATTTAATACTAGGTAAAACTTTTAATAGGGAACCCATATCCAAAAGATCCCACTGCTCCAGTTTTAACCGCGGGCCTTCTGAACCGGAATACATCCGGGCTGTGTTCTGGAGGGTTGGGGTTGACACATTAATTCCCCCTAGTTTCTGATAAATTTGCTCAACTTTGTTTATGAAGAACTCGGCTAGGGAATCACATTGAAGTTCATCAAGAATAGGCAGACTGGGTACAGTCCCAGCACCTGCCAGCTTTTTAACCATAGAAAACAGAGTCTGCGAGCAATTTTTTGCCCCTGAGATGGACAATGAAACATATTCAGCACGTGCCTTTTTACACAATACATGATATTTTTTCAGTGCTGCCTTGTAAATCTGTTTGGCCTCTGGAGCATAGGTGTTGTGGATGAGTCTGGGGTGTGGGTGTGGTATCTGGGGTAATGTTAATGGGGTGGGGAAGGGGGTGAGTGTCATGTAAGTGGATGCCTGCTTCTGTGTTGGGGATGTTGAAGTGGGTGCATGTGTATGGGTGAGTATGCCTGGGACAGGCATGGGAATTGGGAATTTGTATGGGGAAGAGGCAGGAGGTGGGGTGGAAGTTTGGGATGGGTGGAAGGCTGCTGTGAGGGAGAAGACAAGAGCCTTAAAAGAAAGATCTCTGTAGGGCAGACATAGCACTGTGGATGCCTTCCAGGTAGGCCACTAATGTGTTGCAGTTGGCTGCTTTCCACCTGGATGGAATTCAGTAGTGCCATCTGACCCACAGAGATGTTTCTCAGGAGGTCAATAGCCTCCTCACTCAGGGTAACAGGGGTAACAGGGGCAGGCGCTGAGGTGCCTAGAGCAAAAGAGATAGATCCCATCTTAGGGGAGTGTGCCCGACCAACTAGGTGGGGAGCAACAGAGAGGGTGGAGATGGAACTGGGGTGGCGGACAAGAACGTTGTGGATACAAGTCCTGTAGGGTCCTCCACCACTCTGGAGTGTCCACTGGAGGATGACTCTGATGATGAAGAAGTTGAGCTTCTGTGGCACTCCCCACCCTCTGCGCCACTGGTGCTCACTCCGTGCGGCCGGCTGCTTCCCAAGGTATCTTGATTGCATGTGCCAGAACACACTTGACCAACAGCTTTGATCACAGACCAATATTAAAGCGTACAGAAGACTATATTGTCCTCTACATTGGCTTCAACGCTATCATGGGCCCATGCATGTATGCTGCTTGACCTGTTAACAGTTGCTCACAGTGAAGTCATAACCACAGACACCTCCAATTTTATGAGTGTAGTTGCCTCAACTCCATCCTTATGTATCTAGTAGGATACTTGATCAACTTGCATGGGTTGGCTCTTGTTATATACCTTAGTAACCTAATGTCACCAAATAGGATGACAATGACAAATTCTTCCCTCCAGATTCTCCTTAAGGCTCTGCAATCAGCAATAGGTCATATACCTAATACCACATCATGATGAAATGATGGTCAGCAAATACAACTATGTTGCAGCAATATGTGCGGTAGCAGGAAAAATGTGACATGGAAATGCTCATTTCACACTATTGATGCTTCCTGATAGAAACCTCCTCATATGTCCACTGTCAGGATAGTTTCATGAAAGCTGTACTTAAGTAGCTTTGCTATGTTACATGTAGCACATCAAAGTAGACTGGAGACAATCTGGCCAAATATCTGGGAGATTTGTCTACAAATATCCACAGCCTAATTAATCAGTTAGGCCTAGGACATCCCCAGTCCAGATTGGTACTAGTGAGAACACCATTCTTACATTGCTTACCTAAAAGCAAATAGAGTATTGAAGGTTGTTGAGGCTCAGGGAATCTCCATTGCCTGAAGAAGTGGTTTAACCTGTCTCCTAATGGAAGGGCACATCACAGTACCATTTTGTCTCACAAACACACATTCCATTGTATTACTGAGTGTAGACACTCCTATATGATACCTACATTTCTGCACGTCACTCCCTGATACTATAACCAGTCAGTGAATGAACCTTGACAAAACAACATGTGCAATACACATAACTGAATATTCCCACATCAATGGCATGGAAATTCACATTGTGAGAGATCACTATAAGTCTACCTGCAATGTCTTTTATTGCTTCATTAATTGGACCTGACTAATGACAATGACTAATGGCTTGGGGCATGTGTGACCCACCCACCAGTGACTACACACTCCTGTCTGTAGTAACACATGAACTGTATACCCATCACAAATAATTGTTGTCAAAAACAAAGTGGCCTACACACACATTTGTGATGGAATCTGACATCAATATGAAGACACGTAGATCAGGTATGAAACAGTAGTGCCGATGATATTTACAACAAAGAAAGGTACACATGCCAACATGTAGGCACTAATACTGATGGCACCAATCAATGTTTGCTATCTCATGTTACTGTACATTCCCCATTTACCAAGGGGAAGTATTGCTCAGTCACTGCATCCAAAGTGCACTGTATGCTATGTCACATGTAAGAGGGCCACCATCACATAAGACACAGTATGAGGGAGCATCACTCCTGACATGCTAAAGACAAGTGGCCTGTTTATACAATTGTTACCTACAACATCAAACAACATGAGATGATTAATCGCTTTACTCAGCCATGTGTCTGCTCAAGACAGAAAGATTATAGTGGACTGGATTCTGCTGTGTTCCTGGTCATAAAAACAATTGGCATTGCACATCAGCATGCACCTACTACCAGACCTACATAAACGATAACTCTTCTTGTGCGTCGCACATGGCCCACACCCAATAATGAATGGTAAATGCCTATGTGTAACATACAAAGTTGGCAAAGTAACTTGTATGACTCTGGCCAGGACTCACCCCCTTGTCGCTGATGTTGGGCCCTAAACTATCCATCAAGCTCTGGGTAGGCCTCCACCAGTATGCGGGCCATTAGGAGGGTCATAATCCGGCACGTGCCCCGTCTACGTTGGAAGGACAGCCACAGCTGGGCCTCCATGATTTTCGGGCTCCAGCATCTCAAGTCCTCCCACCTCTTACAGCAATGGACGCTGTGCCGGAGATGGATCCCCTGCGCCTTCTGGGCGATGGATTTCCAAATTGATTGCTTCTGATGGGACTTGACCTTTATGGATACAAGAGATGAAGAAACAGATTATAACTGCAAGTTTTAGGGTATCTGTTTGGTTGACACATATTTTTTATACTCCTAGCACAAACATGAATCAATAGTTAAGACACTACATATGTCATTCTCACATGCTAAGCACTATAAAGAGATGAATACATACATCTGAAAGAAACACGTTAGTGTTAGATTCCTTACCTTAGAATATCCCCAGGCGTCAGTCTGGATCCGGAAACTTTTGCGTAGCAGTACCCCTGCGCGTCGGTAGGCGTCGTCTGCAGGCGTCCCCTGCGGCTCCGCGTCCGTCGTTGGCGTCGTGCGCCGTGATGACGTCGCTGAAGTACATAGACGCCGCCTCCGCGCGCTGACGTCAGTTCTTCTTTTTTCCGCGCCAGTAAGCGCAGATCCGAAGAGCAGTACTCCGGTCTTTTGACCTAGTTTGTTATATCTTTATCTCTTTTTTGTGCCCGGTAGGATGCCCGGTTTCAAGCATTGTGATGACTGTGAGCGCACGATGTCGGTCACGGATCATCACCGACTCTGTCTCCGGTGTCTAGGCCCCGACCACGACGTGGAGTCCTGCGTCGACTGCCGGTCCCTCACGAACAAGGCTAGGCGGGAGCGGTCCCGCAAGCTGCTGGAGTTCCGGGTTTCGGCCCCACGCCGGGAGCGGGAGCGGTCCCGGTCCGGCCGGAGGTCCAGGGAGCGTTCGAGGGAGCGGTCGCGGAGCCGCGCCGAGCGCTCCGGAAGTCGACACCACTCGTCGGGCTCGTCAGGTAAGAAGCACAAGAAGTCGGGGCGTCGTCATCGTACCCCTGACTCCCCCCGACGCTCGCGCGACGCGGCCGGGGGCTCGGGTGACCCCAACCCCGCGGCTCTGCGTGAGTCGCCGACGCGGCCTGCCCCATACCCTCCGGTCCCTGGGCACGGCGCGACGTCTGAGGAGATCGAGGCGTTCCTCATGGCCATGAGGACGCTCGGTTCTCCGACGGGGCCTACGGCGCCTTCGGGCCCAGTGCTACCGTCTGGGGGCCCTGGCAGTTCGGGTGTCCCTGGCTCAACGTCACAGGGTGCTTCGGCCCCGGTGCCGCCGACGGCTTCGACCCCGGCACCGCAGGGGCCTTCGGGATCGACGCCGGCTGGTCTTCCGGCCTCTCCAGCGCCGTTACCATCGGGGTTACCCCCGACGCCGTCCCCGCACGGCGCCGGTTCTCCGATGCCGGCTTCGGCCGGCGCCGGGGCTCCGGCGCCGGCTCCGGGCGGCGCCGTCCCCTTGCCTTCACCGACGCCGGACGCGGAGTCGAACCGGCGTCGCTCGACGCCGGGCTCGACGCCGATGGGGCCTATGAACCCCGAGGAGCCGGTCTACATCATTGACTCCGAATCTGGAGATGTTGAAGAGTTCGGTGAAGGTTGGGAGGGGTCCCAGGACCCTCTGTCATGTGAGTGCCAGTATGACCTGGACTGGACAGGTGATTTGGGGGATGCCAGTGGTCTGGACGACTCTCCTAACCCTGGTTTGATCTCTCCTCCTTCCGTGGCATCGGTGGAGGGAGCTGCATA
Source organism: Lissotriton vulgaris (assembly GCF_964263255.1). Taxonomy (NCBI): domain Eukaryota; kingdom Metazoa; phylum Chordata; class Amphibia; order Caudata; family Salamandridae; genus Lissotriton; species Lissotriton vulgaris. The sequence goes on from NC_141696.1 coordinate 101,605,593, forward strand.
TTCAGTGGTGCTGATGAGGGCGGCCAAGGCCTTTCGCCTTGAGCTCCCCGTCGCGGCCGTGAGGTCTAACATCCTCACTGAGGTCTTCAAACTGCAGTCATGCCCACAGGAGCCTGTGCTGCCGTTTAACGACAGACGTTCTGTTGGGCACGTGGTCCAGGCCCGCTTCAGGTGCGCCTGTTGATCGGAACGTGGCCAGGCGCCACCGTCCTTGTCCGGACGACCCCAAGTTCCTGTCTACCCATCCCACTCCTGAGAGTCTGGTGATCCAGGCCTCGACCTCCCAATCCGCATTCCCGTCGGCCCCGCCCGATCGGGAATCTAAGAGGTATGACCAGTATGGAAAGAGGGTCTTCTCGTCCCTGAGTCTGGGACTGCGGTCTTGCAACACCGCTTGCCTCTTGGGCCGCTACTCCCACTCTCTGTGGGATACGGTCGCGGAACTGCTGCCAGAATGCCCAATGGAGGTGCGGGCAAAACTCGGTCAGGCTGTGGCTGAGGGCCGAGATGCAGCTAAGTATTCCATCAGGTTTGGTCTTGATACGACCGACTCGCTGGGCAGAGCGATGTCCACGTCAGTGGCGATTCGTCGCCACGCCTGGCTGAGATCCGCCAGCTTTTCGGCAGATGTCCAGAATACCTTGATGGACATGCCGTTCGATGGCCGTCACCTGTTTGGTGACAAGGTGGACCACGCGCTGGAACGTTTCAAGGACTCCAGGGTCACGGCCAAGTCCTTGGGTCTCTCGACCCAGCGCCAGCAAACGGGTTCGTTTCGCTCCTTTCGTGGCCAAGGAAGGGGCGCCCCCACACGTGCTGCCAGCCACGCGCCGCAACAATCCTTTCAACGCGGTGGCGGCCGTGGAAACCGCCGTGGAGGCGGTCGGGGACAACGGCGGGGTCAGACCACACCTCCCCCCGCAGCATCTGCCTCGAAATCCTCCTAGTCCGTGCTTTCGGCCCCATGTGACGCCAGTGGGTGGCAGGGTTCGCCATCACCTCACTCACTGGCGCACGATCACATCGGACAGGTGGGTGCTGCAACTCGTCCGAAGGGGTTACTCCCTCCCCTTCGAGACCTCTCCTCCAGCCATGCCACCGCAGAACCACCGTGTGTCGGGGGACCACTTGACACTTCTGCAGGAGGAAGTTACGGCCCTCTTGGCCAAGGGGGCCATCGAGCGCGTTCCTGGGCCAGAAGTAGGGCGTGGTTGCTATTCCCACTACTTTCTGGTACCCAAGAAGGACAAAGGGGGCCTCCGTCCTATCTTGGATCTAAGGAATGTCAACGGCTTCCTCCGGAAGGAGAAGTTCAAGATGTTGACGTTAGCTCAGGTCTTGGCTGCTCTCGACCCGCAAGACTGGATGGTAGCGTTGGACTTGCAGGATGCGTATTTTCACATCCCCGTCCTGCCGGCCCACCGGCGTTACCTGCGGTTCACGGTAGGCCAGGAGCATTTTCAGTTCATCGTGCTCCCCTTCGGCCTTACCAGCGCCCCACGGGTATTCACAAAGGTGATGGCGGTGGTCGCAGCCCATCTGCGCAGGTTAGGGGTTTCAGTCTTCCCCTACCTAGACGACTGGTTGTTGAAGGCGGGCTCGCCCCAGACAGTCGTCCGCCACCTTCAGATGACGGCAGACCTCTTGCACGACCTGGGGTTCTCCATCAATGTGCCGAAATCACACCTGTGTCCCTCTCAAAAGCTCCTTTTCATCGGAGCGGTTCTGGACTCGGCGCAGTTTCGGGTTTATCCTCCGGAACGGCGGGTCCGGGATATACAGGCTTTGATTCCCATCTTTCAGCCGCTATCCTGGGTTTCGGTCAGGTTGACGCTGCGGCTGCTGGGGCTGATGGCTTCCTGCATCCTTCTGGTGCATCACGCCCGGTGGCGGATGCGGGCTCTGCAGTGGGACCTGAAGTTTCAGTGGGCCCAGCATCAGGGCAACTTGTCCGACCACGTCTTGATCTCGGAGGGCACTGCGAGACAACTGCAGTGGTGGCTTACGGACTGCGATTGGGTCAGAGGCAGATCCCTCTCCCTTCCCCAACCGGAGCACGTTGTCGTGACGGACGCGTCCCTCCAGGGCTGGGGTGGCCACTTGGGAGAGGCAGAGATCAGAGGCATCTGGTCTCCGGCGGAGTCCCGGCTCCATATCAACCTGTTGGAGCTGCGGGCGATTCGTCTAGCGCTGAAGGCATTCCTCCCCTTTGTCAACGGGAGTGTGGTGCAGGTGTTCACGGACAACACCACCGCCATGTGGTACTGCAACAAACAAGGCGGAGTGGGGTCGTGGACCCTTTGCCAGGAGGCGCTGCGCCTCTGGCAATGGCTGGAACGTCAGGGCGTGACTCTGACGGTTCAACACCTGGCAGGTTCTCTGAACGCCAGGGCGGACGAACTCAGCCGTCGGTGCTCGATGGATCACGAATGGCGTCTGAACTCGGACGTGGCGCAAGGTCTCTTTCTGCAATGGGGAGAGCCTTGGTTAGATCTATTCGCCACAGAAGAGAACGCGCAATGTCATCAGTTCTGCGCGTTGGTGTTTCCAAGACGGCACTCGCACGGCGACGCCTTTCGGCGCGAGTGGAGTTGGGGTCTGTTATACGCCTTTCCGCCTATACCACTTCTGCCCAGAGTGCTGAAGAAGATCAGGCGCGACCGGGCCCAAGTCATCCTTGTGGCTCCGGACTGGGCTCGAAGGTACTGGTATCCCGAGCTACTCAGCATGTCAGTCGGTCCCCCGATCCGCCTGCCCCTTCAGGAGGACCTTCTGTTGCAGCAGCAGGGGACGGTCTTCCACCCGAACCTGTCCAGTCTCCGCCTCCATGCTTGGAGATTGAGCGGCGGCAGTTGAGGCCATTTGACTTGCCTCCTGAAGTCTGTGATGTAATTCTGGCAGCCAGGCGTCCCTCCACTAAGTCGGTATACGCCTGTCGGTGGAACAGATTTGTGGCATGGTGCACAGCAAAGGCTGTGGATCCACTCTCTGCCCCTCTTTCCGAGGTTCTTCTGTTTCTTCTCTCTCTTGCCCAGCAGGGCTCTGCTCTGGGCACTATCAAGGGCTACCTTTCTGCCCTTTCAGCCTTTCTAAGGCTTCCTGATCAGCCTTCTTTGTTCAAATCCCCGATTGTAACAAGATTCTTGAAGGGCATCACTCACATGTATCCACCTGTTCCGTTTGTGATGCCTCAGTGGGATTTGAACCTGGTTCTGACCTTTCTGATGTGTGCTCCCTTTGAGCCCCTTCATTCTTGTCCTCTCCGTCTCCTGACCTTGAAGACGGCTTTCCTGGTCGCCATCACCTCTGCCAGGAGGGTGAGTGAGCTCCAGGCTCTTTCTGTCAAACCTCCTTTCTTGTCCATCCATCCAGACAAGGTGGTTCTGAGAACTAGACCTTCTTTCCTGCCCAAGGTTGTTTCGGCCTTTCACATCGGGCAGTCCATCACCCTCCCTTCCTTCTTCCCGCCTCCGCATCCTTCAAAGGATGAAGAGCGGCTCCATCGTCTGGACCCAAAACGTGCGCTTTCATTTTATATGGATCGCACACGCCAGTTCCGGGTGGATGACCAACTGTTTGTTGGCTACGTGGGTGCGAAGAAGAATCTCTCGATGGGTCGTTCTCTGCATCAAAGCGTGCTACTCTTTGGCTCGGAAGGAGCCTCCTGTTGGGCTGAGGGCCCATTCCACTCGGGCCACGGCGGCTACTACTGCCTTGGGCCGGGGTGTCCCTTTGCAGGACATTTGCCAGGCGGCTACGTGGGCCTTGCTGCACACCTTTGCGAGGCATTACTGCCTGGACAGTCAAGTCCGGAGGGATGGCTTCTTTGGCCGTTCTGTCCTCCAGGACTTTCTGGTGTAGGAATGTATTGGTTCGCAGACCCACCACCGGGGTTGGTATTGCTGGGGTATCTATTCTAAGGTAAGGAATCTAACACTAACGTGTTTCTTTCAGATGAACAAGTTACTTACCTTCGGTAACGATATATCTGTAAGAAACATTAGTTAGTGTTAGATTCCTTACCGAACCCACCCATCCTCCCCGTTCCGTGAACTGATACCTAGGGTTAAGGACATCCCTTTCAGGGCCCTAGTTTCATATGGCACCAGTATTGGTTCTCTCATGGCTCTGCGTGTCCTGGCGCGGAAAAGCTGTGTACAAAGAACTGACGTCAGCGCGCGGAGGCGGCGTCTATGTACTCCAGCGACGTCATCACGGCGCACGACGCCAACGACGGACGCGGAGACGCAGGGGACGCCTGCAGACGACGCCTACCGACGCGCAGGGGCACTGCTACGCAAAAGTTTCCGGATCCAGACTGACGCCTGGGGATATTTTAAGGTAAGGAATCTAACACTAACTAATGTTTCTTACAGATATATCGTTACCGAAGGTAAGTAACTTGTTCTTTTGTTGTCCTCCGCATCTATCCTCAACCCTTTTCATGACCTGCACTGACTAAACCAGGCCACTAACATCATGTAGCCCAGAGCCATCCTACCTGTACTGTCATGTGAGCTATCATGAAACACAACACACCATTGTGACCTTCTGAAGGGTAAAGTACTTGTGCATGACTGTTGTTGGACATGGCCCTTTTTGCAGGGTTATCCCCAAACATTTAGATTCTTCCTCCTATTTTTTCCTGACCTGCTGTTGTTGGTTTTAGGACGCTGTGCACTTTACCACTGCTATACAGTGCTAAAGTGCATATGCTCTCTGTGAAATTTGTATTATGGATTGGAATTTCCATGACTGGCCTATTTGATATACTGGTAAGCCCCTAGTGAAATGCACTGAGTGTGCCAGGGCCTGTAAATCAAATGCTACTAGTGGGCCTATAGCACTGATTGTGCCACCCACATGTGTAGCCCTGAAAAGGTAACTCAGATCTGCCTTTGCAGAGCATGTGTGCAGTATGGTACTGCCATGTCGACTTGGCAAGTGTACCTACTTGCCTGGCCCTAACCTTCCCTTTTCTTACATGTTAGTCACCCCTAAGGTAGCTCCAAGGTACCCCTGTGAGCATAGTGCAGTGTGCATGAATAGTAGGACATGCCCTGGTGTGTGTGGCATGTCCTAATAGTGAATTACTGAAATTTTGTTTTTTCACTATTGCAAGGCTACCTGTCCCCATAGAACAGAATGGGGAGTTTGTTTATAGCATCTTATAAACATAACTGGCCCTGGAAACAAGGTAGAGAAATAACGTTTAGTATGTCTGGACTCAGAATCTACAGATGCATCTTTTAGTGAAGCTGATTTTTACATTCTGTGTTTGCAAATACCACTTTTAGAAAGTAGGTATTTTGTTGCTCAGCCATCCAGTATGCCACTGTTGGGTTTGTGGATTGACTGTCTGGCTTTAGTATGACTGGGGAGGAGCAGTGGCTCCAGAAAGTCTAGATGGGTCATGGATGGGCTGAATACATCTGGGTTGCATTTAGAGTGGGGGGATGAAATTTCCTTTCACCTGAAATGGGCTGATCTGCCTTTGACAATGTCATCTCCACCCCCTGACGCGAAGCTGCACCAGAGAGGACAGAACTGGTTCTGGCTGGGCACAGACACACTCTGCCTGAGAGGAAAAAGGATTTTGGGCTATAAAAAGTGGGGCCCAAACACCTAAACTTTAGAACTCTTTTGGACCAAGAAGACTGCCAAGAGGAAGAGCTGGAGAAGCTGTGAGGAGCAACTACCGCTTTGCTGAGTGCTTTGCTGTGTTGGCGTGCAGTGGCTGCATCTGTCTTGCGGAGTGAAAGGACTAGACTGAACTTTCCGCAATCTCTTTTTGTGAGTTTCTCCAAGGGCTTGAGGTAGAGCTTGTCTCCTGTTCAAGACGTCTCAGGAACAGCAAAGACTTCAAGTTCTTCTGCCATCAGCACTGGGGACTGTGGGTCTTGTGCTGCAACAGAAGAAAAGCAACCAGACGACGTCTATGACACCGCTGGCAACTCCGTGTCCTGAAGGCACTGCAGAGGGCACTGCCGCGATGTCACACTGCAACCATGGTCTCACCGACAACGCCACTGAGCCGCTGCTTGCACCGCGACCTGTGTGCATTGCACTCCACACCGCTTCACGCTGTCGCCCTGGTATTCCCGACACCGCCACTCCACACTGAGATCGCCACTGCTGCTTGCACCATGGTTCAAGGGCACCGCTCGTAAGTTACACGACCCACCGTCCTCATCCTGCACCGTAGACTTGGCCTACCGATGCCGGCACCATCAACTCAAGTTTGTCAGCCGACGACAGTGCTTCTGCAACGACGATGCGCTGCTTGCACCGTGACCTGCCAGCAACGCGGCGAGCACTGCATCACTTTACACCATAGCCTGGTCTCACCGCCGCCGCTAAAAAACCATCACTGAACCTCTGCCTGCACCACGACCTGAGGGCAAAGCATGCCACTGCAGTTCGCACCGCAGCACCCGACGCCTGCCGACACTCCTGACTTCAACCGCGAGGAGTCCGATCTGCAACGCGTGTGACTTCAAGGGTCCGAGGACTCCTGCACCAACTTCCAGAACCAAAGCCTGTGGATGCCATGCTTTCGGAGCTCAATGAGAGGTAGCTGACACCCTGCATTTCTAAAGGTACTGTTTTGCGGGTCTTCCCGACACCGTCAGCAAGAACTGTTTGAATTTGTTGTTCACGATGCTGGTATTGCCCCAGACTGAGCCATCGACTTCAAGGAACTTTATTTCAAGTTTATTTCGATAATTGAAGATTTCCAAAGTACTGTATTGTGGATTTCTATCGTTTTTGGTCTTGTCTAAAGTATATACAAATATTGGATATTTTTCTAAACTGGTGTGGTGTCCTTTTGTGGTGCTTACACTGTGTTACAATTGGTTATGTGTGAATGCTTTACACATTGCCTCTAATATAAGCCTGACTGCTCATTCCAAGCTATCAAGGGGGTAAGCAGGGGTTATTTTAGGAGTGTAACTCCCTTATCCTGACTAGAAAGAAGGGTCTCTACTTGGACAAAGGGGCAAACCCTTGCCAACTAGTGGCCCCTATTTCTAACAACTATACAGACGCCTGTACAGCCAGGCCTATTGACTTGATGCATATGGTCCATATAGGCTGGCACCGTAGCATAGACTACATCCTAAGACTTAGGTCACAATGACAGGGCAGCATGTGTGTCACAGAGAGCTTCCCCTCTGGGGATGTGTGGACATGTGGACTACTTACTGGGATATCATGCTATTTTCTAATGGGTTTGTGCGATATGTTCTGCCATCACAGGACACACCTTTTGCCATATGTGGCACTGTTAGAGGAATAAGATTCAACACACCATTGTATGTCTTGTTTGATGATTGTACCAACACTGGTGATTCATATATTAAGATCTCTTCTGAAGCAACCAACTGTCTGCACTGTTAATGTTTCACATGTGCAATGGGCCTATACAAGGCAACCATGACTTATGGAAAAGTGACAACAGACCTGTGGGAGTAAGGGGCCTGTCATTAGTAAATGTCACAAATTGACAATGTGGGTCAATGGAAAGAAGTATCAGATCAGGGGGTTACCCCAGTCACCACTCCAAATGTAGTCCATGTAAAAGCAATCAGGGCTAATATTGGTTCAGAAAACACATTTTGGGAACATCCAACGATCTGCAGGGAGATTACTCAGTGCATCAGTTGCATTGCCATAGTAACTCTGCCCCAGCTTGTACCACTGCCCAGACTGGGCACAACTCACTGTCAGGCCTTGCTCTTTGCGGGCTGAGCATACTTATCCCACATTAACATCACATTTCCAACACTTCAATACATAACAGTATATCTTGTGGCCATCCGATAAGTGACCTCAAGGTTGTGTGGCACTCTGAAGGGATATGTGAGGTATAGCTAGCTCCCAGACAACAGTTTGGTGAGCCCTGATCTGGGCTGGGTGATATCCGGGACTGTACACATAACTAACACCATCCTCAACTGCTTCTTACATTATACATACACAGTTCATCATGTAAAGCCTAGACATTTTTTTGTACATTTACCATGATCTGATTAGCAAATATATCATAGGTACAATGAAAAGTACACATGCATAGACATGTTCATAAAACACAAGTGGAATCTAGGTTTTATCACACAACACACATCACAATGGTGATGTTAAGTATACAAAGTACACTACATATACAATCGTTTACATGATTGTCCTATATAAGGACCACAACATGGTACAACCGTAAACTGAATTCACTCTGAGACTCAGAGGTACATTGTGCCCTTTGGGAATGGAAAGGATGGAATTAAAAAGATAAAAAAATCTATGTGAGGTATTTACCTGCTCTTCTGGTGAGCCATAGAGCTAGCCGTACATGAGAAAGACATTTTCAATAAGTTTCTCCAGCTCCTCTGGATAGAAGGCAGGGGCCTTCAGACCTGGTTGAGGAGTCTGTTTTAATGGGAAATACATTTAATAAAGGAATTTTTTGAATCAAGATCTGGAACTTTCGAGTACTCCCTTTTGGTGCACCGTTCTTTTTCAAATGAACTCTGGGATCTGCTTTGCAAGAGAGTATTGGTGTGGCATACTCTGGATGTCTTGTGCACAATCTTTGAACCTACCTCTCATACTTTGAAATACTGTGTACATAACCTTAGTCAGCCGCTCTTTCGTTTTTTCAATTGCCTTCACACCTGGTTGGCCTGGCATGAATGCCCCCAGAGGGGGAAAACAGCAGCTAAAATGGAGGAGGTGTTGATAGCAGCAGTGTCAGGAGGCAAGTGAATTATTTTTCACACCACAGCATAAGTCATCAGCGTAGACTGACACAGCCATGGCCCGCCACCTTCACAATCACCAATGTTAGCCTATGGCTGTGTCCATCGTAGATGAAACCACCCACCGCGTGGTTGACTTCCACCAGCGTTGGCAGGTTCAGAATGTCCTAAATGTGAGGTCAGGCACCTGCATTTTAGCAGTTGAAACTACAGTACTGGCGACTGTTAAGTGCTTCACTACCACTACAAATGTGTTGTAACATGTTTAGATGATGTTTTGCTCCATTGCTTTGTAATTTCCTTTACACAAACATCAGTGTACTGCATTACCGTGCATACACAATATATTACAGCAGTGCACTGTACACCGACAGTGAAGGTATTTTAGAAGTATAATTCAGCCTTATAATATTAGGGTGTTGATGATACTTTTTGGCTGTGCAATGTGCACATTTCTGTTTCAGACACCACATGTGAAGACCACATTGGGGATCATAGGTGGATGTTGGACAGTAGACAATTATTATGTGTAATGATTTATGAAGCAGTTATGTTTGCTCAATTGACTTTTGGCTTACTCTACATATATGTTACACTGGACACTGTAACCAATGTGCAAAAAATTTTCCGCTCCCCACATAAGTATCCTATGAGAGGGAGGAGACGACAGCCTCCTGTGTACTGCCTATTTCTAGACCTTCAGACCATAGAAAAATGGCATGTCATCAAGGAGTTTCATTTAAATAGGCAAACAATACAGGATTTGTGAATGCAGTTTAGAGGACGACATTCAAAGAGTTCACCGTGACCCCTTTCTAAGAAGAACAGGAAGGAGGTAATCATTTGAGGTAATCACTTAGAATACCTCTAGTTATTTGGGAGGGTCCCCTGGTGCAGGATGGGTGGGTCACTCACAAAAAGAAAATACAAAAGAAAATCAGGTTTTTTTCACTGGGTGGGGGAGCATGTGGGTAAAAAAAAAACATGTCCTCATTAGTTAATCTGGGCCAAGTGGTTCCCCTAGATGTGTCAGGTTTCCAACCATGTCTGGTAAATTCAGGTTTTTCGGCTAAGGTCTACCCTAACTATGGCAAGGTCAGATAAGCTTAGGTTATCTAAAAATTGTTTCTTGGAATGTTAATGTCCTTAGAATTGTTCCGAGAAGAAAGAAAATTCTGGAGTACTTAAGACTCTCAGATAATGATTTTTTTTAATACAGGAGTCGCACTTACTTAAAGAGGAATGGGCGGAGATACTCAAAGGGCAAACGTGGATAGATCACTGTGTATATACCACTTGGTCGTGCCGTGTGAAGGGGGTTTGAGCTCTTTTTAAAAAAGTCTATATAAGCTACTTTAGGGGAATGCGTGGTGGACCCCCTTGGTAGATGGGTAATAGCTAAGGTCAGAGTTTGGGGTGTTTGTTTGACCCTTTGGGATGTAATGGCCCCAACTTAGATGACCCAGCCCCTCTCGGGCCCTACTCCTCCAGTTAGTAGATATAAATGAACCTATCCTACTGGGAGGTGATTTTAAATAGTTATAGACCCAGCCCAAGATACAACATCCAAGAGGACAGCTGCTGCGACACCTAATATGAGAATGGCCCTGAAACAGTTGATGGCAGATATGGATCTCATTGGTATTTGGAAGTTTAATACAGGATTTACGTCATCAGTTGGAGCCTGATCATTTTCAGGCCACAGGTTCCTCCTAGTACACTGTGGCTATATCTGGTCGTATGTCACAACCAATGTTCAGTGGTGTACTACAAGCAGTGCTTCAGGAATAATGAAACACACTGACAGCTACAACCAGTTCCCCAGACGTAAAGATTTTGCCAATATGAAGGGGGATTTCTATGGATTTGATCAACTCCCACATGTGGTTGGAGCCATTAATGGAACCAATATTGCCTCAGTACCATTGCAAGCCAGGGAACAAGTTTAACGGAACAGTAAGCATTTCCGTTCTATTAACGTGCAAGTTGTCTGCTTACTGGATCTGTACATCTCAAATGTGTGTGCCCAGTTCCCAGGATCAGTCCATGTTTCCATCATACTGCAGAACAGCACCATAGCCCAGCTGATGTCACAACTGCTACTGAAGAGGGCCTACATTTTTGGTAAGTATGATCTGTCCTAACTTTGTGTGGGTGATGTAAGGTTGTATAATTACAAAGTGTGAAACTTATTGTTGCAACTTATGTCTGTCTTCCATCTAGGAGACTCAAGATATCCCAATCATCCATGGCTGTTGGCACCGCTGAGAAATCCAACTATGCCAGTGGAAGTCTGCTTCATTGAGGCCCATGGAAGAACACACCAGTCAGTGGACTGGGCATTTGGGCTTCTGAAGGCCAGATTCAGATGTTTGGACAAGACTGGAGAAGCCCTCCTCTACTCATCCAGGAAAGTGTGTAAAATCACCATGGCCTGCTGCATGCTTCACAACATCACCATGCAATGGAATTTGAATTTGAATTTAAAAATGCTTATAAAGCGCACGTACACTGAATCAGTTTCATGGCGCTAGTGAGGACACTGAATGAGAGCAAGAAGAGAGCTAAGTGCCGAAGGCCTGCTGGAATAGTAACGTTTTTAGTGACCTCCGAAACTCCATATAGGAGGAGGAGAGTCTTAAAGGTAGGGGGAGGTCATTCCAAAAGGTGGGAGCAAGTACAGCAAACTTCTGCCCCCCTGCCCGCTTCTTCTTGAAGCGGGGCGTAGTTAGTAAGGCCAGGCTAGAGGAGCGAAGGTCCCTAGAGGGAACATAGGGAGAGATTGCCGAGTTGATAAAGGCAGGGGCAGTGCCCGCTCTTGCTTGAAAAGTTAGACACCCTAACTTGAACCTGGCTCGTTGTTTGATAGGGAGCCAATGTAGGCTCTTGAGCAGTGGGGTCGAATGATGGGACCTAGATAAGCCAAAAACCAGGCGGGCAGCCTGGTTCTGTACCAACTGCAGGCGCTGCAGAGCATAAGCAGGAGCTCCATTATATATGATGTTGCCATAGTCAATCTTTGACAGGACCATGGCCATTAGGATCAGCTTTAATGCAGAGGTGGAAAAGAACCTGGCAACTTTCCGAATAACTCGAAGTGTAAAGAAACAGGAAGAAACCACCGAGTTGATATGTGAATGAAGAGTTAATTGATTGTTAAGCATAATCCCGAGTGTTGTAACTGAACAAGAAGAGAGAGGAGGGGACCCAAGTGAAAAGGGCCAAAAGGAGGGGGACCAGGGGTTGGCAGCACCGCCCGTCGCCACAAGTTCTGTTTTATCCGGATTAAGTTTTAACTGATTGATGTTCATCCAGTCTCGGATAAATAGCATGACGGACTGGAAACTGCCAACTCCTGAAGGGGAAGAAAGATCAAAAATGAGTTGTAGATCGTCTGCATAATTATATACAGTGACCTCCATATTCTGTAAAGCAAACACCAGTGGAAAGACATAAAGATTAAATAATAAAGGGGAGAGTGCAGACCCCTGGGGGACACCACAATTGACATTACGCAAAGGAGCTGAGAAGGTGCCTAGGTGGACTGTCTGAGTGCGGTCCATCAGGAAAGACTCGACCCAAGCTAATGCCAACCCCCCTATCCCCGCCGCCCTGACACATGATAACAGGATGTCATGATCCACAGTGTCAAAGGCGGCGGATAGATCTAATAGCACCAGTATCTTGGGGGTGTTGGCGTCGAGCCCCTCCCTAAGTTGGTCCATGACCGAAATCACCACCTTCTCGGTTGAATGTCGCGGTCGGAAACCAGCTTGACATGGGGCCATGTAATTGCTGTCCTCAATGAAGGAGCTCAGTACCTGAGAAACATGCGCCTCAGTCACCTTTCCAAAGTAGGGGAGCAGGGATATGGGACGGTAGTTAGCTAGGGAAGAAGGGTCAGCCCCCGGTTTCTTTAAATTAGGGATGATGGTGGCAGATTTAAATGTAGTGGGGACTAGGCCTTTAGAGAAGGTGTCATTTAAGACAGTGAGGGCGGGGGCAGGACAGGCCAAGAACACCTGGGCCAGAATGCGGGCCGGACACGTGTCAGAAGGCGACCCAGATTTTACGCGCTTAAGAAGTGGGGAAAGAGACTCACTAGTTAGCTCCGGAATGTAAGTGAGACACTGGGTGTTCTGTGGCGAGGAACAGTCTAAGAAGGGGTTTGATGGGGGAGGAATATGTGCTTTTATTTGTGCAACTTTGTCAATAAAAAACTCATTCAATGAGTTGCACAATGACTGGGAGGGTATGATCATAGGTGAAGGCCTGTCTGATAAAGCTAACTCATGGACAGTTGCAAAAATTTCACGGGGTTGGCATTCTGCTGTCAGTATGCGTTGTGAGAAATAAACTTTCTTGGCCTCTTGGATGGCTTTTTTATACTCTGAAAGTAAGGTGGTATAGTTAATTTTACTGGCAGGGTAGTATTTCAACCTCCAAGCCCGTTCTGCTTGACGGACCGTTGGTTTAAGTGCTTTCAGAGCGGGAGTAAACCACTTGTTAGCATGGTGATGGTGGTTGATAGTAACCTTCTTCAAAGGGGCCTTTTCATCACGAAGATGGGTTAGCCAACTATCCAAAGTGACCAGCTGAAGTTGAGGAGGTATATCAGTGAGATCAGGGCAAGTGGCAGTTAAGGAGTCGCAGAACGCAGGAATATCAACATGATTCCAACTTCTAGCCCAAAGGGTTTTAGAACCACGATGGAACATCCCTTATATCGCAAAGGAGGGAAACCATGAAGTGCCACCGGCTGAGGAACCTGAAATGCCAAATGATGATGATAGTGGTAAAGAGAAATGAGCTGACTTGATTCAAGATCTCATTGACAACTTCTTCTCATGAGTGTATGTTGTGAGATCTTGACCTGACTATTAAAGCAACTCTTGTTGTGATGATGTGAGGAGTAAGTTTAGGGAAAATATAGAAAGCTAAAGCTCTGACAATATCTGGTGAAAGGTGTTTGTGGAGGAATGTTTTGATACATGCTCACTTTGTTCGTGATGCTTTGTTTAGCTTTGATTTTTGTCATGGACTGTGTTCTACAGAAGTTGACTATGTGAATTGTGTCCTATGTATGGTTCATAGCTAATCTCTTTGTTTTGGTCTGTTTTAGGTACCTTCACCATGGCATCTTCATTTGGACTTTTCAGAGATGTGACATTAGCAGCATATGATACTGTTTGGACGTATGAAGTGGAGATGGATTGTTCCTGGGAATGACTGTCACAGACTTTGGGTGTACCAATCCTGTACCAAGACAGCTCGTACAGCGATAGGACGGAATTCCTTATGGTGTGGTACCCTATTGCAATATGTATGGCATCATGTGTTTCTACAAAATGTTTTTGTGGGTCCAAATCATACAAGTCTCCCTTCACATTGGTTAAATCCTCATTGTGTATAAACTATATGTAGCTGTTGATGTGTCTTCTCATTGAAGGCCAAAATGTTTGTGGCACATCACTGACCTTTGTTTGTGACAATCCGCTGGATGGTGCAATACTGGATTGGAATGAGCCTGTGATCAGAAACTGTTGTACTGTTTATTTATGTATTTATTTTAGAGTTTTCTATAGCGCGAACCAGACCCAGGGTAGGGTAACAGAGTGCTTTACATATCGTGCAAGGTAATACACAATTTAGTGAAACACATTGTATAACAAAGAAAAGCAAAAAAGTAACAGCATAAAGTAGAAGGGTTCGGGTGGATCGCCGCATTGAGCATTGTTCTGAGCGCTAAAAACAAGTTTGAGATCGTATAGGTCTTAGCTTACTTTCATAACTCGAAAGTAGAGGAGGTTGAATATCTGGGGTTGTGATTGTGCAGATTTAAGGTTGGAATTTGCCCATCATTAATGATTTTGCCTCCTTTTTGAAGAGAGGCGTAGAGGAGATTTTTCTGATGTAAGGCGGCAGCGAGTTCCATATTCTTGGTGCTGCTCCGGAGAAAGCTCTGTTGGAGGTTTTGGTCTTGTTGAAACGTGAGGGTTTCAGAAGTAGATTGTCTGCGCTCCTAGAGTGTCTGTTTCCTCCCGATAGGGTACGTTTTTGGGCTAGGTACTGGGGGGTGTTGTGGTGTAGCGCCTTTTGAATGATACAGACCATCTTTAGGTGGATTCGCGCTTCATAGGGTAGCCAGTTTTGTACCTTTAGGTGTGGAGATATGTGGTTGTACTTCCTGGAACCTGTTAAGAGTCTTGCTGCAGCATTGAGACAGACTTTTAGAGGGGCGGTTGATATTTTGGGACGACCTGAGAGGGTGGTACACATCCATATTCCAGCCTTGAGATAACTAAGGACTGAACTGCAGTTTTGAGGTTCGGGTTCTCGACGAAAGGCTTCATTTTTCTGAGGTAGCTGAGGTGGAAGTGGGCGGTTTTAGCCAACAAGTTGATATGATTTTGCATGTTAAGGTTCTTATCCAGTGTGATTCCAAGTGATATGGTGGAGTCCACCAGAGTCGGCGTGCAGTTCAGAGCAGTGATCAATTTGATCCGGTTGTATGATGTTGGTTGTATGATGTTACAACGAATTCCATTGCAACGCATGCCTTTACCACGCATGCGTTACAGCGGAATTCCTTTCCCACGCATCTCCTTTACCACGAAAATGCCTTTAACACGCACATTTTTACAACGTTTTTCGTTGTGAAACTATGCATGTTATTGGCATTCATATATTAAAGGATATATCCTATCACTGTAAATTAACCCTTATATTTTTCCCCTGTGAAACCATCCCCTAATTCCTCCTTACCTCTCCACGTCCTCTTCTTTCCAATCCCTTCCGATGTGACGTTTCACGTCGTTTAGAGGAAACAGAAATGGTTTTCCGTTTCCTCTACCGACGCCGATTGCCTCCACATTTCTTCATCTTTCTGAATCAGGTGAGTTTCTTTTGGGGGGGAGAACCCCCCTTTATTTAACCCACGTTTTTTTTTTTGGTGGTGGGGGAGACCCTCCAAGCCCCCCTTTTTTTGTTTCCTTTTGCACACATGCCTTTACTACGTATCTCGTAGTAAAGGTATGCGTGGTAAAGGCTTTTCGTGTAACCACGCATGCGTTGTAAAGCATGCGTGGTTATGGTTACTCGTGGAAACGGCCGCGTTGTAGAGGCCGTTTCCCATTTGATCCATTCATTTGTCACCGTGGAGGTATTCGCGGGAGAGATCAAAAGAAATTCTGTTTTTTTGTGAGTTTAGCTTTAGGTAGTTGTTCGTTAGCCATTGGACGGTCTTTTCAAGAGCTACATTCATTGTCTTAATATCTTCGATAGAGGAGATCCTGATGTACAGTTGGGTGTCGTCCGCGTACATGTGGAAGGAGATGTTCGCCTGCTGTAGTAGATTGGTAAGAGGCTCTACATAAAGGTTGAATAGCATGGGGGATAGGCTAGAACCTTGCACAACTCCTAGTAGGTTAGGTGAGGCCACTGAGAGATTTATGTTGACCATGTACGATTGTGTTCTGTTTTCCAGGAAGGATTTGAACCATTGTAGGACTTTCCCAGATAAACCCATCCTGTATTCTAGTCTTCTTAGAAGTTTGTCGTAATTGACCGTATCAAAGGCTGCTGAGAGGTCGAGTAGGACTAGCAGACAAGCTGTGTTGCGGTCAAGAGCTTGAAGGGCGTTGTAAACTATGTGCAGGATGGCTGTTTCTGTGCTGTTTCTGTGCTATGGCCAGGTCTGAAACGTGATTGGTGGATGTTCAGTAGATTGAAGTTCGAGATGTGTTGGTTCAGTTGTTGTTGAACACATTTTTCTAAGACTTTAGCTAGCATGGGAATGTTGGTTATTGGTCGGAAGTTGTTGGGGTTAGAGGTGTTAGCTGTAGGTTTTTTTAGGATAGGGGTGACTTGTCCCGTCTTCAAGCAATCCGGGATATGACCTTGTGCTAGCGAGGCGTTGATGATTTTGGTCCATAGGGGTGTGATGGTATGGTAGAGGTGGGGTAGGCAATTTGAGGGGACAGGGTTATTGAAGTGGTTGTTGAGCTTGGTAGTTGCTAGAATATTGGTGATGTCATTAAGATCATATAGTTTGAAAGTAGACCAGTGCGAGTTATCCTTGGGAAGTGGTAACTCATGTGGTGCAGAGTTATCGTCTTGTATGCTCTTTAGGGAGATTGAGTTACTTGCCGCCGCACTAAGCTCAAGTTGGAGGGAGTTTGTTTTAGTTGTGAAAAATGAAGAAAATTCTTCACTACTCAGCTGAGATTTCGATGTTAGGAGTGAAGATTTGGCTAATTTGTTGGATTGTTGTTTCAGAATAGCAGAGTCTCTTTGGTCTATTTTTAGCCTTGTCTAGTTCTAATTTGAAAAAGTCTTTTCTTGATTGTAGAATGTTTTTATTGTATGAGTTTCTAGATTCCCGGAGCAGTTTAAGAAGGTGGGGGATCGGATGTTGCCTCCATTTCCGTTCGGTTTTTCTAAGTTTGCGTCTCTCATCATTCAAGGCTCCGCTGAACCAAGGGTTTTTGTTTTTGTCTGGAATTCTTTTTACTTTTGGTAGCGCAGCTAGGTCGAAGATTTTGGTCATCGAGGAGTTATAGTGAGCCGTGAGGTCATTGACGTTTGACATGTTGTTGGGGGGAGTGAGAACCTTCTCACAGTGAGAGGCTAGGTCGTTCCAATCGATGTTATTTGTGTCTCTTATCCATTGTTTTGGCTTGGCTTGTTTCATGAACGTTTTCTTGATAGCTGAGGGAATTTGGAAGGTGATAATGTGATGGTCTGACCAGTCACATGGGGTAACCGAGAGTGAATCAATCGTGTTTTGTTTAGAAATGATCCAGTCCAGAGTAGCACCCCTTGTGTGGGTTGGCTTTGAGATGGCTTGGATCAGGGAGTGGTCTTCTAGGAAGGTTTTGAGGATGTTAACCTGCTTGTCCAAAGGGTTTTCCCATTGGAGATTGAAATCGCCAAGGAATATGTCATTGGAGTGAGGGGAAGAGTTAGAAGTAATGATTTCCATAAGATGATCTGTGAACTCTGCCTTCGAATCTGGGGGATGGTAGAGTATGTGTAGTTTGTGGGAGTGGATGCAGGATGATTTAACAGAAATCCCAAGGTATTCACAAGAGTCCAGGGGTTCCACGTGAAACTTAGTGGTGGTGATGTCGGAGGGATGTATGCAGGCTAAGCCTCCACCTATTTTGTGAGATCTGTCTAGTATAATGATGTTGTAGTCTGGGGGGACTACAACATCATTGTGGTGTGGGATTCTTTTTGTGAGGTAGGATATATGGCTCCAGCTGATGACATAGATCAATGCTGTTTTGCCTATTCAATAGGAAATTGTCTGATGTATCCCCTCCTTCCATGTTATGTATGGTATGCTGAAAATGTGATCACTGACACTGAATTCTTCATGTATGATTTGCTATGTTTCTGACATTTTGCTAGTCTGTGATTGGAACTATGGAATAAAGATGTCATAAGGCAAGACACTTCTATGAATGTGTTGGTGTGACATGGTTGTGAACCTGAGTTAAACAATGTATACATGCAACATATCCATGCTTACAGAAGTAGCTTGTTTTTACATTGTAAAGTTCCCATGGGAGTACATATATACACTGCTAGATGTGAGCTATACTACAGCAGGCAATGAGTTTGTGACTAGTGTATTTATTGCATTGCACAAGGAGAAAATAAGCATTGTGCAAAACCAAACAGGGAAAACTGAAATTGAAGAAGTCAGTCATGGTGAATGAAACCATACTTGTAGATGCCAAATAGTTTGAAGTCCAAAGTTCAAAATGCTACTCCCATCAGAAAGGGAAAAGTGTCCAGAAATAGTCCACAAAGGGAATGTGTTGCATACACTGGAATAAATTAAGGTTGAGGTTTCTTAGTGGTGGTAGTGAGTATCTTGCCATCCGCACCGCCTGGATTTTTGCGTGTGCGTCCCTGCTTCTTAGTGCAAGGGGAATCCACTGCTGCTGGAGCCATGTTCTCTGCAGACGTATCTTCCTCTGACAGGACCTCCCTTCCTGTGGCTGCCGCAAATGTAGAGGGGCCAGATATAGTTGGACCACAGGAAGAGGTAGACGTGGTGGAAAAGCCCTCAGAGGGTTGTATAGATGTCCTGCAGCACCCCAATGAGCTGGCCCATGTTGGTGTTGTGGGTGGCCAGCTCCTGGTGTATGTCCCTCTGCAGCTGCTTCATCTCATGGATTTCTGTTGGTATGGGCTCATCATGCCCTGGGACTCCTGATAGGCTCCCAAAACTTGGTCGATGGTGGTCTGGGTGTGAGTAGCCCCAGTGGCCTCACTAAGCAGGCCCACAGTTTCCCTGTTCATTTCGCATGGATTTAGCTATTTGTCAAATGTTGGCAAGTAGAGATTGAAATAACAGAGAGGGAGAAAGTGTGTGCGCATTTTTCCCGTGTCCATCCCTGTTGAAATCCGACTGACATCTCACAATACCCAACTGAAGGCACATGTACCAAACTATTTATAAGAAAGTACATTTATTAGGAAAGTGTAACACCTCAAACCACCCCCCTCCGAAGCTCTGCCCCTACTCCTGGAATACTTGAGTGCTCTGGCAACATTTTTGTTTATTTTCCTTTTTAGTTTCACACTATTGTGTTAACTAAAATTCATTTCCCAGTAGGCACTGAGTCAAGGGAGCTTGCTAACGGATGCCAGGAGCACCTGGGTTCCAGGTTGTTTCTTTCTTTTGACCCTCTTATATGTTTAGTACACAAAAGGTGAGCACTCTAGCATTGCAAGATGATTGCCTTGTTCTGTCATAGCCACTCTTATGGCAAATTATATCTGTAGGGCGTTTGTGTATCTGCACAGTGGGCGCACCGTAGAATGCTGAAGGCACTCCAAAGGCAAGCCAATTCAGAAGCAGAATCCTTGACCCTACCAAGGTCAGAATCCTTGACCCTACCACTCCCCAACCTACCTAGTGCTACTCTGGATAAGAACTCAATTTAAATGCTTCATGTGATCATTGTTTTCATCTCTTTACTCCTTCTCAGCCCATAGCTGCCACAATGTCTTGTAAAACTTGTAAATACCTACAGGACATACTCTTCACCTCTCTTTTAAGGCTCTGGAATGGATGGTTTTCTGATAAATGCCCACTCTTTATCTAAAAAGCACCAAAAATGTATTATTTTATTGAGTCATACAATCTGGACTTTTTATTGCTCCCAGGAAAATCTGCATTTGTTTGTGTGGCAACAGACTATGCTTATCCTTTGATAGGAGAGTGCTTATTATTCATTCTTAAAAGTTCCCACATCTTTACCTTCCGTAGCCGCCATTATTTATAGACCGCCAGGAAAATGGGCTTTGTTTCAGCCCTTACTGATTGTTTATCACTTTTATTATGACGTCAGCAAACATTACTATTCTAGGTGATCTTAATTTGCATATGGAAAAAACTGGTAAGCAGACATAATATCGAATTTTTAATATCGATGTGACAGAATATCGAAGTTTTTATATCGATGGTAAAGTATATCGAATCATAAAATATCGATTACAAAAATATCGTTTTAAGTATGTGTAATTTTATATCGGATGCAAAAATATAGTAAGGCAAAATATCGTTGTATAAAAATATCGATATATTGTAATTATTAGTAAAAATTGTTTATTTTTTAGAAATGTTTAGTGTTTATTAATAGTTAGTAATTTCAATGTGTTATTTAAATGTTATTTTTATATATTTTGCTGCATAGCGCTTGCTGGGACGCGCTCACCTCTGGCTGTTCACTGTGAGGAGGACTTTTAGCCAGCAACTCGCCGACAAGTGAGGAGGAGTGGGAGTCTAACACCACCAGAGGGCTGCAGGGCTGCGAGCGTATCAGGGACTCCAAATCCCAGGAGTCCCTGAGTGACCGCTGACCACTTCCGGTCCGCTCTCCCTGCCGGCCCGCCCACCGCCCACTTGAGGGTTTGTTAAAGCCCCACCAGCGGAATTGACTCTTGGGAGACCTTGCTGCATAGCGCTTGCTGGGACGCGCTCACCTCTGGCTGTTCACTGTGAGGAGGACTTTTAGCCAGCAACTCGCCGCACCCGCTACGCGGGTGCCGCTTCGCCGACAAGTGAGGAGGAGTGGGAGTCTAACACCACCAGAGGGCTGCAGGGCTGCGAGCGTATCAGGGACTCCAAATCCCAGGAGTCCCTGAGTGACCGCTGACCACTTCCGGTCCGCTCTCCCTGCCGGCCCGCCCACCGCCCACTTGAGGGTTTGTTAAAGCCCCACCAGCGGAATTGACTCTTGGGAGACCTTGCTGCATAGTGCTTGCTGGGACGCGCTCACCTCTGGCTGTTCACTGTGAGGAGTCCACAAAGGGAATGTGTTGCATACACTGGAATAAATTAAGGTTGAGGTTTCTTAGTGGTGGTAGTGAGTATCTTGCCATCCGCACCGCCTGGATTTTTGCGTGTGCGTCCCTGCTTCTTAGTGCAAGGGGAATCCACTGCTGCTGGAGCCATGTTCTCTGCAGACGTATCTTCCTCTGACAGGACCTCCCTTCCTGTGGCTGCCGCAAATGTAGAGGGGCCAGATATAGTTGGACCACAGGAAGAGGTAGACGTGGTGGAAAAGCCCTCAGAGGGTTGTATAGATGTCCTGCAGCACCCCAATGAGCTGGCCCATGTTGGTGTTGTGGGTGGCCAGCTCCTGGTGTATGTCCCTCTGCAGCTGCTTCATCTCATGGATTTCTGTTGGTATGGGCTCATCATGCCCTGGGACTCCTGATAGGCTCCCAAAACTTGGTCGATGGTAGTCTGGGTGTGAGTAGCCCCAGTGGCCTCACTAAGCAGGCCCACAGTTTCCCTGTTCATTTCGCATGGATTTAGCTATTTGTCAAATGTTGGCAAGTAGAGATTGAAATAACAGAGAGGGAGAAAGTGTGTGCGCATTTTTCCCGTGTCCATCCCTGTTGAAATCCGACTGACATCTCACAATACCCAACTGAAGGCACATGTACCAAACTATTTATAAGAAAGTACATTTATTAGGAAAGTGTAACACCTCAAACCACCCCCCTCCGAAGCTCTGCCCCTACTCCTGGAATACTTGAGTGCTCTGGCAACATTTTTGTTTATTTTCCTTTTTAGTTTCACACTATTGTGTTAACTAAAATTCATTTCCCAGTAGGCACTGAGTCAAGGGAGCTTGCTAACGGATGCCAGGAGCACCTGGGTTCCAGGTTGTTTCTTTCTTTTGACCCTCTTATATGTTTAGTACACAAAAGGTGAGCACTCTAGCATTGCAAGATGATTGCCTTGTTCTGTCATAGCCACTCTTATGGCAAATTATATCTGTAGGGCGTTTGTGTATCTGCACAGTGGGCGCACCGTAGAATGCTGAAGGCACTCCAAAGGCAAGCCAATTCAGAAGCAGAATCCTTGACCCTACCAAGGTCAGAATCCTTGACCCTACCACTCCCCAACCTACCTAGTGCTACTCTGGATAAGAACTCAATTTAAATGCTTCATGTGATCATTGTTTTCATCTCTTTACTCCTTCTCAGCCCATAGCTGCCACAATGTCTTGTAAAACTTGTAAATACCTACAGGACATACTCTTCACCTCTCTTTTAAGGCTCTGGAATGGATGGTTTTCTGATAAATGCCCACTCTTTATCTAAAAAGCACCAAAAATGTATTATTTTATTGAGTCATACAATCTGGACTTTTTATTGCTCCCAGGAAAATCTGCATTTGTTTGTGTGGCAACAGACTATGCTTATCCTTTGATAGGAGAGTGCTTATTATTCATTCTTAAAAGTTCCCACATCTTTACCTTCCGTAGCCGCCATTATTTATAGACCGCCAGGAAAATGGGCTTTGTTTCAGCCCTTACTGATTGTTTATCACTTTTATTATGACGTCAGCAAACATTACTATTCTAGGTGATCTTAATTTGCATATGGAAAAAACTGGTAAGCAGACATAATATCGAATTTTTAATATCGATGTGACAGAATATCGAAGTTTTTATATCGATGGTAAAGTATATCGAATCATAAAATATCGATTACAAAAATATCGTTTTAAGTATGTGTAATTATATATCGGATGCAAAAATATAGTAAGGCAAAATATCGTTGTATAAAAATATCGATATATTGTAATTATTAGTAAAAATTGTTTATTTTTTAGAAATGTTTAGTGTTTATTAATAGTTAGTAATTTCAATGTGTTATTTAAATGTTATTTTTATATATTTTGCTGCATAGCGCTTGCTGGGACGCGCTCACCTCTGGCTGTTCACTGTGAGGAGGACTTTTAGCCAGCAACTCGCCGACAAGTGAGGAGGAGTGGGAGTCTAACACCACCAGAGGGCTGCAGGGCTGCGAGCGTATCAGGGACTCCAAATCCCAGGAGTCCCTGAGTGACCGCTGACCACTTCCGGTCCGCTCTCCCTGCCGGCCCGCCCACCGCCCACTTGAGGGTTTGTTAAAGCCCCACCAGCGGAATTGACTCTTGGGAGACCTTGCTGCATAGCGCTTGCTGGGACGCGCTCACCTCTGGCTGTTCACTGTGAGGAGGACTTTTAGCCAGCAACTCGCCGCACCCGCTACGCGGGTGCCGCTTCGCCGACAAGTGAGGAGGAGTGGGAGTCTAACACCACCAGAGGGCTGCAGGGCTGCGAGCGTATCAGGGACTCCAAATCCCAGGAGTCCCTGAGTGACCGCTGACCACTTCCGGTCCGCTCTCCATGCCGGCCCGCCCACCGCCCACTTGAGGGTTTGTTAAAGCCCCACCAGCGGAATTGACTCTTGGGAGACCTTGCTGCATAGCGCTTGCTGGGACGCGCTCACCTCTGGCTGTTCACTGTGAGGAGGACTTTTAGCCAGCAACTCGCCGCACCCGCTCCGCGGGTGCCGCTTCGCCGACAAGTGAGGAGGAGTGGGAGTCTAACACCACCAGAGGGCTGCAGGGCTGCGAGCGTATCAGGGACTCCAAATCCCAGGAGTCCCTGAGTGACCGCTGACCACTTCCGGTCCGCTCTCCCTGCCGGCCCGCCTACCGCCCTCAACCTTTGCTATATCTGGGGCTACTCCTCCCGCAGCGCGGGACGCAGCCCGGAGCGAAGACTGGGCTAAGAGCGGGCCGTTTGAGGCCGTTCGAGGACGGAGAGGACTGGACTGGCCCACCCACCTTACTCTGGTTTGTTTGGATCCCATAGATATACTTAGGATCTTAAGACCCACCCTCGCCATTGTGTTCTCATTGCAATGAATGCAATGGTTACTCGTAGCAAAACATCGAAAGGTGGGTCACAGATTAGTGGCCCTATGGATGATTTCATTACACGCACCAACATAGCCATTGACAAAGAGATATCCAAACTCCAAAACCGGGTTTCGCTCGAATTAGATGCTGCTAGACGTCTGTCCCAAGTAATTGCACTTTCCAAGAAATCCTCCCTAGGCCACATAGCTGCTTCTGTCACCCCTGAGCGCCCGGCCCTTCCACATTGTATAATTACCCAGGTCGATGTTCACCATTCCCCGACCCAGGCTACCGGTCAGGTTGCCTTGGTAAATAACGTAGATATAATTCCACCAATATCATCTAGTATGCCCAATCCAACCCCAAGTGTTCCCTTTTTGGAAAATGTACCTAATATTACCCCAAGTGGCAAACAACCAAAGAGGAAACGCAATTCTCGCTCTGCTTATTTTCGAAAAAAAGCGAAAATTGCTGTTCCTAAAGATCTGCCTTTAACTAACACCGCAGCACTTAGTGCCGGCGCAGGGCCTACCCTTAATGTGAAGCCACCTAGCGGGGGTCAGGAAGGGGTTCCATCCATTCCCTCCACTAATATTTTAGCAGGTGTGGATCCTGAAGTGGATGGGCTAACTGATATTAATAAGGATTTCATAGAGGTGGTATGGGAGACTCTCAAAAAGTTGCTGTCACCCCTAGATTTAAGACTCTCTAGGATTGAAAACAACCTGCTAGAAATGGAGAAGAGCATTATTGCTTTGGCCACTCTGGGGTTGAAGACCCTTGAGAACCAGGGCACTATTGCTGTTGACCCAGTGCCACAACCCATTGCACCTTGCACTAACCAAACTTCCTCCAATGTTCCACCTGTAATAAAACCCATCCCCAAACCCAGGTCTGTTACGGTGGAGCAGGCTCGTGAAAAACCAAACACCCCTCCACGGGTCACCTCACGCCACCAGCAAAATCCTAAGCATAAATCACCCAACAGGTCGATTCCTACTGAATCCCTAGTCCCTCCAGCAAAAGACAATTTCAGAGGTGGCTATATCGATCTCCCTCCAGAGACAAACGACTATGCGGTTGTTCTGACGGGTGTTCCCATGTTAAGTGACGGCCAATTTGAAAATCACTGGTCGCTCAAAAATAAAATAATGCACTGGCTAAACGTAAATAGACCAATTCCCAATGGTCGAAGAAGTCGTGTATTAATGGTTCGCAGAACTCCCTGGGTAGGTCCAACGCTGAAATCTATCCCGGGAGATTGCGTGGTAGTGACCTTTGAAGATCCCTACACGGCACATCACATCTGCAAGTGGCCAATTAATGATGACTCCCTAGTTACACCTAAACCAGTATCCTTTTTTTATCCCCCTCGTCCAAGTCGAACTCAGGGGGAAAACTGGACACTGGTTCAGCAACACCCTTGGCTGAATAAGCCCCGTGGCCAGAAGGAGACCCTTCTACACTGGAACGGTCTCTCCACGTATAATAGATTTGGGTCCTTAGAGGAGGTGGATTGACTCACAGTGCACCCAGTCAACCAACTCGGCACGGAAATCTTGCCACTGCAGGGGCTTGATTCGAAAGATTGTACTGGCCTAGAGTTTGTAACAAATAAAGCGGTGCGACCATCTAGCCTGCGGTTCGTAGGGGAACCCTCCACATCTGATACAAACAAAACTCCTGACAGGGAAGATCGGCGGTACCTACCTTATAGGTTCCACTCTGAAGCTACCTCTATCGAGGCATCAGGTCCTTCTTCTTCTGGTTGCCTTGTGCCCCTTATCCAGCAATCTGAGCTACCTGCTAGGTCTCCTAAACTTGAGAATATATTTGCTTCTCCCAGGCCTGCTGTTCCTACTAATGCTTCTTCACCCGGTGACACTGCCTCAGTAGACTCTGCCTTAAAAATCTTAAGCTGGAATGTGGCCGGTCTTGATCGCAATTTTAACAACCCTGAATGGAATGATTTCCTGGAACTATATCACATCTGTCTTCTCCAGGAAACCTGGTGCATGGAGCCAAGACACCGAGTGGGATTTTCTACTTTTTTCATCCCTGCTGCCCAGGTACAAGGTTCCAAAGGTCGCCCCTCAGGCGGCCTAATTATTTGGATTAATGTTGCATTGGACCTCAGAGTGAAAGCAAGAAACACCCAGTCAGCTGATCTCCAGTGGTTAACGATAAGCCACAAAGGGGGAAGAAGTTTGGAACTCTTTAATATCTACCTAAGGGGTGCCAAAGGTGGCGCATCCCATCTACCCTCTACAGGCCTAGACCACAATTTGGCAGCTTGCAGTGCGGACTCTTATGTAATGCTCGCAGGCGACCTCAATTGCTGCTTTGAACCCCTGGCCAGAGAAGACATCTTGGATACTTTTGAGGAGGATTCTAGGAGAGGCATCCCTATTCTTAGCCTTGATCCGATCCCTAAATGGTCGCAAAATGTCATCGAGATTACAGCTCTTTGCATGGAGCACAACTTGCGTGCTGCAAATGGGCGCTCCAAATCTGACCAATCGGGTGCCCATACCTATAACAGACCAGGCCACACTTCAAGGATTGATTTTGTGATGCTTAATTACAACCTCTGGCAACATCATCAAGACATGGAGGTTATAGCATCAAGTGATAGTGATCACAATCCCCTATCACTAACCATCTCATCTCCTTGGCAAGGTGGAAACCAAGGCCCTCCTGGCCATAACTGGAAAACTACCCATGAACTAGCCCCTGCAAACTGTAGTAGGCGCCTGAAGTGGGCAAAAGTCGCAGCCGATGAAACAAGGATGACCCAAGCCGGGACTATCTTGGAAAAAGCAAAGTCTTGGATAGACACCCCAGAGCGTGCAGATACTAAGATTCTACCCCTATACACCGAGACTGTTTTGGCACTGAGCAATTTATTTATTGTTCCCCAATTTACCCGTAGGGGCCCCGTGAAACAATCAGCTAAGTGGTTTACAGGCAATTGTCGCGGAGCTAAGAGGGATCTTGTGGCCACATTAAAAACCAAAAATGTAGCTGATATTAGGGCCGCTAGGAAAACTTATAAAAAAACTTTAGCTGTAGCCAAGCAGGAGTATGACTCTAATTTTTGGGGAAATCTAGTAGAGGCAAGCACCAGGAAGGACGCCAAGGGGTTCTGGGACCTTCTAAGATCCAGGGAAAAGCCGACTGACCAACAGCTCACTTGTAACATTCCAGGGGGCGTATGGTTTGACCACTTTCTGAAACTATATTCTGCTCCACCCCCAGGTCCTCTCCAGTCAGGGGTCCCATTCACGGTTTCACTGCCTAAATCTATTTTTGCGCCCATGTGCCAGGCGGAGCTATTTACTAGCTCGGATGTTGAAAAAGCAATCCAATCCATTGTCCCAAATAAAGCTGCAGGTCCTGATGGGATCCCTGGAGATCTAATCAGGAAATACCCGTCTTCCTGGAGCAGATTAATTTCCTCCCTTTTGAACGAGGTATTACTGGGCGGTGCTTTTCCAGACTCCTGGAGGGGCGCCGAAGTTGTACCCATTTTCAAAAAAGGTACAAGGGATGATCCAGCGAATTACCGGCCAATTAGCTTATTGGATTCTTCCCAAAAGGTGGCAGGAAAAGTGGTTCTGGGCAGAATTAGTCAGTGGGCCGATGAAAATAATGTCCTGTCAGATCTCCAAGCGGGTTTTAGAGCAGGAACAGGCACAATCGAGCAGACGTTCCGCCTTCTGATGATTTATTGGAAAGTGGTGGTGCTAGGAGGGGGCAGTCTGTATATGGTCTTCATTGACTTGCGGACTGCGTTCGACCTAGTACCACGAGCACTTTTATGGAACGTCCTCGATGGGTTAGGCCTTCCCCCTTACCTGCTCTCGCTCCTTGTAAAATTCCATGACAGGAATTTTGCCCAAATCAGATGGGGTACACAGGGAGAGAAAACACCTCGTATACCTGTGGACAGGGGCGTTAGGCAAGGGTGTGTGCTCGCCCCCACTCTGTTCTCTCTTTATATCAACGGAGTGGTGGAGCACTTACTCCAGCAACCATCAGATGCACCCACCCTTGCTGGTAGGAAAATCCCGACGCTCCTGTTCGCGGACGATACCCTCCTCATTTCGAAATCCCCAATGGGCATCCAATCGCTGCTCTCCAGCTTTAAGGCCTTTTGTGACGAAAGGGGTTTGGCCATAAATATAGGGAAAACCAAATTTCTGGTTCTTAATCCGCCCAAAAAAACTGTCTTTCCTCCGCTCCTAGACTCTGTTCCACTTGATCGCGTTAAAGAATTTGATTACCTGGGAATACGCATCAGTGACACTATGAGCTGGAAGGCACACCACCACAAAGTGTTCTTGACGCATAAAAGGGTGGCAGGTGCCTTGCTCAAGGAGCAGCGTGCCTCATCATTAAAACCTATAGGGGCGCCCCTGGACATCTATAGGGCAAGGGTTGTGAGCGCGGCACTTTATGGTGCCGAACTGTGGGGCACTCATAAAGTCGACACTCTGGCTCGCCTTGAGAATAACTTTCATAAAGACCTTATGGGGTTGCCCCACAGCACACCAACCATCCCATTGCTGCTAGATGCAGGTACCCGGGCTATCTGCGATCAAGCAAAACTACGCCCACTTCTGTTATGGTCCAGAATCTGGAATGTGCACGAGCTTCGAAGCTATGCAGAAGCTCTGAACGACATTATGTCACTGCCGGGCTCGAATAAAATCATCTGGCTCAGAGAAGTCAAGAAGTTGTTGCATAAATTAGGATTAGGAGAGGCTTGGGCTAACAAATCTGCACCCCCGAAACAACAGCTCAAAAAGATCTATTGGGCATGGGTAGATAGTGAGAGGGTTTGCAGTACAACCCATTGCAAATCTGTATCACTGTTCCTGTTGACTAAAGAGTCACCGTCCAGGGAACCTTATTTGGATATCATCCAGAGCTCATGGGACAGATCATTGTACATCAAGTTTAGGGTGGGGGTGCTCCCATTATGTGAGTTCACGTCCACTTGGAAACCGCCGGCCCAAACTGTACCTTACTGTCCTTTTTGTGATCTAAGGATAGAGTCTGTGTCTCACATGCTGTTCGAGTGCAATGTCTATGCTGCCCCGAGACGTAGGTGGTTGAAGCCCCTCTGCATGTGTTTGGGAACCCGTTCTCATCTAGAAGCACTGCGTATTTTACGTACGGACGCTAGTCCTTTCTTTTCTACCTGCATGGCAAAATTTTTGGGCTGGGCATGGCACCTTAGGACTGCAAGGAAACTGTTAATCCAGTGACTGAACCTTCACACTTAACATGCTGCTATGAAATGTCTTATGCTGTTGACTGTATTTTTTAATGTTTTTAAAATAATGTATGAATTGCTTTTATGATATGAATTTTATCGAATAAAGCTTATTACTACTACTACTTATATTTTTATAAAAATAATATATAATTTTAGGAGCAGGATGTTGAGTTTATAGGGGATAAGGGTGGGGAGTGTTTTAAAATTTTAAATATTTGAAGTAATGTTTGTTAAAAAAAAAATTAAAAATAAAAATATTAAAAATGCATTAAAAAAAAATATATATAGTAGCGGGATGTTGGGTTTATAGGGGATAAGGGTGGGGAGTGTTTACAAAATTTAAAAATTTGAAGTAATATTTGTTAAAAAATTTAAATTTTTAAAAAAAAATTAAAATAAAATAAAAAAATAAAAATAATTAGTAGTGGGATGTTGAGTTTATAGGGGATAATGGTGGGGAGTGTGTTAAAAAAATATAAAATTCAAGAAATATTTATAAAAAATTTAATATTTTTTTTTAAAATTAGAAAATTATAAAAAATAAAAAAATATGAAGAAAAAAATGTATTTCAAATTTTTTTTAAATTTAATTTACAATTCATATTTTAGTAATATTTAGTAATATTTATAAAAAAAATGTAAAATAATATTTATGTTTAGAAAACACATAATATATTACTATATTATTTATTTGTTTGTATAAATTTTGTTTGATGTATTATAAATATTTTATTGGTTTACAGCTACTACTCAAATTTAATGTAGACTGGAGTGGGAAGGAATAGTAAATGATATTTAATTAGTGTCCAGCACCTACCCCAATTTAATGTAGATTGGAGTGGGAATAGTAAATAATAATTAATTAGTGTCCAGCACCTACCCCAATTTTAGGTAGACTGGCGTGGGAATAGTAAATTATATTTAAATAGTGTCCAGCACCTACCCCAATTTAATGTAGATTGGAGTGGGAATAGTAAATTATAATTAATTAGTGTCCAGCACTTACTCCAATTTAATGTAGACTGGAGTGGGAATAGTAATTTATAATTAATTAGTGTCCAGCACCTACCCCAATTTAATGTAGACTGGAGTGGTAATAGTAAATAATTTTAAATTAGTGTCCAGCACCTACCCCAATTTAATGTAGACTGGAGTGGGAATAGTAAATTATATTTAATTTGTGTCCAGCACCTACCCCAATTTAATGTAGATTGGAGTGGGAATAGTAAATTATAATTAATTAGTGTCTAGCACTTACTCCAATTTAATGTAGACTAGAGTGGGAATAGTAATTTATAATTAATTAGTGTCCAGCACCTACCCCAATTTAATGTAGACTGGAGTGGGAATAGTAAATAATTTTAAATTAGTGTCCAGCACCTACCCCAATTTAATGTAGACTGGAGTGGGAATAGTAAATTATATTTAATTAGTGTCCAGCACCTACCACAATTTAATGTAGACTGGAGTGGGAATAGTACATTATAATTAATTAGTGTCCAGCACCTACCCCAATGTAATGTAGACTGGATTGGCAATAGTAAATTATAATTAATTAGTGTCCAGCACCTACCCCAATTTAATGTAGACTGGAGTGGGAATAGTAAATTATATTTAATTAGTGTCCAGCACCTACCCCAATTTAATGTAGACTGGAGTGGGAATAGTACATTTTATTTAATTAGTGTCCAGCACCTACCCCAATTTAATGTAGACTGGAGTGGGATAGTATATTATATTTAATTAGTGTCCAGCACCTACCCCAATTTAATGTAGATTGGAGTGGAAATAGTAAATTATAATAATTAGTGTCCAGCACTTACTCCAATTTAATGTAGACTGGAATGGGAATAGTAATTTATATTTAATTAGTGTCCAGCACCTACCCCAATTTAATGTATACTGGAGTGGGAATAGTAAATATTTTAAATTAGTGTCCAGCACCTACCCCAATTTAATGTAGACTGGAGTAGGAATAGTAAATTATATTTAATTAGTGTCCAGCACCTACCACAATTTAATGTAGACTGGAGTGGGAATAGTAAATTATAATTAATTAGTGTCCAGTACCTACCCCAATGTAATGTAGACTGGAGTGGGAATAGTAAATTATAATTAATTAGTGTCCAGCACCTACCCCAATTTAATGTAGACTGGAGTGGGAATAGTAAATTATATTTGTTTTACAGTCTTTATTTCGATCAATATAGATCATAAAAGATTACAACAATTTTAAATGATTAAAAAGATATCAAGTTAGAAGAAGTTTAGAGGATAAGTAAAAAACAGTACAGGTAAACAGTAATTAAAACATTCCAAAAGCATGTTATAAAAGGAACAATTACAGTGCATTACATTTAAAAAATCATCAGGCAATGCTTTTGTCAGTATTTAGCTTAATACAACGGTTACGGATGTACCACATAGCTGTTAAAAAATTCGCCACTGCAAACACAATAGGGGGGGATAAATCTGTCTTTAGTATTCTGTAGGCTGGGAGATAGAGCCTGAAGCCGAGGTTTTTTAAAAGTGGAACAAGCCAGTATTTCCTGGGTCTTTGATAAGCTTTGCAAAAAAATGAAATATGCAGATCATTTTCATGAGGATGTCGGCAAGCTGGGCACTGTGTGGAGGGCTGGGACTTACCCCAACGATCCGTAAAGGCCCCAAGGGGGAGAGTGCCGTAACGCCACTGCATGAATAGTTTCCTTGTCAGGACGGGACTGATTCCATCAAAGACAGGCTCAAGGAGGTATGAGTCCTTGGACATGGGGAACAGATTGGTTAAAGACCCCTCGTGTGTACTCTCAATCGAGACAAGCAACTTTTGCTCGTAGAACTCTCTCGACAGAAGTTTGCGTGGGGTCCTGCCACAAGCACCTCCCCGGTCAAGCCATAATTCCGGCCTTCCTAGAGACTTGCATGTTTGTCTGATATATCTCAGCCAAGGTATCAGGGTAGCATTTGGTAGGCGTAGGATCTCCATGAGCTCAACCCTGTAGCTCGAT
Organism: Lissotriton vulgaris; assembly: GCF_964263255.1. NCBI lineage: Eukaryota > Metazoa > Chordata > Amphibia > Caudata > Salamandridae > Lissotriton > Lissotriton vulgaris. Next base: position 101,637,867 of record NC_141696.1, read on the forward strand.
AATTCAGGGGAGCTCCAAATTCTATGCCAAAAAGTTAAAGGTTTCAGTCCCAATTCTTCAGTAATGGGTCAAAGACCCAAATCTAATCTCAGCGGGAGGAGGGGGGTGCCAGGTGGTAGGGCTGCCAGCTGCCTTATGAAGTTGTTCTCACTAATCTGCAGTTTCTTGGCGATTGCATGGCCCCACAGTTCTCCCCCGTAGGTAACGGCCCCTCTTGCCTGCATTTTGTAGATGTGGATAAGGGGACCAAAAGGCTTAAAAGTCGACCTACTTGCCATCCTACAGATGCCACCCGTTAGCTGGACCAGTTTCATGATCGCCTTAGTACAATGTTAGTCCCAATTCATATTCTGGTTGATGGTTAGCCCCAGATATTCGAAGGTGAGGACCCTCTCTAGTCTCAACGGCCCTATGGTAGGGTTTGGGCGAGTTGAGGAGGGAGGGTTGAAGATCAAAAATTTTGTTTTCATGGCATTGATCTCCAACCCTCGCTCCACACAAAAGGTCGAAAACCCGTCCAGAACCCGTTTTATACCCATGGGAGATTTAGATAGCAGCAGGGTGTCGTCCGCAAACATGATAGCGGGCACCCTGCTGCCATTAAGCTTGGGAGCGTCGGTGGAGAAGTGTGGCTCAGGGGTTAGAGGCGGCAGACCCGGAAGCTGAGATTGGCCCTGGACCAGGGTTCAATTCCCCGCCTCGGCGGGTCTTGGGCTCATAAAAATTCCACGGACTCGATCATTCTCGCTCCGGTGCCTTCGCGACTCACGGGTTCACACTCTGCGACTCTGGGCAATAGCTTGCTTAATCTCCACAACGTCCCCTCGCGGCGGGATGCCTGGCTTCCACCTTGTGGATACCCTGCCGGGGTATCTCACAGGGGAATACCAGGACGGGTTCCCTAAGCAAGCGCTTAGATACAGACCTCGGTCAGTGATTTGCGCTATATAAATACATGTACATTTACATTTACATTTACATTTACATTTATCAACCAACCTATTCAAGTGGTCAATCACCCCGTTGACAAAGAGGCAGAACAGGGTCGGTGCTAGCACACAGCCCTGTCTTACCCCTCTGCCAACGGGGAAACTGCCCGAGAGTGCCCCACTTCTGCCACATCTAACCCGGACAAAATTCCCCTGGTGTAGTCTCATCAAAATTGACAGAATGTCCACCGGGATCCCTAACTCCGCCAGGACAATCCACAGTCTATCTCTCGGCACTAGATCGAAGGCTGCTCGCAAGTCCACGAAGACCGTGTACAAGCTGCCGCCCTCGATTGTCACAGTCTTCCAGAACAAAAGGTTCAAACGGAAGATCTGGTCCATTGTTGAAACCCCTCTTCTGAACCCGGCCTGGTAGGGACTTAGAATGGCAAGTTCCTCAATCCAATTTTGGAGGCGATCAAGTATCAGCCTGCCAAAGATTTTCTGAGTTACATCAATGAGGCTGATAGAACTGTAGTTGGCTGGGAGCAGAGGCAACCCCTTCTTGTAAATAGGGACAATCTCTGCGCCCAGCCAAGTACCCGGTATATCCATGCCCCTTAAAACAGTGGTAAATAACGTCATTAGGTATGGTGCCCATACGTCCGGCTCCTGTTTGAATAGGTCACCCGGTAAGCCATCCAAACCAGGCGCTTTGCCAGGTATCAGCCCTGCGATGGCTGTTCGCACCTCCTTTTCGGTAAAGAGGTCCCACTCTAATACGATACTGGTGATCGGTAAGGGTTTTTTAAGGGTGCCGTCTTCAACCCTATAGAGAGACTGAAAGTGATCTTGCCAAGCCTTGGCCGAAATGTTGGGTTCGATTGCCGAGGCTAGCTCCTCAGACCCCGTATTTACAATACGCCAGAATTATATTTGATTAGTGTCCAGCACCTACCCCAATTTAATGTAGACTGGAGTGGGAATAATACATTTTATTTAATTAGTGTCCAGCACCTACCCCAATTTAATGTAGAATGGAGTGGGAATAGTAAATTATTTATGACTATACCGTCGGAGCCGCGTTGAGGGGAGGAAAACCACCAGACTTGGCAGTAACCGTTGCTACATTGGGCAAGAAGACAAAAGAACCCACAATACCACGCCTTGGCTCATGAGGCCAGTTAGCCCTTATCAAAAAGTTCTGTATTAACCACGCCAACTGGGCGCAACAGACTACATCCATATAACACGATTAGGTACATTTCACCTATTCTTACTTTTTTGTAGAGCACACTTTGACATCTACACACATGTGAGTAAGGTGGGGATATTAGTGCACATCCCGTCCTGAAGAAGGAGTCCTTGTTACTCCGAAACATGTCGACGCACTTGAGAGGTTGATGTACCCTAAATAGTACCAACAACCTCACTCTGCACTTTTTTAACGATACCAGCCGAGGGCTTACTAAAAACATTTTATTATTTTTTCTCCTACGAGCCAGGTGTCTTTTAACAATCACTGTCTTTCACCTCACCACTCACATTTAATTCCTTCACACACATCAACACATAGTCCAATTTCAGTGCTCCTACGTAGCCGTGAGTCGCAGCACGCCGCATCCCGTAGAGGGGTGCGAAGACCCCGATGATGAAGCATGACACCAAGGGGCCTGTTGGTGTGTGAGGGGTATTTAAACAACACTGTGTGCTCCCCACCACTGTAGGGATCACTACCACTATAATAAGTGGATTCCTTTTGTTTAGTATAAATAAAAGTATACAATTTTTGTGTAGTTGGAATCTTATTTTTTTAATAGCATGAAAAAAAACAGGAAACATTAGCATCATATTTTTATTTCATACTAATTAATTTTGTTACATATATTTGACAAAAAATGTTAAGTTCAATTTACATTTTTATATTTCTTTGAAATTGTACATTTTATTAAAAAAATTTTTTAATACAGATGTAAGTATGGTTTAAAATGATAACAAAAAAGTAAAAATTTTTCACATAATATATAAAATTTTTATATTGTTATACATGTTGGTTGTACATATAGTTTTTAAATTAATATTAATATTGAAATATTAATATTAATTTTGTTAAACAATATATTGAAATGAAAAAAATATTTTACCACAGGTATATTTATATATAAATTCAAAATTTGGTTCACAGATTTTTGTACAATTTTTCCATGTTTTAATAATTATAATAATAAATATTATGTATTTTATAATATTTATTTTTATAAAATATATACATTTTTCATAGAATTAACAAAAACTGTTTTTTTTAACATAGTATTTATTTTTAATTTAGTAAAGGAATATTTTAGAAAATTAAATAATATGTTTGTAAGGTTAATCTATTTATTAGTTTTGGGTCTTTTATTTTGTAACCGCTTTAGGTCGTTTTGTGTCATTTGGATGAAGACTAGCTCGCGGTTGGGAGACACTTCACGTCGCTAAAGGTAAGGTTTGTTTTATATGTTTTAAGTGTGTTTTGAAGTAATTTTGATAGTAGTGTGGTACTAATCAGTGTTGTTAGGAGTAAATTAGTTATATTAAACTGTTTGATATGTTGTATTTACGTATGGTGGATGTACGTATTTTTAGCTTGTTCTAGGCTTGTTTGTATAGTTAGTATTTAGATGTTAAAAGTATATTTAGGAGAAATATAATGTTACTAGTGATGTTAGTAGGTGTTTATGTGTTGTTTTATGTGGGTGGGAATGTATGTTTTATATTTTTTTGTTGCAGGTGTTCGTGATATCGGAAGCAGTCATTTTTTTTTTTTAAAGAAGTGTTTGTTAGTTTTATTAACTAATGGATTTTGAACACTTCTTTAAATTTTTCGGGTTTCCTGGAGCGTTTGTTCTATATTTTACAAATTCTCGGGTTTTTTATGGTTATTCGAAGGATATTCGTTGAATGGATTATTCCGTTTTTGGACAGTTGTATTTTTTCATTTTTTTGGGGGCAAACTTTTTCCTAACTGAATTGTTTTGGTGAAGATGGATTCTACAGCACTTGGAATATGCTCGGTACGTTTTTTAAATTTTATTTATTGTGGGTGGGTAATGTTATTATTATAATTGTTATGTTTTATTTATTTCAAATTTATTTAATGTGTGTATATATATTTAATAACATTTTACATATATTGCACACATTCATTTTTTGGGAAATAAAATATATTATTGTTATTTATATTGTATTGGTTTTATATTTTAGGACTGGTTTGTTCTTCACAGTAATTTAGAGTAGTGTTTTGGCTATTATGTTGAGGTATTCAATGCCTTTTGTGCTAGGGTACAACTTTACTTGTTGTTCTAGGTATTTGTGCATTTGTTTGGTTTGTTTAGATGTTTTTGGAGTTAGTTCAGTAATGGATTTTTCCATTCTGAACTCTTGATAGCTTTGTTCTTTTTGTAGGCATTTTATACATTTTTTTAAACTTGGTTTAGTTCGGCCAGTTCATTGTAGGAAGGCATTGTGCCAGCCTTCAACAGCGTTGTTTGTTTTTGATTCACCATTTAAGGTGCTTCGGTAAACGTTCCACCAGGGTATTAGGAATTTTGGATTACTTCTGTGGCCAGATCTGTGGAGTCTGCCTACCCAGGTACCTCCAAAGTAGTCTAAAAGTTGACTTAATTTAGCTTCATTTTGTTTATAATAGGTGCTATCAATTAAAAAGTTGTAGTGTTCTACTACGCCTGTTTCTGGAACGTAAGCCAGTGCTGTGAGTTTTTTTATTTGATATGCAAAAGATGAGTTTGTTGCATATTCTATACTTAAAGTTGTCTTTTGTAAATGTCTCCATAGACACTGGTTGAAGTGATAATAGCAGCCTTGAATACAGGTATGGGGGTGTATTTCTAAAATACTTGAAAGCATTGCTTGTTCAAAATCAAGTATTATTTTTTCAGGGGAGTAGTCATTAGTTTTTCGTTTGATTGTGTTTAATAATTCCATATATGTGGAATTAGTTTTATTTGGTAGTAGTGCATAAATTAGTGGTATGTTGCAGTTTTGATATAGGCCATGTATTGTATATAATTGGAAAAAAGGTTTGGGACAGATGTTAAAAGTCCCATCCATCATCCAATATTGGCTTTGCTGAAGTTTTATGAGGTTTATATTTGTGCCAAAAATGATGAGTCTTTTATCCTTGCTTTCATTGTCGTAAATGGCAAATGGTTGTTAGTTTAAAGTTATAGTTTGGTTAGGATTTAAATTTATTTCGCTATATGTTCTAGGAGGTGGAGTGGTAGTAGTACTTGTTCTTTTTGTTCGGGCTATTGTTCTTTTTAGGGAAATAATATTTGGCATCTGAGTAGTCGCTGTTTTAGGTATTTTGGGAATTTGTTCTTTTAAGATGGCGCTAGTTGCTTTTTGGGAACCTGTGCTTGCCTCTTTTATGTTTTCCAATGCTGTTCTAACTTCTATTTCTGTTACGTTTGGTGGGTGGTTGTGTTCCCTAGTATAAAGTACTGTTGCTTCTCTAGTTGTTGCCCTTCCGTAACATTTGTTGGAGTAATATTTGCAACATTTCCAATTAACTTTCATCCCAAATTGTTTTTCTTGGGTATAAGTGTAACCCATGTAGCAGAGTAATAGTTTTCCTTTCTGGCTGGTAACAAATTCAGCTCCTTCACTCATTTTGTTGTTTGTTATTCTACAAGAAATATATTTTGTAGTTATTAAAAAATAATGTATGTATTTTAAGTTAATTTAAAAAACATTTCTATAGTATATACTTACATTTTCAGAAATTCTGTCTTTGATGTTGATGTACTTGACTATTTAGTTGTGGCCTATATTGTTTGTGTTTGCTTGATCTGTTAGGAAAAAATGCATTTATTTGTGTGAATTGTTCAGAGATATTTTTTAGGTTGCATTTACAGTTTTTTCGATACATTTACCTTAAACTTATTTTATGTTTTTCAGAAAATGTTAGAATTTACTTACTTTGTTAGTTGTATCTTGGTTTTCAGAATTTTGTTCTCTGTTCTTTGTCAGTAGAGTATTCTGTAGTGGTAGGAGAAAATAAAAAGTAGAAATGTATTAGTAATTTGAACATGTTTGGAATTTTTAACATTTTAGCAGTTAGTTTAATGTTTGAACATACTTACTTTGTTAATTGTATCTTGGTTTTCAGAATTCTGTTCTCTGTTCTTTGTTAGTAAAGTATTCTGTAGTGGTAGGAGAAAATAAAAAGTAGATATGCATTAGTAATTGGATCATGTTTGTAATTTCTCACATTTTAGCAGTTACTTTTATTTAGTTTATTTTAGTTACTTACTTTTAATCCATAGAATTTTAGGTTCTATCTTGATGTTCTTGTAGGTGTAGTCGAATTCATCCAATGTATTTTCTCCTGTCGTTTTTTTCTTCAGGTGGTCTGTGTTTAGTGTGTAATTGTTTATATAGTGGTTTGGAGTTAGTAATTATTTTGCTATTGGTTAATTTATATTTTCAGTGTTTTCATTGGTCAGTTTGTATTTTTGAATATATGTTAGAGTTTTTTTTATATATAAAGCAAACGTAAAATAATAATTTAGCGTCTTCATTTTATATAATTTAATTTAAAACTTTTATTAAGATTTGTACATTTATTAGATGTTTAATAAATTTGAAATGTAATTATATTTATAGTTTGTTATGAGAGAAGTGTATTTTGGTGTTAATTTAATTTGTATATGTTGGAAAGTATTGTTATATATATATATAAATAATTTCGATATATATCAAATAACGATAATATTGTTGTCGATAAATGTGTTTGCGATATTTTTGACTTAGGGTATACATTTTAATGTAGTCGATATTTAAAACTTTCGATATGTATGTTGTCGATTTTAGTGAGATCGATGTTTATGTAGGTCGATATTGTGTATCCAATATTTTTGTATGTTTATAGTTATGTATAGGATGTCGATATTATTGTGTTCGATAATTTTGTGGCGATATTTTTGTAGGACGATATTGTGTCTTTCGATAATATGTCAGTGATTCGAAAAAACTGACTCCTCAGACTCAATTGCATTGATTGATTCCTTCAGTATAATTGGTCGGAAGCAAAAGGTTTTTGCTCCTAAACATCAGATTGGACATACCTAGCTCCCTATTTACACTAATATCAGTGCCTTGCAGGTTGACTCTACATTGGGCAATTGTAAAATCATTACTACCTAAAAATCCTAGTCCGACTTGAGCTCAAATCAAGCAGGAGGACATCATTTAGGTCTTACAAGGTCTTACAAGAATCACTGCCCAATCCATCCACTAATATAGAAGAGACAGCAATGAACTATAATTGCAGAATTTCTTCAACCTTTGATTAGGTGGGCGAAATTTGCGAATTCACGGTCTGCGAATTCGCGCGAAAGCGAATTCGCGGTCTGCAAAATCTGTAAATTTGTGCGAAATTTAGAATTTTTTTATTTTGGCGTGTTCGCTGTTTTTTTTTTCAGCGCGGCTACTGCGAACTTACCCATGCGGTCGTTTTTGGCGCGACCATCTTGTTCGCGGGAGGAAAACAACTTGGCAAACTCAGAATCAAGGTAAGTCAACGCAGCGCGCGCAAGATTGTATTTTTGAAGCGCGAACAAGCAAAAACAATTCGCGAACTTGCGAATTGTTTGGCAATTTCGCACGATTCGCGGACCGCGAAATTGCCCAAAATCCGCAAATTTCGCGAGCGGAACGGATTTTCAGCCCATGCTTTTAAATTCCGCCTCTCACCAGATATCTGACATGAACCAGTGGTAATGGAGGGAGCTCTCAGGCACTAAATACCAACAAAAGAAATTACACCAATTCTGGAGATCTTGCTGTCTAATTGCCAAAGAAACTCATAGTAAGGCAAACAAGCAATACTAAGAGATAGTTTGCTAAACTCGGGCATCATATTTTGCAATGAGAAAGGATCAGCAAAAAAACCTCACCGAGAGCTATTTACCTTTGTCAAAAGCCTCACCACTGCCTGCAACAATATCCATCAATAATCTTTATTTGTTCTTTCTTCTTAAAACCATATAGATAAACAATGTTATACAGTAGAAAAATAAGAGAGAAGTCAAATTAGTCCAAACCCATGCAAATGAATATTGTTGGGACGAATATTAGTACATGCTTTATCAAATCATTGAACACGACAAAACACAACATACAGCTTAATAACAGGCATAGTTATGACATCTTTACATGCCTAAAATCCCTTAGACCATGCCTAGGATTTCAGATGCATAAAACTCACCTCAAGAACACATTTAAAATCATACAAATAAAACCCCATATATGAAACAAAATATGAAGTTCTATAGGATAAAAAGGAAGACCTATACAGTAAGATTAAATATTTTAAAATGATCTAACCTAGACAGGCTGGTTAGAAAACTAGCAACAGCTTGACAAGTGTATGGATCCAGTAACATTTGCGGATAAATACTGATAGGTCTCTCTTGACTAAAATTCATTCTTTTCAAGAGAGGAATAATATGTAGATAACGTTCGACAATTCTATAAAAAATAATAAAATGCATTGTATTTTTAGGTGAAAAATCAAATAACAGGGAAAGGGAGGCAATTTCCTCACTCAAACAGCCTTTGCAGAACCTCAAGAGAAGATGAACCATGTCTAAATTGGGTCAATAAAAAACGACGTCTACCATAAACCGCTAAAGACAAATATGGTTCAGGAGTAGGCAGCGTTTTCAGGAGAGCAAAATAACATCTGATAGTAGACTTTAACAGTTCTTTCTCATTTCTAATTGCACCCCTAAATTTGAAAAAGAGTGCTTTGACCCACATTGATATCTTATCTTACCAATGAATGGGGCTTAGCAAGCATTTCTGGCTAACCTAGATCTAAAAGTGAGGTTTTTACATAGTTTAACCAATTGATTGTTATAGCGGCATCAAAGCTCAAACAATCCTTGATAATAGAGTGATTGCGCCCAGGGTCCGATTTAACCCAAACAGAAAGCCATAGCATCAATGGCCGCAATTTATTAGTATTCTCAATATATCACTGACCCAGCACTTCATGACAAATAAACAAGTGACAACTGTGGGGAATTGACACTAGGCATCTAAAAAAGCTCTTTTCCTCTACTTGCATGTTATGAGCATTAATGTAACCACAAATTCCTTCACCATAACAGCAATCGGGACACATTTAGAATGATATGTCTTTAGCATACCTAGGACTGGTTTGTTGCCCATCCTCAACCAAAATCAAACTTTGAGCATATAAATCTACAAAATAATTTCCTTTTAACTGTCTGTAAATGGTGCTATGTTTTTAATTAACCAAGTGGCACCCCCAGCTGGAAAGAAATCTACCTTGCTCATAATCTTATCCTTAAGCTTGAACACCCTGGACATGATTGACTTTGGACCAACTCTCAGAATATGCATTTTAGGAAAGTTGGTGGTAAGTTCCAAGCTATCCATAAAAACAAGAAAAGTGTCTAAAAGTAAAGCTGCACAATTTGCATTGAGTAGGGAAGGGATAGAATGGGATTCTACTAACAGTTTCCTGCCCATGTATGACCAAGATATTCCATAACTGATTAAAATAAAATTTAAAGAGGAATGGGGCAAGTACGCAACTTTGCTACACTCCCCTGGTGAGGTTGATAGAACCAGTGCATTCCCCTTCACCCCATATCTAACATTGGTGGTTATATTGACATGCAATTCAAAAAGAAAGTTAACAATGTTGTAATCTACAGCTGACATAATAGACCTCAAGGAATCAAAGGCTGATCTAAGATCCATAAATACAAAAATTCAAGCATTGCTCAATTGTACCCAAACCCAGTCTAAAACCATTCTGAAAATCTGAGAGGACATTATTGGCCCAGGTAGTAAGTCTGTTCATAAGAATGCGGCCATGATAGTTACAATTTAGTCAATCAAAGAGACCAGTCTGTAGCAGCTGGAATCGTTTTTGTTACCAGGAGGATGGTCACTGAATTTAAAGGAACAGTAATTAAGGGTGCCCAGAGGTGAGGTTATGCTTACATACACCCATAGGAACATCACCTGGGCTGGATGCCTTCCTGTTAGGGCTCTTAGCAAAGGCCTAATCACTTCCTCATAGGATAAAGCAATATGAAAAGTTAAGTCTGAGTGTGCATCTGAAAAACTGGCATCATATATTTTAGAGAAGTGCAAAGCTCAAATATCCACTTAAATAAACAAACCAAGGGATGGGATGTTGCTGTTCTTCTTAAAAAAGAAAGTCTTAACTACTCACCAAATTGCCACACAATCTCTTGGTTGACATGCCAAATCCAGCTGATCCCAAGCCTTCTCCCTAATGGCCATTTTCCAAACCTTAATTGTTTTTTCATAGCCTAGCTGGTATACCTGCTGCTTAGCCAGTGTGACTGTGGTAGTGGAATGTTGGTGTGAGAGGTGGCTGTAAAATGTTGGTGTGGGAGAAAGTCAGTTGGAGTATGGGCTGGCCAGCAGGAAGGCTGCTCCTGGTGGGGCTCTTCATAAAATCTTACTCAATAAAACTACTTATCTAATCTACCTTGGACCTGGACCTGCTTTCTTCTACAACACTAGTCTACATGATGTCACTTCAGAATTAGAGCAAAGTTACAACAAATAATTAACCACTTTGGAGTTGTCACTGATTTATTCTTTAGTGTCATAGTCTGGAAACTTTAGTATTTAAATAAAAAGAGTTTAAAGAAGCTAGAACATCAGTTGGTTTGATGTTCAGTTTGTGACGGCGAAAAAATCCTTCTGACACCAGGACATCAAACTCTTAAAGAAATGCTCTGGATTGATATTATCAAAACAGAGCCGACAGCTCTGATCCTGAATAGATTCTGTCTTAGGCAAGGTTTTGGACACAGTTTCCTTACAATTGACCTAATTTAAAAATACAGGAAGTGGGTTGTGGTCTCTAAGTTGCTTATCTTAATGTTACAATTAGCGAGAACATTATGCAGATGAACAGGGATAACCATATAACTAATGATACTGTTGAGGACTGTGCCACAGACGTTGGGGTGATTTATGTTAAAGTGATCACAAAAACCTGAGGGGTATATTAGTTTTACCTTATGAAGGAGCTCTTTCATCGCCCCCCCCTTCAGGATTTATGAATAAAATATAGCCAAGAAGCAATTATAGGTCCCGATAAATCGTTATAAAACTGGCAATCAAGCAAACATAAATGCAAATTAAAATCCATCATAAGTATAATAGAAAAATATAAATCAATAGAATTCCTATATGCAACTAACATAATGCACAATTAATTATTTAATGCCAGGGTTATATTGGTTGAAGTTATTAATATAGGAATTCACAATAGGTAGCTACTGGTGGTTCCTGAGGTGTAATAGATTGGCAGGGACATATGAGACTTGGTCTCAACGCAAGCAGCATTACAATTTAAAGAAAGAGCTATTAACATCACAACCCCTCCCTTGACCCTGGTGGAGGTTTAAGGGGTAACTGGAAGAAAAGTCCATACAAAAAGAAGCTCTTTTGAGGCCTAATTTCTTCAAGAAAAATTATGTTAAATGACTTGTCAGAAGATAATGAGTCCATATTATCTATTTTATACAGAATGTGAGTGATATTCCAGGAGAGGATCATGATACTGTCCATGCTTGGAGCGCCAATGGTGATTGATAGACTCAGTGCATTCACTGCTCACATTTGTGATAAAGCTCAGATGAAGTCAGTCATTGCTATCCGGGTTCGATAGAGGTTTAAATGTGTTGTGAGTCAGGAAACCACTTTGTTAAGATGTAATTTTATCACAAATCAACTCACTGGACCAATCATAGTCTGAAAGATGGTACTTTGTCTATAAACTTCCCCAGAGGAAAGACCTTGATTCTGTTTAACTGAAATTAGGTACAGGACACATTAATCAGGATATTGCCAAGACTGTTCGATGTTCATCACAATATAGCCCGCTGATAGAGATTTGGTTTCTGAGCCAATGCAGAAAACATACCTGCTATATAGACTCCCCTCCACCATTCTGACAAAATATCCAATGGACAGCGTTATTTATTAGCTGAGTGTGACTTTCAGAGCTATTAAAGTTTAAGGGCGGAACATTGGCTAATACCAGAACATAAGTTGGTAAAGCATAAAATCCATGTTTATGACTTCATCATCCAGCATTCACCAGACGCCGTGTTTTTAACAGAAATGTGGCTTAGAAATGACTCAGCTCTGGATATTCTGCAAGCTATTCCTCAAGGCTACACTGTTGTTAGTTAAAATAGGATTGCCCAAAGAGGGGAAGGGATCACTGTGATTTTGAGAAAGGGGTTGCATTGCTCTTTTTCTGAACAAACGATAGGTGACTGCGAAGCATCTCTCTTTTCCGTAGCAGTTACAAAAAAGTATTCACTGTCAGTGGCCTTGATCTCTCGCCCTATGGTACTGTTGTCTAATTTTGTCACCTGTTTAGCTGATACTAAATCTCCTCCAGTACTACATGACTTTAAGTTTCTACCAGTAGGTGGTTGTAATCTATATTTTGATGACATCAGTTGCCCTGTGGTAAAAACTCTGGGCCTGATTTAGATCTTGGCAGATGGATTACTCTGCCACAAAGGTGATAGATGGGGTATAATGGTATTTATATTTGAGCAGACATGATATCAGTCAAAATTGTGATGGAATAACTTGTCTGCCAAAATCTAAATCAGGCCCTCAATTAGGTGACCTAGAGAGCCTGCAACTTATTCAACATGTATGTGATCCCACATGCAGGTCTTGAAACACTCTTGATCCAGTATTTTCTAATCTAGATAATCTTGAGATTAAAGATCCATCTACTTTGAATTGGTCTGATAATTTTGCTTTTCCCTTATCAATAAAGGTCAGCACTGTCCTGCAGTTAGTGTAAAAAAGTGTGCTTTACCCAGTTTTACTGAGTTATCTTTTTAATTTTAAGGAATTTCCTATTTCATGACCTATTTTAAGAGTTTTAAATAAAGTTGTTTTAAGAATTTTGTAATATGCGTTGAAATGGTTTTAATTAACTATGCAAATAAAATAAACTTCAAACTTCCCCTCTATTAGGTGACCTAGAGAGCCTGCAACTTGTTCAACATGTATGTGATCCCACATGCAGGTCTTGAAACACTATTGATCTAGATAATCTTGAGATTAAAGATCAATTTACTTTGAATTAGTCTGATAATTATGTTTTTCCCTTATCAATAAAGGTCAGAGGGGTGCTGGATGGTTCTGATCCTAAAGCAGTTTGGTCACGTCAGTGGGCTAAACTTATCCCAGCATGCATTTGTCAACCTCTTGAAAATAGCATACCCATCCTTGATAGGAATGTGGATAAGGCCAATAAAGAAAATGACGAATGGATTAGAGGGGCCATAGGCCGGACTGCCTCTCTTACAAAGCAGGTTTCTCATATGCTAAGGCTTTCAACCTGCTTGTTTAATAAAGATCTACTTGCGATGAAGCAGAAAGATAAATGCCTTGAGCTTCTATGGTGTAAATCCTATGAGCCACTTTGCAAAGTAGACTATCTAGCAGCTTTAAAAGACTATCATCATTCTATTAGGCAATCTAGCACATAAGTTTACCAACCAAACTTCAGTCAGCCACCAATATCTCTGGTGAAATCTTCTCTATAGTTAAATCACTAATCTCACTCTCATCAATTTCTTCCACAAGCTCTCCCTCGGTTGAAAGATGCAATGATTTAGCTCTCTTTTTCTCTCTGAAAGTACACAACATTTATGCCTGCTTTCCTGCCGCACCCAGAGACACTTCACATTTGAGTGTTTGGTGCAATACTTCCGACGATACTTCTAGGCTCCTGAAATGTGATGCCATTGAATTGGCTGATATGGCTTTGCTATGTTCCAATATGATACCAGGCTCCCCCTTATGGCCAGTGTCTCCTTCCATTTTGGAGCTGGGCTCTGCAGCAGTCTATCCTGTTCTGTGTGATCTTTTGACTTGCTCTTTAGCTACCGGCAGTATTGCCCAAAGTTGGAAACATGCAAAGGTAGTTCCATTTTTAAAGAAGTCTCTGCTTGATCCTTCGAAATCTGAAAATTATCAACCAATCTCTCTTTTACCTTTCTTCTCCAAGATCACTGGGAAGCAGGTGAACAAACAACTTTTCAACTTTTTAGAAAGCAATGATTTGCTTCACAGGACCCATTTGGGGTTATGTCCATCCTACAGTGCTGAACCTGCTTTGTTGCTAGCCACTGAAACGGTGCGTTGCATCATGGAGTCAGATTATTCTATGAAGGAAGACTATGGGGAAAGCACTATTGGCAATAAACTTTGCTCTGGTTTGCCTCTTTTCTGAACGATAGAACCTTTCAGGTTTCTTAAACACCATTTCACTCAAAAACGCTTGCATTGTGTCAAGGAGTATCTCAGGGATCTTCCCTGAGCGCAACGCTCTTTAACATCTACGTCTGCCCTTTGGCTGAGGTTATTGAATGTTTGGCTTTACCATCATTTCATATGCGGATGATACGGAAATCAGTAACAACCCCGCTTCCCAGTTTTGTTTGTGCCTTTTGGAAGGAGCCATCTGGATGGACAACAACTGCCTACAGTTAGATGGTGAGAAGACTGAGATGCTGCTCCTGGTTAACCGCATATCTGCCTGGCAGTCTGGGTCCTCTACCATTACCAAAGCAAAAGTAAAAGATCTTGGCTTCTGGCTCGATCACAAGCTATCATTTGACAACCAAGTCAACTCTGCAGCTGGAAAATGCTTTGGGACATTGAAAATCCTCAAGAAGATCCTGGGTTTTTACCTGTGTCAGCCCTGAAACCTGTTATTCAAGCTTTGGTCACCTCCAGGTTGGTCTATTGCAATGCCCTTTTCCTTTGCGTTCCTCAATCGTGTCTCATTAGACTATAACGCATTCAAAGTTCTGCTGCACATCTGGTACTGAAACTTCACAGACATGCTCCTAATGGGACTGGCCTGAGCAATTTCCACTGGCTCCCTATTAAGCAGATTATTGCCTTCAAAGCTCTTTGTTATTGCAATAAGACTCTAGCTAATGTTGGTCCACGGTACCTTCAATCTCTGATGAAACCCTATGGAATTTAAGATCTTCTGATGCCAGGTTAGCTGCAGTTCCTAAATTTTTAAAAGTCAGAAGCTCCTTTAGGTATCTGGCTCCCGAGATCTAGAACTCCCTGTCCCCCAAAAATTCGACAGGCTCCATCCAAAGCTTCCTTAAGGAAATGGTTAAAAAACAGTTTTTCTACCTCAGGTTATTAATGTTCCCACTTGTGCCGTTTTCACTGGAGCTGCGCCTTAGCACTGAGACGCTTCAATGAAATAGCCATGCTCCTTATGAATCTGCCTATTATTAATATTACATAAGTAGTAGCCTCAAGTGACAGGTGGATTTTGGGTAAAGAATTGGGAAACCAGGAATGGGTGGTGGCGAGGTGCTGGCATCTGTAATTAGAAGTGATAAAAATTACATAAGAGCCGGCAAAACACAAGAAGTATCATTGGAAGGCCCTAACTTGGTCTACGAGGGAGCTAAAGCGTCAGGGTCACATAGATTAGAAATAGGTTCTGATATAGTTTGCTGTATTTCAGAGACAAAATTGATCAGGTTAGGAAATAAAAGATCATTGCCTGATGACAGAGAAATGGGTTCCATTGGTTGAGCAAACTAAGAGGAACGTTTCAAAGATACTTTACTACAAGTAGCAAGGAATATTAGTTTCAATAGCTGACAGCCTTTTATACACTCTGTCATACCAACTGATAATTTGTAATTCTAGTTTATTTAATAGGGACTCTGTGATTGCAGGCTGTTGAGCTGATTTCATTGCTGAGTCTTCTTTACATTTGCTGCAAGCTATAGCAGTTTTTTTGTTCCTTTTATTTGCATTTCGCATACTGGAATTCCTATTTTTCTTGGCAAGAGGTAATACAATAATTGAGGTGTGGATCTCAATGATCAAAGGTTTAAATTAGATACAATGGTTTGTTGGCCCACTTAAGCCTAAGGTAACATGGGTAGGGGGCTCTTCTCTTAGACCGGAACAGTTGGGATCAACTGAGGAGTTATATAAAGAACCAAATTGCTCTTCCACACAGTCAATTATGACATTTAAAGTGGCCACTAATTTTGTTAAAATGTAATAAAAAATGTAGTGTAAGGCCGCCTCTTACATTTTCGAGGAGCTGCTGCTTCTGCTTTCCGACTACCAATTGCAAAGTGTGTCTATAAAAGGGCCAAAAGAGACAGGGCCAAGCCTCATTGGGGGGGTGAATGGGAGAAGATGGGCGCGGACGGGTCTGGACTTGGCCCAGGCACAGCCAAGGTGTATCCCACACAGAAGGAGCAAAAACACATTATATATCTCCTACTCCCTCTTGCACCAAATGTAAAAATGGGAGGCGTAGTCCTCTCCCACCCAGGCATGCAGCAAAGTGACCAGCCAGGTTACGCGGTGGCAACAGAGGACATGATAGTTGGTCCTGAGGGTTGATTTCCCCTCTTCCTGCTTCCTCTTGCACCAAATGGAGCCTGAGAAATTCAGTCCTCTCCCTCTCAGGCCAGCACCAAAATTACCAGCCATCCCTGCACAGCAAGAGTAGAAAACGCAGTATCTAGTGCTGAGGGTTCGCTCCTACTAGCTCTTGCATCGAATGTAACATGGGAGGTGTAGTCCTCTACCACCCATTCAAGCAGCAAAGTGGGGGGAGGATGTGGTCTGACAGCTAGACTGCCAACTTTGGAGTTGGAAAACCAAGGTTCGAGCTTCGGGGTCGACTCCACATCCTGTGATTCTGGGCAAATCACTTAATCTCCCCGTGCCTACATAAACATTTATGTGTCCTTGTGCAACATAACTAGTGCTTATGTAAAGCACTCCAATACCTTCGTATTGATTTTGCGCTATATAAATCTGCAAAAAATTGTTGATTGCAGCCCCTCCATCTTCCTCTTCCACCAGATAGAGCCTGAAAGGTGTAGTCCACTCTGTCCCAGGCATACAGCAAAGTCACAAGTCAGACCCCTGTGACATTAATATATACCCCTCTTAAGATCTTTGTGACGGTACAGAGACATAATTTTGAATCAAAAATATTGACTTGCACAAATATCGACTTGCAAATATTGTTGGGCAGAAATATCGACATACAGATTCTCATGGTCAAGGATATAGATTTTAGGTAAGTAATATTTATGTTAAAAATATCAAAGTGTTTAATATCATTTGCAAAAATATAGTTGTTAAAAATATCGTTTGTTTATTAAGTTTATGTATTTTAATATTTATTTTATTTGTATGTGTTGTTTTTTTGTATAAGAATTGTTTGTATTCTTAATATATGTGTTACATTTTTAGTAGTTATAAATTTTTGGGGTATTTGAATTTTGTGTTTTTAGTTCCGTAGCTGGTTTTGGGTTTATAGGGGAATAGGGTGGGAAGTAATTTAATTATATTAAATGTATTGACTATTTTTTATTTATTATTATTTGTTTAATTGAGATGTTATAGTGTTGAATGTGTAAAGTAAGTTATTATTTATGAATTAATAATTTGTTGTTAATTAATTTTAATTAATTAATTGGTAACTAATTATGGTAATTGCGTAATGAATTTTAGGTGTGTGTTGTGGTGTTTATAGGTGTTAAGGGTGGGAAGTAATTTGTTTGTAATTGATGAATCAATAATTGGCTGTTAATCTGTATTTTGGGTAATTGTTAAATTTTGTATCTGTTTTTACTTTTAAAGGGGTAAAGGGTGGGTATTAAATACATTTTAATTACTTTAATATTAGTTGCTAATTGTAATAGTTTTTAATTTATAAATATGTTTTAATTGTGTTTTATGATTTTAGAGTTTAATTTAGGTGTGTGTTGTTGATGTCCTAGACTTAAGGTGTGTGTAGTCAATTATTGTTTATTAGCTTTTTTTAAATTAATAATATTATTTAAAATGATTATTAATTATGGTAATTTGGGGGGAAAATGAATTAGAAATGTTGAAGTGTTTTGTTATTGTTGTGATGCTATATGATAGGAAATACAATAAATACATTTATGTATTAATTAATTTATTTGTTTGTAAATATTTTCTAGTTTAAAAGAATTGTATTTTATAAATGTATTTATTATTTTATATTATACATTATTTGTAGTTTTTTTATATGTAATTAACATTCTAATATTTTAAATTTTTTATACATTTAATATATTTGATTTTTCATTTCTAAATATTGTTTATTTTTGTAATGATGTATTATAGTTTTTAATGTTTTTTATTTTTGTTTTAACTGTTTGAGAGTGAATAGTAATTTTTGTCGCTTCGCTATCCAACACTATCCCTACTGTTGCACTCACTGGAGTCGGAATAATAATTGTGACCCCTCCGCTAACCTACACTTTCCCTACTGTTGCATTTACTGGAATGGGAATTAAAAAATGTACCCCTCTGCTATCCAACAGTTATTCTCCTGTTGCATTCCGTGGAGTGGGGAGTGGGGATAATGATCTTTACCCCTCTGCTATCCAACACTTTCCCTATTGTTGCTCTCACTGGAGTGAGAATAGTAATTTTCCCTCCTCCGCTATCCAATATTTTCCCTACTGTTGCATTCTTTGGAGTGGGAATAGTAATTATTTCCCCTCAGCTATTCAACACTTTCCCTACTGTTGCTTTCACTGTAGTTAGAATAGTAATTTTTACCCCTCCAGTTGGTCTTCTTGCAGCCGGAGCCGCTGTCCTGCGCCCAGTAACCAATCAAGCACCTGGAGGTGCTTGAAAAGCAAGAACTAACTTATCAAGACTCAAATACAACACCAAATGGGGACCCTAAGGTTGCAGAGGCACGTGAACATAGTTCTAACCAAATTTTTAACAATCACGGCAATAAGTCCCCCTTGTTTAGGACCATTCTAACTGATCCCCCTCCTCGGATTTACCACAAGCTGCCACCCCGTACACAATTATTCTTACAAAATGTACCCAGGCTGAGGGCACAAGACAGCAAATCCTGGGACTCCCTAAGAAATAAGTCCCTGCATTGATTAGGTACAAGGGTAGGGTCCATGGAACAACTTTTCATGGAATTTAAGATGGCCCGCAGAGTTAAGTGGGTAGCAAAGACTGGAAAATTTTACCCGGTGACTATGTGGTGCTAACATTCAAATCCCCCCTGTTTGTCGAGAATATGCTGTCGAGAGCAGGGAATAATAGTATAAATAGGGAGGGTATTTTATTTTTATTTTTTTATATTTTTATTAATCAGTTTTTCCCACATTTTTACATACAGGGCACGACAATGGACTACATAATACACACAACAAGACATATCAGCAAGAAAAAAATGCAATATTTTCAGTATTTTCAAATCCGAGCAGGGCTACAAAAAACACACAAGGAAAAAGGAAAAACATTTTTTCCCCACCAGTTAAGCGAGTTTCAAACAATATGAATGTATTCTAACCAGTCCAATCCGCATTAAACAGAAAATTAATCAAGCCTTTCAATCCGTGCTCTCTTCTTTCCAGCGAGTAATAGGGCCCCAAATCTGTTTACCAGTTTTCCTTCCCTTTTTCCCCTTCCTTGCATAGATCTCAACCTCCAAATTATACGTTGTCAGTAATTTAGCCAACCATTGATGAAATGTCGGTGGCTTAGAGTCTAGCCATACCGATGCAATGCAAAGTCTCAGAACCGACATAGCTAAGAATAGAAAGTATTCCTCTCCGCCCTCCGCCCTGATGTTGCCCTGCTGTTGTCCCTCCTCCTCTTTTACCCCCAAAAGAATAGTTGAGGGAGTTAGAGGAGTATCTATTCCTAATACTCGGTTTATAAAACCCTCGATGTCTTTTATAAGTAGCTGTAGGTCAGGGCATGTTGCGAATACATGTGTTAAGTCTGCTTCTGAGCCTCCACATCTAAAACAGATGGTTCCTGCTGTACCACCCCATTGGGCTATCTTAGCAGGCGTGTGGTAGAGGTGATACAGTGTTTTATAGTGTTGTGCCTGAAGGGGCGCTGAACATAGCAGTGTATACCCCATTTCTAAAGATATATAAAAGCTTTCCTCACTAATTTCCAAGTTACATTTCCACTTAGTTGCCCATTTTTCTATATCATCCTCCTTTGAGATCAATAACTCGGCATAAAATCTCTTAATGGTGCACTCCTCCCCTACTTGGATTACTTCCTAATTGCATTTTTTCTAAATCCTGACGGGCCACCTTTTTTATTATAAAGAAAGCTCCTAATTTGTAAATACTTAAAGAATTGTCTTTTGTCTAATGCAAACTTGGTTTGTAGTTCAGAAAACTGGTAAA
The DNA here is from genome assembly GCF_964263255.1 of Lissotriton vulgaris. Taxonomy (NCBI): domain Eukaryota; kingdom Metazoa; phylum Chordata; class Amphibia; order Caudata; family Salamandridae; genus Lissotriton; species Lissotriton vulgaris. The sequence goes on from NC_141696.1 coordinate 101,658,142, forward strand.
CTCCTTGCTGTCCCAAAATGTCTCCCAACTTTCTAAGTCCTTTTCTTTCCCATTCTGCAAGTATGGGCCCAGAAACAACTTCCGCAGGTAGATTTGGGTTTCCTTTCAGTCTAGTATATGCATTATATCGCCCCAGTCCGAATCTTTTAGTAAAGGCTTTCCAAACAGTATGTGCCGCAATGAGTGTCTTAAAACGTGTCCTTTTGAAGTAGCTGGGTTCGACATATTTTTAAAAAAGATTTTCTGCTTCTGGCCCTAGTAACAAGCCAGGAATTGCAAGTGATCCCAACTCGTTCCACCCTTCATATTCTCCCCCTCCCACCAAGCCAACCATATTTTGTAAAGCTGCTGCCCAATAATACAACCTTAAATCTGGCAGTGCCCACCCTCCCCTCTCCCTTGGGAGTGTCATAAACCTAAGTGCTCTCCTGGTTTTCCCCTTTGCCCATATAAATCTATTAATCATATTTTCTATCTTCTTGAATAGCTTAGTCTCAAATAATAAAGGAATTGCTCTAAAAAAATTAAGAAACTTAGGTAAAACCAGCATTTTTACTACGTTAGTTCGTCCCACAATTGATAAATGCAGGTTGTCTAATCTATCCAGATCCTTCCGCACTTTATTTATTAAGGGAGCTATATTTGTTTCCACTAAATTGTCCAAGTCAGCCGATATAGTCACTCCCAAGTATGTTCCGGCTTTAGTAACTCGGCCATCTGTACAGGTAGTATGGGAGTTCTTAATTATCTGGGTCTTAGTGATATTAAGTTTATAGCCCGAAATTTCTCCAAACTTCAGAGCTTCAATTTCCACTTGAGCGATAGCCTCCGTTGGAGTTGGTGTAATTACTGCAACATCATCGGCGTATGCTAATATTTTACAATAACCAATTTGTGTAGGTAATGATTTTATTAGATCGCACATCTCTATTCTCCGGATTAGTGGGTCCATGTACATTGCAAATAGCAATGGGGAGCAGGGACAGCCCTGCCTCGTGCCTCTCCTTATCCCAAATTGTGTTGTGATCCCCGCATTCACACGCACCGAGGCCACAGGGTCTACATATAACGCCTGAACTGCTTTAATAAACCCCTGTTTGACTCCTGATCTTTCCAAGGTATACCACAGGTAGTCCCAGGAGACCCGATCAAATGCCTTTTCTGCATCTAATAACATGATCGCCATTGGGTCCCCTGAGACTGCTGCAGTATCAAATAGTGTTATCACTTTACGCGTATGATGGGTGGTGCCCCTTCCGGGTATAAAACCATGCTGGTTCTTACTCACCACCCTATCTATTATCTTAGCGTATCTTTTCGCTAATACTTTGGAAAAGATTTTAGTATCCGTATTCATCAGCGTGATAGGCCTATATGACCCTGGTTCTTCTGCGGGTTTCCCTTTTTTAAAAATTATCACTATTTCAGCGCCTCCCCATGTCCCGGGTATTGAGTTACCTGATTGCGCTTGTTGCATTGTCTTAATTATGTCAACTTTTAGAATATCCCAGAATATTTTATAGAACTCTATTGGAATCTGGTCCGGGCCTGCGGCTTTTCCAGAGGGGAGATTTGATATAGCATTTTTTATTTCTTCCCCCTGAAGAACCTCTTCTAGACTGTCTGCCTCCTCTTCCGTAAATCTAGTCGCCGGGAGTTCCTGTAAATATTCTCTGATTTTCCTGATATCTCCCCTTATCGGCTCCTCGTATAGCTTCTCATAAAAAACTCTGAAAACTTCCCTTATTTCCTCTGACTCTGTGTGTATCCTACCAGAGGTGTCCTTAATCTCCCTTACAGTACCTAGTGCCTCTTGCTGTCTTGTTCGAACTGCTAAAGTTCTTCCCACTGTTTCACTAAATTCATGAAATTTTTCTCTTTTTGTGATATACAATTTTGCAGCCCTTCTGGCAATGTCTCCCTCAGCATCCCCTTTCACTTTTAGTAATTCCAAGATTGCATTTTCTAAAGGGGTTCCGCTCATAATACACTCCTCTAGTTTCTCTTCAGCTTTAAGTACTGCCCCAGCCAGTTCCGTATTTCTCCTCTGTTCCTGTTTTCTCTTATAAGAATTAAAGCTCAGAGTCTCCCCCCGTACCCCCGCCTTAAAAGCGTCCCAAACTACCCCCACAGTAGAGCTATCTCTATTGTTCTAAAAAAAATCCTTAATCCATACTTTCATATGTTCCACATACTTTTCTTCCAGCAATAATCCTCTCTCAAAAGTCCACTGTCTTTGCTGTCTGGTATTTATTGATTTTCTTAATGTAAGGATTAGGGGATTATGATCACTTAGAATCCGGGGGAGTCTATCTATCCTTGATTCTGGTAATAGTTCGTTTGAAATGAAAAAGTAGTCCAATCTCACACAGATTTTATGTGGGGCGGAATAATATGTAAAGCCCTTATTTCCTACCCTTCTTTTCCCCCAAACGTCAAATAAAGCATTATTTACCGCTAGTCCCTGTAGGGCATGACATACTCGTTTTTTCCTACCAGAATATTTACCAAATGATCCTAAGCCTAGCCCGTCAGCGCCATTAATATTCAAATCACCTGCCATTATAATTCTGGGTGCCCAAGTAGCTAATTCCACATCTAAAAATTGAAAAATCTCCGGGTCATCCTCAGTTGACCCATATACACTTATCAAGGTTGTCCACTCCCCATCTATCATACACTCAACCATTGCCCATCTCCCCCATTGATCCTGCGCCTTTTTTCTCAGAAGTACATTTTTATTTCTAGACAGTATAGCTACCCCTCTTTTTTTAACACCTTGCTGTGAGGTTACTAATACCTGAAAGCCCAGTTGTTTCAAATAAAATTCTTGTGAGGTCATAACGTGTGTTTCCTGTAGAAAAATAAAATCCACATTCATTTGCCTTAATAACAGTGATACCTTTAACCTTTTTTGAGCGTCGTTCAACCCGCATACATTCCATGTTACATATCTGGTCCCCATGGGTAGTTCATTATGTTACTGTTATATGTGCTCGTATACTTATACAGTTTATTTCTTTTTTCAATATTTCCCCTTTTCACACCTCTGTCAAGTGTATATTTCCTTCTTTTCAGCCTCATATCTCTTATCTTGTCTCCTCTTTCTCCCACCTCTACCCTTGCTTCTGTGCATGATTCTGTCTTTTGCTGCCGTGTCATGCCCTGTCCCCTCCCTCCTCCCCCCAGACCCCTACCCTCCCTCCCACCCTTCCCACCCCTACTGGCAAACAGTTCAATGTTGACCTCTGTCTGACAGCCGAGCCCCCCCCAGGAAGCTTCTCCACCCCTACTCTCCCGAAGTCTCAATATCTTTGTATTAAACCTGCATCGCCGGGATTATTTATCCACGCTGCTCCCACCCTCGTTTACTTTGCCTTCTTTCATTTCATTTTTTCTTTTTTTGTGTCACATACTCAGTTTGCCTGATGGCTGCAGCCCTATCGTTTTGTGCTTTCCCATCTCTTTGTGCTTTCCCTTCTTTTAGGTAAGTCAGGTATTCCTGTGCTACTACTTCTGAAAAGAAGACCCTAAATTGGCCATTAAAGCCAACTTTGAGTCGACAGGGAAACATTAAGTATACCTCACATCCCACATTCTGAAAGGGTGTTATTAACTGCCTCATGCGCCATCTTCTCTCCACAGTAGTGTGGCAAAAGTCTGGACGAGCGAAGAACATTATGTCCTTATATGAGCGCTTAGCCATTGGCTTTGCCTTTTTAATTACTTCCTCTCTCAGCAAAAAATTCCCCACGTATACTAGAATAGCCCTTGATTTCGAGCTTGTGGTTTTTTTCTGCGTCAAAGGAAACCTGTGTGCGCGCTGCACCTCCTTGTCCCAATCCCAGTTATCCAATTCTGGAAAAGCCCCTTTCAACAATTCTACAACAAAGGCGCGTATGTCCGCTCCCTCCTTCCCTTCCTCAATCCCAAGCAGTCTTATGTTGTTGCGCCTCTGCCTATTTTCAAAGTCTTCGAGCTTCCACAAGACATCTGATGATATTTTTTCTTGCTCTTCTCTGTACTCCTGCAATTTTACAACTTCGTCCTCCACTTTGCCTGTCCTCTCCTCCACTTCTGCCAATTGACCAGCCATTTCCGCATACATTTTATCAACCTTGCGGAGAGACCCTTGTATTTTTTTTATTTGCATGTTTAGCTCTTTGAACCTCCTGCCGGGCCTCCCCCTGAATCTGTTTTAAGGTTGAGAACAGAAGATCAAAGTTTGCTGCATAACTTTTCTCATGTGTCTGTGCCTGGGTCTGTGTTTGCAAGTTATTTGGATGCTCTGAGCCACCAACTGCACCCTCCTGGTACAACTGTGAGGTGGCTGCATAATCCCAATCCAGTTTTTTAGCCACACCTGATTGTATTACACTCCCCCGTTTCTTTGCTCTTCTGCGAATCCTTCCCTTGGTTCCCTTGGTTCCCTTGTTTCTACTTGGTTTAGACTCTAAATTTCGTTTTAATATGGTATTATGTTCTGGTTCTGGCTCTGACTCAGTCTCTAACTCTGAAGTGTCTATCTGCGATTCCTCCAAGTCGCTTTCCGTAGGTGTTGATGTATCATCTAAATTAGTGGATGAATTATGACTTACATCCGACTCCTCAGCCTCGACCTCCTCCTTATCATCATCATTCCCAGTAAAGAAACAGTCATCACTGGGTGAGCCAGTAGCTGCAGGGAGGTGATCAGTTCTATTGTTAGCATACTCTTTATCCACCCCCTCGATACTTGCTTGAGAGCCATCTGGGATTTCCTCAGAGGTAATATTAATGCCACTTTTAGCCTTATTGTTTTTACGCGCTAGTGTGTCTACGGGGTTATCTCTTGAACTAACTACAGCAGGCGTGCATACCATCTCCTTATTAGTAATAGATTGTTGTGCCATTTCAGTTACAGAAGTACTCTTAGTCACTTGGGCATCCCCCTCTTGCTCCTTACCCGGTTCGGCTGGGGTCTTAAACGTGAATACTATAGGCGAGGGTGTAGCCTCTGTGAAAGTCTCTCTCATGGCAGTATTATCATGTGGCTCCATTTCACCCTTTTCACCTCTTACGCCTCCCTGCAAGGCTATGCTTGCCTCTGTTTGTACATTCGTGCATTCCAAACCTGTCACCCCTTCTGAAGGATTAGTTCTTCTATGATCTTCCTTGTGCGCTACTGCATCGTCACAATCCCCGAGTAACTCCTTGCCTACAATCGACCCTCTCTGTGGGCCACGAGTGCCTCCAACCGTGTCATCCCGTTCTTCCGTCTGACTCAACGCAGCTGTCTCTCCGGATTGCTCCACACTCCTTGCATCATTGACGTCATCCTCCGGGCCCATCGCAGTCTCTGAGCGGTCAGCCTCAGTTATATCTCTTGATCCGGTTAGCTGCTCTGTAACCCCATCCGGCCCGTTGCAGCCACTCAGTCCACTAGGATTAACGTTGTCGGGTGTGCCCTCAGTTCTCAGACCCGGGAAGGACTCAAACAATGTCGGCTGCCGCAGGGAGGCTTCCTTTGAAGATTCAAAGCCGGCGTCTGTGCTCTTTGTAAGCCCTTTTTTGATTATTTCTTTCTTCTTCTTTTTCTCCGTGTCTTTATCCTGCTTTCTCTTCTCTGCAACAGACAATTTCACTTCTTCGCGGGTCTTAGCAGCCTCCCTTCGCAGTTGGGCTCTATGTCGTGCCTTCGCCCTAGCGTTTGCTGGCGGGCTCTCGGGATCACTTGTTTGCAAATCCTCGTCCTCTCTCCCGGCCATGTCCTTAACTGCTCTTATTGCTTTCGGAGCCATAAGTCGCTTCCCAACTCGCCAAGTGTTCTGAAGTCGTCGTAGCGCCTCTTCAATCACTATACCAAGTGACTGCCACAGGACACGGGGCTCTCTCTCAAGACTAACAAATGTTTGTATAATGGGCCAATGTGCGGAGTCAATCCAATTAGCCAAGTCCCTGAGCATCCCGCTATGTAGCGCCTTAATGCTTTTTTTTAGCCAATTTATTCAATTTTGTTCCCAAGTAGATTAATTCCTGCAAACCTTGGGTAGTGCAGCATATCTTCACATCCTCACATCTTCATATCAGGCTGCCAGCGTTTCACCTCGGGAGAGTAGTCGGGAGCTGCTGCCTCCTACGGTCCGTCGGCGGCCATCTTGCCTCGCAACACTCCACTCTAATATGGAGGGTATTAATAAACTTTCCCTCTGCTTTTTCTACCAATGACCCCCAATGATGGAAAGGGGTAGTCTTAGAAGAGGCACAGAGGTAAGAGATTAATTGACCTACAACGTACCAGTGGGGAATCGATTTATAATACTCCCATCCTTTGATGAGATTGATTGACTGGATCGATCACCTAAAGCTATCCCAAGCAAACCATCGGATTACGCAACGGCTGTGGCCGATACATCTGCCCTTAGCCTTAGGAGCGACTCACTAGGAACAGGGGATGTGCTAAAGAAACAGAGTGAAACCCTAGAAGAAAATCTCCTTCCTATAGTAGACATCTCTAACTGTACTCAAGAGATAGGATCAGGGACAGACATGGAGAAGAGCTTGGAGACTTTCCCACGTGTTCCTGTAGTACATGGTACGTTAAACGGGTACACTGATAATGGGAAAAGTATTGCGATCCTATTTTGGAACATAGCGGGTCTGCGATCTAAACTGACCAACCATCTCTGGTACGAATTTGTGGGGAAATTCAATATAGTTTGCTTGCAAGAAATGTGGACTGTAAATGAAATGCACATAGATGGCTATAAGACCTACCATACGCCTGCTATACCATCCATTTGTGGGAGACCTAAGGGAGGCCTTTGTATTTATGTTTCAAAAATGTTATTAACACACTAAATATCCTCTGTAATTTCAGAATCTAACTATCAAACTGTGACTTTGAGTATGTATAAACTTAAAAGTGTTGTTTTTATTAATTTTCATAATAATGCTCAGAAGGATCAAATGATGGAAATTCGAAAACAACTTAGGAATACCCTCCAAGAGCTTCAAAATGGTAGAGCAGGGGATGTTTTATTTGTGTGAGGAGGGGATTTTAATACGGTCCTGTGTCCATCTAATCAAGATCTAACCTGTGGCTTATTGGACAACGATACCTGTAATTTACCCCATTTTCCCCACTTTCCACTTGGGGACTGTCTAAATGAAATTTTATTTGCTTTGGATGTGGGTTTTGCAAACACAATATGTTCTCCACCAATTCCTATCACTCAGACTTTCAACAGCAGAGGTCTGAGTTTGAATATAGATTTTATTATTATACCGAATAGGTTTTCCTCCTGTCCCTAATTTTAAAACACATAAGAATTGCATAAGTGATCACTTCCCCTTGAGTGTGTCCATATCCCTCCCTTCTAATACATGCAGGCCCTATAGTAAAAGGATCTATGCGGTTCAAGATATGGTAATTGATAACGTGAATGGCTATTCCTTAAAATGGGATAAAGTTGACCCATATAAGATCACCAAGAGAGTGGTTGAGAATAGCTATAATCCATTCATGACCTGCTTGAATGAGTCTACACCATATGAAGATACATTAGCGTCTTACGCACAAATTAGTGAGTCAATTAGGAACACCTTAAAACGGGAATTAAAAAAAGGGCATGGGAAGAATAAGGCATGGTTTGATCATGAATGTACGAAAGCTTACTTTAAATGAAAACATGCTTTACATAAACCAGAGAGAGACAGAGAAGGAATTAAACAGTGTAGGAGAGTTTATAATCAGGCTGTGAAATCACGAAAAATCGAGATTGAAAAATAAATATGGGCTGACCTCCGTGAGGCAAGCAGGAAAAGATTCTATTATGGTACCTATTTTTTAAAAAGGGAGACAGAAAGAACCCAGCATGCTACCGACCTATATCGTTGTTGGACTCAATGGGCAAGGTGGCAGGACGCATACTGCTCAATCGGCTCCAACAATGGGCAGAAGATAATGTTCTGTCAGATCTTCAGTTTGGTTTTAGGGAGGGGCTGGGTACAATTGAACAGGGTCTTAATTTATGGATTTTTTGGGGAAAATACACAATGGCGAGAGAGGCCTTTGTTGACCTTACGGCTGCATTTCATTGTGTAATCCATAATAAATTGTGGGACATATTAGCCACTATGGGGGGGAGGCACCAATAATCCATTGTTAAGGGAGCTTTATAGAAATGCTAAAGCCTGGGTAAGGTTCGGGCCAAATGGAGAGTGCACAGCGTCGTTCAAAGTGAAGAGGGGGGTTAGGCAGGGTTGTGTCCTGGCACCTTTCCTATTTACCTTATATACTAATGGTCTGGAGCAATCCATGGCAGAAAGGTGCCGGGATCTACCTCAGTTGTCCACTCGTCCTGTCCCCACCCTTCTCTACGCGGGCGACGCAGTAATATTGGCTCGTACAGCAATAGCACTACAAAGGGCTCTTGATATTTACAATGATATTATGAAAAATCTAGGCTTAAGAGTAAACCCCTCCAAAACTTACATAATGAGATATGGAACAGGGAGCAAGAGGCAGAGGGATATGTATTTAGACTTCCAAAAGGTTGAAAAAACATTAACAAACCCCTACCTAGGAATCTTAATTGATGATAAGGGCACTTGGCAACAGGCAATTAATGCTACGAAGTTGATCTTTTTGAGAACAACTACTGCATTGGTGAATTTCTCAAGGAAATTAGGAAAGAGACCCCCAGTTGAGTTGCTTCAGATCTATCAAGCTAAGTGTGTTAGTACGGCCACTTATGGTGCAGGGATTTGGGGATACAGTGATGTTGAAAAAATTCAGAAGGTGGAGGACACATTTTTAAGATACCTGTTGGCGTTCCCACCTACTATATCAACCTACATTTGTCACACTGAGCCGGGGTTGCCATACCTTACAGACACAATGAAAATGCAACCAGCTCTGTAATGGCACTGGATCTGGTCCTCTCCCAAAACCACATTTAACCGTGAGGTAATAAGCGATAGTCTTAAATTAGATCATGCACTAGAGATCAGGTGGGTATAGCACATAAAGGAGTTCATGTATGATTTGGGCCAGCCAGGGTCCTTTCATGATCCTCTTTCGATGGGCTTCATCTCTAGGAAGGCTTTTAAAAAGCAATGTATGTCCCATTTGGAGGCAAATAGATTTGCTAGTGAAGCATCATGGACTATGGTCCAAACCAATCAAATTATGCGAATTACTAATAGCATACAACCATATTTAGTCAATACACCAAGTGGGTACGATAGATTTGTTCTAACACGCTTTAGATTTGACATATTTTATCGCCTGGTAAGCTTTCCGACTACAAACAATTGGTCTAAAATCCTACCAAATTGTCCCTGTGATGGAGTTTCCATGCAAACATCAATGCACGTAGTCCTTTTTTGTACATTTTATTGGGACCAGAGAAGGGGCTTGATTAAACCTATATTAAAATTATGGGGTATGCGGCAATGTCGGCCTGCCTTCCTCGCCCTGCAATTTTTAGAAAATTAATGCTTTGCGAGATACATTGCCCTATTTTTGAAAAGTGTAATTAAGTGCAGCAAAACCTTATGAATTTTATCTTAATTAAAAGTATACCATCAGGTTTTTAGTATTTTAATGTTATTTAGATTTTGTAAACATTGCATTTGTTTTTAAGAATAGTTTTTTAAAAAATGCATGGTAAAAGCAATATATAATTGTAATATTGTGCTTTTATGGTTTTTATGGTGATTCAAAAACCGAATAAAGCAACATGTTGATTTGATTTGATTGATTGAACAAGAATTCATTATTCAATTCATTATAAACAATAAGGCTAAAGACACCTTTTTTCGAATACATTGCATTGCAATTAGGGAGGCGATTCCGATCTCGCTGGGAGAAGGCTCCGTCTGACTCGGATCCGGAGGGCTTTCTGACCGACGCATGCTAAGGGGCTCCGACAGCCCGAGTATGATGCAAACAAACGCTGACGGACACGGGTCGTTCGGAGCCTCATTGAAGTGAATAGGAGCCTGTTGTATGACACATACATAGGCTCCCATTGACGAAAAAGGTACGTTGCGCACACAGGTGCCCCCTGTAGTGGGTACGCATCTGTGCTACCCACACTGTACATGCAGGTGTAGGGGGGACCCTTGGGTACCCCCCTGTAATGAACTCGTAAGACTACCGGTGAAGGGGAGTCCGGCGCAGACCCCCGAAGTCCGCTTCCCAGAGCGTTTACGTGTCGGAGGCTCCGACTCGATCCGGCTGTCCGAATCATGCATCGTAGTGACTCGTTTGGAAATCGCCTCCATTGCACGGCACAGTTTGCTGACGGACAAGATGTACGGAGTGGTTTGGACCCAGAAGCTCTTCGGTCAGCAATTTTACGTTTCTCGCATCGTACTTGCTCACTCGCACAGCTGTACGAGTCGGTCAGAAAACACGCGTACGGCTCTTACTTTTCCGGGCGGATCGCGTTCGGAGCCCTTCCGAGCAAGATCGGAATCGGGCCCTAAGTGCTCCAAAATACAGTTGTACAGTGAAAGTGAAATGAGTGAATTAAAGTGCGCATGTGCTATACAGAAAGCATATGTATAAAACTCCTGGCTCATGTGGATAGAGTTGTTGTTAAACACTACTCCATATCTGAGTACCATGTTCCAGATCAAATTAAAAACAGTCAAGCAATCACCTTCATGTATGACAGGATTCATCTAAGGTGCATCACTTGCAGTAGTGTGGGCACTAAATGGAACTTCATAATATACGTAATATTTGCGGCATTACCTTTCTTTCTGCTATCACAGCCTAAAATAAGCCCCAGGCTTGAAAGCCACATATGGGGTGAAACGTGTTGGCTGATTCTCAAATAAAAGAAAAACTGTAAAAATCTCTCAGAAATTATGATATTGGAATTAATATGAGGCTACAGAGGAATCTATGTAAAATACTTGGGAAATAAATACATTAGACATCGTTTGGTATACACCATATGAAAAATGTCAACACCAAAAGCTGAAAAAGTTCTAAATGATGCAATTCATCAATGCCCTGGAAATATATTATGAAAAATTGTAAATTTGTTACTCTGAAAGTTTTTGCAACACGTGTTATATTGTGCAATTACACAAAATTGAATAAAAATTATATTTCATTGTTGAACAAGAAATATTGGAAAAAACAGACCCAATGTTTTTTCAAATTACTTGGCTATTCATAGAGGTGTAGTTGGTCCTATCCTTAAGGGTGAACAATTTTCCACCGGACACATTAAGAAGGATATTAACAAGCAGTTCAGGGAGTGTCGGGTCAAAATACTGTTCTGAATGAAAGACGTTTTTGCAGGTTCCCTGTAAACAACTTGAGAAGGTTTTCAAAAGGACAAGCACCTGGTATTAAGTTTAAAAAGAAATGTACTGCAAAGAAAGGGATGGCACTTCAAATAGAGCATCTGGGGCCATTTATTAATATTATTCACGTTAGCTTCATCGTCATTAGTAAACACTATAGCCAAATTGGCACCCCAAAGATAACATGTAAAGACGTCTTATAATCAGTACAAATAAAGAAATGGAAGTCTTTGCAAAAAAGGGCTAAGAAAGAAAGAACATCTGTTTCCTTTTTCTACTGCAAACCTAGATGGAAGAAGTAATGTAGAACAAGGCTGAAGTAAGAAGAGGCGAGAAAAGAAAAGATAAATGAGGAATGAATAGGTCAGTAGCAATGGGTGAAACAATGGGGAATGGGAATCAACAAGGGCATTTAAAACAAAGGAGAAACAGCAAAAAATATAGCAGAATTGAAGGCGGGTGGAGAAACCGTATGGAGGTTGGTGTTTTTTCTGCTAAAAATTGAGAAAAGATGGGAAGCAAAGGGAGGAAAAAGTAAAGACATTCAAGAGAGATGGAGCAAGAAAGGTGATGGAAGAGAGAGCAATGGAGGCCTAAGGGATTGTCACAGTTGCATTGTTAACTCAGAGGAAGCTATTGAGAAGAACATTTTGATGAACATTTTGATAAGTATGAATTCCTCAGTTATATTTTGGTAGGGTGGCAATCCGTTTTTGTGTTTTTCATCAACACCAAACTGATGACTTTCCTGCATCATGGTTACATTGCACATTCAATCTCATAATACAATAGTAAAATGGTTGTGACCGAAATATTATCTGTTTGCAAGGCATGCCTTATTCTGCACATTAACTGCACTGTGCTTTGACCATGAACTTCTCCTTGTTTTGTCATTAAAGTTTCTTAATATCCCGGTAGGCACATTTCCTTTTGCCCTAGAGATCCCAGTGCATGATTTTTTATATCTCATGAACTCTTTGGCTTCTGTGTCCTGTACTTTAAAAACATCAATTTATTATTAATCCTTAGGTCCTTCAGCATTTAAGAAATGTTAATTTTGCTACTACTTTTGGAGATAAGATTTCCTTTGATGAAAATGGGGATCCTCCTGCTGTCTTAGATATTCTGAATTGGCAAATGTTTCCCAATGGGTCCTACAAATATGTGAAAGTGGGTACATTTGATAATCGAGCGCCACAGGGACAAGAATTTACAATCAACACAAAGGCCATCATTTGGAACACCAATGACTCAGAGGTATGAATAGTGCATCTTTCTCTGTGCTATCAATATTATAATATTATGCTGCAGACCTTGCCAATGAGTTTCAAAGTTGAGTGTCAGGTGTTAATTCAATGGTGGTGACTAAGTAGAGGTGTTGTAACCATTTTTCAGAGTAAGGTACAGGTAAGTGGTGTTAGATTATTAAAATGTACATTTTTTTTAAAAGCCATGTGCCATTAAATAAGCAGTCATAGCAAATGAGTAACTACATTTAAATTGCAGTTTGTAACATTGTTTTTGCAAATATTGCATACAATAACGCATGATGAAACTACTATTTAGTACGTACAATATACTAAAATAGTCAATTATAACCAGCTATTGAGTGGTGTAATAGTGTATCGTTATCTACGATGAGCAAATTATGTTCGGGCTGGTAATAAAGAACCACTACAGAACCACTACAGGACAGCTAACCCTGTCTCACTTGAAGACCTGCTGGGTCTTAATTATATCTCAATATATTATGGTATATTTGAAAGACAGATCTGATGAACCCCTTTAATATTCATAAGTATAAAGAGCAATCTGAATTCACGATTGCTAAATCGATTTGTAAAGTTTTCATATTCTTATTGGGAAAATTTGATTTACTGATGGAATCAAAAAAAGACTCCCACAAAAAATTTCTTCTGAAAACCTTTTCCATATGACACATTGAAGGACAACAGAAATAACAGCTGTCACAGATAGGATTCCAGGAGCAAAGAGGACTTTTCGGAAAACTTTGTAATGATTTAAATAGGGTTAATGAATGTAATAACTAATATGCCATAAATAATGAGTGCTCTCAAACAAAGTTCCTCATCAACACCTTGCACAACTCAAAGTATGCATCCTACAAGGGTAATAAGATGTATGAAAAATATACAAAAACTCAACATGATGAAATACCTAACTTTCTCGGGAAATGCACGATTAACTAAAACATGAAATAAGAGGAACTAAATCACTGACATGCATTCCCTTAATGGAAATGGAGGCTAGATAGCAATAATCAGACTAAAACAGACTACATATTAGCTATTCAAACACAAAAACCTCATTTTGAAGGCAAAGTCAGCTTACTTTAAAGAAAAAATAGGAGCAGCTAGTGGCTGCTCAAAAACACTATTTTCTACTATCAAAAACTTTCTAAACTCCCAGAATCTCAAGATCATGAAAGGTTTTGTGTTAGGAGACTCCATCCAACATAAGGGCAAACAGGTCTTTGATGCGTTTCTGCCTCAAGCGGATCAATCTTCAGCGCCCTACAGGAATTCTGGCTATAGTTCTGCATCTCATTCTAACCAGATAGTTCTTCTAAAGCCACTTTTTCTTCTTTTTCATCCTTCACTCTTGACCAGATTATTAAACTTATTCCTTTAGTAAAATCTGGATCTCCCCTGGAGCCTTGTCCACCAAAGGTTCTTCACTTAGTCCCTGAGATTGTGGCCTCATCACTCTGGCTTATCTTTAATCTCATGATATCCTCAAAGCGTTTTCCCACCAAATGGAAGAAAGCTTCCATTCTACCACCTCCAAAGAAATCCAAACTGGATCCTAATGACCCTTTAAACTATAGACCTATCTCTAGGTTATGTTTCCCATTAAAAATAATAGAAAGGTTTCTAAATGAAGAATTATCTACCTTCATTTTGGAAGGCGACATCATGGACCCTTCACAATATGGACTTCGGACCATGGAAGAGCTTAGGCAGATTCTCGATGGTGGGGTGGATCGCTGCACTTATCCTTTTAGATCTCTCAGCGGCATTTGACACGGTCAACCACGATGTGTTGGTTCACTGTCTCGCATCGCTGGGGATCACGGATATAGCGCTCCTCCTGCTTAGTTCGTCTCTGTCAAATAGATCTCAAACGGTGGATCATGATGAATTTTTCTCCCCGGCTTTCTCACTTCCATGTGGAGTCCCTCAGGGCTCATCGTTGAGCCTCACTCTTTTTAACTTATATGCCACCCCTTGGCTAAGTTAATAAGAAACTATGATTTCACTCTGGTGTCCTATGCAGATGACACGCAGATCATCTTATCAATCAACAGCTCGTCCACGGACACTGCGACTCGTTTCCAAGAATGTATGGGCCACATAGGAAATTGGATGCAAGATAATTGCTTAAAATTTAATTCATCAAAAATGGAAGCTATGCTCCTTGGAAATACGTTGCTAGCTTGGTCAGATAGCTGGTAGCCCAATCACATGGGCCCTCTCCCAACACCCTCCAATAAAGTGAAGAACCTTGGGGTTTTCTTTGACACTAAGCTGTCACTCGAAACTCAGATCAATCATACCACATCGAAATGCTTTTTATCCTTAAAATAATGAAAAAAGTACTTCAGTTTTTTCCTTTTGATTTAAGGAAAACAGTGGTCACAGCTTTAATTGCATCTAGGCTGGACTACTACAATGCTTAATGTACCAGTGTGAGTAAGCACAGCATCCACAAACTTCAGATGATTCAGAATGCTGCGGTGAGAGTCCTGTTTTGGCGTTCTCGCTATGATTCGGTCTCCAGGACTCTCACGCAGCTACACTGGCTGCCCATCTGCAAACATATTCAATATAAAGTATTATGTATAGCTTTTAAATCTAGACGTGGCCTTGTTCCGTGGCAACTGTCACAATTGTTTAAATCTTACATTCCAGCCAGACCATTTAGATCATCAGACAGTGGTAATTTGATCATCTCCAAACCACTGAAAGTAAAATGGGGAGGAAAAAGCTTTGCCTATACTACCACTAAGCTCTAAAATTCCCTTGTGGAATCTCTAAAACAAATAACCCAATTTGCTTAAATTCAGGAAGGGATTGAAAACCTGGTGCCTCCACTGCATTATGTATCATCCGTAAACGGATTAAGCGCCTAGACACCTCCGGGTATATGAAGCGCTATATAAATTCTTCATTTCATTTCATGTTTTTTAACATTCATTGCTTGTAAATCAATCCATGTTTTTGGCATTAATGTTAGGGGCATGAAGACAGAGACAGTTTTAACGTTATACAGTAGATAACTGTCTTTACTGTAAGCACATATCACCTGCTTTGCGCTCGACCAGTATATTTGGATCAACTTCGCAAGGGAATGTGAACCCTGCTTGTCTTTTGGATAAATTTTGCAGGGGAACAAATATAGCAGCTCCACTTCTACAGGGCCTGAGGTGTCACAATGGGGGTGGTTATTATGACAAAGGGTATCAGCACAATATGCATACCACACGATTAGCATTCTAACACGTACCAATACTCAGGCACCAAATCACATGTGCTTGCATCCACTCCTACGAGTGACGAATGGAAAAGGGTGGGGTCTACGCCTGTGAATTACAGATGACTGGCATCTCGCAGGGATGCAGATTCCAATGACCAAAACAGTGGATACCAGCATAAACCACAATGGCAATGAAAGGCTCTAGAAAGGTAAGACCGGCATTGTGCGTCTGTGCAGAAAGTTGATTTACTGCTTGGCTTCCGTCTCCTGCTTCATAGCGAGGCAGGGCAGGAAGCCTGGGACAGACAGCCCAGACTTAAATACATTGATTTGTTTAACCCCTTCCACGCTCATGACGAGCTGGGCTCGTCATGGTGTAGCCTCCTCGTACACTCATGCCGAGCCCAGCTCGTCATGAACAATGGGAATCATGAAATATCAGCACAGGACGGGAAAACGCATAGCAGCCATGGAGTTAAAGATACAATTGTGTCTCTAAATAAATTGATCTATTTAAGATTTTTTAATGCAAATGTGTAGGAATTTCAGAAAAACCACCCCTGGTTAAAGAGGGACAAATATAGAATTATAGCCGAAATAGTGCAGTCTGAATTGACATCCTTTTACCATATATGGTGATAAGGAAATATCTCAGACACGCAGCTTGATGCATATAACCTATGTCAGGTATTCCTACACTTATGTCAGAAATTCCAACTTCTGATAAGATTTAGTATACAAGGACTATCACTTGACCACTTGTCAGGAGAGTTCCTTCCCCCAGATTATCGCACAAGATTCTGCCAGAGATGTACATCTCAACTGAAAATAAAGCTGAGTCCTGTTGGAAGACCGCAATCACATAGAAGTAGTTGTTAGGGTGTTAGGGCTAGATGACATTTTAGCCATGTTGGAAATTTTCATTTTATTCTCGTAATTGATAACATACATTATTGCTGCTTTATAATATTCTGTGTAGTTCTTTTAGTAGTACTGATATATAGATTGTTCCTGTCGAATTAAATACTTTAACTTAAAAGTGTTCATTCCTCTTAGTGCAGTGTGTGTGTGATATTGTGAACAACAAAATAGGTTTGTTACTGTCACCATGGTGTCCCTGATCTCTTTATAGGAATTGTTAGTAACCCAAAAGTATTAATTCTATTTAAATAATACATTGATTAGTGTTCTGTGAGGCTACAATAACCTGTCTTCCGCATTCATTGTGAGTTCATTGACCTAAGTTCACCCGTGGGTAAGAAAGAAAAGCTTGTAGAACTACACCAAAGTCATACTTTTTGCAACAGTTGGGGGTCAACACGGAGCTTGCATCTTACAGTTACGCCTTGAGTAGTTTTTTCATTATTCACACACACTTGAACCATTATTCAAACATTACGGAGATGCATGTAGTAATCATGGATATATATCGGATGTATGACGGTACATTGCGTACCGTTTCTACGCGTGCTTTTACGACGCGTCTTTAACAACGCAAGTCGTAACCACGACTTGCGTTGGGGGGGCGCAGATAGTGAATAGTATAATTTACTATTCTAACACCCCGTGGATAGTAGGGAAGGTGTTCGAATAGTAAATATACTATTCTTTATCCTTTAGCGCCCTCCAGCACAAGTCGTGGTTACGACTTACGTTGTAAAGGACGCATCGTAAAAGCACTGCGGGGTAACATCCGGGTTGAAAAGGATGTTCCCCATATATATCACCACTTATTGTGATAGGGGCCAATTACAAGGAATCAGTTACTCAGCATCTCAAAGCTCAAGGTGACGCCGATGGGGGGGTTAGTTACTTTTGTAATAACTATACATGCTGCATACGCCATTGAGATGTTTTACTTATGGGTGGAATTCAATCCTATTGATGCTGCCTCAGGGCAGTTCCACACCTAAACAGTGGTAGCCCCACCAGCACACTAGAGGGCTTACCAAGATTTGGAAATCTCTTTATCCTACCAGGAACACTAGTATTAGTTTGCTGATCAGTTGTCACGCATGTACAGAAATGAAATGTTCTTTTGGGTATAGCTACATGACCAGTTTTGGTTAGCTAAACTATTGTTCCTTGCCCGACAACCTAACAACAACTCAGGTGGTATGGGTGTTAAATTACACAGTTGCCTTACACAGGATACTCGTGCAGTTCGGTCAACGTACTTTGTGCTCCAGACCTGCTGTAGCAGTGGGACCTACCACTCCTACACATGTACAAACTATTAGTTCACAGACTAATAGTGCTATCATGGGAAAATACCCATGAAGCGTGATGTAATGGCTTTCTGGATTGCTCCTAAAACCAATCAGTTTGAAGCAGTGTATCCATACACTAACCCCCAAGACATACATAGAATATTGACTATGGGCCTTATTAAGACCACTGCAGTCGTGATGGCGGTCCGCAGACCACCAGACTGGCGTTCCACCCGCCATATTCCGACTATGGTGGTCGGAATGCCACAGAACCACTGCTGCCACCTGCTAGTAATATGCTAGTAGTGTCACTGAAGCACCTCCAAGCATATCACTAGTTTCCTTCCTGCCACACTTCATGGAAGTGAGCCCACCATGAAAAGTGTAGTAGTGAGGAAACAAATGGGGCCATACAGGGCTCCCTGTTGCCTCAGGGCCATGGGGTTCATGCAGGGGGCAACTGTTGTGCTCCCCTGTATGCATACATCCCAGTTCCTGCAGGGCATGTGCACACATACATATTTCCTTTTGACACCCTGGCACCTTTGAAATTACATTCTCAATCGCAAATTGAGAATGTCTTCCCATTTATTCCTAAGGGACCTCCTAGTCCATAGGAATGAATGGGAAGGTATTCCTTAATTGCGATTTGCAATTTGCTAATCACAATTCAGGAATGGCAAGGAATCGCAAAATATTTGGACATTTGTATTACATCCTGTTTTGCGAATCTCAAATAGCGATTCTCTAAAAATCGCTATTTGAGAATCGCAATAACAGTATTTGATACATATGCCCATTAGTGTCTTCCTCTTGGAATGATGCCAAGGAGTGCAATAAATGGGGAAGCATCTCTGCATGCATTTACACTAGCACACTTGGCACGTCTTCATTGGCAGTTTTCCCTGATGTACTTAGACAGGTACAGAATGAGCATGGAGCTGCACCAGCTCTGGACTTAGGAATTAAGGTAATGGGGAACATCTCTACAGGGTCCTCTATAATCCTAAGCAATTTTAAGATACAGGCTTCAGTTTGTTATATATGTCAGATACTGGAAGCTGTTCCAGTTCACGATTGTGAAAGGAAACTACCAAAAATAATCGCAGAACTTTATAACTCTGTGGGTAGAGATACCTTAGGTACTTAACTCATTAAGCTACATTTATTAAGCCACATTTAAAACCTAAAAATTACATTGAGAGTAGGGGTGGGTGATTAATTCCGCTCCGCTGGCAGACTTTGCTGAGTTTTGCCCACTCAGAATTCCGTTTAGAACATGGAGTTCCGGCAAAACTCTCTCGCATGGCTCACCTACGTAAAGTTGGCAAGCGAGAATTTGCATCGCCTAGCATGATTTACGAGTGCTAGAATGCCCCCCCAGTGAGATTTCTCAACATGGGAGGCCAGTACAGATCACGACCTTTCGCATTGAGAAAACTGCCTCGCAAGTAGAAAGTCTACTTGAGCAACAGAAAGAAGCAGCACCCTCTGATGCACCACGTGGGGCAGTTTGTGCTGATTTTACAGTTCAGAACAAGCTACTCATGCTAAAAATCAGCATGAGCAGCACAACATGGCGAATTACGTCTGCTCACGGAACTCCACGGAATCTTGCAGAGTTTTTATGTAATTCTGTTGAATTCTGCGGGTGAAGATCCATGAGTACTGCCCACCCATAATTGAGAGTCCTGTTAAAGAGAAATCTACAACGGAAGGGAAGAAGAAACAGAGAGACAAAGGAAAAAGGTGGACTGGATGATCTGCATCTCAGAAATCAGGCATTAGAAAACCTGAACGGTATCAGTATTCTGATAGCCGCTCTCTATGTTGGTTTCAGGACACTGATGGTAACAGTACTGAGAGGAGGAGTCAATCCGAGAAGCGAATAAAAGAGGATCACAGTAGGAAAAGTGAAGCAGGATGCGGGTCTGGGTTCACTGACATAATATCGAAAACACAAATATCGTGATACATATTTGTGTCCAAAAAATCCATCACAAAAATATTGTTTTACCATACTTTTATGGTTAGTACAATAACATTAAAAAAAATAGCGTTTTACACTAATATTGATCAAATATATACACAAATATAGTGTTTTAAGTGGGCCCGCGTTCGTTATGGCCTTAAGGGAGAGTGCACAGACCAAATACCAATCAGGAGTGGGGTCAGACAGGGCTGTGTTCTGGCCCCTTTCCTTTTTAATTTATACATAAATGGATTGGAAGAAGCCCTGTGCAAAGACAGTTTGGACCCCCCATTTGTAGGTGGTCGCCCAATACCAGCACTTCTGTACGCTGACGATGCTGTGCTCATGTCACGTACGCAAGTGGGTTTACAGCGGGTGGTTGATAGCTTTTCCCGCTTCATGAATGAGCTAGGCCTGAAAGTCAATACTTCAAAGACTTTCACTATGTATTGTGGCAGACAAATTAAATCTAAGAGGCCAATTTTCATAGCGGGACAGAAGCTTGAATTTGCAAAACATTTTTCTTACTTGGGGATACTTTTTGCCCAAAATGAGACATGGTCTCAAGCTGTTTCTGCGAAAAAACTTGAGCTTACTAGAACAACCGCTGCTCTTAAAATCTTTTCTAGTAAACTAGGGACCAGACCCCCTGTAGAATTGATAAAAATATATAAAGCCAAATGTGTAGCAGGTGCTACCTACGGCAGTGGGGTCTGGGGTTTTGCAAATTCTTTACCCATTCAGGTTCCTGAAAATTCCTTTTTAAAATATATATTGGCACTCCCCAAAAGCTCTTCCAATTTTAATTGCCATTCTGAACTTGGCCTATGTTACATCTCAGATCTGATTAAAGTAGAGCCAGTTCTGTTATGGCACAGACTCTGGACCCAAGAGGCAACACACCTAAACAGAGCTGTTTTAACAGATATTTTGAAATTGGAAGGTGCTACCAAAATACCCTGGTTGAAGTATGTTTTTAAAGATATCGGGAGAGAGGAATACTTTACGAACCCCTTGGATATTTCAGCAATCTCACGAAAAGACTTAAAAAAGGAGTGTTTAGCCCTCTTAGAATCTCACCGAGTTGCTGTGGAGACTTTAAAACCTTCTGTCCAGCAGCACCAATTAGTTTTAGCAACTTTTAAGATCCAGCCCTATTTAATTTATGTAAACAACAAATACGAACGTTTTTTACTTACACGCTTCAGATTCAATATCTTCCACAGATTGGTTAGCTTCCCTACGATTAACAACTGGACGCACGATCTACCATGTTGTCCCTGTGATAATGTCTCTCCCCAGAGTACCATTCATGTATTTTTATTTTGTAAATTATATCATGAAATGAGAAAAATTGTTCTACTGCCTTTCTTAAGAGTTTTAGGATTTCGTCATTGCCGTATAGCGATGATTAGCATGCAAATGTTAGACAATCATGTATCTGTAGCGACAACAGCTTTGTACCTAGGGAATGTGATGATCATTAGGAAACTTATGATCTCATAACTGCACTTTACAAATGCTTTTATAAACTGTAACTGCACTTTAAAAATGTAATTGTCCTTATGAATCCAATGTATTAGTATATTTTTATATATTCTCTTTTTAACTTGTATATCTGTAATTTATTTGTACTTTTATGATTGCACACAACAATCGAATAAAGATATTTTTGAATTGAATATATAGTTAAAACTAGTAAATATTAAATATTTGATCATTACATTTTAATAAAGTGTAAATTAATTCTGTTTAAAATTTCAAAATATATAGAAATGTATACTAATTTAAACAAACACACACACACATTTATGTATGTGTGTATGTTTATATACACATATTCAAAGTCACATTTTTATCAAAAATATTCATTTTAATTTATATTATGATTCTTAATTTTTTCTCATTTGCTAATATAGGAAATATATATATATATTCAGTCTTGAAATGCCTTGCTCAGCAGACCGGTGTTTCTGTGGTAACTGGACACCGTGAATGCCTATGCGGAAACAGTGAGGACTGTTTGGCTTGGATATTTTTTGCTAATTGACCTCCTTCGACCCTGTGCTTCTGTTCAATAGTTTGGTATACTTAGCGCTGTGGTTTTTATGGAGGCTGCATGACTTTCACCTTCAATTGGATTGACTTTGAATTTACTGTTTATTCCACATGGCCAATACATGAAGCCGTGTTGGGAACAAGTCAAGTCGGGCTTCTTTTAGTGAGTTTCTATTTAGTCTTGTGCATCCCATGACTTAGGAAACGTGAAGTTTGGCTTTTAATTACGGTGCCACGCACTTGGGATTTCGCCCATGTTTTCATTACACTACACAGGGCATTATGGGACTGGCAGTTCAAACTGTTGCAATCTTCATTCTTGGAGGCTGACACTTTAGTTCAAAAGTACACAGCCTGTGTTTTTTTGCCTCCAGTGGTGTATCAGATGGTTGCCCGAATACATTCAGTATGTGTGGTCAATTGATGTACATCGGATTGCTTCCCGTTTTAAATTATAAACAATGGTTACGAACTTAGGGCATCATTAGTATGGCGGGCGGACAAAGTCCACCCGCCATACCCTCGGGAAACGGGACTGCCCGCTGAGGGTGCGGCAGCCCCACACTCACGATTAGTATGCGCCCGCCACACTGGCAGGCGCATGGAGCATCTGCAACATTGCGGTGGGCGGTGCAGAGAGCACTGCCCGCCGCAATGCCACGGAGGCAGGTTGTGCGTTTCAAAGCACAACGTGACAGGCACTGCGCGGTGCCTGCCACGTTGTTCATTGAAAGGGAGGGGGTACCATAGGTACCCCCCATGTGCACTCCCCACACCCCGGAGTCCCTTGGGGCCCGCAATGGGCCCCCACAAGCAGACCCCGCATGCCTTTCCGTGGCAGCAATGCGGCCACGGAAAGGCATGTTCACGGCCACATTGTAATATGGCTGGCGGTGTCTTTCAGACACCGCCACCATATTGAACCCTTTTCCGCCCGGTCGACTTGTCGACTGGGCGGAAAAGCGGCGGACGGTCTATCTGTCTGCCACGGACCCCCCAGCCATTGTAATATGGCGGGGGTTCTTTGCTGCAAGGATGGTGGGAGGATCGCCCCTTCTATGTCTACTATCTGGCCACTGGTTGCTGTAACAACCAACAGTGAATGATGCATATATTACAGAAAACCAGGATGTACCTGATGTAGTGATCAATGCCTCTAGGTTGTTGATGGTTGTTGATGGATGAAACTTCTTTGTTGTCATCATTTCACGGAGTCAGTGCCTGTCTGTTCGCCGCCGCCAGGATTGGTGTAAAAAAAAATATATATATATCAGAAACTGCTGGCAACTCAACACTCTTTGCCAGCAGCAGCCACCCTCCCCAACTGATTAACAGCATCCCCTATGGGGAACTGTTGAGGCTTCGTAGAAACTGTTCAAAAACATCTGATTTCGAAGCGGCCGCTTCGGAATGTATATCCCGGTTCAAGGTCAGGGGCTATGGTGAGAAACTACTAAATAATACACTAAGTAGAGTCAGAAGAATAGAGAGACAGACCCTCCTGACCAACAATCCTGACCATGGGAACCGTAGAGGAACATCAGGTGATGATAAGGGTAAATTCAGAGTCATAACTCCCTATTCATCAGGAGCTGAAACATTGAGAGCTATGTTAAGGAAGAATTGGCATATTCTCCTAACAGACACTGTGCTTAAAGATGACCTATCAAGCCAGCCACTCCTAACCTTTAGCAAGGCCAGATCATTAGGCGATATGTTGGTGACTAGCCATCTCGAAAAAGTGCCCCCGAGAAGTAACACCTTGAGGGAGCAAAGAGGCTTTTACCCCTGCGGCCGCTGCAAAGCGTGCGCAGGAAGTAAACGAGTCCTTTCCTACACCATAACTGAGACTGGCAGGAAAATATATATTAATAAATTCATCACCTGCAGCACACAATATGCTGTTTATTGCCTTCAGTGCCCATGTGGCCTACGCTATATTGGGAGCACGATTAAGGAGATCAAGCTCAGAATACTCGAACATATGAGAGCCATTGACAAAGTGGACCAGGCTTATCCGGTGGCTCGCCACTTTGCGGATGCCCATAATCGAGATCGGAGCAAGCTCCAATACTTTGGCCTAGATGTTGTACCCCCCAATATCCGTGGTGGTGACCGCCTACGTAGATTGAGGAGACTTGAATCTCGTTATATTATAGACCTTATAACTAAGCATCCTAAAGGCCTGAACAGTGGGGAGGAGATGGCCTTCCATCTGGGGAAATAGGCTCATATGATCTGATAACAACATTAGGCACACATGGATGTATGACGGAAGCTCATTGGAAATAACTGTAATTAGAACTACTTGAGTGTCATTCTCTATGGATTATCTGTATATAAATGTATGCATAAGCTCTTCAATATTATCTACTTAAGTCATATGAGGATATATCTGTGCGAGAGATCTCTCTATGCCAAACGATCCATAGTATTTGATTTGTTTTAGAATTCCTTAATATGATGTTATAATATTGTTTGAGCTCTGAAGCTGTAGAATACCCATTTGGATTTGTATATGGACTCATTGCAAGAGACTCTCGCTTTTCATCTTTGTAATTCTCTAGTGTACCTTTGATCTGATTTTATGCGTTTTCTGCTGCTATACGTGAGGCATCTCACTATAGGAATCCCACACTCTAGTTATGAGTAACTCCTATTGAAACATTGTTTTAATGGAATTCTTGTATTTGGATTTAATGCATGTGACTACTTATCATATAAGGGGACATTAGCCGATCCACGGCTGGATGTTTTTGTGTCCAATTTAGGGCTACTATATGACATATACCATGCATAGAATATGGCTGTTGCCCATCTGTGGGCTTTAACTTTCATATTAACTTTTGTTTTATGTGGATTAATGTTATATATAACAAACATTGTAAGATGGCCGCCGCCATTGAATGTATGGTGTGAGTCCCCTTTCTATGTCCAACCCAGGGTTGCTAATAAAGAACTGTTGGCACTAAAACCCCCCCTGAGAGTGCTGTTTTCTTGTTCATATTGAACGCGGAGGAAATCTGGGAGCAGTCATATATATATATATATATATATATATATATACATATATATATTACCTACTGGCGGTCGCCAGTAGGTAGTTATAGTTAGGACCTACTTTCCATAGGAAATCCACAACATTCTATTTGGAATAACTTTGGCGCCGGTGGACGAATCTTCGCAAATTTCTCCAAGAAAATGGCCTGCTCGGTTCCACTCCTTCCCTGAAAGATTGGGGGTGATTCGTCAAGTGGGGGCTGAGAAAAAAGGGGGTCCCAAAACGTGTTTTCCCTATGCAATTTTCCATAGGGACCTTTAGCCATGGCTACAGCCTGAACGGCTGAATGGAATTACACCAAATTTGGCAGAGAGGTAGAGTTCGGTTTGTAGATTGTGCATTTTGTTAAATGGTGTAAATCCGTTCAGTAGTTACTGAAAAAAATTACAAGTAAAATCCTAGCGATATCTAGAGCGGAGTACGGCACGCGTACGGAGCCCGTACAATTACGAGCGCGAGCTGCATGCTGATTGGTTGTCAACTGTTTGTCAACATTCCAAACCAGGAAGTGTTGGCAGCCATCTTGTTCGTCGCTAGAACCTAGTCACAAGAAAACAGTAAAACAAAGTGAGAAATAAGGAAAGGGGGCAGGGTAGAAACATCCTGACCCTCTAGGATGGCTCAGGGGGTCGTTCATGAATTTTTAGGCTAAATTTTTTTTTTTTAAATAGAAAAATCGCGGGGTACACGTAGGAAATCCATACAATTACGAGCATGAGCTGCAAGCTGATTGGCTGTCAACTGTCTGTCAACACTGCAAACCAGGAAGTGTTGGCAGCCATAACTATCATGCTCTCGTAACCTGCACAATCTCGTGGCACAGCAATAGCGCAGAGATACCCCTTCGGGAGTCTAGTCTGGCGCTTTATAAGAATATAAAATAAATAAAATAAATAAAATAAATGTTGTTGGTCGCAAGAACCGAGTCATAAGGAAATAGGAAACCAAAGTTGAGAAATAAGGAAAGGGGGCAGGGTAGAAACATCCTGAACCTCTAGGGTTGCTCAGGGGGTCGTTCATGGATTTTTAGGCTATTTATTCTAAACAAAAAATGTAAATAGAAATCAGGGGGTACGCGTACGGAAATCCATCGATTACGAGCACAAGCTGCATGCTGATTGGCTGTCAACGCTCCAAACTAGGAAGTGTTGGCTGCCATCTTTTAATGAAGTATGCGGGGGGTCATGGCCCTCGTACATGCCCCAGGGACCGCCACCTTCCTGGGGCTTTAATATTTAAAAAAGGGGGGTCCGTGATGGCACGGACCTCCTAGCCCCGGGAATTACCACTTTTTGGGGCTTTTTAATGTTGGGAGGGGGTTGTGTGGTCTCCATCCTGGAGCTCTTGATGGCTCTGGGGATCACCATCTCTCAGGGCCGACTCCTTCAGTGTCCC
This sequence comes from Lissotriton vulgaris, assembly GCF_964263255.1. Classification (NCBI taxonomy): domain Eukaryota; kingdom Metazoa; phylum Chordata; class Amphibia; order Caudata; family Salamandridae; genus Lissotriton; species Lissotriton vulgaris. Next base: position 101,684,645 of record NC_141696.1, read on the forward strand.
GGGGTGTCTACCCCGGGACACTGCTGTTTGTTATGGTAGGGCGGGAGCGTCGTGGCTCCCACTTTAGCACAGGAAACCGGTTTCCTATTTGAAAGAGAGAGCAAGTTAAGCTGCTGTGTCTTTCAAGTAGGAAAGCAGATTGCTTTTCGTTAGAGAGAGCATACAAACTGCTCTCTCTGACAAAGTAATGCCGGCTCTCGAAGGACGCGGGGAGCCGGCTGGGACCGTGGGGGTATTGGTGTTCCTCACACTTTCCCTAATGATATTTTTTGAGTCCCGGGGAATGGGTTCCTTAGCAGCTCCTTAAACATTCGTACATTTAATTTCTGTAAAATCCTTTTATTTATGTTGGGGAACAGAGTATTCCTCTAGTGACTTTGTCATCCATGTATGTTTTTTACTTTTTCTTTATTTGAATTCCGTTTTATTTACAGTATATTTCTACCTCTCTTAAGAATGAGTTCCACAGCGTAGCATCCTATTTGTGTAGTTTTCCTTTGTGTATCTTTTGTGCAGCCTTCTTTTGTGTTTTTTTTTTATCTGAGTTTTTTAATTCAGTGCTTCATCCAGTGTTTTGAATATAGCCATATATCTGTAGACATGTACTTTACTCCTTTTCTTTGCTTCCCTCCACCCTAATTGACATCGTAATGGGGTGAGTCAAAGCATGGCACTGGTGTCGTCACTGTTTTAAGTTTGCAACACTGTAGGTAGGATAAATAAATAAAGCACTTGACACAATGCAGAGTGACACTATTTATTGTATTTATTTTTCAAATGTTTTCAAAATAAAATACACTCATGTACAAAATATTGTTGCTTTATTTGCAAGATAAATATCTAATATAATTCATATGAATCACCACATATGCTGATATTACAGTAAAGATAAAATGAAGTGTTTATGTTTTTGTACAAGGAGCTACAACATGAGAAATTCAGTATGGAAAATCAACAAAACAATTTGGAAGACAGTTACACTCATGTACAAATTATTGTTGCTTTATTTGCAAAATAAATATTTAATATAATTCATATCAATCACCACATATGCTAATATTACAGTAAAGATAAAATGAAGTGTTTATGTTTTTGTACATGGACCTACAACATAAGAAATTCAGTATGGAAAATCAACAAAACAATTTGGAAGACAATTTTGAAATTAGTAACAGTGTCATAGAAGAGCTGAACATACTTTTTACAAGTAGGGAGAATGAAGAGGAAGATATAAATGCTGCAGATATGAGCTGTGATTTCCTAGACTAAACCTTAGATGTTGATTTTCTGGAAGCATTAGATGACATCGAGTATGATCATATGAGTTTTGAAATTGATAATCAGAAATATGAAATACATGATGACATTATTTCAGAAGCTCTATTAAGTTTTGAGATGTTATAAGAATACATTTATTAAAGTGGTTTGAGACATTCTTGTTGCAGAATTGTAATCATTCAGCTAGTACTGAAGTACTCATGTTGCAAAGTGGGCCTTAGGGCATGGACTGCTTGAAACCCCTATAGACTATGTATGCAGTTTTTCATGCACCGGCAAATTTGTCTTTTATACCTTTAATTCCCCAGTCTCTTTCCTTACACTTCCAGGAAACACTAATACACTTCTAGAAAGGCAGGCAGTGTCAAATTTCTTACTGACTTCGGCTAAGGTAGTTGTTACAACAAAAAGGCTCGATAAAGGGCCTGCAGTTTGAATACAAATATGAAATAGAATAGTTGATAACAATAGCCAAGAAAGGCAGGAAGTAGGTGTGTGTGTACGTGTAGATCGTGTGTTGATTGAGTGGAAGATGAATAATGTAAAAAAAGCTGCAAGTGTGCAAATCACTCACTGCCATTCACGGGTAGTAGTTACCAAGAAGGGTCAATAAAAGGCCTGTAGTTTGAATTAGAATAACAAACAGAAGATTTGATAACCATAGACTATACTGGCTTTTTTAAAAATATTGGTAGACTTTTATTAAGCTTTTTATTATACATGTACGGCAGGAAGTGTGTGAATTACCCACTGCCATTCACGAGTAATAGTTACCAAGAAGGCTCAATAAAGGGCCTGTACTTTGAATTTGTATTGAAAGATGAATAATTGATAACCCTAGCCAAGAAAGGCAGCAAGTGCGCAAATTTCTCAGTGCCTTCGGCCGGGGTAGTAGCTACAACAAAAAGGCTCGATAAAGGGTCTGCACTTTGAATAGGCATATGAAATTGAACAATAATTGATAACCCCTGTCAAAAAGGCAGTGAGTAGGTGTGTGTATGTGTGGATGATGTGTTGATTGAGTGGAAGATGAATAAGGTGAAAAATAACAAAGGCAGCAGACCTGCACAATACCTACTGCCGTGTCAGGGAAGTGGATGTTTGGATTTCCAGTCCATTACCTAGAGTGGGAGCTGCATTCCGCAGTGAGAGTATTGAGAAACTGCTTCCACATGTAAGTAAGCAAGGAAGTGCATAAAGTACACACTCCCGACACTGGGTGGTAGGGTTGAAAAATAACAATATTGGCCCCTTTCTGGGGTTATAAAAAAGGTGAAAAATAAGAAAGGCTGCAGATGCGCAAAGTACCCACTGTCTTGTCAGGGAAGTGGCTGTTTGGATTTCAAGTCAATTACACAGACTGTGCGTTGGACTCTGCAGTGGGAGCCTGACAAATGGGTACTATATCTAAGCAAGCAATGGAAGTGCACAAAGTACACAAACTGTGCGGGAGAAAGGATGCAAGGAAGGACGCAAGTGTGCAAATTACCCACTGCCATTCATGAGTAATAGTTACCAAGGATGCTCAATAAAGGGCCTGTACTTTGAATTTGTATTACAAGAAGAATAATTGATAACCGCAGCCAAGAAAGGCAGCAAGTGTGCAAATTTCCCACTGCTTTCGGTTGGGGTAGTAGCTATAACAAAAAGGCTTGATAAAGGGTCATGAGTTTGAATCAGAATATGAAATTCAAGAATAATTGATAACCCCAGCCAAGAAAGGCAGCAAATATGTTTGTGTACATGTGGATGATGTGTTCATTGATTGGAAGATGAATAAGGTAAAAAGTTAGAAATGTTGAAGATGCGCAAAGTAAGCATTGTCTTATCATGGAAGTGGATATTTGGATACCGAGCTCATTGCAGACTGTGCGTCGTAAGAAAGGATGCAAGTGTGGAAATTACGCACTGCAATTTACGGGAAGTAGTTAACAAGAAGGTTGAATAAAGGGTGTGTACTTTGAATTTGTATTAGAAGAAGAAGAATTTATAACCTCAGTCAAGAAAGGCAGCAAGTGTGCATATTTCCAACTGCTTTTGGTGGGAGTAGTTACAACAAAAAAGGTTGATAAATGTCTAATGAATAATGTTGAGGACAGATATGTTTCTGTTTTTTATGAAGTTGATAGACTGTTTCACGTAACAGAAAAGTAAATCGCAATAAATGTATAGAAATGTAAGTTTACTAAAATCAAGATTAATATGTGAGTATGGACTGCTTGGCGAAGATGCTGTTGCAGCAGTTTATCTGCTTGGTGCAGCAGCAGGTGAGTTGCCCTGCAATTTTTGTGTTGCAGCTCAAGCAAAGATGTTGTGGTGCAAGTTCTTCACGAGTCGCACTATATTGGCTGTGTGAAAGAAGTCTTTTTTGGATGGATTACCCTTTGAAAGAGTTGTTTGGTAAATTTTCCAGATTACTAACGGAGCATTAATCTGTTTTTGCCCTGCAGGGATAGTAAATAAGTTGCAAATTAGAGCTTTTTTCTTCTTCTTTGGAGGCTCATCTTCTACATTTTCTACACCAATCGTTTCAGTTGTTTAAAAAAAAATCTTCAGGCAAATATAGAACTCTTCTCTTTAATGGTGTTAGTAAATCAGAAGGAGGCAATTTTCCTGTCTTAGGCTCCATACGAACAATAGCCTGAAATGGATGCACACATTTAATAAGAATAGACTCATAGGTATTTAAATCCATCAGTTCAAAAGGACTAATTACGAACTCATGATTATTATGCACAGCTCAAGCAGGCATTTTGTTCTTATCTAATTTGTTATAAAAAATATTTAGAAATACGCTGATCAGAATCCAAATCAAAACAATTCTCTACCAACAAATAAGTTGCAAAATGCTTCCACTCATTATTATTCTCCTTTTTTACTTTTAAATACAGATGAACAGTCCTGGTTTGATTTTTATAATGAGTACGTTGAAAACAAATAGAAGAATAATTTGATGTTTCAAGTGAAATCACCTTAAACTTTGTAAAATGGTGTTCAAAATTTTCTACAGTAGAACATTGTACATTCTGTTCCACATTTTCTTCTATTAATATCTGAGTTTCTGCACTGTCTTCCTGAGGACCAAAGTAACTAAGCTGAATTTCATCAGAGACATTTGTTCCATCTGATACAGATGCACTGAAAAGAGTACTGTTCAACTATTTTTAACATTAGTTCTGGAATTTATACGTAATACAATGTTCTGACTAATTTCCTGATTTGAGTTTGATGAACTGGTAACATTCTGAATTGGTGAAAAACACTTCGCCATTCTTTTCTAGAAAGACAAGCCAGAGAATGACCTTTGAAACCGGTATTTTCTCTCACTCTGCAAGAGTCTAGTCCTTGCCACATCTTAATATTTTCTTTAACAATTTTCTTAATATAGTTATGTGAGAAATTGCATACAAAAATTAATAGATTCTTGACTTACAGTATAAATACTAATACCATTGCAAGTGTTCACTGGAGTTTTAGGACGTCTCCCTAAAAGTTCCTCAGCTAACACTTCTTTTGCATTTCTAGGAACAATTTTCTCTTTCACAAAAGCACTACCATTTATAACCTCATAGGCACGACTACTAGTGTTATCTGCATGCAACAAATCATTACTCTGAAGATAGCTCTTATCATTAAAAAAAGGCTCAGAACTTGAACTATGGTTCCATTCACCCAAAAAAACCTCTGAAAAATTACTTCTGTTAGTTTCTCTTTTTTTGCACTTACTTTTGGCCTTCATTAAAGGGATTGGTTTATCTAGTGATTGCATTGTATTGATTACTAAAACAAATTTTTAAAAAATCAATTTGAAAGCCTTCTGAAGTAGAATTTGTAGTTTTCTTTTTCTTATAATATGCAGTTTTAAAAAATGTGAACATATAGTAGAATTGTGTCTGCATTAAATAAATGAAGGCTGAATTTTCTAGTGTTCAACGTTTAAGAAAATCAAGATTGTATTGAATGTTTTCTGTAGTGCCAGCGGTCTTGGTATCTAGTTGTGAACTCTACTGAGCACAGAATTAATTGAAGGCTTTTCTCAGCACACATAATGAAGAGAAATTTACATGCAAAAGTGAATTGAAATCGTGAACCCTGCTGTCCGTAATGTGCATTGAAGGTACTAATTGACACAAACATCGATGAATGCTATTTTGTACAGTTAATAGAATCTGAGGACAGAGTAGAATTGTATCTGTGTTAAGGAAAATAATGTTGAATGTAATGCTGTCCTTAATGTAGAAGGAAAGCTGAATTTAAGTTGTGAACGCAGCTGTCTGCAGTCTAGATTGAAGGCAGTTGTTGACACAAAGATCGATGAATGTTATTTTATCACAGATAACAGAATCTGAGGACACAGTAGAATTGTCTCTGCCTTAAGGAAAGGAAGGCTGAATACAATGCTGTCCTTAATGTAGAAGGATGGCTGAATTCAAGTTGTGAACGCAGCTGTCCGCAGTGTAGAATGAAGGCAGTTGTTGACACAAAGATTGATGAATGCTATTTTGTCAAAGTTAACAGTATCTGCGGACACAGTATAATTGTCTCTGCCTTAAGGAAAGGGAGGCTGAATACAGTGCTGTCCTTAATGTAGAATAAAAACTGAATTCAAGTTGTGAACGCAGCTGTGCGCAGTGTAGATTGAAGGTAGTTGTTGACACAAAGATTGATGAATTCTATTTTGTCACAGTTAACAAAATTTGAGGACACAGTATAATTGTCTCTGCCTTAAGGAAAGCAAGGCTAAATACAATGCTGCCCTCAATGTAGAAGGAAAGCTGAATTGAAGTTGTGAACTGAGCTGTCTGCAGTGTAGATTGAAAGCTCTAGTGAGCAGTTATAGATGAATGCTATTTGTGACATTCTTTTACAAAATCGGAAAACATAAAATCCATTAGGCTCTACCTTAACTAAAGCAAGGCTGAATTCAATGTTTTCTGTAGTAGTGGAGCTCTTGCTATGAAGTTTTGATTTTTACTGACCGCAGAATATATTGAAGGCTGTTGTTAGACAGATATTGTAGATAATTTTTGTTCCAAAGCTGAAATCAAGTTTTGAACCCTTCTGTCCGCAGTGTAGATTGAAGGCAGTTGTAAGCCTGCCTTAACGCTGTGGCAAGACTTATCACCGGAACCAGGAAATATGATCATATATCCCCGCACCTGAAAGTATTAAACTGGCTACCGTATGAAGCAAGAATCCAAATGAAGATAGCATGCATCACACACAAAGCATTACACGACAACACCCCAAGATATCTAGCCAAGAAAATTCAGTTGTCCGGTGGCAACAGACCAGCTAGGAGTGCTGAGGAGTTGCTACTACGGCCAGCCTTCTTCCGAAAGAAAAAAACCTATGACAGAGCGTTCTCAGGAGCTGCCCCCAGAATTTGGAACTCACTCCCTCCAAACATCAGGAAGATCCAGAATCTGGTAACATTCAAGCGGGAAGTGAAGAGCCTGCTGATGAATAGATACATTACTTAGAACACTGTTCATGGTTCTGATATACTACTGCCTAGTACAGATCATGTACGCCATTATAAAGGGAGACATAGGCAATACTATAATGGAATACGTATCCTATGATATGAGAACAACCTAAAGGCCACTAGTAATGGTTATTTTGAACCTATACCGAGCTACCTCATATTTGTTATATATACATGCTTTTGTTAGTAATTTTGTCATAGCATATTTATGTACGCTAACGTTCACAGGTGTTACAAATATATATATCATCTACCTCACAGCGGTTGCTCGCTAACTGTTTATATATATGTTAACCCTTTTCCTCGCTCATGTTAAGCGCTCTGATACCCACGGGTCTTGTTCGCGCTATACAAAACTTTATAATAAATAAATAAATAATAAATAAATAAATAGAAGGAAAGCTGAATTCAAGTTGTGAATGCAGCTGTCCGCAGTGTAGTTTGAAGGCAGTTGTTGACACAAAGATCGATGAATGCTATTTAGTCGCAGATTACAGAATCTGAGGACACAGTAGAATTGTCTGCCCTTAAGGAAAGCAAGGCTGAATACAATGCCGTCCTTAAAGTAGAAGGAAAGCTGAATTTAAGTTGTGAACACAGCTGTCTGCAGTGTAGATTGAAGGCAGTTGTTGACACAAAGATCGATGAATGTTATTTTGTCACAGATAACAGAATCTGAGGACACAGTATAATTGTCTCTGCCTTAAGGAAAGCAAGGCTAAATACAATGCTGTCCTTAATGTAGAAGGAAAGCTGAATAAAAGTTGTGAACCCAGCTGTCCGCAGTATAGATTGAAGGCAGTTGTTGAGACAAAGATCGAAGAATGCTATTCAGTTACGGATAACAGAATCTGAGGACACAGTATAATTGTCTCTGCCTTAAGGAAAGAATGGCTGAATACAATGCTGTCTTTAATGTAGAAGGAAAGCTGAATTCAAGTTGTGAATGCAGCTGTCCGCAGTGTAGTTTGAAGGCAGTTGTTGACATAAAGATCGATGAATGCTATTTAGTCACAGATTACAGAATCTGAGGACACAGTAGAATTATCTCTGCCTTAAGGAAAGCAAGGCTGAATACAATGCCGTCCTTTTTTTTTATTTAACATTTCTTTATTCGGTACATTTTTGCATTAGTCCCTTCCCAGCTTTAGTCCCTCCCCACCCATGCCCAGCCAGCTTATACATTTTTTTTTTTGGTGAAAAATTTCATTGCGAAAACATAAATATAAACACTTGTTTCACTAGTTCTTGCTGAATATGATAACATATACTGAATAACATATTAACACATTTAAAGAAAAAGGAAGAGGAGAAGAAAAGAAGAAAAGAAAAGTAACTAGATTATTAGATCGATAAATTATATAAGTTAGGTATATTTATTTTCTATTTCCATACTCATTCGTCCATTCATTAGCATGTTATTAAGTCATGTTATTTTCACATGATTTATAAGTTACTTGCTGCCTATCATTATTCGTTATTTTGCAGCCAATTAATTTGGGGGTCCCAAATCTCGAGACCCCTTTTTTTCCTTTGTAACCCCTTCCTCCTGTATATAGCTATTTCTAGGCTATAGCTAGCTAGGAGTCTTGATCGCCACTGTTGAAATAGCGGAGGCGTTGGATCCAGCCATCCAGTTGCCAGACAGATCCTAAAGATGGCCATAGATATGGATATCAAGCCCTGTGTTTCTCTGGATCTTAAACCTTGTTCTAATCCCAACATTATTTCTGTTGTCGTGATAACGATTGGACTTTGAAAGATTTCAGAAAGAAATTTAGAGATTTCTGATCTGATAATAGTTAGTGAATGGCATGTGGCAAATATGTGTACTATATCGGCGGCATGTGTAGCACATTTTGGACAATTCGTACCTTTCCCTATACTCCATTTTGCAATCTGAAACGGTGTGTAATATAGTTGAAAGAAAGTCTTATAATATTGAGCCTGTAATTTCGTAGATATTAGTGATGTTTGAGAGAGTTGAAATGCTGATTGTACGCCGTCTATAGTGATATTTAGTTTATTTAGCCATTTGAGACTATGTCTATCCAGGTCATCTGGTAGCAGTGAGATTAACGTTTTATAGATATCTCCTATTTTAATAGGAGTCTTGCCTATAATATCTTCTATAATCGAGACTTTATGGAACTCAGCCCTACCTCCCCCTTTTTTAGTTATGAAATCTCTAATTTGGAGGTATTTAAAAAAATCCCTATGTTCAAGCCCAAATTCCATCTTTAGTTCCTCAAAAGATTTAATGGCCAATGGTGAAAAAAATACCCCCAAATGTGTAATTCCTGTATTGATCCATCTGATCGTGCATGTATCGTGAAATATTCCTGGGAGGTTATGATTTCGGATGATATTAGTGTAATACGAGTATCTGCCAATTCCTAGTAATTTACTGATATTAGACCAAGCGCTATAGATACCTAACAGTGTTTTAAATCGGACTTTTTTGAAGTGATTGTCATATGTTAGTCGCCATAAATGGTCACTTGTTTCTGTTCCCAGAATAAGTCTGCATGGAGAAGGGACTTCCCCTTTAATAGTCGCAGAATCATCCGACATAAGTAAGCCTTTGCTATAGCTCAACAATGAAGCCCACCAATATATTTTAAGATTTGGGGCTGCAAGACCCCCTCTCACTCTCGGAAGTGAGATGTGCTTATATGCTCGACGTGTCTTTTGATATCCCCATATGAATCGAGAAAAAAGTGTTTCAATTTGTTTGAATATTAGTGTTTCAAAATTTAAACATATAGTACGAAAAAAATATAAAAACTTCGGTAAGTAAATCATTTTAATTACATTGCATCTCCCTATGAGAGTTAAATGTAAATTGTTTAGTCTGCTCAAGCTGTCCGATGATTGTTTTAGGAGAGGATCTATATTAATTTTGACGAGTTCGTCCAAGTTAGATGTGATATTAACACCAAGATATGTAGCATTTCTGACTATTCTTTCATCGCTTAAATTTATATTCTTGTTGATTATTATTTGGGTTTTATTTTCGTTTAATTTATATCCAGAGATTTTTCCAAAACATAAGGCCTCTTCTTCCAACAGCTTTATTGTAACATCTGGATTACTTGTGGTGATCGCGATGTCATCGGCGTAAGCTAATATTTTAGTATTTCCGTTCAATGTTTTTATTGGTAAAATATTTTGATTACATTCTAGTTTACTGATAAAGGGATCGATGAATATTGCAAATAATAGGGGTGAGCATGGACATCCTTGTCTGGTTCCCCTGGTTATTTTAATCTTGCCCGTCATTCCGCCATTTATCATCACAACAGCTTCTGGTTTATAATATAAACTCTGAAGAGCATTAATGAATTGTTCTCCTATTCCACTTTTTATCATGGCTGTCCAAAGATATTGCCAGGAGACCCTATCGAATGCTTTTTCTGCATCCAATAATATTAGTGCCATAGGGTCTCCCGTAACCTCTGTTATATCGAATAGTGTAATCACCCTTTGTACATGATCTGTAGTTGAGCGACCGGGGACAAATCCGTGTTGTCGTACCGATACGATTTTATGGATGATCGGGGCTAATCGGGTGGCTAACATCTTAGAGTAGATTTTTGAATCACAATTAATCAAAGTTATGGGGCGGTATGATCCAAGTTCAGTTGGATCCTTGTTTTTTTTGGGGAAGATTACTATTTTTGCCATTGACCAGGATTTTGGTGGTTTTCCCGTTATAAATACTTGAATCATAAGGGCCGTGAGTATTACTTTAAGTGGTTTATAAAATTTTACATAAAATTCGACTGGTATACCGTCCAGTCCTGCAGCTTTCCCCGAAGGCAAGCTGTTGATAGAGAGTAGAATCTCGATCCATTGGGGTATAGCTTCAAGGCTATCATAATCATTTTGCAAGAATTTAGGTCTCGGTTCTTGGTCTAAGTATGTGTTAATTAAATGTTGATTTTTATCAGTCTCTGTATATAGATTTTGGTAGTATGCCTGAAATGTTGTTTTAATTGATTCTGGGTCTTGAGTTAATTGATTATTTTTATCTTTGATTTCTTTTATAGTATTGGTGATATTTTGGTTTCTTGTTCGGATAGCTAAATGGTGCCCTACTTGTTCATTTAGTTCGTATGCCTTTTCTTTATTTGAGATAGCTTTGTCAATAGCTCTTGTAGCAAAGATTTCAATGATTCTGTTTTTGGCTATTGACACCTTTTGTAATACACTGTCAGTGTTTTGACCCGCTACAACAGTTTTTACAAGTTCCTCCTCCGCTTCGGCTAGTTTCTTATTTAATTCAGATATTGTTTGTTTTTTTCCTTGTTATTTCTTATGGAAAATCGGATTGTTTCACCCCGGATAGCAGCTTTGAGTGTGTCCCAGACCACATCCAATGATGTACTGCCAATATTATCTTCCAGGAATTCTGGTATCCATTTTTCCATCATTTGGCAGTATTTTTCGTTCATTAATAGTGTCCTTTCAAATGTCCAATTAACCTGATCTTGCTGTATTCTATCAATATCTATTGTTAAAAGTAAGGGGTTATGATCCGAAAACACCATAGGGAGTTTTTCCAGGTGGCACTTTGTTATAATAGTATTTGAGACTAGCATATAATCCAATCTTGAGAATGTTTGATGGGGATGTGAAAAATAGGTGTATCCCGTATTTTGGGGGAACTTATATTGCCATAAATCTATTAATCCCTGTGTTTTACATAGTGTTACAAATTCCCCAAACACCCTAGGTTTCCTACCATTATATTTGAAATTTTGAGCATAGGTCCAATCTGACGGTAGGTTTAGATTAAAGTCCCCGCACATAACAATCGGTAGTGGCCAGTCGGATAATTTGCTGGTGATAAATTCCAAGAGATCTGAATCGTCAGTAACATATCCATAAATGGAGCAGATAGTTATGCGTTTCCCAGCCCCATAGATGCATTCGGCGATCACCCATCTCCCGAATTTATCTGCAGCAGTGCGGGGAAATTTAATTTCTTTATCTGATGCCAGGATAGCAACACCGCGGGTTTTAGTAGCTTGTGTTGTGGCTGTAATCAATGTGTATCCCAAAGTTTGTAATAGTTTTTTTTCCCGTCCTTCTATATGCGTCTCTTGGAGGCAAATGATGTTGGCTCCGATTGATCGAAGAGCTATAGCTACATTTTGCCTTTTACGTATATCATTGAATCCACAGATATTAGTGGAAACAATTTTTAATGTGGCCATCGAAATTTGGGATTTTTTTCAGAGTATTCTGGCTGTCTAAGTTGTATTTGTGGCTTTGACGACAAGTTACTAGTAGGTGTAATTTTATCGGTAGTTAGTAATGTAAGCTGGGTGAGCCCCGCCCCCTCACCCCCTCCCCCCTCTCCCTTACCATCCCTCCCCGTTCAAGATGAACAAGCCCTCCCCCCCCTTACTTGAGGCGTCTTGGGTCATGGTTCCCCCAAGTGTGTGTGTCTGGGCGGTCCGGTCTTCCCTGCCCTCTCCGAGACCCAGCTTATATACCTTAGATGGCCCAATATACTAATAGGTAAGTGCTTTTAGAAATATACGACTATTTATTCCTACTCTATTTAAATTCAATTCAAAAGTATAAAAAAGAGATGGAAAAGTATAGGGTAGAGAATTACATTATTCGGTTTACATCCACCTCCCGCCCAATTATATTTGAGGAATCATTAAGTCCTTTAGGTTTAACATCATATCGGAGATTTATAGTCTCTATCTTTAATTACGCTTTAGGATTAGTTGTGATTTTGGGGGAGCAATGAGAGCCAATCTCGGTAAGTTCTTTCAAGTATGCCTCTGCCAGGATTTCACTTGTAAAGCTTCTAGTAGATCCCTTATAGATGATTTTCAGACGTGCAGGGTTTTGTAGATATACGGTGGCACCTATTTTTTCAAAAGGGGCGAAAAGTTGTCGCAGCCTCCACCGGCGTTCTACGGTCGCATGAGCAAAGTCAGGGCGTGCGAAGAAGATGATTCCTTTAAATTCTCTTTTGCTAGTCGGTCTGGCAATATCGTAAATAATTTCTCTCAAAAGAAAGTTCCCAAAGTGGACCAGCATAGCTCTTGGGTATTTGTTTCCCTTATGTGAATGTTTCGGGGCTGACAGGGGAAAGCGATGAGCCCGTTGAATCTCTCTCTCTAGATCCCACAATTGTATTTCTGGGAGGGCTGTCTTTAAGAGTTCCGATATGAACCCCTTTGGATCATTTCCTTCTGCTCCTTCTGGAATTCCCAGAATTGGTAAGTTGTTTCTCCTCCCTCTATTTTCCAAATCTTCCACTTTGGTCATAAGATCATCAATTATGCCTGACTGTTGCTTTTCCTTGGTTTGTAGATTGAGTACATCTGACTCGAGATTCTCTGTACGAGTTTCGATTGATTTCATTCTGTCCACTATTTCAGAACAAGTATTGTCGATTTTTTGAATGGAGCCCTGTAGTTTTTGAATTGCAGCATGATTGCGTTGATTATCTGTTTTCAAATCCGCATGAAAGTGCTTTATAGACTTGAGAACATCGCTCAAGGATGTTTCTGAATGGTTTTCTAATCTCATACTCTCTTTATCCATGCTTTCGGTTCCTCCTTCTTCGTTGGTCAGTTGTTTATGATTGGGTCTCCCATCTAATTTAGGAGTTGAGTTTTTCTTTGTATGTCTTTTCTTAGCCTTGATTTGCTCAGGATTGCTACCCTGATCAGTAGTTTCATCATAGATTGGTCGTTGCGCTCTCCTATATTTTGTCTTCCTTTTATCTCCTCTTTTTTCGGGAGTGTTGTCTTGCCTTGACTCATTTGTTTCCTTCTCGTCAGGGTGGTCTGGGGCAACTATGGTGGTAGCATCCGGTTCTTGATCATCGCTCGTTCCATTACTCTCTGTTGTATCACCGGAAATTGATAGTCCAGTTTCATATATATCAGAATCCCCATCATCAGCAGATTCTTCGTTTGACGTCCCTGAGCGACAAGGTTGTATTGTCGTGCAAGACTGTTCTGGTTCTGGTTCCAAATTGTCTTTGCTCATAGATGTTGCCTTAGTAGATTCATTATCATGAGACTGATGTTGTAAGATCACATCTTCTAATGCTCCAACTATGTCGATACCATTGCTGACATGTTTTGCTTTGATTCCTTTTCCAGGAGGGAGGTCGTTTGCTGGCTCTTCACGGTTTAGGTCTAATTCAAGACTTTGAGTATCTGACAAGGTACTTTGGGGTTTTCCATTTTTCCCTCCAACGTTTGAGTTTTCCTGATTTTCCAGATGAAGTGGGCTGAATATAGTAGAGATCCTAGGTTGATTCGCCCCTGGTTGTCCAGTAATTTTAGCTGCTGCTTTTAGATCTTTGATGGTTTGTAGGCGTTTTGCTTTTTTAGCCATAAGTTCTAACTGTTCCTTGGTATTAGTGTCATTATTATCTTCATTGTCTTCCTTAGTATCACTGTACATGCAGTTATTTAATTTTTTATGTTTCTTTATTTTGCTTATCGATTCCTTTTTTTTTTCTTTTTCTTTCTCATTTTTGTTTTGACTTGTGCATTTAGTCTTATTTTTCTCCTTGCTTTCTTTACTTTTTTGTTTTTCATGACTTTCTTTCCTGATTTTATCTATCTTGTCTGTTTGATCTTCTTGCGCTTTGGATCCTCTTGTCTCAATTCTTCTATGTGTACTATTGTTATAGATTAGTTTCTGTGAGCCAATCCCTGTTGCTTGCTTCGGGATGTCTTCTCTGTCCTCTATACCTGTGTTTTTTAAGGTTACTTCACCTTGATCGGTATGTGCCTCTGTCATTTCTGACGCTTTCTGGATTTTGGTTATCTCCTTCTCAGAGCTAGTTTGATCCATCATTTTATCTGTAGTTCTGCACCTCTTAGTCCACTCGTCTTTACCCCTTCTCTGTGTTATGTCCCTTGTTGTAGACACAGTTGAAGTTGTTGCGTTAGAAACTTTCCTTGGTCCACACGAGCGTCTAGCGTTCTTCTTTGGTTTGTTGGCAAGAGGTGCAGTTGTTATCTCTCTTGTCTCTCTTGTTGTTTTCTTTCTTATCCTTGATTGTCTGTTGTTGCTTGCAATTGCGATTTCTATGGCTACTTCAGGTCGATCCAAACCGGGTGCTATGCCAGTCCTGCTAGTTATTGCAGTAGTTATAGGGCTTATAAAGGTTATAGAGGTTATAGTTTTCAACCGTAATGCTGCATGCGCTGTATGTGTCTTAGCCGGTGAGAGAAAAAATGTTGCTAATCGTATCTGTATTGCATTTTTTGTCAGGTTTGTCATGGGAGAGCTCTCCGAAAACTATTGACCACCTCTCAGTTTTTTCCTGTAGAAGGAAAGCTGAATTTAAGTTGTGAACACAGCTGTCTGCAGTGTATATTGAAGGAAGTTGTTGACACAAAGATCGATGAATGTTATTTTGTCACAGATAACAGAATCTGAGGACACAGTATAATTGTCTCTGCCTTAAGGAAAGCAAGGCTGCATACAATGCTGTCCTTAATGTAGAAGGAAAGCTTAATTGAAGTTGTAAACCGAGCTGTCTGCAGTGTAGATTGAAAGCTCTAGTGAGCAGTTATAGATGAATGCTATTTGTGACATTCTTTTACAAAATCGGAAGACATAAAATCCATTAGTCTCTACCTTAAATAAAGCAAGGCTGAATTCAATGTTTTCTGTAGAAGTGGAGCTCTTGATATGAAGTTTTGATTTTTTCTGACCGCAGAATATATTGAAGGCTGTTGTCAGGACAGATATTGAAGATCATTTTAGTTCCAAAGCTGAATTCAAGTTGTGAACCCTTCTGTCCGCAGTGTAGATTGAAGGCAGTTGTTGACACAAAGATCGATGAATGCTATTTTGTCACAGTTAACAGAATCTGAAGACACACTACAATTGTCTCTGCCTTAAGCAAAGCAAGGCTGAATACAATGCTGTCCTTAATGTAGGAGGAAAGCTGCATTCAAGTTGTGAACGCAGCTGTGCGTATTGTAGATTGAAGGCTCTAGTGAGCACAGTTATAGATGAATACTATTTGTGGCATTCTTTTACAAAATTGATGCTCCCGTTTTTTGTTTTTGATGAGGTTGATAGACTGTTTCACGTAACACAAAAGCTCATCGCAATAAATGCATAGAAATTTAAGTTTACCAAAATCAAGTTTAATATGTGAGTATGGACTGCTTGCCGCAGTTGATGTGCTTGGTGCAGCAGCAAGTGGGCTGCCCTTCAATCTTTGTGTTGCAGCTCAAGCAAAGTTGTTGGTGTGCAAATTCTTCATGTGTTTCACTATATTTGCTGTGGTAAAGAAGTATTTTTTTGTGTGGATTAGCCTTTGAAAGAGTTGTTTGGCAAGTTTTACAGATTACTTTTGGAGTATTAACCTTTGGCTGGGGTAGTAGCTATGACAAAAAGGTTCAATAAAGGGCCTTGACGTTCAATCAGAATATGAAATTGAAGAATAATGGATAACCCCAGGCAAGAAAGGCAGGAAGTGTGCATCTAAAGCAACAAAGTTCTGTGGAGTTTGCGATGAGGAGTTGTCCAAGCAGGACGCATTGGTAGCAAAGTCTTTATAATCAAGTTTTCTAATAAATATTGGTTGTCCATTCACAAAAGTAAGTTGAGGTATATCTCCAAAAAGTATGATATATTTTTTTCTAAATAAGTCATCTCATTCAATACGGTCACGTGGTGATGTTTTCTGGTGCACTGAGTTAGTAATATTTAGCGCTGAGCTTGAACGTACCCAGTGATGATGTGTGGTCGGGGGAGGGTACAGTAATTGAAGTAATGTCTTTTGTTGATTGAATTCTGCATCAATTCCATTTAAAAGGGACAGTATGTCTCACTGTGACATAAAATTGTTCTCTCTTCTTGTTATGATTTATGGTACACTGAGTAAGTAGTATCTTTGGCGCTGAGCTTGTACGTTCCCTGTGCAGTGTAGATTGAAGGCAGTTATTAACAGACATAGACAAATGGTTTTTGTCACTTATTTAAACAAAATCTGAAGACATACAGTAGAAACATCTCTAAACTACAGAAATGAAGGCTGAATTGTCTACTGTTCAAACTGTAAGAAAATCTGAGGACATTGTGAAATTGTCTCTGTTTTAAATAAATCAAGATTGTATTGAATGTTTTCTGTAGTGTTGGCGCTGTTGGCATCTAGTTGTCAACTCCACTGAGCGCAGAATTGGTAACCTCAGCCAAGAAATGCAGCAAAGTGTGCAAATTTTAAACTGTCTTCGGCTGGGGTAGTAGCTACAACAAAAAGGCTTGTTAAAGGGCCTTAACTTTGAATCAGATTATGAAATTGAAGAATAATTGATAACCACAGGCAGAAAAAGCAGCAAGTAGATGTGTGTATATGTGTAGATGATGTGTTGATTGAATGGAAGATAAAAAAAGGTGAAAAATAAGAAAGGCTGCAGACGTGCAAAGTACCCACTGCCTTGTAAGGGAAGTGGGTGTTTGGTTTTCCTGTTCATTATACAGACAGCGGTACAAAAGGGGGTGGTGATGGATGGAGCATCTGAATCAATCAAACACTCACACCCAGTCAAAAGATCTGGGTTTAATCCATCACCGTTCTTTAGCCCACTCTGCCACCCCAGTTCAGACATGGCTATATGCAAATCAGTCTGACCCTGTGCCTCATGGGAACAGTCCAGCCCGAACTGCCAAGCCATGTCTTCCCTGGACCGGAAACAAGCCTCCGAGGGCCGGTTTCTGGCATTCCAGCCGTCTTCAGCCCGGCTTGCTTGAATCCAGTGGCAAAGTGAGCAAGGGACTCACGTCTGAGCATACCCTGCCACACTTATGGCGGCCAAAAGCGGTACAAAAGGGGGTGGTGATAGATGTGGCTGGAATGCCAAAAACCGGTCCTCGGAAGCTTGTTCCGGTCCAGGGAAGGCATGGCTTGGCAGTGCGGGCTGGACTGTTCCCATGAGGCACAGGGTCAGACTGATTTGCATATAGCCATGTCTGAACTGGGGTGGCAGAGTGGGCTAAAGAACGGTGATGGATTAAACCCAGATCTTTTGACTGGGTGTGAGTGTTTGATTGGTTCAGATGCTCCGTCCATTACCACCCCCTTTTGTACCGCTTTTGGCCGCCATAAGTGTGGCAGGGTATGCTCAGACGTGAGTCCCTTGCTCACTTTGCCACTGGATTCAAGCAAGCCGGGCTGAAGACGGCTGGAATGCCAGAAACCGGTCCTCGGAAGCTTGTTTCCGGTCCAGGGAAGGCATGGCTTGGCAGTTCGGGCTGGACTGTTCCCATGAGGCACAGGGTCAGACTGATTTGCATATAGCCATGTCTGAACTGGGGTGGCAGAGTGGGCTAAAGAACGGTGATGGATTAAACCCAGATCTTTTGACTGGGTGTGAGTGTTTGATTGGTTCAGATGCTCCGTCCATTACCACCCCCTTTTGTACCATTATACAGACAGGGCGTCGGATTCCGCTGTGGGAGCCTGAGAAACGGGTATCTCCTCTAAGGAGTTAAGCAAGTGCATAAAGTACACACAATGTGTGGTGGAAAGGACCCAAGAAAGGACGCAAGTGTGGAAATTATCCACTGCCATTCAATGGGTAGTAGTTACCAAGAAGTTTCCAAAAAGGGCTTGGACTTTAAAGTTGAATTACTTGAAGAATAATTGATAACCCCAGGTAAACGAGGCTGCAAGTGCGCAAATTTCCCACTGCCTTCTGCCAGTGCAGTATCTACATGAAAAAGGCTTCATAAAGGGACATGAGTTTGAATTAGAATATGAAATTCAAGAGTAATTGATAACCACAGCGAAGAAAGGCAGGAAGTGTGCAAATTTCCCATTGCCTTCGGCCGGGGTAGTAGCTACAACAAACAGGCTCGATAAATGGTCTTGAGTTTGAATCAGGATATGAAATAGGTGTTATACTTAGTTTAGTTTCCATTGAGTTAGTGGTACGTGAAACAACAAGGTTTGTGGAGCTTGCGAAGATGTGTGGTCTGGACAGGACATACTGATAGTAATTGTTTTGGTCTTGTGCATTCTGGCTTAGTAAGGGCAATTGGCGATTTTGTGTAGGTTTGAGGGAGATTACTTTATTTGGTACTGTTCTTTATATGTATTGAATGAAGAATCAGTTAAATTGTGGTTGAATACGGACATGTGGTGATGGTAGGAGGTAGCGGTTACCAAGATTACATGACTATGTGGCATTGATTATAGCTGCACAATATTGGCAATTTAGTGTGTGTTAATGCAGTGATGATAAGTGGTAGAATGAGTTAATGGCACCTGAATAAACAAAGTTCTGTGGAGTCTACGATTATGCGTGGTCCAAGCAGGACGCATTGGTAGCACTTTCAAATCAAGTTTTTTTAATCAATGTTGGTTGATCATTCACAGAAGTAAGTTGAACTATATCTCCAAAAAGTAGGATATTTATTTTTGTAAATAAGTCATGTTATTCAGTACGGTCCTGTGTTGATGATTTCTGGTGCACTGAGTTAGTAACACCTTTGGCACTGAGGTTGAACGTACCCTCTGATGATACATGATTGGGGGGAGGAACAGTATTTGAAGTAATGTCTTTTGTCAATTTAATTCTGCATCAATTTCATTTAAAAGGAATTGTATGTTTCACTATAACATAAAGGTGTTCACTATTCTTGGTGATTATTTATGGTGGAGTGAGTAAGTAGTATCTTTGGCGCTGAGCTTGTACGTTCCTTGCGCAATGTAGATTGAAGGCAGTTGTTGACACAGAGATAGACGATGCTTTTGTCAGTTACTTTAAGAAAATGTGAAGACATACAGCAGAAACATCTCTAAATTAAAGAAATGAAGGCTGAATTTCCTACTGTTCAAACTTTAGGAAAATCTGAGGACATTGTGCAATTGTCTCTGTTTGAAATAAATCAAGATTGTATTGTATTGAATGTTTTCTGTAGTGCTGGCGGTCTTGGTATCTAGTTGCTAACTGTACTCAGTGCTGAAATGATTGAAAGCCGTTGTCAGCACAGATACTGAAGAGAAATTTACATTCAAAGCTGATTTGAAGTTGTGAACCCTGCAATGTAGATTGAAGGTAATACTCGACACAAACATCGATGAATGCTATTTTGTACCGTTAAAAGAATCTGAGGACATAGTACAATTGTTTCTGCTTTAAATAAATCGAGAGTAATCTGTCATACTCTGTTTTAAGAATTTGTTGCATTCTTAAATGCATAAAGGCAAGCATTAAGTTTGATACAATGCTTAGGTCATGAATAATGAGAAGTTTCATTTTCTTCAAGTGTCTTCACAACAAACTTCTCCAGATAGCTTGTGGTATTCCAATTTGTTGTCATGTTCCACAGGTAGTATAACTAAACAATGTAATGTAGCATTGAAAATGTTAACATTTGGTCATATTTTGAATATAAGGAACTTATTACAAATGTGCAACAAGGAAATGATGTTGAATATAGAATTATTCTACAAGAAATAAAAATTGGAGAAATGACTGAACATGGCAAAGAGACGATTACTTTGAAATTTGTTTCCAAAAGAAAATATTGTTCCTAAGCTGGTAGATACTTTTAAAATAATTGAGAACAACAGTAAAGAAAAGCAGCAAGTGTGAAAATATCCTACTGCCTTCAGCCAGGGTATTAGCTACAACAAAAAGGCTCGATAAAGGGCATTGACTTTGAATCAGAAAATGAAATTGAACAATAATTGGTAACCACAGCCAAGAAAGGCAGTTAGTGTGCAAATTTCCCACTGCCTTCGGCCGGGGTTGTAGGTACAAGAAAAAGGCTCAAAACAGGGCCACGAGTTTGTATCAGAATATGAAATTCACGAATAATTGATAACCCCAGCCAAGAAAGACAGCAAGTGTGCAAATTTCCCACTGCCTACGGCAAGGGTAGTAGCTACAACAAAAAGGTTCAATAAAGGGCCATGAGTTTGAATCAGAATATGAAATTCAAGAATAATTGATAACCCCAGACAAAAACAGTAGCAAGTTGGTGTGTTTTATGTGTAGATGATGTGTTTCTTGAGTGGAAGATAAAAAATTTGAAAAATTAGAAAGGCTGCAGACGTGCAAACTATCCACTGACTTGTCAGGGAAGTGGATCTTTGGATTTCCACCTCATTGTACGGATAGGGCGTCGAATTTTGCAGTGGGATGCTAAGAAATGGATACCACATAGAAGGAAGCAATGTGAGTGCATTAAGTTACCACTGTGGGTGGTAGGGCTGAAAAATTACAACACCAGGCCCATTTTAGGGACTGTAGTTTGAATTAGAATAATACTTGGCAATGGCTGCAAGAAAGTTAGCAGGTAGGTGTGTTTGAGGTAGTGGATGCAGAATACAGTGAAAAGGAAGAAAGGTAGCAGATGCGGAATGAACCCACTGTCTTGTAAAGGAAATGGGTGTTTGGTTTTCTAGTGCATTACAGACTGTGAGTCGGATTCCGCAGTGGGAGCCTGAGAAACGGGTATCTCATCTAAGGAGTTAAGCAAGTGCACAAAGTGCACATACTGTGCGGTGAAAAGGACACAAGTGTTTAAATTACCCACTGCCATTCACGGGTAGTAGTTACCAAGAAGGTTTACTAAAGGGTCTGAACTTTGAATTACTTGAAGAATAATGGATACTTTCAGCCAAGAAAAGCAGCAAGTGTGAGAATTTGCTACTGCCTTCGGCCTGGGTATTAGCTACAACAAAAAGGTTCGATAAAGGTCCTTAATTTTTAATCAAAATATGAAATTCAAGAGTAATTGATAACCCCAGCCAAGAAAAGCAGAAAGTGTGTACATTTGTTACTTCCTTTGGACGGAGTAGTAGCTACAACAGTAAGGCTTGATAAAGGGCCTTGACATTTTATCAGAATATGACATTTAAGAATAATTGATAACCCCAGCCAAGAAAGGCAGCAAGTGTGCACATTTCTTACTGTCTTCAGCTGGGGTAGTTGTTACAACAAAAAGGCTTGATAAAGGGCCTGCACTTTGAATACGAATATGAAATAGAAGAATAGTTGATAACTGTAGTCAAGAAAGGCAGCAAGTAGGTATGTGTAGATGATGTTTTGATTGAGTGGAAGATGAATAATGTAAAAAATAAGTAAGGCTGCAAGTGTGTAAATTAACCACTGCCTTTAGCGGGGAAGTAGTTACAACAAAAAGGCTTTATAAATGGCCATGACTTTGAATTAGAATATGAAATTCAAGAACTGATAACCCCAGCCTAGGAAGGCAGCAAGTAGGTGTGTCTCCCTGTAGATTATGTGTTGACTGAGTGGAAGATAAAAAAGGTGAAAAATAAGAAAGGCTACAGATGCGCAAAGTACCCTTGTGAGGGAAGTTGATGTTTGGATTTCCAGTCCATTACACAGACTGTGCATCGGATTCTGCAGTGGGAACTTTAGAAATGGGTAGCACATCTAAGCAACCAATGCAAGTGGACAAAGTACACACACTGTGTGATAGAAAGGACACAAGAAAGGTAGCAAGTGTGCAAATTTCTTACTGCCTTTGGACGGGGTAGTTCTTACAACAAAAAAGGTTGATAAATGTCTAATGACTAATGTTGAGGACAGCGATGGTTCCGTTTCTTTTTTTTGATGAGGTAGATAAACTGTTTCACGTAACACAAAAGTTGATCGCAATAAATGCATAGAAATTTAAGTTTCCAAATTCAAGATCAATATGTGAGTATGGACTGTTTGCTGAAGATGCTGTTGCAGCAGTTGATGTGCTTGGTGCAGCAGCAAGTGGGTTGTCCTGCAATCTCTGTGTTGCAGCTCAAGGAAAGTTGTTGGGGTGCAAGTTGTTTATGTGTTGCACTATATTTGCTGTGCCAAAGGATTATTTTTTGGATTGATCACACCTTGAAAGAGTTGTTTGGCAAATTTTACAGGTTACTAGTGGTTGGTGTGTTTGAGTTAGTATGTGTCTGGACTTCGCTGGAATCTTTAAGGGACACATTAGGGCTTACATAATACAGAAATACTTTGTACTTAGTGATATCCAATTCTATTTTATGAAGAACGGTTACATTCTACATCCGCCTTTAGGAGTAGTGGGAGGGTAGCATTTTAAAGTGTTTGACAGGTTACACTACATGTGTCCATGCAGGTAAAGAAAACCTAGCATGGTTATGCATGGGCACCCTCTCACACAAAACGTAGTACTCAGTATTCAGGATTGTAAAAGGTTGCAATAGGAGTGACTGATGAGTTTATATATGTCAGTGAGAAAAGAAAAACAAGTACGCTTGTTTTACATTAGAGATATACAGACTTAAAAGAATATGCATGTCAATGCATGATATATTTTTTGAAGGTATGAAAGAAAGCAGTGAAAGGGTGTTTAGAAACAATACTGTCCAGCTTACAAAGTGCTCCATTGTTCTTTTTGTTGAGTGTAAACACACCTTTTTGATTAGGACCATGGAATAGTGGTGTCACTATATCATAGATTCTATTGTCAGATATCTACCATAGTGATAGTGGACTACTACTTTTTAGAGTACAATTGAACAATCATATGTAGAGAGGCGGTATTGCTTCTTGACTTTCAAAGAGGCGGAAGATTTACATTTATATTTCAACACCTAAACAAAATAATTGGTGAATTTCAAAAGGAAAATTAAGTAGGAATGTTGGAGGAAGTCTGGTCCAAGTCTAAAAGGATTGTGCAAATCGTGACAGCTGAAAGAAGTTTGTCTCATTAGTTTTTAACATAATTCAGACCCAACACTAGATTGCAGGAGTGTGCAAATGTCTACTTAGACATGTTGCATGCGATCATGTTACATAAAAAGATAAATTTTTTACATATTGAACCAGTAAAAGGGAAGTAAAATTTACATTTGGTTTTAGAAAGTGAAGGTGGAGTAATCTGCTGTATTCCAAACATTGGGCCTGTTGGGAAGATAGTGAAAAGTAACTTGTTATTAAGATTGCATTGTTTAAAGGTCAATAGCTTTTTGAAATGAAAACTTTATATGTATTTACATGGTAAACATAGATTTTTTGTTCTGGGCGTTCTTTGGTCTTGAATATTATCCTTACCCTGGTGGGTTGGTACGTAAACACCATCTTTTGAGCACCTCCAACCAATAGGATTATACACTGGATATATAGACTTAGAATTTTCCAAGATGTGGAGACCATACAGCAAAGCTACAACTTGTGTCATATTATTGTTTAAAGTCAAACGTGATGACTGCATTAGGTTAATTGCAATTGTCAGTCCATAATTCTTAAGAAATATTACATTAGTAAAAATCTGGGCTACTGGATGCTGAGTTGGGTAGTATTCTGCAAACTGAAAAAATAATAACAAATGTGTATGTTAAGCAAAAGTCGAACCTGAATGTCATACCAATCATAGGTTTCAGAGTAGAGAATTTCAGTACACACATTGCTGGGAATTTGTTACTTAAAGATAAGTAACTGTAAAAGGAATGGAAATATACATGTATTTGGTGTTGAGAGACATGTTTGAGAGGAAGGTATTGATTAGTTGTAAAAATATATGAAAGCACTCGTGCTTCTAAAGAGGAACCAATATGTACATCATACGCTATTAGGTATAGTATACACAATTTACATGTAGCAGAACGTGGTGTACCTGGTGCAGGTTATGAAGATTGATCACGTTGGGAAGATTGATCACGTTGTTAAGATTGATCATATGCTGGTGAAATATCACTGGTTATGCTTCCTGCAAATTAATTTTGAAAAAGTAACATTTGGTAAAGAAGAAATTAGTTTAACAACCTAACAGAAAAGTTTCTTAAACACAGTTGATCCAAAATAACTTTCTTATAGTAATGTAGTTTGAAGAATATGTTGTGTGTAGAAAGTTTAAGCGAGGGATATAGAGTACAGTATATACAAATACAGAGGTAAGGCCTGTCAAATGGATGCACTTTCAAAACATGACAGTTTAACAAAGGGCGCTCAGGCCCTGCAGTGATAGGCTTGATTTTTATATTTAGAGTTTATTGTGTGGGTGGCACAGTTACTGTTGCAGGCCCACTAGTAGCATGTAGATGAGCAGTCTTGGTATACGTAACTATCAAGTGTAACATTCTAATCATGGACAAACAATAACCATTACAATTTAAAAAAAGGCAGCAATTGCACTGAAAGAATGATCATGAAGTGGTGAAGTGTCGAAAACATGTATTTTGGCGAAAGCATGTTATAAAAAGTTGTACGAGAGAGGGAAAATGGTTAGGTAACCAAGCCAAATAAAGGGCCAGTAAAACACTGTAGTGTCAAAGTTATAAATCCAACAGTTCTTATGAATTAAATCTATGGTAATCTGAGGAGGCAAAACTTTCGTAGGCCAACTAGAGCACAGAAAAAAAACAACAATAGGTCACGTGAGAAAGCAAGAAATGTTAAGTCAGTGGAGGATTAAAAGGGAGCAAATATGATGATTACGAGAGAGTACGTATGTTGAAACACAAAGCACGTGGCGTAGCACAAAAATGCAAGATATATATTTATGAAAGCACAATATGTAAGAAAACAGGCCTGGGAACGCCATGCGAGGCAGTACTAAATATTAAAATTCATGGGAGAAAAAAAAGGAAAATAGAGCTGGGAGGGACACGTGACGTAGTAAAAAAATAATACTAATATGAATGCACAAATTAGACTAATACAGGCTAAAGCACGGGGCACAGTTCAAAAACACGACACAGAAATTCATGGACGCACAATTTATTTAGAAAAGGCCGAATAGGGCCCCATGACGCAGAAGGAAATATTACGATCAACCATATACGATCAATAACAATAGAGGCCCGGGAAGGCCATGTGAGGTAGCAATAATTATTAAAAGTTACAGGACGATTAGGAGGGAAGAAATACGATGAAGTACAAAGCACATGGAGCAAAAGAATAAAGCAAAACAGAGATGGGAGGGCCACATGACACAGTCAAAAAATAATACTATTATGAACGCACAATTCGTAAGAATACAGGCTAAAGCACGTGACACTTCAAAAATACGACACAGAAATTCATGCACGTACAATTTATTTAGAAAAGGCTAAGGACGGCTCCTTGACGCCGAAGGAAATATTATGATCAATTATATATGATAAATAATAATAGAGGCCTGGGAAGGCAACGTGAGGTAGCAATAAATATTAAAAGTCACGGGAGGATTAGGAGGGAGAAAATACAATGAAGTACAAAATATGTGTCGCACAAAAATAAAGCAAACCAGAGCTTCGAGGGCCACATGACAGTAAAAAAAATATATATACTATCATGCAGGTACAACTTACAGCGGCTTCTCTTACCTTTGCTTTTGTCGTCTCTTGTCTTGTCTTCAAAGGCTGGGGCTTTGGCTGGGCCTGGGTGGGTGGGCGTGGGCGACACCGGCACTGTGGCTATGATGGCCTGGCTGGAAGGCAGCAGCAATGACACCACGTCGAGTGTCACGAGTCCTCCTTCGTTCGAGCAAACAGTTAGTAGTACAATCGAGGACGATGAGTGTCTGTCTGTCACCGCAGAGGAGGCAAAAGAGAGCGTGGTTAGGTCACTATTCGTTTTATATGGGAACCGTGGGGGCTGACCGAAGTAAGTCAAGGGTCGTTATTGGTAGCGTTTTCGCGATCTAGAAGAATGACGGACCTGGGGTACCTCCTATTGGCTATTGTATTGGGTTCCAGACTTAGTAATAGCAAGAAAGGTACGTGGTGATATGTGGGAAAGTGTGGGCGTGCGTAAGTGTGAGTGTGTGCACCAATAATTAACAACAGAGAGAGACGGGCGGGGTTTTCATGTGTGCAGAGGCAGACCCAGAATCCGATCTCCAAAGAGTGACCACTTGTAACTATTCTCGTAATGCGCCATGTCCTCTGATTTGACATGCAAGAGTGATTGCACCATAGTTTTTATTGCTAAACATTCTCAGCGCGTACTCACGCATGCGCTACGAATACGCTTCGAGGTTACGCGTCGCATCAAAGCTTCCGTGTAACGTTGTGTACGGCGCCCCGTACGCGAAAGGCATGAATGTTTTTAATTGTTTAAAAACATATATTTATGTATTTAATGAACATACTAACAAAATACATTATGTAGAATAGTTATGACAATTGTTTTTTAAACTTTAAACAATCGTATATTACTTTTAAAAGTAATTACACAAATCGCGGTGGAACATTATGTGTACTCGGATCGTAAGAGCGCCGTAAGCTCAGCGTAAGGGGACGCAAAGCCATGTGACTTTAAAAGAAGGGATTTGATTAGTTCATAATAGTTTCTATTCCAATTGGTTAAAGTTCCGTCCCATTTTAATCATTCTACTTTGTCTTTCTAAGAAGAAGCATCTGTTCTGAGAATCCTGTCAAATAGAAGGAAGATCACCATAATAACAGCAATGGACTCATCTTCCAGCCATTCTTCAGAGGAATATTTCATTCCTGAAGAACCTCCAAAGAAGAGGAAAGAAGCTCTAATTTGGCAATTTTTTACTTTTCTAGAAGGGCAAAAATAGGTTAATGCTCTAAAAGTAACCTGTAAAATTTCCCAAACAAGTCTTTCAAGGGGTGATCCATCTAAAAAATACTTCTTTGGCACAGCAAATATGGTGTGACACGTGAAGAACTTGCACTCCAATAACTTTGCTCGAGCTGCAACACGGAGGTTGCAGGAGAACCCACCTGTTTCTGCACCAAGCCCATCAACTACTGCAGCAGAATTTTCAGCAAGCAGTCTACACCCACAAATTGATCCTGATTTTGCTGACGTTAAAATTGTATGCATTCATTGCGATAAACTTTTGTGTTATAGGGAACAGTCCATTGATCTGATAAAACGCATTCTTTTGCCCCAGTTGGACACTTTGGGTTCCAGTTCCATTTTTTTGGTTTTAAAAAAAACTTGTTGACAAAACAAAAAAAAACTGAAAACTAAAAACACAAAAAAACTGTTCTTTTTAGAACTACCTTCACTGGTCAAAGAAAGAACTATGGGGCATATTATCAACAAGTACCGATATTTATCGCTAAATAGGCTTAGCGACGATTTTTTTATCGCTGCTGGATATGTTAGCGGAGAAAACATGCTATTAGCAACGTTTTTCTCCATTGTGCTAAAATATCCAGCGATAGCGGCGAAATGCGTGAATATCGCTGAGAATAAGGCAATATTCACGCATTAGCGACAAATGTTATCCACCTCCCATTGGATAACATGGCTAAGAACTGGTCTGGGCAGGTGTTAATATTTGGAGATATTCGGGCTTAGCGCAAATATTTCCAACGCTACGCCTGCCTTGCTAATAGGCGATAGCGACGTTAGCGACTGCTTTCAGTCGCTAACTGGTTGGGTGCGCCCACTTTGCATGTCATTAGCGATAAACATGGTTTTGTATGAGTGAAATGTCCAGCTAACTATAACATCTGTGAAACCTATGTTTTTTAAAGTGAATTTCTAAAGTTTTTTAAATGCTAATTCCTAACTATAATGTGGCTGAAACCTATAGGTTTTTTCAGTGAATATATATATTCATATATATGTATAAACATGCATATACAAAAAAAAATAAAAACAAATTAACAAATAAACTAGAACATGTATTTAGAATTGGCAATTTAATTCTATATATAAAAATATAAAAAATACAAAATTAAATACACAAACACAAAATAATAATATATATTTACTTCCAACTCTGTCCCCCTAACAACACAACACACACTTAATATAAAACATAAATATATTAATTAAAAAAATTACATGATTATAAATAAAGTGCGTATTTTAATTAAACTTAACAATTAATTGATATTTAATATTTACTTTAACTTCTCACACTCTACCCCTACAAATCCAACAACTCACACCTATTAATACATTACTACCTAATTAACTCCCACGAAAATCCCTATGAACCCAACAAATCGCACCTAAAACTTGAAAAAGTAACAGACTTTTCAAATTTAGTTATCATTAAATAATAAATATTATTTAAAAATGAATCATTAATTAATTATACTTAATTAAGTTCAGACCCTGTACCCCCTGCAAACCCGCTACAACACTATAAAGTACTGTTAACAATTAACTTAAAATTCAAAATAACTCAAAATTGCAAACTATATATAAAACGATTAACAAAAATTATTCAAACAAAATATATAACATATACAGGTAAAATATTATTTAAAACACATAATGATAATTTAAAAAACACTATTTTTTGCAAATATATTATTGCAAATTATATTCTTGAAAATGATATTACTTACCTTAAAAAAATCAATACATTTTTTACGATATTTCTGCATCATGATATTTATGTGACACAATATTCAAAACTCGATGTTTGTGTGACCCGATAATATGTCCAAATTCCATGAGACTGAGTAAAGAGGGACAAAACATAATTGGACAATAAAAACCCAATAAAGAAGAAGTAAGTAGCAGGACTAAGAAACATGCCGATATAGCTAAGTGCCCGCCTGCAAAATAGCACTTGGGCGAGAGTGCTTCTAGACAGAAGTCACGATAGTACATCAGGTGCTTCAGAGGTTTCTGGATGTGAATCCAACTGATGACTTTATACAGATCAAGACTCCAGATAAACATTTAAACCCTCCTGATAGGGGTTATTATTTAAACATACAAATTTAAGGGGACATACCATGTATCATCCAAGCAGTATGTTGGTCACAATTGCCTGGTGATTATGATATCATCCTAGTGGAAGAAGACTGGCCTCCAGTCTTTATTAGGGAAACACCCCGGGGGAAGGAAGTCATAGGGTAGCTTTTCCCCCATAGTACCTGAGGATAACAGGGAGATCAACATAAATGAATGAGCTGTGCAAAAGGCTTCATCCTTATACAGAAATCAAGCAGGGTAGGACCAAAACTGCAGTCCACATATCATTCCCTTACACAGCATACTTTAACCACAAGCACAATACAATCTAAAGACAGAAGCCAAACACAATATAAAAGCAGTATAAGATCAGTTGCAGTCCCAGGGAATACAAAAGCCTTAATTATTGCCAATGAACACACCCCTTGTTCCCGTCTCAAAACCAGATTGCTCCTATATATCAGTTTTTTTGACTATAGGATTTTAAATTCACATACTCAAACCTACACAGTACAAAACGCACATAGCAAAGGTTTAATGACCAACTGGTGCGGAAAAAATACCAAACACTGCTAGATATTTCCACCGGGTGTTTTAGCCATAACAAAGTGCCTGAAAGTGAGTATCTAACCACTTTTAGGTTTGACAGCGAGCGGTTTTCATTCTGACGCTTCCCCATGAACTTTAAGAACAGTCCTGGCTTATTTTCAGCAGATGTCATGGAGATCTTACAACCAGATCCCGAAGTATTGTCATACATTAATGATATTTATCTTGCAGGTGATGATTTAAGTCTACAACTAACCAGCGTAGACAGAGTAGTGACTATATTAACATCACATGGTTACAAATTAATTTGAGGAAGTTGAAGATTGTCTACCTGATGGTGACCTTCCCAGGAGGTATCTAGCTAAGGCAAGGGTCTAGCTCTGGACTTCTTTCACAAGTGCTCTAGCTTGCAGTCTTCATATGGCTGAGATACCCGCCACCCCCTCTCAACACAATCCCCAAAAGGAGGGAAACCGGAAACAGTTCTTGTAGTTTTTGGAAGTGGAAGGGAGTGACCCTCCCGGCCGTATTTATTAAAACAAAATTAAAAACATTAAACGTTTCATGTTATGTACAATTTCATTACCACATTGCGATGTTTGGCTAACCTTAACATATTCTCTAATACAGAGGTTCTCCTAGCCGAACTAGCATCCTACAAAACATTCTCTAGAAATACTGAAATTGTACATCCTAACGTTTAAGGGCCAACGGCAAGGTCATAACCGGTGTCAAGATCCCTAACCAGACTTACCCCTCCCACTTGGGAGGGGCGACAGCACAGAGGCTTACCTCAAGTGCAACTACTAACAATTTCCCTTAACTTGACGGGGGCACTTAAGACTCGACGCCATTTAAAGGTCGTTCGAAGACTCGTGTGAGGTATCTAGAAGGTATCGTGGACCTCCCCCCAACCCCACACAACTTACCGCATCTGCCGTCGCAGATGACACTGGCCCCGGGAAATTCACCAGGAGGGGGCTGTAACCCCCCCTACAAAGGAAGGGGCCTTGACCGCCTTTCCTTTACTTCCGGCGACCCATCCTTAGACGGGACCGCCTCCCCATTGAGGGGCCAATGGCCACCTCTCCCGAGCGCTCCCATCCGTGTTGGGTGACGCCCACTCATAGGGATCTTCTAATTAGTGCTCACCGATCATGACCTTACCGCCTACCAAAAATAAATACGACAATTCTACTCAAACCTATGAAAACATTGGTCGCTACGACCGAAAGAGCATGCTTAAAATTGCAACACTATATCAAATCATTTTAATCGTAAAACCTACACAACATACACCATTCTTTATTATGATCAACATCAAACTGATACCATCACAACCTGTAAACGAAACGGAAAACATACTTATAAATTCACTTTATTATAAAACAACTGGCTGTCCTCAGGGGCTGGTGGGTGGGTCAAAATTGGCTCTTCGTTCTGTCCCGAGCTCACGTGTAGCGAGGAGGTGCAGCTTCGGAGCACAAGAACAAGAGGACGTCTTCTGGTCTTGCGTCCCTTTTTATCCGTCTTCAGGGCGGGCGTAAACCCGCCCCTGCCTGCCCCGAGGGCGTGGCTGGCTACGTCGGTGTCTAGGCCAGCCCACTCTAGGGCGGGAAAAAAGCGCGCCCCGGCTACGCCGCTTCGGGCATACCAGCCGAGACGCGCCTCCCGCCCAAAAATGGCTTCCCGGGGGGATCGAGGCACTCCGCCATACGTTCGGGGGGACCGAGTGGTCGCCCCTTTCCATATGGCTGAGATACCCGCCACCCCCTCTCAACACAATCCCCAAAAGGAGGGAAACCGGAAACAGTTCTTGTAGTTTTTGGAAGTGGGAGGGAGTGACCCTCCTGGCCGTATTTATTAAAACAAAATTAAAAACATTAAACGTTTCATGTTATGTACAATTTCATTACCACATTGCGATGTTTGGCTAACCTTAACATATTCTCTAATACAGAGGTTCTCCTAGCCGAACTAGCATCCTACAAAACATTCTCTAGAAATACTGAAATTGTACATCCTAACGTTTAAGGGCCAACGGCAAGGTCATAACCGGTGTCAAGATCCCTAACCAGACTTACCCCTCCCACTTGGGAGGGGCGACAGCACAGAGGCTTACCTCAAGTGCAACTACTAACAATTTCCCTTAACTTGACGGGGGCACTTAAGACTCGACGCCATTTAAAGGTCGTTCGAAGACTCGTGTGAGGTATCTAGAAGGTATCGTGGACCTCCCCCCAACCCCACACAACTTACCGCATCTGCCGTCGCAGATGACACTGGCCCCGGGAAATTCACCAGGAGGGGGCTGTAACCCCTCCTACAAAGGAAGGGGCCTTGACCGCCTTTCCTTTACTTCCGGCGACCCATCCTTAGACGGGACCGCCTCCCCATTGAGGGGCCAATGGCCACCTCTCCCGAGCGCTCCCATCCGTGTTGGGTGACGCCCACTCATAGGGATCTTCTAATTAGTGCTCACCGATCATGACCTTACCGCCACAGGTCCGGATAGTTGACCGGCTATCCGGACCCCCCACAAAACTCCTACCTAAAGGTCATGTTTTAACGTTTTTAACCAAGCCAAGAAGTCTCCTATGAGTAACTCATTTCCCACCCTCGACAAATGCACACCATCCCCCAAATACATACTGTCATCGTTAATACAACTATGCGAGATAGAATGCAGTGTCTTGGAACGGAACAACCTACTCACTTTGTTATTAAGTTTTCTAACAGAATGATTCAAAGCAGGGATCGAGATAGCCCCCCGCCACACTTTTCGTGGGATCATATGAGACCACGCAATTTTGCACCCCGGAACTTTCCTCGCTAACCAACTTACCGTGGAAAGCATTGCCTCTAGGAGAAGTCGTCTACCGGTGGTGACCAAGTCATTGCCCCCTAAATGTACTATGACTATAGACGGCGGTGACCTCGTCCGCCCTAACAAACCCTCAAAGAATGCTTGAAACTGGTCAATACAGAGACCGCCTCTTCCGTAGAAGGACACTCTGTACCCGTATTCCCCAGGTACGTGAATCATGTCACCTGCTTTGAATACGTCTGCGGCACGCCTCACGTATGAGTGGCCCACGACCCACACCTCCTGTCTCACAGCCGGTGATGTCTGACCGCTGGCCTGGTGGTGGGTCGACTGCATAGTCCGCCCTGCCTCGTAGGCTTGCGCAACTGAAAACAAACAAAAGACAAGAAGCGTGAGTACATTATTACCGCTTCACAACATGTGCAATCGCACATATCTCTTATAACAATTGGAGGACCATCGCCCCACTCGTTTCACTTGTTCTACATTAAGACCCCTGGCTGTAGCTTCAGTGGCAGCCCCTATTCGAAAGGAATGGGTCCCGAATTCGCCCGGGTCCAAGCCCGCTGCGGCAATGGCCATTGCAAGCACCCGCTGAAACTGAAACCTCGTCAGTGGGGTGGCGTCTGCATGCCTCAACAATGTCCCCCCCCATGATGCCACCCTTCGTGCTAGGTAATCTTCTAAACACTGTACCGGACACATGGAGGACCCGGGGATCCTGCGAATGATCGTGCAGTCCCCCCTCCCATCTTGGTCGGTCTTGGACCTGAGAAA
The DNA here is from genome assembly GCF_964263255.1 of Lissotriton vulgaris. NCBI lineage: Eukaryota > Metazoa > Chordata > Amphibia > Caudata > Salamandridae > Lissotriton > Lissotriton vulgaris. Next base: position 101,718,186 of record NC_141696.1, read on the forward strand.
GGAGACAATCATCGCATCACCCCTGATCTGAACGTGTTCCCGGCACAAACCCCCCACCACATCCTGTTTGTTCCTTGCAACCAGCTCACTTATCCTCATAGCCCCGTGAAATGCCAGCGTAAATGCCGTCCGGAACAAACATGTCTCGAAAGGAGACGAGCATGTGGTAGGGAGTGTGGCCAGCAACTGGGACAACCTATCGAGACCTATCGGTCGTCTCTCATCTAATCTGTGACCCTCCAGGCGTTGCCACCCACGCAGCGCTTTCTGTACTACAAAAGACGCTGTCGGGTCCTGGATGTTATGGGCCCTGGCAACAAAGGAAATGGCGGCACGATGCCTTTGGGCCGTAGCCACCGACTTCCCAGCCCTACGTAAGGACATCAAAAAATGTACTACCCACTCTTCCTGACCCCAAAGTCCCCCTCTCTCAGTCCCCAAAAAGGCTAAATAGGCCCGAAACGCCCCCTCATATGCCTTCCTCGTCCTGGGTGCTAGACTCTCTCCCACGAGGTGACGAAGTTCGGGGCACCGAGAGACCAGAGAGCTTCGGGGAAGGGTGCCGGCTCTGGGTCCGCAGAGGGAAGGAAACCCGAGAAAGCCTGCATGTGAAAACGAGACAGTGCATCAGCCGCCTGATTCATTACCCCTGGGACATGTTTTGCTCTGAATATCACGTTCAGTTGCATACACAGTAATACAATTTCTTTGAGCAGCCTCAAAATCAGTTTACAACGGGCTGCCTGACTATTGATGCATTCTACAACGGTCATATTGTCAGACCAGAACACGACAGAATGATCTTTGAACCCTTCGGGCCACGTTCTCAGGGCCACCAGAATGGGAAACAGTTCAAGGAAAGCAATATTACTCGTCAGCCCCTCCTCATGCCACCATGGGGGCCATTTTTGTGCCGACCATTTTGTGCCGAAGATGGCGCCAAAGCCTATGCTTCCCGCTGAATCTGTCCATAGACCGAGCTCTTCAGAGGACACAGCTGGCTTGTTCCAGACGACTCGACCATTGAAGTCCGCCAAAAATGCTAACCAAATACGCATGTCCTGGCGGACCTCAGCCGACAACCTCGTGCGATGATGACCTTCCTTTAGGCCAACCATCGCTTGGGCAATTGAACGGGAAAAGGGGCGGGCCATTGGGATCACCCTCAAGGCAAAGTTCAACCTCCCCACCAATTGTTGCAACTGATGCAGTGTAACCTTAGATGCATTCAAACATACTTGCAGGGCTGCCCTGAATTGCAACACTTTGCTAGCTGGTAAACGGAAACAACCCTCACTAGAGTCCAACTCGATCCCCAAAAACTCGAGGCAAGTCGTGGGACCCATAGTTTTACCTGGTGCCAATGGCACGCCAAATTGACCCATCAACACACAGAATTCAGTCAAGGCCTGGGCACATTCGGGATTTCCGGCGGGTCCAAGAAACAGAAAGTCATCAAGGTAGTGCATTACATTTCGGAAACCGGTTTTCTTAGTGAACACCCATTGTAGGAAAGTACTGAATTTCTCAAAGTAAGCACACGATATAGAGCATCCCATTGGCATACACCTATCCATGTAATATGATCCCTGGAACCTGAATCCCAGAAGACGCTGGTCGTCTGGGTGTACCGGGAGCAACCGAAACGCTGACTCGATGTCTGATTTCGCCATCAACGTCCCGGGCCCCAGGCGATTCAAGATGGCTACTGCCTCATCAAATGATGCGTACCTCACTGAACAAACCTCTGGATTAATTGCATCGTTCACCGAAAGACCATGTGGAGCTGACAGATTATGGATCAATCGAAACTCACCTGGGTCCTTCTTGGGGACCACCCCTAACGGAGAACAGACAAAATACGGTACCGGGGGTACACTAAACGGGCCGGCGACCCGTCCCCGGTTAACCTCTTTCTGGATCTTATCTTGCACTACAGATGTATGCTGCAAGACGGAAAGTTGATTCTTGCACGTCCCTACACCCTGAAAGTCCCCTACCGGGATGCGGAAACCATATGAAAAACCGTTCCGCAGCACCCCAGCAGAAGTACGATCCGGATATTCGCTGAGCCAGGGAATCATCGCCAAGGTATCAATCGGGGTTGGTAAAGGCGCCCCTCGGACTATCCTAGACCTGTTTGGCGCCTCCCTTACCCCCATTCTCACTCGTTCTGGCTCTGCACGTGGACTCAGGATGGGACGACCCACAAGTACTACATTCATGTTTGAATTTACACGATCCCGGAGGCCTAGTACATTTACCTCTGTTGAAATTGTAGCAGAAACCCCTTTTCCCTGTATTGCCGGCAGGTCTCGAATAATCGTCGGTGCTCGTACCTGGCCGAAAGGGCGTCCCCGAATTTTGGCGGGAGTAATCGACAACATTGCTCCCAACCAACGGCATTTTTAACATTCCTGACTCTTTCATTTTATCCCATGTCACAGAATCGTAACAATCCCAAGTCAAACTCTTGTTATGTTCCTTTTCTTTCCTGAACAGATTGTCGTAACAGAACCAATGGTTACCTTGATATGCTGTCGAGTAACCCATAATTCGTGATTGATAAATGGGAAACTCAGGAAGCAACTCGGGCCTACGTTCCCCCAAAATCGATGTAAAAATACCCCACGCATTGCCCCAGTTGCCAATATTCTCATTTACCTTAAAGGCGGCCATTTTTGCGCGCCAAACACTCGGATGCATTAGGTCCTTCTGACTCTTGACATGCTCCACCTCATAATGATCGACAAGCAAGGAGAAAATATTCACGTATTCCCCCGCCCAAATCTTTTCTTTTATTGCTAAAGGAACATGCTGCCCCAATCTCTCTCTACGCGAGGGTGCTGACTCATCCCTTGCGATCGGCAATGGCCGCTTACCTGAACCGGATGCTGCTTCCGCCACTTGTGGCTTTTCTATCACCACTACCGGCTCGGTCAACTTGGCTGCGTCTTTTTCCTTACGCAGCTTCTTTATCAGCGCCTGTGCCTCGGCAGCCGTGGCGCCCTCAGTACTATCGCCCAACCACGCTGCTAGCTGTGCTGCCAGCTCGGGGGGCATATCCTCATTGGATGTCGGGGTGATGACAACGGGGATTGGATTCCCCTCCATCGGTAACGGGGTGGGCGCCTCGAGCGGGGCAGAGGGAACCGGGACATCTCCCCCGGCTGGAACCCTTCTCGGCCTCTTAGGTCTCCCTCCAGCCGGTGGTTGGCCCGATCCCTCCTCCCCGTCTCGCTCCGCCAGCCGCTTCTTTATGTCGGACATATCCTTAAAGAGGGCCCGAACCATCTGATCGGTCGTCATTCTCTTTTCGCCTTTCTTGGGCATCTCTCCAACGAAGTATCTAGAAGACAAAGAAAAAGATCAAAACGCTCAAAATTGGCTCTTCGTTCTGTCCCGAGCTCACGTGTAGCGAGGAGGTGCAGCTTCGGAGCACAAGAACAAGAGGACGTCTTCTGGTCTTGCGTCCCTTTTTATCCGTCTTCAGGGCGGGCGTAAACCCGCCCCTGCCTGCCCCGAGGGCGTGGCTGGCTACGTCGGTGTCTAGGCCAGCCCACTCTAGGGCGGGAAAAAAGCGCGCCCCGGCTACGCCGCTTCGGGCATACCAGCCGAGACGCGCCTCCCGCCCAAAAATGGCTTCCCGGGGGGATCGAGGCACTCCGCCATACGTTCGGGGGGACCGAGTGGTCGCCCCTTTCCATATGCACTGAAAAAGTTGCAATCCCTGATCGGATTTCTTAACTTTGGACATACTTATTTACCTCACTAGGCTGACAGAGTAAAGCTTTTATATTACCTGATTTTTCCTATGTTTTCATCGAAACAATAGCTGAGCATGCACACTGATGTCTTGTGTGCTCTACAAGCAGACATGCTTGAGACTAAATATTTACAAATTAGGGATAATAAAAGCAACCACGTTATCAGAGTCATACACAGTCACTACGGTTATACCAATGTGACCTACAATGAAGGGCAGACTATCCCTTTTGTATACCAGTTTCACTTGTATTCCTTAAGTGAAGTACATTTTGCTACCATTGAAAAGATTCCTATAGCTGTGCAAACAGCTATTTTAAAGGAGTACCCTTTGGCACTGTGAAATGAGATCTTTGTTGTTTTTCCCGTACCAGTACTAAAAGCCACCAAGGCAAGCATTCCTGATGCATGCTTCCTACTCCGAGATGGGTAAAGTGGGCCTCTTCTTTAAATGCAGTGAATGTAAGGTTTCAGTATAATCCTACTCTTTGTACCCAGTCTTTTCACCAATATGAACAACATATTGCTCCAAATCCAACCCCTTTACCCATTGAGTCTTACCTGCACATATTCTACGTGGATGCCTCTGCCCAACCTGCGTAAGAAACAAAACACATATACTCCGTAGCCTGTGTGGCAGTATAAGGTATAGTAAAAGATGGTGAATTAATCCCACAGCACACCCATACGAAACTCTTAGGTGATAGTAATGAGCAGCAGGCAGAATTACATGGCCTTTTGCTTGCCGTGCAAAAGACTGATTCGTCAGTTCCCACACATATTCTGTCTGACTAATCTTTTTGTGTGCAAGGTTACAATGTCGTCTTGCCACATTGGCAGCTAAATGGATTCAAGGATTCAGATGGATAACCTATTAAGAATAAACAGCTTTGGGAAAGGTAGCTGTCTTACAAGATAAGCTTCCATTGGCCCATGTGAAATACACTTGAGTCATCAGTATGATGGTATTCACATCAAAAGGAGCTGTGCAGCTGACCTAGTGGCAAAGGCTGCTTTAGACTGTCAGAGTAGCGGTCCTAACCAGATCTCTAATAAAGATAAACACAGATATCTTAACAGCAATTTAATACAATCAAGCAAATACTCCTACACCCTTAATTCCGATAGCATTCCTGAAGTCATAATTCCAAGATTGAGAGACAGAATAATACCTGATAATCTGTCTAGACTAGATTTAATCAAAGAAACCCATGAGGAGTTGGCATCTGCTCATGCAGGAATTACCACCACCATGGCAATACTAAAGCAACGCATCTAGTAGCCTAGTTTAAATAGACAAACAAGGGATTCTGTTAAGCAGTATGACATTTGTGAGGAGATTAAATCTTTCACTGTAAAAAAAATACCTCACCCAATGATTTAAAATATCCCCTTCCAAGTGATTCATTTGGATCACATTGGTTCCTTTCACTCAGCCAACTGATATAAATACATATTGGTGACAATGGATTCATGTTCTCAATTTCTATGGAGAAATGCAAATGCTTTAGCAGAAGTAAATGATTTGCAAGGCCTGGTAGTGATTGGGGCGGTGTTGTGCAGTTCTTACCTTTTGGTAAGACTGTGCTTGTTGGGAAACATAAACTTCAAAACTATGGGGGACTAAGTCCTTCCATACCATCAGAGTATATTCTCCTTCCTGGCTAGCTCACAGTGCTCCATCAGGACCTTACTCTGTCAGCGCACCGAATGGCATCTGCAACCTCTAGAGCACTGCAAACACTAATTACCCAAGGAAATCAAGGAAACAAATCGAACCTTTGAGTTCGTAACTCAGACATTGCCTGAAGAGATACACAAGAAATATACCAATAAGCATTTCAATATAATTTATGAGAAAATTATAATCGTGTCTAAAATATGTGTGCAGCAATCCATACTAATACAATAAAGAGAGAGCCCAAACCTTTGAGGCAGGTAATCTCAGGAACCACAGCACCAATCACAACACCCAATACAGCGTTGGAAAGGGCAGCTGCAGCAGAAGGACATAGGCTATGCAGATTCCCACCATATACATTTAAAAGGTAAAAGAACCGTGCCAGCAAAGTAGTCCCTTGTGGGCGTGTCTGCGTTGTGCTGTGGGCGTGTGCTGGGGGCGTGGCAAATGCTGGGGGCGTGTGGTACGTTCCGCCCTTCATGCCATGTCTCATATCGTGTGCTAATCCCACCCTGCTCCCTTTAAATACCCCTGCACCCCATAATCATAACCCACCCTTACTCCTTAAAATACCCCAACACCCTTAAACACTAACCCATCTTAACCCTATAAATATACCCTGTACTCCAAACCCCAAACCTATCCCTAAACCCTAAAAATACCCCTGTACCCCAAAACCCAAACCTAGCCCTGAACCCTATAAATACCCCTGTACCTCAAAACCCAAACCTACCCCTGAACCCTAAAAATACCCCTGTACCCCAAAACCCAAACCTACCCCTGAACCCTAAAAATACCACTATACCCCAAAACCCAAACCTACCCCTGAACCCTAAAATACCCCTGTACCCCAAAACCCAAACCTAGCCCTGAACCCTTAGAAAAACCCTGTACCCCAAACCCAAACCTACCCCTGAACCCTAAAAATACCCCTGTACCCCAAAACTCAAACCTAGCCCTGAACCCTAAAAATAACCCTGTACCCCAAAACCCAAACCTACCCCTGAACCCTAAAATACCCCTGTACCCCAAAACCCAAACCTAGCCCTGAACCCTAAAAATACCCCTGTACCCCAAAACCCAAACCTAGCCCTGATCCTTTAAAATACCCCTGTACCCCAAACCTACCCCTGAACCCTAAAAATACCCCTATACCCCAAAACCCAAACCTAGCCCTGAACCCTAAAAATACCCCTGTACCCCAAAACCCATACCTATCCCTAAACCCTAAAACTACCCCTGTACCCCATAACCCAAAACTATATCTGAACCCTTAAAATACCCAAACACCCCAAAACATATACCTCAGTACCCCAAAACATATACCCCTATACCCATACTTACCGTATCCAAACATTAAAAAAAAACATGCTTTTACCATTCATGCATTTACAATGTATTTCGTTGTAAATGTATGCGTGGTAAAAGCATATAAAATGTAATGGCATGCGTTATAATGGCATTGCGGAGTCATTGTACTTTCGTAATGAAAGTATGCGGAGTGATGGTATGCAGAAAGAACGTTGCGGAATAATGGGTGCATACCCTCCCCCGGTAAGTACATTGGTGGCACGGCGGCCCACATCTCCAGCAACATACTCATATTTTTTCACCACCCATTTGAAAAATGCACAGGTCTCTCTCATTGATGGCCAGCACCAACATACACTTTTAGACACACCTCCCGCCACAAGTTCTAGAATTGCGAACTTTAGAGCTGGGGAGCTACGTTCAAATCTTGGCATCAGCTCAACATCCTTTGATTCCAGGCAAATCGCTTTGTCTCCCCGTGCCTACCACAAATGAATGTGTTCTTCTGTAATGTAAATTGTGCTCATGCCATGTTGTCGAGTTTGCGCTATATAATATTGCAAGGAAAAATAAAGTAGGGAAACTCGAGTTCACACACTACTGAACGCGCACTCTTAAGTGCATCAGCAGTGCACTGTGAATCGGAGCGTTTCACAGGCCTGTCACAGATAAGAAATGCTATCAAAACGAAATCCTACAAAACAATATACTACTGGCCAGCAGCAATTCATACCCGGACAACGTCGGGACGGGCTGCTAGTAATACATAAAATGAAACAGAGGAGAGTGACCAGCATTACTAAAATGGTAAATAGAATGAACAGTTCTACTATTGTACATTAGTATTGATTTATATGCATATATGTAAAAGTAATCCTACTTAGAGCATCTTAACCTAACCTAGATATAGATGTTTGCATCTGCAAAGATACCCTGAATTGTCTAACTCCCATGACCTCAGTGAGCAGATCATCGCAGTGATTTAAGACTGCAACTCTCTCTGTATACGTCTGGAATTCAGCTGGGCTACTATTTAGCCATGGTACGATGTTGATAATCTGTCAAAGTGCCCCTCTGCCATATCCAGGAACTGGCCTGTTTATATATTAAAAGGTCCACATTGGTTCTAATGCCTAAGCCCTGGATAAGCATGTATGTTCATCCTAGCCAAATATAGATGTCTCTGTCCAGACAAATACTGATAACAATCCTGTGTGCAGTGCATCTGGTCCTTAAACAGAATGTTCTAGGAGACGATGTTAGTGCCTACCAAGAATTGGAAATGTAAGTAAATGCATTCTCAGTGAATTATTGTGTAGTCATGCACTAGCAAATGTGTGCAAAAGGTTATTGTGTAAAATATCTCAGTATAAAAGATGTCAACTTTAAACATGAGCATTTTACAAAATGGATGTAACTGCCCAGAGGCTTAAGGCCCATACAGCAGCAGTTAATTCATTTCATTCAGCTAACAGTTCTGCGTTTGCCTCCGAGGCTTACAGGGGTTTAAAGTTAAATCGAATGGCATTGTAGAACATCCTAATGGCATAATTAAACACGATTTGACTGCAGGGGTCTTAAGTTCAGGTCTTAGTTGTTACCATAACCTGTATGGAGTTCAGAGGGCATTAATTAACTTGCCTAGACCAGTTTTGATAGGACGCACTCCATACAAGAACCTCTTCGGAGTGCCTGTTTATGTGCCTGACTTAGATAATTCTGGAAGGTTGTTGATGAAGATGAATTTGACTGGGAGAAATGTTTGAATGTTTTGCAGTATATCCAAAAAGTCAGAGATAAGCTGTCTAATGTGAACCACTCTGATGCCGCCACCTTTGAAGAGAATGTTATCACTGCTGCTGGTAAGTGGGTTTCCAAAGTTGTGGGCCTAGTTAGGGAAAAGATCCATGACAAGCAAGCAGACCACCAACTACGGTTCTTGGGGTAAAAAGGAACTGTCATCCTACCTCCTCTGCTTAGCTCAAGGTAAAAATGACAGGTGTCTATCAACCACGTTAAAATTCATTATGTAGCCAATTCTCTGCAGCCAAGCACTGCACACACCAAGAAGGATTAAGAGTAGTACATCTGAGTCCCTCCCTACTCTGAATACGCTACCCCCTGAACAAAGCAGTAACATTTCTGGCTCGAGTTCCCAGTTGCGGATATTTAAGCAGAACACTCTATGCAGAACCTTGAGTACAATAAACACAGGTGATGCTGCCACAATGAAAGTGGCTACTGTCCAACATAATTCCATGGTTTACCATGAAATTCCACCTGCTGCTACATCATTTGAACTGGTGCCCTTTCAAGAGCCTTGAGAGACCAACAACATTGAAAATTGCTCCTAATATTTCACAGAAGATTTTTCAATCCCTTCTAGAGTCACTCATCGCCAGAGTTTGCTTCATGCCTACCAATGGTTTCATGACAAGTATTTGATAACTCCATGGTAGTAGTACATAAGTAGTGTGGCTCACTGGTTAGAGGCGGCAGACCCGAGAGCAGAGCACGGCCCGGGACCAGGGTTCGATTCCCGGCGCGGCAGGTTTCTGGACCAGGGTCAGCGGACTCGAGAATTCTCTCGCCTCGGTGCCCACTCTGATCAGCGATCACACTCGGCAACTCTGGGCATTAGCTTGCCTCATCTTCACTAACGGCCCCACCCGACCGCCGGGGATGCCTGGTCTCACCCTGGAGATACCCATTAAGGGACCATCTCTCAGGGAAGCCAGGAAGGGTTTCGCAGCGGTCGAAGCGCCTTGGGACCCTCTGGGTAAGTAGTGCGCTATATAAATGCCTATACATACATACATACATACATACATGGTCCTATGCCTGAACCACTTTGGGAACTTTTCTTTTAATCCTGTGGCTGTCAACAATACTCATTTTTCTACTGCTACTTAATGGACATTTCATCCCTACAAGAACAATTGCATCAGCTGTGGTTTGTGAACTACAACCACACTCCGCATTCCACAGAGCCTGAACATTACAACTTAGACTGTGCCCAAGGGCATAGCATGGTAAAAGGTTCCATATCAGATTATGGGACACATTAAGTCATTGAAATTGCCTTATGTGATAGAAGTTTGAATGAAATATATTGACTGTTAAAAGAAGGTTGTCTGATATACAGGAATATGCTGTTTGAATAGTGAAGTTCCTTATTTAAATTCAGAAAAGTTACAAAGAAAAGATTTGCTTTCATCACTATGTACATTATTACATGTATAGGACTAGCTATCGTAGAGAAATTCACAATTACAAACAATGGGAACATTGTGAGGGTTCTGTCTCCCAAAAGTAATTCTAACTTTTTAAAGAAAGTCCCTCACTTTTAGAGCGCTGACAGATCACACTCTTCAGCCTTCTGTTTCATACAGAAGCCCCAGCAGCTTCTAAAAAAATCAAATCACTACTAACAAATTGATTTACTCTATTGACGTTAGTCAAAACCTGGCTATTCAAGGATATGAATATTGGAAAGAAAATTTTGAATGAAAAAGTATTTGTGGAACCAAATCTTGTCACATCCAAGGCAACGAAGCCTTATTCCAGGCCCATATGATACCTAAAGAGATGATCTTTCTAAACAAAACAATCCAGCAGGCTACATGTCAGGGATTTGGAACAATTAAGGACTTAAGGACACCTTCTATACCAAAAGCCAATTTGACCATGTTTTATAGTTGGCAATTCCATATAGATATGTCTGAATCAGACATACCCCCAGATGCATCAAGAACCCATTTTGCTATTCCTTAATAGCGAAAATAACGATTCGCTATTAAGGAATAGCAAAATGCAATGCATGAAGAAATCACTAAAAAAATAGCGATTTCTTAAAATTCCTTAATTGCGACTCGCAAATTGCGAGTCGCAATTAAGGAATCCTCCCCATTCATTCCTATGGGCCTAGAGGCCAATAGGAATGAATGGGAAGATATTCGCAATTTGCGAATCGCAATTAGCAAATCGCAAATTGAGAATGCAATTTCAAGGGTGCAAGGGTGTCCAAAGGACACCCTATTGCACCCCTGAAATTGATCTGTGCACATATGTTGCGCACACTCATGCCCTTAGGGCATGTGTGTGCGCAACATGAAACTTTGAAAAATGCACTTTAGTGCATTTTTCAACGTTTTTGTAAATTACCATGAAGTTCAACTTCATGGTAATTTGCGAGCCCTATTAGAGAAATCGCTATTTTTTAAACTTTATTGCATTGCATTTAAGGAATCTCAATTTGAGATTCCTTAAATGCAAGTAATCACAATTTTGCGATTTCTTTATTTGCGATTTTTGCATTTGGGATGATGCAATTAAGGACTTAAGGACACCTTCTATACCAAAAGCCAATTTGACCATGTTTTATAGTTGGCAATTCCATATAGATATGTCTGAATCAGACATACCCCCAGATGCATCAAGAACCCATTTTGCTATTCCTTAATAGCGGAAAATAACGATTCGCTATTAAGGAATAGCAAAATGCAATGCATGAAGAAATCACTAAAAAAATAGCGATTTCTTAAAATTCCAAAAAACAAAAATCTCAATTTGAGATTCCTTAAATGCAAGTAATCGCAATTTTGCGATTTCTTAATTTGCGATTTTTGCATTTGGGATGATGCATCCCAAATGCAAAAATACCGGTCGCAAAGGGGCAGATTCTGAGAATCCGCCCCTTTGCGAGCGGATTTTACCTTGATGAATCTATGCCATAGATGCTATGATATAAATTGGGACCTATAATTCCACTCAATTCTCTCAAAGGTTTGGCCTTATAATTCTGACACTTGTATGCAGTGTTTTCATTCCAACTCTCTTGGGTCTACAATTAATCATCCTGACCCACGTTGTAGTACACAAACATCTGTAGTATTTACCAGATATAGTGTAGGGAAGCTATGCCAACGAGGGCTAGAACATTCTAGTCTTTCAACGGTGAATGAACACTTTCCGTAATTAATGAAAACATGGATTTTTCTGACTTTCTTCTGAGACTACTTCCTGAAAGAAATAGAAGATTCCTGTCCACAGGAATATACAGTTTCTCTAATGAGTTAAACAAATATTCAGAGAAAGAAGCTGCAGAAAGAATTAGGCAAATAGATCAAGAAAACTTGCAAATAGTTTTTAAAGTTATTGATAGTGGAATGCACACGCTCTCCAATTGTACTCATTAAATTACATTCTGTCTTCAGTGTTAGACCGCATAAAAGGAGACCTAGATTTATTACAACATGGGCAATCTCACTTAAGAGCGATTTGACAATATGGCTGAGATACCCGCCACCCCCTCTCAACACAATCCCCAAGGATGGGAAACCGGAAACAGTTCTGAACTTTTGGAAGACGGGAGGGAGTGACCCTCCCGGCCGTATTTATTAAAATATGAAACAAAATTAAAACATTAAAATAACAGTTTCATATTATGTACAATTTCATTACCACATTGCGATGTTTGGCTAACCTTAACATATTCTCTAATACAAAGGTTCTCCTAGCCGAACTAACATCCTACAAAACATTTAACTTGAAATTTTTGAAATTGTACATCCTAACGTTTAAGGGCCAACGGCAAGGTCGTAACCGGTGTCAAGATCCCTAAACCAGAAATATCCCCCCCACTTGTGAGGGGCGACCGCACAGAGGTGTACCTCAAGTGCAACTACCAATTTCCCTTGACTTGACGGGGGCCCCAATAAACTCGACGCCACTTAAAGGTCGTCCGAGGACTTGTGTGAGGTATCTAGAAGGTAGCGTAGACCCCCCCCAAACCCCACACAACTTACCACATCTGCCGTCGCAGATGTCCTGGCCCCGGGAAATTCTCCAGGAGGGGGCTGTAGCCCCTCCTACCCAGGAAGGGGCCTTGACCGCCTTTCCTTTCCTTTTCGGCGGCCCATCCTTAGAAGGGACCGCCTCCCCGTTGAGGGGCCAATGGCCACCTCCCTCGAGCGCTCCCATCCGTAATGGGTGACGCCCACTCATAGGGATCTTCCAATTAGTGCTCACCGATCATGACCTTACCGCCCGACCAAAATAAATACGACAATTCTAAACTAAATGACTAATTTACTTAAAAAACAGTAACACAACAACTTTATTAAAAGCATGCTTACTGATCAACACTATAGCAGGATCACTTTATTTGCAAAACATACCACAAATTGACCATTCTTTATTGCATATTCAAAGTTATCACGATAGTAATCCGAAGCTGTAAACAAAATTAGAGTTACCACATCAAACTTTATTCAAAAACCACTTGCTGTCCTCAGGGGCTGGTGGGTGGGTCAAAATTGGCTCTTCGTTCTGTCTCGAGCTCACGTGCAGCGAGGTGGTGCAGCTTCAGAGCACAGGAACAAGAGGATGCTTCCTTGGCTTGTTGCTCCTTTTATCCGTCTTCAGGGCGGGCGTAAACCCGCCCCTGCCTGCCCCTGGGGGCGTGGCCGGCCGCGTCAGTGTCTAGGCCAGCCCACTCCGGGGCGGGAAAAGGCGCGCCCCGGCTACGCCGCTTCGGGCATACCAGCCGAGACACGCCTCCCGCCCAAGATGGCTTCCCGGGGGGATCGTGGTACTCCGCCATACGTTCGGGGGGACTGAATGGTCGCCCCTTTCCATATGGCTGAGATACCCGCCACCCCCTCTCAACACAATCCCCAAGGATGGGAAACCGGAAACAGTTCTGAACTTTTGGAAGACGGGAGGGAGTGACCCTCCCGGCCGTATTTATTAAAATATGAAACAAAATTAAAACATTAAAATAACAGTTTCATATTATGTACAATTTCATTACCACATTGCGATGTTTGGCTAACCTTAACATATTCTCTAATACAAAGGTTCTCCTAGCCGAACTAACATCCTACAAAACATTTAACTTGAAATTTTTGAAATTGTACATCCTAACGTTTAAGGGCCAACGGCAAGGTCGTAACCGGTGTCAAGATCCCTAAACCAGAAATATCCCCCCCACTTGTGAGGGGCGACCGCACAGAGGTGTACCTCAAGTGCAACTACCAATTTCCCTTGACTTGACGGGGGCCCCAATAAACTCGACGCCACTTAAAGGTCGTCCGAGGACTTGTGTGAGGTATCTAGAAGGTAGCGTAGACCCCCCCCAAACCCCACACAACTTACCACATCTGCCGTCGCAGATGTCCTGGCCCCGGGAAATTCTCCAGGAGGGGGCTGTAGCCCCTCCTACCCAGGAAGGGGCCTTGACCGCCTTTCCTTTCCTTTTCGGCGGCCCATCCTTAGAAGGGACCGCCTCCCCGTTGAGGGGCCAATGGCCACCTCCCTCGAGCGCTCCCATCCGTAATGGGTGACGCCCACTCATAGGGATCTTCCAATTAGTGCTCACCGATCATGACCTTACCGCCCGACCAAAATAAATACGACAATTCTAAACTAAATTACTAATTTACTTAAAAAACAGTAACACAACAACTTTATTAAAAGCATGCTTACTGATCAACACTATAGCAGGATCACTTTATTTGCAAAACATACCACAAATTGACCATTCTTTATTGCATATTCAAAGTTATCACGATAGTAATCCGAAGCTGTAAACAAAATTAGAGTTACCACATCAAACTTTATTCAAAAACCACTTGCTGTCCTCAGGGGCTGGTGGGTGGGTCAAAATTGGCTCTTCGTTCTGTCTCGAGCTCACGTGCAGCGAGGTGGTGCAGCTTCAGAGCACAGGAACAAGAGGATGCTTCCTTGGCTTGTTGCTCCTTTTATCCGTCTTCAGGGCGGGCGTAAACCCGCCCCTGCCTGCCCCTGGGGGCGTGGCCGGCCGCGTCAGTGTCTAGGCCAGCCCACTCCGGGGCGGGAAAAGGCGCGCCCCGGCTACGCCGCTTCGGGCATACCAGCCGAGACACGCCTCCCGCCCAAGATGGCTTCCCGGGGGGATCGTGGTACTCCGCCATACGTTCGGGGGGACCGAATGGTCGCCCCTTTCCATATGGCTGAGATACCCGCCACCCCCTCTCAACACAATCCCCAAGGATGGGAAACCGGAAACAGTTCTGAACTTTTGGAAGACGGGAGGGAGTGACCCTCCCGGCCGTATTTATTAAAATATGAAACAAAATTAAAACATTAAAATAACAGTTTCATATTATGTACAATTTCATTACCACATTGCGATGTTTGGCTAACCTTAACATATTCTCTAATACAAAGGTTCTCCTAGCCGAACTAACATCCTACAAAACATTTAACTTGAAATTTTTGAAATTGTACATCCTAACGTTTAAGGGCCAACGGCAAGGTCGTAATCGGTGTCAAGATCCCTAAAACAGAAATATCCCCCCCACTTGTGAGGGGCGACCGCACAGAGGTGTACCTCAAGTGCAACTACCAATTTCCCTTGACTTGACGGGGGCCCCAATAAACTCGACGCCACTTAAAGGTCGTCCGAGGACTCGTGTGAGGTATCTAGAAGGTAGCGTAGACCCCCCCCAAACCCCACACAACTTACCACATCTGCCGTCGCAGATGTCCTGGCCCCGGGAAATTCTCCAGGAGGGGGCTGTAGCCCCTCCTACCCAGGAAGGGGCCTTGACCGCCTTTCCTTTCCTTTTCGGCGGCCCATCCTTAGAAGGGACCGCCTCCCCGTTGAGGGGCCAATGGCCACCTCCCTCGAGCGCTCCCATCCGTAATGGGTGACGCCCACTCATAGGGATCTTCCAATTAGTGCTCACCGATCATGACCTTACCGCCACAGGCCGGATAGTTGACCGGCTATCCGGACCCCCCACAACACTCCTACCTAAAGGTCATGTCTTAAAGTCTTTAGCCAAGCTATCAAGTCTCCTATGAGTAACTCGTTCCCCACCCGGGACAAATGAACACCATCCCCCAAATACATACTGTCACCAGTAATACAACCATGCGAAATAGAATGCAGTGTATTGGAACGGAACAATCTACTCACTTTGTTATTAATTTTCTTTACTGAATGATTCAGAGCAGAAACAGAAATAGCCCCCCGCCATACTTTTCGTGGGATCATATGGGACCATGCAATTGTGCACCCTGGAACTCTTCTTGCTAACCAACTTACAGTGGAAAGCATCGCCTCAAGAAGCAGTCGTCTACCAGTGGTGACCAAATCATTGCCCCCAAGATGTACTATGACTATAGACGGCAGTGACCTTGTCCGCCCTAGTAAACCCTCGAAAAATGATTGAAACTGGTCAATACAGAGTCCGCCCCTTCCGTAGAAGGACACACTGTACCCGTATTCCCCAGCCACGTGAATCATGTCACCTGCTTTGAATACGTCCGCGGCACGCCTCACGTATGAGTGTCCCACGACCCACACCTCCTTTTTCACAGCCGGTGATGTCTGACCGCTGGCCCGGTGATGGGTCGACTGCATAGTCCGCCCCGCCTCGCAGGCTTGCGCAACTGAAACCAAACAAAAACAAGAAGCGTGAGTACATCATACAGCTTCACAACATGTGCAACCGCACATACCTTTTATAACAATTGGAGGACCAACGCCCCACACGTTTAACTTGTTCGACATTCAGACCCCTGGCTGTAGCCTCTGTAGCAGCCCCTATCCGAAAGGAATGGGTCCCAAACTCGCCCGGGTTCAAGCCCGCAGCGGCAATCGACATCGCAAGCACCCGCTGAAACTGAAACCTCGACAGTGGGGTGGCGTCGGCGTGTCTCAACAAGGTGCCCCCCCATGATGCCACCCTTTGTGCTAAATATTCCTCCACACAACTCACCGGGCACATGGAGGACTCGGGAATCCTTCGTATGATTATGCAATCACCCATTGCACCCTGATCGGTCTTGGACCTGGCAAACGAGACAGTCATTGTCCCCCCTCTGACCTGAACGTGCTCTCGGCACAGTCCCCCCATCACATCCTGCTTGTTCCTTGCCACTAATTCGCTTACCCGCATAGCCCCATGGAATGCCAGCGTAAAAGCTGCTCGGAATAACACTGTTTCATACTTGGATGAACACGTTGCAGGGAGTACGGATAATAACAGGGCCAACCTATCCAAACCTATCGGGCGCCTTTCATCTACTCTGCGACCCTCAAGGCGTTGCCACCCACGTAGCGCCTTTTGCACAACGAAAGACGCTGTCGGGTCCTGGATCCCATGAGCCCTAGCAACAAAGGAAATGGCGGCCCGATGCCTCTGGGCCGTAGCCACTGATTTGCCTGCCTGATGTAAAGACAGCAGGAATTTCACTACCCACTCCTCCTGGCCCCAAAGCTCCCCTCTAGCAGCTCCCAAAAAGGCCCAATAGGAACGGAACGCCCCTTCATATGCCTTCCTCGTCCTGGGTGCTAAACTCTCTCCCACGAGGTTACGAAGTTCGGGGCACCGAGAGACCAGAGAGCTTCGGGAAAGGGTGCCGCCACCGGGTCCGCTGTGGGCAGAAAACCCCAGAAGGCCTGCATACGAAAACGAGAAAGCGCATCAGCCGCCTGGTTCATCACCCCCGGGACATGTCTTGCCTTAAATAGCACATTCAATTGCATACACAGTAATACAATTTCCTTGAGCAATCTCAGAATCCATTTGCATCGTGCTGCCTGGCTATTGATACACTCAACCACGGTCATGTTATCAGACCAGAATACCACAGAGTGATCTCTGAACCCCTCGGGCCAAGTTCTCAGGGCCACCAGAATGGGGAAAAGTTCCAGGAAAGCAATGTTACTTGTCAGTCCACTATCATGCCACCATGACGGCCATTTTTGTGCCGACCACTGAGTGCCGAATATGGCACCAAAACCAATGCTCCCTGCCGAATCTGTCCACAGCCCCATCTCCTCAGAGGACACCGCCGGTTTGTTCCAGACAATTCGACCATTGAAATCCGCCAGAAATGCCAACCAAATGTGCATGTCCTGGCGAACCTCTGCCGAGAGCCTTGTGCGATGATGACCCTCCTTCAGGCCGACCATGGCTTGAGCGATCGAGCGGGAGAAGGGGCGGGCCATCGGTATTACTCTTAGGGCAAAATTCAACTGTCCCACCAATTGTTGTAATTGATGTAGCTTAACCTTAGACTCCTTTATACACATTAGCAGGGATGCCCTGAATCGTAACACTTTGTCACCTGGTAAACGAAAACAACCTTCTTCGGAGTCGAGCTCGATCCCCAAAAACTCGAGGCAAGTCGAGGGACCCACAGTCTTACCTGGTGCCAATGGCACGCCCAACTGATTCATCAGGACACAAAATTCGGTCAAAGCCCGTCCACATTCCGGATCCCCGGCTGCCCCCAGAAACAAAAAGTCATCGAGATAATGCATAACATGTTGAAACCCCGTCTTTTTTGTGAAGACCCATTGCAGGAAACAACTGAACTTTTCAAAATAGGCACAAGATATAGAGCACCCCATCGGCATACACCTATCCATGTAATAGTGACCCTGAAACATGAAACCAAGGAGACGCTGATCGTCTGGATGTACCGGGAGCAACCGGAACGCTGACTCGATATCAGATTTTGCCATCAGCGCACCGGGCCCCAGGCGATTCAATATGGCTACGGCCTCATCGAAGGATGCGTACCGCACCGAACACACTTCCGGGTCTATCGCATCGTTTACAGAAAGACCACGTGGGGCTGATAAATTATGTATCAGCCGAAACTCACCCGGGTCCTTCTTGGGGACCACCCCTAAAGGGGAACAAACAAAGTTAGCAACTGGTGGCACATTAAATGGACCGGCGACTCGACCTCGAGTAACCTCTTTCCCGATCTTTTCCTGTACCACGGTCGTATGCTGCAAGACCGATATCTGGTTTTTACATTTCGCTATACCCTGAAACTCCCCCACTGGGATGCGGAAACCATATGAAAACCCGTTCCGCAACACCCCAGCGGAAGCGTGATCCGGGTATTCGCTGAGCCAAGGAATCATCGCCATGGTATCAATCGGAGTAGGTAAAGGCGCCCCTCGGACTATGTCAGACCTGTTTGGCGCCTCCTCTACCCCCGTTATCACCCGTTTTGGCTCTGCACATGGACTCAGGATGGGATGATTGCCCACACCCACCACATTCGTGCCTAAATTTGCATGACCCCTGGGGCCTGGTACATTTACCCCTGTTAAAGTTCCAACAAATCCCCCTTTTTCCTGCGTTGCCGATTGGCCTCGAGTGGTTGTCGTTACTCGTACCTGATCGAAAGGGCGTCCCAGCATATTGGCGGGAGGATTCACCCACGCTACTCCCTACCAATGGCAACTTTAACATACCAGTATCTTCCATTTTGGACCAAGACACAGAATCATAACAATCCCAAGTTAAGTTTTTATCATGTTCTTTCGCTTTTCTGAAAATATTATCGTAACAGAACCATTGATTGCCCTCGTGTGATACAGAATACCCCATGATCCGTGACTGATAAATTGGCAATTCGGACAGCAATTCGGGCCTACGTTCACCCATGATGGATGTAAAAATCCCCCATGCTTTTCCCCAATTGCCAATGTTTTCATTTACCTTAAAAGCGGCCATCTTTGCGCGCCAAACACTCGGATGCATGAGCTCCTTCTGGCTCTTAACATGCTCCATCTCATAATGATCGGTAAGCAACGAGAAGATGTTTATATACTCCTCTGCCCATATCTTCTCTTTGATAGCCAGAGGGACATGTTGACCCAACTTTTCCCTTCGAGAGGGTGCAGACTCATCCCTCGCAATCGGCAATGGCCGCTTACCTGAACCGGAAGCTGTATCTGCGACTGGACCTGTCCCAGGTGGTTTCTCTACTGCCGCAGCCGGTGATGGTGCCTTCGTCGCTTCCCTTGTCTCACGCAGTTGCTTCATCAATACCTGCGCGTCGTCAGCCGTGGCGCCCTTGCTACCTTTTCCCAACCACGCTGCTAATTGTGCTGCCAGCTCGGGCGGCATATCTTCCCCGGACACGGGGGTGACCACCACGGGAATCGGATTCCCTTCCTCCGGCACGGGAGTTGGTGCTTCGAGTGGGGTACAGGGCACCGGGATGTCTCCCCCAGCTGCTCCCCTTCTGGGCCTCTTACCTTTTCCTCCTGGAGCTGCTCCTGCCAAAGGACGCTTCGGCCCCCCTTCCTCGTCTTTATCCGCCATTCGCCTCTTTAGGTCGGTCACCTCTTTCATAAGAACACGCAGCATCTGGTCGGTAGTCATTCGCTTTCCCGCCTTCTTGGGCATTCTCCGACAGAGTATCTGCAAAAGAAACAAGAAAGATTACAACGCTCAAAATTGGCTCTTCGTTCTGTCTCGAGCTCACGTGCAGTGAGGTGGTGCAGCTTCAGAGCACAGGAACAAGAGGATGCTTCCTTGGCTTGTTGCTCCTTTTATCCGTCTTCAGGGCGGGCGTAAACCCGCCCCTGCCTGCCCCTGGGGGCGTGGCCGGCCGCGTCAGTGTCTAGGCCAGCCCACTCCGGGGCGGGAAAAGGCGCGCCCCGGCTACGCCGCTTCGGGCATACCAGCCGAGACACGCCTCCCGCCCAAGATGGCTTCCCGGGGGGATCGTGGTACTCCGCCATACGTTCGGGGGGACCGAATGGTCGCCCCTTTCCATTAAATTAGGCTCTACCAACACTCAGATCAGGTTTCTAGACTTGGCAACTTCTCAATGAAACAGCCATGTTTGAACCATATAATCTGACACTTATTCGAAAAACATTAGGCAAGAACGAATCCAATTACACACTATTAAATTTGGAACAAGTTGAAGATGTGCCATTATAGTTTGTGACACTCCACCTATTACCTGGCTTATACAGAGTATTATTTTCATGCCCATTACAACATTTCATTTTTCTAAATCTCAAAATTGAAATCCACTGGCTTGTATTAAACTATGCAAATTCACAATTGTTCCATTCACAGAAATTTCCCATTTCCCAAATCTGTTAAAATGAAAATGAAGATTACCCTGTGTATATTAATACAGCAAATTGCAGAAATCCTCTTGGATACTCCTTTCTGTGTGACACACTCCCTTCTGTTGGACACCATAGCATTATATGGAAGGTGTAGTGCTTTAACCCCTTGCATGCTGATGACGGCCCCAGCCGTCATGCACTACAGTGCTCGTGTGCTGATGACGGCTGGGGGCCGTCATGACCGCACCCGCGATCGGAATGTGCCGCACAGGCGCAGAATCGCGGCAGCATGCAAGGGGTTAATGCCTGGGTTAAGTTGTGTATTATCCATTTTCCCCATTGCATCCATTCCCACACATGATAAAGTATTAAATAATGCTTCTCATGTATTTCTAACAAACGTTACTTGCTGCGGGTTGGAATACGGAATGCCATACCTAATAACAGTTTCAGAAACAATAGTGTTCCGGAAGGACCTTATACCTACCACCCAATATCATTAGGAACATCCCTTGTCCTAGTATAAACATGAACTCTTTGTGTTTGATGATGTAAACAAGCTATTGTCTGTTTTAGTGTAAAAAGAAGTCCCATTGACTTCAGCGGTTGAAACTTACAATCTGCAGACAGACATAACTGCTTCAGCGGTTCAGAAGCTGCTACACACACAACACCCAACACACAATGTCGATATTTATTTATGTATTTATTTAAGAAGATTTATATAGCGCTAGCTCCACCCGGTGGTATCAAAGCGTTTTACATTCGCATAATCATAATTGGAGAATACAGAACAGTTGATATAAATGAAGCATTCATACAGGTGTACTAAAAAAGTCAATTGAGTAATATAGACAGTAACAGTATAACAGTACACAAGGGTAGTCTTAATGGTAAGAATAACGCGGGAGGTGATTGAGTATGAGAGAAAGGGTGGGAGGGGAAATGTTAGGATGGGAAAGGAGGGAAGCAGGGTGGAGAGGGGTCTGGAAGGAGGAGAGTAGGGGAGAAAGGTAGTGCTTTAAGGAGATGGGGGAGTATTGCAAGTACGATAAGCAAGGGATTAAGTACCCCAATATTTGTTGAGCAGGTGTTTTTTAAGGTCTTTTTGAAGTATCATACAAATTATATTTAACTCATCTTTGACAACAGGTGTTATGCATCTTCTTAAGATCATTGGATCTGGTCTGGTGACTTTGTTTAAAGCAGTATTTGGACTGATTCCATCTTTTTCTCATTCTCTGTTCTCCGGCCTTCTTGATGGATTTTTAATCATCATGATGCTAATCAGCTATCGTATCATCGTCTTTCTTCTGTTCTGATAAGGAAATCAACAACATAGAGTACACGTATCTAGCTGAACAAACTGCAGAGAATCTCTAACATGCTACAGGTGCCATTCTTGCCTATCTGAATTCAGTTAGCCCTGAATGCTCGAATTTCATAAAATGGACGCTATATAAGGAGACGGGTGCCTCGAAACGCGTCGCAGCATTACAAATCATCAACAATAAATCCTGGAAATATCATTGCCGGTTGATTCCTTGTTTATGAACCTTGGTTCGCATTGGCTGTGAGTGCGTCCTTCGAATTGCTTGGGCCTTTGGTGGAAAAAAAAATAAAAAAATATATATATATATATATATATATATATATATATATATATATATATATATATATATATATATATATATAAGGTATTGATAGATTTTTGTTTTATGCTATAAGTATATTACATATTATATTTATGCCAGCTGGAACACCCCATAATTCAGGATCACAAACCGCAACTGCCACCAACTGGAGAAATTATTGCCCTTAGCAATTATCACGGCACATCTAAGAATACAAAATGCAGCCAACCACACAAACTCTTCAAAATATTCAAAGAATTCTCCAACCTGACAGCCATAGAGAAGACCATCCACCCCTCCTAAGAACTTTGCGATACCCTCTCAGACTAATTCCACAGCAGGGCACCAACATCTATACCAATTTCAACATCCAACCCGGTACCCTCAACCCCACGACCTCAACCAACCTGCAAACACCAGCTAAACAATTACCACCTGGTCACAGCTTACCGCCCTAATCACTTCAGCCATCCACTATGGGGAGCCCACCGACCTCTCCCCCTACCACCTCTACAACCTTGCAATGAGCCTAATCTGCACTCAAATCACTAGAATCCTCAACACCTCCATCTCCACAGCAACATTACCAAGACAGATGGAAACATGCAGATGTCAGACCCCTCCTACAGAAATCCTCAAGAATCAAAAGAGTTATTATCTTATCTCCCTGATCCCCTACCCAGCCAAAGTTCTTGAGAAAGCCATCAACCAGCAGCTCACCGAATTCCTGGAAACAAACCCACCTACTGAATGCCTCCTAATCTGGAATCCGTGCCAACCACAGCACTGAGACTGGGCTGATTGTTAGAACACTCCTCGACTGTGGAGAAATTGTGGTCCTGATCCTCATCGACCTCTCTGCAGTGTTCGATAGTGTCTTCCACAACACTCTCATCAACAGACTCTACAACATAGGCATACAGCAAAACACCCTCAAGTGGAGTGCCACCTTTCTTACAGGATGCACAAAGAGCATCCAACTGCCTCTATTCACCTTTGCACATAAAGACATCATATGTGGCATGCCACAAGGATCATCCCTCAGCTCCACTCGGTTCAACATCTACATGATCCCCCTCACAGATGTCATCAAATCCCACAGACAAAACCAACTTCTGCAAAGCCATGACCAGCATAGCCAAATAGATGAGAGACAACTGCCTCCAACTCAACTCCGACAAAACTGAATTACTGATTTTCGGGAAGGACACCTCCACATGGGACCACACTGATTTGATACCCCAAGTAGGGAGAGTGATGCACTCTACAAATGCCATGTCTGCCAATTGAAGCAGATGTTGTCTGGTCTTTTCTTTTTACTAATGACAAAGATATAACATCTGATGGAACATTAGTCTGGGACAAGTGTGTACTTTTCACCATTACAAGGTTAAAAAAGAACAAATACAAATATATAGCCGAAATTGTGTAGTCTGAATTGACATCTTTTTACCTTATATGTTCATAAGGAAACATCCGGGACGCGCTCCTTGGTGCACATAATCTATGTCAGAAATTCCTAATCTTATGTCACAAATTCCAACTTCTGATAAGATTTGGTATATGGATTACCACTTGTTAGGAGAGGTCTTTCGCTCAGATTATCACACAAGATTCTGCCAGAGACGGTCTCACCTAATGCCAATGCACTTTGCAGATGCTTCTTCTCACCTGAAGCCGATAAAGCCAAGTCTTAGGGGAAGGGAACACTGCATTCATACAACCGCTGATAAAAATTGCCTATACTTTCAACAAGGTATGCAGTGCACCTCTTCTCCCTCAGAAACTCTACACTGCAAGTTGTTCTGATTTTCCTGCTCTCTTAGTGTAGCGCATAGAAGTAAATGTTAGGGTAATAGGATCTGGATGACATTTTAACCTTTTCGATGCTGATGACGAGCTCAGCTCGTCATGCAGCACAGTGGCGCTGTACTGATGACGAGCTGAGCTCGTCATTGCCTCCTCGGAATGCCCACGTGGGGATAATTATCCCGCTGTGCTGAGCGTTCCATTGAGCGGGGGGGGCCATGTCAAGCTCAGCTCGTCATCAGCAGAGCGCCACTGTGCTGCATGACGAGCCGAGCTCGTCATCAGCACGGCGTCGCCGCGCGCGGCCCCTCTTGCCCCCATGCCGCAGGGCTAATTTCCCCGTGGCGATGGGGTTAAACATGTTAAAAATGTTGTTATTGTTATTGACATTTATGGAGCACTACCTGCACTATGGGAAGTCCTGCCGGAGCCTAAAGAGGAAGGGGTATCGATGAGATTAAGTAATAAACAGCCATGTTTTTAATGCTTTCCTAAAGGCCAGTAGATTGGTCAAACATCTGAGGTGTAATGGTAGGCCGTTCCATGCTTTGGCTGCATTGGCTACAAAGCTTCTGCCCCCCCAATTACTTTTCTTACAAAGGGCACCGTCACCAGTTTTGCATCTGATGACCTCAAAGATCTTTTTGGTACATACCATCGTACTCCTGTTGTAAGTAGTCTGGCCCAACTCCATGAAATGAAATGAAATGAATTTGTACTTGTAAAGCGCATTGCTGCCCCAGCAACGGGGCGTCCTGGCGCTGTGCTCATACCACTGTGGAACCCTTCCTGGCTTTTCCCTGTTTAATGTCCACTCCTGGCCACCCCAAGGTGAAGCCAGGCATCCCAGCGCTGTTGGGGCAGTTGTGGAGATTAAGCAAGCTATTGCCAAGAGTTGCAGAGTGGGACCCATGATTTGGATAGGCACTGAGGCGAGAATTATCAGGTCCGGGGAAATTGAGCCCAAGACCCGCCGAGGCGGGAATTGAACCCTGGTCCCGGGCCAGACCTCTGCATCAGGGTCTGCCGCTCTAACCATTGAGCCACACTTCTCCATGAAGGGCTTTGAAAACCAAACATAAGGCCTTGAACTGAGTGCACTTCCTAACTGGCAGCCAGTGAAGGTTTTTGATCCCAGCCGAGATTGAGGCGTATTTTGGTATGCCAGTCAGAAGTCTAGCTGCCCCGTTCTGCAGGGTCTGTAATTTGTTCATCAGTCCTTTATGGATTTTGAAATATAGGCTGTTGCAGTAAACCAAACTGGACATTGTTAACACTCTGATGACTGTTTTTTGCGTGTCTTGGGTCAACAGTGGCATTATTTTCCTGCGTTATATCAAGATATAGGAAGTCGATGCCACCACTGTGTTCACCTGATCCCTAAAGCTAAGATTATTATCAATCCACACTCTTGGAGCCAGTACCCAGTTCCTAGAAGATCTACAGGCTGTACACACACCACAATTTAGGTGCTGTCCGCATAGGATGTCAGACTAAAGCCGAAGGATTCAATTAGGGGCACCAATGAGGATACATAAATGTTAAAGAGTGTTGGACTCAATGAAGACCCCTGCGGCACTCCACAGGGCAGTGAGAATGAGTCGGCCTCAAATTCACCCAGGGCAACTGTTTGAGTTCTGTTGGAAAGAAAGGATTTCAGAAGTTTCCAGCTGGTGCCCTGGACTCCAATATCATGCAATCGGTCCATCAGCAAGGCATGATGGACCGTATCAAAGGCTGCTGAAACATCCAACATGATCAATGCTGCCTTTCCTCCCTGATCCAGTATATTCCTAATTTCTTCTGTGGACTTGAGGAGCTCAGTCTCCGTACTGTGCCCCTCTCTGAAACCATACGGGTTGGGTTCAGCATCTGAGATTCTTGCAGAAACATGTTGAGTTGTACATTCATGTTTCTCTCCATTATTTGCGCCAGGAGTGGCAATCTGGATATGGATCTGAAGTTGTTTGGGTATTTAGCATCCAGGCTGGGTTTTTTAAGCAGGGGCAGAATGGATGCCTGTTTGCAATCTCTAGGAAAACAACCCTCCGAATACATTGTATTTATGATGGACGTCAGGATTCGTGAAACTGGCTCTGCTGTCAGTTTTACTATGAATATTGGGCATGGATCGTACGGGGAGCCTGACTTCACTTTTGTGAGAAGATTGAGAGTGTCCGAGACTGTTAAAGGGGCAAGTCTGTCCAATAGAAATGCCTTACTTTCCTCTACCTTAGAGCAAATTGTCTGATCAGTAGTTGTTTTGGTTGTTGAGTCAGAGAAAGTTAGGAAGATGGCATTAACTTTGTCAAAAAAGAACTTTGCTACTTTGTTACACAGTTCCTGACTAGCCGGGATAGTGGGAGAAATTGGGTGAGCCAAGGTGGTGACTGTTTTAAAAAGTTCTTTAGGTGAGTTTTTTGCGGAGTTGATTCTATTAGTAAAGTACGCTAGTTTGGATTTTTGGAGGAGCTGCCTATACTGAGCAAGACAATTTAAATTCCTTTATTTTCTTGTCATTATATTCCTTCCTCCAGTTTCTTTCCAGGCGCTTACAGGCCAGTTTTTGATCTCTAAGCTCCTGCGAATACCAGGGAGAGAAGTACGCAGCCTGTTGAGGCGAAGAAGTTTTTTGGGAGCTAGCTTGTTCCCTGCTGCTTCCAGCCAATTTGTGTAAGACCTCGTTGCTTCATCCAGATCACTAGGTAACGTGGTAAGGGTCGAGGTTAATAGTTCCTGAACATCCTCAGCTTCTACCTTGTTCCAGGCTCTTATCTCCAAATATTTTTGGGTGGTTTAGGAGAAGCACGGTCAGGCACCATGAGCTCAAATAGTACTGCTCTATGGTTTGACCAGACTAAGGGAAGAAGGCCCGTGAATATCAATTGGGGTTATTGGAAAAAATGCAGTCTAGTGTGTGACCTGCCTGGTTAGTGGCGCCTGTCACCAGTTGCTCTAGATTTCCACCATTCATCAGGTCCAAAAGGCTGATGGTGTCTAGATCTGAGAGTAACTCCAGATGGAAATTAAATCTCCCAGCACGGTATAGGAATTGGCACTTATCCCGTTTTCCATTATATTACCTGCTTGTGGTAAACACCGTCCTCATGGGCCCGGAGGCCTGTAGATGAGAGTGCCTCTAATGTGTAGTGGTGTGAGAGATAAAAAGGGAAATCCAGTGCTTTACATTCCTCACTGACTAGTGTGGTAAACGATGCCATGATTGAATTATGATAGATGACCGCTAAGCCCCCTCCTTTCCTCTGTGACCTGTTCATTGTTTAACAGAGATAATAAGGAGGTGTGGCTTTAACTAAGTCCGGACCAGATGCATCATCCATCCATGATTCTGTAATAAATGCAAGATTTATTTATGTTCAGTTTATTCTCATTATTTATAATGTGCCTTCGTGCTGTTTTTATAGAATAGACGCACTAAGGAACAGATTCTTCCTGTAGTAATACATACCTTTACTTAAAAGCGTTTTTTGTTTTTTTGTGTAGTGTGTGTGTGATATCGTGAACAACACAATTAGTTTGTTACTATTACCACTGCATCCCTGATCCCTTTATGGGGACTGTTAGTAACTCAAAGTCTTAACTCTATTTCAATAATACATTATTTTGTGTTCTGTGGGGCTACAATAACCTGTTGCTCACATTCATTGTTAGTGCATTGAACCAAGTCCACCTGTTTCACCTAGGGGTTGGAAAGTAAACTTTGTAGAACTACGCCATAGTTGTAGTTTACGCAACATGTTAACCCTGTTGGTCAGGACCCAATGAGCTTGTTTAAGTACAAACTGTGCTCTGCTCATTCAGGGATCATTAAGATCAATGTGAAGCATGGTTTTTCCTGCTCATGTAGATTAAAATCTTTTTTGTGGCACCTCATAAACGTTTTTTTAATAGTTTATCTCCAAAGTAATCTATAATGTGGTATAGTTGAGTGGGTATTTTTGCCTGCACGAAAATATTGTCATGTGTATATAAATGAATTTTAAATGTTACCTGCCTTCCCTTCCCCCTTTCTTCCCTTTTTCCTTTTACTGTGTTGTCTTTTATGACCAAACTGGCCGAAATAAAGAATTTTTGAATTGAATTGATAATCTGTTCTTTCCTAATATTTTTCTATTTACTGAGGTTTAACAACATTCCCCCCAAAGGGGCGTTAAGCACATCTCATGCTGTGGCAAAATGCTACTTTGAATCATCATTGACAGCTAAAAGAAGAAAAAGTCTTTGATTTTTGGTTGCAGACTTTTTATTAATTTGTGGAGCCAGATAAAAGCACAGTGTCCTAACTCAGCATGCTGGCGTTGAAGCTCCACTAGAAGTGGAGCAGGGCACAACATAATGATCTCACTTAGCTGAAGATCCAGACACAAAGACATCATACAGTTAGAGACTGGAGAGAATGATTTTAATCTCTCAGTGAAAGGTCGGAATGGACACAAACACCCATTTAGCTTGTTGCTGCACACTGTTGTTTAAACCCAAATAGTTATTGTCGCTCTTGCAGCCTTTTTCCCACCAACTGAGGGTGAACATGTCTTCATATCATTAAAACTGCTGTTTATGTCGAATAGGAAACTAGCTTTTGAAAGTATTAATTGATCAAATATATTCATATCTTCAGACTTAATGTTCATTTAATCGTTTTCACTCATCTTTTATTTAATGCACACATTATTTTTGTGTCCATGCATTTCAGGAAAGCCTCAGCCCCATTCCCAGGCGATGTTGAACAAAACAGATAACACAACTTTATCAATACTTTACTAAAACATCTAAAAGGCACATTATACTGAAGCAATCATTGTCAGTTCTTCTTAAGTGTACTATCTCGTTTTCCATTTCAAGCAAATCCTGATAGTGGTCTTGATTACTTCTCACTCTCTCCTTCCCTTTCATGGTGCTCCTTCTCTTTTAGTTACTGGGTTCCGCAGTAATTAGGTTTATAGATCTCTGCAACCCTCTCCTCACTCCTTCTCTCTATGTCTTTGGGGACGCTCCAGCTTGTGAGTCTGGCAGCCCAAACTCGACAAACATCAGCTGTGCCTGATCACTCACTCTGCAAAGGCCCGAGACATTGCTTTTAGACCGGTTGCAACCACCCTCCCTGTATCTGATACTACAAACACACCCAGCGCCGAGGGAAGCCCTGTCAGCGCAGCCTCGCCGCGTTGCTGTGGTAACAGACGTCACCTCAGCATCGACGTATCAGCTCCTCCCACCCACTGGACCAGAACTAACGCTGCACGCCGGCCAGTGCTTATTTTGAGACTGTGGTTTCCGGTGCTCGGCACCAGCACTTAATTGTCAACACCGGTTCTTGTGACAGTCTGCCACAAGATGGCGCTGCCTCTGATGACCCCAACAACAGTCAATTATTATTTCAATATACATTAAAAAATGAATATTACCTGCTGCCCAAGCCATTCTTATGCTTTAGGGGCCTGTGGTAGTCTGAATTGTCACACTTGTAGGAATGTTATGGTTAGTAGCTGTACTGTTACTATTACTGGCAACATGGCAGGGGCAACGTGCGGCACAAGCTGCAGTGGTCTCCTGAGGAGAGCCCTGGCACTTCTTTATTTACAAATTAAGTATAGGCGCTGAAGCCCACTGCTCGCCTGTGCCCTCTGGGAAATCTCTGCAGTTGGTTGCCTTTCACAGCTGGCCCCTTGCCACACCGTCTTACTGACTGAGAGGCCCCCCCAGTGATGTAGGCTGCAAACCATGAGGCCTTCACCCTGTGGCTCCAGAAACAAGGTACTGTGGGGGTGAGTCGGACCCGGGAGGTCCTGTAAACCAAGCTGCGCGCCAGCAGGCAGCCGAGACTCATCAAACCCACCTGTCCTCAGGGACCGTGGAGCGCTTTCCTTCAAGCGCCTCTTTGGAAATACTGTTTTTAGCCACAATATTTAGCAGAAGGGATCTGGAGCCTTTCCTAACTTAAACGGGGGCTGTCGCTCCTCAGTTGAATGTAATTCATGATTGTGAGTGTTACTGAAGCACTGTATTTACCTGCATACCTTAAATGCTCATGTCTTTAAAAGTACTTATTGACTTTTTATCATTTTGGTCTTGATTTCTTAAGTAAAAAGTGTACTATTTTTGTAAACGGGTGTGCAGACTTTTTGTGGTGTACTCATTGTGTTACTGTGTGCATGTGGAAAGCGCAAATACTTTACACATGCCTCTTTTGATAAGCCTGCCTGCTCTGTGCCAAGCTACCAGAGGGTGAGCACAGGTTATCGTAGCTAGGTATCTAGCTCACTCTGACTAGAGTGGTGGGTTCTGCCTGGCCTGGGTATATACCTCAGCCAACCAGAAACCCCATTTCTAACAGTCAGTAAGGCAGATACTTGTTATCATATGAATATTTGTCCCGCTTTGATGTTTTTCGTAAGATTTTTTTATCCTATAGCCAATAAGCATATATAAGGTATAAGAGTATGATAGACCAATAACTTGTATCTAACCATGCTCCATTTCTGGTCATCCTTGGCATGTGCCTGGGCTCCAGTAAACTGCACCACAGTGACTTATATTAAGTTTTTAGTCCCAGTTGTTTTATGATGGGATGCTGTTTGTTTTTTAAGAAGCCCTGATCCCTACATCCGATTTTCCTAATTTTGGTGTCATTTTATCCTTGCATTTATTTCTCTAAAATCCTTGCTATCCTAAGCTTGGAATAAGCGCCTGTCTGCTCACCATTTCACCGCTTCTCTTACTGCTTCCGGTAAACCTGTTAAAACCAACTTATTTAGATTCTAACCATCCATCTGTGACTCATTCATGTAATAGTGCATTTTGGAAGTGATCAAAACAATCAATCAATCAATTGTTTCATTTGAGATATCATCAATGTTGTCATGTAAAATGCCATGAGTGGCCTAATATGTGAGGTCATAAGCAGTGCATGGTAGGGGCCAAAGTCATAGTTAACCAATAAACTATAAGTAGTGAATTTCAGAGTTTGTTTTGTTGTTCAAATATTCGTTTTTACCTCATTTCAACACCTATCAGGCACATGCATCAAAGGAAAAACCAGTCGCAAACGGGCAGATTCTCAGAATCTGCCTCTTTGCGACCGGTATTTTTGCATTTAGGATGCACCATCCCAAATGCAAAAATCGGAATTTAAGGAATCTCTAAATTGCGATTCCTTAAATTGTGATTGCATTTAAGGAACCCCAAATTGAGATTCCTTAAATGCAATGCATTAAA
This sequence comes from Lissotriton vulgaris, assembly GCF_964263255.1. Lineage (NCBI taxonomy): Eukaryota > Metazoa > Chordata > Amphibia > Caudata > Salamandridae > Lissotriton > Lissotriton vulgaris. The sequence continues at coordinate 101,749,513 of NC_141696.1, forward strand.
GTAAAAAAAACAGCAATTTTGCTAATAGGAGTAGCAAATTATCATGAAGTTGAATTTAATGATAATTTGCAAAAACTTTTCATGTTGCTTACACACATGCCCTTAGGACATGTGTGGGTGCAACATATGTGCACAGATCAATTTCAGGGGTGCAACAGGGTGTCATTTTGACACCCTTGTACCCTTAAATTTGCATGAGCAATTTGCGAGTACCTACTGGTACTCGCAAATTGCTCATGCAATCTCCAATTCATTCTTATGGGCCTGGAGACCCATTGGTATGAATGGGTCAGCATTCCTTAATTGCGACTAGCAATTTGCGAGTCGCAAATAAGGAATGTGTAGGAATCGCTGTAATGACCTACCTCTCTGTATGTTTTGGTGCTTCTGTCAGTCACCAGGCCATTAATTACCATATCCTTTCGCAGGATCCAGAAAGACACCACATTTCACAATACTTACTCAAGAAAGGAATAAACACGACAACATATAAGACCATTGCAGAGGAGCTCGCAAATAACAACAAGTCACAACACCTCCCCATCCGAGAGGGTACGCAGCAAATCACAACACCTCCCCATCTGAGAGGGTACACAGCGCATGCTCCTCCTAGCAATGTATTGGATAGAATAATTAGAATTCAGACATCCCTGATGGGAGCCGATTTCCCTCCCGTATCAACAATTACCCATAAGAGGGGAATCGCCCATCCCTCTGTAAGTACTTGGTAAAAAAGGGTCCCGACCTTCCCTCACAAGGAATACAAACAAATGATATGCTCTAGGGTTTCTTTATTACATGATAATAGGATGACAAGGAAGAAGAAATAACTAAATATCACAGTAAACATTTATAGCAATCACCAACACATACATATACATAAAACCTGAAGATAAAAGGCATAGTTAGATAAAGTTAGATATACATGGAACACTTCACTATAATCTTAGGCACTTGTCCTCTGAAAGAGGTTCCGTCTCTCTTTCCCTCTCTGGTTGGGTCAGGACTCTCTGTTCCACAAACACAACTGCACGTCTGCATCGTGATGTATCATCTGACCGCCTTACCACCAGATCAGCATCTCACCCTCTCTCGGACCCCCTTTCTCTAATATAGAATGCAGCTTTCCATCGAAGATTGTAGCTAACTCCACCTACAGTTCTCATTGGATTCCTGTACCACCTCGTACCAAGAGCACAACAAGCAGCTGGCCAAGCGTTTTGCTATGACTTCGGCATCGAGAGAGCAGATTCTTCCGATAAAGAACCGGCCCTGTCTGGTTCACTGCTGGTGAACAACACATGGAATCTAAAATGTAACCTCTCACCTAAAGAGGCTCCGAAGATGGCTGCAGTCTAGAATATGGAGTTGCTCAAGCATAGGCCTCTACTACTTGGAAAACAGAATTATATTAGACCACGTAAAAGCCAATAGGCTAAAGTCATAATTCACCTAACTCAAATAACACTATGCACTTAATCCCTCAGTATCCACTATGGAGCACATGTGTGTACCTTCACCAACAACACTGCACCTCGACATCCCATACCTTCTATTCTTTGGCAAGATTATTCTACTGAAAAACAGCAAGAGTAAAGAACAGAAGAGAAATAGGCATATGCAAGACCATCCTACATTAAGGGTAAGGTAACATAGCACACTAAATTCAGTACACAATGGTGGTGATCGAGGGTCATCACAGATCATCTGACCACTAAAGGGGCTAATTCACTACAAAAGCGATTCCTACTTACATAGGCTTTTGCAATTCCTTAATTGCGATTCCTTAATAATCGCAATTAAGGAATCGCAAAAACCTATGTTTGAGCATGTGCCAGTAACTGTTACGTTAACCTTTGTTTTTTAGTGAATTTCCAATTTTTTTTTATGTTGCTAATAATTTTGGCCCTATTCAACCGATCTCCACAAAACTTTCCAAAAAGGTGTTACTTGTTGATTAGTTTGTGCCTGGAAAGTATGAGGGTGATCCGTCAAGCAGGAGAGAAAAAAGAAAGAAGGGTACAAAAAAGCAAAAACCCCATTCATATGCCAAAGATTACTTTAAACATGGCTACAGCAAAAACAGCTGAACGGAATTACACCAAATTGGCAGGAAGCTAGATCTTGTTACACAGATTGTGCTTTTTGTGATTTGTTGCATTACGATTTAGAAAAAATTAAATATATGGACAGTTGGCTCTGATTGGCCAATTTAAAGGGGACAAGTCAAACCTGATTGGTTGCTTTCAACCTGAACAATATGTTTAGGCAGCCATTACAAGACCCAGGGACTTGGTCCCTGTGCCCTGTAAACGAATTAAACATGTTAGGGGCAGAGTGAGCTCACCCAGACCCTAAAAGGGCATGAGGGGAGGTCCCAATGGGCCCCTCTCTTTATAGCGGGCCACAACATTACAGTCTGTTACAGAACTCAGGGACATGAACCCCATTGAAATGCATTGTAGTGAATTGCAGGTTTTGAATGTCACAAAAAGGAGCACGTATAAAGGGCGATAACAGATTTCAGTTACAATATAAGTCATTTGTAATGTAAATTTACAGAAATTATGCTCTGCATTTTAGATTCTGGAACACCTTCCATAATATCTATGAGAAAATCAAGAGAAAAATGGTTTCTCTCAAACATGATTCATGAAATCCCAGCAGAAGGTCACCATTTTTTACAGGGTAAAATCACCTTAGAACACACTACAATTCCTAAAGTTAGTAAAGTACCACCAACAAATGATATATATTGTAACTAAAATCTGTTATCAGCTCCAGCAGAGGCCAGCAAGGCTCAGGTAGGCATGGGCGGAAAATCCGTTCCGCTCGCGGATTTTGCGGATTTTCGGGAAATCCGCAATCCGCGAGATTTGCGAATCTCCCGCAAAATCCGCAAATCCGCGAGCAGCGGATTTTGCTCGCACTGCTCGCACTGTTCGCGTGAGTTCGCGCCCCGCGAATAAGTGCAAAATTGCAGAAATAGGATTTTAGCAAAACTGAAAGTAACTACTTACCAGGTTCAAAAGTTCAGGCTCATCATTAGTAGCCATTTCCTGTAGTGCTTCCTGAGGGGCCCCTCCAGAGTTCAGTTGCCAGTTGAAACTATTATGTGACCCTGCTCTGAACCTCAGAATAGTTACACATATGCCACAAAGGTCCTGAATTACAGCTAAGGGAGACAAGCAGGAGCCAGGCTGGAAGTTCAAATCCATTAATCAGCCCCTAATTCATTATTGTCAGTTGGGGCAGGGCAGGTGTTGTAACTAATTTTGCAACAATGAAAGCACTTAGCAAGTGCAAAAGATCACTAATCAGGGCGCACTAAGGAAGCAGGTGCCAGCTAAAAAAATATTCTGTGACACATTAATCAGCCCCAAATTAATTCAGGTCACTTGAGGCAGGGAAGGTGTGCTTTGCTTTGCCGAAAATAATGTACACTGGACAACCAGAGGGTGTGGTGATGAAACAGAGGGTGGCATGGGTGGGCCAGAGGGTGGCATGAGTAGTCAGAGAGTGGCAGTGGTGACAGAGAGTGGCAGTGATGAAGAAGAGTGTCCCAAACAGGCTGGACACGTAGAAACAACAAGTTCGCGAAACTTGCGACCCGACAGGTAAGTTCGCAATTTGCGAAAGTGTACAAAACCCTCGCGAACTGGCAGAAACACGGGCGAACACAAAAAAAAAAAATCCGCAAATTCGCGGGAATTCGCGGATTTTGCGGATTGCAAATCCGCAAATCCGCAAAATTCGCGAACGCGAGATCCGCAAAATTCGCTCATGCTTAGGCTCAGGCAGGTTCAGTGCAGCAGATCAGCTTGGCAGATCCAGGGAGGCTTTTGGAGCCAGATGACCCTTGCTGACTCTCAGGTTAGCCTGGGGTGAAGGTAAGCAGGCCCAATCTCCCTTCTCACACAGCAGGGTAGTCCTCAAGTAGCTGGGTAGGACTCTGGCAGCAAAGGGGTCCTTACCCTGCGACCGCTTGGAAAAATGTGGGTGTGAGCCCCCATAGGTCCCACCTCGGACTGTAGCAGTGTGCATCCTCTTCTTGAGAACAGAGATCAGGTTGCCAGGAGGCCTATGGAATCCCACTTGCAAGATTGCCGGGGAAGCGATGAGTGATTGCCATAATGCTCCCAAGTAAGCCTCCATTGCGGTCCATACTCTTGTGCTGCTTAAGGCGACTCACTAGGTGCATTATCTGGAGAATGATTACATTCAAGAGAGTATGTCACAGCCTCTTTCACACTGCAATATTATGGTGACGGTACACTAGCCATGCTTTATTCTGGTGAAGTCTCCACAGTGGGGGGAGGGAGCTAGTGCAGCAGCTCATCCTTTAGCCGCCATCTTTCTTCCCCCAATGTCAGATGAATGAACTGTCTACATGGTCCTACCTGTCAGTTATAGTTATGGTAAGGACCATATTTCTACATGAAAAACATTTTTTGTTTTGCTCATAACTTTGGTGCCATTTGACAAATCTTCACAAAACCTTCCAAATACAAAGCTCATCCACCTCAGCTCTCCCTTGAATGTGTTGTGGTAATCCATGAAGCTTGCATCAGAACCCCTGCAGGAAGCCAACCCTGTCGCCCTCTAGTCCAAACTCATTCTGCAGAGCTTTACCATTGCTAGGCAACTCGACTGTTGCACCAAGCAGGAGTAAATTATGCAGCAAAGTTAACTAAATTATGCAGCAAAAAACGCGAAGTATGCATTACAATATCCAACAGTATTGTTTTCATCCATTTGAAATAGAAACAATTTTGTTGCGACGTCTGCACCTAAATGACACATAATGTGATGAATATGGGAAATAAAAAAATATAAATTTTACCTTGTAGCCACAGAATTCCACAAATGCACTGGTCTTCACTGTTGTCCATTGTTTTAACAAAAATGCATTTATATTCTAAAGATTCTATTTCCAGCTTGTGTCCTTTGGTAAATGCATTTTGGAAAACATCTGTTGTCTCAGGCTAACCATCCCAAAATAAACATGTGCTATAGACAAATAGAGCATACCATGTGTAATACTGCCCTATATTGTCCTCCTGGGCTTCTTGGAACATTACAAATGTCACCAGAACCCCTCAAATGCAATCGTGGTCGTATTAAACAATTATCCATTATGTGTCCTTTCAGTCATATAAGATGATCAGTATTTGATTACAATCACTTACTGGTCTGACAAAGGTCTATTGAAAGACCGAAAAATTCTGCAGCCTACATTATGCATGAAATAAAATAAATGTCCTTGGTACAGTTTATTCCTCTGGGTACTGTTCCTGAGTCAGGCAATTGTTGGAGGCTGATTTGAGGAATATATAGCTTTTTTTCACAAAGTACGAAGTAGTAAAATGGCCCACCCCCACTCAGACACCAAAGCATACCTCCTCTATTGCTAGTCCTGACTGGGCGAAGATCTCCGCTCCGCTGCCAGAGTTTGCGGAGTTCTACCCACTCCATGTTCCAAAAAACTCAGCGAAGAGGCACTGAAGCTGAGTTTTTTCTCTTGTGCAGCTCGCAAACATAAATTTGACGATTGAGAGAAATCACGTGCTAGGCCACCTACTGGCGCGATTTCCGAATGCTGGCGGTCGCAGCAGGTCGATACCACTCGCATTGAGAAGGCTGCTGCTCGTGTTGGGGAAGCCGCCGCTTGAGTACAAAATCTACTCAAGCAGCAGAAAGAAGCAGCACCCTCTGGTGCTCCACATGATGCAGTTTGTGCTGATTTCACAGTGCAGGAGAAACTCCTGGTACTAAAAATCTGCATGAACAGTGGCTCTGCTGATGGGGAACTCTGCATAGCACAACAGAGGTTTTCATCACTTCGCAAAGCTCCGTGTAGTGCGACTCCATGAACTCCGCCCAGGCCTAGTCCTTACATTTTGCATCAATTTACCAAACCCGAAACATGGATCTGCTGTGTAGTGTGTATGGGGGGGGGGGGGGGGGGGGGGGTGAACACTTATCTCTTTCAAATAGCTAATTTTTCCCTTGAAAATGTACCTCAGTGATTGGACTCTTCATGACATCTCAAAATGCTTTCAGCATATTTGTTTTCCACAGGTCCTGTGGTAATTGTATGTCCTTGTGCTCAGCATTTATCTTTACAGTGCTAGTCTTCCATTGTTATGTCTGATATTTCGTCTGTAAATAGTCAAATTAAATATCCCTTCTACTGCAACTTGCATTTTTGTAGAAGTTCCTTAACATCTACTTTTATCACATGTCATTGTTTACTTTCCCTGATTCCGGAACATCCTTTATAATTTAAAGATTGCCAAATCCTTTTATGCACATATTTGACAAACACAGATGTGAGACACTGACTTCCCTGATTTCCCACGTTTAGTTTTCTCCACCTGTTTGCAAACAGATATTTTTATGTATAAGGTACTCATTGTATTATTGTTATGTTAATGAATTAATAAACAGTGCATGCTAGTATATGAAATTCACGAGAAAATGACACATTCTGTGACTGTTTTTACAAGTTCATCTTTTCCACTCACCTCATAGGTTCCCCAGTCAGTGTGCAGTGCCAGCTGCACTCCTGGATTCCATAAGGTTCTGCGTCAAGGACAACCAGCCTGCTGCTATGACTGTGTGCCCTGTGCTGCTGGTGAAATCACAAATGGAACAGGTTAGGAATATGTTTATGTGGTTACAATATTCCTTCTTTACTGCATAGTCCTATTTTGTGGCACTGTGCTTGTTGCTTAAACAATGAAAAACTACGAACTAAACACGGGTGTTCACCAAGTAAGAGTGCGGATAGGTAAACACTTTGGTTTAAATTGATTTACTTGTAAGTCCCTAGTGCAGTACACTACATGTGCCCAGTGTCTGAGAATCAAATGCACTAGTGGGTCTGGTGCACTGATAGTGCCAACCACAGAAGTAGCCCTTTAAGGGAGACCGCGTTTACAATGCTGGTAATACCACGCACGTTGATAACAACGCAGACAATACATCGTCGGCGTTGTTACCACGCATGGCATTACATCGCAAGTCGTTTCAATTGCTCGCGCTAGGTGGTGTGCAACACCAGGGAATGTGTTGGATTTTAAATCCAACACCTTCCCTGCTGTTGCGCTAACTGGAGTAGGAATTGTAATGTATACGATTCCTAAGTCCAACGCGCCATCTAGCGTTTCGTTGAAATGACTTGCGATGTAATGACATGCATGGTACCAATGCGGACGGTGTAATGACCGCGTTGTTACCTACTGCGTTGTAACACCACGCCATGTAACATCACATATTCACCCTGTACACATTTTTCAGGCCTGCCACTGCAGAGCCTGTGTGTGCAGTTGTAAACTACCATTTCAACCTGAGAAGTTGACCTACTCGTCAGGCCCAAACTTTCCTTTTTATTACACATAGGTCACCCCTAGTGCTAGCCCTGGACAGCCCATGGGCTGGGTTCAGTGTACTTACAAGATAGGGCATGTACATTTTTAGTTTTTCATGTCCTGGCAGTAAAATACTCTTAAATTCGTTTTTCACTACTGCAAGACCTATCTTTCCCATAGGTTAATATTGGAGATGCCTTGATACATTTTATAAGTGTAGCGTCCAATTGGGGAAACAGTAGGAAAACCAAATTTAGTGTTCCTGGACTCACAATTTAAAAACACATCCTTTAGTGTAGTTGGTTTTTAAATTGCATTTCTGAAAATGACACTTTTAGAAAGCTGGCATTTTCGTACTTAAATCATTTGGTGCCTTCTGCCTGTCTCTGAAATACACGTCTGGCTTCCTGCCTTCCTTCTAGATAGACACAAATAAAGGAAGGATAGGTGTGACTGAGTGGTTATCTGCATGTTGATGGGTCTCCCTGAACAGGATGAGTGGGAGGAGCTGGCACTTCTAACTGAAAGGACTGTGTCCTGTCCCCAAACAAAGGGTTGCATACCCCCAGTAGTGACTCTGGAGTCAGGGCAAGGAAGGGCAGGGTCTTCTGCATTACAAAGGCCTTTCTTTGAAGTCTCCCTACTTCAAAATCTAAAATTGGCATACGTACTGGACCTCTGACACCACGTACCCAGAACACTTCTGGAGCTGAGGACATTCTACAAGGTAGAAGAGCTGCTGTACTGCCAGGAGGGACTGCTCCTTTGCTGATTTGCTTTGTTGTGTTGGTCTTGCCTGTGAGTGAGAAGGACAGTACCTGACTCTCTACATCCAAAGAACTTAAGTTTCTGGAAGGGCTTGTTGGCTTGCCTCCTATTTCTGATGTTTCAGTGATATCAAAGTCTTCCTCTGCATATGGCTACCAGCACCTGAACTCTGCTGTCAGTCCTGTCTGCCAAGTGGTGCCAATCTTGTCCTGGGCCCTTGAAAGTGAGTATTCTGTGCTGCAACCCAAGAAAGCAATGCATCAACAGTGTTCCGCTGACATCAATGCATCGCAGCTGCTGCTAGAGCCACGGATATCGTTCACGACTGCGCAATGCACCGCTCCCAGAGCCCAACACATCTGTGACTGCCTCAATTTACCTGTTGCATTGTGGGGTTTGTAGTTCAAAATCTGTTGTTTTTCACCTGCCCGTGACTGCCTGATTTCCCTCCTACTTTCTCACCTAATCTGTACTTAGACCCGTGTGTAAGCAATCCAACCTCTGCTCTCTTTAGTCTTAGCAAGTGAGTGAAACAAGATTACCCCCCTCCGCTCCAAGAAACAAACATATTATACCTCAAAGCCTAAGCGGAGTGTGGTCTGAGACTGCAGTAATCTGCTCTTAGTGTTTAAAGTGTATTTGGAAAGTGATTGTAGGACTCGGTTTTTGGCTAGAAGAGTGAGTTATTTAAGTTTTGGAAATGCAGTATTGCTAGAGGGCTAGTGTTGTCCCTTACCTGCAGAACTCCAGAGTGTGGATTGAGCCTGTCTGTCTCCAAGGAGATTCAGAATTGAGGAGCAGCTCCTAGCACCCTGCCCAGCAGCCTAAGCTTGTGAACACACGCACCTTATTTAATTTGATGTTGGACGTTACTTCTGATTTGTGGCTGTATCTGGGGTTTCTATTGGGCTTAGGGTTAGTGTTTTGATTGGATGATTAGTAGGAACACCAAGGGAAGACTGAGCTAATTCTCCCTGGCAGTAGCTCCACTCACTGGGGCCCACAGAGAACGCTTGGCTGGTGGCAGCAGTCTGGCCCTTGTGGAACCCTGCAAATTACTTTTGCTTAGAGCGCAGTCATTTGGTAGACACTGTCGCTGCTCTAGCGCGATTAAAGCGCCAGCGCGTTTGAAAGTTTTTATGCTCATTTTAAATTGGTAAAATCATTTACTTAATCTCACCTACCGATTGTACTGTTTACAGCTGTGTAGCCCGCCCTGTTCCATCGCGGCTGGTGGCGTTTGCGTGGAGGGTGAGGCGAGCCGCCATCTTGGGTGGAGCTTGACCGGATCTAGCGGTCTAGTTCTCCCGAAGGCAGGCCATAAAACATTTCCTGGCACAGAGTTTTCTGAGAACGCTTGGCTGGTGGCAGCAGTCTGGCCCTCGTGGAACCCTGCAAATTACTTTTGCTTAGAGCGCAGTCATTTGGTAGACACTGTCGCTGCTCTAGCGCGATTAAAGCGCCAGCGCGTTTGAAAGTTTTTATGCTCATTTTAAATTGGTAAAATCATTTACTTAATCTCACCTACCGATTGTACTGTTTACAGCTATGTAGCCCGCCCTGTTCCATCGCGGCTGGTGCCGTTTGCGTGGAGGGTGAGGCGAGCCGCCATCTTGGGTGGAGCTGGACCGGATCTAGCGGTCTAGTTCTCCCGGGAGGCAGGCCATAAAAACAATGTGTATTCAGGAGCGCAGCGGGCGCGACGAATGCGCGCCGAAGTCGCGCATACGCCAAGCCCGTCTGCGCCCGTCCGCGGCAGTCCGGGGCCTGGGGCCAGAATCCCTGGACAATTTCATAAATACTCCTCTTTAGCGTTGTTATCACTTAGACCCTCTGATAGCGCAGGACTCGCCCCACCTGCTCACGCCTTAAAGCGTGCTGCCACCTATGGTATTTTGAACCCTGAGTTCATTCTTGGCAAAGCTCTCAGGCCTAGGTCCTTCTTACCTCCCTCACCCTCTCCTGATTTTGAGACCATTCTTAAAAGTCTATATTTAAACACTAGGTCCATGGTTAAACACCACATGGACATTTTTCTCCTGCTCCAAGCCGAACAACCAGACATTTTATTCCTCACAGAGACCTGGCTTAATGCAGAATCCTTGCCTGACATTTTAGCAGCAGTTCCCACGAACTACTACATTTTGCATGTCGACAGACCAGCCGGTAAAAGGGGCGGAGGGGTCGCTGCGATTATTCGCAACTCCCATAAAGTCTCTCTCTTACCATCCTTTGACCTAATAGGATCAGATAACCTGATTTTTAAAATGGACACCAACACCGGATCACTACTTTTGATCCTCATATACCGTCCTCCTCAAAACATGCCCACTTTTACGGCATCTTTAGCGGAACAACTTGCCCCTTTAATAATTTCTCACAAAAAAATTGTGCTGCTGGGCGATCTCAACCTTTGGCTGGACTCTGCTGAGTTAGACACTCAGGCAGCTGCGCTGAAAGAGACCCTCCTAGACATGAACCTTACCCAACAGATTCATCTTCCAACCCATGAAAAAGGGCATAGCCTTGATCAAATTTGGTCTCAAAACATCTCCCTGGCTATCAATTCCATCACGCCCTGCATTTGGTTGGATCATTTTTTGATCAACTTCACCATGACCACCGAAATAAGTAGTAAGCCCCTGCCCCAGCTAGGAGGAAGAACCAGAATATGGAAGAATGTTGATATCCCCGCTTTTATTGGTTCCTTAACCTCCTCCCTTCCCCCATTAGATCAGGACATTGAAGAAATGGAAGAAGCCTTTTCTGGGTGGCTACTCCAGGCAGCTGATGCTCATGCTCCCTGTACCAACTTTCCCCGCTCTCGCCCCAATGACGCTCACAGGTGGTTTACACCTCTTTTGAAAACTTTTAAACTTGAAGTTCGTCAAATGGAGCGAAAGTGGCGAACAGCCTACTCAGAACAAGACAGAGCCAACTACTGCAAGGCTCGAAAGGACTATCAAAAGCTCATTCAGAAACACAAAACAGATAATTTTTCGGAAAAAATTCTCAATGCTCACAACAAATCAAGAGAACTGTTCGACATTGTGGAAAATCTTAGCGCCAGTGATAGAACTTCTCTTCCGGTGGTCCCCACTCAGGAGCTCTGCAACTCGTTAAACTCTTTTTTTTTCGATAAAATTGGTACTATAAAACAAAGTATTCCTACCACCCAGCCCCCCCTCCTTCTGGTGGACACCTTTCACAATTCTGCGACCCTGGATTCTTTTCCCCCCATCGAAAGCGCCAATCTATCTAAACTCCTTACTAAGGTTAAATCTGGTTCCCCTGATGACATTTGCCCCCCTTATATTCTGAAAGAAGTGGGAACCAGCATCCCCGGGGGTTTACTTTCTATGCTGAATGGATCTCTCACACAGGGTAAAGTCCCAAATAATTTTAAAAAAGCCCTCCTTATCCCCCTTATAAAAAAGGCAAGAGCCAATCCGCTAGATCCGCTTAATTATAGACCCATATCCCTGCTGCCATACTGTGCCAAACTTCTGGAGGCTCATGTCTGTGACAGCATTTCCACATTTTTGGAAAAATCAGAGTATCTTGCATCTAACCAGGCTGGCTTCCGTCCTTGTCATTCTACTGAAGCAGTCATTCTTTCGGTGCAGAACACTTTAAGGCGGAACGCGGACGAAGGGATCCACCAGGCTCTGGTGCTACTAGACCTCTCTGCTGCGTTCAACACGGTCGACTATACCATCTTGGTCGACCGTGTTGAGCAGGCAGGTCTTAGGGGCCCTGCGCTGAGCTGGATCCGCTCATTCATCACTGGCCGAACTCAATCGGTCAGACTGGGCTCCTTCACTGCTCCTACTATATCCACCATCTGCGGAGTACCTCAAGGCTCTTCTTTATCACCTCTGCTTTTTAATTTGTATCTACGCCCCCTTTTATACTCCCTCAGGAAAGCGAAAGTAACCATCTTCAACTATGCTTATGATTTGCAGCTCATCTTCCCTTTGAACACCAAGGACTCAGTGGTAGAATTCCAAAACACCATGTCCCACATTCTGAGTTGGATGAACTGCAATCATTTGAAACTTAATCCAGGCAAGACCGAACTGGTCTTGCCTGGACAGAGTACACTTAGTTGGAATCCCAGCTTCTGGCCCTCTAGCATGGGCGCCCCCCCATCTAAGTCATCCTCGGTTAAGAGCCTGGGAATCTTCATCAGCGAGGATCTCTCCCTAAAAAAACAGGTAGGAGCAGTTGCGTCATCTAGCTTCTTCCAGCTGAAGAAAATTAAGAAAATTGCCTGTTTCTTCTCTCCGGCTGCCCTCACACAGATCGTTATCTCCCTGGTCCTGTCCAGATTGGATTTCTCCAATAGCCTTTATTTTGGGCTCCAAACAGGAGAGCTTAAACGCCTCCAGCTGGTTCAGAACCAGGCAGCTAGACTTCTTTTGAATCTCTCTAAGAGGCAGTCTGTTAGACTTGGCCTGAAACAGCTACACTGGCTGCCTGTTGAGCAGCGTGTAGCTTTTAAAGCCGGATGCATCTTATTTAAGTCTTTACATGACGTTGGCCCTCTATTCATTAGAGACTTATTCAAAAGATACTACCCTTCCCGCAACCTCCGGTCCACCCACAAATCCCTTCTGATTGTCCCAGTCCCTACAAGAGGAAGCGTCTCGGAGGCAGCTGCTTCGACCATCTGGCAGCTGCCTTCTGGAACTCTCTCCCCCTTCATCTTAAACTGAATGACAACATCCTCAGCTTTAGACACTCCCTGAAAACCTGGCTCTTCTCTCAGGCACATTACTGAGCTGTTTCATCTCTACTGTTGACTGACGCGCCTTGTTCCTTCCTACAGCGCCATGAAGCCCCTGGGCGTACGAGCGCTTAATAAATTCTGATTAACATTAACATTAACATTAACAGTTTTGGCCTACAGAGCTGGGCTCCCCGCCCATCCCGGCTAAATCGGCAAAGAGCCTGGGGGTTATCATAGACTCAGAGCTCTCCCTCAAGCCTCAGGTTGGTGCAGTCGTATCCTCGTGTATGTTTCAGCTTCGGAGAATCAGGAAAGTTTCCCACCTACTCTCGCCTGAAGCCCTGATACAAGTTTTAATCGCCCTTGTGCTCTTCCGCCTGGATTTTTCCAACTCCTTGTATCATCGCCTACCGAAATACCTGCTACATAAGCTGCAAGTCGTGCAGAATCAGGCGGCCCGACTAGCCTTTAAGACCCCGAAGTGGCAGTCTGCAAAACCACTACTCTGTAAACTCCACTGGTTGCCGGTCGAACAGAGAGCTGCATTTAAGATCGGCTGCCTGACCTACAAAGCTGTGACTGGTACGTCCCCCGTGTTTCTGAAGTCCCTAGTGACTCCTTACCGTCCGGCACGCAACCTTCGGTCCTCCCGCCGTCAACTTCTGACCGCAATCCCAATCAAACTCAAAAAATATGGTGGTTGCAGATTTGCTCATCTGGCTCCCAAACTCTGGAACCAGTTGCCGTTATCTTTCAAATCCTCCATGTCTCTGCTGGAATTCAGAAAACTTCTTAAAACCAATCTTTTTACACAGTCTGGCTAGCTCCCCCTCTCTACATCTCTCAGTACCACCCAGCGCCAGGAAACCTATGGTGACAGAGCGCTATACAAGTCCCTCTTAAGATAAGATAAGATAAGTATAGGGTTCTGATTCATCCATGGGTCAGTGATTCTATTGGACGTATAGCTTAGGGTTTAGAGGTCCGATTGGTGGATATGTTCAGATTTTTTGTTTGGTTTATGGGGCTAGGATTTCTATTGGACCTAGGGCTTGGTTGTTTCTGATTGGTGGCTAGAACTAGGACTGTGATTGGCTGTAAGGGCCTGGTCTCCTATTGGTCCCAGGGATTAGGACTAGTGCTGTGGTTAGCGTAAGGGCTAGAGTTCCTATTGGCCAAAGGGGTCATCTGATCACCTAGGGCTATTTAAGGTCAGGTTAAGGTCAGGGTTCAGAGCATCCCAGCCCGGGTGTCGAGGACAAGGCAGCTGCCTATTTGGGCCTGTATGGGACTGATCGGGCCTAGGGCCAGATATGCTGCCCTTTTCCCCATTCAGCAGCACCCAACCTACCCCCTCCACATACACAACCAGATTAACACACTCACAGCAAATGTACTCTGCACCTTTAATGCAAACTAACTCTACACACATTTCGGTGTCTCAGCACCCACTACAAACCCCACCAATCACACTTTTACACCCATCTACCCAACTATCACCCATTCGCACCTTCGCTTACACACAAAATACCACTCTATCCTGTACCACTAACCAATCCACTTATCACAGACACAACCCAAATCCACACAATATCTAACTATATCCCATCCGGACACACAATCTCTGCTCTAAATAATCCTAACAGACCCTTTTTGTCACCAACAAACCTATAATTCCATCTTTTCATCTATCAACACGCTCCTTTTTTTAAAAGAAAAAAACACATCGTCATAACCCTTATACTCCTCTGCACCACACATATTACCTATTTAACATTCAAATATACACAAACACTCTTAACTCTTGTTCATCCCCTCTCAGACACCACATATACTCTTTTCCAAGTCAGATCACCACCCCTTTAACTTGAAGCTTCCACTCATCAACAATACCTTACAAAAAAATCTTCTTTGACTACTCTTCAAAAATAACCCATAACACACACACCGGCACAATAATATTTCTCACACACAACACCTCGTAATATTTTCTGTCACAAACTCGAAACATACACCCACTCCCACCTTCCTGACTACACAAATAATACGCCCCATAAACCAACTCCATTGCTAAGCTTTTTCTCTTCCCCCACACCTAAGAAATATACAGCAACTCTCTTTTTTCCGCCTCTCATCCACTCAACAATTTAGAACCTTATAACATGACCCACATGCTGCACCACCACCCCTAATTCATACACCTTCCACCCTAAACAGACACAAACAAAATAATACAGTTGCATCTCCATGTCTATTGGCCACCAAGGCTACTCTACAAAAACAACACAGCTCACCAAATCCCTCTCAACCTCCATCTCCACTACCTACACATGCAGACTCATCAAAATGGCTTCTTAGCCTGCTGGATGAGGAACACGATACAAAACAGCTACACTATTGCTAGCCTCAGATAGCTAATACCAACACTAAAGACACACCTGCTACAAGCCCACAAAACACTGCTCACTCTAATACAAAGCAAAGTCACATCATCACCTCAACCAATAAATGTTCAATCACTCTCTAAAAACAAGCATCACATCTTCGACCTTCTCACTGATACACAACCAGACTTACTCTTCATAACTGAATGATGGTTAGGAGATGATGTGGTTCCAGTCTTGCATGAAGTTGTTCCTGAAGGCTTTCACACAAAATCGTATAGGCAAAAAAGGAAGTGCCCTAGCTATTGTTTTCAGGTAAACATTAAATATCACAAAAGCCGAGGACGTCTCCATACAAGGTTTTGAGGCCCTCTTCACCAGATGCAACTCTACACCATCTTCCTCCTGTATCTTACTGCTCCTTTATAGCTCTCCACCTAGAAATGCAACAATCCCAGCCACACTTCTAGACACAGTTTCAAACCTTATACTACTACACTCCAACCTTTGTATTCTGGGTGACCTAACCATTTGGTTTGACAAACCCAATATGCCCCATCCAAAAGCAATCATCCCTGGCCTAGATGCACTCAACATACATCAGATCATCCGCAAACCTACACACATTGCTGCCACATCCTAGATGTCATTTTTGCAATATGAAAATACATAACGAGTTACCTTTCAAACAAATGACTCCAGTCATATGGTCAGACCAACATTTGCTTGCTTTTTAACATAAAACAGCACAACACAACACACCTAAAACCACCTTACGTGCATCCACCTATCGACTGTGGAACAAACTCAATTTTGAACACTTAGAAATAAAACTAACATCCAGTACAGATCTAGACACAATAAATTAAATTCACAAACAATGTGAGTGACTTGAGGAAGCTTTTGATATCCTAAGACCAGTAAGAACGACACAATAGAACAAAAGTAAACAGGCACCTGGCACCTTACAACAAATTAGTAAGCTTCAACATACCTGGCTGAAAGCAAACACCAATCAAGACAAAGTTCACCTGCAGAAACTTAACAGATTATTCAAGTCTACTACTCATTCCAATGCAACGTAAAAAGGCCTTGTACATGGTGTTCGAGGCACCGTGATAATGTTATGTGAAGCTAGATGTGTAAACAGAAGTAGTTTCAGAGAAACTAATCCAACATTGCCACACACGGCAATGTTTGCAAAAGGTCACAGCAGAAATGTTACTGTGCAAAATTAGGACAATGCAGGACAATGCAAGATAATGTGTAGCTTCTTTAAATGGGCCCAATCCAGGCACATAACATGAGCTGTTCCCGTTTAGGCTAACCATTTCTGAGATGTTGGTGGAAATAGTTATGGTCTCTGGATCCCTGAGTTATGTGGAACCAGGAAGACTGTTCAAAGACAAAGCATCAGTTCTTGAGGGATGCATCTTCTCAAAAAGATAATTAATAAATCCTTAAGAGAGGGTAAGTTATCAAGTACTTTGGAAAGAGGCTACAGTGGTGCCAACCCCAAAAAGTGGGAAAGCAAGACAAATCATGCAGCGTCTAATCTTCCCTTTCTTGAAAAACTACTAGGGCAGATAGAATGACACAACAGCTTTTTTTTTATCTAAGTTGATCTAATCTTGAATTAAACTGAGACAGGGGGGGCATCGCCTGAGGTGTCAAGAGGGCAGTCGCACTCTAAGAGTGCTCTGGACCCTTCGGTCATTCACATTCATCTACTGCTGTGCCTGGGCTACATTTTAGCTAACTGTCTCCTCCTGAGCCCCCCACAACCTTACTCCCTGCGAGGCACAGTCTGTGGTGGCTTGTGGTGCCGCTGGTGGTTCCTGGACTGGAGGCCGCCCAACATGCAAGATGGCGGCTCCTGGTTAAAAGCAGCTCGGCAGGGAGAACTGCTGCCAGGATGGGGCTCCGATTGTGGGCAGCCATAGAGCTACAGTGGTGAAAGTGGTCTAGGAGCTGGGATGAGGCAGAGTGAGAAGCAGCCTGGTACCAGGGGAGCGGCGGGGAACCAAAATGGCATCAGGTGCCGGCTCTGTGCTCCCATGGACATGGAGTCCCTGTGAGGCTGGGCACAAACTCCCAGCACGTAGGACTACCACTGGAGGTGGAGGGGCCCTATTGCATTCCTGAGGTTGCTGCCTTCACCCCCATCCCCATTGCACGGGCCCGCCACAGCGGTGAGCCGGTGATGGGACCTTCAGCAGGGCTGCGGGGCAGCATAGAGCCAGAGCACAGCCCCCCTTGACTGCTTTGAGTCTTCTGGACCAGCAGTCATACGCAACCACACTGGGAGGTCAGCCTGCAAATTCCCTGCCTGTGGAGTTGCTGGTGGTCCGGGCATCAGGCCGCTGGCACCCTGGTGCACGTGGTGCTCGAGGAGAGCTGAATTTTGAGGATTGGGCAAGTTATGTCAAGAGCTGCCCAGGAACTCTTTCAGCTCTTGCCATTGACAATTGAGGAGCGAAGTTGCCGCCCCCTGGCAGCAGGCCCTGTGAGACTGTGCAGTGGAGGTAAGGAGGGAGGCCCGCTCTTCTCTGTGTGCAATTTCTGACCTTCCCCATAGTTGTTGCACAGATGGGGTCTGACCAATACATCGCCCTCAGGGGTCTAGTTTAGGGTTGTCCACTCAACATAGTATGCCTTTAAGCTCCTCCTACTGGGCTAGAGACCTTTCTGAAAACCCTCCTTGCGGTGGTGGCCAATTACCCCCTGTGATGACCATCATAGGGGTGATTTTAATAAAGTCCTTGATCCTCTTGTAGAATCAACTGGCCCCCCTCTGCTGCCTTCTGTAGCCATGCAGGATTGCTTCACAAATTAGTTACTACCCTGGGACTCTGCGATATCTGGAGGTTTTGGCACCCTAGACATCGATGGTATATGCATACATCGGCTGCCCATCATATGCACTCCTGCATTGAAATGCTCCTTATACCACCACCAGATGTCCTAACGGTCTCCCACATACAGATCCTCTCATGTGGAATTTTGGATCACTCCCCAATTCTCATGCACATAGGTACACCATAACCCCTCAAGGCACCTGATGGTACGGCTTAATGCATGGCACCTTCAAAACGTTATGTACAGCTGTGCAATAGAGTATGAACTTATACAATACTTCAAACTTAATTCTGGGTCCATGAGGTCTACGAGTACTCTGTGGGCGGCTTGTAAGGTTACTGTCAGGGGGTATATAAAGACTATGCTTCATCAGGCTGAAGAAACAAAGAGCCAATGGCTTACACAATTAGAGGCTCAAGCCCTATGCCTTGAATTGCAGCTGTCTATGACCACACCCAAGACCTGACCCTGTTTGTAAAAACCTGATTACACTTTTAGTGCCTGTATACCACTGTTACAAATCTAATTAGGAAATCACTATATCTCAACAGATTCCTTCAAACCCTGCAAAATAGCACCAGCAATTGCCAAACACAATGTTAGGGATATCACAATATATTACACAAATGCATATACAAAATATTTTACTAGGTTTCTAAATGCATTGTTTTTTCATTTTTTACATGTAGATTTACAATAAAGAAATGTTTTGGTCCTGATGAAGGTGGATACTATCTACTGTAAACGGAAACGCTGCGTCGACTGCGTCGACTGTTTTTAATGACTGTATCGAATCAGAGACATGAGTATTATATATCTTTTTAGATTGTAACCCCTAGGGAGGTACTTACATGGTTTTATGTGAATAAAAAATATTCTTTTATAGTAAACTACTTTTTGTTAATTGAATTTGTGTAATATATTGTGATATCCTTAACATTGTGATTGGCAATTGCTGGTGCTATTTTGCAGAGTTTTATGCTTCACTCTATACTGCAACCCAGTGATTGGCAACTGAAGTAGTCAGCCCCCTTCTTGATGAGGTGTGTGTCCCTCACCTCTCCAATGCTGAATGTCAGGATTTAGAGGGACCTATCACAATGGATGAGATTAACAATGCCATTTCAGCAATGGTGACTGTCAAAACGACGGGTCCTGATGGCTATCCCGCTGAATTTTAAAGCCCCTTTAGTGGAGATATTATTTCCTCACACTTTTTAAACCTGTACAGAGGGGCGCTGCAAAATGGGTCCTTTCTGCGAGCGGTCAATCAGGTGACAATTGTAGTGAATCCAAAGGTCCATAACCCCTCTGTATCTTGTACTGCTTACCACCCAATATCTCCAATTAATTAAAAAATTAAGATCTTTTCAACAACTCTAGCATCGTATTTACATCAAGTAGTTGGGTCCTTGATTCACCCAGACCAATGTGGCTTTATGCCAACCAGGAGCACCAGGCATTGCCTAAGATGCCTTCATGTGGCTTTGGAGCATCGCTATCTTTTGTCACCCCATCTTGCCCACCAGCTACTAGATTTCGAAAAAGCTTTCGATGCTATAGATTGGGGC
Organism: Lissotriton vulgaris; assembly: GCF_964263255.1. Lineage (NCBI taxonomy): Eukaryota > Metazoa > Chordata > Amphibia > Caudata > Salamandridae > Lissotriton > Lissotriton vulgaris. The sequence goes on from NC_141696.1 coordinate 101,769,200, forward strand.
TACTTGGCGCAGGTGCTGAATAAGGCTGGTTAAGAGGTGAGTGTCAGGGCAAGTCCAGGTGATCATATTATTCCAGAAAGAATTTTCAATACCTCAGATTCTTTGTGTTGGAAGTTTCGATATTGTTTTATTCACTCATAGGAGAACATCTGAGTGAGTGTACGAGAAAATACAAGACAGCCAACACGTGTTTCGCCCCATAGAGTGGCCATCCGGCCTTGGGGTTTCTTTACGGCTGTACATTGGAGTGAAACGATTGACAAAGAAGTGCAATACCGCGCGATATAGACATACAATAGGAAGGGAGTGAATACAAAGGTTACATAGAGGGGAGAAATGTCAAGGAGGTTAGTGCAAGTAAAGGTAAGAAAAGTGAATATTCACAATAATGACCAGAGTAGTGAAAAAGGAAAAAGAAAAAGAAAATAGTCAGTCATAAGTCCATTGAATGCAAGGATATTTAGGATAAATAGGGTCGATAGGCATCCACATTGAGCAATTATAATATCAGTTCCAAAAAAAAGAAATCAGGAGTGCAGACAAAACAGAAGCATGGGGAAATATTAGGTACACAGGCATGAAAGGGGAGCCAAATTAAAATGTCAAATCAATGGAGACATTAAATTCAAGGAATTATTTTCAATGAATAAGGCTAGACTTGGACCTGGATTCTGTGGTATAGTCCACGTTTTATATTCTCACACCACCGCTCGAGTCCAAGTGAACAGGGCAGTTTCTGCTGAGTTTACAGTATGGAGGGGGACCCGGCAGCGTTGCCTTCTGTCCCCCTTCCTTTTCACTCTGGCGATTGAACCGCTAGCACAGATTATACTCACAGCTGCAGGGCAGGCAGTGGTCGGCTGAGCATGAAGATCATATTGCCCTATACTTGGATGATGTCCAACTTTATCTTGCAGACCCGGCCTGAAGTGGGCCTCGATGTATGCAGCTTTTGGACTACTTTGCAGAGGCATCACCGCTCATTGTCATCCATGCTAAATCAGCTTTACTTCTGTTAGGCTCCTCGCGGGACTGCATAGACTGGCAAATATCAATCCTCATCCACCGCCACAGTTTGAAATATCTTGGCATCCACGTGGCTTTGATTCCAGAACTGACCTGGTTCCTCAATGTTACACCCATTACCCGAAGGTCAAAGCCAATCTCAGAAGATGGAAAACTCTTTAGCTGAATGTGATGGGGAGGATAGCATTATAAAAAATAATGATTTTACCAAGATTTCTTTACCTCCTGCAGAACTTTCCCATAATGATTTCTCGTTACTAGTTTGAGGAGATGGACTCAAGGATGACTACATTTCTATGGCAGAATTCATGACCATGCCTAGCACCCATGACCTGTCAACTGGCTTCTTACAAGGGTGGCCAGCCATGTGCAACTTGACCCTCTACTATCTGGCCTCAAACCTATTAGTGCTTAACAATTGGTTGGGCGGTGGGTGGTCCGAACCGGCCTATAGGCTACAACTCCGTGGGTTGGGATTTCCCTGTGTTATTGTGATGCTATACGGTGATACAATCCCCAGAATGCTTTCTGAGGTGACTGGCAGGTGTTCAGGGGTGGAGGGTGGCACTTCACCATACTGGATAATGGGCTAAACTCACGCAACAAACTCCCCTGTAGCACGGGACGTGGTTGGGAGAAGTAGCATGCCTCAATGGATTTAGTTGGTGGGACACCATTGGTATTACGCTCCTGGGGATGTTTGGAGGGGCGCACACATGGCTTCCTTTCAAGAGCTCTAACAAACTTATGCTATGTGCGGGACATCATTTCACAAATATTTACAGCTGCGACATGCTTTGTGGTTGCATGTTTCCCATTACACACCCATTCCTGATTGAAGCCAAGATTATGCTGCGTGCGCTTGGTAAGGGGGTTTCCGCATGTTACCGAACATTGATCCTCAACTCCCCATGATAGGCTCATGGCCCTTAGAGCCCGTTGGGAGGATTGGCTTGAGCGGCTGGAAGATATGAACTGCTGAGATGCTTTTGAGGACACCAGAGTCTTGACTACGTCATCAAGGCTCCAATTAATTCAGACATACTACTTACATTGTGCATACCGCACACCCGCTAGGTTGTTTAAGGCGAAACTCCTGACTAATCCGGAGTACTTCCATTGCAGGCAGACCCCAGCTGACTTTTACCATGTGACTTGGTTTTGTCCTATGGTAACAAGTTATTGGGAGCTGGTACTTGCCGAGATTACTGGTAACCTGGCATGGAGATAGAGCTGCCCTCGAATATGGTTCTTTTGGGGGTGATGGACTGGTTGGGGGGTACACTGGCAGACCGAGCTATGTTGGGGACTGCCCTATTGGTTGCTAAATGCAAAATTGTGGCACATTGGAAGGCCTACAGACCCCCAATGGTGAACCAGTGGCAAAATTGGGTGGATTGGTGTGCCCAGCAGGAAAAACCTGTTTATGAGGCACGTGGTTGCCTTGCCAAGCATGACAGATTGTGGGTCAAGTGGCCTGGGACCGTGGGTATTGATTCATAGTGGGACTGTAGGCGTGATTGTGGCATGTAATTATGATCATGTCATTCATTACTTATATGTATATGATCCAGGTTTGTTGACTGTGGTTTCTGTCGGTTCCAATGTGACCTGTTACACAGCTCAAAAAACAATAAAATTAATCAGAAAAAAGACTGGCTTTTACTCAGACCACCTCAGTGATAACTGAAAGCCTGCATGAACTGAGGACCTTTGTGGGTGATGGCAGTGCAAAGACCTGACCCTGTTAGAACTATCTGCAGAATTCACCACCATCAACCGCACCATCCTGATTCAGGGCCTGTTTTAGATCTTGGCATACGGGTTACTCCATCATAACGGTGACGGATATCCTGCCCCTCGAAATAAAAATCCCATGAGATATAATGCGATTTATATTTTGGAGGACGGGATAGATGTCACCATTGTGACGGAGTATCCTTTTCGACAAGATCTAAATTAGGCCATAAGTGACTAAAGGATATAGGGAAGAAAGGTCTGATGCTAGCTTAGATTAGGGGCCTGATTAAGATCTTTGTGCACAGGTTACTCCCTCACATCGGTGACGGATATCCCGTTCGCCGAAATATAAATCTCATTATATCCTATTGGAATTATATTTCAGCAGACAGGATATCCATCTCTGTTGTGACAGAGTAGCGTGTCCCCCAAGATCTAAATCAGGCCCTAAGTATTTCTTAGAGAGAACACGGAGAACAGATAAAATCCAGTCTCAATAATCTACCCAAGAACTGAGATGCGGGTTGCAGCCAGGATCTGTGTTATCACCAATGCTGTTCAATAACATAATTCCTATAAAGGAGCTTTTCTATTCTTTTGGTGTCAGGATATAACACTATAGCGCTGGCACACAGCTGGTGTTAAAATTATATTCATATGAACCATGTACCTAGGTCAATATTACAAAATATATTGAAGTAAAGGAAGGATGGAAGTGGGGAAACCTTCTGAAATTTGCGAGGAGGATTGAGACTGCCTCTAATTCGTGCAAGGAGATATTCGCTATCACGAGGGAATTTACGGCCCCACGTACTCTTTCGACTCAGGTACCCCCTTCTGAGGCGTGGGTGAGCGCCCTTGCCAACTTTTTCACCTCTAAGATTAAATTGATCCAGGATTCTTTCCCCCTGAAGGTGGCTGTTTCATCTCCTTACACTGAGGGGGTTTCTGATCTGACAGCAAGTGCGGACCCTTTCCTGGCAGACTTTCCGCCACTCTCAGTTTCCACGTCCTTGGAACTTATGGCCAACCTTAAATCTGGATCACTTCTTGATGCGTGCCCTGCCAAATTTTTGGCAAAGGTGGCCGTAGTCATAAATTCCATTGTGAATCCCATTTTGAACCGCTCCTTGAGTGAGGGGTGGTCCCGCAGGCCTGGAAGCAGGCGATGATCATCCCCCTGCTCAAAAAGCCCAGCTTGGATTCGGAGGTTCTGGCCAATTATAGGCCCATTTCTCTCCAAAAGAGGCTAGCTTTTTATCGCCGCAGCACTTTCAATCTGTTGGCTTTTAGGAAGGGCCTGAAAACCTGTCTTTTTACTCTTGAGATATGAGTCTTGATTTCTGTTCATGGTGTTTTATTCTCTGCTATTTTTTCTTTGTTATGTTTGGCACAGGTCTGCAATAAAGCGCCGGGACACTCTCTGAGTAGCCGTGCGCTATACAAGACAAATATAACATAACATAACATATTACCTGCGATGAACGTGCAACAGGATGCACCAATCTTGGGAAATACCCCTTCCTCTTTTTCGGTCATCAAGCCCAACACATACGATGTTGCATCACCATGAGGCGGAGGGCTCTTAGTTGTTCCTTGATTGCATTAAGGCTGAGCTCAGCAATGTTCACGTGGACCCTTCAGTGGCAATAATAATAATAACATTCTCTGAGATCCTGCTGCTGACAGTCTCCCTGGCCTCTGCCGTTCTAACTGGGTTGAAATCCTTGGGGTTTTGCACTGGAATCCCCTTAAAGACAGGTGCCATGTGTATGCTTGCGGACAACGCGGCCTTTCAAGGGCGATCTTTTTCAGTTTGTGTAGGGCCAATCTAGCTGTGTTTTCCTGGGCGTGCTCCTGCTTTTCCCTTTCCTTTCCCTGTCTCTTTCTATTACAGTGTAATATGTGGGCCTGTATTTTTCACCAGGCTTTGGTGTTTATCCCCTGACACTGTTCAATCCATTTTGAATTTCAGTGGGCAGCCGTTCTTTTTAATGTTTTTATAGAGAAATGTGACCTGGGGGGCCATATCGGTCCAAGGCTGGCCTCTCTCTTGTCCCCATCGTTCCCTCATTATGTGTAGGAAGCATGTTATGCCCCCCCTTCCCCCCTGCCTCACACCTTTTGGCATCAATCCTCCTACAGGGAATCAGGGAATATTTCCCTCAGGCTGTCCATATTGGTTGTCTGTATAAATTGAATGCAGCCCCGTCATGCCCTGTGTTTGTCAGTGTGACTGTTAGATTGCAAGCTCGAACGAACACTGTGTTAGTCTGCTCTCCAATAAGACTGCTTCACAGACTTTTGACATCGATTGTTGATAAGTTTATCCAGACGGTATTCTTATCAAAGGATGAGATCCACTTCCTCATCCCATCCATCAAGGGTGGTAGTTTTGTTCTGAGCCTTTCATTAAAAGTGACTCTTGAGGTGGAAGCCGAGAGTACAGCCTGCGCATTTTAATATATTTCTTGTGTGTTCTTTTTAAAATTGCACTGCAAAAGCCTCCTTGCTGAAATTCACTCACCCTAAACTCGCGCAGCCGATTGAACGCTGCTGCGAGATCGCCGCCATCACGAGGAAGCCCTCTACCCAGGCCACGTCCACCGCCGCTTGGCCACGCCCCTTCCTGCTATTTAAATCGCGCCAGCCACACAGCGCGTACTAATTGGAAAGTGACTGTTGAGGCAGAAGCCGAGAGTACAGCCTGCGCATTTTAATATATTTCTTGTGTGTTCTTTTTAAAATTGCACTGCAAATCAGGAGGAAGCCCTCTACCCAGGCCACGCCCACCGCCGCTTGGCCACGCTCCTTCCGCCCTCCCTTAAACGATGTGCCAACCCCGGCCGCGCAGCGGACGCACGCAGCGGGCGCGTCGCCTGCGTGCCGAAGGCGCACCAAAGGCAAGCTTGTCTGCGCTCGTCCGCGACCGACCGGGGCAAGGGGCCACAAACTCTGGCCCTCCACCCAAACTATCAAGGAAGGTATACGACTCAAGCTCCCTCTACAAACTAAGGCCCCCTCTAGGAAATAGCTGTTGCCAATTATACCATCCTCTTGACCTGCCTACCCTCTGCCCACACTGCAAGTCTAGGCTTAATAGTACCGAGGAAAGAACTGACCACCATGACTTTACAATGTTTCTCCTTAACTGTAGATCTCTGCCTAAGCACAGCACGGAAATCTCGCTACTATTAGAAGAACTCGCGCCAGACGAACTCTTCTTAACAGAAACGTGGCTAACTCCCGACTCCGACCCTGACCTGATAAAAGCACTCCCCCCGGGACACCAGATCATACGCAGAGACCGGGCACAGGGAAAAGGCGGGGGACTTGCAATTATCTTTAAAGATCTATACCAGTGTCATTGCACCTCAACCATCGTACCCGACTGTGAAAGCCTGTCCTTCTCCCTAAAACCCACCCCCAACGAGAGTTTCTCCGGAATTCTTCTATATCGACCCCCTGGTCCTCTGAACCAATTCCACACCTTATTACCTTCAATAGTAGCAGAACATGTTACTTCCTCCTCCAACTTTACACTGCTGGGTGATCTCAACATCCATTTTGATGACAGCTCAGACAACACAGCAAACGAGCTAACCACGAGCCTGGCCGCCGTTCAGCTAGAGCAACTAGTCCTAGCCCCTACTCACATCAAGGGGCACTTGCTCGACCGAGTGTTTAGCAACTCCACAAGCTCAAAGTAACCCCTGTGATTCGTTTACCTTGGACCGACCATTTTTTAATTCCCCTTACCTGGACCACCTATAAACCCGGTCGATGTACTCCGACTCTACGAAAAATGAGGAATTGGTCTAAAATCCCACTGGAACAATGGTCCTGCTGCCTGGCAGAATCTAGACCCTATCTTACACAAAATCCCCCCTCAGATAGTCGGAGCTTTGACAACTGGATTCGAAAATCTCTTGACTCCATACTACCCATTCGGGAAGTCAACCTAAAAAGACCACGGATCACCACCCCATGGTACTCAGAGGAACTCAGAGCAAAAAAGCACCACTGCAGAAGGCTCAAAAGGAAGTGGCAGCTGGAATATGGCACCATAGACAAAGTTGTCTATAGGGAAGCCATCAAAGCTTACAAACTAGAAATAAAAAAATCACAATCAAAATATTATAATGAACAAATAATCAGAGCACGGTCAAAACCAAAGGAGATCTACCAAATAGTCAAGCGCCTAACCAAGCTCCCCCCACCTATAGCCCCCAATGACAATCCCACCGCACGTTGTGACGATCTAGCCGAATTCTTTTTTCAGAAAATAAACAAAATCTATGTAACATTCGCAAACTCAACCACAGACCCACCTACTGCTTCCCAGTCACCTAAGGAAACAGAGACCTCTCCTCGAGAAACTCTGAACAACTACCCCCTGCTAGACCTAGACACCCTGGAAAACTCATCACTCCAAGTAAAATCGGGGTCCCCTTGCGACCCAGCTCCCCCGCGAACCATGATGGAAGCCAGCCAAGTTATCCTCCTCACTCTCTTAGAGTTACTTAATAACTCCATAATAAAGAGTACGGTCCCTTCTGGCTGAAAGAAAGCTATGGTGAGAGCCCTCCTGAAAAAGCCCAATTTGGACCCCAATAACTTTAACAACTACCGACCCATCTCCCTGCTACCTTGGGCGAGTAAGATACTGGAGAAGCATATCAACCATCACCTATCCAGATTTCTCGAGTCTAACCATCTACTCGATACATCACAGACAGCGTTCCGTCCCAAACATGGAAAGGAAACGGCCATCCTAGCAGTTATGGAAGAAGCCAGGCGGATTCTGGACCAAGGAGGATCAGTGGCAGTGATCCTCCTCGACCTGAGTGCCGCATTCAACATGGTCTGCCATAAAACTCTGCTGTGTCGACTCTCCAACCTCGGAGTGTCAGGGGATGCTCTGACTTGGCTGAGATCCTTTTTGAGCGGAAGGACTTTCCAAGTCTTTGAGGGCGACTCCTCCTCTGGTAGCAGACCTCTGAACTGCGGGGTACCACAGGGCTCATCACTAAGCCCCACGCTGTTCAATGTGTACATGGAGCCACTGGCTGAGATCATCCGCCCGTATGATATCAAGATCATTTCATACGCAGACGATACTCAGTTAGTGGTATCCCTTGCACAGAAGAACAGTGTACCCACACAGCCCAACCTGGCGGAATGCATGGAGGAGGTAAGGGCATGGATGACTGATTCCTCCCTAAAACTTAATGGGGACAAAACTGAGCTTATGTTACTCGGTCCCCCAAAGTGCCAGCCTTCGACCACCTTTGGCCTATCAGCTTGGGAGCTCCACCGACCCCGAAAGACAATGTCAAAAGTCTAGGGGTCTGGCTGGATAAATCTTTAACCCTCAATACCCATGCTACCAAAGCATCCACAACCTGTTTTGGCCTTATCAGGATGCTCCAAAAAATTCTCCCAGTGCTTCCTTTTGAAGCAAAACAGATTGTGATACAGGGGTTAATACAATCTCGACTCGACTTCAGCAATGCAGTATATGTAGGGGCACCCGAATACGTGCTGCAAAAACTCCAGCGAGTCCAGAATTGCGCTGCACGCACGTTACTTCAGATCCCACGCAGAACCTCAATAGAACCAAGACTGCGAACTCTTCACTGGCTCCCAGTCAGGGAGAGAATAAAATTCAAGGCTATGTGCCTGTCTCATCAAGCCTTCTGGAGGACCGGACCCAAGATCAACCACTCCCTTCTCTCTCCCTATGGCCCCAACAGACAGCTCCGCTCCGCTCAAGCCTTCTTGGCAGTAGTCCCCAGGATCAAAAGGTCAAGAGCAGGAGGTAGATCCTTCATGTTCAACGCGGCCTAGTTATGGAACTCACTCCCTATACACCTAAGATCCAATCCCAACCTATCATCCTTCCTCAAACAGCTAAAAACCTTTCTCTTTTCCACTTAAACTCTTCTCTAAGCAATGACCTCATGAGGCACTATTCTTCCTTTTTAGCACTTGGACGCCTTAGGGCAGCAGTCGCGCTCAACAAAACCCCTATTCATTTCATTCCTTTCATTTCATTTCATTATCCATCTGGGCTCAATGCACATAGATGGTCCCTGACGTGCCCTTCTGCAACAGTGGGCACATTTTAGCTTGGGGCAGCACTGGGTTCTTTTCTCTAACATAGCGCTCCCATTTCCTTAGGCAATCCTGCATGCAGGAGCATTTTCATTTGGGATCTCGTCCTCCATGCCAGGTACAGTCCTCTGCAAAAGCCATGTCCTCTGGTTCGAAGGATCCTTCCTTCGGCCAGGGTCTTTCACACTGGCCCTCCCTTTCAGTGGGCTAGCAGGTGGCAAAAAGGTTGTGTGAAGGTGTCGCCTTCCTCCCTGGTCACTGTCTCTCTTGGGGTCAGTTTGTTTATACCATGCATTCGGGGGCAGCAGAGATCTTCGTTGCTGCTTTCCTCGTGAGCACGTAAAGGTGCCATGTAGCTTTTCCTATGTCTTATTTGAGTCTGTGTCAGGCTCCTTGATTACTTATTACCTGGTCGGCCCCTGTCCTACAGTGGTGATCTGGTGAGGCTCGACCAGAGGCAGAAGCCTTCCTTCTGCCTCAGCTCCTCTCTGAGCGATGCTCTATACCAACCCCCACTCTCCAAAGATGAAGTAAACACTGCTCTGCTCTCGCATTGACTTCCCAGTGTAAGAGCTCTCTCTCTCTCTAACCTTAATTCATGCCTCTCCTCTAACTCCCACAGGAGTTTTTTTAATTATGAGCCGGAAGAAAAACACTTTCCATTAAAATGTAATGCATACAAAAGCAATAATATTCTCAAGAGATTAAAAGACATTATGGAGAGATGCGTAAAACAGAATTTTATAACAGCTTATAATCCTTAGAGCCCAATTTCTCCATGATTCATCCCCATAGATCTAAAAGAAACATAACACAACCCTATTAGCAGCATTTTTTATAGCGCCTGTGCAACTAGGAAAGACTATTTCAGAGATACCAAATGAAAGACTACACAAATATTCAACATTTTTTAAATTGCATGTGCAGCTAGGATTAAGTATTACATAAATACAAAGAACAAACCAATACAAATGTCCAAGAACTCTATAAAGTACAAGTACTACAATTAACATCAATTTTACTAAATATTGTACCATAATCAGTTACCAGCTACAGAGAATTCTTCGAACCTACTCTAACTCAGCTATTCAAAATTTCTGCCAGACAGCTCCGAATCTTACTGTAGCTCCTATACGTTTTGTGTATGCCTCCTCAAAACTACAAGTCCTACACATTTTACTGATCCATTGGTTAATCCTGGGTTGTTTACTAGTTTTCCAGTTTTGCAGCACTAAGGACCTGGCAACTGCTCTAGAGATCATTACAAAATACTGTTGATATTTCATAAAGCATTGCACCTCTGGCTAGACACCAAATAAAACTAGAGAAAAATTGAGAAATCATAACAAAAACCTCCTTCCAAAATTGCTGCAATTTACTACATCCATAAAATGTATAAACCCATCCTCCTTCATCCCATTCATTGCATCTAAAAAATTGATTCGGAAAAGTAGCAAACATTTTATGGAGTCTCTGAGGAGTATTATATGCTAGCCATCTGGATAGAAAATTTGGGGCATATTACCAAGCAATAGCGTGATTATCGCTATTGCTTGGTTAGAGACAAACATTTACCGCTGAGCGGCGGCGATTTTTACAGCAAATAAACCTTAGTATTACTAAGGTTTATCGCAAATGCGATAAAAATCGCTGCAATGCATGAATATCGCTGAAAAGTCAGCGATATTCATGCATTACCGAGCTAATGCTCTTAGCCATGTTATCCACCTACCATTGGATAACATGGCTAAGAACTGCTCAGGGGCAGGTGTTAGCTTTTGGAGATATTCGCGCTTTGCGCGAATATCTCCAAAAGTTGGTAATAGGAGATAGCGATGTTAGCGACTGTTTCCAATCTCTAACATCTTGGCACGCCCACTTTGCATGTCATTAGTGATAAATATCACTGACATGCAAAGTGGGGGCCCAGATGGTCGCTATCTCCTACTAGCTGTCGCTAACTGGTGTTGGCGACAGCTAGGTAATAGGGAGATCATTTTATCTCCGCTTTCTTGGCTTTTAAAGCCAAAAAAGCGGAGATAAACCCCCTTGATAATATGCCCCATATAATTCGCCCCTCGCAATGCTTTATTTAAAAATTCACTTAATTGTCAAGATTCTTTCATATTAAATTTACAACATGTCTCTAAGTGAATTTTGTGAAGTCCTTTCGCAATAATCTCTTCATTATGAGCTTGCTGCTGTAGAAGCCGATACCAAACTCCCACATATTTGCTTGGTTATTTGAAGCATGGCTTCACTCAGCATAGTGTAGTTATTTTCGAGAAATTTGGCAAGCTGAAGATAGCTTAGAAAAAAGCAGTATTTAAGTTGCCGAACTGTTGTAGCCTTATCGAGTCCCAAGTAATTAATGTTTTGCGGTTATGAAAATCACCAAGAAGGCCAAAACCTAATTCTTGCCATTCTTGGTAGAGTCTGTTTGACATCATTAAACCTCCAGCTACAGTATCTTGTATGGGAGTATAAGCATGATATGCTGGAATATTTCTTGAAGTGAAATAAAGTGTAATCCTAGTTACCAATGCCAAGATAATCTTATACCTGTTTTTTTTAGGCAGTTTTGCTGATCGCAAAAAATGGGGAGTTTTATAGCGCTTTCTTTCAACATTTGTATTAGAAAGAAATTTTCCAAATACAAATTTTCTTCCCCTAATTCTGAAAGTAAGTTAAGCAGGGAAGCCTGATAATAAATTGGATAATGTGGGAGCGCTAATCCCCCTAATGCTACATTCAACTGTCAAACCTGGGGTGCTTATTATTTCATACAAACGTCCAAATCATTCCCTCCAGTTCTTTAAAATAGACACTTGGAATTTTCATTGGGAGATTACTAAAAATAAACCAAAACAGCAGCAACACCTACATTTTGACCATAGACACTCGGCCCATTAGTGATAAATTCAGCAAGGTCCACTTTCCCAATAATTTTGTAACTTTTTCTAACATGGTGGTATAATTCAGGGAAAAGAGTTGGTCATAGTTGTTTGTGACATAAATACCTAAGTATCTGATTGGATGTGGACCTCGACTATGTATCGATGCGGGAAGATCAGACGGAACTGAATAAAATGTAAGGACCTCTGTTTTTGCTTGGTTGACTTTATACCCACTTACTCTTGTACATTTCTGGATTTCCTCCATTGCATTCTGTATGAAGGATTCTTCAGCTTTCAGATATAAAATTATATTGTCTGCATACAACTTAATTTTAGGCATATTTTTAATGGGGGGCACAATCAACAAATTATTACGGATTTCGACTGCAAGGGGTTCTATAAACAGAGAGAACAAAAGAGGGGATAAATGACAACCCTGCTGTGTGCCTTGTTTAATACTCACCCACCCGGCCTCTGCACCATTGATGACAATTTTTGCTTTGCCCTGGCTATATAGCTTTTTTAGCATTTGTATTAACTGGGCGGGGAAACCAAACTTCTTTAAAATCGCAAATAAAGCACACCAATCCACCAAATCAAAAGCCTTTTCCGCGTCCATCATTAAGATAGCCGCTTTAGTTTTATGAATTGAAAAAAATCAATTGCTTGCTTGAGAAAGTATGTATTAGTGGCCATTAGCCGTCCTGGAAGGAAACCATTTTGATCCGAGTGAACTACTTGTTGGTGCATGGAGTAATCCTTCTAGCCCAAATCTTCATGAACAGTTTGTAATCTGTATTTAGCAGACTAATTGGGTGATAGGAATTTGGATCACTGGGATCGTTATCCTTTTTGAGAAAAATTACAATAACTGACTCTTTAAAACTATTAGGGGTATCCATCCCATCCTTTATTTGATTAAACATTTTAATTAAAAAAAGGGATTAGTTCTTCCTGAAATACTTTGAATACTTCGACCGGCAGCCCATCTGATCCACTAGCCTTTGCGCTAGACATACTCCCTAATACTTCACAAATTTCAGACTTTTCTAGGTGTGCTGCTGGGATATCTGGGGTAACTCCGGTAATTCTAGATAGGACTGTAATTATGAGTCCTCAATTACTAATGTGTCTGCATAAATTTGTTTAAAATGGGTAAGGAATACTGTTTATCCTTTTCTAGCAAACTAGTAGAATGATTTCTAACCTGGCTAATAGTCTGCACCGCTTTCTTACTTTTCGTAGGCCAAGCAATGGATCTGCCAATTTGTTGACTTTCTTCATACACCTTTTGCTGGTAGGCCTTGCTACCTGTGATCTCTTCTAGTAAAAAAAAATCTTTCCAGCGATCTTTTGCTTTTAAGAATTCTTGCTGTAACATTTTAAAAGTATGTTCTGGAATCGCTATTGAATCTAGATTTTGTCTCGCCTCCTCTACTGCAACCTGCAATTCCGAGATCTTTTGCCTGTGTTGATTATTTAACCTGATCTTATAGGCTATTGTCTGTCCTCTGAAGGTGGCTTTGAATGTCACCCACACCGCAAATATTGGAGCAGTATTTATGTTCAACTGGAAAAATTCCTGAATACAATTTTTTGCCTCTGCCACCCAAGTGTTGTCTTCCAATAAGGATTTGTCGAACTGCCATCTTGGTCTCTCTTTTGGTTTAATCCTCACTTTTAGTATGAAGGAACTACAGAGTGATCAAAAATGGCATTAACCACTATCTCTGATATGCCGTTGGCCACCAACTTATCAACAAGAAAAAAATCCAAACAAGAAGCGGTTCTATACCTTGAAGAATAACATGTAAATTGAGCGAGACCAGTGTGTCCCTGCCTCCAAGGGTCCGTTAATGCAAAATCCGTTAACAGACTTTTCATTAGTTTCGCAGTCTTAGGTTTTAACTGTTGTTTAGTCTTATTTGAAGTATCTAGTGCCAGATTCTGTATATAAGTAAAATCCACCCCCAAAATCAGTATACCTTCTGCGGTTACTGGAAGTTGATAAATCTGCTCAAGAGCCACAATATTGTCATCTATGGGGCCATAATAATTGACTAAATTTAGCCCAATCCCTTCCTATTTAACCTTCATCCATAGCCATCTCCATTGTGCAGAACCTCCTCAACCTGCCAATCTAATGTATTTGATAGGGGGGTTCCCACCCCACGTAACGCTAAATTAGCTGATGAAAAATAGGTAGCGCTATTTTGGGAGTTTCTGTGCTAAAATGCTTTTCTTGCAAGAATATTATTTTGGGAGAAGGGGTTGCTAGCCAATTTAAAAAAGCTTAACTTTTACGTGGGTTCAGTAATCCATTAACATTACATGTTATTATTTTTCTATCTTTCGACATTTCATCCATCCCTAATAACCTATTGCAGGTCTGCTTAATCTGAAATTTCCTTCAATAAACCTCACTTTCTATGCAATCTCTTCATAACTTGAATACATGACTGATATAATTAATTTTTCTCCTGCTCATTTTTACTGCTATACTCCCACCCTCCTCCACCCAAAACCCCCTCCCCCTGAAATGGGGAAACCCCAATAGCCACATTTCAACCTACCCTACACACTTGTTGGGTGTCATGGAATAACACCCTTGGTGACCTTACCACCCCTTGCTCCCCCCAGCAATGTCAAAAACGTTAACTTCTACCCACAAATCAATTTCATTTTCTACGGGAAATTTCTTCCAGTAAGCCCTGGGCATCTTCTAGATTTGAAAAAAGATGAAACTTCCCTTTCACCAGAACGCCGAGCTTAGATTGTCTTGCCATTGAGGGCTGGGAACTCTGAGCTTTCAACAGGTATAGGATCTTTACAAATTCCTTTCGCCTACGCGTTGCAGCAGCAGACATGTCAGAAAAATGCGACATTTAACAGGCTCATTTATAGAGAATTGTCTTTGCTGTATAGCCTTCGCTAAAATTCTCTCTTTAACACGAAAGTCTGCGAAATTCAATAAAATTGCTCCGGGTATCTTTGAACTCAGCAGATGGTGAGCGGGAACTCAATGTGCCCTTGTAGCTGTTAAATCTCCATTAAATTCTGGAAGGACTTTTTTTCAATGAACGTATCGGCCCATTGGAGAGTCTGAGCCCCCTCCATTCCTTCAGGGACCCCCACTATTCAAAGATTTGATCTTCTATAGTGATTCTCGAGTTCCTCAGATTTGTTCTGTAGAACTTTTTTACTTTTCACTGCTTCACTCGTCTTCAAGCACATGTCACTCATCTGATCTTCTAGCAAGCAATTGTTGTTTCCGCCTCCTGCAGTCTGGTCGGAAAGCATGCCATAGCTTCCTCAATTTTACCAAGCTGCAGATGGTGGGAGGCAATCTTGAATTCTTGTGGTTTTTTTATCTCCCTGATCTCTTCCAGAATAAGATTCAGCATATTCTTTATCTCCATCTGTTGTGAAAAGCACCCTTCAGTCAGGGGGTTACAGCTGACCTGAGAAGCATTTCCATTAGGCTTTTGATTTCCGGTTATTAAGCTCCCCACCTCCTGGCTACTTTCACCTGACAATCCACTCTGTATTTGAGGCAGGAGTAGAGCCTGTGGCTGTTTTTGAATCTCTACTGACGATATACTTATGTCATCAGGCATAGGTAGCGCTGGCTGAGTGTGATTCTGTGTCATGCTTGTTATTTAGGCTGGTTATGCTGCTGGATCGTTCAAAGAGTTACCCTGGCCTAGTGTTGCCGTACCTCCCTTTGAAGAAGCAGGTGGCACTTGCCCAAACATTTGAGCTTGTGGTGGAGACAGCAGAGCCTGAGATGCAACCTTTAAAAAACCTCCTGATGTCTCTTGAGACTTTATTAAAAGGTTATGGGGAGCCAATAGAGATGTCTTTTTTAGGAAGAGTGGCAAATCCTTAGCACCTTGTTGTTCCCTTGCTGATGCAGGTATGTTTTCCATAGAGTTTTTACCCTCAGTTGGCTCACCATCTAGTTGAACCGGAGACAAATGTGGTTCTTCTTCTGAGCTTTCAAAGCTAGAGTTCATGCCAAGAAGATTTGTGCTATGTTCGGTTCTGGCTACTAAGGTATTGGCTTTAGCCTGAGCTAAACAAGTTTTTGCTTTTAGCCCGGCTGTGGAATCGACCTTGGCTACAGCATTCGACTGCTTCAAATGCCTCCCATCTCCCCCTCTGTTTAATGAGCTAAGGACCTCCCTGCCTGTATCACACTGCTCTGGTCCCAGAAGTCCAGTGCACCACTCAAGAAGCAGTCTTCTGATAGAGGAAGACAGTAGGTAAGCTATGTTATGTTATGTTAGTTTTTTTTTAACATAGCGCTAAATCACTAACAGGTCTCTAAGCGCTTTAGAGAGAGAGAGGCCAAGGGCCAGATGGAGGTAACATAAACAGCAAATGGAGGGGAAGGGATAGTTAAACCGTGTTCAAGGCCTCCTCAAAAAGGACAGTTTGAGTTGTTTCCTGAAGGGGAGGAGTGCAGGTTCTCTGCGTAGGTGATCCGGCAACTGATTCCAAAGTTGTAAAAGTAGGACAGAGAAAGCTCTGCCTCCTTTGGATACGGTGTTGCAACGTGGTGTGGACAGGCGGCAGGCCTGTGATGACCGCAATGTACGGCCTGCAACATAGTTCTTGAAGCAGTCTTTGATATAGGTTGGGGCATTTCCAGAAATTGCCGTATGGGCAATGCAGAGACCCTTAAACTTCACTCTCTGTTTAATGGGGAGCCAGTGCAGTTTGCATATTAAAGGGGTGGCATGAGCACTTCTGGGGAGCCTAAATATCATCCTGGCTGCTTTGTTCAGTAACAACTGTAACTTATGGATGAGGCTCTGGGGGAGGCCGATGTAATGGGCATTCCTGTTGTCCAGTCTGGAAACAACTGTGGCTGACACTATCATCTGTAGTAAAGTTGTTGAGAGGATGGGGACAAGTTCCCGCAGCTGTCTCATGAGCCCTAATCAGGTTCCAACCACTGTGGTTACTTGATTGACCATGGAGAGGTCGGAGTCTATTTTTATTCCCAGACTTTTCATGACTGCTACTGGTATGGGGGTCTCACCCAGATCTTGGGACCAGAAAAGATCATTCCAGGGGTTATTTTTTGTGTGGATGACCAGGAAGGAATGTCAGAAGAGGTCAGAGGCCCCAAAAGCAGCATGTCAGCGTTGCAATGTTGGATCGTCTGAAGTATAAAAGTACTACAAATTTAGATTTGACACCTCTGTGGCCTCTTCCCTTACATGGTACTCTCAGGCCAGTCCAACAGACAATTTACAGAATCTAACAGCGTCTGACAGCTTCTCCCAGCCTTGCTCCAGTCTCATTAAATATGATTGCAGACTTCAGATCTTCACTGGTATGCTGCCCAGGCCAGTCGCACACAACTACATCTCAGCACTACTCGGCAAGCACAGCGTCACACAGCCGGAAGGGACTTAGAAAGTAAAGCTCAAATTCAGCGGTGACGCGCTCAAGCTTGTATTTATGTGAGCCGTGTGATATCATAAGTCCTCTGCTAATCAGCCACAGCCAAGGAAGGTAGCACCAGGCACCATGGCTCAGCGGCCGGGTTTAGCGCCAGCTGAAATGAGAGTCAGGCAGCGTCTATAGCACCGCATACTGAAGCTTTCACTCACCAGACCCTCCTTACAGTTCTTCTAGCCTTGCTCGGGATGCACCAGGCAGTCAGCAAGCCCTGGGTCACTGCTGGCGCATCACCAGTTCAATGCTGAGGGGAGAGAGCGTTATGGCCAAGGGCACCACCAGAATGCCAGCAGCATTTCATTATGCCTCAGAGCGTGTCTCACTCCGAGACACCAAAACGCAGAAACTCCATTGCTGGGGGTGGGGCAGCATCTCCTTCCGCTGCACGGAGGCGTGTTCTCCGCAGCCCCACTCTCATCCATGCTACATGGAACACTTTCTAGACCCAATATCTCATACTATGAGTCCCTGTGGAAGGAAAGATGGTTATCGAGCTAGGTGGTAGGTATTTAACTTACGAGGTTGAGGATGAGGTTTCGGGGTTAGGAGCAAGGTTGCCCAAGGTCCAAGTGGACAGTCTTGTTACACCACCAGCGGCACTGGGTGGCCCGGAGCAGAGTGCATGGGGCCTACGTTAGCCAATGGGCTAAGGGGGGGGGGGCGTTGGTTGGGGTCTGAGTGTGGAAGCAAAGCTCCTAAGGTTGCTGTTGGCTCTACAGAGGCCAATGAGCGAGACAAGAACTGCACCAGCAGTGGCACCACAGTGGTTGGGTGCAGGACACAAAGCAGAATTCACGGTCCCTGGGCTTCTCAGTGGAGACCATCAGTTTTGAAAAGTTGCAGGCTCAGTTGAGATAACTTATTGGTGGGGACCAATGACTGGTGACTGAGAATCTGGGATGATGCTTGGACACCGTTGGTTGCGCCACCCAAGCTCAGGAAGGCGTCAAGGGCTGAGGTGTCTTAGGCATTGTTTTTCTTAGGCTGCGATCGGTCATGGTAGGCGTCAGTCAGACAGATGCAGTCAGACATCCTGGATGCTTCGGTCAAGAGAGCAGTCGTCTTCGTGCCTTCGGTTGCGGTCTGAGGTAACCTTTCAAGTAAAGGCTGCAGGCTTAGTTTTGAAGCTTGAGAGAGGTCAGGGGTCACCAGATCCCAATTTAGGATCCGGGGGGGAATTCTTTGGAGTATGGGGCCACTTGACTTTGAGCCGTGGAGGCCGGGTATAGAGTGGTTCGGAATCGCCGCGTTCGGACTATGAGGGTTTATTTTTTGGTTTGATCAGATCCAGTGCTCACGGGTGACAGAT
Organism: Lissotriton vulgaris; assembly: GCF_964263255.1. Taxonomy (NCBI): domain Eukaryota; kingdom Metazoa; phylum Chordata; class Amphibia; order Caudata; family Salamandridae; genus Lissotriton; species Lissotriton vulgaris. Next base: position 101,787,761 of record NC_141696.1, read on the forward strand.
TCAATTCGTTGAGTGCAGGGCAGGCCCTCCAGGCTCTGGGGGTCTACAGCTGTGTGACACAACGGTTGCTTCGCTGTAGGCAGGTCGTAGTTGGGATAGGCCAGGAGGGCTGGGGCCAAGTCAGTTGGTGTCCTCAGTTTCTTCATGGGTCAGCACAGCTTTTCGGTCCTTCTTCTTTCTTCCTCGAATCTGAAGAGGCAAGGTTCAGGATCACCTCTAAATACTACATTTAGGGGTATTAAAGGGATGTGTAGGTTGGGTCCAATAGGTTCCTTCCTTGGGGTGGGTACACCCCCTATTATGCCACCATCCAGTGGGAGAGGCATAAGCTTCGTACTAATTGGCTGCATACCCTCATCTTCAAGATGGAGAAGACTGAGATGCGTGCTTCACCTCGCTTCCCTCATCTAAGCGGTGGGGTTGGCAAAAGGAGGGCGCAACTTGAATTTCTCACTGATTCTCCTACCCAAGTGGGGGTCAGAGCCAGTGGGAGGTGAGACCCAGTTGGTGGGGGCAGCAAAAAGGCAGGGACAGTGTCCGCAGGCGGCATGCCTTTGAAACTCCCCATTCGGGGGAGTAGCCCATCCTGGGGGAGGAGGCATGACACCTCTACCCAGGATGGTCTCTGTTTCTGGACCCAGAGAGTGCCATCTACCTAGGGGTCCAGAAACCTGTCTGGTGGTGGCAATGGAGGGCACCCGAGCTGGTCGGGTTTATGGGACATCTCTAAGATGCCCTCTGAGACGATTTTACATTAAATCCCACACTTGCATCAGTGTGGGTTTTATGTGCTGAAAATTTTGCTAGGAAAATTCCCTTTTTGTAATAAAGCCATTATGGAGCTGTGCGTTTTGTAATGACCAACTCCCAGACCATATACTCTTTATGGCTTTCCTACACTTACAATATTTATGACTGGACTTAGACACTGTAGGAGTACAGGGCTCAAACTTCTGTACCTTAGGACTAGTGCACCCTGCTAGAGGGGTAACTTACCTAGGCCTTAGGCAGTGGATTGCGGGCATGGCACGTAAGGGTTTGTGCCATATCGACTTTTCACTTTTCTCTGCACTAAAGCACGCAGCCTGCTGTGGCAGAGTGAGTAGGTTAAGGTGCAGGACCCCTAAGGGTGTCATAAGAGAGGAGGTAGAGAGGTGTGATGCAGCGGCCAGGGCAGCTGACATTGGAGCACAGGGTTCACAGTTCAATCCCCGGCTCCTGCTGCAGCTCAGCTCAGCACCATGTGACTCTGAGCAAAGCTCACTTAATTTCCACATTGGCCCCCAGTGCCTTGATACCCGTAAGGGTGAGTAGTTTGCGCTTTACAAATATGGAATTTTAAAATGGGTGCTGCAGCCCTACAGAGATCTTCCTTCGCACCCATGGTACCTTTTACGAGGGGCTTACCTGGGGACAGGGATGTGTCAATTGTGGATACAAATGTTCATTTGTGGGAAAGAACACAGGCCCTAGGAACCCTATTGGCAAGGTCCCAGCGCACATCAAGTTGGGTTTCATAAGATGTCAGGTCAAAATGGGGGGTAGCCAAACAAAGAAGGTGTAGTTTAATACAAAGGGTATTCACAGGTGGGTAAGATAGGAGATTGGCATGCATGACTGAAAGTTTGAGGCTGTGTATGCAGGTAATGCCTACACCTTGTCTGAGGGGTTGATCTAGTCTGGTAATACCATGCATGGTTAGGGGGACTATAATGGCCATGACAGGTGCAGAGGAATCATTTAGCCAGCATTCTGTTAGGAATAGGAGGTCAAGATCCAGCTCAAGATCATGCGTGAGGCAAGCAATATCTCCAGCATGTTTTGAGACAGATCTGCAGTTGATGAGCATGAGTTTCAGTTGGGTTTTGTGGGGAGCTGGGTTAGAGTGTGTGAGGTGAATTTGTCTGAGGTTATGTTTGTTGACAGCGCTATGGTTGAGTCTAGGAGCTCTAAGAGAGTTAGTTGTGATGACCTGAATAGTTTCTTGACCCTCTGAGTTCTTAGGGTGAGAAGAATTGTAAGATCATAATAGGGTTTTGAGATCGCTGTCAGATAAAGGAGTTTTACATCTAGTTGTTCATGAGGGTGCCTTGGGGTATGTTTTTTTTCTCAGGTACCAAAGCGGTGGCCGAGCGGAAGGAGGGGTCCAGTTGGTAGGGAGGTGCGTTCAGGTAACAAAGGGGTGGTTCGTCCTTTGTGGGGGTATGCGTATTGAGGCTCTAATTATGCCCCCAATAGTTGGTCGGCCTTGTTGTGAAATGGATGAGCCTGTGTAGGTCAGCTTTGAGATCTTGCCGGCTTTTAGTAATCTCTTCCAATTTGGAGGCTAGTGAGGTATGCGGGCTGGTTGACAGGTTCTGATGGAAAAGATGGCATAGATATGAGGCTGGGGTGCAGATGAGTTGAGGAGAGGGGACGAGACAGGGTGGATTGTGGGTAGAGAATGGTACGGTGGGGTGAGAATGCAGTTTAATGCAAGGCAGCAGGGTGGGTAGGCCCTAAAGGGCGATCAAAGAATTAATGAGGAACCTGGAAGTAGGCAAAGTCAAGCTGGTTTTCGAGTAAGGAAGAGCATAAGTTCATGCGCCGATGGAACAAAAAATCATTACATGATGGCAACCATGCCCTTCATCTGTGACTCTGTAGCTATATGGTCCTCTTTTACTATCTACCTTTCAGATTAGGTAGAGTCCTTTGTTAGTTTAAACCTACAGACAAGGAAATAGTCCTCTCTCCTGTCAGTGTAGCCTGGCACTTGGCCTTTAAGTCCTTCTTTTGTATCTGGACCAGCAGAATCCTTTCTTTGTTGAGTGTAATTATGGGAGGGCCACCATTTTGAGGCTGACTAATAAGTGCGTGATAGCCAACAAAATGTAGCAAAATACCATCACAGTATTGATCCAGAAGCCAAACAGAGCATCGGATCCAAGTTTGCTGGGTAGCCTGAGGGCAGAGCCCATGTAAAGTACGAAGAGTCAAGAGCTGCTCCAAGCACGTTGCATCACGCTATTGGGGGAGGCAATCCTATATCGGATGTAAGTATGGGCTGAAAATCCGGTCCACTCGCGGAATTTGCGAATTTTTGGCAATTTGCGATCCGCGAATCGCGCAAATTTGTAAAAAAATTTACAATTCGCAAGCTGGTGGATTTTTTTGCTGGGTCACGCTTTAAAAATACAATCTGCTTGCGGCTTTGACTTACCGTGATTCTGAGTTTGCCAAATTGTTTTTCCTCCCGGTTTGCATGCGCGTTGCCATTTTGGATTTGGCTGCATGATCGCGTGAGATTTTTAGACCGCGAGTACGTCATAGCGGCCCGCCATCTTGAACTGCGAGAGTTTGAGAACGCCACTACGTCATAAGGGCACACGATCACGCATCGCGGGAGTAAACAATTGTGAACACGTAGATGCGACGCGCAGCTGACTTCTGGCGGGAGATTTGAACAGCTCGCTTTCCTAACTTTCAAAAATTGCAATTCTACACAAGAAATCTACTGCAGGCAGCATAAACCTTCTGAAAATGATTATTTGGATCAGAATAACTCCTCAGATTGACATTTGACTGCACTTTATTGTGCAAGAAGTCCATTTTTGGGGTAGTGGGAGGAAGGAAGTGCCCCAGAGTCTCCAACTTCCTGTTCCTGTCCAGCAGGATCCTCCCAGAGCTTTGTCCATGTCGTGGTCACTTTTCATTTGGATCTGGAGCTAGAAGGATTAATTTTTGTGGCTGCTGCTGGATATTTGTATTTGAGGACTTTTTGTGTGGATCACTTTTGGATTACTTTTGGATTTGAGATTTTACAAGTAAGTTGGTGTTGTTTGTTTGGGGCATTGCAGTTGCTCCAACTACAATTTTTAAACTTTTTTCACAACTTTAAAAAAAATATATTGTGGGTAGGCACAGTATCCAGTAGGCCCAGGGTTAGTCATGGGTGCATGATAAACTGTTTCTGTGAATTTTGATGAACTTAAATATCATTTATGGCACGTTATTGAGTAGCTCACTGTTATATGTGGATTTTTTTTTTTTTGGGGGTGCGTGTTAAAGCCACACTAGCCAGTCGGCCCAGGGGTAGTCAGTGGTGCATGGACCAAGTCTTTCTGTGGGGTGTCTTGAATTTAAACATCATTTAGGGCATGGATAGTATTGGATTGTGGTGATTTTTGTGTGTTTTTTCGATTTTTTGGGGTGTTGTTGGGGCCTAGCCATGTGGGTGGGGGCCATTTTGAGGCCTGGTCCAGGCAGGGCCTGGCCATGTAGGTGGGGGTCGAGGGGCCATTTTGAAGTCAGGCAGTGTGCTTTGTGCATTAGGCCTGCACCCAGTCTGCCTTGCTTTCATCCATTATGCCCAGGGGAAGTCAGTGGTGCATAGACCTAGGCTTTCTGTGGGGTCCATTTTGAGGTCTGGTCCAGGCAGGGCCATGTGGGTGGGGGTCAACGGGCCATTTTGAAGCCAGGCAGTGTGCTTTGTGCCATAGGCCTGCACCCAGTCTGCCTTGTTTTCATCTATTATGCCCCGGGGTAGTCAGTGGTGCATGTGCCAAGGCTTTCTGTGGGGTCTCTTGAATTTAAAAATCATTTAGGGCATGGATGGCATTGGATTGTGGTGATCTGTGTGTGTTTTCCGATTTTTTGGGGTGTTGTTGGGGTCTGGCCATGTGGGTGGGGGGCATTTTGAGGCCTGGTCCAGGCAGGGCCCGGCCATGTGGGTGGGGGTCAAGGGGCCATTTTTAAGACAGGCAGTGTGCTTTGTGCCATAGACCTGCACCCAGTCTGCCTTGCTTTCATCCATTATGCCCAGGGGTAGTCAGTGGTGCATAGACCTAGGCTTTCTGTGGGGTCTCTTGAACATAATTTAGGGCATGGATGGCATTGGATTGTGGTGAATTCTGTGTGTTTTTCTATTTTTTGGGGTGTTGTTGGGGCCTGGCCATGTGGGTGGGGGCCATTTTGAGGCCTGGTCCAGGCAGGGCCTGGCAATGTGGGTGGGGGTCAAGGGGCCATTTTCAAGCCAGGCAGTGTGATTTGTGCCATAGGCCTGCACCCAGTCTGCCTTGTTTTCATCCATTACGCCCAGGGGTAGTCAGTGGTGATTGGACCAAGGCTTTCTGTGGGGTCTCTTGAATTTAAACATCATTTAGGGCATGGATTGCATTGGATTGGGGTGATTTTTGTGTGTTTTTCGATTTTTTGTGGTGTTGGGCCTTACCAAGTGGGTGGGGGCCATTTTGAGGCCTGGTCCAGGCAGGGCCTGGACATGTGAGTGGGGGTCAAGGGACTATTTTGAAGCCAGGCAGTGTGCTTTGTGCCATAGGCCTGCACCCAGTCTGCCTCCTTTCATCCTTTATGCCCAGGGGTACTCAGTGGTGCATGAAACAACTCTCTCTGTGTGGTCTCTCTTCTATTAATGACAACATCCATTTTTTATTAGAAATAATTGCAATTTTTATTTTTTGTCTTTCCGTTTTTGGGTGTGTTGTAATAATAATAAATGCCTAGTTGCAAATATTAATTGAAGCACAACATATGCAACATTCATTTACCTGATGTTCCTCTGGCTTCCTTTGCTTTTAGGTGCACAAAGAGAACCACGAATCATCCTCATCATTCATCATCAGTGCCAGCACAACGTTACGTGACGTCACGTGTGGCCACAGAAAACTCTGCAACTCGTGCAACTGCGGCCTGCTGTTCTGACAAGAAGATGGGCCCAAAGAAAGGTGGCCGTAGCTCCTCTACCAAGAAAGTTGCCAGTGCGACTGCCAGTAAGAAGGAGCAGAAGAAGCAAGTGGCGCCACTTACCAAGGAGACTGGTGTGCCCACAGACACTTTTTTGGGAGAAAAAAACTATGCCTGACACAGCGGTGTCCGCCGGGGACCAAGCTGGGAGCAGCACCTCAGCTTTATTGGTCTCAGGGCCACCACGCCAAGTTAGGCCCAAGGCTGTGAGTGCCGCAGAGGCAGCCACTTTAATTGCTCAATCACCATCGACCAGTGATGTTGGCGTTGACTCATCGCAAGAAAGTAGCATCCAATCAACGCAGGGTGTAACTCATCTGACGAGTGTTCAACCACAGCCGCAACAACAACCACAGGTGCAACAAGGAGAGGCGCAAGGAGAGGCGCTAAGAGCGGTGCAAGGAGAGGCGCAAGGAGAGGCACAAGGAGTGGCGCAAGGAGTGGCGCAAGGAGTAGCGCAAGTAGAGGTGCAAGGAGTGGCATAAGGAGTGGGGCAGGTAGAGGCGCAAGTAGAAGTGCATGGAGAGGCGCAAGTAGAGGCGCATGGAGAGGTGGATGGAGAGGCACAACTGCCCACAATGCTTGTTCTTCCAGAAGTAGGGGCACATCAGGAAATCGAGATTCAAGCGGAGGTATCATCCGAGCAAGCCACTCCTCCTGATGATCCATTGTCTTCCAGATCCCCAGCAAGAGAAAGGTCAAGGAGGGCTAGTACAAGTTCTTCCTAATGCTCCCTTCCTTCTGATGATCTAGATCTTGATTGGAACCCACCAATGAAGTCTGAGAGGGAGGCACGCCATGAGCCGACAAAGGTAGCTAAGCCTAAAAGGAAGGTTCCCGCAAGGCTTTCACTTATGGGTGATGACGACGAACAAGAAGTAGAAGTGGTGTATTCTGCTGCTGATGAACAGTCTGACGATGACGAACTAGTCATCACAGTCGTCACTCCAGCCCCAGCGGGCATGCAGCAGACAGACATTTTTACCCTATCCCAAATTGCTGCTGAGCGGGATGTGGGCGGCGTGGCACTAGTACCACCACCAACAAAGGTAACTACCACACCAACGCGACCTACAGCTGCCATATTTTCTCTTCAGAAGGGCCGGAAGGGACCTCCATCCAGCTCAACCTCCGTTACCTCAAGTAGTGGTGCTGTAACTGTAAGTGCACAACAGAGTCAAATTTGGCCACGCCCATCCTCCACTTCATCTGGCATTGAAAGTAGCACCTCTACCACCACCACCAGAAATCTCAACTCCCCAGTTTGGTACTTCTGTAGTATTAGCAAAAAGGCGGAAAACCTAGTTATTTGTTCGATTTGTAAAACTGTAGTTAGTCGGGGTAAGCTTAGTACCAACTATGGTACCGGAGACCAGAGAGGTCATCTTCAAAAACACCACACTATCCAGTGGGAGGCGCACCTAAGTAAGATCCAGGAAGCCAAAAGTACAACAAATCCAAATGGGGGCTGATCGTGCAGGGGGGAGGTGAAGAAACGACCAACATTTTTTCTGGTACACACAGTACCCCTAGCAGCAGCACTGCAGTGGTAGCGCTCACACCCTCTACCCCAGTAACATCTATGAGGCACACTAAGAGTCTGTGAGAGACACCAATGCGAAAAAGTACATCAATGAGCCTAACTGGGTTGAAGAGGTCTGGATCCTCCTCAACACATATGAAAACGGTCCAGACCACCATTAAAAGCATGTTTTGGTCGGAGGCGCATTTGAACGCAACCACCCAAAGGCACGTCTTTATAATGCAATGCTGGCCGACATGTTAGCGCTGGACCTTCTCCTTGAAAAGGAGACTCAGAGTACGCACTTTAGAAATGATGCTTGTTGTTTGTAATACTGTTGCCTCTGAAACTGAAAGTGTTATTTTTGCACTACACACCGTACCTTATATTTTTTCTCTGTGGTGTTTTAATATCACTTCCTGTTTTTCCCTCGACAATTACAGGCCGGCTTTTACCCTGTTGCGATGGTAAAAACATTAACTCAGGCTTACCATTAGCAATCCGCAATTCCACATCCGCCATGCAGGCAGTGGACACAGTGTGTCTGGTCACCAAGATTGATCAACGGCGCATCAGATGGAATAGAGGAGTAACTCGAATAAGAGGAATGGCGGGATGCATGCACCTTCTCAATTTGAACAGGACAACTACAACATACAGTTACAGTATCCACTTCACTTCTCCTTATCTTTTACATAATGTTATTGTTGTGAACTTCTATGAGTGTGACTCTGTGCGTTTGCTCTCTGCTTCAAATTCATCCCTACAGCTATTTGATAAGTTTCTTTGCTTTTTTAAGACGTAGTTTATTGGTTTTTCATACAATGCACATATATGCACAAACGAACCAATGGTCACTGTAGCGTCATAAATCCAATAAGAAACCCCCGTCTAATGTTCGTTACACATTTCATGTGGCTAGCTTAGCATTGTGCTATTGACGCACCAAAATAAACAGAGCCGTTCAATTATACACCCTCAACTCCCCTCTTCTGAAATAAACATCCCTCCTCACCTCTCCCCCTCCCCCGTCACCGACGCGCTTAGCAGTATTTTTCCCCTCTGTTAGGCGTGCTCAGGAGTCACTATGTTATTGTCTATTTGATGTACCTGTCTTGATCCGGGGCACCTCCTTTGTTATGAACATCCCTCATTCTGTCTGTGTCTTGTAATCTTGCAATGCCTGCACTAACATCTCCCATGCCTTCGCCGCTTCTGAAGCTCTATCATCGTGTCGCCTTCGCGCTTGCTGATATCTTAACGCGCTTTCACTATCTGCCCATTTTGTGAATTCGCCCCTCCATCTCTTGCTGCTAGGTCCCACCGTCGCCTTCCAATGCTTTGTGATTTCCCGTTTTGCCAGTATGAGCCCCATGTCTATACATTTACTCGTTACCTTGTTTTTGGATGTATGGGGGAACCAGTGCAGAACGCTAGTGGCCATGTCAAACGTTAGATGTCTCTCTGTTATCACGTTTAGAATGTCTACCACCTCTTCCCAGTAGGGTCCCATCACTGGGCATGACCACAGCATATGTTCCAGTTCTGCCCCAGAACACGCACATCTGGAGCACGCCGCCTCTGTAACCCTAAAATATCTTTCTTTGCTATTTTTAAAACTAATTTAATGTACTAATAGGTGTTTATTTACTCTGAGGGCAGATAGACAAGTGAAATTGCGTACTTACTGCAGCCCTGTACTGTCAAATATTTTATTCATAGTTAGTAATTTGTAGTAAGTACTACTTTTCAGTAACCTAACCATCCATTTAGCAAACAACTTCATGCATGCAGTGCACTTCCTTTATGTCCCTTAAAAGATTTATGGATATCTTCGTATCCAAACATTTGTTTTTCTTAATTTGTTTGTCCATGCTGTGTTTTTTTTTCCTCTCTCCACAAAACTTTCCCAAAAAACTCCATCCCCATCCAATTTTCAAACCCTAACCCTCTTCCCCCGGGCTGTGTGGTTTTCATTGACGTGTGTGACTAAATGACAACAATAATTCCACACACTTGCTGGGAAGGATAAGGTCAAAGCAACAGAAAATCAATTTCAAGGCTGGGGAAGGAATCCGAGGATATATTTTTATTTTTATTCTGCTTGACACACACCCATGAGTATTTGCAAATCAAATCAGAATTTCATGTGCACTATCAAGTGGATTGATCATCAACAACATCCTCCTACTGCTTACGCTGTTGTGTCCTTCACCTTCAGTACTATTACTTGTAGTACCCACACTCCACGCAACTAGCAGATATATTTTGAATACTTTAGCATTGCTTAGGCTACAATATATGGCACTGTTCTTGTGTACTGTACTATCTATCGTACTGTTCTAATGCTCTGCTCAGGCCACTTAATGTTTCATTTTCTTTTTTTTCATATGCTGCTACTGCCAGTGTGTACCACTACTACTACCACCACAACAATGACATTTCATCCGTCCAGGATTCCATAGCCAACCTTAATCGCAATTTGCCATGCAGCCAGCCCTGTGCCTAGCCCTATTCTCAAACATGAATCACAGGTAAGATAAGCATTGTGGGGGAGGAAGAATAATGGAGTAGGAGGAGAGGAGAGACTGACAGTAGTACTAGTAAAGTAGTAGGCCAATTGAAATCACTAACTCTGTCAGTGGCACTTTTGTACAAATTTGGGTGATTAGACAATTTGAATCAACCAGCCACTTAGGTTTCAGGACAACAAACGTACAGTTAACCCCCACCCCCCAAAGCCCACAAAACAGTAAAAAAAACGCATATGCTATGTTTAAGTTGAAATAAATAATTATTTGAGCCCTAACAAAAATAAACTATCCCACAAGAAGACCCGACCCACCCCCCTCCTTAACCCCAATGAATGTCCATGAAATCAAAGTCCCCAAAGTCCAAAAACCCCAATGCCCAATTCCCACCGCCCAAAAGTCTTTAAAAAAGGGGCAAGGGACAGTCTCTCCTCTACTTCTGCCGGCGGTGTCCTGTGGCCAGGTGGTCACGCAGCTCTCTCCGGAGGTCCTTGAGCAGGGCTTCCTGCCTCGCCACCTCTTGCTCAAGGTTGGACACTTTGAGGGTCAAGTGTTGCACACAAGCCTTGCACCTGCAGGTACTATGGGGGGCAGCTGATTTATTTGCTGCTCGGCGGCAGCGGATGGCTGCTGGACCAGGGCTCCATACTGCATAAGGCTTGCGCTGACCGTATAACCCAGGGGCAGCGGAGGAGGATGTAGCTGTTGTGGATGTTGTTGACTGCGACTGCGTGTCCTCCTCCTCCTGGGCCACCAGCCGCCGATATTCAGCGACAATTGCCTCCAGCTTCCGTTGCCGGGCCCGTCTAGCCAGCTCCTTCCTTGTTAGTTTGGAAGGAGCATCTATATGAAGAAAGAAAAACATACTGTAACCAATGCTCTTTAAGATTAACACAAAATAATTCATCAGAAAGTTGTGTCGCAATAGCACTAGCAACTTGCAAGCACAGTACATAACATTTGTGGCATGTATCAATCTAACCTCCCACTTCGTCGGCCTCTGCTCTAACATTAGTGGGAGTTTCAGGAATTCTACTAGCACTATATGGACTCACTACATTAGACTCGGACAGTACACCAGTCTTCTTCTCTCTTGTTTAGCGAAATTGGTACGTAAACTTGTGGAAGCCGGCATAATGCCAGCGCAGTCAACTTGCACTCGAGAAAAACAGGCGCAAGCCATGATGACACAGACTTGCGTTACTGTTACCAGTCCAGTACATGCAGGTGTTGAAGCTCTTACTTTTCTATTACGGGTGGCACTGGCCATACTCTGTTACAAGGGCTACTGCTCAATTAATTTAACTTTTACCCTGGCCTGCCCCTGACTACTACAAAAGGAAAATGAAGAAGATAATATGATCATCTATCCCTTCACAGGATATTTGCTTACATATGGGATGACATTAGGTGATTTGTTTTTGATTGACTGAACACCGATAGGCCACACATCAATGTCAATGACAGAGTTGTAAAGTTGTAAAAAATGTATTAAGAGAGGTAATGAGTGAGTGGTCCCCGACTCCCCGTAATCACCGGATATATGCTGTGCTTGCAAACTACTACTATTACTAGTCATGGTGGTATTCTGAAAAATTACAACTTCTTTCCTCGGCTTTGCTACTCTGACACGGAGGTGCGGTGTTACATGCTCTTCAAAGTAACACTCTTCATCCAGTGACCGTCCACTCTGTCTACATACACCTATGCTATCTATAAGGGAGATACGATCCCGGCATCCATCCATTCAAAGTAAATGTCAATCACTCTTCATAATGTCTCAACTAGACAACCCTTACTTTTTCTCACGGAAAACAACCTTTTTATTTTATTTTGTAAACCGCCAGCCATGCATCCGTGCTTGACTTGCATTTGAATTTGAACCAAAGGATATATTGCGCACACATACAGTTTCTGTTTCACCCACCCAGGCTGTCTTTTCTTTCTCCTTCCACCCATCCTTGCTTCAGCCTTCAACCGGCCATGCATCAGATTCCCAGCCACCTCGTGCAGCATTCAAAAACATGTATCATTCTTTGCCAGTCATTAATTTTAACTCGCTCGTCCTTCCTTACACCCTTCTTTCCCTTTTCGTTCATCCCATCCATCAAGTTCATCTCTGATTTGACTTGGCTTCTCGATAAAACTTTCACAGCTGAGTTGAAGTCAAATTTAGAGGAGGCCATTGGTTACTGGTCAACTCCCGCCACTAATGCTATTGCTAATGAGAAGTCAAGGGTGACTGTCTTCTACCTGGTTGACAAAAACTTAGTTCTAAATTTGTAAGTCTTCTTAACAGTAAAGTGCTTGTACTGTACAACATATACACCCCTGCAGAGAGCCCACTCTGCAATCTCAATAAGTAAGGAATATAATAGCTTACCACTACCCACCACTACAGTGGCATCCCCCACAGCAGTTCCTGCTGGCTGTGGCACCGCATCCGCCCCTGGGGTGCCCACCTCCGCGCTGGCCCCAGCACTGGTGGATGACTGTGCCGATGGTGTTACGCCTAGAAAATACATTTATTATTTTTAGATGCCATATACACCACTCCCTATTTTGTCTAGGAATAAAAAAAAATTACTAGTACTACATAAACAAATTTAATAACTTGTGACTCTCTAGTCTGTAATAAAAATGTCCCTTTCTTCAGGGAAGGGTGTTTTTATTTATGCTTAGCCATAACATGTGATGCTACACTTTTTGACACAACTGATGAATGCTTGCTTTTTAACACACACCATTTCTCTCATAGCAGACAGAAGCTTCCCTTCTACGAACAAGAGCAAGATCACTCATCATATGTTAGGCGGAGTCGTCAACGATTCATCCCCACCAAGACTTTAAGTTCCAACCAGGTGAGGGCTCTCCCACAATTAATGTGTGAAATCAGCCACTTTTCAGTCATTCACCGTTTGTTATATGACATTGTTTTTAATAATAATATAATGCACAATTAAAATTTTTACAGAGTATACACAGAGCTAGTTGTTTTACTTTTAATAAAGCTTTAAAACTTACATAGACTCTGTGGTTTTTGGTCATGAGTGAGTGAGCATAAGGGTTTGCAATTTACAAGCATGAGTCCGTGACTCTGAGAGGTCTGGACTCTGACTCCATAGCCTTATGTTCTGGGTTGTATAATCATTGGGTATCATTGCTGCATTCGGGAGCTGAATAATGACTCTCTGATACACTAGCCAGTCAGTAAGGAGATTGGGGGTTCAACTTCTGTTATGACTGAGGTATGTGGAAAGTCTAACTGTGCCTAATATAATTTATAACCAATGCCCTATTTCTTGTCCATAGTTCTATATGTGCAGAATAGTCCCTGCAACTTTAGCAGTATGTCCTCCTATCCAATCAAAAAGTGAACTAGTATCTTATTCTTGGTGGCCATTGACATTTTATTGTTGGGAATTGTCAAAGCATAAACATTTAGAAGACTTAAATAGACATTATGGACATCCCAGACAACTGCACTCAGTGCCTAGAGCTATTGCTGAATAGGAGTTTTGTTTAACAATACACCTTTTGCCAACTGTGCAAGCTTAGCTAGCTACACAGACAGACTAATATTAATCTAGTAGTAGCACAGAGAGTCATAGTAGAGGCAGGATAAGAATTTAGAAACAGTCTACAAAAAGATCAAAGACGATTTAGGAAAAAATAGAATTATGAGGAACGTTTGGAATAAATAGGTGCTGTAAAAGATAGGGAAGTATAATTAATAATATTAACAGGAAAACTTACTGGGGCCAGCAGAGGAGCCATCGTGAGGTTCCGTGACAATTGTAAGTGGTGTTTTCGACTCGCACGAATATGGTCGAGTCTGGTATCTATGAACTGCAAATGACGAGTTTAGTGGGTGTGCGCAGTTTCGCTGTGCTAACCTAAACCGTTCGTTTGTTTCGTGGGTTTCTTCATCCGAGCCCACAGGTTCCATCTTAGATACGGCATCCATGTTGTCTCTTGCCCTCAAGTAGCCAGCGAACGGACGCTGTCCGCTTCGCGACCCTGGGATTCCCAAGACTCTTGCGGAAGACACGTTTCCTTTGAAAGTGTCTTTATGATGAGGGGGATGATACTGTAAGGCAGATGGCCCCGCTCGAGGCACATCCTGCCGTGCCGGTCTATTGTCTTAGCCGTGCATCTCATTAGGCGCGTCTCTTTGATGCCTGTAGCTCGTGTTTCCCGAGACCACCCCATTTACACCCTTTCCGATCTCCCCACTGTCCTGTCTTCCTCTGCACATGTCCTTGTTCCTTCTTCGATCTGTTTACTGCTGATTGGAATGTACTAATGGTGTGAAGATGGGTTTTTACAGTTGGGAACCACCAAATGTTTCCGTACTTATGTTCCGGACCCTGAATACATCAAAGCGCCCCCTCTTGGGGATAATGATGGGAACCAAGTTGTAAACCTTTGTGTACCATGTTAATCTATGAGAGAAATGTGTATAAAAGGAGCGACCCACAGTAGCAATTCGAATCAGATCCCGCGAACCTACATGCTGTGTACTTCACGTGACTTCTGTGTTCCCTGCAGTAAATAAACCTCGAATCTTTGACGCCGAAGGAAGTGTCCCGTGTCTCTGTCATTTGTACGCCGGAACAGGTTACCCACAAAGGTTTCAGGTGTTGTCCCCTGGCACCGCTGGGTCTTAGAAAAACCCAGTCCTTCTATCAGCTGACCTACCCTGGCCTTCCTGTTGTTCCTGCTCCGCCGGCTCCGCTACCTCGTCCTCTGTCCTCTTGCCCCTGGGGGAGCTGATGCACAACATGAGAGAAAGACACAAACACGGATGAATGTTGTCAACCAAATAAAACATTTGAAAAAAACAATAACAAAATATTTCGGGGAAATAGATGGACAACAATTGCACTAAATTTATTGGCCTATCTGATGTGGTCTACTAGGATATTAGTATTGCTGGAATCGCGGACTGTCTACTTGGAAAGTTATGTAACTCACTAAACCAACTACAAAAAGGTTCTACTAGGACTGGCAGGCAGCCCTCCACACACGCAAAGTGACAGACACAATCCGTCATGATTGCAGACCACTAAAAAGTTTCCTACTAAATAACCAGTCATAATATACTCAAACTATCAATCCACCACCACTATCTCTTCTTAGTGGCAGGAGTACAAAGGAAGAACTGGACTTGAGTCTCTAGTGTCCAGCATTACGCAGTTCTGTAAAGTACACTCATACATAATCACTCAGGCCAAATGAGCACAAAATTGAAAACAAGTAAGCATAGTTGCACCGCCAGTGAGCAGGCGAGCACCTGCAATCACAGAAGCTTTTGAAACATAATTTACCTGCAATGTAATCTCTGGTGTCTAGCATTACGCACTACTGTAGAGTACACTCATACATAATCACCCAGGCCAAATGAGTGCAAAATTGAAAACAAGAAAGCATAGTAGCACCACCAGTGAGCAGGCGATCACAGAAGCTTTTGAAACCTAATTTACCTGCAATGTAATCAGCAGCATTCTTGCTCTTCGGAAAAAAAAAATATTTGCAATATCATAATAACACAGAGCAGGAGAAAACAAAGTAGTTGTTAAATAGCTACTACTACTCACAAAGCCCAGGGATCTCCACGCCAAGCAGGTCGAGCAGGCCCGGCATACCTTTCCGCATAGCTGGCGATGCTTTCGGAGCCCGTACCCGGTACAGGGCCTGCCACCTGCCGCGACGGTCTTGGGGAGGTCGCGCTAAATGAAGAAAACCAGTGCGGCCATCGCGCGCTAAAGATCTCCCGGGCAGTTACTTCCTCCCCCCCTTAAGCGCCCTTCCTCTTAGACATGCCGGCTCCCTTTGCCATGGTCCTGAGTGGAAGAAGAAAAGAATAAGGAAAAAAACTAAAGAAAAGAATAGAGAGAGCTAAATAAAAATAGTTATTAAAGTAACAAAAAGTTGAAAAAAACACAACATCTAGATGTAGAAAAATAGAGGGATAGATAATGAGTAAAAAAGATTAAAAAAAAGTTCAAACAAACAAAGGATTGCAAAGATTAAAGCAGGATAGAAAAAGCATGCCCAGAACCATAGCAATGAATGAAAAACCAGATGGCCGCGCCCATTGCGACCACGTTTGTAAATTTGCGTGATATTTTCCCCCCGAGCCCGCAAAAACGGACGCGATCACGTAATTGCGCCCCGCACGTAGGAAATGCCCAATGCGAGCATGCAACTAGCGCCTGGAAACAGAAATACCCAATGCGAACACTGAAAACAAGATGGCCGCACCCATGTACGACCGCATGGGTAACTTGGCGGACGCTGCGCTGAAAAAAAAACCAGCGAACACGCAAAAATAAAAAATCCACAAATTCGCACAGATTTGCGAATTTTGCGGACCACGAATTCGCAAATTTCACCCATACTTAATCGGATGGAAAAGGCTTGGGGCATCATGGAGTGTGACCACAGCTCGCAATATTGCTACCTACAGTCTCGTCTCTGTGCCCAACCTCGGGCCACAAGAGACGAGGAGGACACCAAGCCAGAAGTTCAGCGGACTCAGACTAGTACTGCCAATCCAGTGCAGCAAAGCAGCCAGAGAGCGCTCACCAAAGCCACCAGAGAACGCTCAGTGCGGCTGTCTGGTTAGACCAAGAGGCTGCTAGAATCCTTGGAAGGATGGTCTACCCAAATGAACAGGGCAGATGTGCTCCTGGCTGTGGGAGTGTCAGACATCCAAGACGAATCCCACAGTGAGTCACTACCATGCAGTCCTGCATCCCATAAATACCTGTGTGTCCCAGGCCAATGCAATGCTGAGTAGTTCAACGTCGAGGCAGGTTGGCAGATGCAGGAAATCAAGTTCCTAAGGCTGTGTGGGAGGCGTGGACAGGAGGACTGAGACAACCCTCCCATGCATTCCTGTTAGTCATAAGGCACTTCAAAGGAGTCGAGTTTTGCAGGTAAGGAGTTTGACTCACTTTTCCTTGATTTCTAAAGTTGTTGGATGGCATGGTATCAGCAGGATATTTATAAATCAATGACCCTAACTCTGGGAGCTTCTTTGTCGAGGTCTAGTTTGGAGGCAATCTTGATAGCGTTTTAGCAATATAAGCCTTTGAAAGTAATCCAGTTGGAAAGCAGCATCTGGCAGTGGGACCTAAATTCAGGATGACTAAACTTGTACATCAGTCCTTCTCTGTCCAAGCAATGAATATACAGAACAAACTCCAATTAAAAATCAAAAGTAAGGGGATAGAGGAGGGTGACGGTAGTTCTCAAAAAGCTAAAAACACAACTCTCTTCACACCAATAGATATACTTTATATTAGCAGTTAGTAAAAAGGGTGATCTTTTGGTGCTGAGTTCTCTCGAAGTATACCTGTGTGAATCTCTTCTAAATGTTATTGGCCCTGAAGGCCATGATCCGAGCTAATAGGCCTTGATGTTGTAGCTCATATGGTATGGCGACCACATCATAATATTGACTAACATAGCACAACACAACAATGTTATCATTTTGATCTTAATATCTGCATTGACAGTTACTAATATTTTTGTAGAGAGACACATGGCGGGAGTTTATGTCGCGGACCTAAAAGGACATGCATTTCTAGGCAAGTTGCTTAACCTTTTATTGTCGCAGTTACTCAATTGTAAACCTGAAGTTGTAAAATGAAGGGCCCGATTCACAACAGTAATCTGGGACAAAATTCTATTTTTATTACTTTCAGTATTCACAAAGCGCATTTAGTAGTAGTAAAGTTTAGATTTTGTCTCAGTTAAACTTACGTTTTGGTCTTAAGTTTAACTCAAGACCAAAATTTAAGTATAACTGAGACAAAGTTTGGTCTTAAGTTTAACTTAAGACCAAAACTTAAGTTTATCTTACACAAAACCATATTAGTGAATACCGAAAGTAGTAAAGTTAGGATTTTGTCTCAGATTAGTTTTGTGAATGGGACCTGAAATGCTTATTCATAATGTGTTCTATCGCAATATAAACACTTTTGATTGTACGTTTGAATGATAAAATATATGGTCACAGACTTTTTTTCATTTTTTTTCTTCTTAGACCTCTCTGTTTGCTTGCCGTGTGGAGAAGATGAGTGGTCCAGTGAAAAAAAAGACATGTGTATACCGAGGCCCACTGAGTTCCTTTCCTATGAGGAGCCCATGGGTGCAACACTTGCTTCCATCTCAGCACTCTTATTCTCACTAACTCTGACAACCTTATGTATTTTTTCCCATTACCGGGACACACCAATTGTAAGGGCCAATAACCGAGACCTGAGCTACCTCCTCTTGGTGTCACTCAAGTTGTGTTTCCTCTGTCCCTTCCTATTTATTGGACGCCCTAGCAGGTGGACCTGCCGGTTTCAGCAAGTGACATTTGGGCTTGTATTTTCACTCAGTGTCTCATGTATTTTGGCCAAAACCCTAACAGTCATTGTTGCATTCAGAGCCACCAAACCCAACAGCAGTTTGAAGAAATGGCTTGGCACGAGGACATCCATTTACCTAATAATTTTGAGCTCAATGTTTCAGGTTATTATCTGCACAATGTGGTTGTCTACAAAGCCCCCTTATTCAGGTGTCAACACATCATCTTCCATGAAACTCATCATACAGTGTTATGAAGGGTCAGTGCTGCTATTCTACCTCATGCTGGGATACATGGGCTTCTTGGCTGGATTCAGCCTTATATTAGCCTTCCTGTCCAGGAACTTACCTGATAGTTTTAATGAAGCTAAGCATATTACTTTCAGCCTGCTTGTGTTTGCAAGTGTGTGGATCTCCTTCATTCCAGCTTACCTGAGCACTCAAGGGAAATATATGGTGGTTGTGGAGGTGTTTGCTATCCTAGCATCTAGTTCAGGGCTTCTGGTTTGCATATTCCTCCCCAAGGTTTATATTATTCTACTCAGACCTGATATGAACTCTAAAAGCAACATGCTAGGTAAATGACTGCGAGATCTAAAAACTATGGGCCTGGTTTGGAGTTTGGCAGGCGGGAGCTTTCTGTCACATTTGTGACAGAGTATCTGTCCGCCAAACTCTAAACCAGACCCTATATGTTTTATAGCAACCAATGTTATATGTGTGTGAAGTATTAAGCAATATTTACAAACATTAGACTACATTCTGCATGGAATCCCATATGTACTCCAAATTTAATGACATTAACAGCAAGAAAAAAGTAACCAACAATATCAATTTTGGTAAATGAACTTGATGCCCCTAAAAATGTGACATTGTATTTTCCAAAGGTAATACCATATCTCTGTTTTCCATTATGTCAATAAATGACTGCTACTACTTTATTAGACAAAACCAAAGGGGATGATGGACTGAGTGTTGTACATTGCAAGCACTCACGTCCAGTCAACTGATCTGGGTTTAATTCATCCTCATTCTTTAGCTCACTCCACCACCCCAGTTCAGACATGGTCATATGCAAATCAGTCTGACCCTGTGCCTCATGGGAACAGTCCAGCCTGAACTGCCAAGCCATGTCTTCCCTAGACCGGAAACAAGCATCCTGGGCCCGGTTTCTGGCTAATCAGCCGTCATCAGCCAGGCTAGTTTGAATCCAGTGGCAAAGTGAGCAAGGGACCCATGGCTGGGCATACCCTGCCAACCTAGGGTGAACAAAGCAAAACTAAAGGGAGTGAATGTATGACATTGTTCTGCATTCTGTCCATCAAGTGCTGTTTTTGCATTTGTCACCCCGAGTGGGACGGGTATGCTCAGACGTGAGTCCTGTGCTCTCCATGCCACTGGAATCAAGCTATCCTGGCTGACGAGGGCTGAAAGCCCGAAACCTGTCCCAGGATGCTTGTTTCCAGTCCAGGGAGGACCTGGCCTAGCAGTTCGGGCTGGACGGTTCCCATGGGGCACAGTGACAAGACTGATTTGCATATGGCTGGTTTCAAATTGGAATGGCAGGGTGATCAAAAATACGATTGGCCTCATTTATGAGACTGTGCCTCACTTTTACGCCGCCGGTGCATCACTTTTTGTGACGCACCAGCAGCGTAAAAAATGTGCCTTGTTGCACCATATTTACAAAGTGACGCATCTAGGTAGATGCGTCACTTTGTAAACCCCTGCACTACATTATACCTGCGCCAGGTATAATGTATGCAGGGGGGGTGTTCTGGCGCAGGAAAAGGTCAAAGAAGTGACGCAGTGAAATCTATAAGATTTCACTGCACCACTTCTAGGACGCAAATGCGTCAATTCCTTACGCCTGCCTCACAGCAGGCATAAGACTGACGCAGGCCCTTTCACATGGGGCTTGCCCCTTGTGAAAGGACGTATTGCTGGAGTTGTGTCACTTTTGTGACACACTCCAGCAATGCGTCACTTTTGCGGCATACAGATACGTCAGATATTCTGACGTATCTGTAACTCCTTGCGCAATGATGTGTCATACTGTAAATATAACGCATCATTGGTGGCGCAAGGAGGGCGCAATGAAAAGTGACGCATCGCTGTTGTCACGCAGCAATGCATCACTTTTCATAAATGAGGCCCGATGGATTTAGGCCCAGATCTCTGTACTGGGGTGAATGTATGATATTGTTCTGCATTCTGTCCATCAAATGTTGTTTTTGCACTATTTTATTAGACAGCACGATAAATGGCCATTAAATACCTGTTCAAGGAATCAGATTTGCCTAGAGGTCTCTTTTTTTATTGTATCATACAGACCATGATTACGAATTGGCTAGTAATGCGCCCGTTATGGCATTAAAGGTTTTGCAAAATGTGTGCACTCCTTATAATTTCCTCACAGCAGATTTCACCCGTCAATTCTTGGGGCAATCAGCAAATGGAAAAGAGGTCACAATAGGAAAAATCTGTGGGAATTGATTGGGAGCAGGAATGGAGCACCTGGGAAACCCTTAAGGGAGCAGCGTCGGATTTTCCCCAGTATGAAATTAATTCATTCGACTAGGCATGTGGACCTCGATGTCCAGAGGAAAAGTCTCTTTAGGTAAACTGAGAGCCAGGGCGTTCGAATTCCAAAAGATGGCTTTGATTCGATGTTCAGGTTGCTCTAAAATCTCAAAGTGCGACCTTCGAGCCAACAATAAAGCTAAGCCCATTGATGGTAAAGGTGCACAAAGCATCGTTGTAGTTGTGCTGCCAAACTCCACGTAGCTTACTTTTCATGCAGTATGTGAACCTCAGCACCAATATCAGCAAGTGCACAATGTAACCATAATCAGCTCAGTCACAGCTCCTGACAAAAGCTGTGCTGAGACACAAGTGCAGATGTAAGTAAAGATGCTCACATTGGTCAGTGAAGGAGGTCAGAGGTGTGAAAACACATGTAGTATAAATGCTTTCTCGCTGATGCTTCGGAGTTCCCTATTAACGGGGAACAATTAGAAGCAATTAGATGCTGACAAAAAAACCTCAGTAAAAACATCCACTGTGTCAGAACTGGTAAAAGACTAGGGCATGGAGGCAGATGGATGCTTCTCATCCAGTAAGTCATCAGGACAGACCTGAAAGTCATCCTAAGGGAGAGACTTGTTCATTAACTAAAGGCCACCCCTGAATTTAACTCTGCAAACAGCACAGCTACCTATGACTTGTAATTTCCTTCTAACAACCATAGCAGCTTTCACACAGTGTTCTGTTGAAGCACTGGTTTAAAACACTGTGCATTAACTTGATTTATATATCTATTCAAACTACAAAACAAACAGGTACGTCCTATTTAGGGAATGTGAGTTATTAGATTTACCATCCAAAAGCCCGCTATCTCATTCTACATCAGTGAATTATAACCATTTTGTCTTAAGTTTTCCTAATGCCATTTCCAGCCTCTCGCTTTCTCCAAACGTCACTGCTCTTCTTTCTTCAGCCTCCCTCCTCATCTACGACCCCTCCCTTTCCCTTCTAAAGTCCTCCCATGGTCTCGCCTTTGTAGTCACTTTAGCCTCGCCTCTCTGATGGCTTCACTTGCTCTCCTGTTTGCAGACCTCTCACCCTCTTCTGCCCACTGACTCCTCATCTTTTCAGCTCCACTGTCCCCCCTTCCTCTCAGAATACACACTGGGTCTATTTAGAAGGCAAAACGTAAAGGTATGAGCAGAGGTTTACAACTCTTCCTGACCGTGCATTATAATGTTTTTCCTTTTTCCCAAACATTATCTGTTGTACACCTGGAAAGCTGGGCCAGGTGCTGCTATACGAATATACTAATGGAAATGGCATGTGACAAGAGCTCACTTTCCCCATGTGTGGAAGGATTTCTACATACAGTATTTTTTTTCTTCACACAGAAACATTTTTCTCCACAATTTTAGAGGTGGTATAACAAACTGGGAAGAGATCGGATCGAAGTTTAGAAATATCAACAGATTTACATGTTTGGCACCCCTATATCGCAACCTTTCAATAGGCTTTACAACTGCTGCCTTTCTTCGCACTTAAGAAGCTTGGGGGGCCCATCCATCAAAGTAGCGAATTGCGAATCCTTAAGGAATCGCTATTAGAGATTTGCAATTACCTATGCATGTAGGTTTCGCAAAACAAAATTGTGATTCCTACATATTCCTTAATAGCGAATTGCAAATTGCTCTTCGCTAGTAAGGAATGCCTTCCCATTCATTGCTATTGGCCTAGAGGCCCATAGGAATGAATGGGATAGCATTCGCAATTTGTGAGTACCAAATAGGTACTCACAAATTGCGCATGCAATTTCAAGGGTAATAGGGGGACATAATGCCACCTTGATGCACCCCCAAAACAGGAAAGTGTACACATGTGGTGCACATACATACCTTAAGGGCATGTGTGTGCCTCACATGGCACTTAGAAAAATGCACAAAAGTGCATTTCTCTAAGAATTTGCAATTTACCACAAACTTGAAGTTGGTGGTAAATTGTGATTCCTTAATGCAGGGTTGCAATTTTATCATGCTTCCTGCATTGCATTTAGTAAATCGCAAATTCCGATTACCTAAATGCATTCGCAAAATAGGTAAATGCAAAAATTGTGATTCCCTATTTTGCGATTTGCTTTGGGCTTGATGCATCCCAAATGACAAAATATCGGTTGCAAAGGGGCCGATTCTGCGAATCAGCCCGATTGCGACCGGTATTTTGCTTAATGCATGTGCCCCTTAGAGTAGAAAAGTCCTTTATGAATAGGCGCCATTTACGCTTAGTTGTCTAACAAAACATTCCATTCTAGGTCTCACCTAAAAAGCACATGCCCTGTCTGTTGGAAGACATGTTTTTATTTTACAGTGGGCTTAGGGCCCACCCATTTCTTACCACTGATTGGTAGGCTTCATTCTCACTCTCATTTAATTGATTCTTATTTGTTAGCTGTGTGTGCATTTCCTCCTCCTTCTCGTGTTGGTCCCACCCATGGAACATGGACCAATTAATATGTCCTTTCACTGTTCCTTTTTAGGTTTTGCCTGTGCAGCGCTGTTCAAAAATGGCACCGCATCTGATGTAGGGGAGCTGAGTTTATGTTTTTCTGGGCAGCTCATAGTTTGAGTTGCACCATACTACCACATTAAACTGTTTTTTAACCTTACTCACCTGTTTAGCTTTAAAAACGCTAAGGTATATAAGCCCCCGCCCAAAAGATAAATCTACCCTATCTTCACCTCTGTGCAAGGACACATATTGACAGACTGCTTTTCTTTTGATTTATTGGCCAGTGCATAAGATCCTCTCAATGTGGTGTGAGGGAATTCACAATTTCACATCGCCGTCCAACCACGTTTATGTTCTAAACAGGGGATAAATCAGGCTTTCACAACATCATTGGAAGGTACAGGACAGCTTCATATAACCACTAGATACTGTACAATATTTTGCCTTTCTAAAAAAACAAGTCATAACACTTGTACGGAGTTTCTTTAACTTATACTGTACAGCTGCTCACCAACTTACCAAAACAAATAATATTATTATTAATCACATAGGTGAAACCTAATGCATTTACCAGTGCCTGTTGTTAAAGCCATCCTGGGTGGGTTTGGAGTTCATGGCGTACGATGTGCTGCGTGGCGGCTCCGGATCCCCATGGCTTTCTAAAGCTCCTAAAGGCACTGGAACCAAGATTACATGGCGTCTCAACAATTGGGGCACCTATGTTCTGTGCTCTTTCAGTGAGGAAGAGCTGCTAAACATGGAGTGCGAGGCCTGGATGTGAAACCCTGGGCTGGCAGCGACGGTCTTTGCTGGGCTGATGACTGTGCCATCTTGTTTCACACGGGAGGTGGACCGCCCCCACTAAATACCCCTCCTGGGAACGGACTGCCTGGGATTAAGCTGCAGCTACAGGGGCGGGGAGTTGAGGTGGAGCTTGCCTGCAGCGGTGCCTCGTCCGGGCCGGCCTTAGGCATGTGTAAAGTGTGCACCTGCACAGGGCCGCCAAACCCCCGGGGCCGCCAAACCCCCGGGGCCGCCACGAGGAATCGGATACATACATATTCGTGGCGGCCCCTGGCAGGGATTTGGCTGCCTCACCGGCTTCCACTATTACTAACTTCTAAAGCCCTGAGTCACCCTCCTCCCCTCCCCTCCTCCCTTTCACTGCCTGGCCTCTGGCTCCGCACCGACCTGTGTTCCTCGTTCCTGATTGGCAGTCAGCGGCGCCGGGGTGTTTCAATCAATCAATGTCACCAAGGGCGGCGGTTGCGGCAGGCAGACGCCGGAAGCCAAGGATAGAGTAATCTGTGCACTGCAGACTCAACCTCCTCATACTGCTTGCCGTGTGCGTCGTGGTGGCGTATGTCAGTCTGCATTTCTGGTGGTGGTCGGACTAAGCTGAGCTGTCCTGCTTCAGAAACAGGGTAAAGTCTGAACGCACCTGGCGTCAGTTGCAGAGGCAGATCTGAATGTAGATTCTGCTGTAGTCACACAATGTGTCACTCTGACCCTGGGTGGGAGTAGTACTGTCCTTTCCGGCGCGTGCCTGCCCTGGGTCTGATGGAAGGCCGAGGGCAAGCCACCCGCATAATAGATCATGTCCAATGCCTATGCCTTCCAGTGTTCATAGCGGCGCAATAGTATAGGGTGGTGTGTCTTTAGTTTCAAATATTATACTGCAGCAGGTTACCGTCCAAGGCCTCAAACAGGCGTCACTGGTTGAGAGCAGGAGACTGAAGGCCGGAGGGCTGTGACGTCGAGCGAGAGCAGGATGCACTGCTGGTTCATCTGGATGAAAAGATGGTGCGCTATTTTTATTTTACTGATTGTGTTTTAGCCCTGCTCTATCTCCATAAGACACGTATAACCAGGGGGTGCTATTTTTTTTTTTATAATGATAGTTGTTCGATTACAGGTTCATTTCCATACGGCACACCCTTAAAACAACGCTATTAGAAAGTATACATTTATAAAGGCTATTAAATCTCCTAAAAATACACTTACTCTCAGTTAGCTGAAATAAAATAATAAAATAACATCACATGCCAGTAACATTATAGGAATCAATCACTCTGCAATAGTCTAACACCAGTAAAGTAGTCCAGTTACAAAATGTATTTGTATAGCGCTTCATATCTCTCGCGAGGAGCCAGGGCGAATTGCTTCTCAAGCACCACGCTAAACCATGAGAGAGTGCTTGGTTGGAAGGGTGATGTTTTTGCAGTGGCTTTTCTGATCTCAGAAAGCCCTGGCATTCTTGTTTCTGCTGGTCCAATCTGGGTAGGGGATGTTGTTGGTTTGCTCAGGTTACAGGCTGTCTCAGTATAAGTATCCGGCACCTGCTCTCGTATCATTAATAATAGAGGCTTGAGGGGCAGGCCGCATGTTGTATGTGGGTGTGTGTGTCCAAGAGCTCATTTGTGTTCCTTTCCTTTGCATGCTTATTGTTGTATGTGTGTATGCGTGAACTGGGTGCTTGCTTGGTGTGAGCGTTTGTGTATGTTCAGTGCGTTTTTTGATTATATCTGAGCGTGTTGCGTGTTTGCTTTGAGCGCGTGCCCCCGTTTGTCCTGTGCGTGTTTGTGGCTATAAATCTATAGGTGTCTGTGATATGTCCATGATTTCTTGATGTGTTTGCGTTTGTGTAGGAGGGCGTGTGCGACAGAGAGAGTGTGTCTAGGTGAAAATGCAGCCCCATTGCCCCATGTGCAGGTCTGGAAGAACGTTTGTCTAACATTAAAATGTCCATGGACAAGCGGCTAACATCAATGTAGGAAGTGCCAATCGCCATCTTCCTGTTTAGTGTATATTTATGTTTCGATAGGACGAATAAAGCATTTCCCACGGTGCCTAATATGCAGAAAATCTATAAAGGACATCTTCCAAGTGAGTTCTCAAAGGCACTGCTGGACAGAGGGCTGCTGACCAATGAACTCGAAGTTAAATGTCGGGCAGACTGTGGCGACTTTTCCCTATGAAGAGATGAAAACACATTACCGACGTGTCACCCCAGTGCCTCGGTGCTCGCCGTCTTCCGTGCACTCCCACTCCATCTGACAGCCGGGCGCCCTGGAGCCCCCGCTAGGACATAATGGTGGTAATTTCTGAAGCTTTTCCTGGAACTGGTCTCATTCTTGTTTTTTATGTGGATCGTTTTTAAGCAGTGTGTTTTGTTCTGACTTCACATTTGTTTGGGTTTGCAGAGATAAGATGCAAGGCTAGTTCTGTATCCTTATTTTGGAAATAATTTCAGATGGTCATTCATGATTTGTATCTCACTTGGCAAGGTGTTCCAGAGCTTTTCCACCAACACTAAGAATGTTTTTATCTCAAAAGATGTTTTCTTGTTGGATGGAATGATTACACAAGATGATAGTCTTGAGAGGAGTGTTCTACTCTGTTTATCTGTGGAATTTAGCCAGCACATACAACAGAAGTTTCACTTATTTTATTTTATTTTATTTTATGTGCTTCTATAGCGCCTGAATAGACCCCCGAAGGGGTATCTCCGCGCTTTTGCTATTTGAAGGAAAAATACAGGTGTACCAGGTCTTTCCAGTAGTAACCAAGGCCGGGGGAAGATTAGCCACTGGTGAAGAGGTAAGTTTTAAGAGTTTTGCGGAAAGCTAAATGGTTTGTAATACTTTTTAATGTAGGGGGAAGAGAATTCCAAAGAGCGGGTCCAGTGTGTGCCAGAGCACGCCCTCCCTGACGGGACCTTTTTATTTTAGGGACCTGTAGTAGGTGAAGATTACTGGACCGTAGAGAGCGGGCTGGAACATAGGGTAGAAAGGCAGTTGTAAGATATTTGGGGCCCTTACCTATCAGGCATTTATGAATGGTGCACAGAATTTTAAACTTAGTGCGTTGCCGCACTGGCAGCCAGTGGAGTTGCACCAGTAAGGGTCGGGAGGGAGTCCTAGATGGAGCATTAAGGACTAACCTCGCTGCCGTATTTTGGACTACTTGCAGTTTGTTCATTTGGCCTTCATTAGTTGACAAAAGAAGGCCATTGCAGTAGTCCAATCTACTGATCACTAGTGCCTGGACTAGTGTCTTCCTATGGTTGTCGGGTAGATAGGGGAACACCCTTTTCAGCAGACCAATAGCCCTGAAACATGTGCCGGCGACTTGGTTGACGTGATGTTTAAATGTCAGCGCCTGGTCAAATAGTACTCCCAAGTTTTTCACAGTCTGCTTTGGAATGGGAACTGGGCCCAGTTCTACCGGCCACCATTCATCGGACCACAGAGTCACCGCCTCTCCAAACAGCAAGACCTCTGTTTTTCCCACATTGCATTGTAGCCAGTTCTCAGCCATCCATCTTGAGACTACCCTCATGCCTTCTGCAAAAGATTTTAGCAGATCAGGTGTGAAGGTTTTAAAAGGGAACAGAAGTTGGGTGTCATCGGCGTAGGACACCGGGGTAAACCCATAGGACCTCACTAAGTCGGCCAAGGGGGCCACATACACATTAAATAATGTGGGGCTTAGGCATGAGCCCTGTGGCACCCCCCTGGTGAGCTCCCTGGAGATGGATTTATGGGAGCCCAGCCTGACTTCTTGAGAGCGGCAGGAAAGGAAGCTTTCCATCCAGGACAGAGCTGCACCTCCCAGCCCTACATCCCTCAGACGACAGAGAAGCACTTTGTGAGACACCGTATCGAAGGCGAGATACCAATGCTTTCAAGGCACAATATCATGCTACAAGTAGCTAGTGCATAATAGATCATGTCCAATGCCTTCCAGTGTTCATAGCGGCCGGCGCAATAGTATAGGGTGGTGTGTCTTTCAAATATTATACAGCAGCAGCTTAAAATGCGGGAGAGAAATCAATTATCGTATATGTGCAGTGTCTCTTCTAACAAAGTCGTCAAAGTTAAACTATGCCCAGAATGTTATAAAGGTACTAATTTTAAGATTGCTACATACTCCGCCCCGCCCGGACCCCCTCTTCCGGGGCCCCTTACCTACGCTTCCTGCACAGGGCCACCATGAGCCTAGAGCCACCCCTGGCCTCGTCCCCCCACCCCCATATGCTTGGCCACCTTGCGGCACCTGCCTTCCTTGAGGACTGTCTGCCGGAGGGGGCTGATATCTTGAGACAGGCAGTCCAGAGCACGTCCTACTGCCCTCCCTAACACCAGAGGGGCTCCTGGTGACATCAGCAGTGACGGACTGTGCTGTTGCTTATAGGGCCCCTTTACCAATGCTTCACTCCACCCAACAGCCATGTGCCTCCTGAAAAGCGGAGTTCCGACCTACAGAACACACATCGCCATGGAGGAGGACAGAGAGATTGCTGACTCACCTGGTGACGCCACCACCTCGCCTCCTATGGCTCTTCTGGTGAGTCGCTGGAGATGGGTCCCTCTGCCTCCTGTTGGAGACTATCTGGGGCCTGTCCCGCGGACACAAGTGTAATTGCTCTGGGCCTAGGTGAGGGGGGAAAAGGGCCGCAGATCAGCGGTCTCTCCACCCTCCACTGCCTACTGGCCCCAAGCGTAGGGTTGCTTTGCCCTGAAGCCTTGCCTGCTTATGGTCTAGATCTGGGCACAGGACTTCCTCCACGCTTGCCAACAATAGGGATAAGCCCCTTAACTCATGTGGTCCTACATCCCTTTCTCCACCAGCCCACACTGTTAACTCTCTGACTCCCATTAGATATGGGTAACATCACATGCCGCACGTGGGACCTGTAGCCCTCTACCATTGCCTTGCTTGAAACAAAGGGGCTAGGCTCACTTTGCGAACTCTAGCTTGTGCGGGCTCTTCAATTCTGGCTCAGAAGGCTGGTTTCAACTTGCATCTGTAGCCCCACTGCTTCCCAGGACCAGCACCTTGTCCCAATGGTGCTTTCCCAGGAGGGAGCGAGGCCACAGCCTGTGACGCCTATTAACTAATTGCTTGCTATACTCGCCCTGGCCCCTGGATCTTGTCCTGGTATAGGTGGCACAGAAAGACATCTCAGACCTTCCTGACACATGCTTATATGTACAAGGAGATTTCCCTGGGGTAAGAGGTAAGGAGCACATAGAGAGATACCTGGATCTTCTCTGCCTCCCGCTTCAACTGCTTTTGATTCTGGGGCATGTGGGAGGTTGCTGAGATGGTTTCTAACCCCGCTATGATACAGGGTTAAGTTCAGGACTTGTCTTGGCTACATCAGGACTGGAGCCTTTTTCCACACAACTTCTGGGCTCCTTGCACTAAAATTGGCCCCATCCGTATCAATTCTGCATAAGGGAAAATTCTGTGGAGCCCTGTCCTGTCTGCCCTGACTGCTGCAACTTCTATAAATCCTTCAAGGACACAGACCACATGATCCTACTGGCCTAACTGGACACTAGTCTTCACTTTCACCCGGTGATAGTATTCGCCAGAGTGACTGTGAGTGCCACTCTAGTCCATTGTGTCAATTGCATCCCAGTACCTTCCACTGGCGGATACCAAGCCTAATGGCAAAACAGTGAAGGAAACGCCTGCTGGATCTCCGAGGGACAATCCAGTCGCCTCACCATGCAATAAAATGCCCATGCCAGATATGGACTCTGTCACTCCCCGCTCTCTGGTGCGGATGGAGACACAACATAGATGCCCAACTCTCAGGCCTACACGGACTGTTTCCTGCAAGAAATCCATACTGAAATTGGCTCCCTCAAAACAGGTCTCAAATACTGCTTGAAAGATCTTTGCCACAAGGACACTGAAATAGGAGGAAGGGTGAATGATCTTGAATGAACGATCGATGCCCGCATCGAGGATCAAGAAATGGTCTGCCAGAGATTGACGACACTGGAAGAACAGCACATTGAGCTCCAAATGAAGCAGGAGGGTCTTGACAATCAAAGCTGGTGGAATAACATATGTATAGGGGGGTGCAGAGGGGAGCAGTGGGTAGTGATACTATAGCCTACACTGCTAAACTCCTCCATGCTATTTGCAGGGATGAAGACACTTCTAATCCAGCTCTGGATAGAGCCCAATGTATGGCCCATTCCTCAGGGATGGTCGAAGTCTGCCCCAGATATCCTGACACAACACTATACTATATATAGACGCTATATTGAAGGCTCTGCAGAGCAGGTTGGATCTTTTCTTCCACTGCCACACTATTCAACTATTTCAGGATCTCTCCTCTGTTAGAGTTTGTCGTCACAGAGACTTCTGGCTAGTCACAGACAAATTGTGGGAGCTTAGCATTCGTTACCAGTGGGGCCAGCAATTCGCTATCATGTTCGCTTGGGAGGGCAAAAGATGAACTATCTGTTCCAAACAAAAGCTAAACAATCCTCAAACTTCAAGCAGATCCAGCTGAGGGCGCAGCGTCACCATACTCACACAAAATGAGGGACAAGAGAGTGAGCCTTTCTTAACTCTCCAGACTGTAGACCTCACACTAAGAGAAGGACAGAGAAAAGCTCAGTGTAAAAGACAGCTAGAAAAAGGATAGATAAGTATAAAACATATGCACTTGAAGGAGGTAACAAAAAAGAAAGTAAATAGTAATAACCACCAAAAACGTTATGAAAAAGCTTAAGGGATTTCTTAAGAGTGCCCTCACCCACTATATAGTGACAAGATTCATCATAGGGCCGCTAAAACACCCTGGTCCAGACCAACACTCAGGGTTGAGCGCTTGGTTTCTTTTGAAAGAGGAAAAGAGAAGAAAAAGGGAGAAGGTGCCCCCAAGGAGGGATCCCTAATGCAAAAAGTTATGATATAAATTAAAATTTATTTTGATTTTATTTTTATTACACCAAAGCAGCATCAAGGCACAGATGGTTTGCAGCAAATATACAGTTGTGTACCTAGTTCTCCAATCACATCTTTCCATTACATTTAGGGTCAATTTCAAATATGAATCAGTTACCTTAGACGACATTGTCCGAACACTCACTAGATCTATGTAGACAATAATAGTTTAGGACACCTGACAACTGTACTTATATCTTGTACAGAATTACAGTTCGACATTTAGATGCAGGGTTCTGTACCAAGTCCAACCCTCGGTTGCAGTAATCCTCACCAGTACTTGGCTCACATTCTAGATACAGTTTACTGGTCCTCTTATTGTTGCTGTAAGTATTCTACAAGAGGTTGCCAGAAATCTTTTGGTCCGGAGTCCTGAGGTAGTTCCTCCGCATAGGTGCCCAGTGTTTCCTTACAATAAAGCATGTCAGTCAACCAATCCTTAAATCTGGGCGGGCGTTTACTACCCCACTTAATGGCTATACGCCGCTTTGCAAAGTAAAAGTGCAACCGCCAGCAGCTTCCGTCTCCTAATCTGTTTGAGTTTGTAAATACCCAAGAGGCAGTGGGGAATGTGGGATGTGTTCAGCCAACCTGTGTGCGAGTGCATTCGTCACCTCCTGCCAATACTTGTGGAGAGCAGTGCACGCCCACGCCATGTGTAAAAAGTCAGCGCGAGGAACGCGAGAAGCGGAGCAGCGTTGACATTTGTCATCTGCTCTGAGCCCATACTTGTGTAGCTTGACCTGTGTGTAACACGTCTGATGTAAAAATTTAAAATGGATAATGCGCAATTCACAATTTGGAATGAGTAACTTCAACTGCTCACAGCTACATCTCCAATCCTCTTCCGATATTGTCATTCCCGTCTGTTCCACCCATCTCTTTTGCGAATTATTTACTTCCTCCCTTTGTTCATTTTGGGATGCCGTGTACAATTGAGTGACTAATTTCGACCGTGTTGGCATCGTTAACAAGATCTGTAGGGCTTGCAGCGTCGGAGGTTCAGCCGGGAAATATAGGTCTTTTATCGCAGCTCGCAATCTATAATATGCGAACATTTTTAACGGCGTTTGGTGGGCACAGAGGGATGAGCTTTGAAATGCGATAAACTCATTGTGTGGAAACAACGAGCTCATCAACAACATTCCCATATCTCCCAGTACAGCTCTCATTTTCTGTTTATTTGTGACGGACAGTTTAGGGTGATTCACCAGTGGAAGTGCCAGAGCATAGAGCAGCAGTTTACCTGCTTGTGATGCCATAGTGTACCCGGCCCTTGATGTGCATTTAACCGGCTGTATCATGTCATTGGCGTAGTAACTGACAGGATCTTCAATGTATTGCGTTAGACGGTTCGGATGGACACTGTCCGTTTCCACTGCTATGTGGGGTATATGTGCGTGAGGTTGTAACCAATAATGAGCATGTTGCGCTTATGCGCAGTAATAGTATAACTGTAGATCCGGAGCTGCGAACCTTCCCATGTGATATGGTTTCGTGAGTGTCTTCCAGGTTACCCGTGGTTGCCTACCTGCCCATGTAAGCCTTTGTAGTGCGGATCGCAGCTGTGTGAAGAAGGCGTTCGTGAGCCAAATCGGTATTCCAGAATAAATTTAAGAATTGATGCAATATTATCATTTTCTGTAGGGCAATTCTGTCTGCTATCGATAGAGGCAGTTTAATCAATTTTTCTACTGTTTCCTCCAGTTTGGTCAGTGCTACCCCATCATTTTCTTTGAGTACCACTTCTGGATCTCTATGCACCCAGATCCCTAAATATTTCACTGGACCAGTGTCCCATTTCAGTGGATAATCCAGCGTGGGCTGTGGAGTCTCCACCGTCAGGGGTATCACCACCGATTTATCCCAATTTATACTTAGGCCTGAGTATTGTTCATATCTAATGTATTCCCTTATCAGCGGGTTCAAATTGACGCCTGGATAGCTTGTATACAGCACCATGTCATCCGCATATAGTGATATTCCTATAGGGTGAAGGTTAAATTGTAACGTCGTTTCCGGGTGCTTTTGTCTAATTTTACAAGCTAGTGGTTCCAGCGTTAGCGCGAATAATATAGGAGACAATGGGCATCCCTGTCTTGTTTCGCGAATAATGTCCATGTGGTGTGAGATGGTTCCATTTATCTGAACTCTAGCTCTAGGATCCTTGTACAGTAGTGCTATCCATTTCAGGAAAGGTGGCGGAAATCCCATTCTCACCAGTACAGTGAACATGCACTCCCACTCCACCGAATCGAATGTTTTTGCTGCGTCTAGGAGTGCCGCTGCCACTGGCAATTCGGGGTTCAAACTTTGGAACATTGTGAAGCTGGTGCGCAGGTTTTGTGTAGTGGATCTGGTGGGGATGAAACCCGCCTGGTCTGGTAGTACCAGAGACCCCAACAGTAGCTGTATTCTAGTAGCTAATATTTTTGCAAGGATTTTGACATCTATGTTTATGAGGAAAAGTGGTCGGTAGGACTCACATCTCCTGAGATCCTTGTCAGGCTTCAGTAGGGCTATCAATAACCCTTCTCGCAGTGATTCTGGTAGAGCACCCTCCTCGTACACCTCCTCGTACATCTGGGCTAAGTGTGGTGGGAGAAGGTCTCTGAATTCCTTATAGAATTCGCCCGGCAGGCCATCTAGCCCCGGCGCCTTGTTGTTCGGCAGTGAATTAATTGCATCCTTGAATTCATCTTCCATGAGATGATGACCCAGGAACTCTCTGTGCTTGTCGGAGAGCCAGGCTAGACCACATCGTCCAAGTATTCATGGACATCGTGGCTTGTTTTTGTCATCTGTGTGGTGTATAGTTTAGAATAGAACGCCCGGAAGCTGTCTAATATGGAGGGAGTATCATAAACTAGTTCATCTCGGTCATTCATTATGTGTGTTATTAATGTACTCTATTGCATGGATTTTATCTTGTGCTACAGCACTCTGCCTGGTCTACCCCCTTCTCCGTATGCCCTAGCCTTGGAATTCTTTGACAAATATTGTATTTCCGTGTCAGCGAACTCGTGATATATGTCTACTTTACGACGTATGTCTGCTAATATGGAATCCTGCAATGTGGCTGCATAGTCAGTTTTCAGCTCCTGAATATCCCTCTCTATCATTGTTAGTTGTTGTCTAATATCTCGGAGTATTCCTGCATGATTACCTATGCAGTGTCCTCTTATGGTAACTTTAAATGCCTCCCACAGTGACCTAGCGCTATCTACCGAGCCCTCATTGGTCTGAAAGAAGTCTATAATGGCTTAGCGCAATTCACTGTTGAATATTTGATCTTTCAATGCCGACTGCTGAAGTGGCCAGGTGAATTGCTTCGGGTGTGTGTAGGTATCGCTATTTCCATTCGTACTCGGGAGTGGTCCGAGAGCGTCCTGAGCAGATGCTCCACTGCAGTCACCCAGGCGCTGACCTCCTGTGTGGTCAACCAGTAATCCAGTCTCGACCATGTGTTGTGTGTCAATGAAGTGCATGTACCTTTCGCTACAACCTGGGTGGCGAAGCCGCCACACATCCACCAGAGACCACTCCTCCATTCCATCTGGTAATGCTCTGGTCGCCTTTTTGCCTTGTCTTTCGGTACCAGCCGATCTGTCCAGCCTGGGGTCTATTCACGTATTAAAATCTCTCCCCCATACAACAGCTGTCGGTTGTATGTCTCTCAACTTGGCACATATATTCTCATAAAATTGCGGATCATCAGTGTTTGGCCCATATACGGAGACTATTGTGATATCTGTGCCCCCAAAATTCCCATGCAAGAGAGTATACCTCCCCTGGTCATCAACAAGCGTGCCTATGAGGGTAAACAGACAAAATATCGACTACAAAATATCGAATGGACATAATATCGAGTACAAAATATAGGCTGGACAGAATATCGAATGGACAGAATATTGATAAGTGTGGCTCAAATCCACCTGAGCGACTTACCTCACTCATCTATCACTAACAATTAAATAATCCAGCCAGGCAGTGGAGAAGAGTTAGACACATATTTATTCAAATAATATTCATCTGCAGATGGGCCCTGTCAGTTCTACACCCCAGAGAGTGCATTGAGAGGACTGAGGACTCTCCTCACAGCAATACAATATATCACAGCATGGCAGCGTGAAAACACGCCCTGACTGGAAAAGTACTGGGCTCAGCAGAGGGAGAACAATTAGCTCATACATTGGGCATCTGCACCTGTGAAGGCAACACTGTTATCTTCCCCTCAAGGCCACAGAGCCGAAGCTCTGAGGAAAGAAATGCTGAAACAGGGACTTTCTGCTCATAAGGGAGGGGGGAAAACTGTACCATGAGACATTGAGCTGCAGAGCAAATGTCAGCATTAGAAATCTGCCTGTCATAGGCAAGCTTCTTATTATTATAAGAAAGTATACAAAATTATCAACAATGGGACCCTAACAGATAGAAGGCAATGTACTACAGCAAGTCTTCTAACTTAGAAGGTAAAAATAAGACAAAAGCTTAACCATTACAGAAACAGTTCTATCCAAATGAAGCTTGCATATAAAGAAAAATAGTTCAGTGGGTTGCAGCACATGAATAATAGGTTGTAACTGCATATTAATTTATGACACATTAGGCTAACATATGTACAACATCATTTAAAGGAAAATTACAATCTATCAGACCCTCCTTTTAGCCTAATGTGGCTAACATAAGTGCATCCTTTATTGCTCAAAGTAGGGACTGTGTAATTCTAAAGGAGAGAACGAGAACGGCATCACTCATCAATCAAATGTCGGGAAAGGAAATACTAGGATGAGCATGATCATAGAAGTAGCGCAACATACTATAGGACAGGAAGTGCAGAGGCAACTAGTAAAAGAACAGCCCCTGCAATACCTACTAAAACAATTATTATTCTCTGGGTGTGAGGCACTCTCCTTTTTGACTAATCTAAGCATATTCTCCCGGTGTACCATTGCTCTATAACATTATGTCATTACTGGACAACTTAAAAAGACATCACAGTTCAAGTCATGAGCAGGAAGTAATGCAATAATATTGATCAGAGAAAACGCCCTATTGAACCATATACTCAGTGTTCACTTGCATCTAGACTACTCAAAGTATACTAACCCTGACAGCTACTTCCATAGGGCAAGAATAAAAGCAACATTTCTTTTTTTTTTTCACCCTTGTGTTTTTGAAGGCAACGACCCACACCCAATAATCTGCAGTACTATAAGTAACAGGTGTCTTGTGCAACAATAGAATACTACATCATCCTAATGAACTTCCCAAAAACAAACACATTATTACATTTGTAGACCATGTGAACCAAATATGGGGAAAAGGAACATTCAAAGGGACTCATTTTCCTAGCTAAAAGACCAAAGTAAACTAAGGGAAAAACAGTTCACACTGAGGCCAACCAGGGGGAAGCGGGCTCAGGTCTACGAGGAGCCGCAAAGGGCTGCTCCTCATCGGGGATAGGACGACCAAAAGGGTACATGTTAAAAATCGCAAAAATGTGTAATAAAAATATGGTAAAGATACTCTAAAAAAAAATAGTCCCAGACAGTCCTTAACCGGCCAGAGGGGTTCTTCAACCCTTAAAAGGGATCTTCTCCCTGTGTCCGTCAAAGCCTCACAGGCAGGCTTTTACCGTCCATACCTTAATCCCACGTCGCTTATCACACGGCAGCTGTAACAGAGGAGCACTTAATCTGGGCCCCCACACCACTCTATAGTCTCATAGAACAGAATCTTTGGCTAACACCAGGGCTCTTACAAGTCCAACCCTATCACTAAATCTTCTTTTTCAACAGAATCTCCACTAAGCCCTTCTTCCAGTGTTCAGTCCAGTACACCTTTACCTTTTTCGGGGCCGCAGATTATAGCGAGTGCTCCCTCGCACTTCAGGGTCAGTGAACAAAACGGGTGTATCTGTAACATGAACTGGACCCTTTAATGCCTGACCACTAGTATCAACGGGAGTATCGGAGCTTGCAAATCTTTCTCTTTTTTTTTTTCGGTGCACTTGGCTCTGCATGTTACTTTTCACTTTGCTCCCCTCCCCTCAGTGAGGCATTAAAACAAGGGATGGAGCTAGGCAATTGCTTGTGTTCTTCATCAACAACACCCTCTTTTACCCACTTGCATTAGGGTAACGGCAGGGGGACCTCCTCGACATGCGACACATCGACGCATGGGTCCACGCCTTCCTGCCCTCAACTCGAAGTGCGGTACGCGTCGTCAGTAGCACCTGTCGTTGTTCCAATCATCTGGGCTCCAAACAGTATTTCTGCTCGTCGATGAAATGTTCAGGCCCCTCCGGCAACGGCTTCAGGGTGTCTGCTACCTATTGATGAGTAGAAGGAATATCTTTAGTCAAAGCATACAAAAGGGTCAAAACAATTTCTTATCTCAAAGTGCCACAAACATTTGCTAGGCGGTGTGCATTTGAATGAAGAAAACATCTCAGGCCTATCAATAAATTTGTGCTAACAATATGTAATATAGTACATGTTTGACTGTTCCACTATATTACCTGTGGTCGGACGTACGCATTTATTCTAAGAGAAGAGAAAAAATAAAACAACACAGACATGTTGTATTCCCGCAAAACATTTCCTTGAGAATCCTCAAAAAAAAAAAGAATTTCAAAACGCTATTCCTATAGCATGCACACAGCGTCTACTTTGTGAACCCTCACTGTTGTGCAAAACATCAAACACTTCTAATATTCACTTTTTTTTTTTTACTCGTGACCATGCTCATGTACTATGGGAAGCAGCAGGAAACTAACTTCTACAAAGCTATAATTGCAACAGAAAAAATATTTTGCTGAGGATATTTTGCTGAGGATCACAAGCATCCTTCACCTTTTTCACTATGTAGACCATGTCTTGTGATGGTCGGGTGGAGAAAGCAGCACAAAATGACAAAACACATCAAGAAGAGGAAGCTTGGGTATACATAATAAGAGAAGAGAGTTTCAAGCTGGCAGGTAGTATGGAAAATCCTTGTAAATATACATGACGGTAAGGGTGGCCTCTTTGAACATATGTGGACTGAATAACGGAGGGAAAAGGCAGACGGCTGCAGCTATGCTAAGGATGTTAAGGCTGGACGTGGTATGTCTCCAAGAGACTCATTTTATGGGTAAGGATAAATTCATGCTGGAACAGATGGGGTATGATGTTCTTGCTCATACAAATCAGGATAGTAGGACAAGAGGAGTAGCTATCCTAGCTAAAAATATTTCACTCATACAAAGCTATTGAAATTCCCCGTTATAGTTAGTTCAGGTAACTATAACACGCGCGCCTGCAATGCACTGCTGATGACATCACATATTACATCACTCATGACGTGGTCAGTGACATCACTCATGACATCACTGATGACATCCCAAATGACATCACTGATGACATCATCCAGTGAATGTGTGTCTTTCTGAAAAATAAAAGAAAAAAGTACAGAACTATTGTTCCCTTCAAAGGTCAAATAAGGAAACATTAGTCTGGGGCGTCTTCTCTAATAAAGACTATCAGTTTATTTTCACAGACTAGCTAATAAAGAACTAGCAGTGTGTCCACACGACTTTAAAACACAACACTTGTAAAACAAAGCTACCCACATCAAATTCCCCTTTTAGAGCAAAAACAGAACAGGCTAATGAAAACTGGAGAAGAGGAGAGAGCGATATACATATTACCTATTTCTAATTCATAGCATTACCTATATACCATGACATGGACCAACAGTGAAACAAAATATCTGGTAAATTAATTTTTCTCAAGACAATCCTTCTTTTTTTTCAGACTTGTCCAAATGGAATAACCTGTTGAAAATTATTCATAATTTTGTTCCTTATACTTAATCACATGTGTTCTGAACAACTCCTTCATACTTTAGTCTAAACCGGCATTTTGCACTAATAATTATGCAGACTCGTTCTAAATTCACAATTCACATGGCTCCAACTGTGTATCTCTGCCTGTCCGTGCCAATAGCTGGGCCTCCTAGCCCCCCCCATAATCTTTTGTCTGTGCTCTGCGAACCCATTGGAATGCTGTTATCACACAAGGTCACCGCCAATAGCCCTGCTCACATGCTCAATTTTTCTATTTAACCCTTCCAGAACGGAATAGAATTCACACACTGTCATAGTAAACCTTCCCAGCCCAGAGTCCCAAATTCATTTTCAAAGTCTTCCTTTGTCGTTCAGAAAATGCATCTCACACTTACCATCTTCCAAGAGCTAAGAATTCTGGGCTGCTCGCCAGCCTTCCTAGCCCCCCCCTGGCATTCAGCACCAAGGCCAAATCTGCTTCGCAGTCTGTGCTCGACGCTCAGGCGCTGACAAAGCCAAGAAGCCTTTCCTAACTTTTCGACATGCCATATTTTAAAAAATACATTTCTCTTCCTCCTAACTTTACACACTTTCTACATTTCTATTAATATACATTCTAATTACTGGTAATCAAATCCTCATTCTTTTCTTCATCTTCTACTGTTCACAAATTAAGGGGATGAAAGAAACCAAAATTTTTTTCATAGAGCACAGCCCTGCATGCACTTTTACACTACATAAAAAAAAACACACTGATAGCCAGGCGCAACAATCTCAGGTAGCTCACAAGGACCAGACAATTAACTCATGCAAAAAGATGCACTCACTTCATTCAAACAAACATTTACACAAACAAAAGGCAACCCACAGACTGCTCTCAAACCGGATCAATTATAACCAAATCATATTACATGAAATACATACCGAATCCTCTTAATCACTGCTCACATTGCCCCTGAGCCCATACAAGCACATTTAAATAGGAACGCCTTGCACCTTTCAAATATACACATTTTGTCTTCTTTTAAAACTAAACTGTTGATCTGTCCATATTCTAGGCTATCATAAGTCCTCATATCTGTCTTTGCTGAACCTCTCTCTGCCACAACCTTAGGAATTAAACATGCTCTGACAGCTGTACATAGCGAATATTAAACAAAATCAGGATAAATCTATATTCACATACATCTTAGAATTAAAAGAGTCTTTTACAGGAGCGGGTTGGCTCTCGGCCAATCTGACATCAGTTGAACTGCAGCAACACCTAAAACATTGCAACTTACTGAAACGCGGCATCTTGCACCCTCAATCAAACACCACCAAACTCACTCAATCAGATACCGCCAAGGAACCCACACATACCCGGACACAAATGACCAAGCAACTATCTCCACACACAACCACTTACATTCGCCCACGCACATACATCCAATGCATTAAGTCCCTGCCAAACACGTGTTACCATAATGGGACAAGGCCCGTCGACCAAGTCCTGGGGAACCTGGACCCTACCGCAGACCGAACAGTACACTAACTGTTCTGAGGATGGAGAACACATCCGCCACCCGGGTGGCACTAAAGATCGCTGCGCACTTTACCACAGGGGACCCAGGACCCACTCCCGCCGAACCGCCACCCTAGGGGTTCGGGGTGAGTTCCGGAGCCCACCCGCAATGAGCCACGCCTCCACCACAGTACCACCCGGTCGGATGACCAAAAACAAATGTCCTCCCAACCTCCATTAAGTCTGTCAGAGCACCACTCGCACTCTGAGTTCCCCGGAGCACACTAGCCCCAGGAGCGCACCGGCTCCTTTACCACTAGAGACACACCGGTCTCTTAACCACTGGGGACACACTAGTCCCTGGAGCACCCTAGCTCCTTCAATAACCAGTCGGACCACTCACCTCCTGTTCGCGGAACCCGACATCCACTGTTCTCCACCGCCGGCTGCTGGGACCAACACGGTCAGCTCCAAAGTTCCGCCTTCTGGACCCCGGCGCAGGATCATGAACCGGGACCTCTCCTGATCAGCAGGGTGGGGCAGCGCTGCGAGAACCAAGCTCGGCATCAAAGTGGGTACCCAGACCCACCGTGCCGACCAGAGGGTCCCCGGCCTTCTGCTACCCACCTACGGGTGAGAAAGATCCTTATCGCGGAGTGCCTGCTCGGGCGCCATCTGATAAGTGTGGCTCAAATCCACCTGAGCGACTTACCTCACTCATCTATCACTAACAATTAAATAATCCAGCCAGGCAGTGGAGAAGAGTTAGACACATATTTATTCAAATAATATTCATCTGCAGATGGGCCCTGTCAGTTCTACACCCCAGAGAGTGCATTGAGAGGACTGAGGACTCTCCTCACAGCAATACAATATATCACAGCATGGCAGCGTGAAAACACGCCCTGACTGGAAAAGTACTGGGCTCAGCAGAGGGAGAACAATTAGCTCATACATTGGGCATCTGCACCTGCGAAGGCAACACTGTTATCTTCCCCTCAAGGCCACAGAGCCGAAGCTCTGAGGAAAGAAATGCTGAAACAGGGACTTTCTGCTCATAAGGGAGGGGGGAAAACTGTACCATGAGACATTGAGCTGCAGAGCAAATGTCAGCATTAGAAATCTGCCTGTCATAGGCAAGCTTCTTATTATTATAAGAAAGTATACAAAATTATCAACAATGGGACCCTAACAGATAGAAGGCAATGTACTACAGCAAGTCTTCTAACTTAGAAGGTAAAAATAAGACAAAAGCTTAACCATTACAGAAACAGTTCTATCGAAATGAAGCTTGCATATAAAGAAAAATAGTTCAGTGGGTTGCAGCACATGAATAATAGGTTGTAACTGCATATTAATTTATGACACATTAGGCTAACATATGTACAACATCATTTAAAGGAAAATTACAATCTATCAATATAGACATCAAAAATATCGTTTTGAAGGTAAGTAATGTAATATCGAATTTTAAAATATAGATAGTCAAAATATCGAAGTACATAATATAGGTTAAGAAAAATATCGAACTTTTAATAATATCGATTTTTTTATAGTGTATTTTATGTGTTAAAAGTGTTTATTTATGTTATAATGTAATTTAATTAATGAATTTAATGTTATTTACATTTTGCGTAATTTAATTCTGTAGCGGGTTGTGGGTTTATAGGGGAGTAGGGTGGGAAGTAATGTATAATTAATTAAATATGTTAATTTATGCAGTCTAATTTAATTATAATGAATTAAATATGTAAATTTATTTATTTGTATTTGTTTATAATTAATTGTTAATTATTTTTTTTAGTAATTAATTACATTTTAATTGCCAATTAATTTTATTTAATTGATTAATTGATAATAATGTTAATTTAACTAATTTAATTTCTGTAGCGGGTTGTGGGTTTATAGGGAAGTAGGGTGGGAAGTAATTTAATTATAATTAATTAAATATGTAAATTTATGTAGTGTAATTTAATTATAATTAATTAAAGATGTAAATATATTTATTGGTATTTGTTTATAATTAATTGTTAAATTATTTTTATTTGGTAATTAATTAAATTTTAATGGCCAAATAATTTTATGTAATTGATTAATTGATAATTATGTTAATTTAAGTAATTTAATTTCTGTAGCGGGTTGTGGGTTCATAGGGGAATAGGGTGGGAAGTAATTTGGTTATAACTAATTACATATGTTAATTTTTTTGTGTTTTTATTAGATTTTAATTGTTAAGTAACTGTTTAATTACTAATCAATTAATTGTTAATTTGTAATTAATTAGTGTTAATATATAATTAATTGTAATGATTACATTAAATTAGTATTTGTAATTAACTAATTATTATATTATATTAAAGTGGTAATTACTTTTAATTAATTTTTTTATAGATATTAAGATATATATCTTTTTAAATAATATATGAAGTATCCACTTTCCCTACTGTTGCACTCACTGGAGTGGGAATTGTAATTTTTACCCCTACGCTATCCAACGCTTTCCCTACTGTTGCACTCCCTGGAGTGGGAATAGTAATTTTTACCCCTACGCTATCCAATGCTTTCCCTACTGTTGTACACTCTGGAGTGGGAATAGTAATTTTTACTCCTACCCTATCCAACCCTTTCCCTACTATTGCACTCTCTGGAGAGGGAATAGTAATTTTTACCCCTACGCTATCCAAAGCTTTCCCTACTGTTGCACTCTCTGGAGTGGGAATAGTAATTTTTACCCCTGCGCTATATAAACCTTTCCCTACTGTTGCACTCTCTGGAGTGGGAATAGTAATTTTTACCCCTACGCTATCCAACCCTTTCCCTACTGTTGCACTTTCTGGAGTGGGAATAGTAATTTTTACCCCTACGCT
The DNA here is from genome assembly GCF_964263255.1 of Lissotriton vulgaris. Taxonomy (NCBI): domain Eukaryota; kingdom Metazoa; phylum Chordata; class Amphibia; order Caudata; family Salamandridae; genus Lissotriton; species Lissotriton vulgaris. The sequence continues at coordinate 101,830,908 of NC_141696.1, forward strand.
ATCCAACGTTTTCCCTACTGTTGCACTCTCTGGAGTGGGAATAATAATTTTTACCCCTACGCTATCCAACGCTTTCTCTACTGTTGCACTCTCTGGAGTGGAATAGTAATTTTTACCCCTACACTATCCAACGCTTACCCTACTGTTGCACTCTCTGGAGTGGGAATAGTTAGTATTACCCCTACGCTATCCAACCCGTTCCCTACTGTTACACTCTCTGGAGTGGGAATAGTAATTTTTACCCCTACGCTATCCAACGCTTTCACTACTGTTGCACTCTCTGGAGTGGGAATAGTAATTTTCACTCCTACGCTATCCAACGCTTTCCCTACTGTTGCACTCCCTGGAGTGGGAATAGTAATTTTTACCCCTACGCTATCCAACCCTTTCCCTACTGTTGCACTCTCTGGAGTGGGAATAGTAATTTTTTCCCCTACGCTATCCAACGTTTTCCCTACTGTTGCACTCTCTGGAGTGGGAATAGTAATTTTTACCCCTACGCTATCCAACGCTTTCCCTACTGTTGCACTCTCTGGAGTGGAATAGTAATTTTTACCCCTACGCTATCCAACGCTTTCCCTACTGTTGCACTCTCTGGAGTGGGAATAGTAATTTTTACCTCTACGCTATCCAATGCCTTATCTACTGTTGCACTCTGTGGAGTGGGAATAGTAATTTTACACTTCCGCTATCCTACGGTAATAATATTGGATATTTTTTAATTATATTATGTTACTATATATATATGTTTTAACAAATATGATTGTAAAACATTTTTTTTATAACTTTAATCAATTATTTAATTATTATAAGGTAATTGAAGTATTTTTAAGTATATTTTAGTAAATAATTTTTAATATTAATTTAATTTAACATTGTTTTTAATAAAGTCGATATTTTTACAAACTATTTTTTTGTAAACGATATTTTTTACTCAATATTTTTGTACTTACCTGTTTGTAGATACAAAGTCGATATTCTGTCTGTCGATATTTTGTCGCCGATATTTTTGGTAGTCGATATTATCTCCCTCGATATTATTTCAGTGATCCGTCTATGAGAGTGAAGGGGATATTACGTCTAATCAATATCAATACCCATCTGGCGTAGTTTGAATATGACTATGCCACTCAGACCTGCGCCCATCCATAGCCAGTCTTACTCTCTCGTTGGGGTGTAATATGAGTTTCTTGTAGACAGGCCACATCCACTTTGTGTCTATCCAGATATGCAAGCACTTTCCTGATTTTACTTGGATCCTGAAGTCCCCTCACCTTCCACGTTAGAAATATTAGTGTCCTAACCTGTCTCAATGCAGTCGTCATAGTTATCACTCAACTGATCCTCAATACTGCACCCCTGCATAATTTTAGAACACAGATAACAATTTACAGTGACGCTGTAACCCACGATAGCTGCCCGGTGATTTTCATGCTTGCCCCCACTGCCCTCCCCCCTCCCACTCCGTCGTGTTCCCTCCAACGAAGACAATCCCCAGTGCATTACCTTACAACAGCCCCCCCTCCCCCCGGATATGCTACCCAAACTTTACCAACCAATAACAGTTGTGAAGTACACAAGAGGGCAGGAGCTGCCAAGACCTTACCCCTCTGTATCTCAAATCGAGGGGGGGGCATATAGAAAACATATATTAGCACCAAAAGTGTGAACCACATAACTTCCTCAAAACTATAGGTGGTATATATCAAAACATATTCATATTACTATTAGTAGTGTATATGTCACAGTCACCAACGCTGCCCCTCGACTGCACAGCATTTACACTCCAGTATTAACTTATCTGAGCATCTGGATCCTTTTACGTCCTCATTTCTACAGCCCAGCTTCTGCTTATCTCGGGGCTATGCCAGCTGTCAGTGGCCTGGTTCCCGCCTGGTTTTTCGGTATTAGGTTACCCACCACCTTATTACCAACTATTATTGGTCCCCTTATTCATGGCATGGTCGCTGCAGTCCGAGGCATCCATGAGTAACTAACAGTTCTTATTCCACATCTGATAAAGCTTCCCGTTCTTGCAGTCTATCTCGCGGCGATCTTCTACGCTCGCCTTTCGACTTACTCAGCTGCAGGTATTTCAAAACGTCTTTAGGTTCACTGAAGATTTTTGTTGCACCGTCATCCGTTATCTTTAGGCGTGCGGGGTACAGCATTGCACATGGTATTTGCAGTTCACAAAGTTTCTGTTTCACCAATCCATATTTTTTCCTCGCTTCCTGGACCGATTGGGTGAAATCAGGGTATAGGGCTATGTCCATGCCTTCATGTCGTAGTGTCTACAATTCTGTCGCTTTTCGCAATGCTGCGTCTCTATCACGGTAGTTTATTAGTTTAGCAATAATGGGTCTCGGTCGGGTACCCACGGGAGGTTTGGGGGCCAGGGATCTGTGGGCCCTCTCAATGAGAAAAACGTCCGAGAAGGTGTCTCTCCCCAACAGAGCGATCAGGAGTTGATCCACATACTTTTCCATTGGTCCTTTGTTTGTAGTTTCCGCAATTCCCATGAGGCAGATGTTGCTCCTACGAGACCTAGCTTCCAAATCCTCAGTTTTTGCTACCAGTGCAGCTAATTGTTTGTCCACTCCAGAATGTTTAGTTGTCATCTGATTTTGAGCGTCTTCAACATCTGAGATTCTACGTTCTGCCATATCAATGCGCTCTGTATGGCGGTCCAATCTTTCGGACATGCGGTCCACTCTATGAGTGAGAGAGTCAATTTTACCGTCGATGTTTGTTAGTGCGGTTTGTATCGTGAGGAACATCGATTGAATGTTGTCGGCCGGTACCCCGCCCGTGTGCGACGACGTCTGTAGGAGCGCCTATTGGTCCATTCCAGATTGTTCTGCGACTTTTTTTGTAGAGTCAAAGTTTATTTTGGGTTGGGTTTTATCCGGTTTTCCCATGTCTGCGTTTGATTGCTATCTGTCTATTCTTCATCGCAACTAAGCTGGGTATCCGCCGCACCACCTGAAGTAGATAATCCAGTGCTCCAATGATCGCCCGCTATAACTAGTCGCTGGCTACATCTACATTTCATGTCGCTGGAGGTCGCCGCCAGTCGCACACGTGTTTATTGTGCTTTCTATATATTCCTGGTTTGTGACTCTGACCGGGTGTCTCGAGCCTTTTACAGGCGGCAGTATGGTTGTCTGCTACCCCAATGCCTGCAGTGCTAAATATCCACGCTTCTCCTGCGCTCGTGTGGTCTGTGGTCTTCTCCCGGGTGTTTCTTTTGTATGTGTGCCGTGTGTCTAGATTTGTATTCCTCCCACCTGTTCCAGTCTTCCACATATAGTGTTGCAGTACCTACTGATGGGGTTACCTGCGCCCGTTCGACCTGTGGTCATCTACAATACTGGCTTAGATCACTTCTCAGCCGTGTCCCGGTGTGCAGTCGGCACCCATTTTTTTTTTAAATTTGTTTTATTGAAACACTTAACATACAGTTACATCACTGTGAGCATATTTCAATGAGGAAGCAGAAATCTGGCCAGCATGTGCATTATATGTGAAAACAATAATGGTAGTCAGTATTCCGGTAAGTGCAGTCGGCACCCATGCGTGTCCGTGTTTCACTGATGGGGCCTGGGTAGTGCTGAAATGCCTACCATGGCTTATTTGCAGATCCCTGGCCTGCCCACGTCATGCTCCTATACAGTGGCTGTTTCACATTTGGCCCCCTGTAAAATCCGCCTTCACCTAATGTCGCCTTGTGCCTCTGCCTCTTTGCTGCTCCACTCGTCGGCCGGCACTCAACTCATATACGGCGCTGGGGGGGGGGCACAGGGTCCGCGGGCCAGATCCGAAGTTTCGGGGCCTCACCTCCAGTATGCGATCGCGGAGTCACCCGCGATCCTGTGTGCATGCTCTACGTCTCGGCCCCATCTGGTACTACAGGCCTGTGCGTCTCGCGCTGCGGTCTTCAGTAGGCCTTTGCAGTTTGCTTGGTCATAACTTTGACATCCGGCGCATTAGGGGCTCCAGAGTTCCGCCGAGTGTGCTTAGTAGGTTCCTGTGGCTTCTACAGTTGTTTGTTGGGATGTAGTCCCCCACTTCTGTGCAGGATGAGGATGATTAATCAGGCCTCCTTGAGGAGCTCGCTCAAAGCGCGGCCATCTTGAGTCCCGGCTAGCTCCGCGCCCCCCTCACTTGACAGGGTTAAATGTAAGTGTTGGGTATATAGGAGGAGTTACATCTCAATTACTCTATCTGCTTGTACCAACATGTTTCAGCCAATATCAAATGACCTCATGGGTCACTGTCCTTCCTCAGGATACTGATCCCTCGTGGATAATCAAACTCTTACCGCTTACAATTTAACCCATAGTAACATTTTAGACTTTACTTTAGAAGTGTAAGTAACCACACTCACATTCCGTACCTATAAAGAAACAGGATAACATATTGAAATACTTAACCTTGACAATTGCATAAGTTAATCTTCCCTTACACAGGTTTATATTCCATTGTATTTTAACTTCTATGCACACCATTGTGGTATAAAAACCTCCAAATATCACCATTAAAAATCACCCAGCACCATGTGGACATGGAACTCTCACAATACAAATTCAGGCATCAGTATTGGTTAGTAAGATAATCCGAGTTCATTCTTACCCTCGTCACATATTTTTCTCCCAACTCGGGGAGAAAGTGGGAACACTGCCCTGTAGTCAAACTCTGCAAATGAACATGTTTTTACAAGATAGGTTGCATACATTCATTTAGTTATCTATCGAGCATGTTTTATATGTAGTTCTAATAACTATTTCATGTATCCTCAATGTTCTATCCCCAGGGATGTATGTTTAGATTGTCTCCTTTAGGGTGTGTAATTAGTAGAGATCTACATGCCTGAGATGCACTCAAAGGAGCATGCCCTCCCCATGTCATCTAGTTATACTAGACTGTCTTAATTGGTGGGTATAACTTCCAATACTTATAGTTAGAGTCTCATGTTTGTCCTATGTGACAAACATGAGATCCCACCTCATCCAATCCTTGAAGTTAGTGTCTCCTATCTGTCTGATCTGTACGATTGTGACCAATCCTGTCATTACCTTACTTCATCAAGCAGCGTCACCCCCTGGGACATCCTCCAGTGAAACCATACCACCCATTTGGTCTCTAGTGCTGCCGCACACACTGATAAAACCCATAATGCCACGGCCTCTAAGGAAAGAAAAAGGGTCAATATTTAACATCCCTGGACAATAAATCCTCCTCAACTCTATCGGCCACAGGCTCTCTCTGTGACTTTCCTCAGTCTTTGTGACTCAATTTGAGTAATATCTCACAGGACTGGTTTTGCTGGGGAGCACCAGTCTCGCGAACAGGCTCCAGAACCATTGGGGTTGTGCGGCCACACGACATGTATGTGGGTTTCCATTTAGTGGCTTAAACCTTAATCAACTGCAGTTCAATAGATCACCCTACTGTCTGAAACTTAGTGTGCCCTCCACCAGGAGCCTCTTCAACCTTGAAGGTACATGGACATTTGGCTGACACATGTATGTCTCCTCTTTGATTCCTATTCTAGTTCCTGCTGACTACAGGGGTCTGGGGCCTGCAGAAGAAATCACTGCTACGCTGTATTAACTACTTTGCAGCAGAATGTGCCCCCTGCTGTCCAATTATCCCATACCACTGATGTCCATCCCCCTCGATTCACATCCTTGGAGAGTGACTTCTCCGTTGTGTCCGGCGTATTTGCTTGCGGGACTCAAATGGAGTTGTTAGGCCCTGTTGGCCACACGATTCTTGTGGTTTTCTTCTAAACTTTCTTTGTTTTAGGTTGACTACATTACTCGAGAGGCCTTCCTCATTGTAACCACACACGCCCTACAATTATCTAACTCTTACTGACACTTATGCCACTATTTGAGCCTATTCAGTTACTCAAATTGTTGATATGGCCTCGCCCCTGACTATGCCATGGTCTAAGGCTCATGCATTTGAGAGTGATCTTGCTCCGATGGCCTGCTTCCGTACTCCTTTCAGATATATTCTTAAATGCATAGCCAATAACCACATCACTATATCTACTCCTTCATACAATGACCACCAGACAACATACCAAATTACTCTCACTTAATGTGAGGGGATTGAACTCACCTGATAGGAGAAGGCAAATATAGTGAAGTTTCCTTTTACAGGACCCTGATGTTATCTTCCTCCAGGATACTCACCTCCTAGGCAGTTTGATTATAACATCTTATAATCCTAACTGACTCAGGGAACATGGTAGAAATTCGAGTTTACTATGCCTGAACTAGGAATGATAAAATACATATTTTAGTGAAGATGCTTTTAAGATTCTATGTTTGAAAATACCACTTTTAGAAAGTAGGTATTTTCTTACCTAACCATCCAGCCTGCCTCTGCTAGCTTGTGTATTGTCTGTCTGGTTTGTGAGTGACAGGAGCTGGGGGAGACTCCAGGAGACAGGGAGAGTCAGCACAGGGCTGAATAGACCTATCTGCACATAGATGGGTGGGAGGAGTCGCACCTAGGTCTGAATAGGGCTGTGCCTGCCTTCCACAATGCTAACTCCACCTCCTGTGCTGTGTCTGATGACCCTGGCCTACACTGACAAAGGAAGACGGTGCACACTGGCAGAATGTACCCAGAACTGGTTTGAACTAGGTACAGGACCCTCGGCCTTCAGAGGACAAAGGATTTGCTGGTATAAATATTGGGGCCCAGACCTCAGAACTTTTGATTACTTCTGAACTAAGGAACCTGCCAGGAAGAAGGACGTGAAAGCTGGAGGAGGAGTACTGCCTCTATGCTGCGTGTGGAGGTGTTGGCCTGCAGTGGTTGCTTCTGTCTTGGGTAGGGAAAGGACCGGACTGTGCTTTCATCATCCTGCTGTTAAAGAACTTGCCTCCTGTTGGAAGTCTCAGGGACAGTAAAGACATCAGGGAACACACTGGAATCAAGGAACCTCACAAGAAGAAGAGCTGGAAGAGCTGCCAGGAGGAGTACTGCCCCTTTGCTGTATTGTTTCTTTGTTGGGTTGGCCTGCAGCTGCTGCTTCTGCCTTGGGCAGTGAAAGGACTGGACTGAACTTTCTCTACTAGTGCTGAGTATCTCCAAGGGCCTGAAACCGAGCTGGCCTCCTGTTAAGAAGTCTCAGGGACTGCAAAGACTTCACCAACCTCTGGGTACCGCTCCTGGAACCGCTGTTTCAGTTGCCACAGAAAAGAGGGAACCACGACCGACTCTGTCACCGTCTTGCCCTGCACCGCAAGCCTTGGTCTCACCAACGCCGTCTGCACGATCGTCACCGAGCCGCTGACTGCACCGCATCGAGAGGACACCACATCCTGCACTGCTTCCACTTTGCACTGTAACTGTGACGGATGACACAACCAGCTCTGTCACCTGCACCACAACCTGCCAGCACCGCATCAAGCACCGTCTCGCCCTGCACCGCCAGCCTTGGTCTCACTGATGCCGTCTGGACGATCGCCACCGAGCCGCTGCTTGCACCGCATTGAGAGGACACAGTGCCTTGCACAGCTTCCACTTTGCATCGCAACTGCGAAGGACGCCAAGACGACTCGCACCTCCCTGTGAGCCCCCCTAAGAAAGGTACTGTTAACAAGTCTGTTCACGCTGTTGTTGGCCCGTACAAACATGGTCAGCTGGAACTGCGAGACTCTGTTGTTTTCAGCATCACAGTAGGCTCAGAATGAGCTACCGACTCGTACGATCTGTGTTTTCAACATATTTTTGCAATTTAAAAACATCTTGCCAATTAACTATTTTTAAAGTACTGTATTGTGGATTTTTTTCGCATTTGATCTTGTTTTAAGTATATAAAAATATTGGCTATTTTTCGAAACTGGTGTGGTGTCCTTTTCTAGTGCTTACACTGTATTATTGTTGGTTTTGTGCAAATGCTTTACACACTGCCTCTAAGATAAGCCTGACTGCTCATTCCAAGCTACCAAGGGGGTGAACAGGGGTTATTTTAGGAGTGTAACTCCCTTATCCTGACTAGGAAGAAGGGTCCCTATTTGGACAACGGTGCAAGCCCTTGCCAACTAGAGACCCCCATTGCTAACAGTGGCTGTTTTAAACTATCTGAGTTCGGAGAAACTTTATCTATTAAAAGCGCCGGTAAACCTCGACTGGTTAGCTGTTCGGGCTATATAAGCAATTTAACATAACATAGCATCGCCGAATATTACCATTGCTGGCTGCAATACTGACAATTGTTGCCAGCCCGGATTACTGTAATGGGATATACATTTGACTTCCAAAAGATTGATTAGTTCAGCTATTGCCCCCGATTTGTGGTATCAACAAACCTGATCTCCAAATCCAATAGCATAAACATATTTCTCCTGCCCTGGTTCAAATCCACGGATTACCCTTCCAGCAGCATGTCAAGATTAAGGTGGTCTTAATGATCAGAGGTTATATGTCCTAGCTTCCATATTTCAAAGCTATCTGGCCGCACAGGCACTTCGCTTCTGCAGTCTTGCGCTTTTGTAAATTCAGTCACTGCAGAGTATTTATACTAGCAGTGGCGTATTTGCTATACAGGCAGTGCGGTTCTGAAACTCCCTCCCCCTGAGCCCAACTCTAGATTTAGTGCACCAGTTAATGCCAAAGTCTTAACCAGGTTCACAGTAAATTTTAAAAAAGTATTTCATTAGTTCATTGTATTAATCGCTATCTTGATGAAATGTAATATGCTTCATCTATTAATATTTTTATTGTGCCAGTAGTAGGTATATTACTTCAAAAATGTCCTTTATCTTGAAATCATAAACTCTTGCATTAGTGTTACACTGTGTCCTGCATAGGCCTGGGCAGAATTGCGGTTACATTGGAGTAATTTTGATAATTCCACTTTAGTCTTTAACGTGGAATTATCAATAATTATGCAATTACTGCTGCTTGCATAATTAGGAGTAATTTGGGGGAAATACCCCTGAGAGCACATTTAGAGTGAGAGCAGCTGCTCACGCTTGCTATTTGTGTTCTGTTGCATTTAGTACTATTTCTTAGCACAAAATGCTTCCTTGCATTCATTTTGGACGCCACAGGGAATTTTTGTGCTAAGAAATTGCGCAAAACACAGAAATATACTTCTTGCGTAGTTCAAGCTGAATCTCATGGAATTCATAGGTAATTCCGTGTTATTACACTACATGCCCACTCCTGGTCTTGCTCACCCATTACCATCTGCAAGTTTACGTATGATTAGTCTTGTGCAAGTCTATGCAAAAAAACCTTTGAACATTATAAATTCTCATGTGATGTCATACATTTTTGGAAAGCAAGAGAATAAGTCCAATAAAATTGGTACTTGCTTGGCAGTTTTAGAAACTGCAGCTGGAAATCCCACAAAAGGTCCTGCCTAGAGCTATTCACATGACACACAATGTACATTTTCAGAGTTTGGATAATCATTTTATTTACAACACTTGATTAGACAAAGACTCTGACCCACACATGCACCTAGACACACATATACATTGATAACACATACTGCACACATGTCCCACACATTAGTAAACCAAAGGATCCTAGCTTGAGGACACTTTTTTCAGAAGGAATTGGTCGGTTGACTCTTCAGAGCACCCGGCCTCTGCCTATTGACTACACATTGCTGCTAACAGTGTCAATCCCTTCTAGCCTGGGTAAAGGGTACCATAACTACACTCACAAAAGGATGCTCTCTTGATGTCAAGGATTCACTCTGATGTTTTGCAAACTTGAAACACAAGTCTTCTTAGTTGGTGAACGCAACAGGCGAAAAATATATATAAACATAAAATGTTGTATTGTGAAATGCTTCATTAGGATGTGTACACCTAATGTTTAATGTTTAAACGCATAATTTGAATCAATCAATTGCAGATGCATTTATACTGAGGGGTTTATAATTCATTGCATTAGTTCGTGCTTTAAGCATTTGCAATTATTTTTTTATAGAAAGGTGCACATATTCTGTAACCCTGTGCACATGTTAACAAAACCAAGCCTCGAGAAGACATTAGTTCAGTTGCTGCTCATATTAAGATTTGAAATGCAATTCACGTTTAGCTTTCATTATGGAATATATGTTGCTGAACCGTTTCTATTGCAGGTGGATAAGCTTCATTATTTAGAATAAAGGAGTCTTGTATTAATAGATAGCGAAGCATGAAAAGGAGGGCCGGACAAACGAATCACAGTAATTAGAGAGGAGAGGAATGGCCAAGGATGATAAGAGATAACGTGTTATCTGGTCGGAAAAGATACTGAAGGTTTCCAATTGTTCAAAAACTATGGACATTTTCCAAGGAGGAGCCACATGAGTGTTACGTCGACTTCAAACAGTCTTATGTTCTGTGTTTAGTTAGGGCGAGAGCACATCTTGGATGTCCTTAGGCAGTGGTGTTTTAAGGCATGGGCAGAGTAGGCCCTGGCCCAGGGCCTTCGCCTTTCAGGGGGCTCCCTGATAGATCGTGCTCTGCTCTGCAGAGAGTCTTGTCCTGAAGACCTTGAATAATTCTTAAACAGACTGTTTTAAATTCAGTTTTTCCAGATTTTTTTTTTTATTGTGGATAATATATGAGAGTCAATCACAGATATTTTGTAGAGAAATGTTATGTTTGTGTTTAATTCAAAATCCGTAAAAAAAATATTTTAGCCCATAACAGGACCTCGCATATGAGAATTAGGAGGGTGTCACAGAGATTATTTGGAGTAATATTAGTAGTGATCTGCTGCTGTGTTACAGTATTGAAAACACACTACTATAATATTTGTTGTAAACGCATTTAGAATTTGGACAAGTGCGCCAGTGCACTGTCAGTGTACTGGTCAAAGAGAGCATGAAAGCTGAAATCGGATCATAAATTAAAAAAACCGTTATGGACATGGGCCCCAAAAATATGCTTGCCTCGGGCCCTCAACATCCTTAAAATGTCCCTGTCCTTAGGAAGCAGACCTATGCTACTGCTTGCTTGGCTTTAAGCTACTTGACCCATTATCGGGGTTTTCTATTGAAAAATCTGATGGCTGACACCTTTCTTCTTTTCTAGTTTAATTATGTCCTTATTCAAAATTCTTTAGTTTAGGGTTACAAGTTAGGTTACTCATGCTCATTAAAGAGTCTCGTCTAATGCAATTTAACCTTCATTTCTTCTTTCGGATTACCTGTGTCATTATCTTAAAGTTAGTCACTTGCTTTGTACTATATAGAGTTAATTTCTTAAGGACATTTGGACTTACTATGATCCTTTTGTATTTTTTATGGTTATTTTTAGACTAATTTATATTGATTTGTTTCTGAACATATAATTAAACTCACTAAACACATATCAAAGAGTCGAGTGAATTAATGTGTGGCCACATTGGTTACACTGTACTAAAATAATAATTAGTGATTAGACTCCTTTCATTGCTCACTCTACTAAAAAATACCTGTCCCCTCTAGATAGAAATGTGTAAATTTGCCTAGACTTTAACAAATTGGTAGCATTATCAGAAAGTTAGTGGAGTGAAGGGAAATTAGAAGTTAACCTAGAAAATCCAGATCCCAACATTAGTTTCCCTAGTCCAGAATGCAGTATTCGAGGAGTGGAGAACAGACGGAGTTCCAGTGGTGTGCATCGGAAACAGTAGCAGAAGGAGGAGTGAGTATTAGTAGGAATGCTAAGCTTCCGGTAACTGATACTGTGGCATGGCGTATACAGCGTACTTGCTATCCCGGATATCTACAAACGATATCTGATTCTCGGGCTTGATACGGATGCTTTGAACTTCAGTGCGCTGTTCACACACAGCTCATTCACGGATTCATAGCTGCACTCCTTTTCCTGCATGGGGTATTTGCACTCACTCTGAAGCCTCTATAGTCAGCTCCATTTAGAGGTCCCTACTCAGGACTGTTAACATTTTATGAATTTTGACTTCCCTTTGCCAGCCGGGATGGAAGTAAAACCGGGAGAGAGACTTTCATCTCACCTTGTTTTGCCAGAAGCCCTGAAGAAGTTGTGGGGTACCTCCCCAGACGAAACACCTGTTGGCTGGCCAACTGTTCTGAAATAAAAGAAAAAGAACAAATACAACTCATGATTATTCGCCTTTAAAGACACCTTATCCATGTGATGTTGTGCTTTCAGTCTATGACCAGATACGATATAGAGAACTGACTTGTAGATTTTGTCTACGTGTGCACAGGTTTGTTGTTGTTTTGCATGACCTTGGGTCAATTATTCAGGGGGTGTAGGGTTATCCCCCACCTGTGGCACCGTCCTACATGGGCCAAAGAATACAACACGCACACTCAATGTTGACGCCACTGCCTACCACATATGCCCGAACCCTTTCCTTTTGTGTGTAAAATTGGTATTTGTTGATTTATTAAATAGAAGTGAATGAGAGAGAGTGTGGGAAAGACTGTGAAGGAGGGTGAACTGCTGTGAGGAGTGAGGGTGACAGCAAGGCGTGTCGCACTAGATCGGTTGCCGTAACATTGCGCTGGGATTTGTTGGAATGGTCCTGTGGATGTTGGCCTGTTATTAGTTATCAGATTATTGCAGAACCTACATTTTTTTACATTTGGATTTTGCTAAAATTGTTGAAATAAAAGATTGAAAAATTAGATGTTTTGAAGCAAGATACGAGGAGATGTAGGGGTCCCTACTAGAATTGGCGAGGAAGCGCCACTGGAGGCCACGCCAGTACATTCATGGAGACAAAAGTAGGGCTACATACTATTATTTGGCTTACAAATTAGAATAGGATCACAGAGAAAGAAGGTGCATTGATGTTTCCCTACTATGATAATTGAGGGGAATACAACTTTCATGAAACCATTACCTAGACCCACACAATTTGAGGCACTTCACTCATGGTAACGTGCAGTGCATGTAAAGTAGAGAGATAAACACCAAAGGAGGATGACAAAAGCAATGCATGCATATGCAGATGCGATGACGAACAAAAGAGATGGAGAGTATATATGATTGAGGGAGCAAGATTGTGCCCGTCACAACAACTGAGGATCCTGAGGGTGAGCGAAGGAAAAGGGAAAAAGGAGGAAGGAAATGCAGACAGGGATAATTGTGCAAGTGATTGTTTATTGGATGGAATGCTAGCTAAACGTCCACCTCCATATAATTAGATGCAAATGTAAAGTGGGAGAAATGTGAATCTTACTGATAGCTCTGAGAGTGCTGTGTAACTGGCTGATCCTAGTCCTGGTGTTGTGGGGGTCATATTGACTGGAGAAACACAAACTGTAACCTAAGGAAATTGTAGCACTAATTTGCCTTTGCAGCTTCCGGATGCTCTTACAGTGCCAGTAACCATTGGCCCAGTTGGGCCTTTATATAATCCTAACTTTCCTGGAAATGGAGGTCAGGGAATCACTGCTTTTAACGTAATTTGCCCCATCAACGCCGGGGATGCCTGGCTCCACCTTGGGGACTCCCAGTAGGGACCATCCCACAGGGAAAGCCGGGACGGGTGCCCCAGCGGTATACAGCGCCAGGACTCCGGCTGGCAACAGTGCGCTTTTCAAGAAATACATTACATTACATTAGTCCAGATGAATGCAAGTACACCCTGCACAGCAAGTTCAGATCCATCTGCTTTGCTGCATGATGAGGACCCGTATGGTCCTTTCCGGGTTTAGTGGGTCTAGATCCACCTGTATGGGAAACACTCCCGACCATGCTCAACATCACACTTCAAGCGAATGCTAATCCAGAGAAGGGAACTTCCGGTGGGCAACATATATTTGATGTCCAAGACTTTGAGAAGTGGTTAAAAAGAAAAATGAAAAATCAATAACAAGCCAACGTACTGAAACTAGTCATGGAACTATTATATCCGCGCTATAGGTGGATTTGGTTGGTGTGCTCAAATTGAAGACTGTATTGGGTACGATGATATGTGGACGCTTAGAACTTTATTGAATAGTCTCTTATAAACCAGGTGAACTCTTGTTCATGAGTAAAGATGTCACTAGAAAAGCCAGAGAGGCACATGAGAAGTTATCTGAATTGGCTAATGCATAGGATGTTGATATGGAATTGGCTAAAGCATTGCAGAAAACAACAGACTTGCATTTAGTGACCACGATATAGAGAATCTTTGGATACCAGGATTGAAACACACAAATTCAAGAGCTCACACTATGCATTCGAGACTGTGGCACATTAGATGGACGGGAAGAGAGCTGAGCTAAGAGGAAAGCTTCTGAGAGAATAACAGGACAATCTCCTCCTGGATGAGAAAAAGGAGTGGGTTTTCAAGCTTTTTTCTTTATGAGAAGTACAGAGTGGAGGGTAAGTAAATGTACCATAAAGAAGAGGTGATCATGTGGTCTTTAAAAATGATTTCCAGAGATTGAGAGAGAAACCTGTAGAGTTGTTCAAGCAGGTTGATCGATTTGTGAAAAATATGGATTGACTTGAACACATTGTTTGAAATTGTGGTCCGTAGTGATTTATGGTCTGTATGCAAGATAGCTATAGATTGGCCTGAGGGCGAGCCTGAAAGAGATCCAGTGACACATTGTCTGGCACCCATAGTGATAAAGAAGTACGAGCAGGTGATTACATGGTTTGGTTAAAAGCCTAGTTGCAGCAACAGGATATTGATTTGGTAAAAATTGACAGGACGACCCAAGAACCTAAATAATTGATTCATGCTTACAGGGCCAGACTGAGAACCGAAACCGGCCCTGGCACACTGCCCGGCCGGTCCCACATTGGGCTGCAGCCGAGCTGTATGCTAGGGCCGGTTTCGGTCGATTGTTTTACAGGGGGCATAAATTGCCGGCCATCAGTAACAAAAACCCTAGGGACCCAAAACCGGCCCCCACCCTGATGGCCCACTGGTAAAACGCCCAGTGCCCGCTACGGCCAGTCGGCCCTGAGTGCTTCCCATTACAGAATATTGCAGACTTTTAAGAAGCATAGTGGGATGGATTCTTTGGAGCCTAAAGATATGGGGCAATTTGTGTCTAGATTTGTGACTGGATTGAGACCTGAGATTAGTATGATGATACAGCAGCATTGCATTTATTGGCAGAACAAGTCTGTCGACGAGATTCTGCGATATGCAAAGTAATGTGACAAAATTGAAATATAACACAAAAGGTTGAAAGAGAAATTGATGATAGCATAGATAAAGCAGCTCAGAGACGTCAAGGACAGCCTTATGTAGGGAATATTAACTCTGCAGGAAATCCACCAGTCTGGGACTTCAGCGCAACAAGGAAGAGGAAGCGTGCTTTTTAAAATAACATATTACAAACATTGACCGAGAACAAATCACTCTTTAAGCTCTTTGTGAATTAAATTAGGTGTGTAGAATCCGTCTGGACAAAGGCCTTGGACTGGAGGTATTACACCATGAGTGCAAGTCTTAATTTATGCATGCCTGAATACTGCATTTAAGAGGATAAAGTCGATCAGCTGTCATTTTTCAGTTTCAATGAGCTGTACATGGTTTTTAGTAACATATCCAATTTAAGGTAGAAACAAGATTATTTATCATCAAAATGGTTTGCAGTAATGATGTTGTTGTATTAAAAAGAGCGTAGTTAAGAATGTTGAGATCAATGGTTGAGTACTGCAAATGTTTTTATTTTAAACGCCATATTAGCCACAAACAAAAAAAACGCAGTACATAGACTTTAATTTGCACATTAAACAAGAAATAAAAGGTTAAGCATTGGATATTAGCACTTTTACACATTAAACATACAAGTAATCTGTGCAAATAATAAAATTGCAAAGCAAATTAAACAACATCCAGAACTGCAAAAAAATATAACTTGATGAAATGGATTGCATTTTTGTTTTTTTATGGTTTGTCGAGTAAAGCTTTATTTTAAATGAGCGTACCATTTCACTCTTTTCCAATTAGCTGCTTCTGTCAGTGACAGGATTGGACATCCTTTTATAGCGTTTGAATTGTGAGGTAACACTGTTCGGAAAATAGTAATGATTTGTCATTCTAATAGTGTTTGGCTGTATGGTACATCTATTTATGCTTGTTAGAACTGTATAATGGCAGGTGCAGTTCTTCTATATGTCTCACGTCTGGTACTGTCTGCATTTCTTTTTAACTAGAAGGTTATATCTTTGGCTCATGCACCATTGACACTGGGGTTAGTTACAGCTTTGCTAGAGAGAGCAGCGCCCAGCACCGGTCTGCCTCTGGGAAGTAGAAACACAGGACTCCAAAGGTCAGATATTTATGGAGCTTACATGACGTTTGTGTCACAAAATGAATTTCCAGGGTGTTTGACAGTATTTATTTCTACGCTGCAGACACTCGGTGAAATGAAGTAACGCGGTAGTGTTGGTTTTTATGGCAGCTACACAAAAGACTTTGTTATTTTTAAATAGGTATCAACAGGAAGGCTAAAGTATCTAAAATGTTAACTTTAATGAGCCAACCACCAATGAGCATTTCGAAACGAAGGTCAAAGATTTTAAGCCAGTTATAAATGGTGTAATAGTTCAATCGCAGTCTATGTAGGAGGAGACCTTCTTACCACTGTGGATGTAACAAGCAGAGTTCCCTCAGATACTCAAACAGGCCATAGCTGCTAACTTTACATTACTGGAACACGGCTGCCATCTTGTATGTGTGAAACGAGGATGACGTCTCCGACGGTAAACCACTATAGACTCTTTGAAATCCTGTGTACAGCTATTACGCCATGGATCCTGTCCCAGCAGGCCTAGCGGTCTGCAGGAAGACCGCTCATTGGAAGGCTGACAGGAAGTACTATGGCAAGGCTAGAGTGGGTTTTAGCAGTTTGTTGTAAGGACAATGGTCTTCCTGGGCCAATAAGAACAACAACGTTTTCATTCAGATTCAGTGATAAGTTATGACACTTGGAGAAACATTTAGTCAGTTCCTGGCTGCTGAGACACTACAGGAGAATATGACAACTTATTATATGAATGACCATGTGTGCAGCTGAGAGCTACTCACCTTGGTCAACTCGCTTACCAGTGTCCAAATATTATTTAACATACATGTAACCTCACTCACTGAAAATAGTTTCATGTACTAATGAGTGGGACTCTCCACATAATACAATAATTGTATTTTTCTAATTATTAACTTTATTCGAGTAATTATACTTAAATGTGAAACTCATTATTCATTCATATAGTTATAAATGCATAAATGTATAGGTCAATACATAAAGAAACAAACAGTTGGTGAGTGGTAACTACGGTTGGTACTAGGCATCCTCGAAGGCTAATGCATTATGGGGAGCTGCGCCTGGAATGAACTGTCCATACCCACAGCCTTCATGTTTTCCAGAGATGAGGAGGAGGCGCTAGAAAAAGACTTACAACAAGGTCTCACTCTGTAGTGTAGTATCAGAGAGTGAGTGCTTGGATAGTATCTGTAAACATTTCCAAAGACGTTAGGGGGCAGTGGCGTCTCAGAAATCAGACTTAGGTGTTTACTTATTTACTCTGGTAGCACAACTCCTCTCTTGGTTACAAGGTCAACACTATGGCCCCAATTAGGGCCGTCTGAGAAAAGGGTGAGATATTTATCCTAACCGATATATTATGAATACTATTAGGATCCTAATATATAGGGTGCAATAAATAGCCCCCAATTGCGACAAATTCCCTGGAAATGGGGTGGAATATGGAGATTTGCAGCAACATAATCTGCTCATATCACAATTACTCTAGCCGATGGTAATCAGGGCCCAAATCTGTGTCCACATTCATGGTTCCACAAGGGAAGAGATCCCGAGACCCTTTGTCTTCACTCCATCTTACACCATTTTACCACCACTTACTGCGATTGCAACTAAGAAGGAGAAGATTGCATATTCCATTCATGAGTGGATAGCGGCATGTTTTGAGGCACCAAAATGCAGCGAAGCTGTTGTGTAGTTCCTAATAATACATAGGATCTGCGAGTTTAGATAACATAAATTAAGGGATTGAAGTGCAGACTGATACCAGACACCCCCGAAGGATTTGTCAGACTTTAGGCCAGCTAGCTCAGAGTGCCACCATAAGCTCCCTAAACATGCCATGGAGCTAATAGTTTCTGACAACTATCGATCATGACAACTCTTAATCCTTCAGGAATCGTGGTAACTGTACATCACTTTTCACTCGGTCAAACGTGCTGTGGCGCTGGAGGAGGATAGAATGGGATACGGTGTCAAAGGCAGCGCTCAGGTCTAATAAAACAAGCGCTGCCATTTGACCCGAATCTAGCCTTTGACCGGTGACTTTTGAGTGGCGTTATTATACAGAAGATGGTAATCCATATTTTGCTAACCTTATAGTAAGGGCATTTCTGCAATTTTCTGAAATGTTAAGAGCTCCTTAAAGCTCTGCTTCATCTGCCCCTGCACCACTCATACCAGCGTCTCCATTTAGTGACATTATGAGAGGAAGTATTTATGAAAAAGAGATAAGGGTTATTCACAATGTAGAGTACTATAATCCTTCAAGCTTGAAGAAACCTACAGCCAATATATAAGATATACCTACTCAACTGTGGCAGATTTTTCCCTTCCCACCCCAGATGTGAGTAGTGGTCTCTGAGAAGGCACAACTGAACTACTCAGATTAGACTGTTAATTAAGAACCAAATCAACCTTGGTGGCGCCATATTGTGTACTTCCTAATAATACATATGATCTTCGCATTTAGATAATATAAACTAAGTCATTGGTGTCCACCCTGATTTCAGACACCCCGAAGGATATGTTAGCTTTTAGACCAGCTAGCTGACAGTGCCACCATATGCTCACTAACCTTATCAAGGAGCAAACAGTTTCTGACAACTATCGAACATGACAACCCTTAATCCTTCAGGGATCGTGGAAACAGTACAGCACTTTTCACTCAGTGAAATGTGATCACTTAGTCTCAGAGAGGTACACAGAATACACAATGGGAACATCTTCAATCAGCATTTATTGAACCAGCATAATTCTAGTCTAAAACATGTTTGCTGTGACAATCATTAGACAGAAACAGATATATAAAATTACAAGCACTGACAGTGTATAAAAGGTAGAATCCTACTATGGTGCTAAAACAGTAAATATATGCAGGCATATCGATACATGGCAGTAATCGAGCCTACTCCTGTGATGCAAACCCTATCTAAATGTACCTAAGTGTACCTAGAATGTATGTGGGTGTAAAGCCAAGAATCCCCAGGAAAGAGCCAACCCCATTACCTGATGGGGGAGAACAAAGTACCCTGTCTTGGTCTCAAGTCACAAGGGATGTCAGACCACTGCGTGCTGGAGTTTCTGCATGCAGGGACTTAAGCAACAAATGAGGCTAGTTTTCAAAGAAAACCACACAACATCTAAGAATGCCATCATCAACATTGGAATACGATGGGGACACTGTAACACGTGGGTCTTTAAGGAGCCAGTAGTACATCAACATCCGGTGGCTCAACCGATGGAAGGGTCAGACATACGTCCACCTTGCACTTGTATCCACAGAATAGGCAGCGGTTACAGGCAAGATGCAGTCAACCCAGACTGATCTGAACGAAAGGAACAAATGCTCACTTAGCTCCCAAAGTCAAGGTGCACTCACATGAAGTACCATACATTCGCGGCAACGTCGCACCAGAAGGTCTTTTTCCTTCTCTTTGGGAACTGGGTTGTCCATTGCGTAGTAGAAAAATTAAAACAAGTATACCCACTGTAAGTAGTAGGACCAGTGGAAGCCCTCCAAATTCGCTTTCCAATACGGAGTGTATAAATGATGGAATAACTCCTAAGATTATCTCAAAGGTGCTCAATAGTCCAGGACCTATGCTCTTAAATAGCTGCACTATCCTACTTGTATCAGACATTTTAAAGATACGATGTACCATTTCTCCAAAATGGAGCAGGAAGTTTGTTGACTTTAGTGCCAGTATCTCAGCCGAAGACCTTGCAACCTGGAGATCAAAAGTCTCTTGGGCTTTCTGTGACAGCATGGCTTTAAGTCTGCTCAAAGGATTAAACCGTATACGGGAAACATGGAATGAGGGCCCTAGTGTTGCCTCCCTAACTGTGTGGGTTGGTGGAAACAATACTTGCATACAACAAGTAACTCTGGAACTCACTGTGACCAGATATGCGATGCCTGGTACCATCCCGCAACATCCTTGATCATTCAAAGTTAAATAACTCCCATTCAAGAGTAGTTTGAACACTGGATGAATCACAGCAGCTGGGGATCCTTTAAAGTGACACAATAGGTTTGCCACTGAAGCATTACAGGCTCCGTGAAGCAAAACATCCTGACACATAAGAGAACCATTTAAACAATTCTCAGAGAAGTGTGGCTCAGGGGTTAGAGGCGGCAGACCTGGAGCTTGAGTTCGGCCCTGGACCAGGGTTCAATTCCCCGCCTCGGCGGGTCTTGGGCTCAAAATTCCATGGACTCGATAATTCTCGCTCCGGTGCCTTCTCGACTCACGGGTTCACACTCTGCGACTCTGGGCAATAGCTTGCTTAATCTCCACAACGGCCCCTCGCGGTGGGATGCCTGGCTCTCATCGTGTGGATACCCTACCAGGGTTATCTCACAGGGGAATACCAGGACGGGTTCCCTAAGCAAGCGCGGAGATGCCCCAGGGTAAGTCGTGCGCTATATAAGTTTCATTCATTTCATTCATTTCATTTCACAGTCTGAATCGCTGAGAAAAACATCAGTGTCCCCATTCCCATATCTAAATCTGTACAGTAATTCCCAAGATTCTTGTATGTACCCCTCTCCCAACGCTTCATACCTTCCTACCTGGTGATATTGTAGACAGTACTGAAATTGAAATGTCATGACTGGCAGTGTAACATGGCCATGGATTTAACCATTCTGTGGAGGGTGACTCAGCCAAGGTAAAAAATATTTGGTCCAATTTTTCAATGTCCAGCATTGTATATTTTGCATCTCTTTGTGCGATTGTTGTCTGTCTTTCTGTTAGGTTGTATGCAGAAAACCGAGACGTACTGTTGATTTACTGCCAGGGCATGTGACCAGAACGCAGTGAGTACAGGATCCAGCTCAATAATAGAATGGATTGCAGTTGCGATTGCCCATGTTGAAGAATAGGCAAATCCTGTTCTATTATCTCAATTGCAGAAGGCACAATGTTGCCCAGTGAATAAATCCTAAATGTCAGTGTGGTCATGCCATTGTCGGCCATTGCCAAAGCCTTTTCCAGGTTAATCCTGTCAATCTCACGCAATCTCAAAGCAGCCTCCTGCTGAGAGATTTTCCATACCTTCTGACTTGATTTCTGGGGACCTAACAAAAAATCCTAAAGATCCATGTCATCTGAGAGTAAGGACAAGTGCTGTTTCACCTGGGACAGTGTTGAGGTTCTTAGCCACTCCAGGCATAACTTTCCAACATTGTAAGATGTCCCCACCCTGAGTGCTCTCATTGTACGTAGCGTTGGTCAAACCTATGGATACTAACCCCTTCGGTGGTACCCCTGAATCTTGACTCACACCTATTCGTGTAGATAAGCCAAACCAAGAGATACCTTTTGCTAACCTTCAAAGAGTGAAAGCGAGGGAATCCAAAGCATGTTAAAGTCCTTGATCTTTCCTAGGTTAATCGAAAGTCCGGGTGGGCAGGATCTGTGAACTGGCGCTTACGAAACTGTATCCTGTATCGTTGTTCACCTCGATTCATAAGCATTGGCGCCAGGGTTCCTCATATTTTTGTCTCTAATGTATATCCTGTTTCCTGGCCTGTCCACGTCTCCTTTAGCTTGATTGTATGGCACCTGATCCGTTTATTTCTATACTATAAAATGAAACCTTTATTATGTCCTGTGACCTATTCAGGCGTTCCAAGACAAACTTCATCCTGATTCGCTGCCGGACCTCAGGACTGTCGGCTGATGAGCTGTGTTGCACCGTGCTATGATTGATTACACTTATGACTAGCGGCGGGCCCCTGCGGTTGTAGGCCCATACTTGTACTTTCAGAGTGTTGCAATAAAGGTTTTAAAAAAAAAACAGTCCTTGATCTTGGCTATACCAAGACAGCAAGTCTGTTGCAGTGTGTTGTTTAGGAAGATCATTTTCTGTGGTACGAGGTATGCTCTAAATAAGGTCTCAGTTTCCTAAACGTGCTAATCTTTAGTTCCCCAGACAGATTGTGTGTCTATGATGTCCCTCCAAAAGTCAAAACCCTGTAAAGACTGTTGGGAAATAAAGTAAGCAGAGTATATCTGTTTCGTATCGGTGAGCATATTTTTCTTTGCAGATGTAGTACAAGCTTATAATATTAAGATATCGGGTCTGGAGTATTAAACCCAGAAAAATAAGCACATTTCTGTGCAAATGTCATTCAACTACCCTTTGGCGGTGTTTGGCAATGTTCCCATTGATACTAAGAGAAAACATTACGTGGGATACTAGCTTTGTGCTAGAAATGATGACGATAGTTGTAGAAACAATACATGGTGTCAAAATCAGATGTATCATCATACAAATCATTACTCAAAAATGCAACAGATTGTTCCAAAGCAACTAGCATAGTATTTACAGTTTTCAAAGTCCCAGTCATCAGAGAAAGTACTGGAGGTGATGATATCGCTTAAAGAAATTTTAAACAAATGTGATATTATTAAAAGTTCAGTTGGACCATATACATCATATGAAACCCTGTCCCAAACTATTCCTCAGGAACTGGAACTGCCGTAACGTTCACTAAGGACAGGTCTCTTTATTCACGGTGTGATGATGCATTCGGTTTCAGGACCAAGTTCACATTCTGTACTGCGGAGTGTTCTGAGAGGTAATGTCTGATCAGGAGCAGGAAAAAGACAGTAACTACACCTATTCACTTGGAACAGTAGACCTATACTCTGTTTCAGTCAAAGGTAGAAGTCATAAATGTGTTGTTTGCGGGGAAACAGGTGGTGGTGTGATCTGCTCCCAAGTCCTAAGCTTCCCTTCTGCGAATAATTCCCCAACTGTGTGTGCTCCTAGCCTCGGAAGCACGCCTGAGACAGCTGTCTCCGCCAGGGTCGGGAGCCACAGCGCCCAGTTCGTAGGCATATACGGCGAATATAGCAACTCTTTGTTCTGTTTGCGTAGCAGGGAGTGCCAAGCGTGATTGGTCGTGATGATAGAGTCTAACGTCCCTACTCTGCGCTCTGCCGGGCCGCATATCGTTGCAGGGAGGGGGACCGGGGCCGCAAACAGTTTCTCCATAATGACATGTGGCGTGTTCGGATCGCCGTGGATCCACGTGTGGAGATGGGCAGCCTGGGCCACTCTATAATATCGTTCCATATCTGGAGCGCCTAGGCCCCCCTGTTCATACGGTAGCTTCAGAACGTCTCATTTCACTCTGGGTTGTTTGCCACCCCAGGCTAGACGAATGAGTATTTTCGACAAGTTAGCAAAAAATGCCTGTGATAGTACTATGGGAATGTTGTTAAAGAGGAATAGAAATCTCGGGAGCACCACCATCTTCATTATTGCTATTCGCCCCATTAGGGACAAGGGGAGTTTAGTCCAGATCTCCACATCATCCTCGAGCTTGCTACAGGCCACACCATAGTTTTCTCTGGTCATGACCTCCGGGTCAGTGTGCAACTTAATACCCAGATACCGGATCGGCTCGGTAGTCCACTGTAGCGGGTAGTCCATGTCGAAGGGCTCGGTGACGGGAGTGAGAGGGAAGGCAACTGACTTAGCCCAGTTTACCCGGAGTCCAGAGAGTGCACCAAAGTGTACCACCTCTCTCAGTACTGATGATAGGTTAGTAGCTGGGTCCCGTTCGTAAAGCAGGGTATCGTCCGCGTAAGTAGATATCCTGATCTTGTACGTCAGGTAGTTGATGGCTTCATATGAATGGTATTCTCTAATCGCACAAGCTAATGGCTCCGCCACCAATGCGTATAATAATGGCGAGAGGGGGCATCCTTGCCTGGTGCCCCAGCTTATTTAAAACGGCTCGGAGACCCTGTCGCCCAGTCGGACACGGGCCGTGGGTCCGTGGTAGAGTGCTCCCAGCATTTGGAGAAAAGGCTCGCCCAGTCCCATTTTTTTGAGGACCCTGTTCAGGAACGGCCACTCCACAGAATCAAACGCCTTTTCCATATCCAGGAACACCGCTATAGCCTTGGTGTCCTGTCGCGTGTGCTGCATCATCCCCATCACCGTGCGGATATTATAGGTGAGGTTGCGCGTAGGGATGAACCCCGCCTGCTCTGGGGCCACCAGGTCCGGGGCCACCATCGCCAGCCGAGTTGCTAGAACTTTCGCGTAGATCTTGGCGTCTACGTTTAGCAAGGACAGCGGCCGATATGAGCTTGTTTGGGAAGAGGGCTTGCCCGGTTTGAGGACTGTAATGAGCATCGCCTCTCTCATTGAGGGCGGCATGGTTCCCTCCTCGCAGACGTCGTCGAAGAGCATGGAAAGGTGTGGGAGGAGCCGGTCTCTAAATGTCTTGTAGAAACACACCGTCAGTCCGTCCACACCTGGCGCGCTGTCGGGCCTCATGCTGTCCAGGGCGTCCGAGATCTCGTCTTGTAGTATGGGTGACATTAGGAATTCTCTTTGCCAGTTCTCTAGGAAGGGCATCTTAATGTAACTGAGGTAGTTGTCAATCTGTTCCTCCACCCCAGAGAGCTTGGAGGTATACAGTTCTGAGTAGTAGTTTCTGAACTCGTTCAGGATGTCTCCCTCTTCTGTGAGCAGCCCCCCTGCCTCCGTGTCCAGTTCCGTGACTACCTGTCTCCTCCTATCACCTTTCATAATTCTAGCCAGTAGAGACCCCGGGCGCTCCCCCTCTCCGTATACACGCGCCGTCGCATATTTGCCCAGGTGCCGGACTTCCCTATCTGCCTCCTCGTTAAATTCGGAGAGTAGAGTCTGCAGTTCCCCTGACTCGGCCTCGGCTATGCCCGCATTATGTCGCCTCTCCAGGTCAGCTATCTGTCTTTCAAGATGCGCCAGCCTCCGTCTAATATCTTTCAGCACACTAGAGTATTTGGCCATCGCCACTCCCCTAATATAAACTTTAAACGCTTCCCACACTGTCCGGAAGCTGTCTACAGAACCTATATTGGTTGCAAAGTAGGATTCTATCTCGTCACTCAGCGCACCCCTGAACACCTCGTCCAGCAGTGAGTATGGAGGGAAGCGCCATGTGAAAGGGGGGATCCTGTGTTTAGGGGTGTCAAGTATCAGTAGCAGTGGCGAGTGGTCTGACAGCGTGCGGGCAGGATCTTGCATGTTCGCACCCTCTCCAGTAGCGAGCGCGTTGCCAGCCAGTAATCTATCCTGGTGTGTATGTTGTGGTAGGCAGGGTAGTGTGTGTAACCCCCCTTGTCCTGGTTTCTCTCCCTCCAGACATCTACCAAGTCCAGCTGTACCATTTTGGCCTGCAGTTGTATAGCGGCCGCCGCTGGGCGTCTAGGGGGCCCCGAAGATCTGTCCAGCTCAGTGTTGAAAATCAAATTGAAGTCCCCTCCCCATAGCATTCTAGAGGGATCCACCCCCGCGCAGTGCCTAGCCGCCGCAGCATAAAAGTCTGGGGAATCGTAGTTGGGACCGTATACGTTCAGCACCACCAGGTCATGGCCCTTACCCACGCACCGGGACAGCACAAATCTCCCCTCTGGGTCAGCATCCAGCAGGGAGAGGCGCAACTTGGACTTTGGGTTCGCCCACGTGATGACCCCCCTCGCATGAGTTGTAAAGCCCGCATGTGAGATGTTCCCTAGGAGCCCCCTATATGAGAGCATCTTACTGTTAGAGGGGAGGTGTGTTTCTTGTAGTAGTGCGAGATCTACTTGGTGTCTCTGTAAGTAATGTAGGACTTTACGAAGCTTTCGATAGTCATTGAGTCCCCTTACATTCCATGTCAGTGCCTTGAAGGACTCAGTGTCCCCTGTTGCTTGACCTAATTGTACGTCAGCCATATCCATGTGTGTTTTCTATCGTGTATGCATGTACTGTGTCGTTCCGGGCTTCCACTGCAAAGAAGTGCCCAACAGGTGGGGCACCAGCTCGAAGACACAAAGCCAACCTGTGGACCGTGCCGGAGCTATCAAAAGTGTTCGAGCATCGGGCTTTGAGCGGCTCGACCCTTCGAGGAAGGGGCTGGGCCGTGTCACATAGCACACTTTGGGCGCCCACCCAGACCATCGCAACAGTCGTTAACAGAGCCTTTCGCAATCCTACCGATAACCAGCTAGCAAACGGAACCCCAACATTGCCCGCAAACCCCCCCACCTCCCACAGCCAACCAACCCCAACCTGGTCAGACCGACACCCCGTCCCTCCACCTTCTCCCACCCCAAGCAGAACTCAAATCCCACTCCCTGTCTGGACCCAATGTGGGCCAGGAATGCCAACAGCGCTAGGGCAGAGGTTGCCAGAAAGAGTACATTGTCCAGCTCCTCCAGGCTGGGTTACTGTCTTGTGTCTCTGGCTTACCCCACACCATCGCCCCACAGTTGAGTGCCAGCCTCGGCCCGTTAATGTCCACTCCAGATAGGAGTTGGCGCCTCAAGTCGTTCCCCCCCACCCAGGATCTCCTCAGAATATCATGCGCAAAGAGCAGGCCATCAAACAATGTACAATCCCCAACTTCCAGCTATGACTAAAGTCTATACGACTCTCCCCCCTGTCGCCCCTCCAGCTTGCAAGGATCTCACCCAAGGCGGTCCAGTTGAATCTCCTGTCGATGCTCAGCAGGTCACCACGGTTTCCCCCGCAATTGCTCTGGGGGCCCAGAAGTCGAGCTCATGGCGCCGGGGACGCCGATGGAGCCCATAGCTCCGCGTCCGCCACCTATTCCTGTTCTTCCAAGTCGTTGTTAGTCCCGTGCTCTCCGGACTGACTCCTTGGGCTGCTGCGTTGCTCTTTGCCCCACTCCTTCAGTGATTTCTGCAGTTCCTTGGGGTCAGTGAAGAAGTGCGAATGCCCTTGCCTGTTGATCCTCAGCCTCGCAGGATACAGCATGGCGTAATCCAGCCCGAGTTCCCGAAGTTGTTTCTTGTATGGGTTGAAGTGTCTCCTCTCCTCCTGTACTTTCGCCGTGAAGTCCGGGTAGAGCGAGATATCCATTCCCTCGTATTGCAGCTTTCCTTTCTCCCGCGCCGCCTTCAATGCCGCATCTCTATCTCTGTAATTGAGGAGTTTCGCGATGATTGGCCTGGGGTTCGCGCCCGGGGGCGGACGCGGCCCCAGAGTGCGGTGTGCACGCTCCTCAATAAACATTGGCGAGAAGACGCCGTCCCCCAGAAGGGCGACCAGAAGCTTCTCAAGAAATAGCTCCATTTTACCAGTCTGTGTCGTTTCCGCCACTCCCGTTATGCGAATGTTCGATCTGCGGGAGCGGGCCTCCAAGTCCTCCGACTTATCTTGTATGACCTGCAGTAGCCTTCCGAATTGTTTGCGGTCACGGTCCCAGTCGGTCTGGGCTTCCTCGGCTTCAGTGAGGCGTCTCTCCGTCATATCCAGCCTCTCCGCATGTTTGTCTACCCTCTCGGACATGCGGTCCATACGGTAGGAGAGCGCATCTATTTTGGTGCCGATCGCTGACATGCCCTCTTGCAGCCCCTTCTCCATAGTTGTAAGCATGTCCTTGATTTCTGCGCAGAGGGAGCTCCCCGGTTCTCCGCCACGTAATGGCGTCGCCTCCGCTCTCGGCTCCGGGTCTTTTTGCCGACGCTGGTCAAAGGAGAGTTTGGACTGGGTTCTGTCTCCCTTCCCCATGGCCGCACCGGGGGAGGGGGGGGCAGGGATCCCCCGTGTACCGGAGTCGTCGGCGGGCACCTGTGCCCTGATCGGCCGCTTCGCTGGTCGCTTCCGTACTTGCTTCAGCTCGGTCTCAGTACAGCCCTGGACCCCACAGTTCTAAGACGCAGTTTCTCGCCTTTGCTCCCTCAGGTCCCACGCGCGTGGGGAGTCGCCTTGCCACTCGTAAAGTTGTTGGTTCAAGAGAGGGTAGGGGGTGTGGTGGCAAAGGAGGGCAGCCGATGTCACTCAGTGTAAGGTCCCACTAAGGCTCCCACGCATAGTCAGGGGGACAGGGGCAGCCTCCAGGTGCTTCTCTGTGCGTCCGCTTGGTGCAGTGGGAGGCGCAGTGGCAGCCGGGCCAGGGAGTATGCCGGGTCTGGGTTGTTCCCGCCACTCCAGGGGGTGTCTCAGGGTCGTCTCCCACAGCGCCAGTGCCCCCACCCAGTGCGCGATGGCCAGCCCCAGGCGCAACTTTCAGTCTCACACCACTCACAGTTAGTGGGCCTTCGACCCCACCAGCAATCGTTTCTAGGCGCCTCCAGGCCTCGAGTACATGCAGCAATTCCGGGCCACAATGTGGGGGGTCGCGGGGGTCCGCGGGCTTCTAGCAGGCCTCAGCCCTCGTCTCCCGCAACGAGGTGGAGCCGATTGTGGGCGGGTGCGACGACAGCGGCAGGTAGTCCAATGCTCCGGAGCCCCCGGGCGCTGGTCCCGCCCGCACCCGCACGCAGGGCGACGTAGGGCGGCTCGCCCCGCAGGAGAGCTCGGGGATTCCGGCCTGGTCCGGCACTTCGAGGAGGGGCTCACTGGCGTCGCAGTGCAGGGGCGATTTGGGCCAAAATTCGCACCGGAGTCTGGGCGGGGGGATCCGAGTGTACCCCCGAGATTTTATCTCGCAGCCTTGCCGGGAAAAGGATAGTTTGGCGGATTTTGTTAAGGCGATGGTGCGGAGCTTCGCGCTTATGCGTCCGCCATTGACGCTGGCTAGCTCCGTCCAGCATTTTGAGACTAATCCATATTGATTTGTTTCTGAACATATATTTAAACTCACAAAACACAGATCAAAGAGTCGAGTGGATTAATGTGTGGCCACATTGGTTACACTGTACTGAAATGATAATTAGTGATTAGATTCCTTTCATTGCTCACTCTACTAAAACAACCTGTCCCCTCTGTATAGAAATGTGTATATTTGCCTACACTTTACCAAATTGGTAGCATTATAAGATAGTTAGTGAAGTGAAGGGAATTAGAACTTAACCTAGAAAATCCAGATCCCAACATTAGTTTCCCTGGGCCAGAATCCAGGATTCGAGGCGTGGAGAACAGACGGCGTTCCAGTGGTGTGCGTTGAAAACAATAGCAGAAGGAGGAGTGAGTATTAGTAGGAATGCTAAGCTTCTGGTTACCGATACTGTGGCATGGCGTATACAGCGTACTCGCTGTCCCGGATATCTACACTCGATATCTGATTCTCGGGCTGGAATAGGGTGCTTTGAACTTCAGTGCGCTGTTCACACACAGCTCATTCACGGACTCATAGCCGCACTCCTTTTCCTGCATGGGGTATTTGCACTCACTCTGAAGCCTTTATAGCCGGCTCCATTTAGAGGTCCCTACTCAGGACTGTTAACATTTTATGAATTTCGACTTCCCTTCGCCAGCCGGGATGGAAGTACAACCGGCAGAGAGACTTTCATCTCACCTTGTTTTGCCAGACTCCCTGAAGAAGTAGTGGGGTACCTCCCCAGATGAAACACGTGTTGGCTGGGCAACCGTCTGGAATAAAAGAAAAAGAACAAATACAATTCCTGATTATTCATCTTTAAAGTCACTTTATCCATGTGATGTTGTGCTTTCAGTCTATGACCAGATACGATACAGAGAACTGACTTGTAGATACTGTCTACGTGTGCACAGGCTTGTTGCTGTTTTGCATGACCTTGGGTCAATTATTCAGGGGGTTTAGGGTTATCCCCCACCTGTGGCACCGTCCTACATGGATCAAAGAATACAACATGCTCACTCAATGTTGGCGCCACTGCCTACCACATATGCTCAAACCCTTTTCTTTTGTGTGTAAAATTGTTATTTGTTGATTTATTAAATAGAAGTGAATGAGAGAGAGTGTGGGAAAGACTGTGAAGGAGGGTGAACTGCTGTGAGGAGTGAGGGTGACAGCAAGGTATTCCGCACTAGGTCGGTTGGCGTAACGATGCGCTGGGATTTGTTGGAATGGTCCTGTGGATGTTGGCCTGTTATTAGTTATCAGATTATTCGAGAACCTACATTTTATTTAATTTGGATTGAGCTAAAATTGTTGAAATAAGAGATTGAAAATTAGATTTTTGAAGCAAGAAGCGATATGATATGAGGAGATGTAGGGGTGCCTACTAGAATTGGTGAGGAAGCGCCACTGGAGGCCACGTCAGTGCATTTATGGCGACAAAAGTAGGGCTACATACTATTATTTGACTTACAAATTGGAATAGGATCACAGAGAAAGAAGGTGCATTGATGTTTCCCCACTAGTCATGGAACCATTATATCCGCTCTATAGGTGGATTTGGTTGGTGTGCTCAAATTGAAGACTGCATTGGATACAAGGATAAGTGGATGCTTAGAACTTTATTGAATAGTCTCTTATAAACCAGGTGAACTCTTGTTCATGAGTAAAGATGTCACTAGAAAAGCTAGAGAGGCACATGAGAAGTTATCTGAATTAGCTAATACATAGGATGTTGATATGGAATGGACTAAAGCATTGCAGAAATCAACAGACTTGCATTTAGTGACCACGATATAGAGAATCTTAGGATACCAGGATTGAAACACACAAATTCAAGAGCTCATACTATGCATTCGAGATTGGGGCACATTAGATGGATGGGAAGAGAGCTGAGCTAAGAGGAAAGCTTCTGAGAGAATAACAGGACAATCTCCTCCTGGATGAGAAAAAGGAGTGGGTTTCCAAGCTTTTTTCTTTATGAGAAGTACAGAGTGGAGGGTAAGTACATGTACCATAAAGAAGAGGTGATCATGTGGTCTTTACAAATGATTTCCAGTGATTGAGAGAGAAACCTGTAGAGTTGTTCAAGCAGGTTGATCGATTTGTGAAAAATGTGGATTGACCTGAACACATTGTTTGAAATTGTGGTCCCTAGTGATTTATGGTCTGTATGCAAGATAGCTATAGATTGGCCTGAGGGCGAGCCTGAAAGAGATCCAGTGACACATTGTCTGGCACCCATAGTGATGAAAAAGTACTAGCAGGTGATTACATAGTTTAGTTGAAAGCCAAGTTGCTGCAACAGGATATTGATTTGGTAAAAATGTACAGGAGGACCCAAGAACCTAAATAATCGATTCATACTTACAGGGCCAGACTGAGAACCGAAACCGGCCCTGGCAAACTGCCCGGCCGGTCCCACATTGGGCTGCAGCCAAGCTGTATGCTTGGGCCGGTTTCGGACGATTGTTTTACAGGGGGCATAAATTGCCGGGCCCCAGTAACAAAAACTCTAGGGAGCCAAAACCGGCCCCCACCCTGACGACCCACTGGTAAAACGCCCGGTGCCCGCTACGGCTAGTTGGGCCCTGCATGCTTTCCATTACAGATTATTGCAGGCTTTTAAGAAGCATAGTGGGATGGATTCTTTGGAGCCTAAAGATATGGATCAATTTGTGTCTAGATTTGTGACTGGATTGAGACCTGAGATTAGTATGATGATACAGCAGCATTTCATTTGTTGGCAGAACAAGTCTGTCAACGAGATTATGCGATATGCAAAGTAATGCTGTGACGAAATTGAAATATAACACAAAAGGTTGAAAGAGAAATTGGTGGTAGCACAGATAAAGCAGTTCAGAGAGGTCAAGGACAGCCTTATGTAGGGAATATTAACTCTGCAGGACGTCCACCAGTCTGGGACTTCAGTGCAACAAGGAAGAGGAAGCGTGCTTTTTAAAATAACATATTACAAACATTGACCGAGAACTAATAACACTTTAAGCTCTTTGTGAATTAAATTAGATGTGTAGAATCCGACTGGACAAAGGCCTTGGACTGGAGGTATTACACCATGAATGCAAGTCTTAATTTATGAATGCCTGAATACTGCATTTAAGAGGATAAAGTCGATCAGCTGTCATTTTTCATTTTCCATGAGCTGTACATGGTTTTTTGTAACATATCCAATTTAAGGTAGAAACAAGATTATTTATCATCAAAATGGTTTGCAGTAATTATGTTGTTGTATTAAAAAGATCGTAGTTAAGAATGTTGAGATCAATGTTTGAGTACTGCAAATGTTTTTATTTTAAACGCCATATTAGCCACAAACAAAAAAAACGCAGTCAGTAGAATTTAATTCGCACATTAAACAAGACATAAAAGGTTAAGCATTGGATATTAGCACTTTTACACATTAAACATACAAGTAATCTGTGCAAATAATAAAATTGCAAAGCAAATTAAACAACATCCAGAACTGCAAAAAAATATAACTTGATGAAGTCAATAATGGATTGCTTTTTTGTTTTTTTCTGGTTTGTCGAATAAAGCTTTATTTTAAATGAGCGCACCATTTCACTCTTTTCCAATTAGCTGCTTCTGTCAGTGACAGGATTGGACATCCTTTTATAGCGTTTGAATTGTGAGGTAACACTGTTCGGAAAATAGTAATGATTTGTTATTCTAATAGTGTTTGGCTGTATGGTACATCTATTTATGCTCCCCTATTATTTTTTTACTGTTAGAACTGTATAATGGCAGGTGCAGTTCTTCTATATGTCTCACATCTGGTACTGTCTGCATTTCTTTTTAACTAGAAGGTTATATCTTTGGCTCATGCACCATTGATACTGGGGTTAGTTACAGCTTTGCTACAGAGAGCAGCGCCCAGCACCGGTCTGCCTCTGGGAAGCAGAAACACAGGACTCCAAAGGTCAGATATTTATGGCGCATACATGACGTTTGTGTCACAAAATGAATTTCCAGGGTGTTTGACAGTATTTATTTCTACGCTGCAGACACTCGGTGAAATGAAGTAACGCGGTAGTGTTGGTTTTTATGGCAGCTACACAAAAGCCTTTGTTATTTTTAAATAGGTATCAACAGGAAGGCTAAAGTATCTAAAATGGTAACTTTAATGAGCCAACCACCAATGAGCATTTCGAAACGAAGGTCAAAGATTTTAAGCCAGTTAATGGTGTAATAGTTCAATCGCAGTCCATGTAGGAGGAGACCTTCTTACCACTGTGGATGTAACAAGGAGAGTTCACTCAGATACTCAAACAGGCCATAGCTGCAAACTTTACATTACTGGAACACGGCTGCCATCTTGTATGTGTGAAACGAGGATGACGTCTCCGACGGTAAACCACTATAGACTCTTTGAAATCCTGTGTACAGCTATTACACCATGGATCCTGTCCCAGCAGGCCCAGCGGTCTGCAGGAAGACCGCTCATTGGAAGGCTGACAGGAAGTACTATGGCAAGGCTAGAGTGGGTTTTAGCAGTTTGTTGTAAGGACAATGGTCTTCCTGGGCCAATAAGAACAACAACGTTTTCATTCAGATTCAGTGATAAGTTATGACACTTGGAGAAACATTTAGTCAGTTCCTGGCTGCTGAGACACTACAGGAGAATATGACAACTTATTATATGAATTACCATGTGTGCAGCTGAGAGTTACTCACCTTGGTCAACTCGCTTACCAGTGTCCAAATATTATTTAACATACATGTAACCTCACTCACTGAAAATAGTTTCATGTACTAATGAGTGGGACTCTCCACATAATACAATAATTGTATTTTTCTAATTATTAACTTTATTCGAGTAATTATACTTAAATGTGAAACTCATTATTCATTCATATATTTATAAATGCATAAATGTATAGGTCAATACATAAAGAAACAAACAGTTGGTGAGTGGTAACTACGGTTGGTACTAGGCATCCTCGAAGGCTAATGCATTATGGGGAGCTGCGCCTGGAATGAACTGTCCATACCCACAGCCTTCATGTTTTCCAGAGATGAGGAGGAGGCGCTAGAAAAAGACTTACAACAAGGTCTCACTCTGTAGTGTAGTATCAGAGAGTGAGTGCTTGGATAGTATCTGTAAACATTTCCAAAGACGTTAGGGGGCAGTGGCGTCTCAGAAATCAGACTTAGGTGTTTACTTATTTACTCTGGTAGCACAACTCCTCTCTTGGTTACAAGGTCAACACTATGGCCCCAATTAGGGCCGTCTGAGAAAAGGGTGAGATATTTATCCTAACCGATATATTATGAATACTATTAGGATCCTAATATATAGGGTGCAATAAATAGCCCCCAATTGCGACAAATTCCCTGGAAATGGGGTGGAATATGGAGATTTGCAGCAACATAATCTGCTCATATCACAATTACTCTAGCCGATGGTAATCAGGGCCCAAATCTGTGTCCACATTCATGGTTCCACAAGGGAAGAGATCCCGAGACCCTTTGTCTTCACTCCATCTTACACCATTTTACCACCACTTACTGCGATTGCAACTAAGAAGGAGAAGATTGCATATTCCATTCATGAGTGGATAGCGGCATGTTTTGAGGCACCAAAATGCAGCGAAGCTGTTGTGTAGTTCCTAATAATACATAGGATCTGCGAGTTTAGATAACATAAATTAAGGGATTGAAGTGCAGACTGATACCAGACACCCCCGAAGGATTTGTCAGACTTTAGGCCAGCTAGCTCAGAGTGCCACCATAAGCTCCCTAAACATGCCATGGAGCTAATAGTTTCTGACAACTATCGATCATGACAACTCTTAATCCTTCAGGAATCGTGGTAACTGTACATCACTTTTCACTCGGTCAAACGTGCTGTGGCGCTGGAGGAGGATAGAATGGGATACGGTGTCAAAGGCAGCGCTCAGGTCTAATAAAACAAGCGCTGCCATTTGACCTGAATCTAGCCTTTGACCGGTGACTTTTGAGTGGCGTTATTATACAGAAGATGGTAATCCATATTTTGCTAACCTTATAGTAAGGGCATTTCTGCAATTTTCTGAAATGTTAAGAGCTCCTTAAAGCTCTGCTTCATCTGCCCCTGCACCACTCATACCAGCGTCTCCATTTAGTGACATTATGAGAGGAAGTATTTATGAAAAAGAGATAAGGGTTATTCACAATGTAGAGTACTATAATCCTTCAAGCTTGAAGAAACCTACAGCCAATATATAAGATATACCTACTCAACTGTGGCAGATTTTTCCCTTCCCACCCCAGATGTAAGTAGTGGTCTCTGAGAAGGCACAACTGAACTACTCAGATTAGACTGTTAATTAAGAACCAAATCAACCTTGGTGGCGCCATATTGTGTACTTCCTAATAATACATATGATCTTCGCATTTAGATAATATAAACTAAGTCATTGGTGTCCACCCTGATTTCAGACACCCCGAAGGATATGTTAGCTTTTAGACCAGCTAGCTGACAGTGCCACCATATGCTCACTAACCTTATCAAGGAGCAAACAGTTTCTGACAACTATCGAACATGACAACCCTTAATCCTTCAGGGATCGTGGAAACAGTACAGCACTTTTCACTCAGTGAAACGTGATCACTTAGTCTCAGAGAGGTACACAGAATACACAATGGGAACATCTTCAATCAGCATTTATTGAACCAGCATAATTCTAGTCTAAAACATGTTTGCTGTGACAATCATTAGACAGAAACAGATATATAAAATTACAAGCACTGACAGTGTATAAAAGGTAGAATCCTACTATGGTGCTAAAACAGTAAATATATGCAGGCATATCGATACATGGCAGTAATCGAGCCTACTCCTGTGATGCAAACCCTATCTAAATGTACCTAAGTGTACCTAGAATGTATGTGGGTGTAAAGCCAAGAATCCCCAGGAAAGAGCCAACCCCATTACCTGATGGGGGAGAACAAAGTACCCTGTCTTGGTCTCAAGTCACAAGGGATGTCAGACCACTGCGTGCTGGAGTTTCTGCATGCAGGGACTTCAGCAACAAATGAGGCTAGTTTTCAAAGAAAACCACACAACATCTAAGAATGCCATCATCAACATTGGAATACGATGGGGACACTGTAACACGTGGGTCTTTAAGGAGCCAGTAGTACATCAACATCCGGTGGCTCAACCGATGGAAGGGTCAGACATACGTCCACCTTGCACTTGTATCCACAGAATAGGCAGCGGTTACAGGCAAGATGCAGTCAACCAGACTGATCTGAACGAAAGGAACAAATGCTCACTTAGCTCCCAAAGTCAAGGTGCACTCACATGAAGTACCATACATTCGCGGCAACGTCGCACCAGAAGGTCTTTTTCCTTCTCTTTGGGAACTGGGTTGTCCATTGCGTAGTAGAAAAATTAAAACAAGTATACCCACTGTAAGTAGTAGGACCAGTGGAAGCCCTCCAAATTCGCTTTCCAATACGGAGTGTATAAATGATGGAATAACTCCTAAGATTATCTCAAAGGTGCTCAATAGTCCAGGACCTATGCTCTTAAATAGCTGCACTATCCTACTTGTATCAGACATGTTAAAGATACGATGTACCATTTCTCCAAAATGGAGCAGGAAGTTTGTTGACTTTAGTGCCAGTATCTCAGCCGAAGACCTTGCAACCTGGAGATCAAAAGTCTCTTGGGCTTTCTGTGACAGCATGGCTTTAAGTCTGCTCAAAGGATTAAACCGTATACGGGAAACATGGAATGAGGGCCCTAGTGTTGCCTTCCTAACTGTGTGGGTTGGTGGAAACTAACCCTGGGCGTAGTTCGCGGAGTCGGACTCCGCGGAGCTACGCGAAGACGTAGTTGCACTCCGCGAACTACGCGTAGCTCCGCAAGCATGCGGAGTTGCTTGCTGGGCCCGTTCGCGCGCCGTTTTTCGTCTTCGGGAGCGCGGTGCGCGTGTTCGGGGCGTTGCCTGCATGCTCGGGATGGCTAGCGCGCTAAATTACCACAGAGGTTTGTCCCGCCTGCTTGCGTTCCCTTATTTCCTGTTCCGGGTCACAATTAACGTGGTCGCGTTGTGCAAGACATGTTCGGGAACTCATTTTCTCGTTCGCACTACAAAAGTGCGTGATCGCGCTAAATATCGCGCGAACCTACCCATGCGGTCGCGATGGGCGCAGCCATCTTGTGGATCACACACTCTGGCTATGGTTTTGGGCCTACTTTTGCATCCTGTTAAAATCCCTTTAATCCTTGTCTTTTTACCCACTTTTTCTAACTTTCTTTAGTTATTACCTATTTCTCTCTGTGCCTAGGTTTATATTTTTCATTTTATTTCTACTTTTACAACTTTTCTATTGCTTTTTACTTCCTTCTTGTTCTTTTACCTTGCTTCTTCTTTCCCCTACCTTTTTGTCTTGAACTTTTAGTTTTCTTCTACCCTCCACCCAGAACCATGGTCAAGGGCGCCAGCAGCAGCGGCGGCTCAAAGGGCAAGGCGCCAGTGCCCCAAAAAACTAGGCTGCCTTGCGGCAGAATGCGCCCCCAAGGGGTGAGGCCCCGCCAACTTTTTGGGGAGGAGGAGGTGGCTGCCCTTGGTTTTTTTATCCAGCGCTACCTCCCCTTGATGTTGGCAGCAGGTGGCAGGCCCGGCTCCGGCTACCAGCATATTGAGGAGCGTCTCCGGCGGTGGGTGAAGGTGCGCCGGGCAGTCTTCCGCTGCTCCGGTATCCGGCGTACCCACCACCAGCTGACCCACCGTTGGGCAGACATTTTGGACCGGGAGCAGGACCTGTTGGACCTGCTTGGCGTTTATTGGTGTGAGATTTTCTTTATTGTAGAGAACTGAAGTTAGATAATGCTATTAATAGAGTCTTGTCCTTCCTTTGTCCGTCAGTGAAATAGCCGTTGATGGATAATTGTACGTGTTTGCAATGCATATTGTATCTTTTTTTCACGGCCTTCTCTTCTGCATGAATAATACTCCTCTGGCAATGAATGCAAAAGTTACTTTGTTCTTCTTACCTCAGCCAGGGCCGGATTTAGGCATGTTCAAGCTGTGCAACTGCACAGGGCCACCAAACGCCAATATATATCCTTAATTTAATAATCCTCAGAGGATGGATACATATTTGCGTGGCGGCCCCAGGCAGGGGTTTGGTGCCTCCGGCTCTGTTCCACTTCCAAACACCCTGACTCCCCCCTCTTCACTGGCCTCCGTGCTCCGCCCCGACCTCCTCTTCCGGGCCCCCCACCTACGCTCCCTGGCCAGGAGTCCAGGACCACCATGAGCCTATAGCCGCCCCTGCCTCAGCCCTCCATAGAACTGATGTAGTTTGTTTATTGAGTGGGTAGGGCAGCAGTAGCATTCAGTCAGTAGCAAAACAAAATATGATGCCATGAACGTACAATTTCGTGTTAGTTAGTATGCACAAAGTTAAGCTTGTCTCCTCCTTGCGATCTATGTATTTTGCTGGCAAAAAATGAAAAAGAAATGGCTACTTACATTCTTGAATCTGTGGTGTTGTTCAGGTCTTACTGCCTCTGTGTTACTTAGTAATCTGCAATCAGAATGTTTATGGAACATTTGATTTGTTTTCACCAAGTACACTAGTCAGTGAATCATGCAAGGCAGTAGTCATTTGGTAGACCAATGTTTGTTTCTTTTAATGTTGTAGCAGTGGTTTTTGAAATGCTTGCTGTCTATGTTTCACAGCACTCAATGTTTTCTCTTTCTTTATTATTTCTTACATGAACCACAGAACCCAGGGGCAAGCAGAAGGCTGGGACCGAGTCGGCGGGTGAACGTGATTGTGAACCACAGGCACAGAGCTCCTCTACTGAGGATCCTGCTGCTGTCCCTAGTAAGTCCAACAGTGTTTTCTTTTGGAACAATGATATTTCCCTAACTTTCTAACGGAGCTTTTTTTCCAACCGATTAATGACATTTCACCTAACTGTTTAGTTAAGGTATCAATCTTTTCAAAAAATCTGTGATCGAATAGCGGAAGGCACAGGGTCCACTCCTGTCTTATGCTTTTTCCTCTGTAATGTCTCTTCTTTGGCAATTGACACCAACCAAGTATGCATGCAGATATTGGTCTACTATTTTGTAAGCGTTAGTAATGAATACCACTACTACTCTTGCGGGTATTCTTCTATGCAGTGACATACATAACTATGTATGCACCCCAAAATTAGATGTTGTTGTTGATAGGCAGGTTGGACCTTACTTACTTACAGTCTTACACCTCAGTCACAGAACTCAGAGGAACCCACAATTCAATGAACAACAACCTATATGGGCTCAGTCATTGGTCAATTATTCAATTACCCCTTTCCTGAACCCCAATATGAAGATGCCAAATGCTTTTTTTATTACACAATCCATAACCTAAGT
The DNA here is from genome assembly GCF_964263255.1 of Lissotriton vulgaris. Classification (NCBI taxonomy): domain Eukaryota; kingdom Metazoa; phylum Chordata; class Amphibia; order Caudata; family Salamandridae; genus Lissotriton; species Lissotriton vulgaris. The sequence goes on from NC_141696.1 coordinate 101,870,074, forward strand.
AACCCCCTTTTTCTCACTCTCTCGTGTAAGTCTACAAGACAACAGACACTGAAAATATACTTCCGAGTCAATGTGGTACTTCAAAACCTTTATTTTGTTAGAAGTAACTAAGTAAGTAACATCAATGTTTTTAAGTTGTTCTGTCAAATACGTCAAGGGCAGGGCCACCAGAAGAAATCCAGAGTTAAAAAAGGCTCAATAAAAAGTATCATACATTTGTACAGCTACCAGTGCACGATAGGGAAATGTGGGAAATGTCCGAGACCCCTCACCATTGAACGTATACTGGTTGCATATGCCTCTTGTTGGTAAGCTCTGCAAATCTTTGCTTCGTAGAAGTAAATCTTCTCATCTGCCGAAAGATAATGACAAAAGTGGTGCACGTTAGACAGTATGAAAACATTACATACATTTATTCAACTTTTTAGCTGTCATGCAAAAAAGAAGGTGTAACCTGAGGCTGTAAGGAAACTGGACTCCACAATCCACATTCAAAAAGTAAATACGGGCCTCTATTTTCCAAACTCTTCAGGTGTATGCTTTGAACTATCATGTGGCCTCAAAGGCGTCTCCTCGTACTGCGCAACAAGCTGTGAGGTAGCATGCGCAAAACTGTAGACATGTCATTGATGTACAAAGTAAACTGGTTAGGTTACATGGTTCAGTCTAACTTTCCAAGGACTAGAGTACCAGTATAGATGAGATGAGCTTGGGTACCATACCATACCAAATAAATGCTGATATGTGTAGTGTGTTACTTACTCTGTGTCAGGATATGCTCCACGGGATCCGGATGGTGAATAGAAGGCCCACCTCCAAACGTCACAAACACTCTGATATACAAATATCAACAGAGGATTTGAGCCATTAGGCGAGGGGTAATTGTCAAAATAATAAACAGGGAAGGGAAGGAAGGGGTCAGCTGGGAAGGGATGTACCTGAAACGACAGAGCATACACAGGTAAGAACACCATACACTCAACACATCAAATAAACCACTAATTCCTCTGCAACTCAGTACCTGTGAGAACAAACATAAACTCGGCAATTGGGTGGTCTTGGATTCCCCTCTAAGGATATAGGCTTGGGCCCTAATGGAAACAGGCATAAGTTAAGAAAAACATCACCAGCATAAACTCATACATATGAATACATCAAAAGCTCCTATATACCTTGGCGGAAACACAAGCTATCCATAACAAGGAGTTCTGGGTGAAGGTTTGATAAAGGAACAACTGAACACCAAAGAAAATAATAAGGAGAAGCTGTTGTTGTTAGCCACACAGACACGGTAATGCGTGGGAAGCAAGAACCACAGCACTCCGCTCTGCGAGTAAATGCACTCCAGCCTCTGTTAGGAACACAGGTACTTGAATGTAACGTTTAAGAATTATTGCAGGTAATATGAATGATATGGTATACTGTGATACTGAGTCAGCTCACTCGATATGTATTCAAGTGTTCGAGCCACGGTAACACGCAGTGAACCACCGCCGTGCTCCGCAAGCTTCTCTAATAGTTATAGAGCATAGAAAACACAAGCGCTTGTTCTGGCTACACGGAGCAGCTGCTACCACCGTGCACCACCTACTCGAAGTAGAAAATGAAAGAAACCGAATAAGAGACGGCAGCGTGTAGCTCCTCACACTACCACGCTCCGCTCTAATGTTCATATGCCACCACGGGCAATAACCAAGAGCTCAGCGTTTATCCCACGGAGGCGAACCTGCTCCTCCGCGCCCCACAGTTAACAATGCTGAAGCAAAACAAACAAGCGCCGCAGTTCCGTCACTGCGCGCTGGAAATCACGGCAACGCGTGGGAGCCCCCACAGCGCTCCGCTCAATGGCGGTCACAACAAGGCGGGGAACCGCTCCTACCTGGAGGAAGAGTAACAACGAACACAGAACCTCCCTGCTGAAACACGTATTCCCCGACTCCTTCTCCCTCCGCTCAATCCAAGCAACAAAGCGGAATAACACGCAACAGGATGCGTGTCACAGGAACTCAAATAGGCTAACCGAGGATTCTGGGTAATGTAGTTCGCTAAGCGCCCGTCTTATTTACTGCACATTGTCAACTCCCAAACACAGTAAGGCAGGCGCAAGTATGATTTCTGACACTCTGCTGTACTAGGCAATGTGGACTACTAGTGATTACGTTGTACTTAACTGTTTTGCAGAACTCCGTTCTTGGTGAACAAGTACAATGGGGGCTGTGCATCCATCTAAAAAGGTGTACTTAATTACTTATTTTTATTTTTGCAGAACCGGTACCATCCACCAGTGCCGACGGGGGCAGCGGCGCTGCAACGCCGTCAGCAGAAGCGATCCCGGAGGGGAATGGAGGACCACCAGAGGCACCTACAGCAGCACCGGCAGCAGCGGGGGAGGAGACAACAACGGTGGGCGATGGTAAGTTACATTCAATAGTGATCCGCATTACTTGGTGGGTGGGGAAAACTTCCTCACTGTACTCTGATATTTATAGTGAACTTGAAGTTCTACTGGACAATATATGACGCCACTGTTCTCATTACCAAGCTTAGCAAAAGCATTACCACCGGCCAGAATTGATAAAATTAGTTATACATGCCTCTTCTATGTGACTACAACTCAGCTGTGAAAGGTTGGTGGCAGACTAAAAAAGTCTTATCCACAACATTACATGACCGCGATGGATTAACATGAGATTGATTTTAAGTATGATGAAAGGTGCAAGGAAAAAGCTCTAATCATATAATATAGAAGGATACTTTGGAATCAGCAATGCAGGTGTTTGAGAGCAGTTGGATGCGTGGGTTGTTGTGGAAGCATAGAAAGTGGAAAGCACAGCTGCCTGCGTGGGTGGGAGACACATCCAATATTGGTGGTTAGTGGATAGTGGATACTAGTGTTGGCAGCGGTGTTTTGGTTAAACACAAAGGCAAGGGAAGGAGGGGACGACTGGATGCATTCCGGGTCGTTGCTGGCGAAACACAAACCACCTAACGTTTGTTGGCGATATAAAGAATGATAGTCTCTAGAGTAGACATTTATTAGTACTAGCTGGCCACTGTTAATTTAATGTTAGTTTGAGACTGTCACTTTTCCCGGAAGCACAGAGTATATGATATAAAAGAACGAGATATGAAAAAGACAGGTGTTCGTATGTGACCGTTCAAGTACACCCATACTATGTTACTAGGGCAGGCATAATGCCGTGCCAAAAAGGCAGACAAATGAAGTATATAAGGCGTAGAATGTTCAAGATAGATAAAACAACATTTTAGGTACTCAACTTGCTTGCTATTGCTACTGTACTGTGCCGCCCACTATGTGTTGGATCCTTTTTGCGTTCTTTATTTGCTGGGATTTTTGATTACAACAATTCTGTCTCTTTCTTTATAGTTACTCCTTCTAAACCAACGAGGAAGGAGCTGGCAGTCCGGGCCCGTCAGCGGAAACTGCAGGCCATCGTTGAGGCCTACCGCCGGCTGGTGGCTCAGGCCGAGGAGGAGGAGGAGGAGGCGGCGGCAGCAGCTGCTGCCTCTTCCAATGCCCCGGCCCCCAAGCCTGCAGGAGTACGTCGGCGTGCTCAGGCAGCCGCCCGCCGCCAGATTTTCACCGCATCGTCCACCCCCCCACAACAACATGGCTGCCAATGTAGGTGCCGCCAGTTCCAGCGAAAAATTCTCCTCCGGGTAGCCAGGCTGGAGGCTCAAAGCAGTCAGACTAAAAAACAGATAGAGGAGCGTGTAAAGATCCTGGTGGATCAACACTTAAAAGCCCGCCGGCTATGAGATTGACCCTGTTTGCCCCTTTTTCAATCCTTTTGTTGGTGGGTGGGAATTGGGTGTTGGGTTTTTACTTTTTTTTTACATGACATTGAGCGTGGGAATTTGGTTGGGGTTAGGGGAGGCGGGTAGGGGGACAGCTTGGTGTAGGATTTATATATATTTTATTTTTGTATCATCTTTAGTTATATATTACATTATGTTAAAATAAACGAGACACAAAGTTATGTTAAAAAGAAAACATTTGAAGTTCATTTGCGTTTCTTGTGGGGTTGGAGGGGGGAGTGTTTCACCAAATAATGTACGTTGTGCAACCTCGCAAGGTTTAATTTGGCCATGCAGGTCGGCGGACAGTGCTTTTTAATAATTAAATATATTGCCCACATCTTTCTTTAACATGCAAACAGATAGATGCAGTAAACCCTCACCGAGTTATATTTGTAGTATTAGAAGAACGACCAGTCTGTCTTGCGTTATACCTCACTGCAAACTTATCTTACCTGTGATTGCTGATGAGATGATGATGATTTATCATGAAGTGTGGCACTGCAAGGGCTGCATTTGATTTCCAAGACAATGGCGAAGAATCTGTGGTTCAGAATCAGAACTTCTGTGATAGTAGTAGACAGACCCTGCCAGTAGCGACAAAAAGAAAGAGACAGTCATTTGCGTGACAGACAATGTGGGGGTAGTATAAGTAAGTACAGTACATTGCATGGGTGACCCAATATTGCAACTGCTAAACTGAAACAAAACAATGGTTTTGGGGACTGGAAACAAAGTGCAAGAGAAGATAAGAAGTTCAACTTTACTTGTAGTACTCACGGCAACATCAAACTTTTCTAAATCATAATGCTTTACACTTTAAACCCAAAAAATTACGCCAATTCATTAGATGCATTCGTTGTTTGATGTTAATGGTAAATTATTTGGCGTTATACACAGAGCTTGAGTTGGGAAGCCGCAGAAGATCCTGGCCATGCCTTGTTGACATTTCACTATTGTTGCTTTGACCACATCTGCCCCAGCAAGCGCGTGATCAAATTGTTGGTGTATATTTAATGTAAGAAACATCACACCTCAATGTAACCACGCATCCCGGGGGAAGAGGGTTAGGGATTGTTTAATGGATGGGTACGGGTGTTTTGGGAAAGGTTTGAGAAAGAAAAACAGTACGCATGGAGATTGGAGACAACAAAAGCAAAACAATGAAGACGATGATTTATGATGTTGATCAGCTAGCTAATGATTGTAAGCAATGGACGTAAGAAAAGGACACGCTGAATATGATTCTTGGTTTCCCGCAATCCAATTGCTTGATGATGAGGATCTGTGGTAAGGATGAGAGTTGATGCTCATACTATAAAGCAGTGGGTGAACCGTGAAAGATGTCCAGCCTGAAAAAGAAAAGGCAAATACAAAAGAATGTGAATGACCTAAACAAATTGTAATACAGTGAAGATAAAAAAACAATACAAAACAAGAGGAGTAGTCATATGAGAGGACTTTCAGACTGAGGCGGCTTGGATACAATTTGTATAAGTCTACTAGTTGCATATCATTTTTAATGTAGAAGTACAAAAAAAGACAGGAGCAAGCACACAACAACAGGCCCACGACGACACAGGTTTGGCCGTTATACAAACTGCATTTCCCTAAAAATTTCAGACCCACAGAAAGGTGAATGAAATTGAAAAAGCAACCTAGCATTTACAAAATTAATCAACAAAATCAATGCGTCATTCTCAGTCATCAATCATACCACTATTGTACTCTACCACAGCACTGTGCACAAACATGTAGTAGCCTGGGTCTACTGTGCTGTGACTCTTATTTGTATTTTATTTATTACCTTGTATTCCACTCCAAGAAACATCGTGCATCAATCAGCTCAGATCCAACCGCCGGACAGCAAAGATAAATTAAGTCCTGACTGCATCTGTAGTAGTAGGAACACAAGTGCGTAAATAATTTCTATTATTAGTAAATAACATGGAAGAATTGGCTATCACGTGAGTCTGAACTGAAGTTACTAATATACTTCAACTCCATGCACATTAGCTCAGAGTCAGCCAAAAAATACATCCCATGCAATGCATGGCATTCATTTTTATACCTGTTTTGCTCTTCTTCTATTTCACTGTCAGAAGATTGATCACAGATGCTGCCGAGCCTTTGTAATGCGAGTCATCACAACAAGTTGACTTCAGTTGTGGATGCCTGCTCAAGTTTCTTTTGACACAGAAGAGTCGTCTCTGAATGCCTGCAGACAGAGGTGGTAGCCTTAACAGTAAGACTCAGCAAGGCAGTTATTATGAGTTGCAGATTTCAAATGAAATAGAGGATGGCTGTAGTCATGTACGGTTCACTTATTATGGAGGGACTGTTAGAGGCTACATTATTGTTATTGTACTATACTCCATCTACAACATCAAATGTATGGCTGCCAAGATGGAATTGTATTGACTTGAGTGGGAGTCAAGAAGATGCAGCAAGACTCTGAGGAGTGCAGTCAACATGGAACATAAATGCACAGGCGTGCAACTCCAGGAGGTAACTAAAAAAGATACAGCGAAAATAAAATGCACAGGTGTGCAACTCCAGTAGGTACATTAAAAGAATGAGTGGTGGGGATGGATTTGGTTGAGCTTTTTATTTTAAGATTAGCAGTTATGCACCAGAAAGTCATTTTTAATAAGAAAATAAATAACACAAATAAAAGAAGGGAAAAAGTCACAATTTAACAGCCTATTGGTCAGGGAAGAGGTGCTCGTCCTCAAACTCTGCGGGTCCGGACAGCAGTAGGTCATGTAACCCAGCAGTGATAAATTCTTCGGGCTCGCTTTCTTCATCCTGCTCTGATTCACGTACAGTATAGTCTGGTGGTATGAAGTGTTGATTCATTTTTATCATTGTCAGCCTCTCGACGCTTTTGGGGGAGAGACTGGTCCTTTTCGATGTCACAATGGCACCAGCAGCACTGAAAACCCGCTCAGAGGCGACACTGGCTACAGGACAAGCCAAATACTTTATCGCCAGCCTGCTCAGCACTGGCCACTGTCTCCTTCTTTCATACCAATAGACCAATGGGCTTTGCTCCATGAACACCTCTGTTGTGTCATCCAGATAGGCCTGAACCATCCGCTCAGTGTTCAATGGTGCTCGGCTTTGCTGCTCCTCTTTCCCCTTTGCAACAGCAACGGACTTACCCATTCCCTTCTGTAGAAAAAAAGCAGTTATGCTTTTGGTTGTGTCTGCTGAATCAGATCGTGCAGGTGCTGCTTTTGGTACTGTTGGTGCCTGCTGGGAAGCGGACGACCCGCTCTCATGCTGTGATGAACTTGCCAGAGTTGCCTCAGGAGGATGGCCTGGAGTACTTTGACTGTCCTGGGCTGGCACTGTCAGGCCTTTAAGTAACAGCCGTTCAGTTTCGAAATCATTAGCTTCCACAGCTATGGAACTTTTGTAATTGGCAACATCCCCATCTGAAAAAGGAATGACTGCGCTACTGCTGACAAACAATTTGTACCGTGGATCCAAGATTGTTGCAGTTATGTAATTTGGATCTGACACAATCATTTTAAGCCTTGCATTTACAGATAAGCGGTTGCGTAAGGCCTTGGCCAAGGTACATGCATCAACTTTTTCTTCGTCACCTTCGTATGCTTCACAGACCTCCTTCAGCTGTTGCTCGAGCATGTACAACAATGGGATGGCTTGGCCCATAGTACAGTCCTCCCTGCTAACTGCACGTGTGAACACCTCAAAAGGTTGTAGCATCTCTGTCAAGCATTTAATGATGTCCCACTGCCACATCTCAACGGTCAGGCTTTTAAGATTAACAGTAGGATCCACAAATCTTCTTGACATTACATAAGCATTCAGTGGTATGTACTGCTCAAAGAGACGCTCAAGCATGAAATAAGTCGAGTTCCAACGTGTTGGGACCTCCTGGATCAGTGCTTTGACTGGCAAATTATGCTCCCGCTGAATGACGCGTAGCAGCTTCCGCGCTTTGAAAGAATGGTTAAAATGCGTGCATATTCTTCTGCAGATGGTCAGTATGTTGCTGACTTGTTGTTCATGTTTCAGAAAGTCTTGCACGACTAAGTTAATGCAGTGTGCCAAACAGGGTACCCTGAAATACTGTCCATCTTTCATTGCCCTCACTACATTACTGCCATTGTCGGTGGCAACAAAACCAATCTTAAGGCCTCTTGGTTTCAGCCATTCAAAGACCTTGCTGTTAAAGTCAGACAAAATGTTGTCAGCAGTATGATTTTTCTCCGTACCAAACATGGCTACAGTTGCATGTTTGCGAGTGTCATTGAAAATCCCAGCAACATCAAGAAGGCCTGATGTTAACTTGTCTTTCACACCTGCAAAAGAGATCCAGTGTGCGGTGATGCACATGTAATCTGCTGTGGCTTCGCGACTGCTCCACATGTCGGTTGTCAGGTGGATACAATGGACAACACTCTGTTGTAAGGCTTTCCCAATCAATCCCAGCACGTCGTGGTGTAGTGCTGGAATAGCAACTCTTGCAAAATAGTAGCGACTGGGAACGTCCCATTTTGGGGCGAGTGTTGCCACTAATTGCCGAAATCCCACTGCCTCAACAAATGAAAATGGGAGAAGGTCCAGTGCCAACATTTTTGCAAGTTTCGCATTGTACAAACGTGCTGTTGGGTGGTTCCGCTCGTACTTTCCCTCCTGCCTAAACATACCAGTAATGGTAAGCTGCTTGGTAATTCTGTCTGTTCTGCTAGACGGACCACCTTTCAACGCAGACTTTTCACTCCTTGCCCTTGGTGTCTCCGGCTGACTCTGGTGCCACTGAGAAGTTGCTGATGCTGAGGATTTGGACTGCACCACTCCAGTGCTGGCGACAGGGCTCATTGGTGTACCACTCCCAGATAGAAGGTCATCGTCTCCCTCTTCTTCCATGAGTGGACCTTGTAGTACTGTATCCTCCCCACCAACACCAGTGCTTACATCTTTTTGTAAGCTTGCAAGGTGGTTCTCCCATACAATTGTGTGTGTTTTTTTCATATGGGTCGTTGGGCCTCCAGTACCATAGTTTGTACCAATCTTACCACGACTAACATTGGTGTGACAAATGGAGCATATAGCAATGTTCTCCTGATGTGGGTGAACCGTAAAAAAATCCCAGACTGGGGAGCTAAACTTTTGTCTCCTGCCATAGGAAGAGGAGGACCCACTTCCAATCCCGGATGAACTGGAGCCTTTTTGTTGCATTTCCCTATGTGACAGTTCAGTACTAGTACTGCCACTACCTCCTTCTGTTGAGGTGGCGCTTGCGCTGGATGTCGCACGCTGCCGGGCCTTCGCTGATGCAAAAATGGGAGCTGGTGTTACTTTGGGCGCTGAGTGTGTAGGAGTTACACGTGCTACCTGCTCATCACTAATCGCAGCCCTTCTAGATAGGGTGAAAATGCTGGTCTCTACATCCTCTGCACCAGGAATAACGCTTGTGATGATGACATTGTCAGTGTCAGACCGTCTTTATCACCATCAGTATCCTGTTCACCTACATCGAACTCCGGAAGTTCAAGCCTTGACGGATCCTTCCTTTTTCCCAGCCTGGTCTTTTGATGCCTCTCCTTTGAATGCTCAGTTCTTCGTCGTGGATGATAATCCTTATCAAGGTCATCTGAAGGGATGCTATGCGAAGAACTCGATGCACTGCCACTAACCCTCCTTTCCTTTCGTAAATTTAAAGACAGTAGATCACCTCCAGAAGTGGCTTCCTCTTCTTCTTGCTCGGAATGAGGCTCTACTTCCTGAACTGCCCCGACATCGGGAGGAACAACTTCCACTATTGCGTGCGGAGACGGTGGTTGTTGTTCTTGAGGAAGTACTATAGCGTGCTGTGGTTCTTCAACAACTACTACTGTGGGATTTGGTTGTTGTTGTTGAACAACTATTGCGGGCGGTGGTTGTGGTTTTTCAACAACTATTGCGGGAAGTGGTTGTGGTTGTTGAACATCTACTGCTGGCGGCGGTTGTTCAGCACTTTCAGCTTGCGTGGATTGTGTGCTACTTTGAGACAGCGATAAGTTAAGTTCAGGCTCAGTATCACTGCTTTGTAACACTAGGTCGGCTACCTCTTCGACCCTCATGTGCTTGGCCCTGGGTTGGTGGCTTGCCCCCGCTAATGCCGATGTGCTGGCTCCAGCTTGCACCATGGACACCGCTGCTGCAGGCGTACGTTTTGGGGGCCCAAAAAAGGTTTGGGGGTCCATACCAGCCTTAAGTGACACTTCCTTTTTCTGTACCTTCTTCTCAGCAACTTTCTTGGTGGTGGAGGACCTGGTAACTGCTCTCTTAGGACCCATCTTCTTCTGATGTCAGCAGCACACAGCAGCACTCAGTAGCACAAATTGCAGAGATGTGTGGTCAGATGAGTCACACCCCACACGTGGCGTACAATTGAAGGACGTCCGTCTGGCAGTTGAACGGGCGATGGATGAAAACAGCCAGCACCTCCTCAGTCTTTTTCTGTGCACCTACAAGCAAAGAAGACAGAAAACGTCAGTCAAACAAGCAGTAAGCCAACAACACATGAACAATTGAAAGACACACAGGGCAATGTATAAAACACAAAAAAGAAGACTAATAGTACGAGCACCACAGCTCCCAGCTAGAAATAACCAATAATAAAGTCAAGCAGGCCTATCATATACCAACATGGACAGAAAAAGGAGGTTGCCTGCTACACATGAGTCATGACAGGTTAATGCAAGGAAAATCAAAATACACCATGGCTAAGAGTTTGTAAAACTTCACGGCAAAAACACATACAAGTCATAAAATTATTACACACACAAAAAAGTTACCTACCCCCCTGCCCAGACAACCAACTTGGAAATGCAATGGCATACACACATGCCGTAATGATGGTAATTAAATAGACCAAATAGAAACAGCTACATAAAGCAGCCCCGCTCACTAGTAACTAACTACCACCTCTGGGAGTCTGTCCTACTATCAGATCAGACCAAAAGCAGGGAGGCCAATGATAAATGCACAAAGGAAGTACCTACAAAATGGCCGCCACCACATGGCCTGTCCAGGAAGACAAAACTACAACCAAAGAAGTAAATAACACAAAAAATGAGGACTTTTTGGTAGCACAGGGGACACATTAAACATTTTCGAGGAACTTTTATGCAACTCGGGACATATTGTTCGCGAGAATGCAAAATCGGCGTGTTCGGCAACGCGAATCGAGTAAAAAGTCGTTATCGCGTTCCCGAGCCAGTACATTGAGCGCGCGAAAAAGACAAAAAAGGTAAGGTCGCGTTCCCACACGGCCCGACGTTACCAAAACTACCCGAGCTGTATTCCTAGGGTTACCTAATGGCAGGGAGTGCCATAATAGCTACACACAAGCAACCAAAAAACTAAAAGTACCACCATTACAAAAAAATGTGAAGCAATCCAAAGCCATACACGGTGTAATTAAAGTTACACCACAAAAATAGTTGATTAACTTGAATGCACCTATGGCTTTGAGTGGTAGTACCTACAAAAGCCTTGGATGGCTATGGCAAAAGAAGAGGACCAGGGAAGGACACAGAAAATGGCCGCCTCCATAGGGCCAGGAGGACAGGGACACCCAAAGACAACATGGAAAGGGGATGCACCCAAAATGGCCTCCACCACATGGCAAAATCAGTCACAAAGGAAGCATACACAAAATGGCCGCCACCACATAGCCTGCCCACCAACAACAACATAGCAGAATCATCACAAAGGAAGTACACACAAAATGGCCCTCACCACTACATGAAAAGAAAGAGAGGACAGACAATAAATGCCTATGCCAAAGGGACAATGCTTTGCTTCACAAAATGAACACACCAGACACCACCCCCCAAATTGGTCACCCCAACCATAAACAAGAAATCATTACATAGAGGACAGAAAGGAACTGGGAGTGGCCCATGCTCCAGGAAGACAAAACTACAACCAAAGAAGTAAATAACACAAAAAATGAGGACTTTTTGGTAGCACAGGGGACACATTAAACATTTTCGAGGAACTTTTATGCAACTCGGGACATATTGTTCGCGAGAATGCAAAATCGGCGTGTTCGGCAACGCGAATCAAGTAAAAAGTCGTTATCGCGTTCCCGAGCCAGTACATTGAGCGCGCGAAAAAGACAAAAAAGGTAAGGTCGCGTTCCCACACGGCGCGACGTTACCAAAACTACCCGAGCTGTATTCCTAGGGTTACCTAATGGCAGGGAGTGCCATAATAGCTACACACAAGCAACCAAAAAACTAAAAGTACCACCATTACAAAAAAATGTGAAGCAATCCAAAGCCATACATGGTGTAATTAAAGTTACACCACAAAAATAGTTGATTAACTTGAATGCACCTATGGCTTTGAGTGGTAGTACCTACAAAAGCCTTGGATGGCTATGGCAAAAGAAGAGGACCAGGGAAGGACACAGAAAATGGCCGCCTCCATAGGGCCAGGAGGACAGGGACACCCAAAGACAACATGGAAAGGGGATGCACCCAAAATGGCCTCCACCACATGGCAAAATCAGTCACAAAGGAAGCATACACAAAATGGCCGCCACCACATAGCCTGCCCACCAACAACAACATAGCAGAATCATCACAAAGGAAGTACACACAAAATGGCCCTCACCACTACATGAAAAGAAAGAGAGGACAGACAATAAATGCCTATGCCAAAGGGACAATGCTTTGCTTCACAAAATGAACACACCAGACACCACCCCCCAAATTGGTCACCCCAACCATAAACAAGAAATCATTACATAGAGGACAGAAAGGAACTGGGAGTGGCCCATGCTCCAGGAAGACAAAACTACAACCAAAGAAGTAAATAACACAAAAAATGAGGACTTTTTGGTAGCACAGGGGACACATTAAACATTTTCGAGGAACTGTTATGCAACTCGGGACATATTGTTCGCGAGAATGCAAAATCGGCGTGTTCGGCAACGCGAATCGAGTAAAAAGTCGTTATCGCGTTCCCGAGCCAGTACATTGAGCGCGCGAAAAAGACAAAAAAGGTAAGGTCGCGTTCCCACACGGCGCGACGTTACCAAAACTACCCGAGCTGTATTCCTAGGGTTACCTAATGGCAGGGAGTGCCATAATAGCTACACACAAGCAACCAAAAAACTAAAAGTACCACCATTACAAAAAAATGTGAAGCAATCCAAAGCCATACACGGTGTAATTAAAGTTACACCACAAAAATAGTTGATTAACTTGAATGCACCTATGGCTTTGAGTGGTAGTACCTACAAAAGCCTTGGATGGCTATGGCAAAAGAAGAGGACCAGGGAAGGACACAGAAAATGGCCGCCTCCATAGGGCCAGGAGGACAGGGACACCCAAAGACAACATGGAAAGGGGATGCACCCAAAATGGCCTCCACCACATGGCAAAATCAGTCACAAAGGAAGCATACACAAAATGGCCGCCACCACATAGCCTGCCCACCAACAACAACATAGCAGAATCATCACAAAGGAAGTACACACAAAATGGCCCTCACCACTACATGAAAAGAAAGAGAGGACAGACAATAAATGCCTATGCCAAAGGGACAATGCTTTGCTTCACAAAATGAACACACCAGACACCACCCCCCAAATTGGTCACCCCAACCATAAACAAGAAATCATTACATAGAGGACAGAAAGGAACTGGGAGTGGCCCATGCTCCAGGAAGACAAAACTACAACCAAAGAAGTAAATAACACAAAAAATGAGGACTTTTTGGTAGCACAGGGGACACATTAAACATTTTCGAGGAACTTTTATGCAATTCTGGACATATTGTTCGCGAGAATGCAAAATCGGCGTGTTCGGCAACGCGAATCGAGTAAAAAGTCGTTATCGCGTTCCCGAGCCAGTACATTGAGCGCGCGAAAAAGACAAAAAAGGTAAGGTCGCGTTCCCACACGGCGCGACGTTACCAAAACTACCCGAGCTGTATTCCTAGGGTTACCTAATGGCAGGGAGTGCCATAATAGCTACACACAAGCAACCAAAAAACTAAAAGTACCACCATTACAAAAAAATGTGAAGCAATCCAAAGCCATACACGGTGTAATTAAAGTTACACCACAAAAATAGTTGATTAACTTGAATGCACCTATGGCTTTGAGTGGTAGTACCTACAAAAGCCTTGGATGGCTATGGCAAAAGAAGAGGACCAGGGAAGGACACAGAAAATGGCCGCCTCCATAGGGCCAGGAGGACAGGGACACCCAAAGACAACATGGAAAGGGGATGCACCCAAAATGGCCTCCACCACATGGCAAAATCAGTCACAAAGGAAGCATACACAAAATGGCCGCCACCACATAGCCTGCCCACCAACAACAACATAGCAGAATCATCACAAAGGAAGTACACACAAAATGGCCCTCACCACTACATGAAAAGAAAGAGAGGACAGACAATAAATGCCTATGCCAAAGGGACAATGCTTTGCTTCACAAACTGAACACACCAGACACCACCCCCCAAATTGGTCACCCCAACCATAAACAAGAAATCATTACATAGAGGACAGAAAGGAACTGGGAGTGGCCCATGCTCCAGGAAAACAAAACTACAACCAAAGAAGTAAATAACACAAAAAATGAGGACTTTTTGGTAGCACAGGGGACACATTAAACATTTTCGAGGAACTTTTATGCAACTCGGGACATATTGTTCGCGAGAATGCAAAATCGGCGTGTTCGGCAACGCGAATCGAGTAAAAAGTCGTTATCGCGTTCCCGAGCCAGTACATTGAGCGCGCGAAAAAGACAAAAAAGGTAAGGTCGCGTTCCCACACGGCGCGACGTTACCAAAACTACCCGAGCTGTATTCCTAGGGTTACCTAATGGCAGGGAGTGCCATAATAGCTACACACAAGCAACCAAAAAACTAAAAGTACCACCATTACAAAAAAATGTGAAGCAATCCAAAGCCATACACGGTGTAATTAAAGTTACACCACAAAAATAGTTGATTAACTTGAATGCACCTATGGCTAGTACCTACAAAAGCCTTGGATGGCTATGGCAAAAGAAGAGGACCAGGGAAGGACACAGAAAATGGCCGCCTCCATAGGGCCAGGAGGACAGGGACACCCAAAGACAACATGGAAAGGGGATGCACCCAAAATGGCCTCCACCACATGGCAAAATCAGTCACAAAGGAAGCATACACAAAATGGCCGCCACCACATAGCCTGCCCACCAACAACAACATAGCAGAATCATCACAAAGGAAGTACACACAAAATGGCCCTCACCACTACATGAAAAGAAAGAGAGGACAGACAATAAATGCCTATGCCAAAGGGACAATGCTTTGCTTCACAAAATGAACACACCAGACACCACCCCCCAAATTGGTCACCCCAACCATAAACAAGAAATCATTACATAGAGGACAGAAAGGAACTGGGAGTGGCCCATGCTCCAGGAAGACAAAACTACAACCAAAGAAGTAAATAACACAAAAAATGAGGACTTTTTGGTAGCACAGGGGACACATTAAACATTTTCGAGGAACTTTTATGCAACTCGGGACATATTGTTCGCGAGAATGCAAAATCGGCGTGTTCGGCAACGCGAATCGAGTAAAAAGTCGTTATCGCGTTCCCGAGCCAGTACATTGAGCGCGCGAAAAAGACAAAAAAGGTAAGGTCGCGTTCCCACACGGCGCGACGTTACCAAAACTACCCGAGCTGTATTCCTAGGGTTACCTAATGGCAGGGAGTGCCATAATAGCTACACACAAGCAACCAAAAAACTAAAAGTACCACCATTACAAAAAAATGTGAAGCAATCCAAAGCCATACACGGTGTAATTAAAGTTACACCACAAAAATAGTTGATTAACTTGAATGCACCTATGGCTTTGAGTGGTAGTACCTACAAAAGCCTTGGATGGCTATGGCAAAAGAAGAGGACCAGGGAAGGACACAGAAAATGGCCGCCTCCATAGGGCCAGGAGGACAGGGACACCCAAAGACAACATGGAAAGGGGATGCACCCAAAATGGCCTCCACCACATGGCAAAATCAGTCACAAAGGAAGCATACACAAAATGGCCGCCACCACATAGCCTGCCCACCAACAACAACATAGCAGAATCATCACAAAGGAAGTACACACAAAATGGCCCTCACCACTACATGAAAAGAAAGAGAGGACAGACAATAAATGCCTATGCCAAAGGGACAATGCTTTGCTTCACAAAATGAACACACCAGACACCACCCCCCAAATTGGTCACCCCAACCATAAACAAGAAATCATTACATAGAGGACAGAAAGGAACTGGGAGTGGCCCATGCTCCAGGAAGACAAAACTACAACCAAAGAAGTAAATAACACAAAAAATGAGGACTTTTTGGTAGCACAGGGGACACATTAAACATTTTCGAGGAACTTTTATGCAATTCGGGACATATTGTTCGCGAGAATGCAAAATCGGCGTGTTCGGCAACGCGAATCGAGTAAAAAGTCGTTATCGCGTTCCCGAGCCAGTACATTGAGCGCGCGAAAAAGACAAAAAAGGTAAGGTCGCGTTCCCACACGGCGCGACGTTACCAAAACTACCCGAGCTGTATTCCTAGGGTTACCTAATGGCAGGGAGTGCCATAATAGCTACACACAAGCAACCAAAAAACTAAAAGTACCACCATTACAAAAAAATGTGAAGCAATCCAAAGCCATACACGGTGTAATTAAAGTTACACCACAAAAATAGTTGATTAACTTGAATGCACCTATGGCTTTGAGTGGTAGTACCTACAAAAGCCTTGGATGGCTATGGCAAAAGAAGAGGACCAGGGAAGGACACAGAAAATGGCCGCCTCCATAGGGCCAGGAGGACAGGGACACCCAAAGACAACATGGAAAGGGGATGCACCCAAAATGGCCTCCACCACATGGCAAAATCAGTCACAAAGGAAGCATACACAAAATGGCCGCCACCACATAGCCTGCCCACCAACAACAACATAGCAGAATCATCACAAAGGAAGTACACACAAAATGGCCCTCACCACTACATGAAAAGAAAGAGAGGACAGACAATAAATGCCTATGCCAAAGGGACAATGCTTTGCTTCACAAAATGAACACACCAGACACCACCCCCCAAATTGGTCACCCCAACCATAAACAAGAAATCATTACATAGAGGACAGAAAGGAACTGGGAGTGGCCCATGCTCCAGGAAGACAAAACTACAACCAAAGAAGTAAATAACACAAAAAATGAGGACTTTTTGGTAGCACAGGGGACACATTAAACATTTTCGAGGAACTTTTATGCAACTCGGGACATATTGTTCGCGAGAATGCAAAATCGGCGTGTTCGGCAACGCGAATCGAGTAAAAAGTCGTTATCGCGTTCCCGAGCCAGTACATTGAGCGCGCGAAAAAGACAAAAAAGGTAAGGTCGCGTTCCCACACGGCGCGACGTTACCAAAACTACCCGAGCTGTATTCCTAGGGTTACCTAATGGCAGGGAGTGCCATAATAGCTACACACAAGCAACCAAAAAACTAAAAGTACCACCATTACAAAAAAATGTGAAGCAATCCAAAGCCATACACGGTGTAATTAAAGTTACACCACAAAAATAGTTGATTAACTTGAATGCACCTATGGCTTTGAGTGGTAGTACCTACAAAAGCCTTGGATGGCTATGGCAAAAGAAGAGGACCAGGGAAGGACACAGAAAATGGCCGCCTCCATAGGGCCAGGAGGACAGGGACACCCAAAGACAACATGGAAAGGGGATGCACCCAAAATGGCCTCCACCACATGGCAAAATCAGTCACAAAGGAAGCATACACAAAATGGCCGCCACCACATAGCCTGCCCACCAACAACAACATAGCAGAATCATCACAAAGGAAGTACACACAAAATGGCCCTCACCACTACATGAAAAGAAAGAGAGGACAGACAATAAATGCCTATGCCAAAGGGACAATGCTTTGCTTCACAAAATGAACACACCAGACACCACCCCCCAAATTGGTCACCCCAACCATAAACAAGAAATCATTACATAGAGGACAGAAAGGAACTGGGAGTGGCCCATGCTCCAGGAAGACAAAACTACAACCAAAGAAGTAAATAACACAAAAAATGAGGACTTTTTGGTAGCACAGGGGACACATTAAACATTTTCGAGGAACTTTTATGCAACTCGGGACATATTGTTCGCGAGAATGCAAAATCGGCGTGTTCGGCAACGCGAATCGAGTAAAAAGTCATTATCGCGTTCCCGAGCCAGTACATTGAGCGCGCGAAAAAGACAAAAAAGGTAAGGTCGCGTTCCCACACGGCGCGACGTTACCAAAACTACCCGAGCTGTATTCCTAGGGTTACCTAATGGCAGGGAGTGCCATAATAGCTACACACAAGCAACCAAAAAACTAAAAGTACCACCATTACAAAAAAATGTGAAGCAATCCAAAGCCATACACGGTGTAATTAAAGTTACACCACAAAAATAGTTGATTAACTTGAATGCACCTATGGCTTTGAGTGGTAGTACCTACAAAAGCCTTGGATGGCTATGGCAAAAGAAGAGGACCAGGAAAGGACACAGAAAATGGCCGCCTCCATAGGGCCAGG
The DNA here is from genome assembly GCF_964263255.1 of Lissotriton vulgaris. NCBI lineage: Eukaryota > Metazoa > Chordata > Amphibia > Caudata > Salamandridae > Lissotriton > Lissotriton vulgaris. Next base: position 101,888,524 of record NC_141696.1, read on the forward strand.
AGGACAGGGACACCCAAAGACAACATGGAAAGGGGATGCACCCAAAATGGCCTCCACCACATGGCAAAATCAGTCACAAAGGAAGCATACACAAAATGGCCGCCACCACATAGCCTGCCCACCAACAACAACATAGCAGAATCATCACAAAGGAAGTACACACAAAATGGCCCTCACCACTACATGAAAAGAAAGAGAGGACAGACAATAAATGCCTATGCCAAAGGGACAATGCTTTGCTTCACAAAATGAACACACCAGACACCACCCCCCAAATTGGTCACCCCAACCATAAACAAGAAATCATTACATAGAGGACAGAAAGGAACTGGGAGTGGCCCATGCTTCAGGAAGACAAAACTACAACCAAAGAAGTAAATAACACAAAAAATGAGGACTTTTTGGTAGCACAGGGGACACATTAAACATTTTCGAGGAACTTTTATGCAACTCGGGACATATTGTTCGCGAGAATGCAAAATCGGCGTGTTCGGCAACGCGAATCGAGTAAAAAGTCGTTATCGCGTTCCCGAGCCAGTACATTGAGCGCGCGAAAAAGACAAAAAAGGTAAGGTCGCGTTCCCACACGGCGCGACGTTACCAAAACTACCCGAGCTGTATTCCTAGGGTTACCTAATGGCAGGGAGTGCCATAATAGCTACACACAAGCAACCAAAAAACTAAAAGTACCACCATTACAAAAAAATGTGAAGCAATCCAAAGCCATACACGGTGTAATTAAAGTTACACCACAAAAATAGTTGATTAACTTGAATGCACCTATGGCTTTGAGTGGTAGTACCTACAAAAGCCTTGGATGGCTATGGCAAAAGAAGAGGACCAGGGAAGGACACAGAAAATGGCCGCCTCCATAGGGCCAGGAGGACAGGGACACCCAAAGACAACATGGAAAGGGGATGCACCCAAAATGGCCTCCACCACATGGCAAAATCAGTCACAAAGGAAGCATACACAAAATGGCCGCCACCACATAGCCTGCCCACCAACAACAACATAGCAGAATCATCACAAAGGAAGTACACACAAAATGGCCCTCACCACTACATGAAAAGAAAGAGAGGACAGACAATAAATGCCTATGCCAAAGGGACAATGCTTTGCTTCACAAAATGAACACACCAGACACCACCCCCCAAATTGGTCACCCCAACCATAAACAAGAAATCATTACATAGAGGACAGAAAGGAACTGGGAGTGGCCCATGCTCCAGGAAGACAAAACTACAACCAAAGAAGTAAATAACACAAAAAATGAGGACTTTTTGGTAGCACAGGGGACACATTAAACATTTTCGAGGAACTTTTATGCAACTCGGGACATATTGTTCGCGAGAATGCAAAATCGGCGTGTTCGGCAACGCGAATCGAGTAAAAAGTCGTTATCGCGTTCCCGAGCCAGTACATTGAGCGCGCGAAAAAGACAAAAAAGGTAAGGTCGCGTTCCCACACGGCGCGACGTTACCAAAACTACCCGAGCTGTATTCCTAGGGTTACCTAATGGCAGGGAGTGCCATAATAGCTACACACAAGCAACCAAAAAACTAAAAGTACCACCATTACAAAAAAATGTGAAGCAATCCAAAGCCATACACGGTGTAATTAAAGTTACACCACAAAAATAGTTGATTAACTTGAATGCACCTATGGCTTTGAGTGGTAGTACCTACAAAAGCCTTGGATGGCTATGGCAAAAGAAGAGGACCAGGGAAGGACACAGAAAATGGCCGCCTCCATAGGGCCAGGAGGACAGGGACACCCAAAGACAACATGGAAAGGGGATGCACCCAAAATGGCCTCCACCACATGGCAAAATCAGTCACAAAGGAAGCATACACAAAATGGCCGCCACCACATAGCCTGCCCACCAACAACAACATAGCAGAATCATCACAAAGGAAGTACACACAAAATGGCCCTCACCACTACATGAAAAGAAAGAGAGGACAGACAATAAATGCCTATGCCAAAGGGACAATGCTTTGCTTCACAAAATGAACACACCAGACACCACCCCCCAAATTGGTCACCCCAACCATAAACAAGAAATCATTACATAGAGGACAGAAAGGAACTGGGAGTGGCCCATGCTCCAGGAAGACAAAACTACAACCAAAGAAGTAAATAACACAAAAAATGAGGACTTTTTGGTAGCACAGGGGACACATTAAACATTTTCGAGGAACTTTTATGCAACTCGGGACATATTGTTCGCGAGAATGCAAAATCGGCGTGTTCGGCAACGCGAATCGAGTAAAAAGTCGTTATCGCGTTCCCGAGCCAGTACATTGAGCGCACGAAAAAGACAAAAAAGGTAAGGTCGCGTTCCCACACGGCGCGACGTTACCAAAACTACCCGAGCTGTATTCCTAGGGTTACCTAATGGCAGAAATTGACAGACACCCAAAACCTGACATACCCCACACATAAACATAAGATTTTCTAAATCAATCCAGTCCATCCATGATTTCCTAATTAGAGGTACACCAGAAAAACAGTTGATTACCTTTCATGACCCTATGACTAGTACCTCTGGCCTACTGGAAGAGTAGGCCACAAGTTTGGAGGCCTATGGCAAGACCAAAGTGGCTGGGAAACATAAAATGGCCGCCAACAACACATGGCCAGGCCAACCACAGAAAGTTATTACAATGAACTCAAACATGCCTACACACTAACTACATGGAGTACTAGGGTCAGCTATTGGCTTAAAAAAATAAAAAAACTTTTTCATTACACAAACAGAAATTCCACAGCAGACATTGCTATTGCATAATGATGACCATAATCCAATGCCAGCCATGATGTTTGTTTACAAACTTGAATAAAAATTTAAACACAGAATTATGATTTTACCCATGGGTACCTCTCTATGTAGCCTGGATGAAATTTAAAAAGAAATACAAGTTGGGACCTCATAAAAGTAGGCACCCATCAATAATTTAAATCAAGGAATGAATAATGTAGTTAAAACATTTTAAATCAAACAAACACAAGTCTACAACATCATACTCACTCATACATTACTGAACTTACTTGAAAAAGAGAATTCAAAATCCAAAAGTCCTCAGTAAGATTCAAAAAAAGCAGTAATGCAGCCAACACACACAGAAAGTGATCCTGCCAGCTCAAAATCCAAATGAAAGTGACCACCTCATGGACAAAGCACTGGGAGGAGCCTGGTGGACAGGAACAGGAAGTTGTAAACTCCAGAGCCCTTCCTCCTTAATATTCAAAAATACAGTAGAAACAGAAAGAGGACTCCTTCCCCCCAAAAAATTCATCCAAAGGTACAACTTTGAGGGGTTTCTCACTTGTTTGCTAACCAAAATGGTAATTTATTATTATGGTTTAACTTTTAACATGCTCGCGAGTTATTCTGTGCAAGATTGCAGGTTCTGCGTGTTCGGCAACTCGATCTTACCAACAAACATACTCGCGCGTCCTTATGGCTTTATCGCGCTTCCAATGACGTTATCGCGTTCGCACAGCTGCACGGAAGGGTTTACAAACATGGTGGCCGACGCGACCGGGAAAAAGCGAACGCAGAACCAAGGTAAGCCATTGCCGCGCACGTGATAATGTTATTTAGCGCGCGACAATGTTATTTAGCGCGCGACAACTACGCTCCGCACCGGATAGCGGAGTTATCGGCAGCTACGCGAACTCCGCGGAACGCGGAGTTGCCAAAACTCCGCAAACTCCGCAAACGGAGCGTAGTTCTTCGCCCAGGGTTAGTGGAAACAATACTTGCATACAACAAGTAACTCTGGAACTCACTGTGACCAGATATGCGATGCCTGGTACCATCCCGCAACATCCTTGATCATTCAAAGTTAAATAACTCCCATTCAAGAGTAGTTTGAACACTGGATGAATCACAGCAGCTGGGGATCCTTTAAAGTGACACAATAGGTTTGCCACTGAAGCATTACAGGCTCCGTGAAGCAAAACATCCTGACACATAAGAGAACCATTTAAACAATTCTCAGAGAAGTGTGGCTCAGGGGTTAGAGGCGGCAGACCTGGAGCTTGAGTTCGGCCCTGGACCAGGGTTTAATTCCCCGCCTCGGCGGGTCTTGGGCTCAAAATTCCATGGACTCGATAATTCTCGCTCCGGTGCCTTCTCGACTCACGGGTTCACACTCTGCGACTCTGGGCAATAGCTTGCTTAATCTCCACAACGGCCCCTCGCGGTGGGATGCCTGGCTCTCATCGTGTGGATACCCTACCAGGGTTATCTCACAGGGGAATACCAGGACGGGTTCCCTATGCAAGCGCGGAGATGCCCCAGGGTAAGTCGTGCGCTATATAAGTTTCATTCATTTCATTCATTTCATTTCACAGTCTGAATCGCTGAGAAAAACATCAGTGTCCCCATTCCCACATCTAAATCTGTACGGTAATTCCCAAGATTCTTGTATGTACCCCTCTCCCAACGCTTCATACCTTCCTACCTGGTGATATTGTAGACAGTACTGAAATTGAAATGTCATGACTGGCAGTGTAACATGGCCATGGATTTAACCATTCTGTGGAGGGTGACTCAGCCAAGGTAAAAAATATTTGGTCCAATTTTTCAATGTCCAGCATTGTATATTTTGCATCTCTTTGTGCGATTGTTGTCTGTCTTTCTGTTAGGTTGTATGCAGAAAACCGAGACGTACTGTTGATTTACTGCCAGGGCATGTGACCAGAACGCAGTGAGTACAGGATCCAGCTCAATAATAGAATGGATTGCAGTTGCGTTTGCCCATGTTGAAGAATAGACAAATCCTGTTCTATTATCTCAATTGCAGAAGGCACAATGTTGCCCAGTGAATAAATCCTAAATGTCAGTGTGGTCATGCCATTGTCGGCCATTGCCAAAGCCTTTTCCAGGTTAATCCTGTCAATCTCACGCAATCTCAAAGCAGACTCCTGCTGAGAGATTTTCCATACCTTCTGACTTGATTTCTGGGGACCTAACAAAAAATCCTAAAGATCCATGTCATCTGAGAGTAAGGACAAGTGCTGTTTCACCTGGGACAGTGTTGAGGTTCTTAGCCACTCCAGGCATAACTTTCCAACATTGTAAGATGTCCCCACCCTGAGTGCTCTCATTGTACGTAGCGTTGGTCAAACCTATGGATACTAACCCCTTCGGTGGTACCCCTGAATCTTGACTCACACCTATTCGTGTAGATAAGCCAAACCAAGAGATACCTTTTGCTAACCTTCAAAGAGTGAAAGCGAGGGAATCCAAAGCATGTTAAAGTCCTTGATCTTTCCTAGGTTAATCGAAAGTCCGGGTGGGCAGGATCTGTGAACTGGCGCTTACGAAACTGTATCCTGTATCGTTGTTCACCTCGATTCATAAGCATTGGCGCCAGGGTTCCTCATATTTTTGTCTCTAATGTATATCCTGTTTCCTGGCCTGTCCACGTCTCCTTTAGCTTGATTGTATAGCACCTGATCCGTTTATTTCTATACTATAAAATGAAACCTTTATTATGTCCTGTGACCTATTCAGGCGTTCCAAGACAAACTTCATCCTGATTCGCTGCCAGACCTCAGGACTGTCGGCTGATGAGCTGTGTTGCACCGTGCTATGATTGATTACACTTATGACTAGCGGCGGGCCCCTGCGGTTGTAGGCCCATACTTGTACTTTCAGAGTGTTGCAATAAAGGTTTTAAAAAAAAAACAGTCCTTGATTTTGGCTATACCAAGACAGCAAGTCTGTTGCAGTGTGTTGTTTAGGAAGATCATTTTCTGTGGTACGAGGTATGCTCTAAATAAGGTCTCAGTTTCCTAAACGTGCTAATCTTTAGTTCCCCAGACAGATTGTGTGTCTATGATGTCCCTCCAAAAGTCAAAACCCTGTAAAGACTGTTGGGAAATAAAGTAAGCAGAGTATATCTGTTTCGTATCGGTGAGCATATTTTTCTTTGCAGATGTAGTACAAGCTTATAATATTAAGATATCGGGTCTGGAGTATTAAACCCAGAAAAATAAGCACATTTCTGTGCAAATGTCATTCAACTACCCTTTGGCGGTGTTTGGCAATGTTCCCATTGATACTAAGAGAAAACATTACGTGGGATACTAGCTTTGTGCTAGAAATGATGACGATAGTTGTAGAAACAATACATGGTGTCAAAATCAGATGTATCATCATACAAATCATTACTCAAAAATGCAACAGATTGTTCCAAAGCAACTAGCATAGTATTTACAGTTTTCAAAGTCCCAGTCATCAGAGAAAGTACTGGAGGTGATGATATCGCTTAAAGAAATTTTAAACAAATGTGGTATTTTTAAAAGTTCAGTTGGACCATATACATCATATGAAACCCTGTCCCAAACTATTCCTCAGGAACTGGAACTGCCGTAACGTTCACTAAGGACAGGTCTCTTTATTCACGGTGTGATGATGCATTCGGTTTCAGGACCAAGTTCACATTCTGTACTGCGGAGTGTTCTGAGAGGTAATGTCTGATCAGGAGCAGGAAAAAGACAGTAACTACACCTATTCACTTGGAACAGTAGACCTATACTCTTTTTCAGTCAAAGGTAGAAGTCATAAATGTGTTGTTTGCGGGGAAACAGGTGGTGGCGATGACTCGGGTTCAATTGGATCCAGAGAGAAAGCATCTCAATCAATGAAGTAGCCACACCCTGGACCATTTTCTGGGGCAGCCACGAGCCGCAAAGACTATCTTTTCTCCATACATGCACCAGTCTAGATCGTCTTTCCAGGTGTTTACTTCAGGTGCCTGCGGCGCCCCCCACTTTTGTGCTACATTCGTTTTTGCCACCATAAGTCCAAGGGTGACCCATTGCGTTTGACAAACATTTAGGTCGGTGGGCTCCCAAATATTTAAGAGGCATTGCTTTGCTTCCAGGTAAAGGACAATTGAGAGCACCACACTCAGTACTTCGTGGATCTTGCGCCAGTAAGTTTTGATATATACACATTCCCATAGCATGTGGAAAAATGACCCTTCTCGTCCACACCCCCTCCAACAATCACCAGAGTCGGATCTACCCATCCCAACTAGAGTTGGCCCTGGGATGTAGACTCTGTGCAGGATTTTAAGTTGTGCTAGTCTAAGGCTCGCTGAAATGGCCACAACTCTAGGTGAGGACACCGCCTCCTGCCAATCCTCATCGTCTAATTCAAGGCCATCTCGTACCCATTTCTCACGTAGCGGTCCCAGTGTGTCTGTCATAATATTTATTCATTTTTTTGTAGGTTAATGATATGGCCTTGTCCGATAAGTGTCCGTCCAGCAATCTGTCTTCTAATGGGGAAGGTGCCGGACGGGTGAAGCCGGCTGGGAATTGGGATTTAAGTGCTTGACAAATTTGTGTATCTCTGAAAACGTTCTGAGTTAGCCAATTCATACTGCTGCTGCAGAGAGGTAAAGGACTTCACTTTGCCCTTGTCCCACATATCTTTAATCAATGAGATTACAATAAGATCCCACTTGTCAAACCCCTTTGATTGTCGTAAGCTGCCTAATTGCTCACAGGCCCATAGGGGTGTTGCCATTGTAAGTCTCCCCTCCCAGCCCAATTTTTTGTTCACCATGTGCCAGATGTGGACAGAGTGGTATAATTTAGGCTTGGAATATATTGGCCAATTGAAATACCCACCCGGGAGAGTCCATCTGTCCAAGGCAAAGCCAGGGTCATCAAATTGAACAAAGGTGCCCTGATTATTAGCAACAAGGTGTGCCGCCCAATAATATTTCGTAATATCTGGAAGGCTGATTCCCCCGTCATACCAGTTAAGCGTGAGTTTAGTCAAAGTGATAAAAAGGCTTCCCGTCTCAAAGCAGGTCTCTCTGCAGGCTCTCGACCTCCCTAAAATAACCCACTGGGACTGGATCCATGGCATTCTGTAAGATGTAAAGGAAGTGGAGCAGTGACATCATCTTGAAAAGGGCTGCTTTGCCTAACAGTGAAAGTGGGAGGGTTTTCCAAGTGGCTACATCCTGTTTAATCCTTTCCAAAGGTGGTAGAAGGTTTTGGGTTTAGCAAAGTTTGGGATCCAATGTAATATAAATACCCAGATATTTAAAGCCCACGATTCGGAAGTGGCTAGTATTGTCTGCAGCGATGTCACCCAGATAGTGAATCTTTCTCTATCTTCTGCAGAGGTCACCGTTAAGTGGAAGCAGGCAAAGCTTTTGCCGCTTCTGAAGAAACCAGGGCTGGATGCTACCGTTCCCGGAAATTATCGTCCCATTTCCCTTTTGCCAGCATTGGCTAAAATATGCAAGAAAGTGGCCTTTCGCCAATTGGAGAGCTTTGTGGAGACCTCCAATGCTCTGCATCCAGCCCAGTCAGGCTTTAGGGCGGCCTACAGTACGGAGACGGCTCTGGTAGAGATGGCGGAGTCGATTCGGGAGTGTCTGGAGGGGGGCGGCAGAGGGGTCCTGATGTTGTTGGACCTCTCTGTTTGATATCGTCCCCTACGAGCTCCTCCTCGCCAGGCTATCCGCAATTAGCATCGGCGGCAATGTCCTGGCCTGGTTGTCCTCATTTCTTTCAGACAGGACACAACAGGTCTGGATCCCACCCTATGCCTCTGAGCCTAAACCGCTTCTTACCGGGGTCCCACAGGGATCTACCCTTAGTCCCCTACTGTTCAATATCTACATCACCCCCCTGGTTTATCTAGCGGAACAGTACAGAGCTAAGATTATAGGGTATGCTGATGACACGCAGCTGCTCTTTACCTGGCCAGACGATCACCTGGACACCACAACGTTCCAGTTCTGCTTGTCTTCAGTTTTTCGCTGGCTATCTCTGGCCCAGCTAAAATGTAACGAGGATAAATCGGAGGTCCTCTTTTATGGCTCCTTCCCTCCTAATTTCAAAAACTCGCTGTGGCCCCCGAATATTCCCAAGCCCAAGGTGATGGGTGGCCCTGCCAAAAATCTTGATATATGGTTTGGGGAGGATTTAAGATTTGAGGACCACATAAAGAAATTATCCGGGACATGATTTGCTACTCTAAGAATGCTTCGAAGATTTTTTCCATTGCTCCCTAGAGAAGCTAGGGAGACTGTTGCTCGGGCACTCATTTTAGCAAGGCTGGATTATGCGAACGCCCTGTTTAGCGGCATTCCCGCTTACCTGGTTAGGCGTCTGTTGGTCATCCAACACGCCGCCGTCCGTCTCCTTTTTAATGTTCCGAGATGGAAGAGCATTTGCTCTTATATGTCTACCCTTCATTGGCTGCCAGTGCCACAACGTATCCTTTTCAAACCCCTAGTGCTCTTATTCAGAGCCATCCATGGCCAAGGACCTGCCTATCTGAAGAAGATATTTATTCTCTATGCTCCCACAAGAGCTCTCAGATCGTCCTCTTTGTTTAAAATGACCCTCCCTCGCTTTAAGCGAACCAGACTAGGAGGCCAGACCATTGTACTAGTGGCAGTGCGAGCCTGGAATGCCCTTCCCCTTCACTTGCGCTCCACACAGTGTGTAGCCCAGTTTAAGAGAAACCTGAAAACCCATCTTTTTAGGAGTGTGACATAAGCTGACTCTTGTTTGTTTCTCCTCTGTTCTTTCCCACCGCGCCAGGTTACTCCCAAGTAACAGAGCACGTTACAAAATTATTTATACATACATATACATACATACATTAACTGGAATCGGGCAATTGCTCTGCGTAGGAGGAGGGTCTCCCACTAGGACATAAATGAGGGATTTTTTCCAGTTGATGGAGACTCCGGAATATCTACTAAATATTGCTATGATGTCGAAGACACACACTAACGATTTCTTCGGAGAGGCAAGGTATAAAAGGATGTCATCGGCATAAAGGGAGATACATTCCTCCCACCAAGGGGACCAGCACAGGCCTCTAATCATTGGGTCTTGACAACCCATGCCGCCAGTGGTTCAATTGCAAGGGCAAAGAGGAGGGGAGAGGGGGGACACCCTTGCCGAATACCCCGGCTTAGTATGAATGGGGCTGATTTCTTGTTGTTGACCACGACCTGTGCGTGGGGTTCCGAATACAAGACCAGCACACAACAAATAAATTCAGGGCCAAAGCCTAGGTTTGCGAGTACAGCAACCAGGTAAAGCCACTCAATGGTGTCACATGCCATGGTGGTGTCTAGTGACACCACAAGGGCATCTTCGTGGATAGTGGCTACTCTGCCCAGAACACCATGTAGTCCGCGCAGGTTCAACGAGGTGATGGGGTGCAGCAAAAAACCTGACTGATCAGGATGTACCAGTCCCGCAATCACCATGATCAGATGGTTTGCTAGGAGTCTGGCCAGGATTTTAGGTTCAGCGTTTAGCAGTGAGATTGGTCTGTATGAGGCTCAATCTGTTTTGGGTCGACACTCATTATGGATAGTGACTAATGTGGCTATCCTCTGGTCTTGCAGTAGTGTTCCCAACTCTTTACTTTCATTGAACATGGATTTTAGATATGGAGCTCGTTTGTCTGGTTTAAGTTTAAAGAGCTCAATGGGCAGACCATTTGGGCCCAGGGTTTTCTCGGAGCACAAAGCTCTAATGGCCTGTGCCATTTCATCCTTAGTTAAGGCACTGTCTAGGAAGTGGCGGTCATCTGTGGACAGGGTTGGAAGCCTAATGTCTCGCAGCAGGTCCTGCGCTTCTTCCTCTGTGTGGGATAAGCTGGAGGCATAGACCTCCTGGTAGAGGGTAATAAACTGATTCACGATGGCCTGAGGGTCGGTAAAAGATTTTGCATCAGCACCTATGAGTTCGGGCAACTGCCAACTCCTTCCTGTCAAGCCAAGCAATCAGTTTCCCTGCCTTGTCTCCCAGTTCGTATATTCTTCCCAGTTTTTCCTTCCCGAAGCACTTGGCCCTGTCTGTCACTAGAGCTTTATATTCATCTTGTTTGAGATGCAGTGTGTGAAGTTTTTCTCTAAGTCTGTTTCTAACCTGCCTAGTTCCACCTTTAGGTCAACAATCTCCTCCGTCTCTGTTTTTTTTGGCGCCAGATATGAGTGATAGCACTTGACACCAAATCACGGATTTTAAGGCTTGCCAAAGGGTCTGAGAAAAATCTACTGTTCCGTCATTTTCATGGAAGTATGAGTCAATAGCTATTGACAGTGCTTTTCGGATTTTAGGGTTTCGAAGATGCCATGGGTTAATGGGGACGATGCATTCCACCCGTGCCTGGCCAAGTACCATCTGGACCCATATTGGAGAGTGGTCTAAGATACCTCTGGCCAGGATTATAACGTTTCGGATATATGATGCCTGTGAAGCAGGGGTCGGGACATAGTCAATGCGGGAAAGGCTATGATGGGCTCCAGAGTGGAAGGTATATTGGATGTTGCAGCCACTTGTGGGAAGACCCAAGTATCCAAGGTAGGTATCCATGCAGTGTACCCGAAACAACTGAATTAAAGTCTCCCCCAACCACCAATAGCCCTTCCAGAAGAGCGAGCAGAAGAGAGTTGAAACTTGGAAAGTGGTATTTCTTAGGACTGGTGGTATGTAGACTGCCTTTAGTGTGCCTGTGACCCCTATGTATCTACCTCTGCCATCAGACCAGGTTGATTGAACTGCCAGAGGGAAGGAATTCTTCACTAGGATGCCTACTCCCCGTGGGTAAGTAGTAAAGCCTGGAGTGAGCTAATAGTTTGTAGCCCTATCTATGAAGTGCTTTGCAGGAGGTGCCCACCAGGTGTGTTTCTTGTAGCAGTACGACATCTGGGGCATGGCGTTTAATGTATTGCAGGACAACACTTTGTTTGATTTTATCCCTAAGCCCATTGACGTTCCAGCTAAGGATGTTAATACTTTTTTCCATTGTGTACCCATTGTGCAAAAGATAAAATATGCGTTCCTCTGTATAAATAGCAGGACTGACCATTGATGTACTTGCAACCAAAATGAACATATGTACGGTAACAACCCACCACCCCTCCACCAAGTCCCATTTCCTGTTCCACAACAATAGGAAAAGGTAAAACAATAAAAAATAAACTCCCCAGAATATCCGTTCCCTCCCTGCTACCCTGCTATGTAGGCTCAAAATTACCCACATCCCCAACTAGCAGAGCGCCTGTCGCCCCAATGAACTGAAACTACTACAAGGGGGTGGAGTAGCTCTGCTGTAGGCCCACCAGAGCCCAACCTCAGCCCCAATGAGGAAGGCGGCCTTGTTACATATCGCTAGTGGCACAGTATCCCGCACACTCAGTGTCCGTAGCCTGCCATAAAAATAAAGAAAAAACAATCATATACATTACAAAACGAAGTGGAGAGTCCCAATTGCCTTCGCTAATCAAGGGGAGATCAGTCTCCGCCAGTCGCAGATAAAGCCGGGCTCATGGATTGGGATCTCCCGGACAGCAGGCTCTTTTTATCCGAATCTGCTTTGCCCTCGTGGGAGCTGGGTGGAGTCTCGCGGAACTTCCGCCAGTTACCAGTGTTCGTAGGTCTCATCGTATTCGCATCCCCTCTGTCTAGCCATGATTGTACATCTGATGGGGTCGTGAAGAACCATGTTTTGCCGTAACATCATTTTAAGCTTCGTGGGAAAGAACATCATGTATTTGATGCCCCTGTCCAGGAGAGCCCGTTTCACTCGAAGGAGCGGCGTTCTTGTTGAACCTTGAGGGTAAAGTCTGGAAAGAACCTGATAGTTGCACCTTCGTACTTAAGATCTCTATGGAGGCGGGCCGCCTGTAGTATTGCGTAGGATAGCGCTGCGGGGGGCAATTAGGCAGCTCCTCCATTAGGGTTTATTATCAGAATATACGGGGAGCGGGAGAGGCAATTCCTTACCCCTGGTATGACGCAGCAGCGTCCTTAGGGCCTCCAGTCCGTCTTCTCAAGTCGGAGCCAGGCGGGAGGCAGAGATAGCAAATGGCGGCAGGAGCAGAGCACGTCCCACTCCCCACGAGGGCTGCCAGTCTTCGCCACAGCCCCGCTGCCGAATGTCGGTGCAGGTCGAATGACGCGGACGGCGACGGACTTGCGAGGCCCAGTCGTTCAGCGGATAGATCAGCCGAAGATGAGGCATAGGTTTGAGCGCCGCCCCTCTCCGTCATGCCCCAACCAGGCTCCATCTCAGTTCCGTCTCAGCATACGTGACAGGAGAAAGGGTGGAAAGCGAGGGCAACTGCGCTCGGGAGACTCGCTGTCCGATGCAACGGGGGTTCCGCAGTCACCAGAGACACTCTAGCCTCGTTCGATACGGAGGATGGCAGGATGTCAGGGGCTTTTTTTGAGGCTCTGGTGGAGCTCTTCTTTTAGGCCGCCATCTTCCTCTGTGCCAAGCCACGCCCCCCCCAGCCAAACGATTATTGATGTCAAATGGTTTTTCATCTGCCACTGCGATGCCACAATCGAGGTCTGGTACCCACATTCTAGTCCCAAACAGGACTTCATATGGAGTACGGCCCCTAGGGAATTTTTTGGCATGTTATTAAGTGCCCTCTGGACCCTGTATATGTGACTGACCCACCTGCCACCCAAGCCTAATAACCTTGCTGTTGAGGATTGCTTTAAGTCCTGTTTTTTTCTTTCCACAATTGAATTTCCCTTGGGATGATATGGAGAGGAGTACCGCAAAACCCCACTCATTCTTCCCATGGCTTCTTTGTAAGCCTATGAGCTAAACGCAGGGCCACGGTCCAAATGTAATTTGTCAATTGTGTATGTCCCTATTAAAGACTCGCAAATCCTTTATAACAGTTTAAGCGTCAGCAGAGCGCTGGGATCAAACCCACAGGAATCTACAGCATTAATCCACTGCCACCAGAACATACCTATAAGCCCCATCATATTGTAAGGGGCCGCAGTGGTCCAAATAGAAATTTGCAAGTGGTCTGTCCGATATCAGTAGTGGTGTTTCTGGCGGACGTGCTACGGTGGAACCCTTCATCTGCTGACAGATGTCGCTCTTAAGGACTAAGCCTTTGGTCTGTTTGGTAAGACCTGGCCACCAATAATGTTGTTTCCGTAGTGAAACCGTTGCAGTAATGCATGCCTGGGCTGAAACCAGACCCTCGTCTGTAGCTAGAATTAAACCCAATCCTTGATCCATGTTTCGTATTACTTTATCCCCCACTCCTGGAATTTGAGCATATGAATTTTTTGCGCCTCTAACTTGTGGGAGTACTTAAGTGGAAAACCTTTTGGCAAGGCTGAGCTATTGTTGCGCACAGCTATCATCTGTCCATCTATCATTATCGGATATCATTATAAGGCTATCATTATCTGTCCATCAACCTTTGTACTAGAACGAATGATCGCAGCAATGGCAGCAGTTCTCACTGTCGCTGTATACGCCAACACACTGATGTCTCGATGTGTGAATTACATGAGCCTGTGACAAGCCTTTTTTCAGCTCTACCACTTGTTCCCGAAGCAATTTGTGCTTTATTGTGCAACCTTTGGAATCTCTAAACCCACTCTGTCCCCAATATTGTAGATATTCTTTATATGACTGGACACAGTAAAATGAATCGCACACACTAAGGGGGTCATTAGGATGACGGGCGGACTAAGTCCGCCCGCCAACCTATCAGATAATGTGACCGCCCCCCATAAAGGCGGGGGTCCAGTGGGGGCCACAATTGCGGGCGCATACAGCATTTTTAACATTGTGGCGGGCGGTGCTCTCAGCACCGCCCGCCACAATGCTAAAAATGTATGTATGCATTTGCATACACAAAGCGGCAGGCACCGCACGGTGCCTGCCGCATTGTGTATGCAAATGCAGAGGGGTACCACAGGTATCCCCCATGTGCATCCCCTACCCCCCCTTCACCCTGGGGGCCCGCAACGGGCCCCCAAAGCAAAGACCATATGCCCCTACAAAGCTTTTTGTAGGCAGTATCCAACTTTCTACCTACTTGGTACACAGCCTTCTCCTCCACTTAATGAGTTCCAGACTCAAAATATGGCTTCATATAAGATTTGCCTCTTTTATGGTCATAGTCTCGAGCAGTAAAAAGTAGTTTCTCAGTGGGCGATCTGCCTCACGCTTTGTGGGTTAAACTTGCCACTTGGATGTAAATCAGGCGTACCTAGGCCCCCCAACAGAGGCTATTTTCACAAAGGGGTGGCTGCAAATTTTACCCACAAAGCGTGAGGAAGTAACCATATAGCTCCACCGAAACGCATTGACGCTAATCCCATTGTTTAATCTGAAACAGGACAAATAGCATAGTGACCTATTCTTTGTCTCATGCAGTGCAAAATTCGATGCAGCGTGCGCTACGAGATTCGTTTTATTAATTAAATTGTTTACTTACCTCCAATTATCCATATTTTGGTGTTTAGTACCCATCACCCTGCCCCTCCCCGCCACTCTGCCCCACCGAACTCCCTCCACGGGCCGCAACTGATCTAGGTTCATTATCTCTTTGTGTAGTGGCGGTAAGTCTTCTGCTGGCAATGTATCAATCTCTGGATAGGGTGTGTAAGCAGCTAAAACCAGCCAATTAGCTCTGTCTCTGCTGAGCGGACCAAGTCTTTCTTTTTCTGTAGTATGGGGGAGGGTGCCTTTAAGCCAATTTATATTTTCTTGGTAAGCTAATAGGACTTCTATGTCCTCGTACGGACAGTATTCATCCGGTATTTCATCTGGGATGTAACTATGGAATACTTGTGTTTGTGCATTTGCAGGTAGGAATCTAACCCAAGAATAGAACATCTCTGTCCTGTATGCCTCCTGTGCCTCAATCTTGAAGGTAACGTCCTCCCTAATGATGAGAGACAATATTTTGCTAACTTTATAGTATCGATCCCTTTGAACCCATACGGAGGAGCACACCAAACAGTATCAGGAGCTTGTGTGGCAAGAATAAGCTCGATAGAGTTCCCGTGGTAGCGTAAACATTAAAGGAGAAGCACCGTGTCTAAAAAGATTGCCGCCTCAAATGGGGTTAAAACATATGAAAAACGTCAACAACAGAATCGGGCCACATCGCTAGTCATTTCCAAGTCACAATAAAATGCTCTTCACCGTATCTAGATGACTTCACGGCGCAGGAACAAAAAGGTACCCAGGTTGCCCTGAAGAAAAACCCGATATACTTAGGAACGGGTTTGGAAACGCGTCGGCTTTTCCAAAGGATTCATCCTTTATTCACCAAAGGCAAAAAATAGTAGTCCCAGGCTGTTGGACTTAATTTGATTTAAATAAAAGCCTATGGTGACTTTCAGTCCGAACCGGCCAAAAAAAACATGCAGACAGGACTGTATTAATTGTTTCTGGTGTACCTATGAACTAAATGATATTAATTGTGAAATCTTTATGTAATCTAATTTGCACATAACTCTTGTTTCACATTTTGAACAATTTTCCAATTATGTTTTCACTATAAGTGTTTAATGTTTATGCACAGTTTGTATTGGTTGTGTTGAAACCTCGTATTCACAAAAATGATTTTCATTATGTAAACATGTGAAAGTATACATGAGCTTTTTAATTAATTTGAAGCTTTGCTGCTGAAAATTAAAAAACAGCACCCAAACTCGAGACCAGGCACCATTGTCTTTTTCCAAACTTTATAGTAAGGGCATTTCTGCAATTTTTTGAAATGTTAAGAGCTCCTTCAAGCTCTGCTTCATCTACCCCTGCACCACTCATACCAGCGTCTCCATTTAGTGACATTATGAGAGGAAGTATTTATGAAAAAGAGATAAGGGAGATGCACAATGAAGGGTACTATAATCCTTCAAGTTGAAGAAACCTACAGCCAATATATAAGATATACCTACTCAACTGCGGCAGATTTTTCCCTTCCTACCCCAGATGTCTCTGGGTAAATGTGAGTAGTGGTCTCTGAGAAGGCACAACTGAACTACTCAGATTAGACTGTTATTTAAGAACCAAATCAACATTGGTGGCGCCATATCGTGAACTTCCTAATAATACATATGATCTGCACATTTAGATAATATAAACTAAGTCATTGGTGTCCACACTGATTCCAGACACCAAGAAGGATATGTTAGCCTTTAGACCAGCTAGCTGACAGTGTCACCATAGGCTCACTAACCTTATCAAGGAGCGAACAGTTTCTGACAACTATTGAACATGACAACCCTTAATCCTTTCAATTATCGTGGAAACAGTACAGCACTTTTCACTCAGTCAAACATGATCAGTTAGTCTCAGAGAGATACACAGAATACACGATGGGAACATTTTCAATAAGCATTTTTTGAACCAGTATAATTCTAGTATAAAACATGTTTGCTGCGACAATCATTAGACAGAAACATATATATAAAATTACAATCACTGACATTGTATAAAAGGTAGAATCCTACCATGGTGCTAAAACAGTAAATATATGCAGGCATATCGATACATGGCAGTAATCGAGCCTACTCCTATGATGCAAAACCTATCTAAATGTACCTATGTGTACCTAGCATATTTGTGGTGCAAAGCGAAGAATCCCCTAGGAAAGAGCCAACCCCATTACCTGATGCCACCTGTAATTCAAGCAATCTCATCTACATGCTCAAGTGCCCTTGTGGCAAATGCTACATTGGACACACAGAAAGGAAGATCAGGGTTCGATTACTTGAACATAAGAGCAATATAAGAACAGGCAACATGAAATCCACAGTTGCTGCACACTTTGTTGAACAAAAACACTCCATAGCTCAATTGAAATATGTGATACTTGAACTAATCACTCCCACTCATAACAACAAACAAACATTGCTCAAAAGAGAGAACTTTTGGATTCGCTATATGGCATCGATGCAGCCACACGGTCTTAATGATCGGATGGAGTTTTTGTGCTATCTGTAATCTTCAATATTCAGTCATCTATGTATTTTTTCCAGACTTAATGGATATCTGCCTTATTCATGTACTGTAATTGTTTATTCTGCTTGTTTTACATTTTTCGTTTTCCTTTACATTGCATGACACTCACTCAACATGGCCGCCACGTTTCCAGCCCGTTTTTTCACTTTATAGTCCGTTTTCACTTTCGGCATGTAAACACGAACCGGTTAAAACTCCATCACCCGAGATCACTCCTGGGGTTCCCGAGCTTGAGACTACGATGCGTATTTTCACCTACATCACCAAGTGAGTACTCCGTTTCGGAGAACGCGTTAGTAACAGGAGCACACGAGCGAGGTATTTTTGATAACACGCGCTGTTCTGTCATTTTGCAGATACCGCGCGGCAGCTCGTTAGAACAGTCCGTGAGTATCGTTCTCACGCCGGCACCTTTTTAGGTCTCGGCTAAAAGACGCGCGTAAGCGCGTCTCCGCCGAGATCTTATGTCAGCGAGTGGCAGTCCCAGGAGACAGTCCAGGTCACGCGCATCCTTCCAGGCGATTTGTAGCTGGAACGCGCGCTGTGGCCAGGCGCTGTCTCCTGGGAAGCGCAAGCACAACACACGCATGCGCATACACACACACACACGCGCCCATGCACGCACGCACATACATACATACAGAGACACCACCCCTGACTCATACTCACGCGCGCGCACACACACAAGTGCACCGAGGCCCCCCCTCCCCCTCCCCCGCCGTCACGCACATACATACACACACACACGACCATACACACACACAAGTGCACCAATCGCGCTCCAGACCCCCCTCCCCCGCCGTCACCGTCGCGCACATACATACACACACACGAGCATACACACACACAAGTGCAGCAATCGCGCTCCAGAACTTACCTTACCTCAGCACGCGGCGCCCAACCTCCTGCTGGCGCGGCCCCGGGGCTCTACACCGCTCACAGGAGCCCCGGGCCGCGAGACGCTACGACTCCGCCTGCCTCCTCTTCCGGTGTGAACGTGGCCCCGCCCCCGTCACAGGCGACCGTGCCTGACTTCCGGGGCGGCGAGCTTGGTAACGAATCTGGTGCTATCTCTTGGTTTAGAAAACGTAATTGTGTCGTCCATTGTACCCCTTGAGACATGTGCACGATACTGGGATAGTTATGCCTCTCCAGTCAAGAAGGCATGCATTAACAAATCTTTCAAGGGCTTTTGGAGACTCAGACAGACACCATGCCTCAGCTGTCGATCAATGAGAACACATGCTCCCACTGCAGGTAAGGAAGGACAACAGCCAGCTGAAGCACTGGAATGCAGAAGACCAGCCAGCAAGAAACACAACAAATATATGGTGTTAGGGTTCTCAAGTCCTCCTTTGCCCATTAGTTTCTATCTCACCCAAAGTTGCTTTGATCTTCTGTTTCTGCATTTCGAATAAACACAGAAAGGACTTCCCACTGCATGCAGAACACTGGCACCCAGCCTGGGCGATGGCTGTAAATAACTGCTCCTACGTGCCTCTAATTTCAACAATAATAATTACACTAAACAGCTTTATCCTGCCCATCTGCTTGCACGACATGGCAGCTTGGCATGGCACCCTGGCATTGCCATCCACTGAACTTGGATCCGCAGCTTGTCAGGCACCTCCGCATGTGCAGGCGCTTCAAGACTTTGAAGGGGACCATATTGCCCGCAGACCAGCAGTTGGCGAAGAGCTCGCATCATATTTTACTTCTATTACAGTGATGGAGCAGACAGATGGTGAGTGGTGAGTGCAGAGTGGTGAGTGCAGAGTGGTGAGTGCAGAGTGCAGAGTGGTGAGTGAAGAGTGGTGAGTGCAGAGTGCAGAGTGGTGAGTGCAGAGTGGTGAGTGCAGAGTGGTGAGTGCAGAGTGGTGAGTGCAGAGTGGTGAGTGCAGAGTGGTGAGTGCAGAGTGCAGAGTGGTGAGTGCAGAGTGGTGAGTGCAGAGTGGTGAGTGGTGAGTGCAGAGTGGTGAGTGCAGAGTGGTGAGTGGTGAGTGCAGAGTGGTGAGTGCAGAGTGGTGAGTGCAGAGTGCAGAGTGGTGAGTGCAGAGTGGTGAGTGGTGAGTGCAGAGTGGTGAGTGCAGAGTGCAGAGTGCAGAGTGGTGAGTGCAGAGTGCAGAGTGGTGAGTGCAGAGTGGTGAGTGCAGAGTGGTGAGTGCAGAGTGGTGAGTGCAGAGTGCAGAGTGGTGAGTGCAGAGTGCAGAGTGGTGAGTGGTGAGTGCAGAGTGGTGAGTGCAGAGTGGTGAGTGCAGAGTGGTGAGTGCAGAGTGGTGAGTGCAGAGTGGTGAGTGCAGAGTGGTGAGTGCAGAGTGGTGAGCGCAGAGTGGTGAGTGCAGAGTGGTGAGTGCAGAGTGGTGAGTGCAGAGTGTTGAGTGCAGAGTGGTGAGTGCAGAGTGGTGAGTGCAGAGTGGTGAGTGCAGAGTGGTGAGTGCAGAGTGGTGAGTGTGCAGAGTAGCGAGTGTGCAGAGTGGCGAGTGTGCAGAGTGGCGAGTGTGCAGAGTGGCGAGTGTGCAGAGTGGCGAGTGTGCAGAGTGGCGAGTGTGCAGAGTGGCGAGTGTGCAGAGTGAGTGTGCAGAGCAGTGAGTGCAGAGTGAGTGTGCAGAGTGAGTGTGCAGAGCAGTGAGTGCAGAGCAAGTGTGCAGAGCATTGTGTGCTGTTGAGTGCAGAGTGCTGTGTATTGGCAATGTTAATGACAATGGCCATTTATTTTTGATTTAAAGAAAAAAAAAGAAATGTCATGAGCAATGCCAATAGCTCTACCTTTAATGATGCCGAGACCATTGCATTGCAAATGCTTGTTTGAATTAATGAATCAGTTCAGTTGCACGAGTCGGTGACTGGGGCATGAGGTTTGCACTAGAAGCATGTTGACCGCTCCTTTTCACTCTTTTTTAAAATGGGCACATTCTTGATATAATTTCACCGGGCGACCCAGTGCATGACCAGATATTTACCATGTATATTTGACACCTCATGGTTGGTGTGATTGTTTAGCTACTATTCACAGATATTAAGTCAATGGCATGAATTGAATGTTATTTGATGATAATGTGTAGATACTGAATTTGACATGCATAGTGACATGGAGATTCATTCCTTTTTTGTAGAGTTGTCCCCTGAGGAAGGGCTTCCAAATCAGCCCGAAATGCATTGGGGAAGGATGCATACTGGATTATGATGTTGTTGAACATACAATTGGAACTTTAATTTTGTGGAATTTCAGATGAAACATTAAATATTTTTTGGAACCCCAATATGAGGAGCAATTAATTACAATGATTAATGGAAAAGACTTTTTTGTCAAAATTTAAAGCTGTGCAACAGGGTGTCTCTTTCCCAATGGGAGGAGCTGTGTATTAGTTCATACGTACGCTGGGAGGTACAGACAGCGCTCTAACCCGTTTGCACGCCACAGAGTTTACTTTGATCAGAATCAGATTAATCGCTGTGCAAGTCCCCAACCCATTGTAGAGAACGAAGGACCCCATCTTGGTCTTGAGTTGGACACCCCGCAAGGGATGTCAGACCCCTGCGTGCTTGAGTTTTTGTGTGCAGGGACTTCAGCGTCTCGTGTCAGTGTGGAAGCTTGTCCTCTGGTTGCCCAGTGAAGATGTGGTTCTTTTAAACCCAAAAGATGGGTAATCCTGTTGCCAATGTCCTAGGCAGGGGATTAAGATATGATACTAAGAATCCTCATGCATATTAAATGAGGCTAGTTTTTGAAGTACACCACATGACATTTATTCACACATAACTAGGTACAAAGTCAGTGCCAGAACGGTTTTGTAGGGCAAGGTAAGACAAATGTAGGTAAATGGTGACGCAGCTACCTAGGCTTACATTGGGGCTCATAACCAACCACATTTACATTCTCCTTGTATGACGATCTAAAAGGCCACCAAGGTTGTGTTTCTGCCAAACATGGCTCACCATCAAATGGGCTGTGCGAGGAAGTTGGATAAAGTGGTAATGTTGTTTTGGAATATGTTGTGACTATGAGAATGCGTTATCTTTTTTGAAAATCAGTAATGTTAGTGTGACGTAGGGTAACACCCAAAATTAGCTAACAATTATCTTCCTAAAACCACACTCTTCTGAATAGGTTGTGGGCGTGTCATCTTCATTGTTTTTTATATAGCTTAAATCACATTGCTGATTACGTAATCTAATATGTTTGGACATAATCAACAAATAATTAACCCAGAAACTATTGTTTTAGAGAAATCAAAAATAAATTTAAATGCAATAGCTGTCTGCATCGTTTCACATTAATGCATATTTTACAAGTAGTTAATTAATAGAGAAAATCTTTAGAACGCCAGCTGAATCATCAAAAATCCACTGAAGAGAAGGATGACAGGGAAAGTGTTGTGACCTCCTGGAGCTGTGAATACAAAATTATGAATTATGTATGGCTAATATAAATGATACAGACAGAACTTTCACAAAAGTGCTTTATCAACAATGTATACGTCTATAATGTGAGATACCAGAGTCTCCTCATCTTTTAACATTAAAGAATACAATAACATACTTCTGATTTACAATTAGAGGCCACATATGAGATAAGTCATCAGCTGATAAGAAACTTCACATGATTGGTTTTTAAGTAGCATCTTCATCAAGCCATTCTGTGATCCACCCTCAGAGACTCCACCCACTTACCTGATTACAAATGTCATTATGTTAATCAAAGTATGTTTATTTCTAATGTTTTGGTATTTTGGAACTCCACTGGGCTAGCAGGGCCTTGTATTACATTTCCTGTCTTTTTCTTTCTATCCTGGTCTCTGTAGTAGTTAAGAAATGTAAAATTGAAATGTATCACTGGACGATGGTGATCTCACTAGGTCATTTACAGAATGCAGTTCTCAAGTGACCTTTCCTCGACATAGGCTTGCCTTCCTCTTCTCAGATTATTTAATTATTTTTATTTCTTTATTTAAAGTTTTATATAGCGCGACATGACCCAAACGGGTATCAGAGCACTTCACATAAGGGTTTTGGAAGAAATAGGTAGATAGTTGCAGGAGGAAAGTAAAGCAAACTACATCAGGAGCAAAAATGTTTGTGAAAGACATAGGTAGATAGTTGTGGGAGAAAAGTAAAGCAATATTCATCAGGAACAAAAATGACATATTGCCTGGCGACAATGGGCTGTAACAGAGGCCAGGTAGTAGCTAAATCAGCTAAACAGGATAGGCGACAAAAGGAGAAAAGCATGTAGATCAGAGCAGTGTTCATAAGGAGAGCTTTCACTTCCCTTTTGAAGGCCACTGAAGAGGGAATCAGTCTTGTTTCCACAGGTAGGGAGGTCCAGATTCTCAGGGCAATGCCAGATAATGTGCGCTTATAGGTTTTAAGTTTTTTTAATTTCTTCGGTTTCAGGAGCAGTGTTTTGGTGCTCTTTGAGGGCCGGGAGCCACCTCAAAGTTCAAGCTTATTAGTAAGGTAGAGAGTGGTATTGAATTGTAGTTCTCTATGTGTAATACAAACAATTTTTAACTGGATCCTTGCCTCAAATGGAAGCTAATTGAGCGATTTCAGGTCCGGCAAGAAGATGTGGTTGGATTTCTTGGAACCAGTGACGAGTCTAGTCACAGCATTTGGGGATGCTCTGAGGGGGGCTAGACTGAGTTTCGGAAGTCTGTAGAGAGTAGCCCTGCTGTATTCAAGTCTTGAGATGACCAGTGCTTGCACCGCCGATTTGAAGTCATCTTGTGGAAGGTAGGGTTTAAGTTTTCTTAGGATGCTAGGGTTTAAGTTTTCTTAGGATGCTAGGTTGGAAGTTCACACCTTTGGTAGATGCTCTGATAGGATGTATGATGTTACAACGCATACATTTACATCGCGGTACATTACATCGAGGTTTTTACAACGCAAATCGTTACAACGACTTGCGTTGGAGGGCGCTGGACTTAGGAGTAGTATAATTTACTATTCCAACTCCAGTCAATGCACAGTAGGGAAGGTGTTGGATAGTAAAATATACTATTCCTTGTCCTAGAGCGCCATCTAGCGCAAGTCGTTGTAACGACTTGCGTTGTGAAAACCGCAATGTAATTGCATCGCAATGTAATCCCTGCGTTGTAAACAATGTTTCCCCTCTGATATGGTCTTGCATGTTTAGGTTCTTATCTAGCACAACTCCCAGTTATTTTGTGGAGTCAATGATGTGTGGTGTGCAGTTGAGAGCGGTGAGGTTTCTTAGATATTTCACCACAGTGGGGGTTTGCTTAGGAGGTGAGAATGGATGAGGAGGAATTCTATTTTAAGGGCGTATAGTTTGAGATGGTTGGAGGATAGCCAATTATGTCTCTGGGATCGGCCTGCAAGGTCGGCCAAATTGAGGCCATCGATGAGACGCGGTCCCGAGCATTTTGCTAGACCTTTATGGCTTTGCTATCCTTGATCTTGCCTGAGTCCTTTTAAGGTGGGCAACTTACATTGGCTATCTCTTAACCATGGAGCTTGACTGCTCCTCTATTTTCTATGGACTGCTCCTTTAGATGTTTATATCATTGCCCTACTACAGCAGCAATTCACTCTATCCAGACATCCCTCTCAGTTTGACATTACATAGAAGTTTCTTCAATGGAAGGAGGATTATCTTCATTTTAATTTCCTTCATTTGCTTCTTCTAAAAACCAGCTTTTTGAAGATTTTTGTGAGCCCCTTTTCAAATTATAATTTTTCATTAAATAAGTCTTGAATTGATGGCAGTTGCTACTGATTCTAAAAATATACAGACAGCGCCCTGATGAAGGTTGTGCTACACATGTTCAACCTTCTGTAACTTCCGAAACGTGCGTCAGCGCAATTCTGTCTAACTATATTCATCTTTTTTTTATTGTATTACAATTGTCTTTTTAAGATATTATAATTTCCAGAACTCTTTGATGTTTTTTCATTTAAAGTGTTTTGTAAGTTTCCTTGTATCTGAAAGTTGTTTTCTTTAATTTCTTTACTGTTTTGTAGTTAGTCATCTGTGTAACTGCTTTCACTGTATATACATTAATCTTTTATTTGTTAATGTTTGTGGTGCTCACTCTTTTTATGTGTATATGTAGATTGAAAATCACTGTTTGATAAATGAAAAAATAACAAATTGTATCTAAGATTAATATATTATTAATTCTACTGGTCTGCTATATGGTATTTTCATATTGCTGTTTATATATGCATATTTTGGAGTAGTCTTTTTGTAATTTTGCTACTTGCAAGGTCGGACTGGCCTATAGGGCAATCAGGCAGTGCCTGATGGGCTGGTCCGACAGATCTGGCTTGTTTTTTGGCCACGTGGGCTGGTTTGTATAACTGATTTTCCTGATATTACACCTTGCAAAACACCCATAACGTGTGTCTTTACAAGTTCAAAGCTGGCCTAATTTGCAAATGTTGGACACTTTTTTAGCTATTTGGGTTGCTAATGCGGGCCACATTTATTTTGGTGGCCGGAACTATGTTTTGTCCCGGCCCCACCAAGGAACTCTGAACCACCGTTGCTTGTGCAAAGTCTTTCTTCACTTTAAAAACTGGGACGAAATGGGGAAGTAGCTAGATCGGCAATTTGCGGAAACTAGGAATTTAAATCCCTTGCAAAGTATATATCCTGTGTGCCTCAGTATGGCTAACAAAGATACCAACATATATAAAATGTAAACTATGACCAGAGAAAAGGCTAAAGAAATATTGGCACATTAGAATACTGACTGTGGTGTGTCTAATCCCCAAGGAAGTTGGCCACCTGAAGCTGAGTGTCTGCTCCCCACACAAATATAGAAAGAGATTACCACACAAATTCAGCTTGACCTAACTAACAACTGTGGGTAACATTCTCCAAAGAAAGACCGAGCACCCTACCAGCATACCATTAATGGGGCAAGCAAGCACATCCGCATAGGAGAAACAATCTGGAAAGGACAAACTGGTTTATGGCTAAAATGACCACCGATGGGTGATGGTTGTGGCACCCTACCTTCTGTGTCGAAAGTCCTCAATCTCACTGATAAACCTTGTTTACTAGTGAACCACTTCCTAACCATCTTTCCCAAGGATATAATTATAAATTAAGAGTCTGTCCACCCGCATCCACTGTAGGCATGCACATGCAACTAAGTAGCATCTAGAGTCTTGTGATGATTACACTTTTGGTGAAAGAAGACTATAGTGAAACCTAACGCCAGTGCCCCACACGTTCTAATTTGGGAGAAAAAAAACACCTCTCAACTGCATGCAGTAGGCGACAAGGGTCAGCAGACTCTCACTGTGCTGCTCGGCAGAGAATCAGTGTCATTCATCCAAGTGTGGCCCACTGGCATTCCTATTCCATATGCTCTACACAAGCCCTACACAGGTGAGTCACAATTAGATGTAGCACTGAGACAATCACAGTAACTGTGTGAGAATCTGGTTGTGGACGTTTTCTAACAGTTGTATGCTGAGTTGTTTCGCCTACATGACTCAGAGGTGTCCCACCCTCTGTGGCACCTGGGTGCAAAACAGCTGAGCCCAGAAGAAGCTAAACACAAAAAGGCCTGACTTGCGGCATTTGCATACGACTGTAGCATCACTGGACACTAACCCCAGGTGGCTGTCCTATACAGGTGTACCTACAATTATAATGTACACTGAAGAACTAGACTTCCCAAACAGCCATAGTAAGAAGCATATGGTAATGGGCACATGATACCAATAAGATTTCTGGATTAAGGGGCAACAGCAAATTTAAGGTGTTGTATTACAAGCACCCAAATACCTGATCTGATTAATACAGACCAGCACCATATAAATCGACTCACTGGCACAGTACACCAAATTAGGAGTTATAGCTGTACAAACTACGGAAACAATGCAAGCAACACAAACTGAACAAGCAGGGTTTAAACATGACAATCTAAAATAACTATGGTGTTTCGGAAGGATCTAGAGTAACTACTACCACCTAACACCAACTCGCTTCGAACGATTATCAACATAAAACTCCCAAGCCCTCACAATCATGGCAGAGAATCAAGAGAAGAAGGGCAAAGAGGTAACGGAAGGCAAAACTGGCCAAAATAGAACAAAACCTACCTGTACCAGACTCTACTATTATTAAAAAATCTCAACGAACGCTAATATGATACTAATTCCATAAAGCCTGGCAGCACTGTACAACCCGGTGCAAGGTACAAAGTCTAAAACAGACATTATATAAAGTGAAACCAGAGCAAAAGGAAGGACTTCAAGGCACTTGAAAAAGGAATCTCTGAACAAGTGACTATGATAAGGCACCTGGAGGATTAAAAGACTCAATGGCACAAACAAACAGGGGCTTTATCAATAAAAGTTATGTCACAATGAAAACATATCAAGGAGTTGAAAGACCAGAACCACCGGGGAACCTCACAATCTTCGTCATCCCAGAGAGTTCGGAACCCGAGACAATCTCTTTCATGGAGTTTCTACAAAATTGGGCCATATTTATGACCCAGTTTGCATCGCTCTTGCACCACGCCAAAAATATGTAGTAACGCAGCGGTTGTTGTTCCATGGGTGTTGCGTGGGTGTTCCCACACCTTGTAAACCTGGGAATGCGCCAAAAAGATACGCCTCCCCAGGGAAGGAGTAATGAGAAGAAATATGTTTATTTCTCCCCATGTTTTCCTCTTTCTGCAGCTCATATAGAAAGAGGGAAAGGCCTCTCAGGATTGTTTTCGTACAGGAAGTTGACCCTATATGCACAAAACCAATCCTGCCTACAACACATGCACCCTTGCCCAATATTTATTATTTATTTATTTATATATCGCCAGAATCGACTCCCGAAGGGGTATCTCTGTGCTGAGGGCAGGTCACAGAAAGCTGAGGGACTGGCACATGATCAGAGACAGAAAAGAAAGGTCTTAAGGTGCTTTCAGAATTGGAGGGGGTCAGAGCATTTTAAAGTTCAAGGGGATCTGGTTCCAGTAAAGAGGACCTAGGTGGGAGAAGGTCTTTCCACCCCATCTAGCCTTCCTTACCCAGGGGACCACGAGGAGGGATTTGGTTCCTGAGTGGAGTGGTCTAGTTGGTGTATACGGCGTGCATCTCTCGGCCAGATAGGCGGGTCAGGATTGTTTAAAGCTTTGTGTACCGTACAGCAAACTTTAAACTTAATCCGCTCACGTACTGGGAGCCAGTGTAGCTGAAGTAGGAGAGGGCGAGAGGCAGTCCGGGGAGGTGCATGTAAGACCAGTCACACCACAGTGTTCTGGACTACCTGCAATCTGCAGAGCAAGGACTCAGTGGCGGAGGCCAAAAGGCCATTGCAGTAATCCAGACGGCTCAGTATCAGGGCCTGCGTCAGATCTTTCGAGTGGAATCGGGGAGCAGGGGAAAGATTCAGCATAATAGGCCCAACATATGGAAGCAGGAGCAGCGTGCTCTTTCAGAGTGAGCCCCTGGTCTAGGCGAATGCCAAGGTTCTTGACAGTGGACTTGGGAACGGGGGGAGTACCCAGGTCCATAGTAAGGGGGTGTCTCCAAAGAGCCTGAGTTCTGTCTTCCCCATGTTGAATTGGAGAAAGTTGCATCTCATCCAATTGGAGATGACGTTCATTCCGGAAGAGAAGGTCGACGGCACAGAGGAGTTAAATTTAGTGAAGGGAAGTAGCAGCTGTGTATCATCGGCGTAAGAGATGGGAATGAAACCCCAGGTTCTAAGGAGATTGGCCAAGGGCGCCACATAGATATTGAATAAAGTGGGGCTCAGACACGAACCCTGGAACTCCCTTGGTCACCTCCATAGACGCTCTAGGCTCCCAAAACAGCACTAGTGCAAAGGAGAAGGACAGGAATGCACTGTACTAGATTTTGTATCCTCTCTGCCAAAGTCAAATGGGAAACTAATGCCATCTTTTAAAATCAGGAAGGGTGTTCAACAGGGGTGCGTATTAGTCCTCTTTTTATTTTCTCTATACATAAACTGGGTAGACGAAAACAGTGCGGACACTGCAGGCCGATGCCCCAGTTGTTGCTGGCTGCCAGATACCCGTCCTTTTCAACGCAGATGGCGCAGTCCTCCTATCAAGAGCAGTGGTCGGACTACAGATATTAATGGATTTTAGAAAGCTGAAAAGCGAAAGTCAAAGACATTTACAATAACCTGGGGGAACATTTCCAAGAAGGTTAGACCATTTTCTCTTGAAGGTTTCCAGATAACAAAGATTACATTATTTTTAGGTCTTGGCTTTAGATCGCGAGCATGTGCTATCTCAAACCAAGACCTGGTGTATCTGTTTGAGGAATTCAGACCCCCCCCACAGGCTTGCCATTTGCTGAAATTAGCATTGCTCTGTTATTTGTTCTCCTCATTCATCCATGGCATGCTTTGGCCCTCCTGAGCGTACCGTCCAACTACCCCTAAACATACGTTGTGTCCATTTTAAGCCGTTGTTTAGGCACAACTTTGTTATATTTTAACTTTAAGTGAGGGCTCCTGTTTTACTCCATTTTATGCAGAGCTTTAGCGATGGATGACCTGTTGTATCTCTGTGTGGGGCTTTGGGAATCCATCACATTGCCATTTGCTGTTAGCTGCAGCATTCAGAAATGCGGGCTTCTTATTGGTCCATTTCTGACAAAGTCCCTCCTTTGTGTATTCAGTTCTCTTCCTGGCGATTTCACTCTGAGAACATTTTAGTTTGCCATCACACAGTACAGAGTGTGATGGCCTCTCTTTCGTCCTCCCATCTGGCTATTGCAGGTCAGGCATTATATATTTTTTGCAATTTGTAATAGTGTGATTTTGACCCAAAAGTATTGCAGTGCTTTAAAAGAGCACCAGTTACATTACAGACAGATATATTCATTTTTGGATAGGCACGGGGAGATTTTCCCAGAATTCTGATGTTGAGCTGACACAGAGGTTCGTTTCTATGCAGATTTTCACTTGTTTTTTTCCAGCTGTCTCTTATTTACTGTCGCTAAACAGACATTTGTTTATCACCAATACGAATGGGCCCCATGCCTTTTTTTATGGTTGTTTAATTTAAATTAGTGGAGCCGGGGTAGGAGATGTATTCCCAGCGAGCGTGGTGATTGATGTGACCCTGCACCGCTCTGCAGAAGTCAGTGTCAAATATTGTTCACTAATAACATTTCTGTCTGCTTTCCTTTTTTTACAGCGCTCTTCCAAAGTGCGCTTTCCTTTTCCCCAGTGAGTGTGGTGCTTCATCTGACCCCCGCACTTCCCCTATCGATTTCTTCACACACGCACCTCTATGGGAAGCCGTTCACGTCAAAATTACAAATCCCCACATAAGACACCTTCTGAAATGCATGGAGTGCTGCAAAATAAGTTTGAGATACACCAGAATAAATGCAACATGTGTCTAAACAAATATGAAACCTGGCAGAGTGAATATAATATTTAGTGATTAATATGAATAATACACACTCCAAATTAAATAAAAGATGTACTGAAATATATATCAATTACACTGAAGTGAATATGGCCTTCACTGTAAACAATAGAGCAATCACTAAAACGAATGCAATAACCATCAAGAAGAATGGGACATTTCTTGAAATGACCTACATATGCCAAGAAGAATATTACATACTTTGAAATTAATATGATGGACTGAAATGAATATAAGTTACTAAAATGAATTTGTTATAGTCTGAAAAGAATATGATGCACATTGACGATAATACAACATACACTGAAACAAACATAACACATGTTGCAATGTATATGACTTGCACTGAAATTAATATTGCCCAGTTAGCAATGAATCTGAGAAATACAGAAATGAATAGGAGATGATTACAAATGAATATAGATTGTGTTAAAATTAATATAAGCCCTATTGAATGGAATCTAACATGCCTTAAAATGAGTATGACCAAAGCTGAAATTCGCATGACATTCATCTAAATGAATATGGCATGCATTGACATTAATATGATACATATTCAAATGAATATGATATATATTAAAGAGGATACGTTGAATCTTAAAATTAATATGACAAGTGTTAATATCAATATGACATCCATTGAAATAAATCTAACATTAATTTAAAGGAACATGACACGTTAAAATGAATATGGCATGTGTTAAAATGAATTTGACATGATTTAAAATGAATATGAGTAATGTTGCAATGAGCGTGACATTCATCAGAATGAATATGGCTTTCATTGAAAAAAGCATGATACACATTAAAATAAATATGATATATGTTGAAATGGATATGACTTGTGTTAACAATAAAATAATTGTTAATATGAATGTGATATCCAGTGAAAGGACTATTTCAGATGCTAAGATGAATGTGACATGTTGAAATGACTATAAGTCCAGTTGGAATTAATGACATGTTAAAATGAATTTGGCAAATGGTAATTAATATGACATCCACTCAACTAAATATCGCATGAGTTGAAAGGAATATAACACATGTTAAAATAAAAATGACATAAGTAGAAATGAATATGAGCTTTATTGAAATGAATTTAACATGTTTTAAAATAAATATAAGTAACGTTAAAATGAACATGACATTTATCAAAATGAATACGTCTTGCATTGAAATTAATATGATGCACATTGACATGATTTTCATATGTGTTGAACTGGATATGAATTATATTAAAACTCGTGGATACAGCCTAATCAGTGAAGGACCCACTTTTTGCTTCAGCCGCCGTTTTTCCGCTACAGGAGTAGCTCCACTCACCACCAGAAGCCCCGCAGCGTGACTGGGAGAGGGAGGCCGCAGAGGAGGACGAGGCGCCGGCCCCAGGACTGCGAGGACCAGCATTCACCATCTCCAGCTGGTCCTCTTCCTGCGTGAGCCGCGCCCCCTTCCAGTGCCCCGCCCCCAGCGAGGCGCTACAACTTCTCGCGGCACCCGCTGCGCGGGTGCCACTCGTGGATACAGCCTAATCAGTGAAGGACCCACTTTTTGCTTCAGCCGCCGTTTTTCCGCTACAGGAGTAGCTCCACTCACCACCAGAAGCCCCGCAGTGTGACTGGGAGAGGGAGGCCGCAGAGGAGGACGAGGCGCCGGCCCCAGGACTGCGAGGACCAGCATTCACCATCTCCAGCTGGTCCTCTTCCTGCGTGAGCCGCGCCCCCTTCCAGTGCCCCGCCCCCAGCGAGGCGCTACAACTTCTCGCGGCACCTCCTGCGCGGGTGCCACTCGTGGATACAGCCTAATCAGTGAAGGACCCACTTTTTGCTTCAGCCGCCGTTTTTCCGCTACAGGAGTAGCTCCACTCACCACCAGAAGCCCCGCAGTGTGACTGGGAGAGGGAGGCCGCAGAGGAGGACGAGGCGCCGGCCCCAGGACTGCGAGGACCAGCATTCACCATCTCCAGCTGGTCCTCTTCCTGCGTGAGCCGCGCCCCCTTCCAGTGCCCCGCCCCCAGCGAGGCGCTACAACTTCTCGCGGCACCCGCTGCGCGGGTGCCACTCGTGGATACAGCCTAATCAGTGAAGGACCCACTTTTTGCTTCAGCCGCCGTTTTTCCGCTACAGGAGTAGCTCCACTCACCACCAGAAGCCCCGCAGCGTGACTGGGAGAGGGAGGCCGCAGAGGAGGACGAGGCGCCGGCCCCAGGACTGCGAGGACCAGCATTCACCATCTCCAGCTGGTCCTCTTCCTGCGTGAGCCGCGCCCCCTTCCAGTGCCCCGCCCCCAGCGAGGCGCTACAACTTCTCGCGGCACCCGCTGCGCGGGACGCGCGCGGGACGCAGCCCGGGGCGAAGCCCGGGCCAAGGGCGGGCCCGTTGTTGCCCGTTAGTGCCCGGTAGAGACCGGACCGGGCCACCCCTCTAAGAACGACAACCCAGCAACAAACAAGCATGCCGCCGAAAACTAGAAGCGCCTCCAAACCTAAATCCAAGCACGCACAGGAGGTGGCACAAGTTACAGGTCCTATTGACCTATTCCTATCACGGGTCAACGAAACAATAAATCAAAGTATAGCTATAATAGAAAAGAGAGTTTCAATGGACCTCTTGGCCGCAAACGCCAAGCGCTCATCACTCGGCGCTATAGCGAACGCGGCATCCCCAATTAACCTGACTTCCCAAAACAACTCACTCCCTGTATCCCTATTAACGACAGAACCAAACACCGTTCCCTCAGTGGTCGACCTGTCAGTCACGCACTCTGAGTCGGACCCCTCGCTAACAGCAGAAGACCTGGAAGCAACTCCTGATCTAGAGGGATGCCACACCCAAGAAAACACCGAAACCCTCGAAAACTTGCTCCAGCCTAGCGAGAGGGACGGGGCAATATCTGAGACCTGCCTAACATTTAGTGGAAAAATACATAGCTCACCCACGATTCACTTAAACTCCCCACCCGCCAACACCACACTGCACATTTCCGACCCTATTCTTCCACATAAGGCAATTTCCAACAGTAACGCATTAGAGCAATGTAAGACCTGTAGAATTACATCACAAGTGCTCACCACCACCAAAGACTTACTTTATCAATATTTAAAGCCAATTCAGCTGAGCATCAGAAACCTCGAAGCTCAACTGACAATAATATCGGCCACCCTCCTAGACTCAAACACCAGGATAGAGGTAAAGGGTCAGCGAACCGTCTCACACCAACCCAAAAAAGTAAATCAAAAACATATGCAGAAGGCAGTCAATACCCCAAACGCAATACCTATAGTACAGAAGAACTCAAACCCACCGTCCACCAAACCCAAACCAACAGCAAGCACGTCCCTTCCTCAGCAAGAGAAACCAGTACAACACATTGCACAGCAAGCAGCTACTACAGGCAAGGTCACCACACATACCCCACGTCCAACGCAAAATACAGATTCCAGCAGAGTCCCTCCAGAGAAACCCGATCCTCAGTCCGTGAAACCATTACCTTCCCAAAAACCATCAAAAAATCCCCCGGAAGCAACCCCGAAAAAATTTTCCTCAGTTAGACGCCCAGCTCATCTGCCTCCCGAAGCCACGCCCTTCACAATAGTCCTAACAGGAGTACCTGAGCTAGTAGAGGACATCCCAGAAACTGCATGGTCACTTAAAAACAAGGCCATGCAGTGGCTCAGCATAAACAGACCTCTCGAATCTCATCTATCGGGAGGGATCACGTCAGCACGAAGGGTAGCTTGGATAGGAAAGACAAAGAAAACAATACGCGGTGACTGCATAATTGTAACATGCAGGGACCCCGCAACGGTAGACCACATCTGCGCCTGGCCACAACTCGAGAAAAAAGGGGGAATAGATGCCCGACACCTCTCTTTCTTCTATCCCCCAGCCAAACAACACCACAACTTCCCACCCTGGGAATGGCACCATCACCCCAAAGCCCAGCGTAATCAGGACCCCTGGCGTCAGACACCATGGAGCCAGAGGGATTACACATTTGAGTACCTAGACAGGGGGGGACCAAGAGATAGGTATGCCGATGGCCAGGTCCCATACTGGCAGGATAGACCCTACACGGCATACGATGGTTGGCAGGGTTTCCCGACCCAAAATCGATTCGAGTGCCTCGATATGGTTGATTGACCATTCATGGCCAAACCCAGTTACTATACAGCAGCAGATGCCCCACTTTACTTTGCCTCTGACTTGCACCCGATAGATTCATCAAATTTGCACAATACCTCAGTGACACCAAAGACCCATTTAAACAACTCTCTGACCCGCACTCCCCCTGTTGTATTGGCCACGAGAGGAAGACCACCCAATGAACAATTGTCAGTCGCAGAAACCACCATCAACCCCAATACAGCACCCGCCACCTCGATTGACAAAAGGGCCAGGACTATAGGCATAGTCTTCTGGAATGTCGCAGGCCTAACCGGAAAAATTGCATGTCCTCAATGGCTGGAAGCAGTAGGCAGCCATCAAATCTTGTGCCTACAAGAGACTTGGCGTACATCCCCCCTCCATCTAGTGGGATACAAGACATTTTTTACCAAAGCAACGCCAAGCCCAATGGGTAGACCAAAAGGCGGGCTCATGATCTACCTTTCAAATACCATAACAGCCACCGTAAAATTAACAAAAGAAACACCCATTTTCCAAATCATTCAAATCACTCACCAGACCACAGCAACGAGAAACATACTCATAATCATAAACTATTACAATAACATAGGTACTCAGGACTGCTGTACCTACTTAGATGAAATGGTGACTCACATATCTACACTACAAAGCACGAACTCTAACGCGACAATGAAACTTATTTGGGGAGGCGACTTCAACCACCTACTATGCCCAAGCCATAAAAGCAGAATCTGTGGCCTGCAATCGGAATCCGGAAACCTCATCCCTCACTTTGTACACTCCCAAAGTGGAAGCAAGTTCAATGAAACTATATTTTCTCTGGACCTAGACTTCGTAAATGAACTAGTCGACCCGCCCCAGGAATTTCTACCCACTTTCCACGGGCGAGGTTGCACGTCTACCATCGACTTCATTTTAGCCTCTAACACCTGCAAAGGATCGCTAAACAACTACAAAGTAGGGTCCAGCCCGATCAGTGACCACTATCCCCTAAGCGTAGAGTTTATCATAGAAGAAGTAGGCCCTTACAAAGCACAAACCAGCCATCTGGATCAAGAATCTTTAGCATTAAAGAAGAAGAACGGATACGCCATCAAATGGGCGAAAGTCGACCCCGAAGTCATCTCGCAAAGGATACTCGAAAAAACGTATCTCTGGCAAAGGGACTGCTTGTCAGCAGAGGCCTCCCCCGCACAAATTATTGCCTCTTTCAATAACATCCAAGGGGCAATAAGAGATGAACTATTCAGGCAAACGGCAAACAAACCAAAATCCCAAACAAAGAGATGGTTCAACTCAGATTGCAGAAAGGCCCTCACATTCTTAAAAGAAGCCCTACGACAAAAACCGCGAGATGTTCAACTAATCTCGGTCCGAAGAAAAGCTTACAACAACGCCAGGAAAAACCAAAGGCTCCAGATAAAGAAAGATCTATGGTCCCAATTGCATGAGAGTGCATTAAAAAAGGACAGTATCACTTTTTGGCAGGTTATTAGATCACCCTTTTTAGACAACAACACCGACACACACCACCTTGACGTAGCCATAACTGAGAACGACTGGGTCCAACATTTTACAAAAATCTTCGGCCAGACAACAGACATTTCTCAAAAAGAAGGCGAGGACGAAATAGAGAAAAGTTTCCTCCCCACCGATTTAAGCTTCACGGTTAACGAGGTTAGAAAAGCGATTAAAGCATCAAAAACTGGCAAGGCTCCCGGCCCCGACGGGGTACCCATGGACCTGTTCTTATATAACAACGAATACTGGTCACTAATAATAACTCGGTTAATGACCGCAGTCACCAAAATCGGACTCCTTCCATCATGGTCATCATCCACCCTCGTGCCAATATTTAAGAAAGGGGACCGAAATGATCCCGTGTGCTACCGACCGATCTCCCTTCTGGACTCCACAGGTAAAATTGCAGGTCGATTACTCCTGGACCGATTACAATCTTGGGCCCAGGAAAACAACATCCTCACAGACCTGCAATATGGTTTTCAGAAGGGGCTCGGGACGGTGGAACAGGCCTTAAACCTTACCCTCCTGGCCGGAAAATACACACGCGCAAAAGAAGGAAAAATCTACCTGGTATATGTGGATCTAAGCGCGGCCTTTGATTGTGTCCAGCATGCAAAGATGTGGGACATTATGACCAATCTCGGAGTAGATCCATCTATACTGGCCTTTCTTCGGGGACTATACACCAACGCAGAAGGCCGAGTGCGCTATGGCACAGGTGGCGAACTATCACGTCCCTTCAAAATCACAAGAGGAGTAAGGCAAGGGTGCGTGCTGGCTCCCTTCCTATTCAATCTATACACCAATGGGATTGAAAAAGCCATGTTGGCAGGGAGTCAGGATCTTCCTCAGATAGCTCGCCGCCCCATACCCATCCTCCTCTACGCCGACGATTCGGTCATTCTGGCCCGAACAGCCAATCAACTCCAGCATCAGCTGAACAAATATGTGACATTCATGGACTCCCTGGGTCTAAAAGTAAATGCAAAGAAAACTTTCACAATGATCATAGGCCCCAAACACGGACCACTAAAACCCATATACATAAACAATACCAAGTTGGAAAAAACATCAGTGTATCCTTACCTGGGCATACTTGTAGATGACTCAATGACATGGCGCAAAGCCATCGAAGCCAGAAATCTTAACTTTCGGCGAGCAACATCAGCACTATGTGCATTTTCCAGGAAACTCGGCAAACCAGCTCCCTCGGAACTGCTAACGCTGTATTATGCAAAATGCCACAGCGTGGCTAGTTACGGAGCAGGTATCTGGGGCCATGGAAGCATCAACCAACTGCAGGTAACGGAGAACGCCTTCATCAAGTACGTTCTGGCTCTCCCCCAAAGCTCCCCAATCTTAGCATCACATCGGGAGCTTGGGATGGAATTTGTAACAGACACCTTACGCTGCCAGCCCCTCATCCTATGGCACCGCATATGGTGCAATCCAGAAAGCCATATAACACGTTCTCTCATTACCGATTGCCTCAGTCTTGCCCACTGGAAAAAAATACCCTGGCTTAATTACATCTATAAATTTTTCCAAGATCTTGATCGGGAGCAGTATTTCTTAGACCCACCCTCAATAGAGGATATTTCAAAGAAACAACTTAAAGAATTATGTATGGGTCACCTGAGAGAACTTCGAAATCAGGTAGAAATCGTAAAAGCGCAAAACGGGAAGATTTGCCCACTGCAATCAGCGAAACTGGCACAGCCCTATTTGACGTTTTTCCTCTCGAACTATGAAAAGTACTTACTGACAAGGCTCCGGTTCGATCTCTTCTTCCGCTTGGTTTCATTCCCGGAACAGCACAACTGGTCTCGGGACATGACCTGTTGTCCGTGTGATGGAGTCTCCAAACAATCCACGGTCCATGTCACATTGTTCTGCAAATTCTATAGAGAAGCCAGGAAAAAATGGATCCTTCCTCTCCTTCGTTCAAGCGGCCTCAGAAACACGTACCCAGCTCTCGCCCACCTCCAGACACCGGCAAATCCACATGAAGCTAAAATGACAGTGACTTTTCTAAAAATTGTACTAAAAATCCGCAAGGGCATGATTTTATAAACCGTAATACGTGTACTTTTGTGTAAATTCCGATGTTTTTATAAAAATGTACTTTTTATGATTATGCAAATTTTTATAATCGAATAAAAGTTTATGAATCTGAATCTGAATTATATTAAAATTAGTATAAGATGTGTTAATATGAATGAAACATTCATTGAAAGGAATATGACACATGCTAAGATGAATATGACATGCATTGAAATCAATATCAGTTTAATATGTGGTGAAAGTGCACTGACACGTTCAGTGTGAACTCCAGATTGTCCATAATGCAAGTTAGAGGTGCCCAGGCTGCATTGACCACTTGCAACAGAGAGAATTCAACTGCTAGGACTGACAAGTCCCCATGAGGGCTCACCTAAAATGTCTTTGCGATCTGGTGGCCCGCCCTGTGTCACATCCACTCTCACTACATTTGTGCTAGAACTGGGGAGAAATGCACGCAATTGGCTGAGTGCTAGAATGTTGAATCCCACTGTTACAAAGAGGGGAAGGACCAGTTGCTTCAGTGAAACATAGAATAAGGGCCGCCCATCAACTCTAACTGTCTGTGCAGATCAGCCTTAATCTCCTTTCAAACAGGGGAAGTGAGAGGACTGTGTGCTGCAGGAAGGTACTTCGGAACACGTTCAAAGCATAGCTTAATCTGATCAGCTGTGCAAGCTATGCGAGGAGTAGCACTTTTGCGTGACAAACTCAAGCATTGCGATAATGCAAGGACATTAACGAAAATGCGTTATTCTAACGAGAGATGCGTGGCACTTGGCAAGGTTGATCAATGGCATCGAAACCAGTTAAAAATGTGTCCACGAAAATCGGACTAGGCCGGAACATGATCTCTATGATCATGGCCCCCTACCTCTCCCCACAAGCTAGAATACGGGTCAATGGGCAGCTTACGGATCCTTTTTCCATTCACAGGGGTACACGGCAGGGTGGCCCCCTGTCTCCTCTGCTGTTTGCCCTTGTGGTAGAGCCTGTAGCGTAAATGATCAGGCAGGCTGAGGATATACATGGTCTTTCCCTAGGGATCGGCAGAATAAGGTAGCACTTTTCGAGGATGACCTTATCCTCACATTATCACGTCCACATATATCCCTCCCGGCGCTCTACTCCCTACTACAGTCTTTTGAGCGCACCACAGGAAATCATGGAAAATCCTGGGCTCTGAACCTTACAATTCCTGAGGAGCAGATACCAGTCTTGAAAAAGCTTGCTCCTTATCAATGGGCCACTGACCACATTCGATATTTAGGGCTTCTCCCTTGACACGTGGACCCAAGTAAACTGGCAGGAGTGCAGGAGAACTGTTTTGGAGGATATGAGAGAATGGAAATCTCTGACCCTGTCCTGGCTGGGCCGACTTAGCGATATTAAAATGTCGATACTCTCTAAAATCCTGTATTTATTTCAATGCCTTCCCACCCCTATCCCAGAGCACCAGATTCAGAGCCTTAAGCCAGACCTCACCAGCTTCATATGGGGCGGGCATAGACCACGATTCTCCCACAAGGTCCTCATGCTCCCACGAGACAGAGGAAGACTAGCATGCCCCAACCTCCTGGAATATTATTGGGCCGCCCATTTTCGTGTTGTTTCGGGGTAGACAACCACTGAAAGTGAAAAGATCTGGCTCCACATGGAAAGGATGGTAACTGGGCATACCATCTGGGATCTTGCGTGGCTCCACGGTACTGCGTGCTCTCGTAGCGCATATATTACAGTGCCCACAAAAACGGTTCTGATATATGGGACAAAGTGGCCATGCGTAAGGGACTTAAGATCTTTCCCTCCCCCACACTCTCATTGCAGGCAACCCGCTATTTCCTCCCACCCTTAACCCGCAGACATTCGCCAAATGGTTACAAGGGGAATGCAGAGTGATCAGTAATCTGTACGAAGGGGGAACGCTTAAAAAGTTTTCAGTGTAGAGAGGAATTCCACCTTTCCAGTATGCACAGCTGCAACACTGGGTGTCCTCGCCTGAGATGCAACAGGCAGCCATTCGACCATTCACTCCCTTTGAGCGATTGGTTTGTTCCTTTGACGAATCGAAGGGCCTTATCTCTCGGACATACCAGATCGTGCAGCACCCCCCGTTAATAACTGCCCATCCATATCAATGCCAATGGCAACTGACTTCCTCCACGGAAATTACACCTGCACAGTGGCGCGACATTCGAAAGGTCTATCGCAGTATTTTGCAGCGGGAAACTGTGTGCAAGATCATGACGCATAGGTATTACATGCCTACTCCACTGAACATAATGTTTCCTGCCACATCCCCATTGTGCTGGAGGTGCTGAAATGCATCTGGAGACTTCATTCATATTTGGTGGGCTTTCCCACTCCTGACCCTGCTCTGGAAAGAAGTCCTCAGCCATATTAAGGAGGTATTAGGTGTGAGAAGTTGGCCTGGTATATAATGCTCACTAATTCTTAGTGATCACTTTGCACCATGCCAAGCAACCCTTATGATGATGGTTGTAATTTAACCTTGTAGATCAGTTATCCTAGTGGTAACGTGGACAAAGCAGTCTTAGGCTAAACTCTGAAAGGCATGTGAAGCCAGCTGTTATACCATACACAACCCCCTTGAATACCAAATGAAAGGGACACCACACAGATATATATTGAAAATATATATTGATTTATTAACTATAAAATCCCCTGGACTCTTTATGAGCACAGAAGCACAAGCGGTAAATCACAAGACAGTTTAAAATACACAAAAGTTGCACAATATGGATGAGCCCTAGGGGTCACCTAAACCATATACTAAGAAAGTGGTATAAGAGATACCAGGAGGAAAGTGAGGAGGCCTAGGGCCTTGGGAATCGCTGGAGCTATTCGAGACTAGCAGTGACTAAGTCGGGAGAGGCCCACGGGACTCGGGTGCAGTGTTCAAAGTGCACGCACTTTCCAATGTAAAGTCTATGGTGCGTAAAAAGTACAAAGTTAGAAAGTTAGGAACCTTCCGAGTGACCTACGGAGTTAAAACTTAAGACACAGGCCCTTGAGATGTGTACCAATGCAGGAGCACTGGCGGAGCTGAGTTACCTCACCCACAGGAAGCGGGTGCACAGGGTCGAAGTAGTGTCGGGTTTCGTCACGCTGGTCGATTATGCTTGAAGCTGAAGATGCTGCAGGCGGCTCGATGTGAAGAGTTCCGGTGGATCCAAGGGTGGATCTGAAGATGTGAAGACCTGAAAGCAGAGGGGACAGTGTTCAAAGTCACTAGCCAGTGACTACCGTGGAACCAGATTGGAACCAGGCGATGTCGGGTGCAAACAGGCGTTGTTGGGTAGCTTCTTTCTGCAGCCACGTGGATACCCGGGGTCGAGGACGTCCAGGAGTCGGTCATGAGCTGTCCCACGTAGGCTTCTCGCTGTTGGC
Organism: Lissotriton vulgaris; assembly: GCF_964263255.1. Lineage (NCBI taxonomy): Eukaryota > Metazoa > Chordata > Amphibia > Caudata > Salamandridae > Lissotriton > Lissotriton vulgaris. The sequence continues at coordinate 101,929,878 of NC_141696.1, forward strand.
GGTGTCGGCAACTTGATCAGAGCAAACAGGCTTTGGCAAAGGCAAGCCAGGCAGAAGTTGAAAGATGCTTAACACTCGGACCAGCAAGGTCAGAGCGGGTGCTCCTTTTTACAGGAGCTTGGGTAGGTCTGGAGCAACCAGACCTGCTGTGTAAATCGTCGGTTTCGTTGCCAAGATGGCCGCTGACCACGTGGCTAGTGGCCGGGATGGCGCGTCGAGTGGCACAGTGCAAAAGGGCCCCAGCAAGATCGTGGAGATGCTGGGGGGCTGCTCTTCGGTGCAAGGGCTGCTCGGTGGTGGGGGTTCTCAGTCCCCAAAGCACAACATCGAGGATGCCTCAGAAGCTGCGCAGTCAGCTGTTCGAGTGTCTTCCAAGAGGTCCGGTCCCACGTCACTCGGTGCCTCCACGGGTCCCTTCTTCGCAGGGACTGTGGATCGGGCTCTGAGAGGTCTGGGAGTCTGGTTCTTGTCGGGCTCTGGGCTCGGGCTCCGGCGGGAGGCGGCGGCAAGGCAGACGTCGAGTTGCTGGTTGGTACCTGTGTTCACAGGGTGGCCACTCCTAGGCCACAAGGGAGATTCTCTTCAGTCTTCTGAGCAGCAGAAGGTCGAAGTCCAGTCTTCTTCTTCGTGTAAAGTTGATTCAGGATGATCTGCTGTGCAATGGCACTGCTCCCACTCTTATTCCCAATCTGAGGGGTGGATCACCTACTAGGTCCCTCCTCTGGGAGGAACCAGGAAGGGGGGCGGTTACACCCCCTTTCCTTTGTCCAGTTCCGCGCCAAGCCTGGGTCTGGAAAGTCCCAGGACCGGTTTGGACTGGCCTATGCATGGGGACACCTTGTGTGCCCCGGGCATGTCTGATTCTATTCAGCCCTGTCCTACCCAATACACAAAACCCTGTCTGGGGCGGTGCTCGCACCTCCCAAGGCAGGAAACCCTTTGTCCAGGCCACCATCTGCCGAGTTTCGGTCAGCAGCAGGAGGCCAGACTCGTGTCTGTGGTGGCAGCATCCATTTTGTGATGCTGAGGCTCTGTTAACTTTAACCGGGGTTAAGGTTACACACATGTCGTGTCCCTCTAGAAGGGTGGAATGCTATCCCCGTCGCCAGAATTGGCGAGGGGATAGTATTCCAATTCGTATGACACCTTACTCGACATGTTTTGATAAAGCCAAACCAAAGATAGCAAATAACCGCGAGGATTATAATGCACTTAAGAGTATATGGTATGGCAATATCCCGGAACAGCTTAGGGAGTGGTTCCCGACGGCTGCAGACAGGCTCAGCTCATGCTAGAGCACCATCTCACATATTTCCAAGCACTCTGCCTCCAGGATTGATGAGGCCTTCCATAGGAGTGGCTGATAGGAATATATGTGTCCAGTTTAGGGTTAGGCACAGACATACTGTACCTAAGTAAGAGGTGGTTACACCGACTTACCCCAGCTGAGTGATCAGCCAGTTGTGTCAAATATGGAGGCCAGGCCAGGGGTGGCACAATACATGCTGCAGCCCCTGGTAGGCCTTGGATACACCTATGCCCTGGGCACCTAGGGTGCACTAATACAGGGGCTCATAAGGTGAACCAGTTCCAATTCGTAATGCACCTAAAGTGCATTGGCAGTAATTTAGAGAGAGAACAGCAGGCTGTGGGTCTGATTAGCAGGCCCACAGCCACATTAAGTCAGAAACCAGTGAAGCAAAAAGCAAAAATTTGGGGTGACCATAGGATAGCAGACCCTACTCTCCTACATTAGGCTTCCCCCTGCCTGAGTCCACAGCCACGGTCTTTTTAGGCCTCAAGCCTGACAACCTAAAAGCACTTACCCACAGCGATTGGATTATAGCACTTCACATGCTTGGAGCTGCTAAACAACTTATAGCGTTATATTAGAAGAAAGCGGAGACCCCCCCGATTGCCGCTTGGTTTGTACGCTTATGGCACGTAGTAACCATGGAACTATTTACAGCACGACTGCAATCACGTGACACCCGCTTCACCACCATCTGGCAACCATTAGTTAAATATCTTTGTAAAATAGAACATGCACGCTACCTACCTTCAAAACTCAGGGCTTTACGACTCTTTGAGGACGCTATACTCCTGACTGACCCCAACAGATTACTCATGCGCCCAGATCAACCCTGCGCGTAATCCCCTCTGACAAGTATTCAGGCTCTCGATCTCAGTAACATGAGACAATGGCTTCACTGATCCCTTCCCTCATCTGCCCACACAACCCCCTTTGCTGCTGTCTACTTTTTTATGTCTCGGCCTAGTGTACACTGCGCAGCAGTGTCGCGCAGCCGAGATTTTATGTTTCACAGTACTGGGGCTTGAACCCACCTCTTTCTTCCATTGGCTGGCTTCCAAAACGGAGGCCAGCCATTGGAGGACAGGGGCTTCACTCGGTTCAAGCCCCGTCTTGAATGGATTTGGGGGCGTGTTTTTGCAATTTTTTTATCTTGTTATTTAATCTTGACATCACTGCAAAACACGCCCCCGAATGCGAAAATGTCAGAGCTTTGTGGCAGCCATTTCAGGCCCACCGTCGTCCTCAGGTGAGTGCTTGTTTGCTATTTGCAGCTCCCGCTGTCCTCGTTACCGCCCCCTCCCGCTGTCCGTGTCCTCGTTCCCGTTGTATCCTGCCCCCTTCCCGCTGACCGTGTCTTTCTTCCCGCCCCCACTCCCGCTGTCCGTGTCTCCGTTCCCGTCCCCCCTCCCGCTGGTGTGTCTCCTTTTACTGCCCCCCCCTCCCGCTGTCTGTGTCTCCTTTTACTGCCCCCTCTCCTGCTGTTCGTGTCTCCGTTCCCCCCCTCCCGCTGCCCGTGTCTCCTTTATCTGCCCCCCCTCCCGCTGTCCGTGTCTTCTTTTACTAACTGTGAAGGCTTTGCTCCCTGTATAGAGCCTCTTCCTCCTCCCCCACAGACCGCTCTTTCACTCCCATTCACCCGGGGCCCACCCGTGGGTGCAGGGCTCACCCGTGCCTGGCACTGCAACCCTCCACGCTCCTCCACATTCCTCGCAAGCCCCACTTGTAAATGCTTGTCTGTGTCTGTGTTCCTTTCTCCCTTCATGTCTTCTAAGATTTTTATCTTGCTCGGCATGTGACGTGGTGAGTGTATCGAATGAGCTCGGTCATGCTTGTAGCACTTTTAAAGAATGAGCTTACATAATATCTTGCATAATGCCACAAGGACGCTGCCGCATAGAAACAAAGGACGGAGAGGAGGCGGAAGAGGGGCCTGGAAATGGAGCGGAGATTCTGCATTTCCCTTTTCCAGTTCCAAACATATTTACTGCAGTCCATGCTACAGTACAAAGGGCGAAGGTTACGCCACATCCTTTCACTGCTATCCCTTTCACAGCCATCTTGTACATTACAGGCACCTCAGTGTGGGGTGCATGACTAACTCTGCGGCTGACGATCAGCACATGCTAAGGCGAGCCCCTGCCCACACTGGAGCCGCCCCCACACTGCAGAGGAAAGAGCACTCCCCCTGCTGTCTCCCGTCCGCCCTCTCTCAGATGCGCTCTAGTGGGAGGGCTCTCAACCTGCTGTCTCCCATCCTCTCTCTCTCTCTCTCTCTCTGAAGCACTCTCTAGTGGGAGGGTTTTTCCCTGCTGTCTCCCATCTGCATTCTCTCTCTCAAGCACGCTCTAGTGGGAGTGTTCATGCCCTGCTGTCTCCCATCCTTCCTCTCTCTCAAGCACTCTCTAGTGGGAGTGTTTGTGCCCTGCTGTCTCCCATCCTCCCTCTCTCTCAAGCACTCTCTAGTGGGAGTGTTTGTGCCCTGCTGTCTCCCATCCTCCCTCTCTCTCAAGAACACTCTAGTAGGGGGGTTTGTGCCCTGCTGTCTCCCATCCTCCCTCTCTCTCAAGCACACTCTAGTAGGGAGGTTTCTGCCCTGCTGTCTCCCATCCTCCCTCTCTCTCAAGCACACTCTAGTAGGGGGGTTTCTGCCCTGCTGTCACCCATCTCCACTCTCTCTCTCAAGCACTTTTTCCTCCTGTATCATTACTGTTCCTATTGCGAAGCGCTACCTTCGGCTAAAGTCCTCGCTATATAAAAACGCCCAGGCTCGTCCCCCCCTGAGGAACCACCCACCGTAAGGCCCCCTTACAAACTGCGCTCTTCCGACCCCCCCTGAATTCCTTTACTACTCTTTAACCCCCCTTTGTTCCCGCCCCCCCTCCCACTGGAGTGTCTCCTTTTACTGCCCCCCCTCCCGGTGTCCGTGTCTCCTTTTACTGCCCCCCTTTCTGCTGTCCGTGTCTCCGTTCCCGCCCCCCCCCTCTGTCCATCTCTCCTTTTACTGCCCCCTCCCGCTGTCCGTGTCTCCTTTTACTAACTGAGAAGGCTTTGCTCCCTGTATAGCACCTCTTCCTCTTTCCCCACAGACCGCTCTTTCACTCCCATTCACCCGGGGCCCACCCGTGGTTGCAGGGCTCACCCGTGCCTTGCACTGCAACCCTCCATGCTCCTCCACATTCCTCGCAAGCCCCACTTGTAACTTTCTCCTCCTGTATCATTACTGTTCCTATTGCGAAGCACTACCTTCGGATAAAGTCCTCGCTATATAAAAACGCCCAGGCTCTTCCCACCCCCCTGAGGAACCACCCACCATAAGGCCCCCTTCCTCACTGCGCTCTTCCGCCCCCCCCGAATTCCTTTACTACCCTTTAACCCCCCCCCCCGCCGCCCGGATCACAATTCCCCCCCACTTTTGCCTCTTGTAACCTTTCCCTCCTGTATCGTATCGTTTGCTACCTCTTGTATCTGCTGACAATTGTCCCTCTTGCCTCGTGTAACTCAACCTTGTCCTTTTGTAACCTGCTCACTTGTAATTCTCTCCTCCTGTATCCTTCCTGCTCCTACTGCGAAGCACTCCGACAGCTTCGGGTAAAGTCGGCGCCACACACATACGCATAAGTAAATAAATAATGAATTGCAGCGCATCTAGTAGGGAACCGGCCATCCCTCGCCCCGCCGCCCATCGCTTCCAGCCCCAAAGGAGGCATATTTGTTTTTTTTAAGTGTGCAGATACTGAGAAAAGGCGTCCTGGCGCTGGAACTGGTACACAAGCTTGTGCAATAGCAGGGTTAAGGTCTTTAGAGCAATCCAGTTTCAAATATGTGGCAAAAGGAAAACCGATTAGCTTTGGTTCTTCAATTCAGCGGGAGAGAGTTCGAGTTTAGCTGATGTGTCTGATAAAATCTGGCCTCGCGATCTGTCCAGTCTAGCTCATCGAAGCTGCATCGGAAGTTAATGGAACTGGAACTTGTTTTGCAAGTAAAGTGGATTGAGTCCATTTATGGCCTTGAAGACCGTACAGAGGGACTTGAAGGCAGTTTGTTTGGCCATAGGGAGTCAATGTAATGTTTGCCTTGGTGGGGGAAGAGCGAGCTGGAAGCTGGCCAAAGAAAAAACAACGAGTTGTTGTGGTTTGCAGCTGTTGTAACTGGTTCATGATATAGTCTGGAGCTCCAAGTAATAGCGAATTACTTACAGCAGCGCGTTGGTTGTGCTTACTTGTGATCTGGTTTTTGTGCCTCTGCTCCCTACTTGTGCCTCTGTTCCCTGCTTGTGCCTCTGGTCCCTGCTTGTGCCTCTGTTCCTTGCTTGTGATCTGGTTTTTGTGTTGCTCCCCTGCCCCCTCGTTGGTTGTACTTGCTGTCCTGCCCCCCCCTTGTTGTGCTTACTTGTGATCCGGTTTTTGTGCCTCTGCTATCTGCTTGTGCCTCTGCTCTCTGCTTGTGCCTCTGTTCCCTGCTTGTGCCTCTGTTCCCTGCTTGTGATCCGGTTTTTGTGTTGCTCCCCTGCCCCCTCGTTGGTTGTGCTTGCTGTCCTGCCCCCCTTGTTGGTTGCGCTTGCTTGTGATCCGGTTTTTGTGCCTCTGTGCCCTGCTTGTGATCCGGTTTTTCGTGCCTCTGTTCCCTAGGGCGTTACTGGGCAGAGAGTTGTGTGAGGCTCTGTGTGTGTGTGGCTCCGTTTTGTGTGACTCTGTGTGTGTGTGGGTGTGTGCGCGTGGGTGGCTCTGTGTGTGTGTGGGCGACTCTGTGTGGGTGGCTCTGTATGTGTGTGTGTGGGTGGCTTTGTGTGGGTGACTCTATGTGGGTGCAAATGCAATAGGTCTTGCATTTGCAAGAGATTAAGCTATTGGCATTGTAAATGACAATGCCATTTATTTTTGTTTTAAAAACAAAAACATAAATAATGCCATGAGCAATGCCAATAGCTCTAACTTTAACAATGCAGAGACCATTGCATTGTAAATGCTTGTTTATCTACTGTCTTTTCTCTTTTTTGACACTTTTCTGTCTACTCACCACTCGCTTTCTATGGGCCTCTCGTCCACGTTCTCAGTGTTGTTGTTTATAGAGGGTCTTGAGACTTCCCACAATAGTTCAGTACTGCTATATATAGTGCATCACGCGGCCGGCCCAACAAGGGTTGTAGGCAACATGCTGTGTTTAAAAAACTTCACTAATGCTTCTCCAAAAATGTTGGGGACCCTTTTACATCACGCGGCTGGCCCTGTATAGGTTTGTGGGCCCGACGCTGTGTATACCTGGACCTTCTTTCTTTTTTTTTCTAGAAAATAAAAACAGATTTAAAAAAAAAAATTGGTCAAGCATGCAAAATGAGGGAGGGATGGAGGTATGATAGGAATGTGTATACACACTGATTGCTGGACAAAAGCTCTAAATGTAATAGTACCCAAAGTGCCATCTCGGCCACATTCAGCTTTGATTAATGCTACTGTGCTTTGGAGGTGCCATCCTGATGTGTGAAAAAGATGTTCTGGTAAAAGAAGGAAACTGCTGGAATGTTGTGCCCACATGCATCATTGAGAATTGCATTCGCAAACGGTGCGAATCACAATTTTCGGCCATTTGCGAATGCAATTCTCAAATTTGGGATGCATCATGCTTTTCGCAATTTTAGGAATCGCAACCATGTTGCAATTTCTAAAATTGCGATTGCATTTAAGAAATCGCAATTTGAGATTTCTTAAATGCAATGCAGGACCAATTTAAATTTGCGAATTCGCAAATTGGGAGAGCTAAATTAGCATGAAGTTGACCTTCATGCTAATTTACGAAAACTCTCAAAAATGCACAAAAATGCATTTTTGAAAGGTTCATCTTACACACACACATGCCCTTTAGACATGTGTGTGTGAAAATTGCACTTACAGTTAAGTTTCAGGGGTGCAGGGGGGATTCCTTTCGACCCCCCTCTGCACCCTTGAAATTGCATTCAAAAATTGCGATTCGGAAAAAACTAATTGCAATTTCTGAATGCCTTCCCATTGATTCCTATGGGCCTCTTGGGCCATAGGAATCAATGGGAAGGGATTCCTTAATTGCGATTCGCAAATTGTGAATCGCAATTAAGGAATTTTTAGAAATCGCTAATAAAATTGCGATTTTTTAATGCATAGCCATTTGCGATTTCTTAATTGCGATTCCTTAATTTTCGCAATTAAGAAATCGCAAATGGTAAGTTTGATGCATGTGGCTGTTAATGTACTAATTTATATACAGCTTCATGTGTGATGGTGCTGTAATTTACTGCAGGCAACTGTATTGTTTTGCAAAGAGTTGAGATAACACAAAAGGTAATTTAAAAAAGCTTTTAAAAAGTTAACATTACAGAATGGTTTACATATGACAAATCTTGAAATTGATATAAATAATAGTGAAGCAAATAATACTCCTCTCGAAATTAATATGGACATCAATGAAATTAGATACGAATCACATTGTGTTGTATAGCATACTGCATGAACTGGATAAGCGTGTGAATGAATTGGATATGGTGAATTGTGTATAACATGCACTGAGAAGCACATGACACTCACAGCCAATCACAGTGAAGTTCAATGCAAGCTCACGAAGAGGAGGGGTTGCTCCTACCCATAATTCCATTCAGGTCTTCTCTTCTTCTGCAGTACATAAGAGCTCCCACTTTTGCTGAAGCGTCTGGCGGTAGGCCGCAGCGAACAGGTGCAGAGGCTTTTGGTGGGCAGTGGCGCTGGCACTGATCAACTGCCTGCCAGTGCCCACCAGCCCCAGTCTGACTGCTGAGCCCTACCGCCCCGGCGCTGTGTCACAGCAGCAAAAACAGAAATTAGGACTAGAAGCAACTGGGTATGTAGACCGGATGCAGCCCTTGTCCAGAAGCCGCGATGTTAAGTGTGCGGGGGAGTAGGGGTTACATGGCAAGGACTGGGGCTCACAGCTGACCTAAGGCTGCTCAGCGCTGGCAGGCTCACATTCCATGCTAAGACTACGTTTGAGGTGGCAGGTCTGCGTTGCATTATTAATGTTTCCCGCGGCAGGGCTCTCACTTGTCAGCCTGCCTGACGTCACCGGGCCCAGTCAGGTTGTGTGCAATACTGACGGTGCGGGCGTGACGTCCCATCCTGCGTGCTGTTGTGGAAGGCAGGAGGCTGAAGTTGCGCGCCTGCATACCATGCACTCACGTTGTCCTGCTGTAGCTCGCACCGGCCTGGGCTGCAGTGTGTGCTGTATTCTCTCACCCTGCCACTGCACGGGACAAATGGTGGTTAAAGGGGGGCTCTGTGCACAGGGCGCCGCAGGGCCCGATCTGTTTGCATCACCTCCCATCACATGGCCGCACTGTCTCGGGGTTCACCTGCGGATTCAGACCCCGACATTGTGGTTTTGCCAGCCGTTCCTGCCCCTGTCTCTGGATTGCGTGCAGGCTCAGCCTCAAAGCAGATCATCTAATGCCTGCAGCTACTACAGAGGCACCAGACCTGTGTTCCAGACACACTGTCAGGTCACGGAGAGTGCACAAATACAGCATTTCATTCCTCAAATACTGATCACAATTGTTGTAAAAACATGGTCTGCAAGTCGGCAAATATTGAAACAGATTTTATTGTTATCAAACTGTGTCGGTAGTAAGAGCCTCGCAGCTCTTTAGAGAAACAGACCTGCCCTCACTCTTGGAAGCACTCGGCCCAGAGCAGAGGAATCACATTTATTTTCTGCCTAACAATTTTTCTTTAACAATTGTATATACGCAACCAAAAGGTATTCAAGGGCTTTTACATGAGCACCAGTTACATTATACTGGCACACATTCACATTTATTTTCCAACATTAAATTGAAAAGTAACCTTGGTGGCAAACCCAGTGCAAGGCTGCAAAACTACCCGATCAGAGAAGAAAAATAAGTGCACAACCAAGCACAGACCTTAAGTTCCCTCTAAATCTATTGCTCGCGCTGGTAGCGTAACCAACCCCTTTAGGAACGTATCCGTTTTCTACAAAGTACTCAGTTTTATAGATGCATTGCTCGTGGGGTCTGGCACCCGACCTACCAGTTCTGAGTGACCTTATACTCAAAGCTGCGCACCAGCATCTAATGTTCTAATGAGTCATTCTGTATTATTTCTTTTTTTACATCTAATATTTCAGCCCAGGTGGCTTGTTTAAAAACTAATTTATGGCAATTTTAGACAACTCAAAAACACTATTGATGTATCTGTAGCTTTGGGTTTATATTTCAAAAGAAGTATTAATTCTGGAAGTTGTTCGCCATTTTTTTTACCTGCCCGGGTCTAAAAATACAGGCTGGGTAAACACTGGTGCAATATTGGTAGGGCCTTAAACCTAATAATGCCTGAGTGATGTACGTCTTTCTCAGTAACCACTGCAAGGTTTCTCTAGCATACCATAGTCGCCGCAGAATAGGGGTCTGATCAGTACTCCCCAAAAGTGATCAGGCAGCACCCATCACAAGGTGTCCAGGATCTTTCTAGAAATCACTACAGTAAGACCACTTTAGAAATGTAAATCAATTAGTGACCCTCCCTTTCAGGAGTTTACAGCAGTTTCCAGGGCTTCTACAAGGCTTCTTACTGCTCAGACGGTGGTAATTTCCAATGTGTATCTCTTTAAATGAACATTATTCCTCAGTTTCACTTGTGAGAAAGTGGCACTTGAAGTGTCACACATTTGGCACTACAATGTCCCTCATAAGCACACTTAATTCTTGGAAATGTCACACTTGAGCAATCTGAAAATTGGCCACTATGTGTCAGCTGTGCTGCACCCTGCCGAATTCAGTTCTTAACGCAGCTGAGGGAGACGAAGAAGGAGTCAGTGACCCGGGTTACAGCGGCCACCAGGACAGTTTGTTACTGGAAGGGTCCCACCTGGGACGGACTGGACAGCCTGGACTAGGACTGACATCTCAATTAGGATACTTGAGTGATAAAATATATATTCACAAAATTCAACTTCAACATTTACTTTTATCCGCCTTCATTTTACCAGGTCATGGTGATAATGTTGCATGAGAAGTACTACGCCATGTGTCTGCCGTTTGTTTTCTGAGTGCTAAACTGTCAACACAGTATAAAGTCTTCCTGCCAGTGATAGAGCGCGGAGTTTTTATTCATTTTTTATTTTATTTTTTATTTTAAAAGTTTTATATAGCGCTGGCTAGACCCGAAGGTATCAAAGCGCTTTACATGAGCATCAGATCATAGTTACAGGTTACATCGTTACAAAGGTTGCACACTTCTTAGAGCATGGCAACATAGTTTCTTGTAAGGTCGACATAAACAATAAGCACTAATACGTAAGGGGAAAAGAAGGCAAGGTGAGAGATTCAGGGGGGTTGGAGTAGGGGTAAATAGACAGATAATGAAGGTGGGAAAGGGGAGGGTGAGAGACACAGCATGGGGAGAAGAGGGGAAGGGTGACGGGGACACAAACCATACTCACCTGGGCCCATAAATATAGTAATACCTTGAAACAGGTGAAAACCCTTTCACTATACCAGGATGTTATTCACTTTACACTTAGGACTTTTAACTTATACCTTGACTTACCAATCCTTGTCATCGGTACCTAGAGTCCTAAGGGATCAAGGGAGTTTGCAAGAAAATAGGTAGTTATAATAACATTTCCTATATAAATAACCACAAACTCAGGAAAGTCTTAAACACTTTATCTAAGAAAATTAATAAATGTTAGAGTCCATACACTTTCAATTAGAGCCCTTTCAATTAAGAAGATAATAATCAAAGTAAAGATATGCGAAGATTTTATGCGACTGTCTTTAAGCATTAGGACATAGGATGGGTAGAAAAGGGAAACAGCACTTTGACATACCCACACGAATTTATATTTACCTAGATGGTGTGAAGTCCAACCCTGGCCACGGGCTGGGACCAAAAAACAGGATTCCCGATAGTTCAGATACCACCAGGCAGGGGCGTAGGAGACACTAAAATTCTGGGGGGGGGGGGACAGGGACAACCTTGTGGACTTTCCAGTGACCTTATACAAATCACTGCCCGTTAAACAAATACAGTCGCATACTTACGAAGTGAAATATTCAGAAAAGCAGGCATGTTGTCACAGTTTTCATGTATGCTTTATTGTTATTTACATTCATATAGTAATCAGACCAAATGTTAAATAACCATGTATATGAATCTTGCTGCACCAAGCAAACATAGGTCGCTGACTTAGGGTGGGGGCGTCGTGTTTGCAAGTGCATTATGATTTGAAAAGTACCTGCTGCTGCATTCCAGGTCTCCAGCAATTTTCAGGCAACAATAAAAATGTGAAGATAACTTTGGTGATTAATGTTCTTTAATGAGAGAGATCGGAGGTTTGTCTAGTGGAAGTTTTGACTCTTGGTAAGGTAGACACAGTGGGTTAATATGCCTGCTGCAAAGAATGTGTAGCACGCAGATCACAAAATGCATATCATGTAAATTGGTCAGTGAGTTACTGCTTTTGTCTGAGAGATTATTTTAGTATTTGCAGTTTATAAATTAAAATCCTAACATTGAACATTGAGCTATTAAGCGTCATCAAAGACATGCATGAAAACTTCAAGGTATAGATTAGAACATTATGATTTTTCTCCAGTCTTTCCTTATCCTAAAGTTGGAAAATGGGTTCATTAGGATAGAAATCAATTCTGATTATTAAAGAGAACCCCCCAACCATGGTGTTATATTCTAAATTCTGAGTTTGTGCTTCTTTAGTGTTGCAACGCCATCCTGTGCCCTCCCCAACGTTTTGCTGACTGGTACTGGTGGTACCTGACTCTGACTGACCCTGGCCTTTGCCTGAACAGGCACTGGGCCAGTGCTATTCTGAAAGAGACACTTAAAGATACTGTGAAACACCTACATACACTAGGGTGCACTATAGATTAGGGTACCTGTAGGAAGGGGGAGGCTCTAGTTGGCGCAGTGTAACACTAGCGACAAGCAGGGACTCTCTCTTCCTCGTCAGGGCTGAGGGTTACCTTCCAGACAACCTCTGCTTACCCTCTAGGTAGTGTGGCTTAAGCAGTCTTAGGCTAATCTTTGGGGCACATAGGGTTAAACATCTGCAATATCATACCATCACAACCAACCCACCACACAATGACACCAAACTGTATATGTAAAAATATATATCTTTATATAAATTTCAAGCAGGCTTGTAAATACAGTTGTCAAAACTTTCAATAGCGGTTCCAGTTGACTTAAGTTCAGGTTGCCACAGTTCTCTCTTTAGCAATAAGCAATCTTCCGGGCCTTCTGCCCAGGTTCGACAAGGTTCAGTGTCTCGTAGCGCCTCAATGCGCTCTCTGCGTGGGCCTCGGGGACCAGGAGCCGTGCGAGCCTCGGTTTCAGAGGCGGCTCGCGTTGGGAGCAGATAGCGCGGTGCGAGCTCGAGTTGCAGGACGCTCGCACCGTGAGGATACAACACAGTACCTTTAAAATTCTTGTGGAGCGGGCGACTTCCAGGGGAGCTGTCCCACGTCGCGTTGCTTTTCCGGGGTCGCTGTTCGCTGCGGCTCTCAGCCGGGCAGGTCACGGGTCATCCGGGGCGGCGGTGCTCTGTGGCGGCAGGGTCCTTTCCTCGTCGTTCGCTCCGACCCTGGAGGCGGCGGCTGTGCGGTGGCGGCCAGTGGCAGTACGGTCCCCAAGTGCAGGACGTACCCAGCCAAGGGCCGGTTGCAGCTGTGCGCTCACAGCTGAGCTGTCGGGCAGGAGACCGACCAGAGGGGGGTTATCACAGGGCGACTGTCCGTCTTCGCAGGTGGATTGACGGCTCGAAGCGCAGTCAATTCGGGAGCTTGGACCGGACGGGTCCTCCTTCACTTTGCTCTCGGGCTCCCGGTGCAGTTGCGGTCACGGTGTTCGGGCCAGCGGCGGCTGGACCTCACGTTGCTCTCGCTGTTGCTTTGGGCCCCGGTCACGGTGCTCGGGGGGATGTCGATGCCTTGGTTACGGGGAGCGTGGCAGGCTTGCCCAGCGCTCCCAGACCCCTCTGTCAGTACTGCAGCGATAAGCAGCACACACAGTCGCTTTCTTCAGGATGTAGCGCCCACTGGTCCTGGGGCGCTGGTAAGGGGGCAAGTTCAACAGCAAGCCCTTGGAGATCGTTCAGCAGAGTTTGGCACAAAGTTTCTCAAAGCAAAAGTCTTCTTGTAGTCTTTCCTTTTGCTCTCCTTCTGCAGCAAGGCACCGGACACAGGCAAGAGTCAGCACTCTTCCTTGTCCTTCCAGGTCCTTCTCGTCGGGCAGAGTTCCTTCTGTAGCACAAACAGGATCTAATTTTCAAGGAGCAGGGCTCCTTTTATACTGCATTTCTTTTGTTCTCGCAGGCCAGGGGGGCCTTTGCATAGTCACTTTCAGTCCTTGAGCACTCTGGTGGGTGTACTCCGGCTTCTGCTTTCAGTGTGAGGGGCAGGCGCATCAGACGCCCCACAGGAGGTGGAGCCAGCATTGTGCGGACAGGGGCAGCCAGAGTACCTTGTTGATGGGGCTTCGCCCTTCCTGGGCCAGGTGTCGGCTGAGTCATCAGTCGCTCCCCAGGAGGGTGGAGCCAGCATTGTGGTGGCAGAGCACAGCAAGATTCAGAGTCAAGAGCCACTCCTACCTCCCACTAAGGTGTAATCTGCGCATTCACCACCTGTCATCCCCCAGCCCTGTCACTCACACATCCCAGACAGTCAGATACACATACCAGCAGAGGCGGGCTGAAATGGTTAGGCAAGCAAATGCTAACTTTCTAAAAGTAGCATTTGCAAACACAGGATACTAAAATAAACTTTACTAAAAGAAATATTTTATCATCCTGAGTTCAGGCATACTAAACACGACTCTCTACCATGCTCCCTGAGCCTGCTGGGATTATAGGGTGTAATAATTCCAGCAGCCCATTCTGGCCTAACGGAAGCAGGTAGCCTTACAATAGTGAAATACGAATTTAGTTGTAAGTCACTACTAGGACATGCCACACACATCAGGGCTTGTCCTACCTTACACCTACAATGCACCCTGCCCGCAGGCCTACCATAGGGGTGACTAATATGCAGTCAAGGGAAGGTTCAGGGGCTGGCGAGTGGGTGCACTCGCCCAGCCGGCATGACAGTACGAGACTGCACGCGGGTTCTGCGGTGGCAGTCCCCAGACACATCTTACGGCTGCTTCTGTGGGTGGCGCAACCAGCGCTGCAGGCCCACTAGCAGTATTGGCATTCACAAGCCCTGGCACTCCTAGTGCACTTTACTAGGGACTAACAGTAAATCCAATGCACCAATCATGGACATCAATCACATGTACAATTTTCAGTAGGGAGAGCATATGCACTTTAGCACTGGTCAGCAGTGGTAAAGTGCCCAGAGTCATTAAACCAAACAAAATAGGTCAGAGAGAGTATTGGAGGAAGGCAAAAAGTTTAGGGATGACCCTGCTAAGAGGCCCAGGTCCAACAGTACCCCTATGATTGGCATGACCTCTCCTATAAGGCCCTAGTTCATAATAGGGCAGGGAGATTAGAACTACTTTTAAGTCCCTAGAATATAATAGGGCATGGCAGTTTAGAGGCCAGCAGCCCTTTCTGCGTTTGCATGTGGGTACTGCTGAAGCCTGAGGTCAGTTTAAAAGTAGCCCTGTGTTGTAGGACTACTTTTAAAATGGAAATTGTGCCCAAACTCGACTTTTGGGTTTGGGGGAACTTATAAATTGATCAACTACAATGCTGGGGCAAAATTAAGTTAAGTGGAAAAATGTTTTCAACTTAACTGTGGCTGTATCATATTTGCCACATAATATATCAGCTGCTGCATAATCTAACAATGTGACCCAAAACATTTTTGTAGCTCAAACGGATCAAAAATTATTAAAATAAATGTGACTTATGTTCTGTGAATTGCAGGGCCCTTTGCAAAGGTTGACTGGTCACCTTTCCCTCTGCTGCATTTGTGTTACATAGGTACAAATGAGGCAAAAGCTTTGCGGAGGCTGTTAGTATGTATAAATATGTTAAAATAATAAAGTATCATAAAATGCAGTACATCACATTGCAGCCTTTTTATTGTTGCATCATTTAGTTAACACTGGAACATAATTTTGGGCTCCGTTGCTGCGTAACTCCAGTGGCCCTAAAGAAGGCTGCACAAGTTAAAAGTGTTTGTGCATGAAGCAGAGACCATGAAGTTTGCAAACTTAGGGGGCTGATTACGAAGGCAGGAGGACTTCAATCCGTCCGCCAACGAATGCGACCGCCACTATGGCTTTCGCCGTGCCTATCTTTTACATTGCAGCAGGTGCTGCTGGCTGCATCATCTGCCGCAATGTAAAAACTGGTACAAAAGGGGGTGGTGATGGATGGAGCATCTGAATCAATCAAACACTCACACCCAGTCAAAAGATCTGGGTTTAATCCATCACCGTTCTCTAGCCCACTCTGCCACCCCAGTTCAGACATGGCTATATGCAAATCAGTCTGACCCTGTGCCTCATGGGAACAGTCCAGCCCGAACTGCCAAGCCATGTCTTCCCTGGACCGGAAACAAGCTTCCGAGGACCGGTTTCTGGCATTCCAGCCGTTTTCAGCCCGGCTTGCTTGAATCCAGTGGCAAAGTGAGCAAGGGACTCACGTCTGAGCATACCCTGCCACACTTATGGCGGCCAAAAGCGGTACAAAAGGGGGTGGTGATGGACGGAGCATCTGAATCAATCAAACACTCACACCCAGTCAAAAGATCTGGGTTTAATCCATCACCGTTCTTTAGCCCACTATGCCACCCCAGTTCAGACATGGCTATATGCAAATCAGTCTTACCCTGTGCCTCATGGGAACAGTCCAGCCCGAACTGCCAAGCCATGTCTTCCCTGGTCCGGAAACAAGCTTCCGAGGACCGGTTTCTGGCATTCCAGCTGTCTTCAGCCCGGCTTGCTTGAATCCAGTGGCAAAGTGAGCAAGGGACTCACGTCTGAGCATACCCTGCCACACTTATGGCGGCCAAAAGGGTTACAAAAGGGGGTGGTGATGGACGGAGCATCTGAAACAATGTAAAAACTGACATGTTACATATATCACTGCACTACGTGGCAGGCACAATGCGGTGCCTGCCACATGGTGCAGTGATATGTAGGGGGGTTCCTTAGATGCCCCCCAGGTCCCATGTCTGAGGGCTGGAGGAAAGGGGCCCACTATGGGCCTCCAATGTCCCTTTCCACCAAAATTTCATGGTGGGTGAACTGCCAAGGATAGGCTGGTGGGTAAGGGGTATCGTAATCCTTACTGTGGTGCCTGGTAGGTACCACCAGCATTGTAGGAACCACAAGCCCCTCCTCCGCACTGGCAGGCTCAAGGAGCCAGTCGGTGCGTGGCGGTTGGTCTTTCCGATCACCAGGGAACCACCTGCCATTGTAATATGGTTGGCGTAGATGCAGTCATCGATGGCGGTGAGACTGCCACTGACAGGGTGATGTGGCGGTTCCACCTCCATTATAATCACCCCCTACGTTTGGTGTGCATGCAAATCCTACATTGTCAACCCCTGGTAAGTTGCACCACTACTGCTGAAAAAGGCCAATGGAGGTACCAATGGATGTGGTGGACTGGCCTCAAGGATCTTGTGACCTCAGTGACAGTCACTGTCAATCTAGGGTGTGCTTCTTTGTATGCCTGCTCGCAAGACTGGAGGTAACCTGCAGTATGGATTGTGGTGGACAGGCCTTCAAGGTTAACTCACACTTGCCACCGCTGGGTTCCACCTGCGGGTGCTAAGACACCAGGGCTTCTAAGGTCTATCGGTCTTTCTAAGGTGTAGCATCGGAATGAGCTCGGTCAGGAGTGTGGACTGGTCATGAAGGCTGAAAATGGTGAGCCAGTTCCAAATTTAGCAGCTCTGGCCAGACTGCCACATCCACTCCCACACTGAACACCATAGTGCCCCACTGAGAGAAACTTGCACTGCCTTCAGCTACAACTCAATTGTGCTGCAACTAAATTCAAATTATGCACTAGACAACAGTAAAATGCTGCCTGAAAAAAAATGAAGAACACCCTGAAAAAAGCAAACACTCATAAAGAATGCAAGAATAAGCAAATCATGTGAAATGTATTCAGGAACAACATGGTTACCTTAACAGTTTTAAACTCATTATTCAGAAATTTAAGTGATTTTTCCTGAAAAATTCAGGACATGGCTACGGACCAGGAAGGGACCCATTTCAATGTCCATTGCTTATATCCTTTCAAAATGTAAGCAGTTTGGTTAAAAAAAAAAATCACATCCCCGAATACAGAGCCGCAGTACACATTTTATAAGCTAAAATAATTAAAACAGTTGAAAACGATTGTATTAAACATTTACACTTCACCCATCAACCAGGTATTGCAGTCCCTTTAGGAATGGTTCATTTCCCCACCATGGGAAAACAATGTTGTTCAAAGAAGGAAGAAAAAAAGAAAGCGCTTTCACTGGCAAACTCTGTAAAGTGGTTCTAATATGTGTGGATGTAAATAACAATATGGCCTGTCTGCTGACCACTCTGTATTGATTAATTTAGGTATTTCATTTTTTTTCTCTCCGTCCCGAGGTTTTTCTTTGGAATTATAAATCGGTCAGTAAATGAAGAAATATCCAGCCAAAGTGTTCGCCTATTTTGGATCCATTTCACAGAGAAACAAATAAAGAAAAGGAGATGCAAGAGAGAGTAATAAGAGCTCTTGAAATCAGAACTTAAGGAGGAGGGAGACAAAGACAGAAATGGGTATGAAGGAAAAGAGACAGTTTTTTCCCCTTCTCTGTCCTTCCCAGAGCGCCAAGCCTTCCTGCAGCATAACAAAGGGCAGAGGGCGGGTGGCCTCTTTTACTCCTGGCAGGTCAAGTGCAGGGCCATTAGGTAGCGCTTCCATGCGCTAATGGCCCTGCCACAGACAGGAGAGAGAGGGGAAATTCTTTTGTCCCTCATCCCCCCACCCTTGTCCCCCGTGTCCCCCCCACTCCAAAATCTGGGGGGGATATATCCCCCGCGTCCCCCACACTTCCTACGCCCATGCCACCAGGACAGGACAGGTGTAGACAAAAACCAGGATAGGTGCGGACCAATATGGATCAGGATAGGACGGATGCAGGTCAGGACAGGTACCCCCAGCTAAGTGCAACACTAGTGTTACACCCCTCTCTGTGGCTAACAGTCAGACCCCGATTGGGTTATCGAATTTCCTCCAGAACCCTGATTGGGTATTCGATTCCTCTCCCAAACCCCGATTGGGTTATTCAATCTTCTGACAGAGTGCTCCGCCAGCACCTCTGCTCTCGAACGCCTATTGAGTGCGTTGGGTCAGTGACAGGTCAGCTATTCAGACAAGTCCGACAATCTGACTAACTAAGTCTACCTTAGTTATACCATTTTCCAGAGCAGTGTACCGCCCCCAATGTTACCAATGTGTGTATTCCCAATTTTTATTTGCCAAAAAAGATGAGAGGCCATCACACCATGTCAGTATGAGATCATATTTCAAATTAACGTTCCCTCCCATAACTTCATTTTCCCATGCACTTTTATTCCACCCAACAATGGATGTTTCATAAATGTATTTTATTTGATACAGTTCAGCTTCCTCTTGCGAGGTCACAGGGTCAGGTTCCCGGGGATCTTGAGGTAGGTCAAGGATGTCCTTGGCAGTGTGTCAATGCCATGACTTGGGACTCTTGATCTCTTCTGCGCAGTTGCGGAAAATGTCATCATGGAAGCAGCAAGGGTTTATCAGGCCCAAAATACGAGCTTATAGCAAAGTAGAAGAGAAACAGTTTTAGAACAAAGAATAAATGAATATTCTGTATACCACTTATCTCTACACTATTCCCATTTATTTTATTTTAACTACGGCGTTAGTTATTATGCAAAACAAACATGGCTTAGGAAAAGCGGTAACAGGTGCATTAACAATTAGTCACATGTAGTAGCCATCTTAATTCTAGTGCGCAGCTGCAGAATTTCCCACCAAGCATTAGAAGACGTCACACCACGTGAGTGTGGTAGACGCATGCGCAGTACAGTTCCCACGTTCTGGTGGCCATTTTAATTCACTTGCGTTATTGTTAGTAAAAGCACATAGTCAAGCTTCCCCTAGATACTAGAAATATTGTGTGGTGGAGTTTATTAGTAATACGAAACAGGACAAACATACAATAAGTATGTTAATGCGTTATTCGAGAGGATTGATCCAAGCAAGTCTCTTTACATACAAAACCCTGCTTCATCACCAGCTTCATGCAATCATAGACATACGCTACTTACTGTGAGTGGTAGTTTGAGCAAGGAAAGAATAGTCTATTCTGGACAATCCCCACACATCTGATTACGAACTGCTGAAATCAGATGGCTCCTCATTTTATTGGCTGACGATGCGCACGGTGGTCTGGAGCCATGTTTGAATGGGAGTGTATTTTACAAACAGGGAAGGGACACAAGGCCGGCATGTTGGTAGTGCTATAAAATGTGACTAGCAGAGATACAAATACCTGACGTTTCCTGGTAAGCTTCAAAGTGTGTGATAACCCTATTGTCTAGCAAGGGTGATTTGGTTTCTGCATCAGTGACCCTGAATAATACCATTGTGGGTGGCGTGGTTTCTACATTAGTGATCTGATAAAATAATGACATTACTGCAAAAAGCTTGTTTTTAAAACTAAAAAAAGACTGGCATTGCAATTTGTATTTGATAGCACTATCACGTGTTCAGAGTAAAACACTGCCAAGTTTTGCAGTGGTGTTTCCCACCATTCTTTTTTACCTTATTGCATTAGCAACTGATTATGCCTGTGACTGAGTGATTATGCAAAGAAAGGGGAAATGCCCTAAAGGACAAATACCGGGGCAGGCGTATTCAATAAGTACAGCAAAGGGGAACCCGGTATTCTGATTAACTCATGCAATTTCCTTATTACAATAATCACACTGAATAATTTCATATGATTCGGTTATTTATTTAACCTTTTTTCTTTTTAGTAGCTTCTTATCTTTTCAAAATTATATACATTAAGGAGAACGTAGGTGCAAAAAGACTTCTAATCCTTCTGGTCCAAAACATATCACAACAATTCCTGCTATTCACACATATTCACATATTTTTACAACATTTACCACACTATACAGTGCATACGTTTATCAAAAACAAATAATAACAACAGGAGGTCACTGCGGCTGGCCAGCGCTTCTCGCTGTGAGGGAGGCCTGTGGTCGGCCCTGGAATGTATTCACGCCTGACCTGGCTGACATCTTGGGGCTCCGGTATGCTGTTGTGGCCCAATCTTGCTGCCCAATCTTGCTGCCTTCTGCAATCTACCCAGAGACTGCCTGTGAGTGACTGCTGACACATGCTGCTGGGACGCGCTGATTGGGAGTGCCACCATCTCTTTTTTACTCCTTTCATATTTTCTGCTTTTCTGTCACTTTCTTTCACTTTCTGCATTTTTTCTGTTTTTCTGCCACTTTTTCCTCTTGTCACTTTTGTGCGTTTTCCTCGCTATGTCCCTGCCACTTCTCGTCCCCCGTGGGCACCCCCCCCCTCAGCACCGCTTACCTGCTTCTCCCACCTCCCAACTGTCTAGCCCTCCCCCTCATGCTACGTAATGACGGCTGCTGCGTGGCGCACTGTTGCATGCCGAAGGCACCTGGACCACGCCCAGCTCCACGGACCCTGGTCCTCAACCGTCCACCTCTATGACACCAACACCCTGCATGCCCGCAACATCACCTTCAGCCACACCTCTGAGCTCTTTTAGACCGACCACCGCTGCGTCCAACCCCACCGTACACCACTGTGCCCATCGCTACCCTTACAGAAGTTGGAACAAAGTCACAGAAGAAGAGCTCACCACCTCCCTCCACGAAACCCCACCTCCAATATCCACGGACACTAATACCCCAGCACGCAACCACCACATATGGCTCTCCAACTGAACAGACACACTGGCTCCCCTCTAAGAAAACTCAGTCAAGCGACATTCCAAAAAAGCCAACTGGTTCTCTCCCACCCTTCATGAGTCCAGACCCACCTTCAGACGGCTTGCAAAGAGATGAAGGAGCAGCAAGACCCCGGAGGACCACTCAGCCTTGAAAACCGCTGTCACTGCACACCCCCACCTCATTAGAACAAAGAAAGCGTCCCTACAAGAAAGGATCAACACCAACGCACTCAATAGCAAAGAACGTTTTGCCATAGTCAAAGAAATCACCAAACCCAGCGCAGAGACAGCAGGTATCCCACCCTCCCAAGACCTTTGCAACAACCTCAGCACCTTCTTCCACTGCAAGATTAAGGAGATCTACGACAGCTTCAACACCCTCAATACCCAAGACTCTCTCACCCCACCCATTACCACCACACCAAATGACACAGGGACCCCAGCAGACCCTGCTCAGTTGGACTCCCCTCACTGCTGAAAACACTCTCAAGATCATGAAGAGCATTCTTTCTGGAGCCCCCTCGGTTCCCTGCCCGAACCACATATTCAACAGAGCCGCCCCCCAAATTGCCCTGAACTCTGCTGCACCATCAGCTGCTCCATCAACTCCGCCACCTTCCTGAAAGACTGGAAACACGCAGAGATCAACCTCTTGCTGAAGAAACCCTCTGCTGACCCGAAGGACCTCAAGAACTTCAGACCCATCTCTCTGCTCCCTTTCTCACGCCAAGGTCATTGAGAGGGCAATCAACGCACAACTTTCTGAGTTCATTGAAGAGAACCTCATCCTGGACCTCTCCCAATATGGCTTCCAAAGAAGAGAAGACTGAAATCCTCATCCTCGGCTCCACTCACTCCACCTGGGACAACTCCTGGTGACCCACAGATCTTGGATCCCCCCCACACTCACAGATCATGCACAAAATCTCGGCACCATTCTGGACTCCTCGCTCACCATGAACCGCAAGACCAATGCAGTCTCATCCTGCTTCCACATGCACATCTGCTCCGAAAGATATTCAAGTGAGTCCAGAAAGATGGTCACCCACACACTCATCAGCAGCAGACTCAACTACGGCAACGCACTCTGTGCCAGCATCAATCAGAAACTCCTCAAGAAACTCCAGAACATTTCAAATGCATCTACCAGACTATTCCTCAATATCCCCCACCGCAGCCACATCATCGGACACCTGAGAGACCTCCACTGGCTCCCTGTCAACAAAAGAATCACCTTCAAGCTCCTCACATAAATCTACATAGCCCTACATGATGTGGGACCTGCGTACCTCAACCACCGCCTCTCTATCCACTCACTCACCAGAGTCCTCCACTCTGCCCAACTGGCCCTAGCCACATATCCGCATGTCCACAGCCAGAGGAAGATCCTTCTCCTACCTCGCAGCAAATACCTGGACCTCAAGCCCTGGCTCTTTGACTGAACCACAGTGCCTTCAACGGAGTAGCAGTCCCTCCCCACCAGTGTCTTGAGACCCTATGGGTGAGTAGTCGGACTTTACAAGTCACATCATTGACTGATAGGCTTACATGTGAAGGGTTGCTTTTATTCAATTCAAAGCTGTGATACAGTGCCTGGAGTAGTAAAACGCTTTGGTTATTTTATATTTCGGCATGGCTGGCACTAGCTAATCCTTTGTTTAAAGTCTTTGCTGTAAAAATGACAAAAGACTTAGGGCCTGATTACGAATTTAGCAGTCCGATGGACCACCGAACCCACAGTGGTGGTGCGGCTACTGGCGGTCCGACTGCCGTATTACGAGTTTGATGGTCGGACCAGCATAGGACCCCTGTTACCACAGGGATCCACGATCCCTATCAGTCTTGCAGCAGTCTGAGGCCCGCAATATGATGGTGGTGCCGCTGCGGCACAGCAAGCAAATTACGAGTTTCCTCACAGCTACAGTTTTCATGTCGGTAAGCCCACCATAAAAAGTGTGGTGGCGAGGAAACTAAGGGGGCCCAGTTGTTGTTTCTAGGCCAGGGGTGCAAGCAGGGGGGGCACATTGTTCGGACCCATCTGTATGTACCCCTGTACCAGCACGGCATGGACTTCACAGTCCATGCTGTATTGAAACGCACTGTGATGGTTACATGGCGCTGCCTTTCTAAGGCTCACATATGAGTCTTTGATAGGCACCGCCGTAGGCCAGCTAGCCACCGCAGGTTTGCTCGACCTGTATTCCAATTGGAATACGGCAAGCGGCCAGATTACTGGTTTGGCTGTTTTGGAGCAGTGGCAGCCCCCTCCAAGTCTGCCAAACTCATAATCAGGCCCTTAGTCACTTTCTAGCTTGGAGTGGATCGAACTGTACAAATCCTATGTTAAAAAACTTTGCTAGAATAATGGATATTTGAGGTAAGCAGATTTAGTGGTGTTGTAGAGTGCTCCATAGAAAGGAGCTGCACTCCATGTAAACTTAGGTACTACCCAGAGTTCCCTGCTTCCTCTTTTGCACAATTTAGACGGGACTCTAATCCTGAAATGACAAAGATATGTACATATGTGTGCACACCCATGTATATGGATGTGTATGTGTGTTTTTTCATTTTATTTTGCCCGTGAGAACCCCTTTTTTATTCCTTACCTCCCTTTACCTCTACCCCCTTCCTAAACCCTAAAATCACCATTACTTCTGTTTACCTTTACCCACCCCGAAAATCAACAATTATTCTTACCTCCCTTTACCTCTAACCACCTCTAAACCCTAAAATCATCCTTACCTCCCTTTATCTCTACGCGCAATCAACCAATCAATCAATCATTTGTAAAGCGCTCTAATCACCTGTAAGGGTCTGAAGGTGCTGGGGGGGAATGCAGCTACTGCTCAAACAGCCAGATCTTGAGATGTCTCCTGAAGGTCAGCAGGTCTTTGGTCTGGCGCAGTTGGTTGGGGAGGGTGTTCCATGTCTTGGCGGCGATGTAGGAGAATGATCTGCAGCCGGTGGTCGTCCTGTGGATGCGTGGGACGATGGCGAGGGCGAGGTCGGCGGAGCGAAGCTGGTGGTTCGGGGTGTAGAAGGTGAGTCGTTTGTTGAGGTATGTTGGGCCTGCGTTGTAGAGTGCTTTGTGAGTGTGGGTGAGGAGCTTGAAGGAGATCCTGTGCAGGTTTCTCAGGTGGGCTGTGATGTGGGTGTGGAGGGGGTTGTCGAGGATGAGGCGTGCGGAGGCATTCTGTATGCGTTGTAGCCTTTTCTGGAGTTTGGCCGTGGTTCCTGGGTAGATGGTGTTGCCGTAGTCTAATCTGCTGCTGACAAGGGCCTGGGTTTCCGTCCGTCTGGTTCCAGTGGGCATCCATCTGTAGATCTTGCGCAGCATGAAGAGGGCGTTCAAGCAGGAGGAGGAGATGGCGTTGACTTGCTGGGTCAATGAGAGCGATGAGTCTAGGATGACCCCCAGGTTGCGTGCGTGGTTGGTAGGTGTCAGTGCGCCTCCCAGAGCGGTCGGCCACCAAGAGTCGTCCCAGGCGGAGGGGGTGGAGCCGAGGATGAGGACCTCTGTCTTGTATGAGTTTAGCTTCAGGGGGTTGTTCCTCGTCCAATCGGCGACGGCCTTCATTCCTGCCGGTAGGTTGGTTTTGGCTGTGACAAGGTCTTTGGTGAGTGAGAGGATCAGCTGGGTGTCGTCGACGTAGGAGACGATGTTTCGGTTGTGCGATCGGACGATGTTGGCGAGCGGTGCCATGGCGACGTTGAACAGGGTGGGGCTGAGGGATGATCCTTGGGACACGCCGCAGATGATCTTGGTGGCTAGGAGACCAGGAGGTTTGTGAGGTTGGGGGGTGGCAAGTCTGCATTGTCGGTGGCTGTCTGGCGGGTCTGGGTGTTGAAGCTGACATGGATGTCTGCGATCTTGAGGTGAAAGAAGGTGGCTAGAGAGTCGCATAGGTCTTGCGATGGTGAGATGTCGTTGGAGCTGGGGTTGGAGAGTTCCTTCACGATGTTGAAGAGCTCTTTGCTGTTGTGTGCGTTAGTTGTCGATGCCTTCCTTGAGAGAGGTCTTTTTGGTGGCTCGAATGAGTTGGTGGTGCTTGCGGCTGGCGTTCTTTAGGGCAGCCTGGTTGTCTGGTGTCTGTTTGTGGTGCCACTTTTTCTTGAGTCTTCGGCAAGTCGGCTTGGATTCCTGGAGGTTGTGGTGAACCAGCTAGCCTTTCTGTCTGAGCGTCTGTTGGAGGGTTTTCTGATCGGGGCGAGAGTGTTGGCGCAGTTGTCGATCCATTGTCTGAGATTGCAGGCGGCTGTGTTGGTGTTGTCGGTTGGTGGGTCTCGAGCGAGAATGGTGATGAGCTGGTCTTCGGTGACCTTGTTCCAGCTGCGGTAGGGGGTCCGAGCGGGTGGTGGTGCGTTTCTTGAAGGTGAAGAGGATGCAGCGGTGGTCGGTTCAGTGTGGTTCAATGGTGTGGCTGAAGGTGACGTGGTCGCTGGCGGAAAAGATGGGGTCAAGCGTGAGTGGGTCCAGCAGAGTAGGTGGGAGTTGTGACGAGCTGATTGAGTCCAAGGTTGGCGAGGTTTTCGAGCAGGGCAATGGAGTTGCTGTTGTTGGCATTCTCGAGGTGGAAGTTCAGGTCTCCTAGGAGAATGTAGTCTGTGGAAGCAAGGGCATGCGCGTTGATGACATCAGTGATGGCGTTGAGAACTGTGGTCGGGGTCCGGGGGTCTGTAAACGAGGGTTCCTTTGAAGCTGGTGTTGGGATCAGTGTGGATCTGGAAGTGCAGGAGTTCTGCGGCACTGGAGATGTCTTCGATCCTGGTTGAAAAACTGAGGGTATTTCTGTGGACGATGGCGATTCCTCCTCCTGGTCTGTCAGTGCGGTCCCTTCGGATAATCTTGAAGCCGTTCGG
This sequence comes from Lissotriton vulgaris, assembly GCF_964263255.1. Taxonomy (NCBI): domain Eukaryota; kingdom Metazoa; phylum Chordata; class Amphibia; order Caudata; family Salamandridae; genus Lissotriton; species Lissotriton vulgaris. The sequence continues at coordinate 101,956,010 of NC_141696.1, forward strand.
GATGGCTATGGCAATGTCAGGTGCCGAGGAGGGGCTCATCCAGGTTTCCCCCATGAAGTCGACGTCCGGGGAGACTGAGTGGATGCTGAGTGGAGTAGGTCCCAGAGTTCGATGGCGTGCTTGTGGACGGAGCGGGTGTTGAGTAATATGCATCTGAAATGGTTGCTTCCTGCCCTGGCAGGTGGGGTGGAACCTGCGGGTTTTCGGCAGCTGATGAAGCTGCAGCTACGGCAGGAGAAGGGTCCATGGGTGAGCTTAGGGGTGGCCTGGAAGAAGGTGGACCATTGGTCGGCGTTGAGTTTGTGGAGGAATTTGGTGTCGTTGCGGCATTGGGTGTCATGGCGCTTGTGGGGGGCAGGGTGTCTGGTGCTGGGCGCGGTCCAGGCATGTATGGGCGCAGACGGCTTGCCTTAGGCTTGCCTTTGGCGTGCCAGCGGCGCACCCACTGCGCGTGTCCGCCCAGCGTCCACCATTAAGTCCGGGAGGGGGACGGGACTGCAGATGGGGGGGGGGCTGTCAGTGGGAGGGGCTGAGGGGCAGCAACGGGAGGAAAGGTTGCCTGGAGTGAGGCAAAATCCTCAGGTCAGGAGCGAGATGACTGAGTCAGCTAAATAAGTAAAAATGAGTCAGGACCAAGAAGAGCTAAATGGAAATGGAACTCGAAAACACGAGTCTCCTAACAAGTCAGGAGAGGACCAGGGGGTGCTGGGTGAAGTGCAGGAGCGGCGGACTGCCGGCGCGAACCCAGGAGGCGGGAAGGCTCTGCATCTGAGGCTGGGAGGTGCTGCAGGCGGAGCTGCTGGGGAATGTGTTGCCTGACCCGGAGGCGCACATAAACAAATTATGTTATTTACAAAAATACTTACCTATGTGATAAGTAGGGTGTGACAAATGTAGATTTATTTAACTGCGTTGCAAATAAATGCATGTAATGGATGCATGATAAAGGCTGGTTCCTTGTTTTATATTCTGTTAAATGTGAGTTATATTAATTTTAGTTAATTCAATGTAGTCCTTATCATATCTTTTCAGAATATGTTATATTCATTTTACTATGTAATATTCATTTTAAAGCAAATCAACATAAGTTCATTGCAAGTCATATTCATTTGAACAGGGGTCATATTCATTTAAACATGGCTTGGATCATTTCAATATGTGCTTATTAATTTCAAATCATGCTACATTTATCTCAAATTGTTTCATATTCAATTTTAAAAATGGCATATTCATTTTAATAAATGTCATATTCATTTTGATGTGTCCATATTTATTTCAACAGGTGGCATATTCATTTCAAAGTGGTTCATATTCATCTTAACGTGTCATATTCCTTCAAAAAAAATGTCATATTCATTTCAATGGATGTCAGATTCAGAGTAACGCCTGTCATATTAATTTTAACATGGGTCTAAACCATTTCAACATATGTCATATTTATTTCAATAATTGAAATATTCATTTTGATGTATATCATATTCATTTCAAAGCATAACATATTCATTTTGTCAAGTTTCATTTTATTTTCAGCCATTTTAAACCATTTGGAATCAATGTCAATGGGGCTCATAGTCATGTCAATGCATGTCCTATTTATCTTAGCATATATCATATTCCTTTCAATGGATGACTCATTCAAAATAACAAATCTTATATTAATTTTAACATGAATCTATCCATTTCAACACATATCATAATCATGTCAATGTATATCAAATTACTTTCAAAACAAGTTGTATTCATTATCATAAATGTCATGTTCATTTTGATGTTACTCGTATTCATTTTAAAACATGTCAAATTAATTTCAATGGACTGCATATTAATTTCAACTCATTTCATATTCATTTTAACATGTGTTAGATATTTTTCAATCAATGTTATATTTATTTCAATAGATGTCATATTCATATAACACTTGTCGTATTCATTTTAATATGCAACTTATCCATTTTAACATATATCATATTCATTTGAATATGTATCATATTAATTCCAATGCATGCCATATTAATTTTGACAAATGTCATGAGAATTTCAGCTTTGTTCATACCCATTTTAAAGAATGTCAAATTCAGTTTAACAGGGCTTATATTTATTTCAACACAAGCCATATTCATTTGAAATCATCTATTCATTTCTTATATATATCTCATATTCATTGCAATGTAGGTAATATTCATTTCAACTCAATTTATGTTCATTGCAACATGTGTTATTTTCATTTCAGTGTATGCTATTACAATTTCAATATGCATCATATTCTTTTCAGAATATAATATATTCATTTCAGTAACTTATAATCATTTCAATCTGTCATATTCATTTTAATGTATGTCATATTCCTCTTGGCATATGTCAGTCATTTCAAGGAATCTCTAATTCTTTTTGATGCATATTGTATTTGTTTCACTGATTGCTATATTGTTTATAGTGAGGGCCATGTTCATTAAAGTATCATTGATATATATTTCAATATATCTCTTATTCAATTCAGAGTGTGTGTTATTTATATTAATCACTAAGTAGTATATTCAATCTGCCACGCTTCATATTTGTTTTGGTTCAAGTCAGATTCATTCTGCCAGGCATCATATTTACCTTGACAGATATTATATTTCTTCTGGTGTGTGTCATAATCATTTTGCATCATGATATGCATTTCAGAAGGTGTCGTAAATGGGGATCTGTAATTGTGACGTGAACGGCTTCCCATACACCTCTTCGGCGCTCTTCCAAAATGAGCCTTCCTTTTCCTCAGTGAGCGCAGTGCTCATCTGACCCCCCCGATTTCTTCACACATGGTGCCTCTTTCCCTGCACATTGCTACTTGTGGACATCACGCCCCTTGCTCCATGGTGAACAGTCAAAATATCGATTTTTAAATATCGAAGTACATTTATTAAGATTTTTAAATATCGTAGGGACAGAATATCGACATCAAGAATATTGACAACCAGAATATCAAACTTAAGGTAAGAAATATTGATGTTGCAAAATTGATAGTAAAATTATCGATGTTAATAATATCAATATTTATATTAATGTTATGTATTTTAGTATGTATTTTATATGTATGTGTTCTATTTTTTTGTTAAGTATTGTACTTTTTTTTATATATTTGTATACGTTTTTTAGAAATTAGTAATTTTTTTTAAAGTAAATTATGCGTTTTAGTACCGTATCGGGTTGTGGGTTTATAGCGGGATAGGGTGGGAAGTAATTTAATTATAGTACATTAAACAATAATTTTTAGGAATTATGAATTATTTTTAGTTAAATTTTGTGTTTTGGTTCTGTAGCGGGTTGTGGGTTTTTAGGGGAATAGGGTGGGGAGTATTGTATTTTTTAATTAAGTAATTGTGCATTTTTAATTATTGGTATTAACGATTAATGTATTGCTAATTAATTATTAATTGGTAATTAATTATTATGAATTGATAATTATATTATTTGTATCAATTTATTATTGGAGTGGGTTGTGGGTTAATAGGGGAATAGGGTGGGAAGTAATTTATTTGTAATTAAGTAAATAATTTTTAAAAAATGGGTATTGATATTTTGTTTTACTTAATTATTAATTGGTTATTAATGTTTATTACATATTAGTTATTGATATTGATGATCAATTTATTGTTAATGAATTATTAATTGCAAATAATGTTTTATTAATTGATTAATTAAAATTAAACTAATTATGTGACATGTTATGTGGAGTGTGTTGTGTGTTTATTGGGGAATAAGGTGGGAAGTATTCAATTTTATTAAAGTAATTAGTAATTTTGATATACTTGTAGTTTTTATTTTATTTCTTGTTAATTTATTAAGAGATCAATATTTAATTACAATATTTATTTGATTTATAAGTATTTTATTTTTTAACACCTATGCTATCCAATGCTTTCCCCACTGTTGCACTCTCTGTAGTGGGAATAGTAATTTTTACCCCTATGCTATCCAATGCTTGCCCTACTGGTGCACTATGTGGAGTAAGAATATATATTATGTACATGTTTAATTTATTTTAACATTATATGTATTAGTTATTATTTTTACATATTTTTAAATATTTTTAACTATATTTCTTTTAATTATATGTAGTATTTACTTAATTTTTCATTATTGTTAAAACATTTTATAAAACGATATTTTTAACATCGATATTTTTGACAATTATATATATATTTTTTATATTTTTGTACTTACCAATATGTAGATTGGACTTCGATATTTTTGGCTTCGATATTTTTGTAGGTCGATTTTCTGTCTGTCGATATTCTGTCAGACATTCTTCCTCCACGCCTGTATGAACCTGCCTGAGTCCGCTGGAGCGCAGGACGATCTGCTGCCTACAACTAAATTACTAAAAGTAAGTTGAGTATTCGATGGTTTATGTTGCACATTGCATATGCTTCTTTTAAACCCTTTTCCAGAATGATAATGGGCTTCGGTTTCTTTTTGGCTTTTTTTAGAAGCCCCTAATGAATACTTGGGGTTCTTTCGTAAGGGGTTGTGCTTGTTCCAGTCACCCTCCCACCATGCACCCACCCTTAACCCCTTCCTTCCTTTTGTGGATAGCGTTTTTCGCCACACAACTTACAATGCAGGTAAAATGCACTTTTTAATCCACTCCTAAAACATTGGTTTTCAGATTGTACAGAGCTTTGCAGTGGAGGTTAGCTCCCTGAGACTGCTCCCGTGCTGTCAATGATCGCACCTCTCTTGCTGGAGCCCGACAATGCGCAAGACAGCTGCAGCTTGACCTAATCAACTGTCATTTATAGTTGATTAGGCTGTTAGTCTTCATTTTAAATGTAGCCAATCTATTAAACCAGGCTGATCAGGTTGCAGCGTCCGCTTTCCTGCTGTTGCTCGTAGCAGATCTAGATCAGGAGAAGCCTTCAAGACACCGCCCTTGTTGTGCGAAGTTCCTTTGTGGCGGAATTGTCACTTCACCTCAAAATAAACAAGGGGGCTTATTTACAAGCCCCTTGCACCACTTTTGCATACATTTTAACATGGGAAAAGTGACGTACGGGTGGCGCAAAGGGCTTGTAAATAAGGCCCAAGGATTTTACACAGTTGCATGTGTAAGCGTCAAACAGCCTCTCCCAGTTTCCATTTGAGCTTGGTTAGGATGAAATCACTAGGCGAGAAGGAAGGTCAGAACGTGTTCACAGAGACATACATGTCACCCTCCTGATTTCAAGCCGAGTCTCCTGCCTCCCACTTCCTACATGCAAAAACCTGATTTCTCTGTGGTTTCAGCAGACTCCGATACACCAAGAATTCTCAGGTTATTCCTTCTCTATCGGGATTCCAAATCCTCATTCTTAGCAGCTATTACCTTGAGGACCTTCTCCATTTTGAGGTTGCGGTGTGTGGTAGCGCTTGCTGTGTCCTCCATGTTAGAGATATAGCACTACGCTTCTACAATGCGATCATCATGCTTCTCTACCCTATGCATCAGGCCGTCCAGTCTGGCATTCATGGAGTCCATTTTTAATTCTATGGAGGTTAAGCTCAATTGCATCACTAAGAGTATTTCCTTGAGGTCTGCAGTAGAGGTGTAGGAGGTCCCTTGTTGTTTGTTGTCCAGTTCCGTCATGGAGCGGGTTGATTTGCGAGCATCGAAGGCAAGTTTTGGCTACCGCCCATCCGGTTTCCCCATGTCTGCCATGTGGTGGGGGGAGAGTGATGAAGCAATTGGTCAGTCGTGAAGCGTTGGTAGCGGTGAATGGAGGGGACAGGTCACAGTGGGTAATCGGCTAGCCGTGGCCGCAGGACCAGCGTCGGATTCTCAGAGGTCCCAGGAATGTTTTTTCAGTGTCAGGGAGCTGTAGCCCACAAGGTTTGTCCTCAGCCCAGGTCGTCCGCTATCTGGGTTCCAGCAGCAGGGTGCTCCAGGTGTGTGGAGGAGCAATGTGGGCCTCCACCGCAGTGCAGGCCTCTGAAGGGACAGTAAGGCCCAAGCGGCGCCAGCAGTGCCGCCAAGCGCTGGGAACACGGGGAAGCGGTAGGCACAGCAGATCCTCGTTAGTTAGTTATTCTGCTTACCGGTGTGTCTAGTGCGTGTGAATTTCTTCTGGTGGGAAGTCTGTCTCAGCAGCGATGAGCCCCGAGCGTGTGGAGGAGGTATGTTGCGCTGTGCTGCATTCCTATGGCTTGGTGTTAGCGGCGTAGGCCTTTCCCCCCTCCAGTGTGGTGTCTCGGGAGGCCTGCAGGGCCCCAGCCCCGTCAATGCTGCCCACAGGTTCAGGGGGAGCGGGGGTGGCGGTCACGGCCGGCGCAGCCCCACTTTGCACCCCGCTGAGTGAGGTATCTGCACGCAGTCTGCCTTTATCTGGGGGGCAGTCCGGCTCAGCAGCTCTGGGTACAATGCCCTGGTGTGCAGCGTCCCTGAAATACTTGGAGGGGGTCACTCAGCAGGCCCGATGCAGAGCCAGGGAGCAGGCCGCCGTAATGTGTGTTTCTACCAGTGCTTCTCAATTTGTGTCTCTTACGGCATGTATTACAGGGGGGCCACCATACCCGCGCCCACCCCAGTCGGAGCACCAATGCAGCCTTCTCCTACCTTGGCATGCTCTGCTCCTCCACCGGTGCGACCCAGGTGCCCAAGAGCCCCCACAGTGTCATCAGGCCTCCGTCGGTTGGGGGATGATTCACGGGATCCGCATCAGCCCTCAGGCAGCCCCGCAGTCCGTAACAGGGTCAGGCAATATCCTCACCTCCCGCTCCAGGGCCATCCAGCAGCGGTCGCGGGCTCCCGGCAGCCTCCGCCCCACAGGCCGCCTCTCCTCACACAGGTCGTGCCGGGTGTTGCTAGGCCCCCCTCCCCATGGGCGGGGAAGGCAGACCCGACAGTCTGCCGCAGGCCGGGCGGGAGGCCAGCGGGACGGGTCTCAGGCAGCGGGGGTTCGCCAGGGGCAATACGATCCTCAGCAACGATGTCTGCGGGCTCGTCCAGGCCTCAATCCGGCCGCGGAGAGGAAAGGCCCCCATCTTGTCCCTGCTGCAGGGCGTGCAGCATATATGGATTTCGTCGGTTTCAGGTGGGGCCGATCGCATCTAGGCATCACAGCTGGTTCTCAAGGCCATTAGCAGCAAGACGCAGTAAATGTACAGCGGATTCCTCACAGGATGAAGAGGATAGCGGGCGGATGGGAGCCCGAGCTGCAAGAGCCTCACAGAGGTACGGCCATCTTGCTTGCCGCCCTCTAGCTTCCCCCCTTTGGGGTACTTTATCCTGATCGACGTAGGATAAATCAAGAGCTTAGGACAGAGCAAGCTCCAATGCCGGTGCTCAAGAGCGCCAACGTATTGATGAAGAATAGGAGCCTGTACCAGTGAGGCTCTGACGGACACTGGGAACACTTGCCTTTACTATCATTCTTGTTGCATTTCTCTCCTTTCCTAATCATGCGTCCCTTCGTTCGGCCTATTGATGAGGAGGAACAGCCCTATGCACCACTGTGTTCATCTTTCTACTTTGGGTATGACACCCTCTGATTCTCACACTGTGGTTGAGTACTTACGCTTTTACCAAGGGTTTACTCCCATAGGACCGGCAGGACAAGGAGCTTTAGGCACATTGTCCTCAAAGCCATGTTGGTATATATAGCAAAGTAAAGGATAAAGCCTAGTTTCAAATGGAACTGACTGATTTCTAAAGGTTTAACACTTCTGAATATTTTCAATCCTTCCAAGTTTGCAAAATCACCAAAGATAAACCGATACCTGTGTCAGTAGTCAATACGACAGCTAGTTTTTGTGTCCAGGGTACTGGGGAGGTAAAGGAGGTGGAGAGCAAGTGAAAATTCACCTACAAGTTGAAAACGACTAATAGTCTGCCTTTGATCCTACCCAATAATGTCTATTTTGTCTGTGGGTCCCAAGCTCATGTCTGGCTCCCAAGGGAATGGTCAGGCGCATGTTATCTCTCTTTCCTTCTTCCCCCTGTATATGTTGCCCCGTCCAATTATCATAAAAATATTAAGCTACAACGTAGGAGCACCGTAGGAGTACCTACCTGTCTCGAGTCAAAAGGGTTGTTGATATAAAGGATATAAATCAGACAGACACTGCACAGCAATTTGGGTACGCTATAAAGGGTTTACTACCTTTTTTGGTCCCCATGGCTAATAGCCCTCAACTTCGTCAGTTAACAAGAGTTGTGGAGAGGTTTATTAATACAACTGCTGGAATAATGACAAACATCACTGCTGAGCTCCAGGCTACGAGATTAGTCACTTTGCAGAACAGGATGGTGCTAGACGTCATACTTGCAGATAGGGAAGGGGCCTGTCGCGTAATTGGCAGCAGCTTTTGTCTTTACATACCTGATCAGGCTCCCAATGTGTATGCAGCTATACAAAAATTACATAGACTTGCGTCTGACATACACCAGGAAACAGGTTCTTGGACACACTCACATCATGGGGTAGGATTATCCTTACTTTCCTGGCTGTGGTTGCCGGTATCTTCTTCACATGTTGCCTCTGCATACAATATCCCCCAGCTTGTTGCTCCTATTGTGTCACTATCCTCACTCCCAAGCAGAAAATATCAGTTCATGATACTAATGCAACAATTATGTTACAAAAGGACATTGATGATTTGATGCAGATTGACGAAGGTATTTTTGAGACCACATCTTTCCTTGCATCCTCTATTCCTGACACTGAATATATGGATTGTTCTGAATACTGATGTTCCTGTGTCCACGGACATGTTATATTTTCTTTGATCATTTCCTGAAATTAGTTAGTTCATGCTAAAAGGAGGGTCTAGTGGAATGAAAATATTTTCAGGACCTTTGCTTGCGCATTATTCTATGTAAGTTAGCATTCGCGGCACCATTTTATATTTGCCCGTCATTTTGAACCACAATCAAAACGAATGCCTGTCTCTCTGAAAAACGGTTTCTGGTAATGTTCATTTCTCCAAGGCCTTGCTCTGCTAATGATTACACTGTTCTTATTAGTGCATACCTTTCTCACTAGATAGAGGCTTTCTCCCGCCAGACTAGTGGCGGGCACAGACAGAGTGGCCTTGGGTAGGAGATAGTGTGTGCCCGACCTCGGAGTCAAACCTGATCCTACTGTACTTCTTTGTTTAGCTGCATTTGCCTGTAAAATTCCATTATGGGCATGCCTTCATTGGTTCTGAAATGTACATAAGATATCTCTATGTTTGCTGATGTCAGTCCCTCAGCAGCACTCCTAAGAGACTGGACAGATCGGGCTCCGCTCGAGTGTATCTGAATAAACATATATTGGTTTGTATTCTCTACTGTCTGACCGACCCTTCATACAGATGCTAACAACGGCTATTCAACTTACTGAGCCATCTAGCAAGCCCTATGAATAAAAAACATTTGCAATGCAATAGGTCTCGCATTCATGCAAGTTTGAGCTAATGCCTTTTATTTATGTTTTGGGTTTTAAAACATAAATAAAAGGCATTGTCATTTACAATACTAATAGGTAAAATGCGAGACCTATTGCATTGCAATAACTGCTTGTTAGATTGTAAATATCAGAGGAAGAGACCGGCCTGCAACGTTTTCGAAGTAGTGATAAATAGTGCAGTTAAGAAGAAGTGTAAGTGTTTATACTACTTCGAAGACGTCGCAGGCTGGTCTCTTCCTCCTTCTATCAAGCTCAGCTCAAGCCCAACACATACAATATATGAAGAAGGACATTATGACCTAATCTGATAGATACCATACTCTGTTCTGATCTGCAGGCATAACAAATATTCTGCAGTGGTAACCCTGATAGCACCATGTATTTCTCAAAAAAATTCTCATATTGTGTGATGTACATATTGCAACTCTTCCGTCTCATTGTGAATCCATATCCTTCTTTTCTAAAAACAAAAAAGGTAGTAAAACTTCTGAAATTAAAAAAGAATAAAGACTATGATACAGCCACTGGATCCTGTCAATTACACCAGTTTTTCTTTTTATTTGTTTACATGTTGCTGTTCCAACAGGGCAGCAGAGCGCATGAGATATAAATAAGAGGTATAACACAATCATGATGTAAGAGCAACTTGACAATATAATAAACGGTATGAATATAGACCAGTGGAAAACAAAAGCCATTGGGGTATTGTATTGTCTTATGAGGGAAAGGGAGAAGCCGTGAGAACAATGCGTACAGATCTAGATTATAACATCTATGCAATAACAGTATTGGTTTCAAAGCATGAGCTTCTTCATGTCCATCTCGGTCAACAACCATTTTTTAGGTTGATTCACCCCATTACCAAACCCTCCTTATGCGCCTTTGACTGATGTTCGGACTTATAAGTGGGATGAGCATCAATAATTTGTATTATTAAGTGGCGTATTAGTCTGCAAAGCTAGAATAACTGACTGGTAGAGGGCCTTTGCTTGATGATGACACGTACAAGGAAGAGAGGACTCAGTGTATTAAATCCAACAAAAGGTGTGATGCCACAACTGGACGTGGCTGTGGGATTGTTTTGCTATACAAAAATAAAACCTGCTGCGAAAAATCAATGGTGCTATAATTAGCAATCATAACCTGAAATATGTCCCATTATCTTTTGCCTCTTTTATTCCTATCATTGTAGAAACAGCAACCGGCTTCCAAATCTGTTAAATCTGAACTATGTACAGTAGTGCTATGATGCACAGCATGTACAGAGTCACGTGCTGAGCCACATGGTATATGCATACCTCGAGAAATTTCCTAATGTAGGACCTGGGATGGTCAATCAATCAATCAATCAAAGACATTTATAGAGCGCACTACTTACCCGTAGGGTCTCAAGGCGCTTAGGGGGGGGGGGGGGGTGCCGTTACTGCTCGAACAGCCAGGTCTTGAGCTTCTTCCTGAAGGAGAGGTGGTCTTGGGTCAGGCGCAGGTCGGTCGGGAGGGAGTTCCAGGTCTTGGCGGCCAGGTAGGAGAAGGACCTTCATCCAGTTGTCGCTCTACGGATGCGTGGGACGGCGGCGAGGGCGTGGCTGGCTGATCGGAGGTGGCGTTTGGGGGCGTAGAAGTTGAGTCGGTTGTTGAGGTAGCTCGGGCCTTGATCGTGTAGGGCTTTGTGTGCGTGGGTGAGGAGACGGAAGGTGATTCTTTTATTGACGGGGAGCCAGTGCATGTCTCTCAGGTGTCCGGAGATGTGGCTGTTACGTGGGATGTCAAGGATGAGTCTGGCTGAAGCGTTCTGGATCCGCTGAAGTCTCTTCTGGAGCTTGGCGGTGGTTCCGGCGTAGAGGGCGTTGCCGTAGTCCAGTCGGCTGGTGACGAGGGCCTGGGTGACGGTCTTCCTGGTCGCCGTGGGGATCCACCAGAAGATCTTCCGTAGCATGCGCAGGATGTTGAAGCACGCCGAGGAGACGGCGTTGACTTGCTTGGTCATGGAGAGGGAGGAGTCCAGGATGAAGCCCAGGTTGCGTGCGTGGTTAGTCGGTTTGGGTGCGGTGCCCAGTGTTTCCCATCTGTTCTTCCTTCATCACCGGTTGCTTCTGCTGCAGTGGGCTAAGGTGTCACGCCATATGCGTTGTAACACTGACCATCTTCATCTGTTGATCTGTGTAACCTCTGTGTCTGTTGTCAGGGGAACAGTCATCTGATGCATGCTTGCTAGCTGTGATGTCATTAATTCGACGTCAGTTTGAAACTGTCTGCTTCACATGTACAGTACGGTTGAACTCATCCTGCAGATTTTGTATTCTGTTTTTAGGAAGTGAGTATTGGAACTTAGTCAGGTTTCAGACCACCTCAGTCTTATCAGAGACTCTTGCAGGGCAATTTGTTTACATGGAATCTACCACTTCATTCTAAAGAGTACATAATACCAAAGCAAAGTACTACAAATCATTACTGTATACTAACGTAATCGATACAAAAAGAAGGTACCTTTCGAGACAGCAAATAAAGTATTGTCACGGGTGATTATTGGAGTGAAAAGAATACACACAACATCTTATTAGGGGTGAACAGGTTCCTGCATTGGCTCTTTCCCCACATTTGTATAAAAGTGTACGCATATTCCCTGCATACATCTCATTAAGCCAGAGCATACTTAAAATTCAAGATCTGGGGACTCATCAGTCTGTCATCATGTCTCCAGAAATCTAATACCTTCTTCCTCTTTTTGTTAGAATATTGGGCCTTCCTACAATGTTTCAAAGTATAAAACAAGTTTTTTTTTTAATCCAACCTGTGCATGGGCAGAGGGTATAAGGTGATGACGAAAAGCTGGCAATGGTACTTGATAAAGCTTATAGCCAGCCTATACATGAACCTCCTGAATAGGAGAGTTTTAAATGTTAATAATAATATGTTATACATAAATGTACATATGTTAATGATATTAAAACATACTTAAATGTCTTTTATAAAGCATTTGAAAGAATATCATAGCACTATCAATATTTCACAACATGAAAATGAAGCAAAACCATGACCTATTGTCCTACATCTTGAATTCTTCAAGAAGCTGAAGACCTGGCTATTCAATTATTCTTATTGTGGGACCATCTAAACTGTCTATATTTAGGGCCAGCCTCACCACATGGCTACACTCCCCTACTCGGCACATGGGCACCCTCATGCTTCATGGCTGACAAGCAGCACTCTACAAATCCACCTTACATTACATTACAAAAGCAGCCTTTCTGTGGTTGCAGAAAGTTCATTGGAACCCACAAGTTGGTGAAACCATAGCAGCTTCCATGGAAGCCTTCCCTAATCATGAGATATTCAGGTCACCCAACAAGTTTTCCAAGGGGAAGCTGACCAAAGGATAGAGCTGTGCTGTTGCGACTCTCTTGTCACCTCTTTTCAGAACTTTATAAACCGTTTATGGTTTGTCTCAGCGAGCCACTCACCCGTCTCTTACCAAATCATAGGTAGTAGAGGATGACTCTATTACTACTCTTCCCAAGTGCGATGCAGAATCAGCTGCAAAACACGTTTTACAACTCGTAAAGCATTTCGCGAATTGTAAAGAATGTTCACTAAATACTAAAATATGACTTATGTGGTCATCAGCGTGGTGTTTTTGAGAAATGCAGGTTTTGCGACACCATATTCTACATTTTATTGGGTCCTTGATTTTCCCATAGACTCGAGAATGTTCTTTCTTGGGGTCTGTCCTCTCAACTCAGAGGTCTCCTTGGGGTCTCTTCATATAGTGTAAATATCTAGTAATTGACAACTATGGTTATTGCTTTACTCTATTCTGCTCCTCAATTTTCTCCTCCGGATTAAGTGGAAGATCTAAACATCTGCAGACTTTCGGTCCTGGTTTAAATTAGGATTAGTCCGAGGAGGATATGGAATTCAGTTTTTTGACCCCTCATTATTCTGAGTTACTAATGAACTGCGAGCTTTAATGTATAAGAAACAGAGTTGTGCTTGTACTTTCAATTTTCCTCCCGAGATCTCAAAACCTTCCCCATTAGAACACATGAAGTGAAGTCTTACCAGAATTGTAAAGGCAATATGGAAAAGATGACTTGGCTTTCATTCCTGAAACGAAAGAATGCAGGTTTCAATCTGTGATACTTCTGCAAGAACTCAAATCAGAAAAATTATATAGATTTCAATGTAAACAATAGTTCCTCTTCAAAAGGGTGCAGTTTTTCAAATGCACTCTTGCAATGAAAAATTAATAAACTGATACTTCTGTTTAAATTATTCCCAATAATGGAGACCCCAATTTTCACGCGCTCAGTGAAACCCTGGCGTGGCCATAGGATCTTTAGCACCGAGTTATGCACCTGTACATACAGACCTCTAACCTAATGTTTTGGAACTATTTCACAATTCTTCATCCAACCACATCAATAAAATCCATACTTTTATATAACAATATATGTTTATGTTCAAATATATATTAAGTTATGATTAAAAATATTCATGTATGCATTGATGAGGAATTTGTATGGATTGAACATTGTAGAAAGACTGCAGAGCAGAGTAGAGGGTGAAAACCAAAGCTTCATTCCTCGAGTGATTGGAGGCATATCTGGGTTCTGAAAGGTGCAGTTGATAATGTGTGATGTAGTGTTCCGTAAAGAGGTGTGTCTTCAGCTCTTTCCTAAATTGGAGCTGATTTGGGGCTGTCCTGGCCACTGTATAGATGGAGATGGTTCTGCTTTGTTTTTTACACTTATTTGTCTACACTACAGTGGTGCCCTGGATGCTGATGTGTTAGAAACTACTGGAGAAGGTGAGCTTATCAGCCTGGTAGGCTACGGTGCAGGTCGGATTTTTTTTGTAGATGATACAGCTAGTTTTGAAGACAGTGTGGCCGAAGAGGGGAACTAGTGGTGATCTATCAGGGTGAGAATTATGTGGTATTATTTCTTTAAACCACTGATGAGGCATGTTGTGTTGAGAAAGGGTCCTTTTTGTGGGACCAGTGTGGAATTTGGGAGATTGTAGGGCAAAGATTTGCCACCATCCTGATACCTGAGTATGACGTGCGGACAGCAGTTCTGAAGTCACTGCCTGGGAGAAATGGTTTTAATTGAATTAGTAGAGTTGGAACCATGAAATCTTAGTTTTGTTGATGGTGTATGTAGTGTCTTGCGAGTTAGAAATGATGGAACTAAGCTACATGCGTAGCATAGTCATTGGCAGGTACCCAGGCTACAACGTGCCCCTTGAGGTCAATGCCCATGTGTAATACAAGTGACTTGCCCTGGATTCACATGTCAAGGTTGGAGTTTGAATCCATCCAGGTTCATATTGCTGAGCCAGGTTTGAACTAGATATTTTGTGTCATTTTTGTTGAATTTCAGGGATTAGTTGTTGGCGGGGTTAAGCTTGAAGGGGTTCAGGACATCCGGGTCTAGATGAGGTGTATGCAGTGCTGGAGATAAAGAATGTCTGAAGCAAATGAGACTTTCTGGACCTGGTAGTGCAATATAGTGTTGGCACTGGGATGACAAGAGGGTAAAAGAGTGTATGCACCAAATGTCAATGCAGTTTCCTTGTTATCTTGTGCAAAGGAATCTGTTGCTTGGTGAAGGCAGCAGCTCTGACATTGTCTAGATCTTCAAGACAGCCATTGCCCCTGCCAAGCTACCAGTTTTTCTTCATTTCCAATTTAGGAAGAGGTGGAAGACTGGCGACTTGGCGATAGAGGATATCAGTAGCTCAGATGTTTGCTTATGCCAGGCATCCCCATAGATGGGAAGGGATACCTTTGGCTGCAACAGGTGCTAGAGGGTCGATTAGAGTAGAGACTTGACAGTGGTTGTATTATCTGACCGTGCTCTCCACCAATTAATTTAGTACTCCGAATCCAACTTTCCATTAGAGGCAGTTTTTTGGTTTTACCACTTTTTACAGCCCTACACGAGCCAAGTGCACTGCAAGAGCTTGACCGGGTCACAATTCTGTGCCTGAAGTAAAAAAAATTCTGTAAAACAGCAAGCGGATGTTTGACAATATATGTGAAATGCAAGATTTTCCAATCTTCTGAAGTGTGGTCAATTAATTTTATGGTAAAGATCCCCACTGGCTGCTCCATGTTGAGCTGCTAGCTAGCTGTAAACAGTCATCAATTGTAGGAGCATCACAGATGCACATGAGGGACACAAAGTGGGTGGGAGGGTTCTACCCTCAACCTGATTTACTCTTTGGTCTCAATGACACAATTCATCTCTTCGGCCATGGCTGGTCGCTGGTACTTTGACAGGTCATCCGATTTCGGTCATTATACCACTGAGAAAGGTTACTCCTGCCACTGTAAATGATTGTCAATACAAATAAAGATGGAAATGTTGGTACATCAAATTAATCAAAACTGCCTCTTTCTCAATGTGGGTATAGTGTTGCTCTGTGGGGGCAAAGCCCTGCAAGCATATGCAATAGGAACCTACTCTCCCCTGTGTTGCTTTTGTCAAAGTCCAGCTCAAGTACCCTAGGAGCAGGCACCTATTGCTAATTCTGAGACTTCGTGTGGGTAGAACTTTTGGAGAGTAGTTTCTGCTGTAAGTGGGCATTTTGATGCTTGGCATGTGGTTTGGTGTTATTCGGTCTAGTTCCCCATGGCCTTAGTCAACTTTCTCAATGTCCCACTCAGAAATATAAAATTCCCAATGAATCTTCTGCAATATGTGACTATGCCATAATGCCAAGAAAACTCCTGAATTCTGATATGATTGTGAATTGAGGTGTCAATTGTATGGCTTCAATGTTTGTGGGAGTCAGGGGCCACCCAACAGCTGAGAACTGATATCTGAAAAAGCTGACGCATGCATTGAACTCATATTTCTTGCTTTTGAGAGTAAGACCAAAGTAATTCAACTGTTGCTGGATGCAGCGAAGTCAGAAGTGGTGATCCTCAAGAATCTTGGTATGTCCTAGTGCTGATATTTGTATGTCAAACATGAGCTCATCAAGAACCTCTTAATTGGCATTTTGGAACACCTCTGCTGCACTAGAGAATCGGAAATGGAGCCTTGCAGAGGCCGAGGTAGGAGGCGAAAGATGTCCAATTACCTGGATTTTGAACCTAGCAGACATTGAAGGTATCTGGTCTTGACATCAACTTTAGAGAACCAAAGGTTCCCTTTACTGCTGCTACCAGGTCATCGACCGTTGGTGCAAAATTACACTTTCTTTTTATGGGTTTTTGACACCCGCACTGTGGGCTCTTCTATCCATTAATTTGTGTTTGCTGTCTCAAGTTTGAATAGGAGCATAGATCTTGGGGTTAGGGTTGTGGTGTGGTACCTCCCAAATAAATGCTTGTTGGATTGGTAGTTCGGTCTGGGGGGCCTGAGTCGGGTCTTCCAAGTCTGTGTTGGATTTCTGACAATTCTGATTTCATTAGGAAGTTTTAATTCATTCATTTTTTGGATCAGGAACTTAAATATGTATAGCGACAGCTTTATCAGAAAAGTAGCAAATCTGCACCCACAGAAATACTCCTTGAATGGATGCACATTTAATACTGTTTGGAATCCACAAACATTAGCAGTGGAAGGCTTGGAAAGCTGTGCCAATCTCAGATTTACTGACCCACTACTGGCATGAAAAGCCCAAAAGGTAGTGGGATGTATGCTTGCAAATAGTGTTATCACTGGCAATTGCTCAGGGTGGCATTGAGAACCATTATTTTTCACTCAATGTGCAACACACTTGACAGAGGGTTGGAATTTTGGTTTTGAATAAGAATTAAAGGCAGAAAGGATGGCTTAGAACTTTATTCAGGCCACCATGCCATTATGCTGGCTGCGAAATACAGAGATAACTGCCTACCACACAGACATCTCGATACATTGGCAGGTTCCATTAAATGCAGGAAAAGGTTGATGGACGGCTTAATCAAAGATAGCGGATGTTGTCAAACTTTTCCAAAGGTTGTTATTTTACAAAAAATTAACTCCTATAACGGGAGTTTGTATTTGAGAAATAAAAAAACTAATGACCCATTTCACCATATGAATTTTGTCTCATGGTGTGGGGGTCATTTTTCTTTGTTTATTGTCCCTCAGCACCACAATATATCTACACAAGACAGACATTAAAAAAAAGCCATTCAATAGACGGTCAGGTGGCTTACCTCCGGTGGCCCCTACTCTGTTTCATTCGAGGAAGTTTTACACCAGCTGAGTACATTTTACTCCTTCAGTGTAAAACTTGCAGTCTGCAAAATTACAACATCGGGTGAGTGATCCTGGAGTTCAGAGGGCAAGGTACTCCATAGAAGTGAACTACTTGCCCACCAAGCTTTAAGCCCCAGGGGCCCACCTAATGCAGATCAGTACTGACCCTGCTCCTCATTGGAACAGTCCATCCTAAATTCTGGCCACCTCACACATTCACCCTGCCAACCACTGCTTTTTTAGTTGGGAAATTTTAAATTCTTAAACCCCCTTCTCCGATTTCTTCCCTACGAATCTCACTGACTAAGCTATGCCCCTGAGTCTCCACTTTTAGGTATAGGTGAAAAGCTGAACTGCAATTGCCTGGTGCTACTGATCAGATGCCATGACCTATATTTAGTTGTCAGATCTTGCATTTCAGGAATGTAGTGCCATGAGGCAGGTCATTAAAGTCCTTACCAGCCTACTGAGATCATTGCGTTGCACACTTTGCGTGAACTGTATCAGGCGGAGGGGGGCGTGGCTTGATGCCGATGGAGTGATGCACACTACGCGGAGTTCCCATCAGCTAAGCCCCATCCAGTGCCATCCTGCGGAACCTGATGGGCCCAGGCACCATACCTGCACTCACCAAGGGACACTGACGACTGGGGTGCCCCTGAGCGGCAGCTGGTGAGACTGCTGCGGCACGGAGTCTGCAGCAAGGCCTGAAGGGACTTAGCGGAGCAGAGCTACCAAGATGCTGTCTGGAATCTCCCACTGGTCCTTGCTGAGTACCCGCAGCACACCCTCGGTGTGCGGCGGGGACAGACAACTGACCTCGGCGCGTGACTGAACTGGAGTTACTGCTGGTGCAGACCCGATGTGATCGTGGCTGGGTGAGGAAGCTGGAGACTTTGGACTACCCCTGAGAGGCCTCTATCTTTGGGGCCGCTACCGTTGAGGTATGCTGTGCTGGGGTGCCTGAAGAAGTTGGGCACCTGAGCGACTGCTTCGAGGGGCATCCTTTATTAGGGTGCTGTGAGGGGCTCAATTCTGAGGCCGAGGATCTAGAGCAGAGGTCTTCAAACTTTTGAAGGTTGAGCCCACCCAGCTGATTTTTTTTAAATGTCGCCCCCCCCCCCCCCCCCCCCCCCCGCCACCTGACAGAAATTTCTGGAATCTGGTACACTACATTATCAACCGCCACCCACATATCCCGGGCCATATCCGGCAAATAATGTTCAAAACAATGAGTGTCTCCTCCTTCTCCATGAATTCCCGCACTACCACTCACCAACAATGCACCTCATCTCTCTATAGCACCTTTCTGGCAAACATATATTTTTTTTATAGTGCTACTCATAGTTTCATCATACTCAGGGGCATATGTAAAAGTCCCTATAGACACTACACCGTCACTTTTTATGACGTTGTGGTGGCGAGAGGGGCATTGCCGTATTTACAAGGCAGAGTTAAGCCACTTAACTTGGCTTAACGCTGCCTTGTAAATAAGGCCCCCTTTCATGCTATGCTTCACGTTAAAGGGTGGGAAGTGCGTGTAGCGGTGGGCATTCCACTGCAACAGGCACTGATTTTGATGTTGCGCCCTATTTACAAGGGCAGCATGAAAGTGAGGCAGCGATAAAATTAAGAACAGGGAAAACCTGGTGGCGAGAGTATTCAGGGGCCCAGAGCAGGAGAGAGAGGGAGGTACACCGCGACACATCTTGGCTTATATAACATTGCAACAGAAGCTGAACTTACGTGATCTAACTATTGAGGAGCGAACGTTCCGACTCTGCTGGAACAGGTCCCAACGCCTGGCAGGAGTGCGCCACCCGTATGCACCGGAAATTCCAATTGGGATGGTGACGGGGCTACCGCACGGAGGGGACTGGTCGCAACTGCAGATATGGGAAGAGGCGGGACTACAAGTTGTGGGAGATCCCTACGAGGATGGGGCTTTACTGCCCTACCAAGCGCTCCAGGAAAGATTTGATCTGCCTAGGGGGGACTTCTTGTTACATGCCGCGATTACCAGGGTGATACAAGCACACTGGTGGGAGGGATTAATGGAACCCGCGACATCATTGGCCTGTCAGTACACCATGATGGCAGCGGGCACTCATAAAGCAGTCACATGCCTATATGGAAGAATGCTCTGTGAAAACCTACCTCCTTTGACTGTATTGAAAAATAAGTGGGAAGCGGATATAGGTAAAGAGATCCAGGAGACAGCTTGGGCACAGATAATGAGACGTGCCCGTAAGAGCACTAGAAACGCTCGCTTCCAGCTAGTGCACTTTTTCATTTTGCATAGGGCGCACTTGACCCCGGGGAAAGTCCAGAAATATTTTGGAGTACAGGAAGCGGCATGCCCAAGATGTTCTAGGGAAGCAGTAGAACTAGATCATATGCTTTGGACTTGCCCAGTGCTGGGGGATTATTGGAGGGCAATAGGAGAAGTCCTGAACGAGGCGACGGGGAGACAAATACAGTTTGATATGGCTGTTGGTGTTCTACACTGGTTCCCGCATGCCCCGAAGCATAGGAATACCAGCAAATTCATTGACATTGGCCTTATATTGGCCAAGCGCGAGATTACTCGGCATTGGAAGGCAAGAGCTGGTCCATCGTATAGACGTTGGATGAGTGAATTCCTGAAATGGGCCACCTGTGAAAGTTCCCTTAGATATCAGATGGCGCATAGACGGCAGGATGACAGAGCACTAGCCGCAGCGTCGGCGTGGGAGGTATTAGTACAGGCCCTGAGGGATCTGGAGGTACAGGATGACGAGGAGGAGCGAGACACTGAAAGGGAGCCCAGACAGCACACCCAGGATAGGTTACACTCCATAACGCCTATCGCTCCTGGTCCATGACACCAGAAACAGACTGAGATATACTGCGAAGTGGTGGGACTATGGGAGAGGGGGGGAGAGACCACATCAAGGGAAATAGGAGACAGCATTAGGCACATCGGAGCTCCTAGTGAAGGTTGTAGGGTGCACCACCAAGTCATGACACATAATACCATTAGACCACTGAGGGACTCCCGGGAACAACAAAAGAATAATGACACCTAACATGGAGAGGGGTGGGAACTGACAGGTATAATCATCGGATGAGAGATCCGTAAAATCATGATCGGGGAAGGAACTACAGAATGTATAAGAGTGCATCAAGTAAATTTGATTGTGTCTTTTAGCTGCCAACTTGATTGGGATTTGTGGGGAGGGGGAGGGACTTATGTTTGAGGGGTTGTTCATAAAAAGGAAAAGCAGACTTGAGATGCTCCCACTAGTTGGATGTGATGATTTAATGTTGCACGCCCGCTAATTTATCCTGATATACGCCGCCCGACCTCCGGGATGTGGGCAATAGGGCTGTGTAAAGATTGAAGTAGACGATTAATGCGCTGCATCCACTAGATAGGGAAGTGAGTAATGTGGTAACGCTTGACTTGTATAATGCCTGCAATAAAAACATATTTAAAAAAAAAAAAACAGGGAAAACCTGGTCTTAAGCTGGCGAACCTAGGAGAAATGCATTATTTCTCTGCATTTTTACTCATCCATGTGTGCTGCCTTGTGCAGCACACATGGAAAAAGCAAAATGCCTTGTATTTGTAATGTTTAAAAAAAATCAATTTCGTGATTTCTGTGTGTGCTGCATTAAGCAGCACACATGGAAGTGGGACAAATGGCATTTAAAGATTGTTTATGTACAGGAAGGTCCCCCTCCTGTACATAAACAATCTTTTCCCTGCACCCGGACACCCTTGCACTATGGTGCAATGGTGTCTACGTTGGCGCTACACTGCTAAGTGTAGCGCCAGTGCAGGGGAAACGCAAGGCTGCACCATATTGTTGTAAATATGGTGCAGCCTTCTTTTTCTGAAGTGGCGGAGAGAGGCAATAAACCATGACTGCTAACGCCTCACTCCACAACTTCCTTGAACATATGCCCCTCAGTTCTTTGATCTGCATGGTACACCTTCTTTGTAGCAGGCACATTAACCCTCTGTGCTGTGAGGGTGGCAGGAGTGCTCATGTGAGTGCACAGTGAGGTATGCGACAGTGTGAGAGTAGGTTAACTGGAGTGACTGCAGGATGAGGTGACCATATGAATTTTGGTGTGCATAATGAATGCATGGTTAGTGATGGGCTTGTTTAAGTGAAATTGCAGATTGAGCAGTGAGGGGGACAGGTGAGTGAAGTGTCACATGAGTTCAGGGTTGGTAGTGTGCTTGTGTGGCTGCAGGTTGAGGTTCAGGGAAAACCATGCAAGTGCTGTGTGAGAGCAGAGTGATCACTGAGTGCAGGGTGAATGGTGTGAGTGCATGGGGGTCCGTGTGAGGGAATTGTGATCGCTGTGAGTGCAGGGTGAGCATGAAAGTGAAGGGCGAGAATGAGGAGCAAGTTGTCTGAATGCAGGGTGCATTCCCAGACTCTTGAAGTAACTCAGCATGCTATTGACGGTAGCACAGGGTTTCAGATATGTTAAACTATTGCTATTGCAATTACGGCATTAACCAGGGAACAAGGGTGGAGGAAATAAATACTGGGCTGATCTTGCAACAAAATTCAATTTTTATGATTAGGGTTGCCAGCTAATTAATTTGATGTCCCACGTTGTACAAAAAAAAGCAGTCATCTAAAGCTCTATTTTCAGCACTTATCTGTGCATACTCTGAACAGCAAATATAAATAGAAAGCACTTTAAATTGTGTTTTAGGGCTGCTTGAATGATATGACTGATAATAAAAGGGAATAAAGACAGAAAAGTAACATAAATTAATACATACTTCTTTAGAACTCATATTTAGTGTCAAGAGAAGCATTTTGCAGGCTGTTTAAACACCTGACTGGGATTTGTCTTTTGGCAACTTAACCTCTTCAGCGCGGCACAAATTTTCGCGCTGTGCTGAAGGTTCTATTGAGCGGGTGGGGCCATGACGGAGTGGTTCCGTCATTAGCACAGCTCAACCGGCGCTCATGACAGAACCACTCCGTCATGACATGAGAACCAAAGGGGTTAAAACCCTTTTAGCCCTGTGATCATTGCTCCTGCTGGTGTAATTTAAAAAGCAACATTGTCGCCTTTCTGGGAAGAGCTGTCCCTCCCTGGACGGGGTTAAATTCCGAGAGCTGAAATGCTTCTGCTGCAGTGGGAGGCAGGAAGCCTTCCCTGCTAAAACTGAAAGCATCTGCAGTGTGAGGCAAGGAGTCTCCTCTGCTATGAAATCGTCGCTTTCAGTTTTAGCAAAGGGGGCTCCTTGCCTCCCACTGCAGCTAAAGCATTTCAGCCGTAGGAATTAACCAGGATAGCCCCCCCCCCAAACCCTGTGTGTGGCAGCCTGATGAGACAGCTTCCCGGCGCGCACACAGCCCACACGAGTATTTCACAGGTCTTTTAAATACCTTTTTCTTGTTAATGAGGCTTTGATGGCTTTCACCCCTTCTTAGGGCCCCTTCAGCTCCACTCTGCCGTTTGTTCGAATCAGTAGAGGACAAAGGTGAGATTTTAGTGTGGAGTGCGCGCCCCCCCTGAGACGGTGTTGCGCCCCCCAGGGGGGCGCGCCCCACAGATTGAAGAGTTCTGATCTAGGGGTTGCAGCCCCCGGGAAGGCAGCTTCCCCTCTGCCCAGAATCAGAGGGAGCACTGCAGAGGAGTGACCGGCGCCCAGGCATTTACCCCTGATGAGTGAAAAGGCAGGCGAGAACTGTGCAGCGATGACGGCCCCCCGACTGTGCACCCACGCTGGGGGGCGTAAATCAGCATGGAGAGGCCTAGAGGTGATGCTGATGTTGATGTTGAGCGACTATATTACTTCAATGCGGTGGGGAGGAGGGCGCCTCGGGCTGAGATCGCCGACAACGCGCTGGGCAGAGGGGGACTCAGAGTCCATCCCCCATGATGGGAGGGCAGATCTGGCAGCCAGTAAGGCGATCTGCAAGAAAATCGCGCCTGCTGAGTGCTGGGGGCGCCTGCCTGCTGGTGGGGGGGGACCAACTGTACGCATAGAGATATAAATAAGGATCTATCATGGGAGGGATTTGTGAGAGTGCTAGACTGATGGGGGAACGGTGAGCTACTAAACCACCTATAACCCTCCTGAATTCAAGACACTTAGGGACTCACTGGCAGATCAGGCTCCCTCACATTCTATAGAGATCACATGCGGCTGATGCATCGTATTCCGAGGTATTTAGAGCAACCATACGTCGAGAGCAGCTGAGCCATGTTGCATACCTGGTCGCCAGGGGATCTGATTACGAGGGGTTATTGAAGTGCGGCTTAGCCATGTTGCATACCTGGTCACCAGGGGATCTGATTACTAGGGGTAGTGCGGCTTATGACCCTTGAGCCTATAACAATATTAGTAGCACCTTAGAAATTACATGGGCAAGTACTCAAGCAAGAAGGAGCCAGATGTGGAGGGCCATTCCATAGCAGAGGGAGGCGACACCTCATGCACGGACAGTGACCAGGCAGCGAGGCCAGTGACGTTCGGAGGTCTTATGCTACAGGACATATTGCAGACCATCACCACAAATCGAGAAACCCTGGAAATTAGGACTGACAATTTGAGCGTGCATTTGAGGCTGCTAAGGGATGACCATCGTCAGTTGGGGGGAACGTATCATTGCAACAGAAAGGAAACTAGCAGACCTGCCTCCAATTCTGGCATCAATGACAGGGAGAGTTACTTCCCTGTAGGTCAAGGTTCACACACTGTAGATGAGGCAGAAGATGCTCAAACTAGGTCTTGAACAACAATATCCGCGTTTTGGGCCTGCCGGAAATGATTGAGGGAAATTATATGCTGGGTTACCTTGAGAAGTGGATCGGAGAAGTGCATGAGGGCCTCTCTGCATTTTACGCTCTTGATAGGGCGCACCGAGTGCCAGCGAAACCCCCACCCCGGGGGCTCCACCACATCTAGTCGTAGTTCACCTTCGCTTCTATAAAGATCAAGATCAGATCCTTAACCAGGCTAGCCAGAAGGGATCTCTGATGGTGAAAAGTAGCACTGTGAGAATTTCCCCAGATTTCTCAAGAGAGGTCCAACTCAGATGTTCCATGTACTTGGTGGCCAAGACAAAGGTCAGACAGTTGGAGATACCATACGCCATGATGTTCCCAACCAGATTGAGAGTGACGACCCCAAAAGGTGACCGCTTTTTTAATAATCCACAAGAGGTATGGGAATGGCTAGACATGAGTAAGCAGCCAGTACCTAATCAGGAGTCGCGGGATCAACGTACCCAGAGACCAAGATCTAGGAGGACTAGATGCAGAGAACAGCTGTCAATGGCTCGATCAAGGGCTGAAACCCAACAGGAATGACAAAAGGTTGTGGCTGCGGTCTCCTCACTGAGCAGTGAGCGACGGGGCACAGCGTCACATCCAGATGAAACAGCTGCCCATGATTCCAACTCAGGATGCAGCTCCAGTGCTTACGAAACCTCGAACCATGGACTCCACAGAGTCACATCTTGAACTTCAGATGAAATAATTTGATGAGAAACTGTGTAGAATATCCCTGTCATACATGACTTTGAAGCTATATGGTTTGGCTAATCACTGGGAGGGACACCATTCTTGTTTCCCCTGGGCCTGAGTCAATATATTAGGGGCCTGCTCACAGGAGTGGTGAAGCCACTATGGGGTCAAAATGTGGTCTTACCCCGATGTAAGAAAGTTCATGGGCGCTCTCACAAGAAGTTTTAAGTTTGCAATAGGTTTGGTTGAGGGGTATTCACCTACTTGTCCTGGGGCAGGGGTTTTGGGATGTTAAAGGTTTCACTGTTATAAAGGGGGTCCTGGGTTGCAGGTCAAGAGCAGGACGGTTTGAGTCCTATGGAAGGGGTGGCTTCATACATGGGGGATTGCTGGTGAGGATGGGAGCCCCTGAACTAGTTAAGACTTGGAGAAATGATGACCAGTGGGATATATAAAGTCCTTTCCTGGAATATAAGAGGCTTGCATATCATGTCTAAACACTACAAGGTATTTTCTTTCCTGATAGAAGGGGATTCACATAGCTCTCTTACAGAAGACATCTATTGGCTAAAGAAGAGGTGGCTTTTCAGCACAGGTGGGGAGAGCAGGCTTTCTACACCACTTACTCTGCATATGCAAAGGGCGTGTTGATCTGGATACGAGCAAGAGTCCCTTTTTAGCATGTGAATATCCTTATAGACCCAGAGGGTAGATACGTGCTGGTGTTGGGGAGACTGGATGGCTGAGATGAGACACTAATTAATATCTAAGGCCCTAATGTAAAACAGGGCACCTTTTTGGCAGATCAGTCGAGACCGCTGGTCCCTTGTGTGATTAACACAGCCATCATAGGGGATGACTTCAATTGCGTGCCTGACCCTCAGTAGACCGGTCGCATCCTCCACTTAGGGACTCCCCTGAATACCGGACAGCTCGCACATTCTCAGATTAGCAGACACAATGGGGTCTAATCAATGCATGGAGACGCAAACACACTCACTCTAGGGACTACTCCTTTTTCTCCCGACCACATGAATTGCATGTACGTCTCAACACTTTCCGATGTATCCCTGGCTTCACCAATTTAGTGGCTAACATAGACTATTTGATCCAAACGTTATCGGACCACAACCCGGTCCTTTTACAGCTGAGTTGGGGGAAAACTAGCCTATAAATTCCCACCTGCTGACTAAATCCAGAGTCTCTAGAGGACCAGGTGTTCCTAGGAGAGATTAGGGAGAATATCAGCCAGTACTTTGTAGATAATGATGGGGCTACATCCTTTTCCCGGTTGGAATGGGATGCATTCAAGGTGGTTATCCGGGGTCAATGTATAGCGACATCAATGGGGGTCAGGAGGACCCTGCTGACTGAGGTGGAGAGAGCAGAGGGTGAGCTGCAGGAGATAGAACAGCAAAGACCAAACAATTCTGACTTACAGCAGGCTCTCCTATATTTAACAAAGAAAGTGGCGGCTCAAGTGGAGAGGCTGCAGTGCTTTGATTATTGCCAGTATATGGAGCGGGCTCATGCTGAGAGAGACCACACTGGCTCCCTATTAGCTTGGCTGGCCAACCCCTCAAAAAGAGGTTCCCTGATAGTTGAGATTGAGAATGAAGGCAGACTTCGGCAGTACAGACAAGTGGACATAAATGCCCAATTTAAGGAGTATTATACTAACCTTTATACGCGTGTGGCTGACTGGGATGAAGGATCCATCCAACACTTCCTGGCACTGCAACCACTGCTGGTTCTTACAGATGAGGAGGCAGAGGCCCTGGGGGGAGGCATTACAGTTCAGGAGGTAGGAGCGGCTGTTAAAGGGCTAGAACAGGGAGAGACCTCGGGGACAGATGGACTCCCGTGGAGTTTTATGTTGCATATATTGAAGAACTGGCCCCTAAATTAGTGGAGGTACACCCTGCTGCTAAACATACGGGTCTCCTCCTTGACTCCACGCCGGAGGCGATAGCAGTGCCTCACCACAAGCCTAGAATACCTGCCCATGAGTGCAGAGCTTATCAACCTTTGTCAACACTTAATTTGGACTTTAAAATCTTGAATAACATTTTTGCCACTACGATACTACCAGTTAAGACTAAATTAATACACCCTGACCAGGCGGGCTACATTCTGGGGCGTGACACCGCCCGCAATATTCGCCGTTTATTGTTACTGACGGAAACAGCAGTAGA
Organism: Lissotriton vulgaris; assembly: GCF_964263255.1. NCBI lineage: Eukaryota > Metazoa > Chordata > Amphibia > Caudata > Salamandridae > Lissotriton > Lissotriton vulgaris. The sequence goes on from NC_141696.1 coordinate 101,983,304, forward strand.
CATCAAAAAAGGTTTTGATAGCCTGGAATGGAGCTTTTTTAAATGGAGTCATTGAACACTTGGATCTAGGGAGAGGTTTTTTGGCTTTGGTCCACCTGCTCTGTGCAAGCCTTTTCGCCAGGGTTGCATGGGAAGAACTATCTCAGACCACTATAGGGTGGAGAGAGGTACAAGGTATTGTTGCTCCCTGTCTCCCTTGCACTTCGCCTTTGCCATGGAGCCCTTGGCCAGTTTAGCCAGGACCAGTGGTCATTGCCTAGGAATACAATCGGGAGATGATAGCCACTACATTGCACTAGATGCCAATGACCTGTTGATTTTTCTTCGGAATGTGGTGGTTGAGCTGACAGGAGCCAAACAAATACTGTAAGAGTTTGGTGCCAACAGTCCAGCCCGAACTGCCAAGCCATTTCTTCCCTGGACCAGAATCAAACATCCTAGGACCGGTTTCTGGCTATCAGCCGTCATCAGCTGATGCCTTGGCAGCTATAACCCCTAGCCTGACGAATGCACTGGAAAAAGCCGTAAAGGAGGCTAATGATTTTGGACAGATATTGGGTTATCGATTGAATCAAAGCAAAATTCAAATCTTGATTAGCAAAGAGACTCAACTGAATGATCCTCGGGTAATGCAACAGGCTACGTACTTAGGGGTGGAGCTCTTGGCAGATGTGACAAAAATTCTTGAAGCAAATTTAGACCCGCTTCTCCCAAATCTTAGAATAGACATTTTACCCAATTCAATAATTTTAAATTGACACTGGTTGGAAGGAGCAATGTCATCATGATGCTGTTTCTGCCAATAATCCTGTACTTTTTAGCGTCATTCCTCTAATCATAAGTAGCTGTTGGTTCAAAACCCTAAATCCGATGATATTGAGATTTTATGGGCAAACTACCAACCAAGGAGGGCGCTAAGATTCATGACGCTCCCCAGGGAAAGAGGAGGCTAGGGGGTTCCCAACTTTAAGCTGTACCACTAGGCCCCGATATTATATAAAATGGGTAATCTACTTAATGGGCAAGATACAACTCACATTTCAATATATGAGCTGCTACTAGGTAGAGAAGACAATGGGTGCCTTTTGCGACACACCAAATTTAATTATTAGAAAAGGGTCAAATTTAAGACACTCTTAGGCGCTTTTAAGGTTTGGACGGTGGTCCACAAAAAATTTGGTTTGGGATTATTTAACGCCTACACTCTGCTATACAAAAACGGGTCCCTTCCCGATATCTTTTGTGATGGATACATGAAAATATGGTGGGAAAGGGAATTAGGATAGCGGCGGATGTGATGGAAGAGACTGGATATAGATTGTTTGATCAAATTAGGAAGAAGTATGGGCTTGAGAATAATCAATTCAAATATCTCCAGATTAGGGATTTCCTGATAAAAAAAGGTGGGGGTCATTGTAGTTTTGCCAAAGTAACATTGTTGGAAGTATGTCCAAAGGATCATTCACACTTGGTAGGATATATAAACTTCTGAATGAAATTATGGTGGATGATGTAACCAAGCATTATGATTATTGGCAGAACATCTACAAACTGGATTTGGAGAAGTTGACGACTCACTATATTTAGCCCGAACATCCTTCTTTGTGGCCAAATTACAACTCCAGTGTTTTAAAACTTGGTTTAATTTATACAACCAGCTGGCCAAGATTGTTAAATGGGCTGGATCAGCTGGCACATCCTGCCCTCGCTGTGGGCTTCATGCAGCCGATAGCTTGCATATGTTTGGATCATGCCCCAGTTTGGATGCTAAACAACAACAGGAATTGCAGGTGCTGCCAATCACTTTACTCTATTATTTTCAATTTGAACATCTGACCATAAAACAAATGTTGCAAGTGACCAAAATGTGTCCTTTTTGATTAAGTATTTTTATTTAGAGGAGTATTTGTTTTCTATTTTTAAATCTCACCCATTTAGAAATTTTAATGTAAATTTTTAAGACCTTATGTACAACAACAAAAGATTCATTATTCAAACAAGGAACAAAACTTTTTTCACAAATAGAATTTTTTTTAGACTTTTTTGGACAATATGTACAACATACATTCAATCATACCACTCACAAACCACACTATTTACATATGCACACACAACACAGAACATATAAATCGTATCTACAATGTAATAACTTTGATTTACAAAGAAGCCTGGAAAGCAATCATATTTTTCAAAAACAATTCAAAAATAAATATCACAGGTTTTTTGGTTATTAGGGCTTGAAAGTTTGGATGCTGTCAAAAGAAATGTTGGTGACATCTTAACATCCCAAGTGGGAAGGAAAATAAATATGTCAAGACAGTTGATTATGCTAGTGGTGGGTGATATCTCACTCTCAGAACAGATACAGGTATTTGTCTTTATTGCTATGACAGTCTTCCGGCTATGTTTGGCCACTTATTAGCTCAATCAGGTGCCGCCATCTAGTCAGCGGTGGCTGAGTAGATTTTTAGCGGTCTATTGGCTAGAAACTGCAGTCTATGCCAGGAAGGGGCGCAGAGCACAGAAAAGAGGGTATGAAATTTGGGCTCCCCTGATAAGATGGTCACGGGATGGGGAAGAGGAAGAATTATGTAGAGATGGTTAAATGTTTTGAATATCCAGGAAGGTAGGCATGCAAGGGGAAGTTCATGAGAGGAAGGGTGAAAATAATAGTATTATTAATAATATGTATTTTTTTGTAGTTATTTGATTCCGGTGGTTAATAGTCTATACAATGAATGATTAATTGGATGGATTTGTGACTATATGTTTATTACTATTTTTTGTTCTTCAATGCATTGGATTTAATATTGATGGAACGCTGAACCAACGGGGAGGGTGGGGGTAGGCCAGGGAGGAGGAGAGTTAACTGCTTTTCTGTTTGTTTCAAGGATACTTGAAATCTCTTTGTATACTATGAAAATGAAAAAAAAACTATAAACAAAAAATAAAATAGAATATATGAAGTGATGTCTTACCAGAATTGTAAATGTAATATCGCAACGATGAAGTGGCTTCTGTTCCTGAAATGAAAAGAATTCAGGTTACAAACTGTGATGCTTCTGTAACAACTCAAATTGGACAAATTATATAGATTTCAATGCAAGCAATAGTTCCTCTTCGAAAAGGTTTCAGTTTTTCAAATTAACTCATGCAATGAACAGTCAATAAACTGATACTTCTGTTTAAATGATTCCCAATAAGGGAGACCCCAATCTTCTCTGACTCAGTGAAACCCTAGCGTGGCCATAGGATCTTTAGTACCGTGTTATGGGCCTATACACACAGACTGCAAACCTAATGTTTTGGAACTATTTCACAATTCTACATTATTAGCTGTATACTACCACATCAATAAAAGCCACACAGTAAAATTAACAATATATGTTTATGTTAAAAAAATATAATAATCAATAAGGAAACATATTCATGTATGTGTGGATGAAGAATTTGTATGATGCAAATGGAGAAAGACAGCAGAGGACAGTAGAGCACAAAAAACCAAAGATTCATTCTACGAGTGGTTGGAGGATAGCTGGGTTCTGAAAGGTGCAGTAGACAATACCTGTGTGATGTAGTGTTCCTTACAGAAGTGTGTCTTCAGCACTTTCCTAATTGGAGCAGAGTTGGGGTGATTCCGGGAACTTAATACAGATGTAGAAGGCTGGTTGCTGTGATTTTTTTAACACTTATTTGTATGCACTCCAGTGGTGCTCTGGCAGCTGATGTGCTGCAAGCCACTGGAGATGGAGAGCTTATCAGCCTGGTAGGCTAAGGTGCTAGTCGTGATGGCTTTGTAGATGATGCAGCTAGTTTAGAAGAAAGTGTGCCGATGAAGGGAACCAGTGGTAATCCATCAGTGTGAGAGTTATGTGGTTATATTTCTTTAGGCCACCAATGAGGCATGTTGTGTTGAGTAAGATTCCCTTGGGTGGGACCAGTGTGTAATTTGGGAGATTGTGAGGCAGAGTTTTTCCACCATTCTGATAGCTGAGTCCAATGTGTGGGCAGTAGTTCTGAAGTCACTCTCTGGGAGAGATGTTTTAATTGAATTAGTAGAGAGATTTGGTACCATGAAATATTGTTTTTCTTGATGATGGCTCCTTGAGGTCAGTGTCCAAGGGGAATCCAAGTAACTTGCCAAAGTTAGGGTTTGAATCTATCCACGTTCATTTTATTGAGCCAAACAAATCTGTTGCGTGTAGCAGATCAGGCATTGTCTAGGTCTTCACCACAGCCATTGCTACTGCTAAGCTACCAGTATTTCTTCATTTCCAATTTAGAAAGAGAGTAAGACTGGTGACTTGGTGATAGAGGACATCAGTACACCAGTAGCTGTGTTGTTTGCTTATATCAGGCACTCCCATGGATGAGGAGGGATGCCTTTGGCAGCGACAAGTACTGCAGGGTCGATTAGGATAGAGGCTTGACAGTAGGTATATTATATGACTGTCCTCCAAACCAATTCATATAGGGCTTAGAATCCAATTTTACATTAGAGTCAGTATTTGATTTTACAATCTGTTGGAGCCCAACATGAGCCAGTAGCATTGCAAAAGCTTGAAGGGGTCACATTTTGTTGCCTAAAGGGAAAAAAGTCCTATAAAAGGGCTCACTTATGTCTAAAATTATATGGGAATGCAAGATTTAACAGGCTTGTGTAATATGGGCCAATTCATTTTATGGTAATGATTCCCCACCGGCCGCTGCAGGTAGCATTGCTGGCTAGCTGCAAACAGTCATCTATTGTAGAAGCATCACAAATGTCTACGAGGGACACAGAAAGTGGGTGGGTGTGTTTTACCTTCAACCTGATGAACTCTTTGGTCTCAATGGCACACTGCATATCAGCGGCCATGGCTGGTCGCTGATGCCGTAACAGGTAATCCAACCTGGGTCATTATAACACCGAGAAAGAATACTCCTGCCACTAAATGATCCATTTTCCCAATAATGGAGGGACCAATAAAAGATTGTCAATACAAATAAAGATGTAAATATTGGTAGACCCAATGAATTGAAACCGCCTCTTTCTCAATGTGGGTATAGTGTTGCCCAGTAGGGGCAAAGCTGTGTAGGCATATGCAATAGGGAACCACTCTGCCCAGTGTTGCTTTTGTTACAGTCAAGTTCAAAGCCCTCTAGAGCTGGCATCTATTGCTAATTCTGAGAATGTGTGTGGGTAGAACTATTGGAGAGTAGCTTCTGCTGAATGTGCATTTTCATGCTTGGCATATGGTGTGGTGTTATTCAGTCCAGTTCTGCATGGCCTTAGTCCTCTTTTTCAATGTCCCAGTTAGAGATATACAATTCTTAATGAATCTTCTGAAATAGGTGACCATGCCAAGAAAACTCCGGACTTCTAATATGAATGTGGATTGAGATGCCAATTGAATGGCTTAAATTTTGGGGGAAGTCAGGTGGCACCGCTCAGCTGAGAACCGCTATCCGAAAGAGCTGATGCATGCATTGAACTCATATTTCTTACTATTGAGGGTGAGACTGTTCCAGGATGCAGCAAATTCTGGAGTGATATTCCTCAAAAGTCTTTGTATGTCCTGGTGCTGACTTTTATGTCTACCATGAGCACACCAAGAACCTCTTAAATGGCGTTCCGGAACTCCTCTGCTGCACTGTAGATTTGGAAATGTAGCCTTGTGAACTTGCAGAGGCCAAGGCGGGTGCAGAAAGTTTTCCAACTACCTGCATTTTTAGCTTAGCAGACGTTGAAAGTATCTGGAGTTCAGATCAACTTCAGAGAACCAAATGTTCCCTTTACTGCTGCTACCAGGTCATTCACTGTTGGTGTGAGATGGCACTTTCTTTTTATGGGTGAATTTGGAAGGTGAATGTCAATGCAAACCCACATTTTAGCAGGCTGTTTTAGTTTTTTGACACCCACACTGCCGGCTCTTCTATCCATTTGTGTTTGCTGTCTCAGGTTTGAACAGGAGCATAGATTGTGGGGGTTGGGTGGTGCCCTCTGCCCCAAATAAAAGCATGCTTGGATTGGTGGTTGGGTCTGAGAGCCCTGAGTCGTTCTGCTATGTCTTTGTTGGGTTTTCTCATTGTTATGATTACATTAGGCGGTTTTAACTTGTTCAGTTTTTGGATCAAGAACTTAAATATGTACAGCAACCGGTTTAGCAACAAAGTAGCAAATCTGCACCCATAGAAGTACACCTTGAATGGATGCAAATTTACTACTGTTTGGAATTTGCAAATATTGGCAGTGGAAGGCTTGGAAAGCTGCGCCACTCTCACATTTCCCAACGCACTACTGTCATTCAAATACCCAAAAGGTGTGGGATGAATGCTTGCAAATAGTCTTACCCCAGGCAATTTCTCAGGGTGGCATTCCGAACCATTGTTTTTCATCCAGTGTGCCACACTTGACAGAGATTTTTGGGTTTTGCAGAAGGATTAAAGGCAGACAGGGTGGCGGGGAGTTACATCAGTCGCCCTGCCTTCATTCCATCTGCGAAATATAGAGATGTCTGCCAACTACACAGACATCTCTATACTTTGGCAGGTTCAAGTAAATGTATTAAAAGAATGACGGGCGGCTTAGTCAAACATAGCGGATGGTCATCAAACTTTTCTGAAAGGGTTATATTGTCCAATAACAAACTCCTAAACAGGAGTTTGGATTTGAGAAATAACAAAACTAATGACACCCTACACCATGGGAATTTTCTCCCATGGTGTGGGGGTCATTTTTTGCTTTTTTATTGTCCCTCACCACCACTGTTTTTTTAGTGGGGAAATTAGTATTTCTTACCCCCTGAATCTCACTGACTGAGCCAAGCCCCTGAGTCTACACCGTTAGGTTTAGGTGAAAAGCTAAACTGCAATTGCCTAGTGCTACTAAGCAGATGCCATCACCAATAGTCCATTGTATAATCATGCGTTTCAGAATGCTCTGCCATGAGACAGGTCATTAAAGTCCTTAGCGGCCTGCTCAGATCACTGGTTTGCACACTTTGCATGATTCATTATCAAGCACAGTTTTGTTTCGCAGCTGAGGAGCATCTCAGTACCTTTCTGGGTCATGTATCCCTTGGTAATGTGAGGGGGATTCTCTTGCATGAATTCTGTGGTGAGTATGGTGCACCATGATAGAAGCGAATAGTTGCTGTAGGTATAGATCTATTCTTCATGATTTTGAGAATAGTTTATGGTTTTAAGGAGTCAAACTGTGATTTAGACCTTATGTTTCTGGCTGTGGAAGTGAACACGAGGGCTATTAAGAAATGTCAATACACTTGATCTAAAACTTTGATTGAGTGTGGCAGTGATGCTTGCTTTATTTTACAGCGTACAGCATGTATATGACAGCTTCCTTTTCTTTCTCGTCATCCATGTCATCCACATGCAGCTGTGGCTGAGTAGGTGTGAAGGAGTAAACTACCATGTTGGGGTTCCTTTGGTATTGTGGGAGGAATCATAGACTTTGGTGAAATAACTAAGTTTGCCACAGGCTGAACATTTCTTTGCTAATGTCTGGACAGTCACCAGGATGAGGGAACACACCTTTGCAGTCTCTTCAGGGCCTGTGTTTTGTCTTCTCTGGTGATGGTTTGGGACAAGTGGTGGACTTCCAGATCTGATCCATGGGTTCAGGGGTTCAGGGCTAATCAGTTTGTTTAGACCTACCTCCATCTGTGATACCACTGAGCTGCAGAGGCCAAGTATTAAGATGGCTGGTAAAGATCTGCCTGGTTCTCTTGTCGTAGTCTTGTGGATGTGCACCCTTGGATGATCTGGACTCAAACTTCCTGTGCCTGACAGTGTAAGGTGCTAGTGCTGGCAAACTCTGTGAGCCTTGGATGGAATGAATCCACAGACTCCTCTGAGTATTGTTTTTCTTGTCACATTAAGAATCGCTCATAGTCTGGGTTTGCCAATGGAGTAAAGCACCGATTGAGCGCAGCACCTTAATGGCATACATGAATGGCAGCCCTGGCATGTCCTGTTACAGAAGCCAATGCACAGCTGTGCAATATGCAAGAATTATGGGTGAATTCACATCCCCAATGTGCCACCATGCAAAGAGCCAACCTGGGAATGTATGGGGAGGTCTGCTGAATTAGAAACAGTTGTGTGGTAGAAGGTACCAGGAAGGAAGGAAATGTATGGGCTTGCCTTCACTTTAGAGTGACCGGGAGACAGGGCCCGTCCCGGGCTCTCAGTGGCGCAGCAGAAAAACCTCAGCAGCTTGAGCAGAGCCATGTGCAGGCAGTAGTATGTGTTGGACATGTAAGAGCCATGCCACAAAGCAGTATAGGACACTGGCGGCACAGTGATCACATTAAGAGGAGTTCAGGAGGCCCACAAGTAAACTTCAGCACCACTAAAGCAGAATCAAGTGTTAGAGAGGGCAGGTGGGATGGCTGTGGTCTTGATGAGGTAGCTGATTGCATGATTCACAGGAGCAAGCTCAGGATTGAGAGCAACATTGACGCCAACGTGATTTTGGAAGTACAAATAGCATGCATAACAACTTGGGCACCTGAATTGGTGGCAGCAAGGACAAGGAAATGCTGATGCTGGCCTCTATCCCGATGCATTTTATTAATTACACTACAGCACCAGGACACCACCAAATGCAATAACCAAAGAAGGGGAAAACTAACCCTCAAATAACACTGCAGCACTGTTGTAGCTCAGGCTGCAGTTTACAGTTCTCAGCTCATGGAGATCTGCTTTGTGGGCTATTCATAGCATAGGTCATATTTAAGTGTAGGAGCACCTCTCGATGGGTCACTTCCATGCCCAGACATGGACACTAGTAAGTGATATTCTGGGCATCAGCATCTGTCTGACATGACAATGTCTCCTTGCAAATGAGCTGCCTTTATGCCAAGTGACTGATGTGCTCACTAACTGAGCCTGTCTTTCTTGCAGAGGGAAATGAGACCCACACCTCGCGCTACAAGATTCTCAGCATTGGAGGAGGTTCTAGATGCTTCACGAGTAATGGCACCAAGATCACAGCAAAAAAGGGAAATTACCTAGGAGCCAGCAATATGTCAATGTTCAATAATCACCCAAGAGGGTATCCAGCCGCTGAGAACCCTGCTGCCTAGGGATGGTTCATTGAATAGCCAGGTCTTGAGTCTTTTTCGAATTCCAGGAGAGAGTATGAAGTCCAGAGGAGAAGGAAGAGGTTGTTCCAGGACTTCGCAGTGAGGTAGGAGAAAGATTGTCCTCCACTATTGCTTCGGCAGATGTGGGAAATGTGAGAGAAGGTCAGGGAGGCAGAGCGTAGGTGCCTGGCTGGTTGGTAGAAGTTTAGGCGGTGGCTGATGTATGCTGATCCTTGGTGTGTAGGGCTTTGTAGATGTGGATCAGCATCTTGAATTTGCGTCTCTTCTGAATGGGCCAGTGGAGCTTCTTGAGGTGGGGGTTGATGTGGGTTCACTTAGGGAGTTCGAGGATGAGTTTGGTTGTGGAATTCTGTATAGTCTGCAATCTCTTCAGGAGCTGTGAGGTGATTTCTGCAGTGTGTTGCTGTAGTCTAGCTGGCTAGTGACTAGGGCTTGAGTGACGGATTGTCTGGTGTTGACAGGGAGATATTTGAAGATCTTACTGAGCATGCGAAGAGTGAGAAAGAAGGCAGAGGAGACTATTGATTTGTCTTTTCATGGTGAGCTTGGTGTCGGGATGATACCAAGGTTGTGGGCTTGGGCAGTCAGAATGGGTGAGGGTCCTAGTTCATAAGACCACCAGTAGTCGTTCCACAGGGAGGTGTTGTTTTCGAAGATCAGCACTTCCATTTTGCCTGTGTTGAGTTGTCTTTCATCCAGCCGACGATGCTCGTCATGCAACTGCAGAAGCTGGCCAGAATGGTGGAGGGGTCTTCTGATAGAGAAAATATGAGCTTGGGGTTGTCGGCGTAGGTTATGGTGTTTAGATAATGGGTTCTGAAGATGTTGGCCAAGGGGGTCATGTAAGTGTTGAACAGTGTAAGGCTGAGGGACAAGCCTTGAGGGACGCCATAGATGAAGTTCTTAAGTTCCAAGATGAAAAGTGGTCAGTGGAAGGAGGCAATCCATTTGAGGGCGTCCCCTTGTATTCCAATGTGGTGAAGCCTCTTGATAAGGGTGTGATGGGATACGCTGCTGAGAGGTTGAGGAGGATCAGGACCGGCGTATTTCCCTGGTCAAGGAGGGTTCTGATGTCATTGGTGGCAGCGAATAGGGCAGTTCTGGTGCTATGGTTGTTGCGGAATCCGGATTTGGAGGTGTCTAGAAGATTATTCTTCTGCAAGCGCTCTGTGAGCTGGTGGTTAATGGCCTTTTTGATTACTTTGGCGGGAAAGGGGAACAGCAAGATAAGACAGAATTTCTTAAGTTTGCTGGGGTCTGTGAAGTGTTTCTTGAATAGGAGTTGGACTTTGGCATGTTTCCATTCTTCTGGGAAGGTGGCTGTGTTGATGTATGCTTTAAAGATGGTGGTATTTTCATTGCTTATCATCTTGCTCCCAAGGTTGAAGATATGGTGGGAAAAGGGGGCTGTGGGTGCTCCTGAGTGGGCTGAGGTCCTGATAGCTGTGGTGTTTTGTGCAGTAAGCTGGTCCCAGGTGACAAGTAGGTGGTCAGGGTGTGCATCTGAGGGAGCGAGGAGGCTGAGGACATCTGCGGTAGTGGGTTGGGGTTCCATGTTTTTGTAGATGGTGGAGATATTGTCATGGAAGAAGTCCACCAGGGTGTCGCAGAGTTCTTGATAAGGGGTGATGATATTTTTAGAGGCTAGGGGATTGGAGAACTCTCTGACGAGGTTTGAAAATTTCATTGCTGTGATTAAAACAGCCATCTGCTGTTTAATTTGCAGAGTTTAATTAAATAAAGACTACTAATGTGTGCAGCGGGATTCGTACATGAGAGATACTGAATGTATATCCATGGGTAAACATCAGCACGCCTTCAACCTCCTGGCACTGCTGTATACTTACACACCCCCACACATCCTTTATGATCCACCAACACCTCCGAACACCCAGGCAAACACCACCCAACACTCCAAACCAGCACCATAATAACCACTCGCATGCATGCTTCTCAACACGATCTCGCTCAGCAAACATGCCACCATTATCTGGGACCTCCTCAGCAATGAGGCACAAGACCTCCTCTTCCTTACGGAAACCAGCCTCAACCCTGCTTCGGCACCCGACATCCCTATGGCTATCCCTTAGTGCCACCCTATGCGCGTTGGTTTTACTTATTAGGCGGTTTGAAAATTGTATTCTGCATTTCATTTGAATTTATTTTCTTTTTCAACCTCACCCGGTTAATCTCTTTTCCCAGGTGTGGGGAAACCTTATAGGCTACGCCCGCCCGTGACACATAATCGTTAGATTTTCTACACGAACTGCTCATTTTTCCATAATTGCATTACCCTTTTAATACATGGGCTTCTCTCTTGTTGATACTTGCATGCTGTGGGATATTTTAATTGATATGAGTGCCCGGTTTTCTCTTTGCAATGCCTATGACTGATAGAGCTCGTAACCAAACTGCTCAGCCTGCCATTTTTACTGTATCATTATGCTACCTCATTGCTAGGATAGCCATGACATTTTGCTCCTGAAATACATCCCCCTTTCATTTACAGTTTTCAGAAACATTCTTAAGGAACCTTGGTAAGCTTTCATCACCCTGCTATGATCACAATGCAGATGCGCCTAAAGAAATAATTAGAAGAAGATAGAATTCCGAAACGTCTTCGGATCCTGATATTTCCACCGGTTAAAACAACTAGAACAGACCAAATTACCAAATGGGAAGTAAACTTGAGGGAGGCCTCAAATAACATGATTCGTCAATTGATAGATATTGCAGAAGAAGAGCACAATAAATATAAAACAGAGGTGGATAACCTCACAAAGAAAATAGTCTAATTGTGGGGATATTACCAACAAAAATTACGAGATAGTGAATAGATTAATAGACGAATATGAGGAAGATCTAATCCAGAGAAAAAATTGGAAATTCCAATGGGACGAAATAGATTATCAACTAGAAAGAGTATATACCTTTGCCAAGCGGTAGAACAATATCTTCAAAGGAACAACCACTTCCCAAATAAGAATAGTACAGGACTCAGTTACCAGCTCGGAGGCTGAATATCCTGGATCAGAAATTGTAGCAACAACAACGAAGGTAGGAGTGAATTTTTTAGAGGAGGTACAAAGATATCGGTTAGGTTTTCGGAACATTCCTACACCAGAATAACGCAAGAAACGCCCCAAGTACATCAACTTCAAAAACCAGCCGGGGGGTATTTACCAGAGCCAGAAGACGACAGGAAACCGAACCCAAGACTCCAACAATCTAACAGTCAACATCTCATGCCAACCTAATAACAACTTACAGATAGATATACTGGCTAAGGACTCTCTTTCTGTCCCACAGCATTTTAGGACCTTGCCAAAACCATGATCGACCTTTTCAAATTCACACAAAAACTCAAACTGACTGCCTTCTTTTACAACAAACTACCTATACACAAAAAACGAAGAGCACAAATTATAAGCCCTTTGATAGGCCATAGACTTGGAGAATCTACACTTGCTAACCACACTAGCCAAGGACCCAGATGACCATTCGATATCTCCATCTGCCCTGGCACGGGAGTTAGACATTGACACCACCTACTCTGCGATAATACCGTTTGCTCCAAATCAACATTCTGCCCCCAGCTGCCCAGTGGCAATACCATTGACTTATTTTTCACAGCAGACAAAAGGCATTTAACCAGAGAACATCAGAAATATCTCAAGAAGAAATACTATCCAAAGATCAACCTGCAAAACAAAGAAATGAATACCTTGAAGAAGCTGAAAAACAACCCCGAAATAGTAATTAAGGAAGCAGACAAAGGAGGGAATGTGGTGCTCCTAAATACTGATAATTACATCTCAGAGGCACAGAGGGAACTGAATGCCATATCTTGCTATATGCAACTTCCTAATAAATCAACCAAAAGAATTCTTCAAGATCTTGAAAAGAAATTGGATGGATGGCATGCCAATAATTTACTCCTCATTTCTTTTTTTTTAGCAGAGTTTTATATAGCACGAACTTGACCCGAATCGGGTATCAGAGCGCTTTACATAGCACCACTTATGTTACATGAGGACACACATTCATTTTTGTTAGGCACGGGGAGATTAAGTGATTTGCCCAGAATCACAGGATGTTTTAGCGTCATTACCGAGACTCGAACCCAGTTCCCCAGGTCCGAGGTTGAGCGCCCTAGCCGTTAGGACAACTCCTCTCCCCATTGAAGAACGGAATGATCTATTTATAGAACATCCCACCATGGCGACCCTTTACCTAGTGCCGAAAATACATAAGAATGGCACAAGACCACCAGGAAGACCCATCTTTGCAGGGTTGAACTCCATATGTTCTAAGATAGGGTAATTTATCGACCAACAACTGCAACCACTCATGAGGGATCTCCCATCGTACATACAAGACACGAAAGACATTTTACTCAAACTCAACAATATCCTGTGGGATAATGATTGTATTCTGACCACTATAGATGTAGTCAGCCTCAATATTACAATCCGCCATGATGATGGTATGGAGGCAGTTCGCAAAGCACTAGCCACCAAATCAGTCCATGATATGGAATCAAACAAGGTAATTTTAGAAATGCTGTACTTCTGTTTAACCAGCAACGTATTCTCCTTCAATTCCCAATATTACTTGCAGCTACAGGGAAGTGCAATGGGAGCCAAATGTGCTCCACCATATGCCTGTATCTTTATAGGATTAGTGGAAAAGTATTGGCTTTGGGACGACATCTTCTCCACTTACACTCCTCATATTTTATATTGGGGTCGTTACATGGCACTGGACACAAACAACTCTCAATTAATTTCTCAACAAAATCAACACCAACAGATGGAATATTCAGACCACTTCCACTAGTTCCACATCAGAAATAGATTGAGATGTCCAGAAGTCAATGTGGAGGATGAAAAACTACAAACTAAAGCCTTCCGGAAACCTACATCAGCCAACTCAATCCTCAGAGTAGACAGCTGTCATCTACCAAAAACCATACTGAACGACCCTAAAGGGGAATTCAAACGGATGAGAAGAAATTGCAGGAACTTGAACACCTACAGAGATAAATCACAAAACTTAATAGAGAGACCAACCAAACAAGGGTACCCTAGAGATCTTCTTGAAAAAACTGCCAAAGATTGTGAAAGCCTCTCTCGGAAAACATTACTCACACCCAAGATTACCAATAAACCTGATAAGGCAAATAAAATTAGGTTTCTGACAGACTGCCATAACCGTCATCACCACATTCACAAAACATTGAAAAAACATTGGTACTTTCTGACTGACAATGTCTCCCTCACAAATCAGATTTACACCTATCCCCAAATGGGTTTTAGAAGAGCCAAGAACTTGAAACAAATTCTATGTGGATCCGACTTTGTGGACAAATGGAAACAGTAAGGACATAATTTTCTGACTAAACAACGTGGTTTCTACACCTCCCACGATTGCAATGCGTGTAAACTGGGGTGCAATACATCGTTGGAGTTCAAGAACAATCAAAAAACTGTCTACAAGATTAAAGACTGGATCAATTGTAACTCAACATATGTAATTTATCTTATCATTTGCCCATGTAACAAAGCATATGTAGGCAGTACCATACACCCCCTCAAGATCAGAATCCTTGAACACTATTGCAACATAAACAGAAACATGAAGTTGGTCCCGCCCTAACGGAACACTACCATGACTACCATCCACATCAGAAAAACTAGAATTTTTTGGGACTAGAACAAGTGAAACCATCTTTGAGAGGTGGTAACCGTGAACTTGTCCTGAGACAGAAGGAGAGCGAGCATATACTGCGAATGAACACTGTGGAACAAGGACTAAACAAAGATGCTGAAATGCATTACTGGCTCTATTAAATCCTGGAAAGTTGATTATATCGTGTGACTTGCAATACAGCATATTAGAACCATGCAATTAAGAAAATTACTCCTATTCCCATTTGCATGTGTCATTTAAGTCACATAAATCCTCTTCTGGGTAAAGCATGTGAACCATATGTTCTCACTACATCATTTTTTAATCACAGATTGTTACTTAAGACCTTTACGTAATTCCATCACTGTTGTGGGACTCTTCCCACCTTTCCATTTTTTTTGTGCAGCTGTGCCCGCATCATCTAAGAGTCATACACACCTTAAAGCTGAGTATAAGCATATAGTCCCTGTTGGATTTCATTTGTACTCGTGATCT
This sequence comes from Lissotriton vulgaris, assembly GCF_964263255.1. Taxonomy (NCBI): domain Eukaryota; kingdom Metazoa; phylum Chordata; class Amphibia; order Caudata; family Salamandridae; genus Lissotriton; species Lissotriton vulgaris. Next base: position 101,998,600 of record NC_141696.1, read on the forward strand.
ATACCTTTGTTATTAACTTAGAACATTGTGCTCGAATTTTGTTTCTATGTATCACATGACTTTGAGTGTTCTCATGTGCTTACATCTTTTACATTGATGTTTCTTTCCCTACCGATCATCTTACTTTCATATATGTTTGGCCATAAGGAACTCACTCATGTCCATTAGACCAGCCTCACTGAGTTTTGCTATATCTTTGACTTTGGCCTTTCCTATTTGTAATTAATTTCACTAAGTGCTGTCTATTTTTAGCCCAGTCTCTTTCCCCACTCGTAATAACATTTATTGGTATCTCAAAACCCAGCATGCCCGGGTTTCTTTTATGGCCTTCTGATTGCTTTAAGCTGGGTGATGCATCACGTTTTTGACGCCGAGTCAGAGGCCATTTATTACAGTCTTACTCGATCTCTCGGTTACTTTATTCTCGAGTACCTCAGAGACCACCTTGTACATTTCTTTTTTTTTTTGCATATTTATATAGCGCGAACTCGACCTGAAGGTATTGGAGCGCTTTACCTGAGCACCGTATTTACATTACACATGGGGAGATTAAGTGATTTGCCCAGAATCACAGGATGTGGACGCGACCTCGAGGCTCGACCAGCACCAAAGTCAGCAATCTAGCCGACGGACCACATCCTTTTCCCAAATCGATCGGTGAGTGCGTTAGATACAGCTCCCCCTGCTCTGCCCTCACATTATCTGGCCCAACCTGCGCATGTTTTCACCTTGGCACGATGAGCCGAACGTCTCCTTTGCTTTTCCTCGAGTGCCACCCTATGCGTGTTGGTTTTACTTATGAGGCGGTTTGAAAATTGTATTCTGCATTTCATTTGAATGTATTTTCTTTTTCAACCTCACCCGGTTAATCTCTTTTCCCAGGTGTGAGGAAACCTTATAGGCTACGCGCGCCCGTGACACATAATCGTTAGATTTTCTACACGAACTGCTCATTTTTCTATATTTGCATTACCCTTTTAATACATGGGCTTCTCTCTTGTTGATACTTGCATGCAGTGGGATACATTAATCGATATGAGTGCCCGGTTTTCTCTCTGCAATGCCTTCGACTGATAGAGCTCGTAACCAAACTGCTCAGCCTGCCACTTTTACAGTATCATTATGTTACCTCATTGCTAGGATAGCCCTGACATATTGCTCCTGAAATACATCCCCCTTTTATTTACAGTTTTCAGAAACATTAAGGAGCCTTGGTAAACGTTTGTCACTCTGCTGCAATCACAATGCACATGAAGTCATGTTCTCATTTACGCTCTATAAAGACTACCATACTCATAAGAAAGCACCTTTGTACTATCAATTTATATGCACATATGGAATATTATTGGTATTAACAATCTGGCATCTTGACATTTTTACTTCTATGTGTGTCTCTCTTCTTCAACCTGTTTCTACCATTTGCAGAATGTTGTTTTTTTGACATGTATTATCAATGATACATTTATGGAAGTTGTTCTATATACTGTATGCCATTTCCGAATGTTCATTTTTTACTGCAATGTCTGTTTTCTGTTTCTCCTTCATTTACCCTGTCTTTCCCTCCCTTTTTCCATCGTCGTTTGTCTCTACCCTGTCCACAACCTTTATTTTTTTCAATGTATCTTTTTGTTCTCATGGTTGTATTCTCACATCCCCTATATATCCACTGTTTTGGGTTTCACTCTATTTAATTACTTAGTATGCACTTACACTGTATGTATCACTCATATACCTGTGGGTTTTACTACTTCTCAGCCTTGAAAAAGCCCCCAACCATCCGGCCACAGGGCGAAACACGTGTCAGCTGTTTTCTGTTCCTTTTTCAATGTTACGAGGTGTAACCAAGAAAAGTAGAAAAAATAAAGAAACCAAACAATAAGGATATTACCTCCCTCAATCATTTCAGGATTAAGGGGTAGAGGTCTCCACTAACTACCTAAAATTACCTTTTTACAATGGCTTTTGGGTGTAGCCATTTGTGAGGCATGTTCCAGCATTATATTGCGTCACCACAAAGATAGCGTGAATCCCAGTTTTACCAACACCCTGATTTTCCTACATTAGTTATCCCTTAGGGCAACAAGATCGCACATCAGGATCGCCTTCACAAGCCAGGCGGTGGGCTTGCAATCGTCCACAAGGGCATCATCAAATGCACCACATCCATGGACATCAACATCCCCTTCATGGAGCACATGCACTTCAGACTATAAACTGACAAAAGTTTCATCCTGAAAGGCACTCTTGCATACCATCCACCCGGACCATAAACCAACTTCAGCAACCTCATCACAGACTTAATCGCTCTCCTAAACATCAACTCCAAGGACATTGTGCTACTCGGAATCCTCATCTTCCATCTAGAGGATACAATGAACCCCTTCTCCACAGCCCTCCTCGAAAACTTGGACAACATCAGACTCACCCAGCTTGTCACTGACCCAACACTCATCGCAGGACATACTATGGGTCCGGTCTTCAGCACCAAAAACAGGATCAGATATAACTCCATCTGTTTGCGCACTTGAACAAACCAGTCCATTCACTTCTACATCAACGCACCACAAGTCAACACACCTACCAGCATTAACCTACCCAGCCAGAACTGGTTCAGAGTAACAGAGGCAGATTGGCTCAATGAACTCAAAATGGACCAACCCAAATCCACTAGTGATCTTGAAAAGGATATCACCAACTTCAATGAAGGGATCAAGAACTACATAGACTATCTTGCATTCATCAAAAACAATAAACAAGCCTGCTGATATACAGAAAACCTCTGGGACTAGAAATGAAATGAAATGAAAATGAAATGAAATGAAATACTTTTATTGTATGATTACCAAAAATCATTTACAAAGAGCGAAGCATATTACGATCTTGGTAAAACAAACAAAAATAAAACATTTAAAATGCAATGAGATTAAAAGAAGTCTATTCAATTAGGGTGGTAATGTTCCTGACCATAGGAATTAGTGAAGCATCACTATTAATACTATGGATGCTTGTCCATGTGCAAATTATAGTTAAGTTGTTATTTTTCAAGACTTTGCGTTTGACATAAGATCTGTCCAGCAGAGACAAAGAACGTACCGGCACGTGCCAGCTCCATTGGCACTGTTGTGGTATAAATGTGCGTTAAGGCCTCCTTACATGTTCTTACTTTATTAAGAATGAATTTTGCCCTTAAGTATTTACGCCTCAGACTTACCAACGCTGGGCAACAACAGATGATATGCTCTGCCGATTCTCTGTGGTATTGACACAGTCGACATCCTCTATTTCCACTTAGTGTGGATGACCAGTGAGACCTATAGTCCTTTATTGATAGGCTTAGCAGCCTGGTATTCAAGACATTTTGAAGAGCATATCTCCCCACTCCGGCATTCAGGTATGGTTGGCTTTGAGTGGCTTCATGTGATTTTACGAGGCCCTCAGCGCCACAAATTGTTCTGATCGTATCTATATCCCTGAGCCTTGAGATGGTCTTTCTCTGTTTTTTTAACAGGTTTTTTAGGCTTACTGTTGGCAGATTTAATATTTGATCAGTTGTCAGGCATAATATTTTATTAGCTAAAACAAGGTACCTAGCCAAACGGCTGGTTTGATCTATAAAGAGAGTTTGAAGTGCTTCCCTTAGGGTACCCTGGCTAGCCTTGTACACACAATGGTATAATTTCACTATGTCTTTTTTACATTCCATGTCCATTGATGTTAAGTTGAACTCAAGTCTGATCAGTGTGCGCCTTGTCGAGAATGGTAACCTGAATATTTTCCTGAAAGCCATAATATGTAGATGCTCCAGTTTATCGGACAATAAGCCTGGGAAAGCCAGGTGTCCATAGCTGATTGTTGAAAAGAGCTTGGCTTTTGTTACTCTTTGAATGCCCTTAGTTGAATGACTCACAAGATTCTGGTGGATTTTACATAGGGCGTGTGTGACCTTAGCGGATTTTGTCTCCAATGATTTGGCCTGAGATGTTGTTCTGCCGGTGAAAGAGAATTGTACACCCAAATAGGTGTATTTATTTGCAGTGGCAATTCTGAGTGGTTCAATGTTCCAACCCAACAGAGATTTTTTGGGTTTATGTCAAAGACCAGTACCTTGTTTTTATTTGCATTAGTTTGGAGCTTATTTTCTAAGTTATATAAGTGAAGAGTCTCCAATGCCCATTTCATGCCTACTCTAGCTGGTCCAAGATGACAAGATCGTCTGCATATTGCATGATGGGTATTCTAAGGTGGCCCAGTTTAGGTGGAAAAATATTGTTTTTAGTAAGTGCCGCTCCCAGGTCCGCGGTATATAGGTTAAACGGTGTTGGCGCAATCACACAGCCCTGTTTTAGCCCTTTATTTGTATACATTTTGGCAGTTGCATGTGACTGTGTGAGCTTCGTGCGGACCCATGTGCCAGTATGGAGGGACATGATGGCTGCCAGAAGTTTCCCTGGAATCCCCCACTTTGCGAGCTTTTCCCACAGTATATTTCGGTCAATCCCATCGAAGGCAGCGCTGTAGTCAACAAAACAGGTGTACAGAGGTGGGTTTATCCCCTCTGTAGCCTTAGTTACCAGGTATGATAATGCCAGGGCGTTATCCATTATTGACGAGTTCGCCCGGATTCCAGTCTGGTAGTATGGTATTATTTTGATGTCTGTTATCCATTCCTCTAACACTTTTAGTAGGACTTTTGTATATGCCTTCCCGTCCACGTCAAGTAGGGCGATTAGTCTGTAATTCTCCGGGTGTAAGATGTTGCCTTTCTTATAGATTGGTTGCAGAATAGAGCCCTTCCACGAGTCTGGTACTCCTGAGGTATTGAAGAAATGGTTAAATAGACAGTACATATGAGGTGCCCAAAAGGCACGATCTTCATTAATAACACTACCTGGTAAGCCGTTTGGTCCTGGGGCCCCATCCTTCCTTATGGCCTTCAATGTGAGCAGGGTTTCTTTTTCGTTGAGAGTGAGGGCCTTATTCTCGTTTCCCTCTAGACAATGGTTTGCAGCTGCCACTGTTTTTCGACTAAATTTTTCCTGGTCGACATACAACTTAGTAGCATAGGCTGCCCATTCTTTGGCAGGTATTGCATTGTGTATATTGCTTCTACCATTGAGATCATTAACGTAATTCCAGAATCCCCTGCTCTTGCTGGGGGCAAGCAATGCATAAATACATTTCCATTTGTCTTCGATAATTCTCTGTTTCAGTTCCCAGACTATGTTTTTATGCGCTCTTCTTGCTGCTTTCAGATGTAATTCGGACTTTGGACATTTTTTCCTCCGATACTGTTGCTCAGCCAAGCGACACTGCTTTTTGCTCTCTTTGAATTCTTTGAATTCTTGAAGGTCGGAGAGAATGACAGGCCCACTACTACGTTTGTTTCCTTTGCGTGGCAATTGTTTTCCTGTAGTCATAGCGTTGGATATTGACAAAATGATTTCTGGCCAATTCATATGCGGATTAATTATGCGTGTTGCCTTTTTCCAGGCATTATAATTCTCTTGACTAATAGGACCCCATTTTACACGTCTTATCCGTGCGGTATCCGTGTTCATATTGATCATTTTACCCGCTGTTAGATGTTCAGAATGCATTAGTGTGTTTATATTGACCAGATCTGATAGTGGATTGTGGTCGCTTGCAGTGGTATTAGTCACCTTATATTCTTTGCACCTTCTCTGAAGGTTCTGGCTCAAGAAGATGTAGTCCAGCATTGAGATGTTCTTGAATGTCGGTTGTAGCTTCATATTCGACGGCACCGCTTGATTTGCAAGTTCCAAGCTGAATTCGTTGATGCAGGCTTCCATGATATTCAGGGCATTGTCTCCACGGTGGCCAGCCGAATTGCACAGGTCTCTCATATTGAAGTCCCCGGTAATGATGCATTCATGACCTGGATTTTCATAGAGATATTCTCTAATTAGACCAGCAACCATCCTTGAGCTTGCAGTTTTTGTCTTATTATTTGGATTGATGTATAGATTAATTACCGCAATTGTGGTTGGAATTCCCTCTATCCTTACCCCCTTTAGTCTAACAATTAGGATATCAGGTGACTTCGTGGGCCATTCCTCCATCTGAACTTGCTGATTCAGGTTTACATAGATTGATACCCCGCAAGCAGCTGAAAAGAAGATGGAGAGCCACCCACGATGCCGATGCCAGAACGACCTATGAGGCTTCACTCAGATACTACCACATACTCATGCGAGACACCAAAAGAAGGCACTAACTGGGCGCATAGAGGTGAACTCCAACAGCTGCAAGGAGATGGTTAGACCTGGCGCCATTTGTGTGGGTCTCCCTTCCATTTTTGCTGTTGCCTTATGTGTTTTTGTTGGTGTTAGATGCTTTGGGCACTGTGCCACTGATGTCCAGTGCCACAGTGCGAGTGCTCCCTATTGTAAATTGATGCATGGATTAGTGATTCCATGATTGGCTTGTTTGGTTTACTTGTCGGACCCTAGTACAGTGCACTGAGTGTGCCCAGGGCTTGTAAATCCAAATACTACTGGTGGTTTTGCAGCACTGGTTGTGCCACCCACAGAAGCAGCCTGTAAAAGTGTATCTAAGGTCTGCCATTGTAGAGCCTGTGTGCAGTCTGGTACTGTCATGCTGACGAGGCAAGTGCACCCACTTGCCATTCCCTAAACCTTCCCTTTTCTTCATATCAGACACCCCTATGGTAGGCCCAAGGGCAGGATGCATTGTAAGTATAAGGTAGGACAAGCCCTAATGTGTGTGGCATGTCCTAATAGTGAATTACAGCCATTTTCTTTTTTCACTATTGCAAGCCTACCTGTTCTCCATAGGCCAGAATGGGCAGTTAGATTATTACATCTTATATTCCTAACTGACTCAGAGAACATGGTAGAAATTTGAGTTCACAATGCCTGAAGTCAGAATGATAAAATACATATTTTAGTGAAGTTGGTTTTAAAATTCTGTGTTTGAAAATACTACTTGTAGAAAGTAGGTACTTTCTTGTTTTAACTATCCAAAGCCTGCCTCTGCTAGGTTGTGTATTCCTTGTCTGGAGTTTGAGTGACAGGGCTGGGGGATTCCAGGAGACAAAATGAGTCAGCCCAATGGTGAATAGAGAGTTCTGCATCTAGATGCGTGGGAGGAGTTGCACCTGGGACCTGAATAGGGCTGTGCCTGCCTTTCACAATGCTGGCTCCACCTCCTGTGGTGCGGCTGATGTCTCTGCCCTGCACTGTGAAAGAAGATAAGGAATCATGTCAACAAAGTGCTCCAGGGCTGTGCTTTCCCTCCACAATGCTGGCTCCACTTCCTGTGGGGTGTCTGATGTTTCTGCCCTGAGCTGTGAACGGAAAAAAGGAGTCTTGTCAACAGAGTGCTCCAGAACTGGTTTGGACTGGGCAAAGGCCCCTCTGCCATCAGAGCACAAATGCTTTTGAGGTATAAATATTGGGACCCTTATCCCAAGAAATGTGATCACTTTTGGACAAAGAAGAAGAAACCTTTGCTGAGGAGTGGAACCAGAAAAAACTAAGGAGAGACTATCCTTAAGCTGAAGTGCTGCTTGGGGGATTGGCCTGCAGTGGTTGCCTGACTGCCAAAGAGAGGAGAAAGGGACTTTGTGTACTTTCATCAACTTGTAAGGATCTCCAAGGGCTTGGTACAGAGCTTGCCTCCTGCTGAAGTCTCAGGGACAACAGACTTCATCCCCCAGCTCCCCAGATTTCTTTGGGAAGTGCCTGCTGCTGTTTTGGGCCTTCTGAGGGACTGAGTGACGCAAGGAGCTGGAAGCGCGACTCAAGAGGAAGAAGCGTGTTGCAGTCGCTGCTGCTGCCGTCGCATCGTGGATGTCGCCGCTGTAGCTGTCGTATTGCATCGCATCAAGAGAAGCGTCTCGCAACGAAGATCAAGCGTGTCGCCGTCGCTGCTGCTGCCCTCGCATCTTGGATGTAGCCGCTGTAGCTGTCGTATTTCACCGCATCAAGGAAAGCGCCTATCATCCACGGAGAAGCGTGCCGCCGTCGGAGCTGTCGTATTGCACCACATCGAGAGAAGCGTCTTGCAACAAGGAAGAAGCGTGCCGCCGTCGGAGCTGTCGTATTGCACCACATCGAGAGAAGCGTCTTGCAACAAGGAAGAAGCGTGCCGCCGTCGGAGCTAATGCCGTCGCATCTTGGATGTCGCCACTGGAGTTGTCGTATTGTGCGGAAGCGTCTCGCAACGTCGAAGAAGAGTGCCACAGCAGAGGCTGTTGCCGTCGCATCTCTGAACAAGGGTGTCGCCCCTGCAGTTGACTCATTGAATCGAAACTTCTCATACCACATCCGGAAGATCTTTACGTCTTTATTTCTTTGCACCGGAACTTTGCCGCATTTCCATCGCTGCAACACTTTTGTTGTAAGGTACATTGACTTAAATTGTCACATCTTATGAACTGAAGTGAACTAAGCTAAAACTACCATCTTAAGTATAGTATTGTGGATTTTTTTTGTCGTTTGTGGTCTTGTGTTAAGCCTACATAAAGAATACTTATTTTTAAATATACAACTGTGTGGTGTCCATTTGTACTGTTGTCACTTGGTTACTGTATGTCTTCACAAATGCTTTACACACTGCCTCTGAGATAAACCTGTCTGCTTGTGTAGCCCCTTACCCTGACTAGAGGCAAGGGTCCCTATTTGTCACAAGTACCTACCTGTGCCAACTAGAGACCCCCAAATCTAACAGAGATCTTCTCAATAGTCAATGAATTTACCACCCCTGAGTCCGCACCCAACACCTTCATCCCATCACCGCAACAGTGTATCAAATTTCTTTCACAGTAAAATAAAAAAGATCTACAGCAACTTCAATTAGCAGTCAGACCCCAGATGCCTCATCACTATTCTGACCTCTGCCTTCCGGTATGGACATCTGACTGAACATCTGACTGAATGGAAAACACTTACTGAGAAGACTCAGCAGCGATCATGAAAATGAAACACTCTGGGGCCCCAAAAACCCCATGCCCTCACCACATCTTCAACATGGGATGACCACTAATCAGCAACATCCTCATCCACATCATCAGCATCTCCATCTCAGAAGCCTGGAAACATGCCTCAGTCAAAGCCCTCTCAAAAAAAACTATTGGCCTTCCCCAGGTGGCTGAGCAACTTCTGACCTACCTCTCTGCTCTTATACTCTGCCAAACTGATAGAGAAGACCATAAACAATAAAGCCATCTGCCTCCTTGAACTCCACAACCTACTGGACAACACCCAATCAGAATTTTGGAGCAACCACAACATAGAAACAGCACTCATCACAGGCACAAATGACATCTGCACAATACTGGACCATGGAGAAAATGCAGCCCTTATCCTTCTTGACCTCTCTGCAAACTTCAATACAGTCTAACTCATATCCTCCTCAGAAGACTGCATGGCATTGGCATCCAAGGTCCGGTACTTAAGTGAATAAGCTCCTTCCTTACAGGAAGAACACAGTGAGTCAGACTATCACCCTGCACATCTGAATCCAAGGATCTGATCTGCGGAGAGTCCCTCAGTGTTCATCACCCAGCCCACCCCTGTTCAGCATCAACATGACACCACTCACCAGCATCATCAGATCCCAAGGCATCACTATCATATCCTATGCCGATGGCACAGAACTCATCCTTTCCCTGACCGACCACCAAAGCCAACTTCCCCAACAGCCTGATCAACGAAGCAGACTGGATGAGATCTAATTGCCCAAAACTGAACTCCGACAAGACAGAAGTGCTGATCTTTGGGAGCAAGAATTCTCAATGGGGCTCCACTTGGTGGTAAGCAGAACTTGGACCACACAAACCAACCATGCCAAAAACCTGGGAATCATCCTGGAAGACAAGATCAACACAACAGTACAGGTCAACACAGTCAGCTCCTCCTGCTTCCACATTCTTCACATGCTTCGCAAGATTAGCAAATAAGCACCCGATGCACCTTCACAAAAGCCCCATCACAAGTAGATTAGACTATGGTAACACACACTATGCCGGGATTTCCAATCATCTCCTACACTGACACCAAAACATCCAGAAGGCCGCAGCAAGACTCATCCTTGACCTCCAACAACCACCCACATCTCACCACACCTCAGAGAGATCCACAAGCTACCCATACACAAAAGAACCCAATTCAAACTCCTTTCGCATACATACAAAGCACCGCACAACATTGGACCAACATACCTAAACAACCACCTTCACTTTCACCAACCCACCAGACACCTGCACTGAGCCACATTCTCACTCATGCACACCCCACATCCACAAAAACAAAACAGAATATTGAGCTTTCTCCTAGATTCGATCAATCAATCAAGGTTGGTAAAGTGTAACAACTCACCCGTTAGGGTCTCAAGGTGCTGCGAGGGGTGAGGGCGGCTTCGTTGATCCGAATATCCAGGACTTGAGGTACGTCCTGAACTGAGGCAGTGTCGGAGCTTGCGAGAGGCGGGGAGGGAGGTTGTTCCAGGCTTTAGCTATGAGGTAGGAGAAGGACTTTCCTCCCATTCTGGTCTTGTAGATACGTGGGACAATGGCCAGAGAGAGATCAGCTGATCAGAGGTGGCTTTTGGGCACGTGGAAGAAGAGGGGGATTTTCAGGTATGTGGATCTGGTGTTGTGAAGGGCCTTGTTTGCGTGGGTGAGGAGTTTGAAAGTTATTCTTACCTGACCTTACTAGATAATATTTTTCCTCTCATTAAGGAAAAAGTTAGAAGCCCCAATCTAACTGTCCCACTTCAAGATAACTCACAGCTCTCCGAGTCCCATTCGTCCCACAGCACTGTTAATATTCCTATTGTTCCAGCCACACCCAACACCCCTATCTCCTCGCATCCCCCTTCCCTCCTGCCCCTTCTCCCCTCACCAAAACTAACTTTGTCCCAATCTCACCCCACATGAACTCCCCCTCACAACTTCAAGTTATCACACGTTCCTGCAATTCCCTCCACGCCCCCAACACCAACAATAGTCACAATATCTCACTCACCCCACACACCTACACACTCGCAGCCCACCCTCCCACATGCCCCTTCCCCCCCTCTACTAATCCCATTGTCTCGTTTGCACCCCACATGCACACCAACTCACATCACGCCTCTACCCTCCTCCTCTGACAATCATGCAGAAAGATTACATCACTGCGAATCAGAATATGATTCAGTCTCAAACCTTACACACAGCGCATCCACTCCGCCATTAACCACAGTCCAGACAGCCAAAGTTACCTCTGACACCCGACCCCAGACTTGACGAGATACTACTATCTCTACAACAAGTCAAAGAGGACCTGCAAACGCCTCATGACCTAATTTTACAACAGCCAAAATTCACACGCCCCAAACTAGCATCCAGAAATACCATCACATCAACCATTCAAAACAGACCAAACAGCATCACACAAGCTCCCCGAAACTTGCACCACCAAGATGGAGTACAGTGCCCTGCCCGAATGCCTCATCCCATCCGATCAGAAAGAAAAATGATCTATCAGACAAAGACTTAACCTCTCTACTCCATTCCTATGAGCTACCACCCCTCCCCCTTAATTATGGGCTCTCAGACAACGTGCCTAAACTTGCCCTTATGCAATCTATTCATCCAAATACGCATAGACCTTCAAGACACATTTCTAGAGGTATATTGTTAAACAACCTAATGCAAGTCCCCTTAATACACGAACCCACCACAACACCCATCAAAACTCAGCTAAAATGTATACTTCTAAACTGTAGATCGGCCTCTAAACATGCAACGACATGGCTGACCTTATACTTTCAAATGAACCTGACCTACTAATTCTGACTGAAACTTGGCTAAATGAATCATCTACTCCCATCCTAGACTTACTAGTACCCCGAAACCATTACATAACAAGACTTGACAGAATGGACAGGCTAGGTGGGGGTATTGCTTGTATACATCGGAGCAATCTCTCAGTGAAGAGCTCCCACTCCCTGGTATTATCCTCTTGTGAATACCTATGTTTAGACATCTCTAGTAATAACAAATAAATATGTTCTCTAAACGCATTCTACCACCCTCCTGGTGATATCCTCACCTTCATCGAACACCTCATGGACATCCTAGCTACAAAGGACGGACAACTTATTCCCCAGATATTCCTTGGTGATTTCAATCTCCACTGGGATGACCTCGACGACACAGGAGTTAACAGCCTAAAAGACTTCCTCTCAGACCTTAACCTTACCCAAATTTGTAACAGCCCCACACATGACAAAGGTTCAAAACTCGATCTTGTAATCGCAAAAGCCGACTCCACTCAGTTTGATTCGATCCTCCCCTGCAACTGGTCTGACCACCACATCATTACATTCCACATCAACAAATCAGTTAAATTACTCTCTACCCAACCCATAAGAGCAAAAATCTGGAAGAGCGATATAAAGAATGCTCCTGACCTAATCACAACTTACAGCCCTAACATCTTGCTTCCCCCTGAAGGCCTATCCGATGTACAAGATCTGACCAACCATTATTTCCATTCCGTGAACATGGTTCTAGACAATATAGCTCCCTTACAATTGAAAAGAGTAACCATAAAAGACTCAAAACCCTGGTATGATGGCAAGCTAAACAAAGACAGGTGCTCCCTAAGAGTAAACGAACGTAGATGGAGAGCGACACCATCCTCAGATCACCTCAAGCTACTAAGGAGAATGAGAAACTCCTATTACAGAAAGATCAGACAATCAAAAGCAGACTTCTTTACTAAACAACTAGACCAATTCAAGAGCTGTCCCAAAAAGCTTTTAGAACGAATCAAATCGCAATCTAAGGAGGTTACCCACCGACCCAAGCTATCCCAGACACACTACCTAACTGCGAGGAATTTGCCACCTTCTTTACAACAAAGACAGAAAACATTAAGACGGACCTGCACAATGACCTAATATCACTTACCAACCCACTCTTGGCCCCTTCAGTACCCCCACCTATTGTCCCACTGATGCGTCCCGCAAAGTTCAACCTCAAAAACAACTCATCTTGGTCTTCCTACGACACCTACAGTGAAGAATCTATTTTTAAAACGCTCTCGGCCCTGAATCCCTCCTGTCACTTCACAGACCTGCTCCCCGCTAACCACTTAAAAGACTTCATTCCACTGCTACTGCCACTCTGGGCCAAGATTATAAACACCTCTCTCCCTCAAGGAATCATCCCAGAAGCCCTTAAAGCAGGGCAGGTATCCCCTTTCTTAAAGAGGTCATCAGTGGACCAAGCGGACTTAAATAATTATCGCCCAATTTCCAACATCCCCACATTGGCCAAACTCTTAGAAAAATGTGTCCACATGCACTTTGGCAAACACATACACCAATTCAACCTGCTCAACCAATACCAATTCCGCTTCCATGCTGGTCACAGCACTGAATCAGCCATGACCCACATAATAGATGACGCATTAAAAATCCTTGACCAAAACGATGCCTGTTTACTAATCTTGCTGGACTTATCCTCTGCCTTTGACACTGTCAAACACAACACTTTGATTGATCTCCTGAAACACAGAATGGGTCTATCTGGATCTGTTCTAAACTACTTCACCTCTTTTCTCCAAAATGGAACACAAAGGTTCAAGGTCGATCAATCACTATCCAAGACCATCCCAGTCACTTTAGGAGTTCCACAGGGATCATGCCTTTCCCCTACACTTTTCAACCTTTTCATGTAGCCACTCACCAAACTCTTCAGCTCATCCAATCTACGTTATCACATGTACGCGGATGACACACAACTCTACATTAAGATACACTCACTTGAGGACATCAAATCTCTCAATTCAACGCTTCAAAAAACGCAGACCTAGTTGGCCGAAAATCATCTGAAACTAAACACCCCCAAAACTGAATTCCTCTTAATCACTCCCCTCAACCAATTGACCACCATCCTAGATTGGATGAACCACCTAACAGCACTCAAATGTCAACCTCTCATTATCGACTCTGCAAAATCACTGGGAGTAGCCCTGGACAGAAACCTAAACATGCGTAAACACATCAAGGGCCATGTGTAGGTAAATAGTATTTACCGATTCGTAAATACCGAATTTTATCATTTCAGTATTTACGAATCGGTAAATGCTATGTAGCTAATAATTCAGGAAAAATTACAGAATCGTTAAGATTCGGTATTTACAAAATCGGTATTTACCGATTCGGTAATTGCCATTCATTCCTAGGGGCCTGGAGGCCCATAGGAATGAATGTCAATTACCGAATCGGTAAATACCGATTCGGTAAAAGGGGGAAAACATTGAAAGGTGGCAGGGTGTCACTTTGACACCCTGTTGCACCCCTCAATTGTTTATGGGTGCACATGTTGCAGACATACATGCCCTAAGGGAATGTATGTCTGCAATATGGCACTGCAGCAATTTGCATTAAATTGCTTTTTATTTTGTTATTTACCACCAACTTGTAGTTGGTGGTAAATAACAAATCCTAACATGGGAGAAGCACTCATTTAAGTGCTCCCTACATTAGGAATTCGGTAATTTACTGAATCGGTAATTTAAAGAATCAGTAAATTACCGATTTCTTAAATACCGATTCGGTAAATTACTGAATCCTTAATTTCGGCCCCCTACATAAGAAAAGCCTATTACCGGTCGGTAACTGCTGAAATTCGTTAATTTCGGCCGTTACCGACCAGTAATGGGCCACCTACATCTGGCCCCAAAGCGGTTACAAAAGGAGTAAATCTTCAAGTAAACACCTTGGGCCCGATTCACAGAACTAACTTAAGACAAAATCCTAAACTTACTACCATTTTGGTATTCACAGAAGGCACTTACTCATTTTGGTATTCACAGAAGGCACTCATTTCGGTATTCACAGAAGTTAGGAGTCCTAACTTTAGGACTTCTAAATGCCTTCTGTGAATACCCAAAGTCTTAAAACTAGGATTCTTCTCAATTTAGTAGTAGTAAAGTTAGGTCTCCTAACTTTAGAACTCCTAAATGCCTTCTGTGAATACCCAAAGTCTTAAAATTAGGATTTTTCTTAATTTAGTAGTAGTAAAGTTAGGACTCCTAACTTTGGGACTCATAAATGCCTTCTGTGAATACCGAAAGTCTTAAAATTAAGATTTTTCTCAACTTTACTACTACTAAACTGAGATAAATCCTAATTTTAAGACTTTGGGTATTCACAGAAGGCATTTAGGAGTCCTAAAGTTAGGAGTCCTAACTTTACTACTACTAAACTGAGAAAAATCCTAACTTTAAGGCTTTCGGTATTCACAGAAGGCATTTAGGAGTCCTAAAGTTAGGACTCCTAACTTCTGTGAATACCGAAATGAGTAAGTGCCTTCTGTGAATACCAAAATGAGTAAGTGCCTTCTGTGAATACCAAAATGGTAGTAAGTTTAGGATTTTGTCTTAAGTTAGTTCTGTGAATCGGGCCCCTTGAGAAAAATGAAACCATTCCTGCCCGTAAATGATTTCAAGCATGCTGTGCAAGCTCTAGTAATCCCAGAGTGGAATATGGGAGTGTCACTCTCAGCGGCCTTCAAGAGCGACAAAGGCCCCTTTAAGAGCTGCAATCAACACTGCTGCCAGACTCATCACTGGTTCTAAAAAAAACAGCCACATCTCCCCTGGCCTTCGAGCACTCAACTGGCTACCTTTCGAGGCTAGAATTCATCTGAAAATCGCTTGCGTGATGCACAAAGCACTTCATCACAAAACTCCGAGCTATCTAGTTTAGACATTAGTAATAGATCTACCAGGAACTCCAGAAATCTACTACTGAAACCACAACGCTTTTCCAAGAAAAAAAACATACAATCGGTCCTTCTCAGGAATGGCTCACAGGATTTGGAATGCTTTGCTCCTTGAAACGAGACATAACCCTTCTACTGCATTCTTCAAAAAAGAAGTGAAGGCTATTCTCATGGCTAAATTTACTTGAACATGTACATGTACCTGTAATAGATCTGTTTAGGTTGATTTAGTAATATTTTGTATTAGTCTCACCTACATTCTCTCTACTTGTTTTTGTTGTCTGTGTACTTACACCAATCCTGTTAAGCGCTTTGATACCAGTTAGGGTCATGTTCGTGCTGTACAAAACTTTCAAATAAATAAATATTCTTCTTTCTATTGGGAGCCAGTGGAGATCGCGGAGGTGTTGGATGATGTGACTGCGGCGGGGATGTCGAGGGTCAGACTGACTGTGGTGTTCTGGACAGTCTGGAGTTTGCAAAGGAGTTTCTTTTTGATTCCTGCACAGAGAGCTTTGCCGTAGTCCAGTCTACTGCTGATGAAAGTGGGCGTGACAGTTTTCTGGATTCGGATGCGATCCAACTGAACGTCTTTCGAAGCATGTAGAGGATGTTGAAAAAGGTCGAGGATACAGAGTTTATCTGGCGGTTCATTGTGAGCGATGAATCTAGTATGATGAAGAGGTTTCGTGCATAGTCCGTCGGGTGGGGGGTTTTCCAAGGGCGGGGGCCACCAGGAGTCGTCCCATGTGAAGAGGTTGGAGCCACGGATGAGGACTTCTGTTTTCTCAGAGTTGAGTTTTAGGCAGTTGTTCTTCATCCAGATTGAGATGGCTTTCATCCCTTCTTTGCTGTTGTATTTGCTGATGTTGGGTTCTTGGTGAGGGATAGGATCATCTGGGTGTCACTGGCATAGGAGACGATGTTGAGCCTGTGGTTCCTCACGATGGTTGCAAGGAGGGCCATGATGATGGTGAAGAGGGTGGGTCTGAGGGAGGAGCATTGGGGCACTCCACAGTTGGCCTCTGTTGGTTCCGAGAGGTAGCGGGAAGTCTGACCCGCTGAGCTCTGCCAGTATAGAAGGGGCAAATCCAGTGTCGTGGAGTCTCATGGTTAGGGTGCAGTGGGAGACAGTGTTGAAGGCAGCCGAGAGGACCAGGAGGATGAGGGCTGCCCTTTCACCCTGGTCGAGGAGGGAGCGGATGTTGTCGGTGGTGGCGAATAGAGTGGTCTTGTGCTGTGGTTGCTGAGGAATCCGGATTGGTAGATGTTCAGGATGTTAGTTTCAATGAAATTTGCAAGCTGGGTGTTGACAGCCTTTTCGAGGACCTTGGCTGCGAAAGGAAGCAGGGAGATGGGCCTGAAGTTCTTGAGGTCTGTCGGGCCTGCAGAGTGTTTCTTCAGGAGGGGGTTGACTTTGGCATGTTTCCGTAATCCAGTCTACTGCTGACTAGATGTTGGGTGACCGTCCTTCAGGTTTCTGTGGGGATCCACTTGTAGATCCTGCGAAGCATATGGAGAGTGTTGAAGCAGGAGGGGGAGACGGCGTTGACCTGCTTTGGCATGGAGAGGGTCGAATCGAGGATGACCCCTAGGTTGCAGGCAGGGTCGGTGGGTGAGGGGGCCATTTCTAGCAAGGAGGGCCACCAGGAGTCGCCCCAAGCCAAGGGGGTGGACCAGAGGATGAGGACCTCTGTTTTGTCTGAGTTCAGTTTCAGCCGGCTGTTTCTCATCCAGTCGGCGACGGCCGTCATTCCCTTGTGGAGGTTGGTTTTGGCTGTGTGAGGGTCTTTGGTGAGGGAGAGGATCAGCTGGGTGTCGTCGGCATAGGAGATAATGTTCAGGTTGTGCAGTCGGGCGATGCGGGCGAGCAGGGCCATGTAGAAGTTGAACAGAGTGGGGCTGAGCGAAGAGCCCTGGGGTACGCCGCAGATTATCTCGGTGGCTTGGAGCGGAAGGGAGGAAGGCGGACGCTCTGTGTTCTACCAGAGAGGAAGGAGGTGGTCCAGTCCAGGGTCTTCTCTTGAATCCCTGCGACATGGAGGCGTATGCGTAGGGTGTGGTGGCAGACTGTGTCGAAGGCGGCCGACAGGTCCAGGAGGATGAGGGCCGCGGTTTCTCCGTTGTCTAGCAGGGTTCTGATGTCGTCGGTGGTGGCTAGGATGGCTGTCTCGGTGGTGTGGTTGTGGCAAAATCCGGACTGGGACGAGTCCAGGATGCTGTTTTCCTCGAGGAACTTGGTTAGCTGTGTGTTGACGGCCTTCTCGATGACCTTCGCCGGGAACTGGAGCAGGGAGATGGGTCGGATGTTTTTGAGGTCCTTGGGGTCAGCCGTGGGTTTCTTCAGTAGGGCGTTGATCTCGGCATGCTTCCAGTCCTCGGGGAAGGTCGCTGTCTCGAGGGAGATGTTGATGGCCTTCCGGAGGTGGGGTGCAATGACAGTGCTGGCCCTGTTGGAGATGTGGTGAGGGCATGGATATGTTGGGGATCTGGAGTGCACGGAGTTCATGATCTTGATGGTGTCGTTGTTGTCTATGTTGGTCTAGGAGGTCAGGCGGTTGGTGCGAGTGGTGGTCGTGGGTGTCTCGTGGTTACCGGGGTGATCACGGTGTTGAAGCTGTCAGTGGTTGCCGGGGCAGTCGTGGTGTTGAAGCTGTTGTGGATGTCTGTGATCTTGCGGTGGAAGAAGGTGGCCAGTCAGTCGCACAGTTCTTGCGAGGGTAGGATGTTGTTGGCGCTTAGGTATGGGGTTGGAGAGTTCTTTCACGATGTTGAAGAGCTCTTTGCTGTTGGGGAAAACATCCTGTTAAAAATGTCCGCCAGCACAGGACTCACCAGATCAGCTAATTCTATCAGGAAAACTGAAGAGCACGGGTCCGATGGCGAGCTTGATTTAGAGGCCGAAATGTAGTGGTTCACTGTGTCGGCTGACACCGGGGAGAATTCAAGAAACCTGCACGTACTGGCCGGCAAGATCTGTGTATTGGAAGTAGGCTGGGCACTTAGACAATCTTTGAATTTGCCCAGTCTCGAGTCTTGCCAAGGGGCATATTGGATCATTCCCCAGTCTGGGTAAAGTACACGCACTGAGAACGGCAGCTGCGTACCACCATTGTCATCAATCCATGGCTCCTACATATCCCAGACATCAGGGAGGATCTCCCTACTCAAACAGAGAATTATTTAACTGAAAACGTGGGTTCGGTTGAATCTGCACACACACTCTGGGAAGCATATAAGTTGGTCCTGAAAGGGCAAGCTTTATCTTTAAAGTCAGGATACATTGCTAAGAAGCGTGAACTTCTGGTCCAGATGGAGGCAGATCTCCTTGAAGCGGGGCAGGAACATGCACAAGATCCCTCACCAGACGCTAACCATAGGCTTCTATTAAAGCAGGGCCAATATTGAATAAAAACTAGGGAGCACATGTTGGCTAAATATCGCAGCACCCAGCATAGAATATATGAGATGGGAGATAGAGCAGGCAGGACGCTAGCGTGGTTGGAGAGGCGAGAGCAGGGAACGAGATTGGTACCTAACTTGACAACAGTGGGAGGTAGTATTGTGACACATCCGCGGGATATAGCGGAGGAATTCACCAATCATCTGGAAATGGGTGTACTCCCCCTCTACCCACTACACGGCTCAAGATTCACGTCACCTTCTCCGAGATAGTAACATACCAACCCTCTCAGACCCGGAGAGGGAGAACCTAGACAGCAATCTCTTGAATGAGGAAATGAGCAAGGCCATAGGGCAGATTAAATCAGGTAAGCAATGGGGCCCAATGGTGTACCGGTGGAGTTTTTGAAAGCCACTGCCTCTCTAACTGTGCCACACCTAAGGGTTATGTATGAGGAAAGCTTGGAGGTAGGTCGGCTACTAGTGGACCAACGGTTAGCTACCATTGTGGTAATCCACAAATCGGCAGATAGTTGCAGCTTCTACAGACCCATCTCGCTGATAAATGTAGAGGCAAAGATTTTGGCGAAAGTCCTGGCTAACAGGCTAGTGACGATTATTACATCACTGATCCACCTGGATCAGTCTGGGTTTATGCCAGGGAGAAACTCGGCCCTTGATATCCGGCGTCTACACAACGTGATGGCTAGAAGGGAATACATCGAGGGAGATGCTGCAGTGCTGTCTCTTGATGCCTCAATGGCCTTCGATTCCATAGAGTGGCCCTATTTATTCAAAGTCCTAGAAAGGGTGAGATTGGGCCTTAAATTTATAGCCTGGGTAAAGCTCCTATATACTGACATCCTGGGGCAGGTAAGGGTAAACGGCTACCCGTCCCGGACATTTGGGCTACGTAGGGGCACCAGAGAAGGATGCCTGCTTTCCTCGCTGCTATTCTCCCTTTTACTGGAGCCTCTCGCGGCCTAAGAGTGCCGAGATGTGATGGCGCGAGGATGCGCTGGGCGGCTGATGTACAGGATCGTATATCTTTATATGCAGAAGACATACTGCTGTATTTAGCATCCCCGTTAAAAATGGATCAGCGTGGTACTCTTCATCTTCACGAATTTTGGTAAATATTCCGGGTATGCATTCAACTGGCACAAATCCGTCTTGTGGTGGCAGAGGAGGGGTTTCGATAGCTGGGGATTTATATCACTTCGGATCCAGCTCGTTTTTATAGTTCCAATTTAGCCCCCTCATTGGCTCGACTGCGCGCGGATGTGAAGCATTGGAGATCCCTGCCTCTCTCACTGGTGGGTCTCCCTGCACTTTTTAAGATGCTGGCCCTCCCTCATTTCCTTTACATTCTACATAACAGCCCACATAGAGTCCCCGACTCGTATTTTAGAGCAGTGGAGGGGGAAATCCGTGGGTGTCACTGAAGCAACTTACGAAAAGCTGGTACGATGGAGGTATTGCATTGCTTGACCTGCAGTTTTACTACTGGGTGGCACAATTGGTGACGGTTAACCATTGGCTGTATCATCCCCCTAACGACCCAGCATACGCTCTTGACCGCTACCAGACAGATCGCTCCAGTTTTCTGGGGGCCTTATACACCAGTGATAGGAAGAACAAACAGAACTTCTTCGTACTTACCAAATACACACTAGAAATTTGGCGTGTTGTCAATTCACGGTTGGGATGGGCGGGCGTCCTCTCCAAGGTAGCGCTGCTGTGGTATGCACAGAAATTGGGTATGTTGTGCTATCAGCCTGGGTTCGATAAGTGGGACCTCATAGGTATTTCGGCAGTGAAGGACCTGCTCAAGAAGGGGGCTATACTTACATTTGGGGAGCTTCAGAGCCAATATCACGTGGCTCAGGGAGAAATGTACAGATATTTGCAAATTAGACATGCAAAGTATATACCGAAATCGTCCCCATTGGAGGACCGCCTGTTAGATGGGCCTTTGAGTTCCAAAGCGATATCTCTCACATATAAAAAGCTGTGTAATAATCTACCGGACACCTTTCCAAAGCTTAGGGAGAGGTGGCAGGAAAACTTAGGCCTGATAAATGTAAATGTAAATGTTTTTGTACTTGTATAGCTCACAGCTACCTGGACCGGGTCTCCCGGCGCATGTACGCTAAGGAACCCTTCCTGGCTTTTCCCTGTGAAATGTCCACTTCTGGGCATACCCAAGGTGAAGCCAGGCATCCCAGCTGTGTTGGGGCCGTTGTGAGATTAAGCAAGCTATTGCCCAGAGTTGCAGCGTAGGACCCATGATTAGAATAGGCACTGAGGTGAGAAATCAGGTCCGAGGAATTTAGAGCTCAAGGCCCCGCCAAGACCAGCCGAGGCAGGAATTGAACCCTGGTCTGGGGCCAGACCTCTGCATCAGGGTCTGCCGCTCTAACCATTGAGCCACACTTCTCCACATAAGTGATGATAAGTGATGAGGACTGGCAGACGGCCCTTATGTTCCCTCGCAAGGCAGCCATCACACTGAAATTCAGGCTCATACAACTCAGGATACTTCACCGATCATACATGACAGGGAAGCCTTGGCTAAAATAGGCTCCAGACCCGACGATTTATGTCTGAGGGGATGTGGACAGCAGGCCAACTTTTATCATATTTTGTGGAGCTGCCCAAAGATACGTGTACTCTGGGTGGGAGCATCAGAACGTATGCAGATGGCCTTGAGTAAGGATGTAGTGTTGACAGCACGACTAGGACTGCTGAACATATGGGAGGAGACGGATCTCATGGTAATCGAACAACAATTCGCAACACTGGGATACACACTGGTCAAACAAGAACTGGAAACAGGATGGGGGGAACAAACCCCCGCCCGTTACTGGATGGGAAAGAGAGCTAGACAGGTGCATGTTGGCAGAAACAAGTTTTTGTGGCTAGGGGGTGCCCAAAAAAGTGGGATCGGAAGTGGTCAATGTGGAATAAGTATCGTGGAGATATTTGTGTGTCCCCTATGGTGGAACTAGAGATGTGTAGACGTACTGAATATGATGCCACTGCATGATGACTATTATGTATTACTGTATGCCTTGACGTTATATTGCTAGATTTGTCACTGTCGTCTAAGAATATCTCTATGGCTGTAATCAACCAATAAACAAATTAAAATATATATATATATATATATATTATCTTTGAGAAAAACCCCAGGAAGCTGAAACAACACCAACATTATCATCAATTACCCTGAAGATTTATGCTACTTTAGCCACTTTTAAGATTAGAATTGGGAGATCCACCACAAATAGAGAAACTGCTAAATCAAAACACCCTGCTCCCAGGAGGATGCACATGTACGTGACCATACGCTGCCTGCTTACTAGCTTAGGGATTCAACCTGCCCACAAAGTCGAGAACTCTGCATATAAAAAAATATCTTTTTAAGTGCAGAGTTCTCCGCCCGACTGCAGAGTCTCTGCAGCTGGTAAATTACTAGTAGTAAAATTAATCTTGTCGTTTGTGAATACCAAAAAATAGTAAACTTACACAAATGTTTAACTTTACCTTGGTGAATCAGGACCCGAGTGAGGAGGCCCCGGTTAGTGGCATTATTTCCTATTCCTGTGTATTTGAGCAGTAATCATGGGTTTACTGATTGGTCAGAATGTCATAAGCTTAAATAAAGGACTTGATGTTCAGATGTTCTAGTGCCAGAGAAACAGATCTATATCAGCATTAATATGAAGAAAAAACTATTTTATGTAAGCTAAATAGGATGATTTAGAGTTTAGTGTAATAAACGTGAGGGATATCCCATCGCCTTGTTACATGGGCATTATATGCAAATGCCCTTGTGATTAGGGTGAGGGAAGGTGTGAAGATGTCCCCTATGCCCCTTACTCTACTTCAGACCCAAGCTCTCCACATGCACTCAAAGGCCACAGTATTTCCTATCCATAGCAGTATAATAGGACAGGTTCTATAAGTTTTATGCATCTGCACACAAACAAATGATGCTGACAGGCACAGTGCGTCCCTCAAATACCTACCGTTTAGGTATGCACAGTTATAGGTACTGCAGGTCCTTTGTGTGCTGTTTAGTACAAATCTGTGGTCTTGCTCCGTGTAGTTGGTCACGGTGAACACCTCATTCGCTGGAATCAGCACCTCTGCCTCATGAGGATAACTGGAATACTTCTGAATGAGAACTCCAAAGCAGGTTCTTATGGTGAAGAAGGAAGCTGAGCCAAATCCCTCTGCTATTTTTTTATTTAATGATGCTGAAGTAAATTGACCAAATCTCATTTTCTTGTCTGATCCCGTCGGTGGCGAATTCTGAACCTTCACTCCCCTGTAGACAACCTTGGCATGGGTTTTGCAACTTTCTTTTAAGAGCTGAAAAGCTCTGGTCAGGTAGAAGTGGAAGGATTTGAAATGAAAATTGTTCATGTAATATGCTAGGGACTGGCCGCCCACCCGGACAGCGGCGTTGAACTCCGTGTAAATGCCATTATCCGTGTAGGCCAGCAGTGCAACCCCGTACTCGTCCTTGAAGCCCTTGGGGAGGGGGGGCAGCGAGCCGCTGTTTTTCTTTTTTACCCAGCCTTGTGTTGCACTGTCCCATTGCTGTCTTAACATACTATTTCTGGAAAGTTCTTTTTGTAACAGTCCCTCTGTTATAATTCTTTGCTCCATTGCATCATCACAGTCTATGTATTGATCATCAAAGGAATTAGGCGCCATGTCTAGCGCGGTTCCACTTGCCTGCAGGAAAGACATCATAGCAGAATTAACACTGGAAGTTAATGTAGGCAGCACAATGCATTTACAGCATGGCATCTGTAGGGCAGTGGCACAGTACAGGCACTATAGGCCTCAAATCAAGAATGGAAAATGTTACCTCATCATCCCTGCTTTGGTAGAAAAATGCAGCTTCAACTGGGGTGCAGTGGGACGCTCACACCCCTGGGACATGGTGCCACTGCTCCTGCTGTGCTGTTGACAGGTCCCCCCTGGTGCAAAGTAAACATTTGTAGTTTGGAAATTATGACATCTCAACCAGTTTTCACTGCACTGCTGCCAGATATTGCCTCTCTCTAGACTGTGACGTCATTGCTTGTAGCTGTATCTGCACCATACAGCCTTGGTGGGATCTCTCAATACTTAGCACTAACAGGCCCATTTATATCTTGGTGGGCGGATGTAAGTCCATCAGGGCGACGGAGTATATTACTCCGTCGCCCTTATGTAGTCCCCACCCACCAAATTTAGAAATGGCCACCAAGCTGGCTGTCATTTCTGAAGCATTGTCAGGAACCTCTGTCACAGCAGTCCCTGTCATGTATTTTTTAAGTTTGTCGCATGGTTCCGTCAACATAAGGGAGGTATCCGTCAAACTTATTTTTTATATAAAAAAAATCCGGAATCTGGATTTTCCATTTGAAAATAAATAAAATAATGCCCTCCCTCGCCATGGGAGATATCTACATGGCTAGGGGAGCATTAGATAGTTCTCACTGCCCCATGCTGCCAGGGTTTTCCTGTTGGTGACGGACAGTGAAAACTAATCTGTCTTCCCATCTAAAGTAGGTAGGTGGACATAGTGATTAACATCCTACAACCCTTACTCTGTCATCCTGTCAAAGGGGTGTAACAACGGTGGAGAAGAAGTAGTCTCCTCCATGGTTACACCAAAGGTCTGTCTGCATTTAAATTGGGCAGGCGGATTTTATAATAAACTGCTAATGTGATTATGGAAGTCGCTTCAAATTTGTGCAACTATTCATGGTGATTTAGATTCTCATGTGTCTATTTTTGTCGATCACACCACAAGTCCCAGAATTCTATGGGATGGAAATGTCAACATCCAATTTCTTATTCACAAACAGTGGTCCATCACTGCTGGAGATTTCATTTGACACTGTTATATGGCATATGAAAATGTGCATGAATTAGTAACCATCACTGTTGTTTTGTAAATGGAGTTAAGTAAATATGTGAGACGTTGTACATAATCATCATTTGTTACTCATGTCTCTTGACTACTTCTTTTAATTTCCAAATACAGCCAGAGTAGATCCACCCACTAGATCAGAGGTCCATGCACTTGCAGGGAGGCAACGTCATGGAGAACATCAACCTATATGACCGTCACAAACATGTATGAATATATGGTCACATTTACTACAATGTGATCAGACAACCAATAGATATGTTACATACAATCCTTCAATAGTCTCACACGTGAAATGAACTAGGATATGTTCTTCATAACATGTTTCAAGTAGAATGTAAACTAAATACACTCATATCAATTTAAGCCCTGATGGAGCAGGGTGAAGAGCAACATTTTGTTCTAACCTGTAAAGTTAATTTCCCATAATGTATAACTAAACTAATAAGCATGTGGTGAAATTATTAATCAACTTAGTTTAAAAATGCAATCTTCAGTACTCGCGGGATTAACTAATGTGCTTTATGTTGCAAACGCAAAGAAGAAAAATAATAAACTAACCTTGTCTATTGTCTTTGTCAGTATTAAATGCGGCTGTTTAACTAATGGCATGTGCTTATTATGTATGCTTATGTTATGTCTTCTGTGACAAAAGCCTTTGGAGTTCGTGCAGTTCCTGAAGGAAAAAGTAAATATAAAAGCTGCATAAATGTGCTTCTGCTAGGTAACATAATTAACCATGTTAATTAGTAAAGGGGGAGGGTAACAGAATGGGTCTGAATTCTTTAATTAATGGATGTCTTGTGTTTGTTTAACCGCATCGATGCGGCAGCTTTTCCCGCTGTGTGGGGCAAATTTGAAAAAGCAGCCTTACATGACGAGCTCAGCTCGTCATCCGCACACGACCACCGTGTCTGATGACGAGCTGAGCTCGTCATCAGCAGCGAAGAGGTTAATAATAGTTTCCGAAGTGAGGCCTAAAAGGTGGCCTAGAAAATATGGCTGACAGCATGGCAGATGTGAAACCTTGTCCAGAGTGGAGCCTTGCATATACGTAGTGGAGATTTTTGCTGCACAAACATTATTAATTTAAAGAACAGTCTTTTGCCTGAATAAAATGTGCTCAAGGACAGGAAGAAAAGTGTCTGCCAAGATTAGGAAGTAATGTTCTGAACTCGAGTAAAGTAACATTTCTAAGGAAACGGTGAAACGTGGAATTGAAAGGACAATAGGGCTTATGTAAAGCCCGGACTTGGTCAAAATTCAAAGATGGCCTAACAGTGGACTGACATGGCTCAGCCAATGAGAAGCCTGGATTCCATTGAAAGAATGTAAAATGTAGAAAGTTTAGATAGAAGAAAGGTATACAACCTGACATCATGAGCAAGGCAAAAACGCATGCTTCCCGATTCCTGAATGATGTGCTGATGGACATTTGGCGCACGTAAGGACAGCAGACTTTTAAATTATATTTTCCTTTTCAGGTGAAGCGAGAAATAGACAGGGAAATAGATTTAGGGTATGGAAACTGTTATTTGCTAATATTTCATGTTTCCGAACTTGCTTTAATAATGTCAGTTTAATAATTCATTTCCTTAATAAAATGCTGCTTTCTTATTTGCTTATAAAATAAAGATTTTAAAACGTAAATGTTCTTTCTTTGAAGAATAAAGTTAATACAATTAGATTTGAAAAGACAAGCTGGTCTTATTTATTCATGGTCTAGTTACTATCAGTTGATCCAATCGCCTTAAGTGGTTTGATTTAATATATGACAAATGCTTAAATCCATGGTGAAAGATGGTAAACTGCAGTTGTATATAGTATTGTAAATATCATGTGAATAGTTTTATAAATCACACCACTAGATTCAGTTGCTCAAAAATTGTCTTATTGGTGTTATGGGCCTGTTTAAGTGTTTCATGATTAATGGTGAGTATTGAGGTGATAGGTAGCGTTTGTGAGACAGTATTTCTACAGGAGAGCTGGATCAATTTCTTGGTAGCAGAGTTCGGTTACTATGGTAACTGACATGTTACATGGTAATACATAGGATACATGTCTAAAACATGTTAAGTTTGTTCAGTTGTTACATGTAGTCGAAAGGTTTTTTCCAGCAGTGTGAAAATTCCTTGTTGTGCCGGCATGAGTAGTGTGACAGGTGAAGTTACACAGTGCATTTGTTCTGTTTCAAAATAGTGGTATTGCCGTATATCACAAGTGTTGTGGACGTACAGCACAAGTTTAGGGATTTTAGGTGTGTAAGGTAGAATGTATAGTGAGGATTGTCTATGAAATTGTAGCTTTCAAATATAGGGACTTTTATCCTGGTTTAAAACTTATTGTGAAAAGAGTAGTAGAATTTTTCTAAGCTTGAGTGAAGGGTAAGGAAGCGTCGTCTATCTTACTGGCGAGTGAGTATTTCTGTTAGCAGGTTAAAGTCCTACTAAAGATTTTATGTATGAATGGTTTGGGATTTTTCCGTATGAATGTGTGGAAATGAATGGGTAAAGTAGCTTTACTTTATTGACAAATTTTAATATTCTGTGAGCATAGCGTCGTCTATTTCACGCGAAAGAATACTTGATTGTTTGAGAAAGCTATCACTTTATTTTAGCGAAACAGACAAATGATTTGTTTTTATGGTGTTACTAACTGAATTCAATTGAAAGGTTTTGTAAATATGGCGCTGTGAATTTTTTTTTAAAGGAGGTGTCAGTGTAAGGAGCGAAGGGAGAGACAGAAGCTGCAGCGATAGCATATGTCACAAGAGACGCGCTGTAATTGGCTAACATACGTCACAGTATTCGCGCACAGATTGGTTCACGTGACAAGATAAGCTTACAGTTGATTGGCTTATCCTGAAAAGCAGTATTTCTATTGGTTGAGCAGAATAGTGACGTAGCTTAACCTGATTGGTTAGTTAGTGAGTTTCGCGCACAGATTGGTTGGTGTTGCAGAATAACAACTTCCTTGTTACGAAAGTTATTACTATCTTTACTGAAGCAAGAAAATTTGTTTAAAAGACATGGATTATTATTATTTGAAAGGAAAAACAAACTTACATGGTTTCAGAAGTTGAAAAATAAAATTAAACCTGACAAGAAAATTTCAACGCGAAACGGAAGATTAATTCATAAATATAAAACACCAGCAGCTTATATGTTAGATGAATATGGTTACCATACTTGTATTTGGATTGAGAATTGGATGAAATATACTGAAAATGATGGTATGTTAGCATGGCCGGAAGATGGATCATTTAACATTGCGGTCTTAAGAAACTTAAGAGAAAGGATGATGAAACTTGTACCAAAGCCTAGACCTACTCAATTTGAAGCTTTAGTGGAATGGGAGGATGAAATGTTTGAATTAGAACGAGAGCGTAGAGGCATACCAAAGGGAACAGGATTAGGTCTTAATAGGGAAACACATGAGGATAGAATGCGTCGATGGAGAAAGGCAGACATGTGTGATGGTTTGTACCCAGTGAGACTAATTAATGAGGTAACTGATAAAAAAGGTTCCCAAAAGAAAAGACATGTTAGAGAGGAAAGTGATTCAGAAGATGCGGTATTAGAAGAAATTTATACCAGAAAGCCACCACCTTATTAACCAGTTTGTACATGGACTTCTCCAAGTGCCCCTCCAAGAGAAATAATTAATGAGGCATCCCCTGAAACAAGTCCGATTAATAAAAGAACATCTGAAAGAGTAGAGACATCTCCAGAGACAAATCAGAGCAACAGAAAAACACCTGAGAGAGCAGAAATAGGACGTAATTCAAATATATCAGGAGAAAATAGTAATTTTACTGAAACTCCTGTTCAAAGAAATGAAACCCCTGGAAATGGAAATAGAACAGAAAGATACGAGGGATTACCAGATACTTCAGAATACATTCGTTCTGCGAATGAATTAATACAGCAGTTAACTAAAATCATGGAAGCAATAACGGTGCCAGTAACAATTGGACCTGTTCTCCCAGTGTTTGATCAAAAAGAAATTAGACATTCAGCTTTAACTGTTCCATTAAATTCAGAAATACAGAAAGTGACTGAAGATTTGTATTCAGATTTAACAGAAATACATCGAGAAAAAATGATGATGCCTGATTTAACTTTTAATCAAAGTTTGTCATGTAAAACCCCAACAGGTGCAGATTCTGATTCTGGATCTTCAGTAAAAAGTTTAAGTAAAATAGATTTAAAGCAAATCCCAGAATGTAAATTACTTGATGTTGCAAAATTGAAAGCAGACATAGAGGAATTAATAATTGGAACAATTGGAACTGACAGATTGAAGGCATATCAGGATGATGAATTATTATTTATTTGCAAAAGCATAACATGGAAAACGAAAAATAAATATGACCAATTAGAGGAAATGGCTTTTGAATTAGAAATAGATTTAAGCAAGCAAAAGAGTTTGCAGAAAAATTATAGAGTGGATTTCTCTGAAAAAGACATTGAAAACCTGAATACTGCGGGAAGAATAACTCATATAAAAGATGTAATTGTGATCCTGAGAAAATGGGGTGAATTAAGTAAATGGAGAGCAAAATGGGCAAAGAAAAAAGATGAAGACGTAACACGCTTAGCTTCTCCTATCAGAGAAAAAGAGAAAGTGGCAAATGAGTTTCCAATGAGAGAAATAGAAGGAGGAGGCTATGTGCATGTCCCATGGACAAGACAAAACATTCTAATGTTTACAAATGAGTTCCCTCGATTAAGAGAGAAACCTGTAGAATGGTATCGACAGGTAGACAGATTTGTGAAGGTTTCAAAAGTCCTGTGGGTTGATCTTGATGGATTTTTTGACATAGTTGTCCCATCAGATCTGTGGACGGAATGTAAAATTTCCATAGATTGGCCTAGAGAAGAAACCTCTCGAGATAAGGTAACAGGTGCTCCTTCACCAGATGTAATGAAAATGTATGATAAAGTATTGTATTTTTGAAAAACAAGATTCCTCCAAAAGAAGTAGATTGGGTTAAAATAGACAGAACAACCCAAGAGCCGAAAGAATCAGTACATTCCTTCTATGAAAGATTACTGCTGGTATTTATACAATACAGTGGTTATGAGCATTTAAGTGAAAAGGATATGAGCCATTTTATATACAGATTTGTATACGGCTTAAGACCTGAAATTGGTGAAATGATAAGATCTGGAATTGTTGGCTGGCAATCACTCACAATGGATGATATTTTGAGAAAAGCAAAATACTGTAGTGATGAATTGGATGCGAAACAAAAGAAGCTGAAAGAAAAAGCTATGTGGGCACAGGTAAAAGTGGCTGAACAGCAAATAGCAACTTTAAGCAAAAATGTTGATCAAAATTAAGGGAAATTTAAAGGTAATTATAATAAACCAAATTTGATGGGAAACATAGAAGAGTTAAAAAAGAAACTCCCATGTTTTAATTGTGGCAAAATTGGACACTGGAAGCGCGAATGTAAGAATCCGGCCAGAAATTTTTCAAAAAATGCATCATTAAATCCACAGATGCAGCATGAGATAAATGAGCAGCCACAGCGACACATAGTGAATCAGCAAAGTCAGATACCAAAACCGCCACTTCCAAACTGTGTAAATGTGCAGAGATACAATACAGAAACAGGGTTCTGCGGAGGTGAACAGGTAAACAGATCACCAAGAGTGAATTTGTCAAATGTGTCTCAACAATTTTGGATGAAAGAAGATGGGGGGAGTGAATCTGAGGATTACTTTTGACGGTGCCTGAGAGAGGAGGAAGAGTGTGTGCTTGGAGCCACTCTTGAGGTAGATCAATCTGGTCCATTTGTAAATGGTAAAGTGAATGAAGTAGAAATTACTTTTCTAGTGGATACAGGTGCTACCCGTTCTACTATTAGATCAGTGGAAATAGAAAACCTCCCTCTCTCTGGTGACAAGATCCAAGTAGTGGGTGTAGCTAATCAGCAAATCAAAACAGATCTAACTGAACCATTTGAAGTTGAAATAGGTAAATTTAAGGACATGCATAGATTTGTAGTTTGTGATAGCAGTCCGGTAAATTTTTTAGGTAGGGATATTCTCTGCAAGATGAACTGCGCAAAATATTGCTCACCGGATGGTATAGAGCTGCAAACTCCAGAAGAAGATGGGCTCTACAAATTAACATTGTCAATGGTTGAGGCATAAGAACGCAAATTACTTCCTGTGTTTCATAAAAATAATTTACCTGAAGAATTAAAAGACACAGTGAATGTAAAAATTTGGGACTTCACTGGAGATGAAATGGGTATGATGAAAAATGTAGATCCAGTACAAATATCAGTAAAGCAAGGAGCGGATTACTCAAACATTCCTCAGTATAAAATGAAAGCAGAAGTAATTGAAGGAGTTACTCCTGTAATAGACAAATTCATAAAACAAGGACTTCTAAAAGAAATCAAGAGTAGCCCATGTAACTCACCGATTATGGGAATTAAAAAGCCAAACGGTACTTTCAGAATTGTTCAGGACCTGAGAAAGGTTAACAAAATTGTTGTTCCATGTTGCCCAGTTGTACCAAATCCAGCGATAATTTTATATCAGATTCCGCATGATGCAGAATGGTATACAGTTATTGATCTA
Organism: Lissotriton vulgaris; assembly: GCF_964263255.1. Lineage (NCBI taxonomy): Eukaryota > Metazoa > Chordata > Amphibia > Caudata > Salamandridae > Lissotriton > Lissotriton vulgaris. Next base: position 102,030,305 of record NC_141696.1, read on the forward strand.
TGCAATGCATTCTTTACTGTTCCATTGCATCCAGAAAGCCAACAAATGTTTGCGTTCCGGTTCAAAGAGTGCATATTAGCATGGTGTAGAATCCCACAAGGGTACACTGAGAGTCCATCTATTTTTAATCAGTTGCTAAAGAAATCCTTGGAAGATCTAGAATTACCTGGAAGATCTACGTTAGTGCAGTATATTGATGATCTCCTTGTAGCTGCAAAAACAAGGGATAACTGTATAACAGATACCACTACTCTTTTAAATCATCTGGCAGATGAGGGACATAAAGTGTCACCTGCAAAATTACAGTTTTGCAAACAAGAAGTAAAATATCTTGGTTACAGAATTGAAAAGGGAATCAGACAAGTGACAAAAGAAAGAATAAAAATGATTCAAGCAATGCAACCTCCAAAAACACAGAGACAAGTTATAATGTTTCTAGGAATGGTAGGTTATTGTCGCAAATGGATTAGTGGATTTTCGGTAATTAAAAACCACTGCAGAGACTAACAAAAGCAGACATAAAAGACCCAATTAAATTAACAAAAACTGAATTAGAAGCTTTTGAACAGTTGAAGAAAAGTTTGTGTGAAGCTCCAGCATTGGGAATGCCTGATTATGAAACAGAGTTTGAGCTGTATTGCAGTGAGAGAGAAGGTTGTGCATTATCAGTTCTGATTCAAAGACATGGAAGACTGAGAAAGCCAGTAGCATATTTCTCAGCTGTTCTTGATCCTGTTGCAAAAGCATTACCAGGTTGCTTAAAAGCAGTAGCTGCAACAAGTATGAGTTTGGAACAAAGTGAAGGAATAATAATGGGATTTCCAGTTAAAGTTTATGTCCCACATTCGGTTGAGATTCTCCTCACCAGAAGCAAAACAAAGTAGTTGACAAATAACAGGCTGACAAAATATGAAAAAGATATTTTGGGATCGGATAATGTTTCAATCTCGAGAAGTGTGAATTTAAATCCTTCCATATTGTTACCTGACACTACTGAAACAGAAGTCAGAGATGAGGTTGATCATGAATGCCTGGATGTATTAGAATATTGTACTAAACCAAGGCAGGATATTAAAGATGTCCCGTTGCCTGAATCAGACTTAGTTTTGTTTGTTGATGGTTCATGCTTAAGAACAGATGATGGTGTTCTGTGTGCAGCATATTCAGTGTGCACTGTTGCAGATGTAATTGTAGCCTCCAGTCTCAAAGGAATTCGTTCAGCTCAAGTGGCAGAATTAATTGCTTTGATTCGTGCATGTGAATTGGGAAAAGATCGGAAGATTAGATTACCATAGTGACTGATAGTCAGTATGGTTATGGTGTAGTCCATGACTATGCCCAGCTTTGGTTTCAAAGAGGTTATTTAACATCTGCGGGATCACCAATAAGAGATGCTCAGTTAATCAAAAGACTAATTGACGGAATTCAGCTACCAGAAAAAATTGCTGTGGTGAAATGCACAGCTCACAAGAAAGGCGAGGACTATATAACTTTGGCAAATGCATATGCTGATGCAATAGCAAAATTTTGCGCAAAACAAAATGTGTCTGTAAATTGGGAAAAAAATAATGAACATGTTTTGAACTCACTTATGCTAATATCTGTAGTTGAAAATTGGCAAGGAGTAAAACAGTTACAAGATGAGGCAAGTGATGAGGAAAAAGACACATGGCTAAAAGCAGGTTGCAGGCAAAGAGAGGAAGATGAGATCTGGGTTTACAAAGATGACAGACCAGTAATGCCAGATAGCATGATTTCTGATATGGCACGCATGTACCATGGTCCAGGACATATTGGAAGAGACTTTATGATTAGATTATTTAGGCAAACTTGGTACAATCCAAAATTCAGAATAATTGCAGAGTCTTTTTGTCAGAGATGCCTTATATGCCAACAGATTAACCCTAACAGAAAAACTGTTGTAAGCATGGGAACCATAGGACGGGAGGGTGGTCCATTTACCAGAATACAGCTTGATTTCAGTGAAATACCACCTCGTAACAGACTAAGATGTTTTAGTGATAGTCTGTTTGTTTTCAAGATGGGTGGAAGCATTTCCAACAAGTCACAATGATTCAATTACTGTGGCAAAATTGCTTTTGAGAGAACTCATACCAAGGTATGGTTTTCCAGTATCGATTGAGACAGATCGCGGCGCACATTTTGAAAACAGATTGCTAAAACTAATTTGTGAAGCACTAGGAATAAAGCAAAAATTGCATTGCGCCTACAGACCAGAAGCATCAGGTGTTGTTAAGGAAGTGAATGGTACAATAAAAAAACAGGCTAGCAAAGATGTGTTTAGCAACAGGAATGAAGTGAACAGATGCACTTCCACTTGTTTTGATGACTTTGAGAAGCATTCCAGACAGAAAAACAGGTTTGAGCCCCCATGAAATTTTAATGGGAAGGGTCATGAGACAAGAATTTGTTCCAGTTGATAAACTACTGAGCATAAATGATAGCGTCATTATGGATTACTGCAAAAATCTATCTGACGCGGTGACTTCTGTGTTCCATCAGGTAGGAACTGAAGTACTTTCAAAAGAGAAAGAACAAGCTCATGATCTGTTGCCAGGAGACTCGGTAAGGACAAAAGTTCATCGAAGAAGGAATTGCCTAGTACCAAGGTGGCAAAAGGCAAGACAGGTGATACTGGTTACAACAAATGCAATAAAGTGTAGGGGACTGAAAAGGTGGATTCATGCAAGTCATACCATACGTGTACCTCCACCTGAAAATCCTGACGACGAAGGTGATACAACAGCTGATTCAGATTCAGAAGAAGAATCTGAAAGAAATCCAGATTTCGAAGAACGACAAGAAAGTCGAGATCTGGAAGATTCAAATGCGAATGAAGCATTGAATGAAGAGAATGATGATATTGTGATACAAGATTCTGAAGAAGAAAATGACAATGATCTGCTAGATCAAGTAGCAGAAGAGCAAACTGAACAAAAAGTGATTCGAGATAAAGATCAGGAGAGTATTGAAAAGCAGATTGGAAACTTTGGAAGAAGGAACGAAAATTCTAAAACTGGTGAACTGGAAGTAATTCAAGAAGAAGAAGAAGAATACATTCCAAGTACCAGCTATAAGGATGCTGTTCCTAACAAAATGAAACTGCCGAGTAAAGAAGTACCTGAATCTGAAGAAGAATCCGATACAGAAAAATTGATAATCAATGAATCAGCTGATAACACAGAAAGTGAAACAGATGACAGAGGAGATGAATCAAAAGTAAAAAGATCAAGGAAAAGAGCTTGGAGAGTGGAACATAATTTGACAGAGCCAAAAAGGAGGTTAACAAGAAAAGGAGACAATTGGCCAAGTGAAAATAAAGGCCTAAAATTCAAATTGGTGAATAAAGCAAAATGAGATTTCAAGACAAAAAGAGGAGGACTTGAATAAGAAAAAGCAAGCAGGAAAAAGAATAGAAGTGATCAGTAATAGGCCAAAAAGAACAATAAAACCAAATCAGAAGTATAAGTCACCTGAGTCGACCTACATAGTGATCCCACCAGTAATAGAAGTTAATAGCAGTAATCAAGTAGATTTGGGCAGTGAAAGTGATAATGATTGATTTTATTCTTTAAGGCGACACAAGGTCGAAAAAAATTGTGTTAGGAGACACAAGGTCGAAGAATTTGTGTTAGCTGGAAAACACATTTGATGTATGACATAAGGTTGAAGAAAAGCTGAAGTTTTCTTAAAAAAAAAGAAGGGAGTACATTCAGTAATTTTTCAATTTTCATTTTTATTTTTTAGTAAAGATGCCTTCTTATAATAATAATTTGAGATGCTCAATTCTCAAAAGATGTTGCAAACTGTCTTTAATATGTATAATTTTGATAATTTTAGTTTGGTTAATCTTAGCTGTCATGTTTCCTTTTGGAATAGATAAAGAGATGTATAAAGCTAACATGACTAGTAAAGTTGTGGTCAATCATGATAAGATTGATGACCCTGATAAAGGTATTGTACATAAACCAGAGATTCATCAAGATAGATCTGTGGGAGATTTTTCTAGGAATACCTTTTTAAGACTTTTATCTGAATATGTTAAGATGATGAACGCAAAAGATTGCTATGTTTGTGTGAAATTACCAACTTCTGTGTCAGAGGCGGTAACTTACAATATGCTTCCTCTTATGGTGTGACATGTAGTGTAATAGCTAGTTTATTTTATAAAACTGGACGTCTAGAATATTACTATTCTGATTTTGATGAGATTTTTGCAAATTTAAAAATTGTAGGAAGCTTGAATAAAGTGAAATACGCTAAACTGGAAATGTCAACATCCAATTTCTTATTCACAAACAGTGGTCCATCACTGCTGGAGATTTCATTTGACACTGTTATATGGCATATGAAAATGTGCATGAATTAGTAACCATCACTGTTGTTTTGTAAATGGAGTTAAGTAAATATGTGAGACGTTGTACATAATCATCATTTGTTACTCATGTCTCTTGACTACTTCTTTTAATTTCCAAATACAGCCAGTGTAGATCCACCCACTAGATCAGAGGTCCATGCACTTGCAGGGAGGCAACGTCATGGAGAACATCAACCTATATGACCGTCACAAACATGTATGAATATATGGTCACATTTACTACAATGTGATCAGACAACCAATAGATATGTTACATACAATCCTTCAATAGTCTCACACGTGAAATGAACTAGGATATGTTCTTCATAACATGTTTCAAGTAGAATGTAAACTAAATACACTCATATCAATTTAAGCCCTGATGGAGCAGGGTGAAGAGCAACATTTTGTTCTAACCTGTAAAGTTAATTTCCCATAATGTATAACTAAACTAATAAGCATGTGGTGAAATTATTAATCAACTTAGTTTAAAAATGCAATCTTCAGTACTCGCGGGATTAACTAATGTGCTTTATGTTGCAAACGCAAAGAAGAAAAATAATAAACTAACCTTGTCTATTGTCTTTGTCAGTATTAAATGCGGCTGTTTAACTAATGGCATGTGCTTATTATGTATGCTTATGTTATGTCTTCTGTGACAAAAGCCTTTGGAGTTCGTGCAGTTCCTGAAGGAAAAAGTAAATATAAAAGCTGCATAAATGTGCTTCTGCTAGGTAACATAATTAACCATGTTAATTAGTAAAGGGGGAGGGTAACAGAATGGGTCTGAATTCTTTAATTAATGGATGTCTTGTGTTTGTTTAACCGCATCGATGCGGCAGCTTTTCCCGCTGTGTGGGGCAAATTTGAAAAAGCAGCCTTACATGACGAGCTCAGCTCGTCATCCGCACACGACCACCGTGTCTGATGACGAGCTGAGCTCGTCATCAGCAGCGAAGAGGTTAATAATAGTTTCCGAAGTGAGGCCTAAAAGGTGGCCTAGAAAATATGGCTGACAGCATGGCAGATGTGAAACCTTGTCCAGAGTGGAGCCTTGCATATACGTAGTGGAGATTTTTGCTGCACAAACATTATTAATTTAAAGAACAGTCTTTTGCCTGAATAAAATGTGCTCAAGGACAGGAAGAAAAGTGTCTGCCAAGATTAGGAAGTAATGTTCTGAACTCGAGTAAAGTAACATTTCTAAGGAAACGGTGAAACGTGGAATTGAAAGGACAATAGGGCTTATGTAAAGCCCGGACTTGGTCAAAATTCAAAGATGGCCTAACAGTGGACTGACATGGCTCAGCCAATGAGAAGCCTGGATTCCATTGAAAGAATGTAAAATGTAGAAAGTTTAGATAGAAGAAAGGTATACAACCTGACATCATGAGCAAGGCAAAAACGCATGCTTCCCGATTCCTGAATGATGTGCTGATGGACATTTGGCGCACGTAAGGACAGCAGACTTTTAAATTATATTTTCCTTTTCAGGTGAAGCAAGAAATAGACAGGGAAATAGATTTAGGGTATGGAAACTGTTATTTGCTAATATTTCATGTTTCCGAACTTGCTTTAATAATGTCAGTTTAATAATTCATTTCCTTAATAAAATGCTGCTTTCTTATTTGCTTATAAAATAAAGATTTTAAAACGTAAATGTTCTTTCTTTGAAGAATAAAGTTAATACAATTAGATTTGAAAAGACAAGCTGGTCTTATTTATTCATGGTCTAGTTACTATCAGTTGATCCAATCGCCTTAAGTGGTTTGATTTAATATATGACAAATGCTTAAATCCATGGTGAAAGATGGTAAACTGCAGTTGTATATAGTATTGTAAATATCATGTGAATAGTTTTATAAATCACACCACTAGATTCAGTTGCTCAAAAATTGTCTTATTGGTGTTATGGGCCTGTTTAAGTGTTTCATGATTAATGGTGAGTATTGAGGTGATAGGTAGCGTTTGTGAGACAGTATTTCTACAGGAGCGCTGGATCAATTTCTTGGTAGCAGAGTTCGGTTACTATGGTAACTGACATGTTACATGGTAATACATAGGATACATGTCTAAAACATGTTAAGTTTGTTCAGTTGTTACATGTAGTCGAAAGGTTTTTTCCAGCAGTGTGAAAATTCCTTGTTGTGCCGGCATGAGTAGTGTGACAGGTGAAGTTACACAGTGCATTTGTTCTGTTTCAAAATAGTGGTATCGCCGTATATCACAAGTGTTGTGGACGTACAGCACAAGTTTAGGGATTTTAGGTGTGTAAGGTAGAATGTATAGTGAGGATTGTCTATGAAATTGTAGCTTTCAAATATAGGGACTTTTATCCTGGTTTAAAACTTATTGTGAAAAGAGTAGTAGAATTTTTCTAAGCTTGAGTGAAGGGTAAGGAAGCGTCGTCTATCTTACTGGCGAGTGAGTATTTCTGTTAGCAGGTTAAAGTCCTACTAAAGATTTTATGTATGAATGGTTTGGGATTTTTCCGTATGAATGTGTGGAAATGAATGGGTAAAGTAGCTTTACTTTATTGACAAATTTTAATATTCTGTGAGCATAGCGTCGTCTATTTCACGCGAAAGAATACTTGATTGTTTGAGAAAGCTATCACTTTATTTTAGCGAAACAGACAAATGATTTGTTTTTATGGTGTTACTAACTGAATTCAATTGAAAGGTTTTGTAAATATGGCGCTGTGAATTTTTTTTTAAAGGAGGTGTCAGTGTAAGGAGCGAAGGGAGAGACAGAAGCTGCAGCGATAGCATATGTCACAAGAGACGCGCTGTAATTGGCTAACATACGTCACAGTATTCGCGCACAGATTGGTTCACGTGACAAGATAAGCTTACAGTTGATTGGCTTATCCTGAAAAGCAGTATTTCTATTGGTTGAGCAGAATAGTGACGTAGCTTAACCTGATTGGTTAGTTAGTGAGTTTCGCGCACAGATTGGTTGGTGTTGCAGAATAACAACTTCCTTGTTACGAAAGTTATTACTATCTTTACTGAAGCAAGAAAATTTGTTTAAAAGACATGGATTATTATTATTTGAAAGGAAAAACAAACTTACATGGTTTCAGAAGTTGAAAAATAAAATTAAACCTGACAAGAAAATTTCAACGCGAAACGGAAGATTAATTCATAAATATAAAACACCAGCAGCTTATATGTTAGATGAATATGGTTACCATACTTGTATTTGGATTGAGAATTGGATGAAATATACTGAAAATGATGGTATGTTAGCATGGCCGGAAGATGGATCATTTAACATTGCGGTCTTAAGAAACTTAAGAGAAAGGATGATGAAACTTGTACCAAAGCCTAGACCTACTCAATTTGAAGCTTTAGTGGAATGGGAGGATGAAATGTTTGAATTAGAACGAGAGCGTAGAGGCATACCAAAGGGAACAGGATTAGGTCTTAATAGGGAAACACATGAGGATAGAATGCGTCGATGGAGAAAGGCAGACATGTGTGATGGTTTGTACCCAGTGAGACTAATTGATGAGGTAACTGATAAAAAAGGTTCCCAAAAGAAAAGACATGTTAGAGAGGAAAGTGATTCAGAAGATGCGGTATTAGAAGAAATTTATACCAGAAAGCCACCACCTTATTAACCAGTTTGTACATGGACTTCTCCAAGTGCCCCTCCAAGAGAAATAATTAATGAGGCATCCCCTGAAACAAGTCCGATTAATAAAAGAACATCTGAAAGAGTAGAGACATCTCCAGAGACAAATCAGAGCAACAGAAAAACACCTGAGAGAGCAGAAATAGGACGTAATTCAAATATATCAGGAGAAAATAGTAATTTTACTGAAACTCCTGTTCAAAGAAATGAAACCCCTAGAAATGGAAATAGAACAGAAAGATACGAGGGATTACCAGATACTTCAGAATACATTCGTTCTGCGAATGAATTAATACAGCAGTTAACTAAAATCATGGAAGCAATAACGGTGCCAGTAACAATTGGACCTGTTCTCCCAGTGTTTGATCAAAAAGAAATTAGACATTCAGCTTTAACTGTTCCATTAAATTCGGAAATACAGAAAGTGACTGAAGATTTGTATTCAGATTTAACAGAAATACATCGAGAAAAAATGATGATGCCTGATTTAACTTTTAATCAAAGTTTGTCATGTAAAACCCCAACAGGTGCAGATTCTGATTCTGGATCTTCAGTAAAAAGTTTAAGTAAAATAGATTTAAAGCAAATCCCAGAATGTAAATTACTTGATGTTGCAAAATTGAAAGCAGACATAGAGGAATTAATAATTGGAACAATTGGAACTGACAGATTGAAGGCATATCAGGATGATGAATTATTATTTATTTGCAAAAGCATAACATGGAAAACGAAAAATAAATATGACCAATTAGAGGAAATGGCTTTTGAATTAGAAATAGATTTAAGCAAGCAAAAGAGTTTGCAGAAAAATTATAGAGTGGATTTCTCTGAAAAAGACATTGAAAACCTGAATACTGCGGGAAGAATAACTCATATAAAAGATGTAATTGTGATCCTGAGAAAATGGGGTGAATTAAGTAAATGGAGAGCAAAATGGGCAAAGAAAAAAGATGAAGACGTAACACGCTTAGCTTCTCCTATCAGAGAAAAAGAGAAAGTGGCAAATGAGTTTCCAATGAGAGAAATAGAAGGAGGAGGCTATGTGCATGTCCCATGGACAAGACAAAACATTCTAATGTTTACAAATGAGTTCCCTCGATTAAGAGAGAAACCTGTAGAATGGTATCGACAGGTAGACAGATTTGTGAAGGTTTCAAAAGTCCTGTGGGTTGATCTTGATGGATTTTTTGACATAGTTGTCCCATCAGATCTGTGTACGGAATGTAAAATTTCCATAGATTGGCCTAGAGAAGAAACCTCTCGAGATAAGGTAACAGGTGCTCCTTCACCAGATGTAATGAAAATGTATGATAAAGTATTGTATTTTTGAAAAACAAGATTCCTCCAAAAGAAGTAGATTGGGTTAAAATAGACAGAACAACCCAAGAGCCGAAAGAATCAGTACATTCCTTCTATGAAAGATTACTGCTGGTATTTATACAATACAGTGGTTATGAGCATTTAAGTGAAAAGGATATGAGCCATTTTATATACAGATTTGTATACGGCTTAAGACCTGAAATTGGTGAAATGATAAGATCTGGAATTGTTGGCTGGCAATCACTCACAATGGATGATATTTTGAGAAAAGCAAAATACTGTAGTGATGAATTGGATGCGAAACAAAAGAAGCTGAAAGAAAAAGCTATGTGGGCACAGGTAAAAGTGGCTGAACAGCAAATAGCAACTTTAAGCAAAAATGTTGATCAAAATTAAGGGAAATTTAAAGGTAATTATAATAAACCAAATTTGATGGGAAACATAGAAGAGTTAAAAAAGAAACTCCCATGTTTTAATTGTGGCAAAATTGGACACTGGAAGCGCGAATGTAAGAATCCGGCCAGAAATTTTTTAAAAAATGCATCATTAAATCCACAGATGCAGCATGAGATAAATGAGCAGCCACAGCGACACATAGTGAATCAGCAAAGTCAGATACCAAAACCGCCACTTCCAAACTGTGTAAATGTGCAGAGATACAATACAGAAACAGGGTTCTGCGGAGGTGAACAGGTAAACAGATCACCAAGAGTGAATTTGTCAAATGTGTCTCAACAATTTTGGATGAAAGAAGATGGGGGGAGTGAATCTGAGGATTACTTTTGACGGTGCCTGAGAGAGGAGGAAGAGTGTGTGCTTGGAGCCACTCTTGAGGTAGATCAATCTGGTCCATTTGTAAATGGTAAAGTGAATGAAGTAGAAATTACTTTTCTAGTGGATACAGGTGCTACCCGTTCTACTATTAGATCAGTGGAAATAGAAAACCTCCCTCTCTCTGGTGACAAGATCCAAGTAGTGGGTGTAGCTAATCCGCAAATCAAAACAGATCTAACTGAACCATTTGAAGTTGAAATAGGTAAATTTAAGGACATGCATAGATTTGTAGTTTGTGATAGCAGTCCGGTAAATTTTTTAGGTAGGGATATTCTCTGCAAGATGAACTGCGCAAAATATTGCTCACCGGATGGTATAGAGCTGCAAACTCCAGAAGAAGATGGGCTCTACAAATTAACATTGTCAATGGTTGAGGCATAAGAACGCAAATTACTTCCTGTGTTTCATAAAAATAATTTACCTGAAGAATTAAAAGACACAGTGAATGTAAAAATTTGGGACTTCACTGGAGATGAAATGGGTATGATGAAAAATGTAGATCCAGTACAAATATCAGTAAAGCAAGGAGCGGATTACTCAAACATTCCTCAGTATAAAATGAAAGCAGAAGTAATTGAAGGAGTTACTCCTGTAATAGACAAATTCATAAAACAAGGACTTCTAAAAGAAATCAAGAGTAGCCCATGTAACTCACCGATTATGGGAATTAAAAAGCCAAACGGTACTTTCAGAATTGTTCAGGACCTGAGAAAGGTTAACAAAATTGTTGTTCCATGTTGCCCAGTTGTACCAAATCCAGCGATAATTTTATATCAGATTCCGCATGATGCAGAATGGTATACAGTTATTGATCTATGCAATGCATTCTTTACTGTTCCATTGCATCCAGAAAGCCAACAAATGTTTGCGTTCCGGTTCAAAGAGTGCATATTAGCATGGTGTAGAATCCCACAAGGGTACACTGAGAGTCCATCTATTTTTAATCAGTTGCTAAAGAAATCCTTGGAAGATCTAGAATTACCTGGAAGATCTACGTTAGTGCAGTATATTGATGATCTCCTTGTAGCTGCAAAAACAAGGGATAACTGTATAACAGATACCACTACTCTTTTAAATCATCTGGCAGATGAGGGACATAAAGTGTCACCTGCAAAATTACAGTTTTGCAAACAAGAAGTAAAATATCTTGGTTACAGAATTGAAAAGGGAATCAGACAAGTGACAAAAGAAAGAATAAAAATGATTCAAGCAATGCAACCTCCAAAAACACAGAGACAAGTTATAATGTTTCTAGGAATGGTAGGTTATTGTCGCAAATGGATTAGTGGATTTTCGGTAATTAAAAACCACTGCAGAGACTAACAAAAGCAGACATAAAAGACCCAATTAAATTAACAAAAACTGAATTAGAAGCTTTTGAACAGTTGAAGAAAAGTTTGTGTGAAGCTCCAGCATTGGGAATGCCTGATTATGAAACAGAGTTTGAGCTGTATTGCAGTGAGAGAGAAGGTTGTGCATTATCAGTTTTGATTCAAAGACATGGAAGACTGAGAAAGCCAGTAGCATATTTCTCAGCTGTTCTTGATCCTGTTGCAAAAGCATTACCAGGTTGCTTAAAAGCAGTAGCTGCAACAAGTATGAGTTTGGAACAAAGTGAAGGAATAATAATGGGATTTCCAGTTAAAGTTTATGTCCCACATTCGGTTGAGATTCTCCTCACCAGAAGCAAAACAAAGTAGTTGACAAATAACAGGCTGACAAAATATGAAAAAGATATTTTGGGATCGGATAATGTTTCAATCTCGAGAAGTGTGAATTTAAATCCTTCCATATTGTTACCTGACACTACTGAAACAGAAGTCAGAGATGAGGTTGATCATGAATGCCTGGATGTATTAGAATATTGTACTAAACCAAGGCAGGATATTAAAGATGTCCCGTTGCCTGAATCAGACTTAGTTTTGTTTGTTGATGGTTCATGCTTAAGAACAGATGATGGTGTTCTGTGTGCAGCATATTCAGTGTGCACTGTTGCAGATGTAATTGTAGCCTCCAGTCTCAAAGGAATTCGTTCAGCTCAAGTGGCAGAATTAATTGCTTTGATTCGTGCATGTGAATTGGGAAAAGATCGGAAGATTAGATTACCATAGTGACTGATAGTCAGTATGGTTATGGTGTAGTCCATGACTATGCCCAGCTTTGGTTTCAAAGAGGTTATTTAACATCTGCGGGATCACCAATAAGAGATGCTCAGTTAATCAAAAGACTAATTGACGGAATTCAGCTACCAGAAAAAATTGCTGTGGTGAAATGCACAGCTCACAAGAAAGGCGAGGACTATATAACTTTGGCAAATGCATATGCTGATGCAATAGCAAAATTTTGCGCAAAACAAAATGTGTCTGTAAATTGGGAAAAAAATAATGAACATGTTTTGAACTCACTTATGCTAATATCTGTAGTTGAAAATTGGCAAGGAGTAAAACAGTTACAAGATGAGGCAAGTGATGAGGAAAAAGACACATGGCTAAAAGCAGGTTGCAGGCAAAGAGAGGAAGATGAGATCTGGGTTTACAAAGATGACAGACCAGTAATGCCAGATAGCATGATTTCTGATATGGCACGCATGTACCATGGTCCAGGACATATTGGAAGAGACTTTATGATTAGATTATTTAGGCAAACTTGGTACAATCCAAAATTCAGAATAATTGCAGAGTCTTTTTGTCAGAGATGCCTTATATGCCAACAGATTAACCCTAACAGAAAAACTGTTGTAAGCATGGGAACCATAGGACGGGAGGGTGGTCCATTTACCAGAATACAGCTTGATTTCAGTGAAATACCACCTCGTAACAGACTAAGATGTTTTAGTGATAGTCTGTTTGTTTTCAAGATGGGTGGAAGCATTTCCAACAAGTCACAATGATTCAATTACTGTGGCAAAATTGCTTTTGAGAGAACTCATACCAAGGTATGGTTTTCCAGTATCGATTGAGACAGATCGCGGCGCACATTTTGAAAACAGATTGCTAAAACTAATTTGTGAAGCACTAGGAATAAAGCAAAAATTGCATTGCGCCTACAGACCAGAAGCATCAGGTGTTGTTAAGGAAGTGAATGGTACAATAAAAAAACAGGGTAGCAAAGATGTGTTTAGCAACAGGAATGAAGTGAACAGATGCACTTCCACTTGTTTTGATGACTTTGAGAAGCATTCCAGACAGAAAAACAGGTTTGAGCCCCCATGAAATTTTAATGGGAAGGGTCATGAGACAAGAATTTGTTCCAGTTGATAAACTACTGAGCATAAATGATAGCGTCATTATGGATTACTGCAAAAATCTATCTGACGCGGTGACTTCTGTGTTCCATCAGGTAGGAACTGAAGTACTTTCAAAAGAGAAAGAACAAGCTCATGATCTGTTGCCAGGAGACTCGGTAAGGACAAAAGTTCATCGAAGAAGGAATTGCCTAGTACCAAGGTGGCAAAAGGCAAGACAGGTGATACTGGTTACAACAAATGCAATAAAGTGTAGGGGACTGAAAAGGTGGATTCATGCAAGTCATACCATACGTGTACCTCCACCTGAAAATCCTGACGACGAAGGTGATACAACAGCTGATTCAGATTCAGAAGAAGAATCTGAAAGAAATCCAGATTTCGAAGAACGACAAGAAAGTCGAGATCTGGAAGATTCAAATGCGAATGAAGCATTGAATGAAGAGAATGATGATATTGTGATACAAGATTCTGAAGAAGAAAATGACAATGATCTGCTAGATCAAGTAGCAGAAGAGCAAACTGAACAAAAAGTGATTTGAGATCAAGATCAGGAGAGTATTGAAAAGCAGATTGGAAACTTTGGAAGAAGGAACGAAAATTCTAAAACTGGTGAACTGGAAGTAATTCAAGAAGAAGAAGAAGAATACATTCCAAGTACCAGCTATAAGGATGCTGTTCCTAACAAAATGAAACTGCCGAGTAAAGAAGTACCTGAATCTGAAGAAGAATCCGATACAGAAAAATTGATAATCAATGAATCAGCTGATAACACAGAAAGTGAAACAGATGACAGAGGAGATGAATCAAAAGTAAAAAGATCAAGGAAAAGAGCTTGGAGAGTGGAACATAATTTGACAGAGCCAAAAAGGAGGTTAACAAGAAAAGGAGACAATTGGCCAAGTGAAAATAAAGGCCTAAAATTCAAATTGGTGAATAAAGCAAAATGAGATTTCAAGACAAAAAGAGGAGGACTTGAATAAGAAAAAGCAAGCAGGAAAAAGAATAGAAGTGATCAGTAATAGGCCAAAAAGAACAATAAAACCAAATCAGAAGTATAAGTCACCTGAGTCGACCTACATAGTGATCCCACCAGTAATAGAAGTTAATAGCAGTAATCAAGTAGATTTGGGCAGTGAAAGTGATAATGATTGATTTTATTCTTTAAGGCGACACAAGGTCGAAAAAAATTGTGTTAGGAGACACAAGGTCGAAGAATTTGTGTTAGCTGGAAAACACATTTGATGTATGACATAAGGTTGAAGAAAAGCTGAAGTTTTCTTAAAAAAAAAAGAAGGGAGTATATTCAGTAATTTTTCAATTTTCATTTTTATTTTTTAGTAAAGATGCCTTCTTATAATAATAATTTGAGATGCTCAATTCTCAAAAGATGTTGCAAACTGTCTTTAATATGTATAATTTTGATAATTTTAGTTTGGTTAATCTTAGCTGTCATGTTTCCTTTTGGAATAGATAAAGAGATGTATAAAGCTAACATGACTAGTAAAGTTGTGGTCAATCATGATAAGATTGATGACCCTGATAAAGGTATTGTACATAAACCAGAGATTCATCAAGATAGATCTGTGGGAGATTTTTCTAGGAATACCTTTTTAAGACTTTTATCTGAATATGTTAAGATGATGAACGCAAAAGATTGCTATGTTTGTGTGAAATTACCAACTTCTGTGTCAGAGGCGGTAACTTACAATATGCTTCCTCTTATGGTGTGACATGTAGTGTAATAGCTAGTTTATTTTATAAAACTGGACGTCTAGAATATTACTATTCTGATTTTGATGAGATTTTTGCAAATTTAAAAATTGTAGGAAGCTTGAATAAAGTGAAATACGCTAAACAGTTGAGGGAATTTTTCTTAGTGACTAGTGAACTTTCTTATGAGTATGCTTTTAAAAATAATCTAACGTAAATTGAGAACAGAAGAGAAAACGTTTTTAAACATGGTGGAAGAGAGAAGGGCAATTTACAAGCGAAATCAGATGTCGAAACAGACTAAGTCTAAATTTTGGCAGTTGGAAGATGAAAAGCTAAATGGTAGAAATAAAAACGTGGCAATTCATATAGACAAACCTGTTAGTGGAAAACTTTGTATAAGAAGAGATAATACCCAATTTGATAATTAATTTGTAGGTGCAAGTCAATGTGAAGACACCTATCGTATTGTAGGGGGTTGGGGATTTAAATGAGGCAAAGATCCAATTTTTCGTGGAATTTATTTCATTTGTGGGGATAAAGCTTACTACAGTCTTCCTGACCACTGATACAGAACATGTTTCGTAGGTTTAGTTTTTCCAAAAATTTTTCATGTAGATAAAAATGCAAAGGGTTCATTCGAAATTGGTAATCACTTAGGTAGATTTAGAAGAGAAAGCTTTTCAGAAATATTGGGAGATATATTTGGTGCGTTAATACCTATGGTAGGAATAACCCTGAATGCAAACAAAATTAGAAAAATGTCTACAATTGTTGGCAGATTGTCAACAGATACCGCAGGTGAATTTCAATTAGTAGATACAGAACTTGTTGCCATGAGATCCATGGTAATGCAGAATTGTCTTGCATTAGACATTCTGCTAGCTAAAGAGGATGGAGTCTGTGGGATATTACATGTTCAACATTGCTGCACATATATACCTGATAAGAGTCAGAATATAGAAATGTACATAAAGAATATTACAGAGTTACATAATGAAATAGTACCCATAGAAGATGAAAGTTTTACAGAGCGCTTGGGTAAAAGATTTGCAACAATTAAATGTTGGTTTCAAGAGATTGGTAGTTCAATTACAGGTAAAATAGTTTTTCCTTTAATAATCATAGCTATAATAACACTGTTGTTGAAAATTAGTTGCATGATACACAAGAGAAGAAAACACTTAATAGAAAAGAAAAGAATTTACAAACTCAGAAAGGAGAAAGAAAAAGAGATAGAATTAGAAGAGTTTCGGAGAACACAATATGAAAAATGCAGAAAAACAGATGAATCTAAAGTTTAGAAATACTAATATTAAGAAAGTCCAAAACATGTTCACTGGTTGAAAATTTATAAAATTTTGGGTAATGTTTGGTGATTTTGAAATCACCAGATGAGGGAGTTGATGGAGCAGGGTGAAGAGCAAAATTTTGTTCCAACCTGTGAAGTTAATTTCCCATAGTGAAGTAGTGTGGCTCACTGGTTCAGGCGGCAGACCCGAGAGCAGAGGACGGCCCGGGACCAGGGTTCGATTCCCGGCGCGGCAGGTTTCTGGACCAGGGTCAGCGGACTCGATAATTCTCTCGCCTCGGTGCCCACTCTGATCAGCGATCACACTTGGCAACTCTGGGCATTAGCTTGCCTCATCTTCACTAATGGCCCCACCAGACCGCCGGGGATGCCTGGTCTCACCCTGGAGATACCCATTAAGGGACCATCTCTCAGGGAAGCCAGGAAGGGTTTCGCAGCGGTCGAAGCGCCTTGGGACCCTACGGGTAAGTAGTGCGCTATATAAATGCCTATACATTTACATTTACATTTTACATTTACATTTACATTACATTTACATAATGTAGAACTAAACTAATAAGCATGTGGTGAAATTATTAATCAACTTATTTTAAAAATGCAATCTTCAGTACACACGGGATTAACTAATGTGCTTTATGTTGCAAATGCAAAGAAGAAAAATAATAAACTAACCTTGTCTATTGTCTTTGTCAGTATTAAATGCGGCTGTTTAACTAATGGCATGTGCTTATTATGTATGCTTATGTTATGTCTTCTGTGACAAAAGCGTTTGGAGTTTGTGCAGTTCCTGAAGGAAAAAGTAAATATAAAAGCTGCATAAATGTGCTTCTGCTAGGTAACATAATTAACCCTGTTAATTAGTAAAGGGGGAGGGTAACAGAATGGGTCTCAATTATTTAATTAATTGATGTCTTGTGTTTGTTTAATAATAGTTTCCGAAGTGAGGCCTAAAAGGTGGACTAGAAAATATGTCTGACAGCATGGCAGATGTGAAACCTTGTCCAGAGTGGAGCCTTGCATTTACGTAGTGGAAATTTTTGCTGCACAAACATTATTAATTGAAAGAACAGTCTTTTGCCTGAATAAAATGTGCTCACGGAGAGAAGGCTCAAGGACAGGAAGAAAAGTGTCTGCCGAGATTAGGAAGTAATGTTCTGAACTTGAGTAAAGTAACATTTCTAAGGAAACTGTGAAACGTGGAATTGAAAGGACAATAGGGCTTATGTAAAGCCCGGACTTGGTCAAAATTCAAAGATGACCTAACAGTGGACTGACATGGCTCAGCCAATGAGAAGCCTGGATTCCATTGAAATAATGTAAAATGTAGAAAGTTTAGATAGATGAAAGGTATAAAACCTGACATCATGTGCAAGGCAAAAACGCTTGCTTCCCGATTCCTGAATTACGTGCTGATGGACTTTTGGCGCAAGTAAGGTCAGCAGACTTTTAAATGATATTTTCCTTTTCAGGTGAAGCGAGAAATAGACAGGGAAATAGATTTAGGGTATGGAAACTGTTATTTGCTAATATTTCATGTTGCTGAACTTGCTTTAGTAATGTCAGTTTAATAATTCATTTCCTTAATAAAATGCTGCTTTCTTATTTGCTTATAAAATAAAGATTTTAAAACGTAAATGCTCTTTCTTTGAAGAATAAAGCTAATAAAATTAGATTTGAAAAGACAAGCTGGTCTTGTTTATTCATGGTCTAGTTACTATCAGTTGATCCAATCGCCTTAAGTGGTTTGATTTAATATATGACAAATGCTTAAATCCATGGTGAAAGATGGTAAACTGCAGTTGTATATAGTATTGTAAATATCATGTGAATAGTTTTATAAATCACACCACTAGATTCAGTTGCTCAAAAATTGTCTCATTGGTGTTATGGGCCTGTTTAAGTGTTTCATGATTAATGGTGAGTATTGAGGTGATAAGTAGCGTTTGTGAGACAGTTTTTCTACAGGAGCGCTGGATCGGCCCTATGACAGTGACAATAACAACATCTACTACAGCGATCTCTCCTCACATTTAGGTACGACATATGGTCCGGCACCTCACACTGGGCAGATGGTAGAACCTGGTAAGTGCACTTAACAATAACTTTATTGAAGGCTCATAGTCTTTAATATAGGATGATATGTTTGTAGTATGTGGTGCGTGTCTACTATGCCTATTGTGACTTCACTTCTGAGGATTGCCCATTCCCAGCAGTCAGCAAACCAACCACAGCATTCATCCACCTCAACACAACCATCACTTCTTCAAAGCCTTCACATCCAAGGTGGACGTGTTGCTTCTCCTACACACTCCTCTCATGACAGTGCATCCCATGGCTTCTCTCAAGCATCTGAGGGACCTAACACCCCTGGTGAGGAGTAGGTGTCCCCTAGGCATGAATCTACTCCCCACAGAACCCACATGCCACCCCTCCCAGTGCTGGTGGACTCGATGATCATATCAGTGTCATCCCATGTGGAGGGGGTTGGCAGAGGGTCATAGTGACCAGTGGGAGGATTAATTTTTCCGACAGCAGGCTGATGTGAGCAGGATATTTGTGCCAAAGGGGCTACTCTATCTGACATTTCAGACTCACTACAGGAAATCCCTCAGATCATTTACAGGTAGACCTTTGTCTTGGACAAGATTGAGAAATATTTCCAACGCATGTAAGGAGGCAAAGTGCCATAAAGATGATGGAGGGCATGTTGAAAATGTTCCAAAGTCTCCCTTCATGGTCAACACATGGAAGGACCCAACATACCTACCTGTACCCCACCGAGCCACCTTTACCACAACCTGCACTGACACCCCTGCTTATACCCTATCCCTGCACAGTCACGTCCCCTGCACAGTCACGTCCCCCTGCACAGTCAAGTCCCCCACCTGCACATTCATGTCCCCCACCTGTACAGGCAATTCCCCCACCTGTACAGGGTCATACCCACCTGTGGAGACATATTCCACACCTGTACAGTCAACATTTGCCCCTGTACATGCACAAGCAACAACTGTGCTGGCACCCTCAGCCCCTCAACAGGCCCAAGCAACAACTCCGCCGGCACTCTCTGCACCTGTACAGGCACAAGCAACAACTGTACCGGCACCCTCTGTCCCTGTACAGGTAACACCCAACAACTGGGCCGGCACCCTCAGCCTCTGTAAAGGCAGAGGCAACAACTGCAGAGGCAGATGTACCACATCCACTCACATATTGCACCAACAAAATAAACGCTCTTACTCACAGAGATGCTCACCACCACAATTGCGGAGGTACAAGAGAGACCCTCCATGATCACTGTAAAATGTAAATGCTCCTAATATTTGCAAACAAAAAGATAATTTGCACAAATCAACGCTGAGCTGAGCAATAGTTTATATTGGTCAATTCATTACTCTGGCTTTAGGCCATATATATGATGATAAATGTGTGTGTGAGTAAGACATGTTGGTTTGTAGGACCATCTGTGAAACAAGGTACCATGTTGAAAGCATAGCTGAACACCTACAGACTTCCATACATTGAATCCAGCATATATGCTGAAAAACGCAAGACAGAGATGGTGTTGAAAACAGATGTATATTGCAGGTAATAATAGGAAATATATATTTTTTTAAATACTGTCCATTGGAAAGGGAGAAAGGAAATCAAATAAAGTCTTCTAGCAGAATGGGCAAGGGTACTTGGAGGGGTTTGGGCAAAATAAATAAAACACATCAGGAAGCATCAGGGGAACCAGTCTATGTACAAGTGGTCACTGGCCATCCTCACTGTCTTGTTGTCCCACAATGTCCAAATCCTATGCTCCCGTGGATGCTTCCTCGCTGGCTGAAGCAGGACCAGACTCCCCACAGAGGGGGAAGATGCACGTGGGCACATGACAACAGTGGGGCGAGCAGGTCGTTGGTCCAATGCAGAAAATATGGCTGCACTCAATGAAGTGACTGAGGAAGTGAGGCTGTCAAAATGTCTTGACTGTAACTCTTGGAACATCCAGAGCTCCTTCTTCCGCTCCTGGAATCCCTGAGAGACCACAGTCCTGACATCCTCACTTGGCACTTGGGATGCAGCTATAGGAGATACAACACATAGAGGGTTTTGGGTTGAACATTAGGGGTGTGGGTTGTTGGGCAGATGTCTCTCTCAGTTCTACTGGGCAGGCATTTGGAGGGGGAGTACTTCGAAGGGGTGCAGCTGGAGGCCCCGATGGACTGGAGCCCTCAAGAGTTAGGAATGGGTTGGTGGCAGGCCCAGATGGTTTTGGGGCCTGCTCTGGGACACCATTTCAATGTCCAGTACTTGTGGGCAAGGGTGAGACCCACTTTTGTCATCCCTATGGCTGATGCTGCCTGTCTCTATCAATGTCTCCCTTTTAATTCTCCTGAGCCTTCACGAGGGTTGGGGATGTTGCTGCTGTTGGCTTGATCCAGGTAGGCGCGTTATTCTGGCCTTCGGCTTGATCTCCCTCCTACTCCTTACTCTTTGTGGCTAGAGGTTGTTCCCAGGGCTGCATTTATTGCCTGTACCGATCGCATAAAGCTAAAGAATGTAATTTATGTTGTACTTTTTCCAATAAAACACTAAAAGACCATGAGCGGAGGCTGCTGTTATAGCTTCAAAAGCTGAAAACCAGAGAGGAACCTGTAGCTGGAAGTGACAATGAGTATTCTTCTTCTTCATCCTCTAAAATATCGGGTAAAAAGAGAGAGAGGGTTCCTCATACTTATTCCTCTCTTGAGCCATCTAAAAAATACTCTAAAACATCCTCTCAGGGCTCTCACAAGGAACGCAGTCCATCCAAATCACCTCATGAAAGTGAAACGTCCGCCGAACAAAAGGAGAAGAAATCATCATCTTTTTTATCAGAAACCACTTCAAAATCAAGGTCTGAGCCTCCTAAACCTCTGCCTAAGGTGATTCTCACTTTTAGAAAGCCATCTTCTTTACTGTCGACGGAGAGATCATCGACAAGTGTGGTACTGTCGATGAGAAAATACTCAACACTGTCGACGATGAAGAACACCACCACCTCTTCTACCACCGTCTCCACTCTCTCGATTGCCTCATCTTTCTCGATGATGACCTCATCATCAATGAGCCTAGCCCCAATACTGTCGACCCTGAAGATCACCCTCGCCTTGACGACGGCAATCCTGTCTACAGCGTTGACATTGCTCCCGTCGATAAATACACTACCAATGATGAAGACACCATCTTCGACGAAGTCACTACCATCGACTAAGTCACTGCTGACGATGAAGAAATCAGTTTCCACAGCGTTGTCAGCGTGTACAGTCTTGACCATGACCTCATCGTCGACCCCATCAACAACTCCGTTGACAAGAGAAAAATTGGGAAAACATGGCAAATCACCCCTGAACATACCTCTCTGAATAAAGTGTCACTGAGGATGACTTGGATGAAGATGGTCCCTTTGGCGTGGCTCACAGCCCATCAGAGTTACAGATTATGGGCCTATTAGGATGGCGGACGGACCTGCGTCCGTCCGCCACCCCAGAGGAGGAGGGAGCGTCCGCAGGGGCAGCGGCAGTCGCTCTGTGCTAATTAGGATGTGACCGCCACCCCGGCGGTCACATCCTGTATTTTTAACATTGCAGCGGGTGCTGCTTGAAGCAGCACACACCGGAATTGTTAAAAAAAACATGTTTTCCTTTGCATGCACGAAGCTGCAGGCACCGCGGGGTGCCTGCCGCTTCGTGCACGCAAAGGAAGGGGGGTACCATAGGTACCCCCCATGTGCAGCCCCCACCCCCCCTTCATCCCTGGGGGCCCGCAAAGGGCCCCCAAAGACAACACTGCATGCCTTTCCACGGCAGAAATGCCGCAGTGTAAAGGCATGGAACCGCTGACATCCTAATATGGCTGGCGGTGTCTGATAGACACCGCCACCATGTTAGAGCTTTTCCGCCGGGGTCGGAAGGCGACCGCGGCAGAAAAGCGCCGGACGGAAAATAGATCCCCCAGCCATCCTAATCTGGCGGGGGGGTTTTTTCAGTCCGCAGCGGATAATCCGCATCCTCACCGCCGGCCCGGAGGATGCAGATTATCCGCAATCCTAATGAACCCCTAACCAGAAGACTATGAAGAGGAGTACCACGAGCAAGGATATTTGCCCTACCAGAACAGTGTCATCAGCAGTACCAGGAGGAGCTGGTTTCACTTCCATCATCATTGGTTTAGAACCTGCTGTTCATGCTATATGACTATAAGAGGCGTGTCCCTTCATCACTGCCAGCCACTAGGCATGCCTCTTCACCGCCATGAATTCCTCTAAGGCAACCTTCAACACCACAGGTTCCACAACCACCGCTTTTGTCTCCGCCACCATGGCAGATCCCACTGACAGCTCCCCTCCAGGATCCCACATCCTCAGAGAATGATTGAGGGTGAGCTTCATGACACTCATGTTAAATGCTATCAACACATGTAATAACCACACATCATCTCCAATGCTGCCCTGGTGAATTCTCCTCCAGAAGTTATTGGAGGTAAACATTACCTACTTGAGGGCCGTTTGCGAATAGCAAACGGCGTTTTGGTATGTATGGGCCACATAGCAAAATAAGGAATCGCAAAAATTGCGATTCCTTATTTTGCTCAAGCATTTAAGGAATCATAATTTTGCGATTCTTTAAATGCTATGTAGGGTTGCCTTGAAAATTTCGATTTTGGATTAAGGAATCACAAAATACCACCTACTCCAAGTAGAAGGTATTTTGCGATTACCTGTCAAAATGCATTTTTTTTATTTCAAAGTGCCATGTGGCGCACAGACATGCCCTTAGGGCATGTCTGTGCGCCACATGTACTTACATGCACATTCCAGGGGTGCAACAGGTGTCCTTTGGACACCCTGGCCCTCTTGGAATTGCGATTCTCAAATTGCAATTTTGTCATAGAAAATCGCAGTTTGAGAATGTATCCCCATTCATTCCTTAATTGCGATTCGCAATTTGCTAATCGCAATTAAGGAATTTTAGAGATTCGCAATTTATTTTTTATTTTTTACATACATTCCATTTTGCAATTCTCAAATAGCGATTCCTTAAAAATCGCAATTTGAGAATCACAAAATGGAAATGACCTACATATGCCTCTGTATTCTGTATGACTTCAAGGAACCCTTTCGTAAGACCGTCAGGGCCATGCCTATTATTGAGTATATATCTGGGAAGAGAGAATAAAGGTAATAAAGACTCCAGTATCGGTGGTGGCAGTGTTACCACGCCTTGACAAAAAATACAAAGCTCCTGAAGATGCTCCCATATGTCTTACTGGGTACCCTAAGCCGGATTCCATTGTCACAGAGGTGGCCCAGTTCCCCTCCAAAAACCCTTTGTCACCTATCTCAGTGCCTCCAGACAAGGAGAATAAGCACCTTGACAACATTAAGAAACTTTTTTCTTCAATTTCAGCTCTAACGGTCAAGGCAGCCAAGTCATTAGCAGTTCTTCGAAGGTAGGACTGCCAAATGTGGTCAGACATCGCTCTGTACTTCAACCAGCTACCCCAAGACGTCCAAACAGAAGCTAAGAAGGTGTTCCATGAGGCTGAGCGTACATGCTCTGAAATAATAGATTGCGCCATGGACATTGCCATTACCGATTTCCAGCAGTTAGCAAGTGCCGCAGTGCTCAGGCATCAAGTCTGGCTGGCTCAAGTCAATCTCTTTCTGACTGGAGGTTCAAAACAAAATCTTGAACCTCCCTTATAATGGAGAAGCCCTCTTTCGAAAACATGTGGATGTGGCCCTCCAAGCTATCAATACTGACACAGCCAAGTCATTGGGGACTCATGCTAACACTGCAGGGGATACTGCTGCTCTTAAACCAAATAGACTTTATGACAACCCTCAATCTCCAAAACCTGTATTTTCATAGTCCCATTCACCCAAAGCACAGAAACTTTCTAGGAGTCGCGGTATCCAGCAGCAACTACCAGTTTAAGGTGCTCCCCTTTGGCCTCAAATCTCGCCTGAAGTGCCTGACACCTGTAGCAGCCTTTCTAAGACAGCACCAGCATCAAGTCTTCCCTTATCTGGAACAATGGTTGGTAAAGGCACCTTCCAAGCAGGAAGATCAACAATAGCCTGCACAAAGCTCTTCAACGACCTGGGTTTTACTCTAAACCCAGAGAAGTCCACCCTTCATCTTGTTACAAATATATCATTTTTGGGGGCCACGCTGGATACAAAATTCTCCAAAGCTTATCCAGCACCAGAGAGGCAGCTAAGACTGATGACGATGGCAAAGTTGGTCCAAAGAAAAAAAGATACTTTCTATTTGCCTCTTCATGTCCCTCTTAGGGATGATGTCCTATTGCATCCCTCTGGTCCCATTTTGCCATCTACGGATGTGTCAACTTAAAGAGAAACTGGACAGGCAACGGGTGCAAATGACAGGGTCATTCCATTACCTCATCCTGGTCACTCTAGGCATGGTCAACACCCTATTTTGGTGGATGTGACAGGAACATCTTCCAGTTGGACTCTCTTTTTTTCCACAATCTTCTTCCTTGGTCATCACCACTGACATTTCCCTGAAGGGATTGGGTGCTTACCTTCAAGAACTCCAAGTCAGTGGCAATTCGCAACTGTCTCAACTTCATCTACACATCAACCTGCTGGAGTTGAAGACGGTACATCTAGTCTTACAGGTGTTTCCCTCTAGGATTCACAATTCTGCAATGCTCATCCGCACAGACAATACAACTACAATGCACTACATCAACAAAAGCGGAGTTCCCCAGGGGTCGTCGCTAAGCCCTACTTTGTTTAACGCCTACATGGCCCCTCTCGAGGATGTCGTCACCCCCTTCGGTATCAAGATAGTGAGCTACGCGGGTGACACGCAACTGGTCGTCTCACTCTCTCATCTTGAC
Source organism: Lissotriton vulgaris (assembly GCF_964263255.1). Lineage (NCBI taxonomy): Eukaryota > Metazoa > Chordata > Amphibia > Caudata > Salamandridae > Lissotriton > Lissotriton vulgaris. The sequence goes on from NC_141696.1 coordinate 102,055,646, forward strand.
AATCACCCTGACAATCTGTTGAACTGCCTCCAGGAAATCCACCACTGGATGTGCGAGTCATCACTGAAGCTCAACGGATCGAAAACCGAAGTCATGCTCATGGGCAAGAAATGGACCACCATCCCCCCATCGGTCTGGCCAGACGCTTTCGGTGAGGTGCCTACCCCGAAACAAGAAATCAAGACCTTGGGAGTCTGGCTTGAACCGGAGCTGTCTATGAAGACCCAGGCAGCCAAAACAGCAGGCACCTGCTTCGGACTCATGCGTTCCATCCGCAAAATCCTCCCACTACTCCCGCCTCTATCAAGGAAACTCTTGATTCAAGGTTTGATCCTTGCTCGGCTAGACTATAGCAACGCTGTATATCTGGGTGCCCCTGAATCTACCCTGGCTAAACTCCAGCGAACTCAAAACGCGGCAGCCCGGCTCCTTATGGGCCTCCCCTCCAGAGCCTCTGCCAGACCTGCGCTCAAGGCCCTACACTGGCTTCCAGTGCGCCAGAGGGTTGAATTCAAGGCGCTATGTACCGCACACAAACTCCTCAATGGGCTCGGCCCTTCCATCCTGAGAGACATGGTCACCCCTTACAAGGCCCCCAGACTTCTGCGCTCGGACAACGAACGTTTGGCCAATGTCCCGAGATTCAGGAAGGCACGCACCGGCGGTAGACGGTTCGCAGTAAAAGCGTCCGCAGGATGGAACTCACTCCCCCGCTGCCTGCGGCTGGAACCCTGCCACCTTCTCTTCCGTAAAAAATTGAAAACTCTGCTTTTCCCCAAATAAGCTCCCCTTCCCACCCTGGTCTCCACATGTATCTAAAGCGCGGGGAAGCCTCCGGGTCACCAGGCGCTCTATAAATCGCTAAATAATAATAATAAATAATAAAAGGGTGGCACAACATCCCAGCACAAGGTGCTTCTACGAGCAGAACATGTTCCTGAGAAGCAGAACACTATAGCAGACACTATTAGTAGGCTGGCAACATCTTGCCATGCCTGAGTACTGCAGACACCAGAATACTGAGAAAAGTCTCTATTTTGCTGTGATAGTTTTGGAGATAACTGCAGTGGGGCATGACAGAATGGGGGGTGGGGGAGTGCTAGTAACATGCTACTTGAGTTGTTTGGACAATGAGAAGGACATTTCGGTCATACATAATGTATATTTCACTGTGATGGGAGGACTCAAACTATACTTTATCCGGCATAATGCATGTCAATGATCCATAAGCAAAATTCCATCTTTACTTGGAATATTAATGGGCTGGGCAACAAAAGTTAGAGAGGTCAAGTAGTGGCATATATCTAGCATCTCAAAATGGACGTTGTCCTCCTGCAAGGGTGTCTGATGCACCTTAGGGGAAATCAATGCCACTTTCTGGCCCGGGGAGCATACACTCTGCTAACACACCCTTGGTTTCCATTGGGATCCCGAGGAGTGGCAAATCTGATTCAGAAGTCCCCCCTTTTCACATGCAAAAATATTGGTTAGATCCATATGGGACATATACTGCAGTCCAGGGTATTTGGGGATGACTAAATGTCACTATTATTAGCATCTATCCCCCCCCACTTCAACAATACACTTGAAATAAACTCACTGAAATCCTTTTGGAAGCCGAATCCTCCTTACATATCTTAAGGGGTGATTTTGATGACATGATGATCCAAGACCAGGACTGATCAGGGACAACACCCAACCTGGGTACGACCACATCCCTGGCCTGTTTTGTAGAGTCAATGGGGGTCACATACCAACAGTAGCGGCACTACCCACATGATAGAGGTTACTCATACTTCTCAGGGATGCACAAGGTGTAAATTTAGACTGATCTATGTCTTTGCACCTGCAGGCAAGGTGGGCACTATACACCAAGTTGACTATCTAGCTGGAGGCTTATTTGATCATTCCCTACTCTGGATAGCGATGGGACAGAGACCTTTCAATGGCAATAGGGACTGAAGGCTAAATCCCTGGGCACTGAAGGATGAGTCGACCTTATGGGAGATCCATACAGAATCTGAACTCTATTTCCTAGAAAATAAGGAGAAGCAATTCATTCGCTATTCTCTGGGAGGCCTACAAGGCAGTGATGTGTGATAGGGTCCAGAATATTATCGACTTCAAGTGAAAAAAGGCTGTTGGGGCTGTGGAGGACCTAGAGAAACGAATCCTAAATGTGGCGGTGAGAAATGTCCACTAACCAAACCCCCTAATGGCAAGATGGTTGAAGCCCTGCAAGCTGAATATATAGCACCAGCTAGTGACGAGGCACACAGCCAAATGCTAGCTACTCAATATCATCGTTACGATGTTGGCGTTAAAGCTGGAAAATTGTTGGCCTGGCTGAGCTGCCGGAAAATGGAGACTTGCTGTGTCCACCAGATTGAAGGGGCGGAGAGCAGCATCTATAACACAGACAGGGACATATATGAAGAAATTATGAAATTCTATGAGACCCCTTACAAAGACTGCCCCCTGGTGGTTTCTGCCCATATAGAAGGCTACCTTACTGACATAAACCTACAGACTCTCTCTGGTGAGGACTGCTTGGCCATGGAAGTGAACATCATCCTTGCCGAAGTCCAGGCTGCCATATCCCAAGTAAACTCGGGGAAAAAAACTGGGACCTTATGGCCTCCCGGCTAAATTGTTCATAAAGCAAGTAGATATCCTGGCTCCCCACTTGCTTCAGCTATTATGAAGAGCAAAGGCAAATGGCATCCTCCCACCCAACTTGCGTAGAGCCAGAATCTTGGTTATACATAGTGCCGGTAAGCCCTTTACCGCCAGCAGTTCTTGTTGTCCGATTTCTTTGATCTATATAGAAATTAAGATTCTGGCTACTAACCTGGCAACTAGACTTATAAGAATTATATTTCCCTTGATCCACAAAGACCAGTCCGGCTTTATGCCCAGTCGCTCCACCAGAGGGAATCTTCATAGGCTTCATAATTGGATGATGGAAGTCCAGACTAGATAGGACCCACACGTATGTGTCTTCTAGGACGCCGAAAAGGTCTTTGATGTTGTTCACTGGCCTTTAATGATACACACTCTGAGGAGAATGGGGTTTGGACCACAATTTGTGGAACGGGTTAGCCTACTCTATAAGGATCCCACAGCTGTCCTAAGAGTGAATGGAGTGCTGTCATCAGTTTCCTTTCAGTAGAGGGACTTGTCAGGGCTGCCTCTGGAGCAACTGATGCGTGTGGTTCGTGCACACCCGTACATCAGGGGTTTCCAAGCGAATGGTTCCCTGATCCCAGAATAAAATATTTCACTACACGTGGATGATGTCCTGCTATATCTGTCGCAACTGGCGGAGTCAATCACCACAGTCTTCCACACCTTTGAAAAGTATGAGGCCCATTCTGGGATACAATAAATTCGGACAAACCCATTCTTTTCCTTGTTGGAGGACATTTAGACCTGGCAGATCTTCCTGGGCGGCTCAGGGTGACTGGCGATTTAAAGGTTGACCGCATTTTAATCCAGTTTTTAAGACCGCAATACTCTGGCGCTACAGCAAAAGTTCGTTATGGACTTAAAGGAGAGTCTAAAGGGGAGTGAGGCAAGGCTGCGTTTTGGCACCACTGCTGTTCACTTTGTACACAAATGCCTTGGAACAGGAGTTGTTGACAAATGCTAGGGATCCGCCATATGTAAATAAACGCCCAATAGTCTCCCTTCTCTACGCTGATGATGCAGTACTCATGGCACGTGCCCAGATTTGCCGGCAGAGGGCCCTTACTTTTTATACAAGTTTTATGGACAAACTTGGACTAAAAATGAATGCAAAGAAAAGCTTCATTATGAACTGTTGGAGAGGTAAACATAAGAATATAAGTTTTCAAGCTGGCGGAATTAGGGTGGAGTCTATTAACACCTTTTGTTATTTGGGTGTTCTCTTTAACCGCACTGGGTCTTGGGTCCAAGCGATTAAGTCAAGGAGCCTTCTGTTCATGAAGTCCACCGCTGCCTTAATTAATTTCACAACAAAACTGGGGAAAAGGCCACCAGAAATCCTGGTTGAGATTCATATTGGCCATTCCGGTTTGTGCTCCAGTTTTTAACTGCCATAGTGAATTAGGAATACCATACATTTCTGATCTAATTAAGGTACAACCAGTACTGCTCGGGCACAGAATTTGGACCTCTGTTAGCATTGGGTTAAATAGGGAAATAATAGCTGATGTAATAAAAATAGATAACGCTAGCAAGATTCCATGGTTGAAGTACATAAGAGATTTTATGCAGGACATCGGGCGCCCATAGTACTTCTTCCTACCTGAAAATATGAATTCTATCAATCAGAAGGAATTTTAAAAAAACTTGCATGACCCATCTGGAAGAAAATAGGCTACCACTGGAAATGAATAAACCTAAGGTGGTTGAACATCAATTAATCACCATAATATATAACATTCAACCATACTTGACATGTATATTGGGGGGCTATGACAGGTATATGTTGACACGTTTTAGATTTGGGACCTTCCACCGTTGATCAGCTATCCAGATATTAACAACTGGTCAAGGGAACTTTGCCGATGTCCTTGTGATAATATTTAATCGCAGACAACAATGTAATTTTATTCTTTAAATTTTACAAAACTTAAAGGCGAAGATGGATAATACTGTTATTAAAACAGGGGGATGGAGACAATGTACCCCTGCTTTTTTGTATGTGCAGATGTTGGGAAATTGTTATTGTATTGGATCCATGGTGGTTTTTTTTAAAAGTGTTCACAGAGCCAGAAAATCCCTAATTATTTGAATGCCTGAGAAAAACAGAAATGAGATGGTGTATACTAAGCACAGCGAAGTCGAATTTTTATTTCCTGGATTTAAAAGAAATAGTTATTGTTAAATGAATTTTTTCTATGAAATTGTATCTATTAAATGTGTTTTAATGTAATTTTTAGATGTGTGGTGATATGTATTAACTGCCTGCTTTTATGATTTTAATGCCTAAAATCGAATAAAGCTCATTTTGATTTGATTTAATTTGACTGGGGAATGATTCTTGTACTTAGGGATGTGTGCCACAACCAAGCATAAGAGGTGCATAGAACATAATCTTAGGACGGGGCTGGCCGAATTTCATGTGGACGCCGGTCGTTGAAAGAAACTCCCCCTAACACTATTAGGTAGGGCAGCAATGTTCAAAATGGTCACTCTTCTCAAAATTTTATGTGCCCTACAAAACACATATTACAGAATCCCTGATGAAATATTAGTAAAAATTGATGGTGAACTTGGGAAACTACAGCGGAATGACAGGTACCCTAGCATAGCTCTCCGTACACTGCAGCCAAATTCATACAATGAGGGGATAGCCCTTCCAGATACATGAACTTACTACTGGACATCCCATTTAATAGCAATAGAATAATGGGGCAACGTAGATGCCGATCACCCCACCTATGCCTTAGAAAGGACGCAAGTTCAAACGTGACCATACCATCACTATCTTTATGGGAGGAAGGGAACAAGATGCCTACTACCAGTTACCCATGTGACTCTTTAAGCGTGGTGCAGGGCGTTAGCTCTTGTCTGGGATGGAAGTAAAATATCACTTGGGAAACTCCACTATGGGTGGGATGATGCCTTAAATAAATAGGGATATTGAAGGGGTTTACAACCTGGGACAATATTGATATCTCAAAAGTAGATGACCTGCTTGAAGGGGGTGTCTTCTTCATAACCTTTTTTTATTTATCTTTTTGGCCATGTTGTACAACACTTGTGCAACATAGCTGAAATACTTTTATGGTTCAGTTCTTTTATTAGCAATTTTAAGAAAACAAACAGTGCCAACAGCAGATTCGCAACCACCATGGGTACACAACCTCAGGAGAAGCATGGCATAAAGATGCTAATTTTGTGCTGGCCGAACATTCCCCAGCATCCCAAAACACCCTCCCTCCCTTACCCGCACATAGGGACATTAAAGTTGTACAATCTTTGAATTCGGTGTTCTGGGATTAATGGAGGCAGGGTCGCCTCTGATAGACTTAGTAATCTGAGATATCTTGTCCAGATCAATTCCCAGAAGCCCTGCGAGAGCAGTGACACATATGGATGGTCTCCACAAGTCCCCAAATGCGGTTCCCTTCCCAGTTAAGGTCATTGTCATCTTTTCCATTCGCAAAATGTGCCATAGCCTATGCAGCCAAGTCATGTGAGTGGAAGTTTGCAAGCAGCCCTAGTAGCTCAGAATGTTTTGGCTGGCAGCCCCCAGTGCCAAGCGTATCTGTCGTCCGTGTCTGAATTTCAAAGGGTATGTGACTGGATTTTGGCGACTCAGCAGTATGTATGCAGCGAAACACGGCAGTTGGGTGTTCAAGTGTCTATCTATGTCATCTAGGTGTCTTCATGCGCTTTTTGTCCCTCCAGAAAGAATTTCAACTTCTTGACAGACAACACTATAAATATTTACAGCTCGCCCATGCCTGGAAAGCAGACAATATCCCCTCAGACCTCCTGGAGCATGCTCCCCTGAAGGGTAACTTTTTAATGGGTGAGTTACAGGGCAAAGCAGTCTCTTACATCTATGAAACTATTAACAGTAATATACCCAACACCCTACTGAAATAACAAACCACATGGGAAACTGATGTTGGTGAACTAGAAGACATGGATTGGGAAGCAGCATTAATATTCCCCCTTGAGGTTGGGATTAAATCTAGACTGCAAATTATTCAGCTCAAAACTCTTTATAGGACTTACTATGATAGAGTCCGCCTCCATAGAATAGGTAGAACAGTTTCTCCAGAGTGCCTGCACTGTAGGGGGAGTCAAGGGGACTTCCTCTAAATACTATGGACATGCCCAGTCATTCCTTCATTCTGGCAAAGCAGCACAATACTAGGGACGTTACTACCGGAGAACCCCATGTACATTTTTTTAGGCATACCCAATGGGTATAACCCGGAACTGGTAGAGCCCATCTGGTGTGGAGAATGCTGACCTCTCTTTTGCCCCATCAGTTAAGGCGATGTGCCAGTACCCAGACGTTAGATCAAACGTACTAAGGTACCGGGCAGCCCCCAACCGATCTATGAGCTCATCAGCTCTGGGGATGGGGTGCGTGTCAGTCTTGGTGACTGAATTGAGTCCTCGGTAATCCACACAGAACCGAAGTTCTGGTAAAGCACCAGGCGCTGCAGCCTTCGGGACCAAGACCACTGGGCTGGCCCAAGGACTGCTAGAGGACTCAACCACCCCTAAGGCAAACATCTCGGAGACCTCCTCCTTGATGTATGCTCTGACCTTGTCAGTCACCCTGTAAGCCTTGTGCTTCACAGGAGTGCTGTCCACGGTGTCCACATCATGGACACACCACTGAGTGACACCAGGAATCAAGGAGAACAGATCAGGGAATTGTCCCAACAGTTGGCAACAATCTTGCTGCTGCTCAGGGGTCAGTGTGTCAGAGAGGACAACACCATCCACTTACCCATCTTGCTCTTTTGCATACAGGAGGTCAGGAAGAGGCTCACTCTCCTCCTCCATTCCAGCATCTGTAGCTAGGAGCATGCCCACTTCGGACCTTTCTAAGTGGGGCTTTAAACGGTTGACATGCTGGACCCTCAAGGGGTTCCTGAGAGATTTCAAGTCCACCAAGTAGGTGACATCGCTCTTTTTCTCCACAACCTCAAATGGTTCAGTCCACCTGTCCTTGAGCGCACAAGGTTCCACAGGGGACATGACCCAAACGTTTTGACCAGGTTGAAGCTCCACCAGAGTGGCATTCCGGTCGTACCACCGCTTCATCCCTTCCTGGCTGGCCTCCAGATTTGCCTGAGCAAGATCTCTGAAGCGCCTAGTCTGGTTCCTAAAGGCCAGCATGTAACTGTATACATCCTGGGGAGGTTTCCTGGGAGATTGCTCCCAGCCTTCTTTGACCAGACTCAAAGGTCCTCTTACCGGGTGTCCATACAAAATCTCAAAGGGGCTGAACCCTAGAGACTTCTGTGGCACCTCACGGTAAGCAAACAGCAGGCATGGCAAGAGGACGTCCCATTTACACCTCATTGGTTCTTCAAGACCCATAGTCATGCCTTTAAGGGTCCGTTTGAATCTCTCAACCAGCCCATTACCTTGAGGGTGGTAAGGAGTGGTGAACTTGTAGGTTACCCCACACTCCTTCCACAGAGACTTTATATAATTGGAAATGAAGTTGGTGCCCCGGTCTGACACCACCTCTCTGGGGAACCCCATGCTGGAAAAAACACCCATCAGTGCCCGTCCCACCACGGGGGCTGTCACTGTTCTGAGAGGGATGGCTTCCGGGTACCGTGTGGCATGGTCCACCAAGACCAGGATGAACCTGTTGCCCAGGGCTGTCTTGGGGTCCAGGGGCCCAACAATGTCAATCCCCACCCGGTCAAAGGGGGTACTGACGACGGGAAAGAGTTGGAGGGTAGCCTTCTGCTTCCTCCCACTTTTCCCACTTGCCTGGCAAGTTTGACAGGTTTTGCAATAGATATCTGTATCCCTTCTCATCTGAGGCCAATAAAAATGGGTGACAAGCCTGTCATAGGTCTTGTCCTGCCCCAGATGTCCAGCTAATGGAACGTCATGAGCCAAACCCAGTAGGAAGGCTCTGAAGCGCTGGGGTACCACCAGCACACAGGCTGACCCAGGCTCAGCAGCCTTAGGCTCGCTATACAGGAGATCGTTCTCCCAGTAGACACAATGTGATCCTGACTGATCACCTGTGGTTTGGGCTGAGGCCTGCTGCCTCATACCCATAAGAGAAAGGCACACTTTCTGTTCTGCACAAAACTCTTCCCTGGAGGGACCACCATCCTGCTGCCAGTGGGTCAGCTCGGGCAGGTCTCCCAGTTCAGCAACTTGTTCCCCTGTGGGCTCCAGGGCATTCCCCTCAGGGTCTGCCTCCTCCTGGACCACGGGAACTATGGTGGCCGGTTTCCCGCGCCTCCTGCCTCTTCTCTTCACAGCTGGGTCCTGGGCCATACTTTCAGGCTCGGGGACCCCATCAACACCCTTACTTGCTGTCATCGATCGAGTGGTTGCACACACCCACTCTGGCACACCCAACATTTTCAAATGTGTCTCTCGCTCCACCTTAGCCCAAGGGGAGTCTTCAAAATCATTGCCCAGGAGACAATAAACAGGCATGGCGGGCCTTACAGCAACTTGAAGAGTACCTGAAACTCCCCCCCATTTAAAGGGAACCTGAGCTACCTCACACTCTTTCTGGGAGTTGTCAGCAGCTATCACAGGGTAGAATGCGTGGGGAACCACCTGCTCTCTGGACACCAAGTGACACTTGACAGCTGTCACACTTGCTCCGGTGTCTCTGAGAGCTTCCACTCTATGGCCATTAATGGTCACCCACTGCCTATATTTATTAGTGTTACTAGGCAGAGGGGGTGGAGGGACCATTTCCATGTCTCCTAAAGAGACCAGGGACATTTCTGCGGGACCCATCTCCTCCCCTCCCAGGCTACACTCGGCAACTGACGGGGGGGGGGGTGCGCGTGGTGGTACATTAGAGTCCCTCGTGGGACACTGGGGATCATAAAAACGGTGTCCCACCTGCTTACAAACATAGCAGGTCATTGGGCCCCTATGAACAGGTTTACCTGTCGGGGCCCCTGGCTTCTTCACAGGGGGAGGCTGGGAACCCTTCCCTTGGTTCCCTTGGGGATTACTTTGGGGCCCTTTCTGGAACTCCCTCTGTTTACCCTTGTCCCCCCACTCTTCTGCTGGGGACCCTGCCCACCTTTGGCTGAGTCTCCCACAGGACCCTTGTGGACCCTGGTACTGACCCAGCGGTCCGCCTCCTCAGCAGGTTTTCTAGGGTTAGATATCTTGCTATCAATAAGGTGCTGGCGCAGCTCTGGAAAACAGTTATTAGACAAGTGCTCCCAAGCAAACAAATCATAAAGAGCATCATAACTTTCCACTTTGCTGCCCTTTACCCAACCATCCATGGCTCTGCAAAAAAATGACACATATTCAACCCACGTAGTACCAGGCAATTTCCTACATTCTCTAAAGGTTTGTCTGTACTTTTCTGGGGTTATGCCATACCTTAACATTAAAGCCTCTTTCATATGAGCATAAGACATCCTATCCTCAACAGGCATGTCCAACAGGGTATCTCTCCCCTCATTCACAAAGCGACCCCACAACCCGCTCCCCAATCCTTCTCAGGGACCCGGTGGGCCAACAGTGCTAACTCATATGCTTTAAACTATTGACCAATATCCTCATTCTTCTGAAAATCTTTGATCACATCCTTGGGAAAATAAAATCTACTTTCTGCAGGCACAGATGGGATGCTGCCACCAGAGGGATTCAATTCTAAACTTGTAGCTTGGAGCTCCATTTCCCTCACCATTTTCTCACGCTCAAAAGCTAACTTTTCTCTTTCAAACTCCAACCTTTTGATCTCTATATCAGCATCTCTCCTGCCTCTTGCAGTTTCTAACTCCAACTGCCCTTCTATCTTATGTTTTGCCATTTCCATGTTGTATGCTCGCTCCTTCGCCCTTTCTTCTCTTTCTTCAGGGGAATGACCTTTAGAGGAAACACTGCTACCGGGAGAGGACGCAGGCCCATTCACTGGCACCTCCTCATCACCTTCCCCTGGCGGTACCACCACCGCATCAGAGGGATTTCTGGCCTCTAACCAGGCTTCCAAGGCTTTCAGATATTCCCCTTTCTTGGAGATGCCCGGGGTAGGAACTTTAACTGCTTGCAAAAGTGTTTCAGCATCTTTACCGGGTATACGTTGATCTTTTCCCTATCAAACTCCTCCACAACAACAACAGGGGTAGTGACTCCGGCATCACTCTTGTTCAAAACTGGCAGTGTTCAAAAATCAAGCTCCAGGAAAGCGGAGAACAAAAATAGAATATCCTACCAAAAATAGATTGTGGCTGCGCTATGGTCTGCTTTCACTATGTAGCGCACACTAATCACTGCACATGGGTCATAAATGCAAAGTTCAAATCCTCACCGCTGACCCATCCTCTAGTCAGGGCAAGGGGATCACACACTTAGATAACCCCTGCTCACCCCCTTGGTAGCTTGGCAAAGCAGACAGGCTTATCTCAGAGGCAGTGCGTTAAGCATTTATGACCACATACAGTAATAAAGTGAATACACTACAAATGGACACGACACAGTAGTATTATAAAAATAAGGATGTTTATATAAGGCTTAGCACAAGACCAAATAACGACAAAAATATACCACAATCTTAATAAATACTCTTGGAAGGAAAAATAATAGTTCAAGTGTAGTTTCTTCTGAGCACAAAGTCTTTAGTAACAAAAGCCACTCTTCTTCGTTAATTCACAGTTCTTGGCAACAATGTAACCCCCACAGGAGTCACACGACGTCAAGGCAAAGTTAATCCAAAGGTTCGGCATCGACTGCGAGGAGCGCTACGTCGAGCCCGGAGTCGAAACAGACCCCCACAACACAGTACCTGGGAAAAGCGAAGCACACGATGATCAGCGGTGTCAAGATGTCCGGCGTCGCGTCTTCGGCGTCGATCGGGCCTCGGAGTCGGGGCGATCTGCAGCGGCGTCGACAGATGTCAGGCAGGAGCAGCGCTCATGAGGTGAAGCAGGATACGGCGTTGTCGTCGATGTCGATGATGATGTTGCAAGAGTGAGCAGCGCTCACAGCGTCGAGAGGGCTCGGGGTCGATGCGATCAGCGGCGTCGTCTACACGGGGTCACTTGGAGCTGGAGCCGAACTCACTACTCACTGGCGTCGCTACTGGCGTCGATCGGGCCCGGCGGCCGGTGTCGAGGAAGCGGGACACTGGAGCCGTTACTCACGATGTCGAGCTGGATTCGGCGGCATCCGTCGGCGTCGAGATTGCTGGATTCTTCAGAGGTGCTGGATTTTCAGGTTCCAGCAACAAGCACTTTTAGCAAATAAATGAAGTCCTTTGACCCTGTGACTTCAACAGGAGGCTGGCACTCTTCCAACCCTTGGAGATTTTCCTTAGCAAAGTTTGAGAGTACACACACAGTTCCTCTCTCCTGGTTCCTTGGCAAAAATAAAGAAGTAACTGCAGGGTTCCCCCCAGCAAACAGCACAATGGCAGAAGGGGTAGGCAAGTCCTTGGATCAGCAGGCTTCTTGTCCTTGGTTCAGGTTTTCTTGTCAGAAGTGATCTAAATTCTTGGTTCAGGGGTCCTTCTCTTATACCCCTTTTCTGCTTTGATCCCTTTGTCCATGCAGGGGAATTCCCCGCATCCTGGGTTTGTTGTGGGTGTAGCCCGGCAGAGGCACCTGGCCTATTCACTGTGCAGGGCAGGGTCCTCAGGCGCCCAGCAGGAGGTGAAGCCAGTATTGTCACTGGCAGGAGCAGAGCCATCAGTCACCCGGCAGGAGGTGGAGCCAGCATTGTGTCAGGCAGGGCAGGCTATCAGGAGCTACTCTTCCCCTACTCTCAATGCAAATGCCTCACTCACCCCACACTGACTCATTCAGGACTCTGGAGCCACCCAGCTCCTGTCACACACACACCAAACCAGCAGAAACCTGTAATAGTAAGACAAGAAAATAGCCACTTTCCAAAAGTGCTATTTTCAAACCCAGAGTCCAAAAACCATCCACACAAACGGATACGTCAGGCTTGTCCTACCTTATGGTTACAATGCACCCTGCCCGTGGGCCTACCATAGGGGTGACTAACATGAAGTTAAGGGAAGGGTAAGGGACTGGCAAGTAGGTGTACTTGCGCAGTCTGCGTGACAGTACCAGACTGCAAGTAGGTCTAGCAATGGCAGACCTTTAGACATACTTTTACTAGGCCGCTCTTGTGGGTGGCACAACATGTGCTGCAAGCCCACGAGCAGCATTTGTATTTACAAGCCCTGGCACTCCTGGTGCACTAGAATAGGGACTGACAGTAAACCAAATACGCCAAACATGGAATTCAATCAATACAGTAATTTCACATAGGGAGCACTTGCACTGTGGCACTGATCAGCAGTGGCACAGTGCCCAGAGCGATATACCAGCAAAAACATCGTAAACAGAGGAGGCAAACAGAAAAAAATGGAGGAGAGACTCAGGCCAGGGATGTCAGATCTAACAGTAAAACAACCAAGAACTCATTAAAATCTGCTATTATTAAGGGTGACAGAGAACAAATTCTTTCTGCCAGAGGATTATAGAAATCCCTATTTAGACAGGCTAAAAGATATTGGGAAGATTTGTTCTGGCAGGACCTACTTGTAGCTAGTAAGACCAAGGACAGTAGATCCTTTTGGAAATTAATAGCACAAAACAACCATGAAGTACCTAGCTTTAATATATCACCTGAAAGCTGGGTGGGCCATTTTACATCTCTATATTCACTAAGAAAGCCAGATGACTCAGCCAGTGTGATTAATGTAGCTGAAAATATAATTGTACTTCCTTCAGAGCAAATGTCACATAACACTTCCATTTTGTTTAGTCTTGAAGACACGAATAGTGTAATACATTCTTTTTAATTAGCTAAGGCACCTGGGCCAGATAAAATTATGTGTGATCTTTTTAAGTCAGAGCCATTTATCAGGTCAATCTATTTTAACGTATTATCGAATGCCATCTCAGACGGGGGAGTTGTCCCTGATTCAAGGAGGGGGGCCGAGATAATAACTATATTTGTAAAGGGAGATGCAAATAATCCAGCCTACTATAGACCAATAAGCCTGCTAGATAATGCCCCAAAAATGTTCATCCGGCAAGTCCTGAATAAACTAACTGAATGGATAGATGGAAAGCAAACTCTCTCTCCCTTTCAGTCCGGTTTTAGATCAAAAATCAGTACTATAAACCAGATTTTTAGATTTTCACTATTGCCCTGGAAAAATGTGTTTTTATAACACGGTACGCTGTATGTGGCATTTATAGATCTTAGAGCAGCCTTCGACCTCATCCCCCGCTCCAATTTGTAGTAGGTCCTACTCAACTTAGGTGCCCCCAACTACCTTGTGTTTTTACACAAGAATAATTATGCCTAAGTATGCCAGGTACCGAGTGGTAAACTAACAGAATGCATTCCTATTGAACTGGGGTTAGGCAAGGCTGCATGCTTGCCCCTACTCTGTTTTTTTCTTTACCTAAATGATGTAGTCAAGGTTCTGGAAAGTTGTGCAAAGACTGAATATTAGGAAGGTGCGATCCTAATATTCGCCAACAATTCACAACTCATTTCAAAGTCCTCCACAGGTCTGCAGACCCTGGTAAACAATTACTTAGGCTTTTGCAATGAAAGGGGTCTTGAAGGTAAATGTTAATAAAACTAAATTTATGATAATGGGTAAGGAGGCTAGGAAAGGTAAAACAACAATACGGGTCGGCAATGAGATCCTTGAGAGGGTTGCAATTTTGATTAATTAGAAGTATGATTCATTGACAGTTTTAAGTGGATAGACCAGATTATAAAAAGTAAACTCCCTATTGAGCACAGGTCAAATGCTATTCTATGGACACAAAATAGAACATTGTCCTTTGTATTATCCCCCGTTCTAGAAATGTATCACGCCAAGGCGGAAGAGGCTGCTCTCTATGCGGCTGAAGTTTGGGGCTATGTCAATGCTCAGTCCTTGGCACTGGTAGAAAATAGCTTTGCTTGGAAAGCATTATGTCTCCCTCATAGTAAACCCCTTATCCCGTTGTATCTAGAATGGGGACTAAAAAGAATAACTGATTTGGTTGCCTTGAACATATTGGTTTACTGGGTCCGTCTCCGGTGTACACCAGAGCTTGTTGATTATAGGGATTCTTTGAGTGAAGTTCTTAATCTACCAGGTGCTAGATCACTTTCATAGATCCACATGGTTTCTCATGGATGGGAAAGTTAGGTCTCCATAGATTCTGGGCTGATTCTACCAAATTAAAGAAAACTTACATACACCTACTTAAAAGCTCTTATTGGGATTTTATCAATGCAGGTATAATAAGAAGAACTACAGTAGGATCTCTGACCAATACATTTCTTGATTTTAAATGTCTCCCATTTCTAGAAGAATACCTACATTTTATACCCTCTGCTTTTCCTAAAAGCCTTTTTATACAGTTTCAGCTGGGTATACTATCTGTAAGATCGTTCACCCATAAATGGAATATAGCCCAGCTATCACTGACCTGTCTAATGTGTAATCAGGGTAACGGAAACGCATCACATTTATTATTTTCTTCCCAGAGTACTCCTCCCCTCGTAGGAAGTGGATTATTCCTATTTGTTGTGAATTGAGGGTTACACGTTATCAAATAGCCCTAAGGATCCTAAAGACTGATCTCTCTTCCAGAACTGCTTTAGCGGTTACTAAATTTCTTGAGGCAGTTTGGCATAAACGCTATGCAGTTTTTAAAATTAAACCAGTGTAATGACCATGCTCTCTATTTGATTGCTTATCTTGTAATAATGAACTGTTTTTCTTCTGTATTGATTTTATGTCGTTTTTATTGTAGTTTATATATATATATATTTATTGCTGGTTTTTATACTGATGCAATTTTTGGTGCTATTTGTTTGATTTCTGTTAAATAACGTGGTACTAGATGCTATCGGATTCTGAAGCACTTGGCACTTTAAACTTGGGCATGTCCCTGATGAGGGTAGATACCCTTTATTGCTGCTACTATTGTATAAACATATTTGTTTTACCCATATTTTATCTTTTTATCACTACCTTTTTATAATTTATTAGCAAATTTTTGTATTGGAAGTGGTACTTGAAATAAGTTATATTACTCTTGCGCTGGGGGTGTCTATAGTCTTTAGCTCGACTGATAATGGTGCATTGGGCAATAACACGATCTATGTCTGTGTATTGTTATTTTAATGTTTTGTTTGTCTTGTTAAAAACTTTGATGTTGTAATAACTAAATAAAGTAAAATTACTACTAATAGGAGATGAAGGCTCTATGTTCTGTCACAGGTCCTCCTCAAAGTAACTGGATACTTTTTGTTTTCTGATCCCAGATGGAATGTTACTACATAGTCAACTTCTGAGAAAAAGAGTGACCAACACAGTTGGCAGGGGTCAAGGCTCTAGCAGACTTCAAAAACTAAAGATTGTGGTGATCAGGAGCAGGTCCTTGTGCCAGGTACCCCTGCGCCAGTCCTCCTGTCCAGCAAGCCTGCAGCCTGTGACCCTCTGCTTCCTTCGGTTTGTTTTTTTGCCTTTTTATGCTTGTTTTTCTGTCTTTCTTGTGCACTTTCTGCTTGTTTTTCTGCCTCTTCTTTGCTCCCTTCTGTCCTCTATTTTGCATCTTTCTGCCCACTTTGCTCATTATTATGTCTCTTTCTGCTAATTTTCTGAGCTTTATTTTGCCTCTTTCTGCTAATTGCTGATCGTTATTATGCCTCTTTCTGCTTGCTTCTGACCTTTCTTTGCCTCTTTTTCCCCGTTTTCCAGCTCTTTCTGCAATTTCCCTCCTTCCGCCGGTCCACTCTTCTCGCCAAACGGAGCCCTGCCATCCCCAGGACTTACTTGATGGAAGCTGCAGTGTGGGCCCAACTGTGCCCATCCCTGCCTGGACCCAGCCCTGCACCAGGATCCCTGGCCTACTCGCCACCCACTGATATGCTGCCAAGGAGCTCCTGGACCTCAGACACCGAAACAACATCTGCTGCACTTCCTCTCGACGATCAACTAAAGGAATTTTCACATGCCGCCAATGCCACTTCTCTTGCAACACTGGGCCCCCAACCCGGACTGGATACCCTGCCACTTCTGCCCAGACCACAAACAACCGGGAATCGTTCCAATGCATCCTGTTATATGCCCATTTCCTCTGCTTGCACGCCACAGAAATCAGGGACACCATCACCACCCTCTCCCCTGACATTGCCTTCATAACCGAAACATGGCTCAACCTCTCCTTCAACCACGACATCGCCACCGCAACACCCGATAGATACAGGATGATACACTGAGTCTGCACCAACAAACATGGCGGGGACATCCCCCTCATCTTTAATGATACCATTTGATGCATCGCCACCAACTATGGCCCAACACTTCTCATGGCACAGCTCAACTTCCAGCTTCAGTCCAGCACCAAGATCACGATAAGAGGCACCCTTGTATGCAGAGCCTAGGGACTTCGACCAGCTTTCTGCGGCACTATCTCAAACCTCATCGCTTCGTTAGCCATAGGCTCCTACCACTATGTCGCAGTCAGTGACCTCAATTTCCACTTTAACAACCCCAACAACGCCAACCCCACATCCCTCCTTGAGAACCTGAACTACATTGGCCTCACCTAACTGATTGCCAAACCATAACACAAAGCCTGACACACACTTGATTCCATTTTCACCTTCAGCAACAGAATCAAATTCAGCCATGTCACAGAACTCACCTGGATCAACTATGCCATCATTCATTTTATCATGTCCAGTGCTCAGCACACCGTCTCTAAG
Source organism: Lissotriton vulgaris (assembly GCF_964263255.1). Lineage (NCBI taxonomy): Eukaryota > Metazoa > Chordata > Amphibia > Caudata > Salamandridae > Lissotriton > Lissotriton vulgaris. The sequence goes on from NC_141696.1 coordinate 102,073,076, forward strand.
TATCACAGCTCTGCCCACAGCAGCTTGGGCAAGGTAATGGAGACACAGTGGGCACAGGCCCCCAGCACCACCCAACCTGAAGTTTCATCAGACCTTGACAAGGCTATCCAGAGCTTCTCCACATGGATGACCAAATGCGCTGACAGAGTCGCCCCGATGAAACCAGCAAAAATCAACAAAATGCAAATTCAAGCCAGCTGGTACACCTCCGAGCTCAGATCCCCCCAAAACAACTGTTACTGACTTGAAAAACAGTGGTGCACTACTAGAAACCCTTTCAAGAGAGCAGGTCACAAAGCTGCTCTCAGCAACTACCGCTGGCGCATCAAGGGAGGCAAGAGAACAGCCATCACAGCCCGCTTTGACACAGTGGCCAACCACACAAAAGAACTCTTCAAAATAGCCAATGAATTCTCCAACCAAGGAACCACAGAGAATGCAATTGACCCTTCTCAAGAACTCTACACCACCCACTCAGACTACCTCCACAGCAAGATTGCCACCTTCTACAACAACTTCGAACCTCCAATCCACTACTCTCAACCTCAACAGCCTCAACCAACCAGCATACACCAGCCAAACTATCACCACTTGGTCACCGCTCACCACCCAGACCACCACAGGAGACATGTCATCCATTCACTCTGGTGCACCCCCGCCACCACCATCTTTACAACCTCGGAAATTACCCAATCAGCACGGAACTGACCAGCATCATCAACACCTCCATCACCACAGCAGCCTTCCCGGACAGATGGAAACTTGCAGAGATCAGACCCCTCCTAAAGAAACACTCTGCTGACCCCATCAAACTCCAAAATGATCAACTGATCTCCCTGCTCCCCAACAAAACCGAAGTACTCGAGAAGGCCATCAACAAACAGCCTATTGAATACTTGGAACAAAACCACCTACTTGACGTCTCCCAATCGAACTTCATGCCAACTACAGCACTGAGACCTCTTTGATCACTGCCACAGATGACATCAGAACCCTTCTCGACCTCTCTGTTGCTTTCAACACTGTTTCCCATCACACATCTATCAACAGACTCTACAATGTCAGCATTCAGCAAAACGCTCTCAAGTTGATTGCTTCCTTCCTCACAGGATTCACACAGAGCATCCTGCTGCCTCCATTCAGCACCGAACCCAACGACATATTCCACATCATACCCAAATTATTCAACACCTAAATGGACCCCCTCACAGACTTTGGCAGATCCCAAGGCTTCAACATAATTTCCCACACAAATGACACTCAACACATCCTCTCACTCACCGAACACCCCTCTACCACCAGAATCAACTTCTGCGATGCAGTGACCAATGTAGCCAACTGGATGAGAGAAAACTGTTTTAAGCTCAGCTCTGACTAGAGAGAATTACTGACCTTCAGGAAGAACACTTTCGTATGGGACCACAGTTGGTAGCCATCAGCACTCGGACATATAGCCACTCCCACAAACCATGAACGCTACCTAGGCATCCTCCTTGACAGCGAACTCAACATGAAAAGAAAAGTCAACTCAGTCACCTCCTCCTGGCTTCCACACCCTTCGCATGCTCTGCAGAATATTCAGAGGGATCCCAGTCAACAACAGAAAGACCGTCTGGCAGGCCCTTGTCACCATCAGCCTCTGTGCCTGCATCTCTATCCAGCTCCTCAAAAGACTCCAGAACATACAGAATGCTGCAGCCAGACTCATCTTGGACCTCCCCAAATGGACCCACATCACCCCCACCTCAGAAACCTCCATTCGCTCCCCATCCAGAAGAGCTGCCAGTTCAAGATCCTCACGCACACCTACAAAGTGCTGCATGATCAAGGACTGGCCTCCATCAACCATCGGCTGAACTTCCACCTACTCGCAAGATCCCTGTGCTCCTCCTCACTTGCCCATGCACAAACACCCTGTACCCGTCGCAGCCGTAGCGGGGGCCGCTCCTTCTCCTACACCACCACCATGACCTGGAACGGCCTACCCCTCCGTCTTCGAACAGCATCCTCCAGGGCAGATATAAAAAAGTAACTCAGAACCTGGCTCTTCTACGGAGATGTCGCATTCACAGCACCCAGTTACCCCTAGGGGGACAATACTGTGCTAAAAAAAGCTGATTGATTGATTGATCAGTGTATAGAGTTACTGGATATCTAGCCCCCAACACATAATGTTGCTATTCCTTAAATGCCATGCGGATACTCAACAGTTCTTTCTTTGCTATTATATAGCTAACTTCTGTTGCATTAAACCTTTTTGAAAGATAGGCTACAGGATACTTTTGCCCTGTTTTGGTATTTTTTTGTGACAAAATTGCTCCTATGGCCTCGTTCAAAGCTTCAACTTCTACTATAAAAAGTTTTGTGTAAGCCAGAGCGGGAGCTGAAGTGAAAGCTAGCTTAAGGGTGAGGAACACTTTCTCGCACTTCGGAGACCACTGAAACACAGCAATAGTACGTATCAACAGCGTAATCGGAACTATGATGACAGGAAACTAAGAAATGAAATTGCAATAGAAATTCACAAAGCCCAAACATTTCTGAATGTCTTTGACATTTTATGGGGTCGGCCAGTCCCTCACCACTTGTACTTTCCTTTTTAACATCTGCAACCCTTGGGAAGTTATAATAAACCCCAAAAACTGCACCTTGGATACAAGAAATTCACACCGGGACAATGTTCAGTAAAAAACATCTTGTCTCAATGTCCCCAAGATGGTTTTAACATGTTGAATGTGTTCCTGTTCGGTTTGAGAGTAAATCAAAATGTTGTCTACATAGACAATTACAAACTGGTCCAGGTAAGTTTTGCAAAACCTCATTTTGAAAATATTGGAAAGCGCTGGGTAATTACAAAGCCTAAAGAGTACTACATAGTATTCATATACGCCAAATCTGGTGCGGAAACTCATCTTCCACTCATCCCCCTCTCTAAAGCAAACTAGATGCTAGGCCCCTCTGGGATCTAATCAAGTATAGATTGTTACAGATCTCACCTGATCCAAGAGGACCAAGATAAGTGGAAGCAGTAATGATTGTTTACCGTTATCCTGTTCAGTGCCCTGTAATCAATACAGTGACATAACTCCCCAGTGGCTAAAGAGATAAATAAAAACAGGGGAGAGGCTGCAGGATATTTTGAGGGACATTTAATGCCATTCTCCAAATTATGTCTAGATATTCTTGTAAATGTTGATTTCCAGTGAGTGCATATATACGACTTCAAAGTATTTTGGCTCCTGGAACCAGGTCTATCTGACAGTCATAGGACAAATGCTTTGGCAAGGTTTCAGCACTACTTGGCTAAACACATCTAGATAAGCGGAGTATTCTTCAGGCAAGACTATCTCCTCTTCTGCTGCTGTTGCTATCATATGATGCAGGTGTGTGTTAACAGATTCTGAATCCTGTAATTGGTGACAAACTAAACAACAAAAGCTGGATTTGAACTATATGCTTCGATGTTTCCAATCAATGGTAGGATTTTGAAGAGTTAGCCACGGCATCCCCAAAAGTAACTTAAATTGAGGAGCATTAATAACAACGAACTGAATCATTTCTTTATGATGCATTTGTTGGCCCTTACAATGAAGCGTAACCAAGTCACTATGTTTTGCAATGGGTCCTGATGATAACCTCATACCATTCACCGCCCGAACCATCTTCTTATAACTGCAACAGGTATTTGGAATCAATGAAATTACCAGTAGTCCCAGAATCTATCATGGCCTCCATTGGTTGTATTCCTTGTTCTAATGTCTTGATTTCTGCCTTGAGTATTAAATGTGGCACTGCACCCCGTAAAGTGTTAGCTACACTTTGTTCATGAGATAAATCCCTAGATCCCGCAACATACTCCTGTCTCTGCAGCAGAATTGCTAGTTTTCAGACGCATTTGGTTTATTGTATTTAGGTTGTGAGGGACACTCTTTAATGAAATGGACACAAGCCGTTCTTACAGCGATTGTCTCTTTTTTCTTTGGATAATGGCCCATTAACCCCACCGATTTCCATTGGTTCCGGAGTGGCCACCATGGGTTTAGGTTGTGTTCGATTGAACATTTTAGTTTCTATTTTCCTCTTTTCACCTTTATGCTCTGTCAAACTAATATTTAATTCTAAAGTCAGATTAACTATATTTAAACAAGTACCATATTTTCCGGCGTATAAGACGACTGGGCGTATAAGACGACCCCTACTTTTCTTGATAAAATGTAGGTTTAGTGCTATACTCACCGTATAAGACTACCTCCACTTCCAACGCAGTCCAACTGCCATTGGGAACATTCTACAGTCCCCTTTCTATGACCATGGAATGAGGAGATCATGTGGTACTGACGCTGCTCTCCTTCCGATGAACGTGAGATTTATGGAAGGAGAGAGGGACGCCAGATCAGCACATGTGGAGGAGCGCGTGTCAGACGCGCAACACAGTGGGGGCCGCCATCTTAGGTGCTTTAGCGCTGCCCGTTATGTTTTCGGACGTCCTGCTGCCTCGTCTGCCTTAATTGGGGAAGTATGCATCACTAGCGGTTGGAGGCGCGTGTGCAGCTGCAGTGTAGGTAGGATTCACGGCGCCATTTGTTCTGTTTGCTACCTCTTACTTTTTGTTTGCTTTCGATACTTGCACAGTGCTACCATTGCCTACGTAACGTTTGTTCTTGTGTTTGAGTGCCCTCCAGTTATTGCAACATTATACCTCTACGGCGCCATTTGTTCGATTGTCACTTTTGCCTCATGTAATGTACCGTGCAGTACCGGTAACGTTTTGCGGCTCAGTGTTGGGTCACGGCGCCATAATATGCCTAACCAACCGGAGTATGGTCACTTTTTCATTTGTTCCCCAATCTGTATGACATAGTGGCCATTGTCTTGCAGGCATAAAGGTCTTGGTGCACAATAGTAGTGTCGCGCTTAGCCAGAACAAGACACCTAGGTCAAAATGTTTTGATACACTGGATCTAGTGAGTAATTCAAGGATTGATTCTTTCCTTCTTTGAACAACAGATCTTAGGTCTGGCAAGGTTTAAAAGCGGAGTTATGTTTGTTTTTGCTTGCCGGGATTCGCAAAAGCAAACCACTATCCCGAGGCTGGCCACCTCAGGAAGTATACTAACAAAGACAATGGGTGGGATTCGCACTGCTCAGTTCACGTGTGGTAATCCTGTGTGATGGTTTGTGGCGTGCGAAAGAGGTATCACTGTCTGTTCCTTACAGCGTGTGTTAAGTTAAAGTCTATTACTGTGCTCCCCCAACCGTGGGGAAGACTCCTCCTCGCACTGCAGGAAAGACTAGACCAGTCTTGTTCATTTGTCTGTTTTTAATAAAGTTATTTGAACAACAGTTAGTTTACTGTGTATTTGCAAGTTAGTTTTCTATCTCAACACATTGCTTTCATGGTTGAAAAATCTTTGACATCTCTATCCAATGCATATAACATCAAGTTATTTATCCCAATGCATTTCAAAAGTTTTCACCGGTCTGGCCTTAAACTCAATTTACCATATTCGCAACTATTAAGAGTGAAACGCATTGTGTCCACCACAGGAGAGAGTGAAAACCAACAAAGACTTACATTGGAAAGATTCAAAGCTCGGGGGTACCCAAAAGAAATCTTAGATAAGGCAGCTGCCCGATGCAAGAAGGTTAACCGCAATGAACTCCTGCACATTAAACCAAAAGTGGAAAACACACGCATGGTAGTTGTGTCGAAATACACCGTTACCAGCAACCTATTTCGTAAAATGATTCTGAAACATTGGCCACTGTTAAGCACAGAACCTGACTTTCGAAACATCTTTGCACAAACACCCATCTTTGCCTATACAAGAGGACACAACCTCAAAGAAATACTCATGAGGCGAGGAGGAGTCTTCCCCACGGTTGGGGCAGCACAGTAATACACCTCAGGAAGTAGCAAGAGCCAGCACTTAATTGGGGAAGTATGCATCGCAAGCGGTTGGAGGCGCGTGTGCAGCTGCAGTCTAGGTAGGATTCACGGCGCCATTTGTTCTGTTTGCTACCTCTTACTTTTTGCTTGCTTTCGATACTTGCACAGTGCCACCATTCCCTACGTAACGTTAGTTCTTGTGTTTGGGTGCCCTCCATTTATTGCAATATTATACCTCTACTTGTACTTTGTACGCTTTTGTAACCTGCACACATGTCACTTTTTCCTCCTGTAACGCACCATTTCCTATTGTGAAGCGGTCTGACACCTTCGGGTAAAGTCCGCGCTATATAAAAACGCATGAATAAATACCGTAAAATTTTGCACCCGGCGTATAAGACAACCCCGACTTTCGAGAACATTTTAAAGGGTTAAAAAGTCGTCTTACACGCCGGAAAATAAGGTAATAGGCTGAGCTTCAATCTGTGCCAATATGTCTTTCATTTCATATTTCAGTCCTCTATAATAGAGAGCTGTCATTTCTCCTCAGGCCACCCCGTTTCATCCACCAATCGATTAAAGTGCATTAAATAAGTAACTAGGTCTTTGCTGCCCTGCCGTAATTCTAACAATTCCCAGTCTGCAGAACTTGTAATGGTTTGTCGGTCAAACACCTTCTCAAACTCAGCTTAGCAGTTGGACCAATGGTATAATAAGATCTTATCCTCATTGAGTAAAAGGATAGCCCAGGCCAAATAAGATATTAAAAAAGCAACTTGGGATTGGGCGTAGGGAAAGGCTTGAGGCCTTAGCATGAAGTGCAACTATACTTGTGTAAGGAAAACTTGAACCTTATCAGGGTGTGCTAAAGGAACAGGTGAAGGAACTGTTACTGCCACAACTGAAGGATTAAAGTCACTTGCGCTCCCTACATTTCTGCTCCATGATATTAATGGCATATGAGTGGCATCTATTCTTTTCTGTAATTGATTCACTCTAGACAGTGGTGCTGTAATCTCTGCTTGAGATGCAGTGATTTCCAGCTTCAGCTCAGCTACCATGGCATATAAATCATCTAATGCGGCATACTGGTTGGCACTGCTCAGGAAGATCATGCAATTTTTGGGTCTACTATTCTGTTATGCCCTGAGATCCTCTGGGTCACTAGTCCCCAGAGGCCCACCGACCAGCAGCTCCAGATTATAAAAGAACAGAGGACCAAAGTGGCTAGACGGGGAAGGGAAATTAGGGAAGGTACGCCAGTGAGTGGACTGTTGTGGCTCGTTGGGTCACATCAGCAGTGGGCTCCCACCAGCCAAGTGAAAGGGGGCAGGGAAGGCGACGACAGGGAGGGGGGCAAGCTCATGTCTTGGCCTGCCTGACTTTGTAATGGCGGCCGGGACCCCCTGATGGGAGATCACGTGGGTGGCACCCTCACAGCAGGGGGGAGACTGGAGAGAGTCGTTGACGCACCTTGACAGGGCTTAAGATGAGGAACGGAGGACCCAGGCACAGTGATACACAGAAACACCCAGCCCATGCCTGACCCTAAGATGGCCGCTATGAGTCCTCTCAAGGAAACCCACCATTTCATGGGCTTAGAAGGATCTGGGCACATACCTGGGACAACCCGAAGCCCAAAGAGGGGACCCCCAGAGATAAGAGGGGCCCGGCCACAGTGGTCCCTACCACGTCGTGCTACTACTCTTAAAAAAAACAGTCATCGGCCAGCCCTCAAACACATCCCATATCCGGCCTACCCATCAGGATACGGAATCTGTGAACCTACCTCCGACCGTGGAGACCTAACTTTTTGACCGATGCTTGGTGGAGCTACTTGATGGCTAAAGAGGAGATGGGGCTGTGGACTACCCCTTCAGCAGTCACCTACCCAGCCGGTCTTTGAACAGAACTTACTTCGTTTCTCCGTTGTATTCTCCCTCCTACCCCTTTACTCCACCCCCTTTCTCCTTTATGCTCCATTTATCCCTCCTCTTTGCTCTTTAATTGCTTTCCTGTTGAGACCTAGCTGTTTGGCTGACAGCCGGGGGAGCTAACTGATAGCTAACCACCTACCCAGCCAAACTTTGGGCAGACTCTCCTTCGTCTCCCCATCCTATCTACCTCCTACCCCTTTACCCCACCCCCTTACCCTTCTAAGTTCCATTCATTGCGTCTTCTACACTCTTGAAATGTTTTTCTAGTAACTGATGTAACTTGTAACTGGTGTAATATTGTAATTTCTGTGGAACCTTATGTAAAGCGCTCTGATACCTTCGGGGCTAGCCAGTGCTATATAACACTCTCAAAATAAATAAATTAAATAAAATAAGGGAGGGAGACTTGCAAAACAAAGACATTCAATGCTTGAATTCTGCCAAGCTCAAACAGAACTCTTTTCTTCATGCATGATTTAATGTAAATACTGTGGGATATAATCACTGAGAATTGATTTCATATAAAATTTAATTTTATTAGAATTGTCAACTCGCCCACAACACACCACCCTTATCAGCTCATAAAATATCAAAAAGTGTAGAATCTGGTACACATCATATTCTTATTTGGTTGCTTATAATGTATTGTATTACTCTGTGCAATCTTTGCACAAGCAGAAAATATCGTACCAAAATACAAAGGACAAACAACCCAAACCAAAGGAACTCCACATACAGTGATTTTATTCTCAAAGCCACACTTTATCACCCTTAAATGAGCAAAAGATCACTGACAGCAGAACTGTTAAAACATATGCAGCACATGGAAAGCCCTCACGATACACAGTCCACCAAGCATACATCGATGTAGAGGGAAATACTCAGAAAGTCACTAATGCCTTCTCTGGTATGCAACACGCTCCAGATTGATTACCAGTCCAATGTAACACAAACAATACCTGAAGGACATGGCCCATAGGGGACCACGCAGGTTACTTAAAACCATCTGCTGTGCCTTCCCAAGAATGAAGAGTTGGTCAGACAGTAGAGAATACAAATGTACATGTTTATTGGCAATACTCTTCAGAGGAGTCCAATCAGACCTGCACCCTAAGATATCTGCTACGGACTGACCCCCCAACAGTCTAGGGTGGATAATCATTCCTCTCGTGAAGCCCACAACCACGCCCATAATTGAAAACTACCGGCCTGAGCCGAACATGAACAAAGAGGCACAGTAGGATGAGCTAACACCTGCCAGTTGGGCACATGTTATCAAGGCCTCAAGGCCACGGCAATGGATCTCAGCATCTCCTAATGTGGGAGCAGAAACGACACATTCAGATAAGCATTGGCAAGGGAAAATGGCCTATTCATTTGTAAGTCAGAAAACAGCCTTGAGCGGCAGAGAAAATGAGAATGAAATGCGGTGTTCTGCTGAGGCAAGCAACATGAGCAATGAGGCCTAACTCGGGCCTAGTCTAAACAGCCTAATAGGAATTACGAAATGCAAAATGGAGTCACACTTGCTAACTGAAGCCTTTACAACTCAGTGGGTTGCATAACATGAATACAAATTGAATCTATTTAGCCACGCACTGCTAATCTAATATAGCATGGGACGAATGTGTTGCAGGGATGGGAATTTCAAACCTAACACACCTGCGCAATGGGCAGCGCGCACAACTCTAACTTCTCCCAAAACTGCAGAAGAGCTATAAGACCGGACGCGGTCCAAGCACCGCAACATGAGACACGCCCAATACGAGAGACTCTGAAGCACGCTCACTCTGGACAGTTCGAATAGCAGATGCTCGACCGCGTTCTACAAGCTCACTTGTACTCATACGTCATCACGCCTAGAAACACGTTCCATTAACTCCGAGTCCACCGCGCCAGCCATCTTATAGTGGAGTTCCAATTAAAGCACCTAATACGTTCTTGTCAAGGTTGCGATTCTCCCAGTATTTCCACCACTGATGGCACCCTGTAGCATGATATTTTCCACATAAAGTGGACACCCCTCGTGCAATTTGTAGCACAGAATGGACACATGTCCTGCAAGTCCTGACAAGACGTTGTGTAGTTTTCCAAATAAATAATCAAGGAAAGTATCTTGTATTGTTAATGAATCATATTGGGAAATCAGAAGGCCCGTTTACAAGACTTATAAGCAGAATTCACTGAAATACCAGTTTGTAATGTCTAGAAATATTTTCTTGTGAGCATCTGCTTATTCTCTAAATGGGTTGAAGAATACCCCACCCTAGGATGTGATAGGCATGATTGTAGCTAAGCTCCTGTTGAGAGAATTAATTCCTTGGTTTGGCCTCCCTGCTTCTATTGAGGTAGATCAAGGCGCCCATTTTGAAAATTAGATTTTAAAATTGATTTGTATAGCTCTTCAAATTGAATAAAGGTTCAATTGTAGATATAGTCCTAAAAATATGGCATAGCGGAGAAGGTGAATACCATGAGGAACAAACCGGCTTGAGTGTATGCTTGCACTGGGCTGAAATGGGCATATGCTCTTCCTCTAGTCCTCATGAGTATCAGAAGCAAGACAGGTCTCTGGCCACATGAGGTGCTGATAGGGTCAACAGTGAGACTAGCTTATATTCCCTCATCTACACTGGCTTCAATGACTGATGATATTGCACTGGATCACTGCAACAGTCTAGCTGATATTGTGAAATCTCTCTCAACAGAAGAACTTAGCAAAACCAGCAAAAAAAAGAAGTTCAAAGGCACTCACTGAAACCAGAAGAATGGATCTATATCAAGGAGCATGTTCTTAAAAGTTGTCTTGAGTAAATATGGAAGAGGCTGTTTCAGGTAATTATTGTGACTAATACAGCTGTGAAATGTGCTGGAGTTCTACGGAAGATCCTTGATTCTCACAAGAACAGAGCATAGGCTGTGAGTGAAAAAGTGGAGACATGAACTACTTATTCACGGAGTCAAGCTCAAAATGCCATGTGGATCCACTGGGGGGTTAGAGAAAATGTTAAAACTGATGAAGGTGGAGGGCGTTGCCTGAGGCGTCAAGATGGCGGTCGCCCTCTAAGAGTGCTCCCTACCCCTCCGTCATCAGCCTCGAATCCAGCTATCATCGGCACCGATCCAGACCTCCTTCCTGACCGTAGTGGCATCCCCATCTGGTGGCGCTCTCCATCTGGTGTTTTGGTGCCAGTCCACTGTATCTGTGGCCTCCCGTGGCTCGCGGCCTGTTGCGGCCTGTTGTTCTTGCTAGCGTGGCCTCAAACCAGTGGGGCCGGGGCACCGGGTGAGCGGCGGTGCTGAGAGGGGCCGGGGCACTGTCTCGCGCCAGGGGGCCGTACGGCGCCTGCTGCCTCTGGCCTGCAGGGGGCTCGCAGCTAGGGAGCAAGATTGGCCCGGCAGTGTTTCGAGGCCTCTGGCCTGGGATCGGCCAGCGCCTGGGCAGCGGAGGCGATGAGGACAGCCTTCTGAATGTGCAACTGGTGGGGCCGCTGGCCATGGGCTTCGGCGCAGATCCATGCGGTGAGTGGGGGGTCCAGATGACGGTCCGGATGGCGGCTGAGGTGCAGGTCACAGGCCCACCCCACCCCTGTTTCCAATTGCAAGGCCTTCTGTGGTGTGCGGCCTGTTGCGGCCTGGCTGTCCCCGTCTGCGCAACCCTGTGATTGTCGGTGCTGCAGGGGGTTGGCGGATGGCAGCGCCTGAGAGGTGCAATGCTTGCTGCTCCGGCCCGCGGTGGGCCTGCGGTCCATGGCCGATTTAGACCCAGCAGCATTGTGAGGCCTCCGGCGGGAACTCGGCCGGCACATCGGCCGGCACAGGTGAAGAGGAGGTGTTGAGAGCGAGGAGGGCCATTGAAGGGAGCTGCTGGCCATGCTGATGATCCTTGGGGTGAGTGGGGGGACTGGCTGTCAGTTCAGGCAGCAGCGTGGCTGTCAGAATTTGCCCGTCTCCACTCATTGTGCTCGGCGGGGCCCTCTGCACCTCTGCTCTGTAACAGGGCTGATTAAGGGGCCTGACTGTGCTTTCTTGGGGAGCGGGGCTTGAGGCCGGATCTGTGGAGTTGGGGGCACTGGGCCCCCCTGCTGCCTGGGCACCCCTCTGGCGCTGTCTGGAGGTGTTTCTTCCGGCTTCTGGGGAAAGGATTGGCTGCACTGTCGGGCAGTGGCCCCCCTCCCTCCTCTACATCTCTTCTTGGGGACTTATGAGGCGCCCCCCGGTGCCGGCTTTGGAGAGTCTGGTTTCCTTGGAACCTGATGGCGATCGGAGGGGTAGGTGAGGCCTGACCCTCCCTCGGGCAAAGTCAGCCAGTTTCTCGGGTGGCGGAGGGCATTCCCTGCACGCTGGTCTCTGAAGGGTTGTTCTCCTTCAGTTGGGCCTCTGAGTGAGGTTGGCTCTTCAGACCGGGTGGTTCCTGTCTGGCCCATGGGTGGCCTTAGACTCTGCGGGTCCGTGGACCCCATGCCGGCCTCCCATCCCCCCAGGTTCTCTACTGCCACAGTGACACCAAAAGCTACCACGGGCCATGGGGAGAGATAGGGGCCCTAAGCCTACACCGGCCTTCATGCAAACCAAAATTGACCGGTTTACCACCTCCGAACAGGAACCTCCCAGGTCGGCCGTGGGGGGTCTCCCCCCTCAAGACAATGATCTTGACACTATCCTCCAGGCTATCAGAGCCTCACAGGCGTCCTTGAAGGGAAGATTGGAGAAATTAAGATAGATGTATCTCTCCTTAGACATGATCTTCGCAACGCCACCACATGGCTATCAGAAGCCAAATCCTGCATATCCACGGCCGAGGACGATATTACCCAACTCAAAGAACAAGTAGCTCATCTTTGCACTCACCAAGAAGCTCCATAGGCGTGCGGAGGATGCGTAAAACCGGGTAGGTCGCAACAACCTCCGCCTGGTGGGGTTCCCCGAGGGGGTGGAGGCGGGCCAGGCCACCGCCTTTGTTGAAGACTGGTTTAAGTCATGGATGCCTGGCGATGCCCTGTCGACATGGTTTGTAGTAGAGAGGGTCCACAGGTCCCTGGCACCCAGACCTCCTCCCGGTGCCGCACCCCGCCCCATTATCCTAAAAGTTCTCAACTTCAAGGAGCCAAGATGACCCTGGGCCTACAATATCAGCTCCAATTCCCAGCATGCCTTTGGGTCATTTTTCAAAATAAGACACAATTCTATGACTCACCCCAGGCGGCATGGACATGGCTGACAGAGGAGCTCCCCCTCCGCCAGTGGCGCGACACATCCTTGGAACCCATGGAGTCGCATCCCAAGGGGCAGAGGTCGCTGGGACGCCAGTGCTGGCGCCACACGCGGTCACGCAGGGGGCGCCACTCACTGGCACCAGCACACAGATCCTTAAGTGCGGCAGTTCCAGATCCTCATAACTCCTCCAGCTAGTCGGAATCTCCACCACGCCATAGGCACTGCTCCATCAAGACCTTGGCAGGCTCGTCCTTACCATTGGCCCAGGTGGACTCGGACCTTTCCCACACCCCCACCCTTTAAAGACTATGTAGTCAGACTCAGACGTATGCCCACCATCGGGGGGAGCACCTCACCGGGGGGCATCTGACTGTAGGTATGTCCATATGTTCACTCACACTGTTTAATGCCAAAGCATTGCTTATCCGTTCTTCTGCAGGGGTCCTCCATGCAACCAACCAGAGCGTTTTAGTTTGGTTCAGTTAAATGGGGGGGTCGACAGATGCTTCCATTTTCTAAGTATACAGTCGGGGGAAGGGAAAGGGGGGTGGGTTTGGAACTGGGTTTTTTCTTTGTTGTTGGGGGCTGAGATTGTTTGCTCCCAAGGTTTATTATGGTTCTTTATTGTTTTGCTGCACCACCATCTACACGACATTCGGAACCACCTCTATAGGGGTCCAATACACATGGTCCTTCCCACCAGTGCGCTGCCACACTTGTTCCAGGCCCGCATTTGCCGTCGACTCTCCAGGGTCAGATGAGCTACGATAACGACCTCCAGCCACCATGACTGACACACCAGCTCTGAAGGCTGCCCTCCATATTTTATCCTGGAATGATAATAGCCTGCTAGACCGCCACAGATGAACGGCTGTGTTGCGCTATGCACAACGCCTCAATATAGAAGTGTGTAGTACCACCAAGGGTGTTAAGAAGTAAATTAATCAAATTGGTACACAAGGGACATTTAGGGAGAAGCATGTGTAAAAGGAGATTAAGACAGAATTTTTGGTGGCCGGAAATGGATAGGGAAGTAGAAGAGGTAGTAAAAGATTGCCAAGCGTGCAGTAATAGTAATAGTGCGGCGTACCCCAAGGATCCTCGCTGAGCCCAACCCTCTTCAACGTCTACATGAGCCCCCTCGCGGCCATCGCACGCCAATACAACCTGAACATCATCTCCTACGCCGACGATACCCAGCTGATCCTCTCCCTTACCAACGACCCCGCCGCCGCCAGAGCCAACCTTCACGAAGGAATGAAAGAAGTAGCCGAGTGGATGTCGACCAGCCGCCTGAAGCTGAACTCGGACAAGACGGAAGTCCTCATCCTGGGATCCTCGCCCTCCGCCTGGGACGACTCCTGGTGGCCCCCCGCCCTGGGAACTGCACCCAAACCGACAGGCCACGCACGCAACCTGGGCTTCATCCTGGACTCCTCCCTCTCCATGACCAAGCAAGTCAACGCAGTCTCCTCGTCGTGCTTCAACATCCTGCGCATGCTACGGAAAATCTTCCGGTGGATCCCCACCGAGACCAGGAAGACTGTCACCCAGGCCCTCGTCACCAGCCGACTGGACTACGGCAACGCCCTCTACGCCGGAACCACCACCAAGCTCCAGAAGAGACTCCAACGGATCCAGAACGCCTCAGCCAGACTCATCCTCGACATCCCACGACACAGCCACATCTCCGGACACCTAAGAAACCTGCACTGGCTCCCGGTCAACAAGAGAATCACCTTCCGTCTCCTCACCCACGCACACAAAGCCCTACACGATCAAGGCCCGAGCTACCTCAACAACCGCATCAACTTCTACGCTCCCAAACGACACCTCCGATCATCCAGTCACGCCCTCGCCGCCGTCCCCCGCATCCGAAGAACGACAACAGGAGGAAGGTCCTTCTCCTACCTGGCCGCCAAGACCTGGAACTCCCTCCCGACCGACCTGCGCCTGACCCAAGACCACCTCGCCTTCAGGAAGAAGCTCAAGACCTGGCTGTTCGGGCAGTAGCAGCACCCACCCCCCCCCCCCCCCTAGCGCCTTGAGACCCTCCGGGTAAGTAGAGCGCTCTATAAATGTCTATGATTGATTGATTGATTGATAGTGACAAGTCTAGAGTAATTCGGCAACCACCATTGGGTTGTGTAGGTGTTCCTAATCGACCCAGGGAAAAATTTGCGTTGGATTTTCTAGGGCCAATTGAGAGACTGGGTGTGAGAAGCAGATTTTTAATTGTATTGGTTGATTACCACAGTAAATGGTTTTTGGTGAAACCTGTAGAACATATTACATCTGAAGTAGTGATTGAGTTTCTGAAGAGTGCATTTTTAGAAGAAGGTATACCAAAGTGTCTGGTTACGGACAATGGAGTCCAATTGGTTTCAGGTATGATGGCAAGGTTTCTTACAGGATTGGGTATAAAGCATGAAAGAGTGGCATTGTTCAGACCACAAGCGAATGCATTAGTTGAGCAAGTTAATCGCATCATAGTGGACAATATTCAATTGTCTTTGAGCAATGGTTTAAAGTGGAGAGAGGAGCTAGACAAGATGATCTGGGCTCACAGAGTGACTCCTCATTCTATTACAGGCATATCACCTTTTGTGGCTTTAAAGGGAAGGGAACCAGCAACCAAAGAATCTCCTGTGTGGTTACAAAAGAAAGATCAGGTCTGGGTGGATCGAGAAGTAATGGAAGAAAGAGTTAGAGAGTCTCAAGAAAGGAGCAAAAATGACTATGACAGAAGGAAAGGAGTGAAAGATGTGAAAATCATTATTGGTGATTGGGTGGTTACAAATAATATGGGATTTGACCCCTCTTCAGTTATGTTTACTCTACCATGGACACTGTTATTTTTAAAGAACATGTCCATCCATTCCATGCCCACGATGTTTATTTTTTTTCCAGCATAACCCACAGCACTTATATCTGAATGTTGTACATTTTTTAGATTCCTTTTTAATTCCTTCATGTACTCTTCTTTAGATATCAGCGTGAATAACTACCTGAATCCGCTAACACCTTAATTCCAATTTCACCAAAAATAATTTTACAATGAGGTTTCTCTAATTTCTCTGTACTTTCCATCTTTATACCTTTGTTTTCATGAACAATTATTTCTTTTTTTGGCATTCCACATTCATCTATAGAAAGCATCAATTCTTCTTTTATCTCTCCTAGATTTTCTATGGTCTTGACAGTAGAACTTTGATTTTTAAATCTACACATCTTAGCTAGATGACCCTTTCTCCCACACGATCTACATGTTACATTTCTAGCACCACACGAGAGACTGGAAGCAATGTGTCCAGGACACCCACACCTATAACATGTAATTTTCCTCCTCACAACCATATTAGGTGCATAAGATGTAATAGAAGTTTTTTCATTCTTGAAATTAGTTGCGTTTGGAACATCTGCCTTTGAATTTTTTTTTAGTCCTACTTCATCCACATCTAAAGATACTACTTCTTTTTCTGAGGATTTAATATTCATTTTTCCAACGTCAATTTCTTTCAACCAAACAGCAGTTTGCTCTAGGCTTCTGGCAATTTGTACAGCTTCATCTAGTGTAGGGTCTAGAGATAAAAGTCTTTCTTTAACTTTTTTGTTTTTGGTACATCTAACGATTTGATCACGAATTAAAGATTCTGTTAAATTTTGGAATTCACACGTCACTGCTAGACCACGCAGCGTAGCTACATAAGTCACAATATCCTCATCTTGAGCTTGTGCATGGCAGAAGAATTTATGTCTCTCAAAAACTATACTAAGTTTAGGCATAAAATGTTTCCCTAGCATTTGTATTGACATTTCATACACATTTACAGGCTGTCCATTACCAATTCCTAAAGAAATCTCTGGGAGGTCATCATAGATCCTTCTTCCTTCTGTTCCTAAATGGTGTAAAAGGATCGCTTGTCTCCTCAATGGAACATATTTATCTCCACCTATAGCTAATATATACATGGTAAAAATGTTCTTCCACCTTTTCCAAGGGATACTAGGCTCACCAGGAAGTGGTAAAAATGAAGGCGGAGAAGCCATGCTCTGATCCGACATACCTGCAATTAAATTAAAAATAACAAGCTACCGAAATAATTAAAATAATATTTTAAAATAATTATCTAAAACAACGATCTAAAATACCTATCTAAAATAATAATCTAAAATAATTATTTAAAATAATTATTCAAAATAATTATTATTACTTGTCTTGTCCACTGTGTATAGTTTTCACTTTATGAGTCTTTCTTCTGTTTTCACAGGTACAGGAAGTGTGACTGGACAAACTTGAAGCAATCGAGAGAATCCTCACAGTGACACTGGTAAGAATGGACTGTAACTCCGTTTCTTTATTTCTCCATATTGCTGAATAAACCCATATTTTAACTTGGTA
Organism: Lissotriton vulgaris; assembly: GCF_964263255.1. Taxonomy (NCBI): domain Eukaryota; kingdom Metazoa; phylum Chordata; class Amphibia; order Caudata; family Salamandridae; genus Lissotriton; species Lissotriton vulgaris. The sequence goes on from NC_141696.1 coordinate 102,090,522, forward strand.
CTGTCTTCAGAATGGTAATATTCATTTCGGGTACGTTTAAATACATGTATTTAATGTTCATTTAATGTTCATTTAAACAACGTAAGGTTTCCTTCACGTTTGGCTGCTCGCGCTCAACTGTTTATCATCAAATTAGAATGCACACAATGACAGCTCCCCGGTTTCCTGGCAGTCAGACGAACTTGTTTACTTTTCAATTGCACTGCACGTGATGACAGCTCTCCTCACACTTAACTTACGATCTCCTCGTGCTTGGGCAAAGTTGTTTACTTTCAATCACACTGTCTTTCCACATTTGCATTTAACTTAAAATATTCACTGCTCTTCATGCTTAGACGAACTAATGAAATATATGCACAGTAAAGATTATTTTCATTACACTTACACTGCTTACTTTCAATGTTTTAGCAGTAGATGTGTGCTCTCACGCTGTCGATAATTCAAAGGCATAAGTATATATATATATATATATATATATATATATATATATATATATATATATATATATATATATATATATGTATATATATATATATATATATATATATATATATATATATATATATTTCTAAACTACCCGGATCTGTCTCAAACGACAAGATGCAAGCTTTGTTTGCACAGGAACTCCACGTAGTTATTTAGTCATGTTTAAATAACGTCGATTCATGACATAAATATTTTAAAAGGAGTAAAAGTCCAATAATAGCAGTTTAAATGCCACAATGTCAAGACTCCAGCTTCTTATAATATCCAAGTGGCAGAAAATAGTTCCTTCCTTAAATCTTCTTCTTTAAGAACAAATAAGCCTTGGTAAAATCATAAATTTACTCACAGTTTAGAAATTACGCCATTTTTTTTTCCAGGGGTGGAGGTCACTCAGTCATCTGCCCCCTGCGCAGATTGTTGCCCTCGTCGCCATGAAATGTAGTAACCACAGAGGCAGTGGTTAATGAATAAAAAGTCTTTATTCGTATAAGTACAGCTACACAAGAGTACAGCAACCTCCAGCTTCATCAACTGACCATTCTTTCAGAATCTCCCAGTGATGTCATACTATGGCATCACTGGGTTCTACAATGGGAGAAAGCAATCTCCACATTGACAAAGTGCTTCTGCTTCAAGAGACGCACCTGACCACTGCCCCTTTCTTGTGCGTTACGGCTACGATAGGGTTTGGCACTCCGGCTTCGCTCGAGGTTCTTGTGGTGTGGCTGTATTACTGAAACGCACCCTTCCCTTTGGCTTACACAAGTTATTCATGACCCACAGGGCACGTTTGTGAACGTTTGCGGTACACATGGGGGCACTCCCCTTAACCTTGTGTCCATGTCCTCACCCTCTCGATGCTCGTCACGACTTTAAAACAATCTGCAGCCCTTTTGCCTACCGTCTCCCTGGAATCCACAGGATTGGGGGCGACTTTAACGTGATCTCCACCCCGCTTCTCGACTCGACAGGCCCTCCATCCTCCTCCAGGCTGGCGCAAGCGAAACAGTTAACAAACTGGGCTAAATCCCTTGGCCTCTGCGATGTGTGGCGAATCTGGCACCCAAACTCTAAACAATTCACACACACCTCTGCTGCACACCAGACGCAGGCAGGTATAGATGCAATTTTTCTTCTGTCTACGGACTGCACCACCATCCAAGATGTCCGCATACTCCCGAGAGGTATCTTCGACCATTCCCCGCTGCTCCTTAGTATAGGGGCTCCTCCCCCTTACTCACGCCCAATGTGACAGTTGAACGCCTTGTTTCTTCATGACAAGGGCTTCAAGAAGTTAGTGGGACTGGAGTTGAAGCATTACTTCATCATCAATATTGGGTCGGTCCCTTCCTCAGGTACCCTGTGGGAAGCTGGTAAGGCTACTATTCGTGGATATGCCAAAGGCCACGTCCAACGGCAGCGGTAGGCCCAGATGTTGCACATCACTTCTCTAGAGGCGCAGGGCCTACGCCTCGAGCATTCCCCCTCCGCAGATGGCGATACTGATGAAGAGTGGCGCCTTACGAATATTCGAAATGAAATCAAGCATCTCTCCCTGGAGGCCGCCAAGCTCTTGTGGAGATCATCTGTGAACAGAGTTTATGGTTGGGGGGGACAAAAATGACGCAATCCTGCATAGGCTTGCCACGTATCCCAGAGTGAACCGTAGTATTCCAGAGATATTGGACCAAGAGGGGTCGTCACAATGATCCCCGGTGGCAATGGCCGGCACATTCGCCACCTTCTACTGTCAGCTCTACACCAACCGGACCCCGACACGGTGGCTCCGTAAACTGCTTGTTGCGAGGGTGCCCACCTGTCTCCGCTGGACTCTACTGCCCCAGCAGACCTTGACCACCCAATTCTCGCATGACGAGGCTATTGCTCACACCTCCTCTGGTAAAACTCCTGGCCCAGACGGCCTCCCCCAGGAATACTATGCAGTATACTGTGAGGCCCTCATGCCTCGCTTGGCAGATCTGTATGCCGAGGCCTTGGAGAAAGGTTCCTTCCTGCCCGAGACAGATATGGCTACTATCGTGGTCCTTCCGAAGTCACAACCGCCATCACCCCACTGTACTGACTATCGGCCCATATTTCTTATTAACACGGACGTTAAGCTGTTTGCCCAACGGCTCAAGCCCTATCTTACCAATGTGGTTTCATGCCCCAGCGAGGCACCGGACACTGTCTCCGGCGGCTGCACCTGGCCCTGGCTCACCACCAGGTGCTCCCCCCTTACTTGGCACTCCTTCTTATCGATTTTGAGAAGCCGTTTGACTCCGTGGACTAGACATACTTAGATGATGTCTGTGGTTCCGTGGTTCGCAAACTGGGTTCGATGGTTCCGAATCCATTCAATAAAAATAGTCAGAAATGGACGATTTTGGTGTTGGCAGACTGCAAATGGCGAGTGTAGCGTGTCTGAGTGTTTTCGTATGAATCGATATAGGAGAACACTCTCTATTCAAGGATTTAGTTTGAACCTCCGGGTTCCAATTTTGTATACGGCAGCCATTTTGTGTGGTTGCCCTAACATAGGCCCGATGACTGTGGCCGAACGAGTCCTTGAGACACGTACGCCTTAGCTGACTCCTGGGTGACCTGGCCGAACCGACTCCTTGCCCGAGGCTGACCTCGCTGAGCCAGTTCCTTGTTCAGCAGCAGGCTTGATAAAGATCAAAGAGCAGGACGTGCCCGAGTTTATGGTACACTGCTCCCACCTTTCTATTTCCTTTCCAATCTGTTTCTGCCTTTCCTTTACCACATAATCACTGATTTGGGTTGAAGGGTTTATGATGGGTTTGTCCGGCCTGATCGAACAGGAAACCGGGAATTTGCTTGGTCATTTCTGGTGGGCTGGACAACGGAAAATGGGATTGTCTTTGACTGTCGTCATTCGCTACTTTTGAAATGTTACACTGTCGTTGTTCAGTTTGTATGTACCGAATGTAAATTTGGAATGTTGCCTGAGGCTTGATTTTTGGCATAAAAGACCATGCTCCGCTTATTGAATTTGTGCAGTCTCTGACGAACCACCTGTGTGTGCTTCGTAGATCTCTGTTCCTGGTTGCAGCCAATAAACTTTGGTCTTTGACGTCATCAAGAAGTATCCTGTGTCTCTGTTTGCCAAGACAGAGGAACTTGAAGGTATCAGGCGTTCTCCCTGACGCCGCTGGTTTCTAAAACCCGGTCCTTCAGTTGGCGCCCAACGCGGGGCGACTTCAGCAGTACCGGTCCAAGCCAGAGGTTCGTGAGAAGCTTCGTGTGAAAATTCTGGAGGAAGGCCAGCCACTTCATCGACCCCTGTATGTCGTCGTGGTCCGAAAGTCTTTGCTGCGAGGTTTCCCGCTTTCCGACGGCTACGAAGGACTGCTGCCCTGACTGTCGCCCTGTTTTGGAGCCTTAGACGTTTGTAGAGCGAGACGATTGACGGGTCTTCTTGTGACGCCATCGACATTTCAGTTAAGTATAAGCGGAGCGTCTCCTAGTCCTTAGTTTGTTTGGTATCCTTTATTGGATCGCTTTGATTTGGTACCTGCAGGACCCAAAGCCAAGGGATTCGTGTATTCACTAGACGATTGTTTTACGATTCCCCTTGTTGTTTGACGCTAGACTAGTGAGCAAGATGCCTGGTTTTAGCAGTTTTAGAAACTTGTTTAGTGGTGGTTCAATGAGGGACTCCCGGTTAGAGGATTCGTGTCCGGTTCCTCCGATCGGAACTCCTACATACAAGTTGTATGTGAAACATGGTGTGGGCCCTATTAGTTATAATGAGATCTGGGTAAAATATACGAAGAGTGACGGTGTCCTACAGTGGCCCCGTTACGGTAGTTTTGAAACTGAAATTCTAGATAACCTCGAGGTGAAGTTGTTCAAGAAGAAAGCCCGGCCGGCGATGTTTGACTCTTTCCGCATATGGTACAAAGAAGCCAAACAGAAAGAAATGAAATTAGCGAAAAAGAATAAGAGAAGTATGTCAATGGTGCAAGCTGAAGAAGAACAAGAAAGTGAACAGATGCTTAGAGTGAGGAAGTTAGAGGTAGATAGATGCTACCCAGTCTTGCTGTCTAAAGAGCAGAAAGACGAGAAAGATCTTGCGAAAGATCCTTTAATGTCGCATTTGTTAAATTCACCGCCACCTTATGCGCATAATGCTACGGCACCACCGCCACCAGTCGTGGCTGTGCAACTGCCGGTTGTTTTGCCTCCTGTGATTCCTCCACAGCCAGCTCCTTTGTTGGCTACTGTTCCTTTGGCGCAGCCTCCTCAGGGGCCGCCAACTTTGTCTTTTCCTGCTACTACTGCTTCTATGTCTGTTCCGACTTTGGATTCTTCTACTACTGTCTCGTCTCCCCTTGTTCTTCCGACTACTCCTTCTCCTAAACAGCGGATGACTGCTGCCTTTTCTGGTTTTCTGACTCCTTAGTTGGGACAATTGGGTATGTCTCCTGTGAGTGAGTGTAGACAGTCGCGTAGTCAGTTGCCTGATACGGATGAACAAATTGTTTTGGATCACATGGCACGTAGATGGGTTACGTACACGTCCCAGTACGATCTTGAGGGTATTATGGATGTTTTCCGGCAATGGGAAGCACCAAAGCAACGTTATGTTTTTGAGATCATGTGTACGTTCCTCCATGAACAATGGACGGACGAAGTGGGTAAAGCTCCTGAAAAGTTGTTCCGACTGCGTTCCTAGTTTGCAAAAGGAACAATTGTAAGTCTTCTCGACATCGAGAGAGCGGTGTCGACGTTATTGTCATTTCGAAGTAATGTTCCTTCTGAACGGCTGCTCGAGCCTGATTCGTCAGTTAGGAGACAAGCGCGTCAGTATCCGATGCGAGAGGTTCCTCCGGTTTGGAGGCCTCAAGATGGAGCTGTTGCTGCGCACTTTCAGCGAGTGTGGGTACATGTTACATGGAAGCGTGCAGAAGTTCTAGCGCTTAAGCAGACTTTGCCTGATCCGCAGAAGAATCCTGCGGGATATTATAAAGAGCTTACGCAGACTGTGAGTTTGTGCATCATGAATTTGGCGGACATAGATATGTTGTTTGGGAATGTTGTTCCACAGCCCATCTGGAATGTCATTCGACATACGGATCATGATAATGAATTGGGTGATTCGTGTGTGAACCTTGTTGCTGCAAATGATAGACAAGTTGGAGGTGCTAAGCCTGAAAATATCATTACAGAACTTCCTGGTAGGATTATTACTTTTATGAAGACTCTGATGCCTGAAGTACGTGTTAATTGGGACAAGTTGTCTGCATGTAAGCAGAAGAAAGATGAGACTGTGTCAGATTTTTTCTCGCGTTTCGAAGAAACTTTTGTCGATCATAGTGGGCAGGATATGGCTACCGAGGGTGGCCAGAGATTGTTCGTCGACAAGTTTGTACACAATCTTCTTCCTGAGTTATGCACTAAGTTGAAGGATTCTGAGAGTGCTTGGCCTGTTTCTCCATCAGCGCAGATTTTAGCTACGGCTCAGTACTATGAGAATAGACGTAAGGATGAGTTAGAGAAAGCGGATGAGAAGACTAAGGAATTGAAGACTAAAGTTCTTCTACAACAAGCTTATCCGCCCGTGTTAATAATCAGCGCGATTATCAGCAACCTCAACAGTATTCGAGAAACTCGCAAAGGGACGAGACTTTTCAACAGTGTATTCTGTATGGCCCTAATCAGTGTGCGTATTGTAAGGAAGAACGTCACTACAAGAATAGTTGTCCGGTCTTGCTGCAACGAGCAAATAGTGCTCCTGGTGTGAGAGGTAGAGGTGATCAGCAAGCGCCTAGAGGTAGAGGTCGCGGACAGAATGGACGTCCTTTGCCTCCACAGAATTCGATGAATAGTTTTGACCAACAGCAGAACTCGTCTGGTAGGACAGCACAGTACTACGTAGATGATTACTACGTTGAGGGCGATGAAGCACACGGTAATGATTGTTACGACTGCCATGGACAAAGAGAGGGAGTTGTTTCAGTTCCAGTAGATGAGAGTGGACCTTATGTTGAAGTGATTGCATCAGGTGTGTCAGAGCCTTTTCTGCTAGACACTGGTGCTACGAAGAGTTCTATTATGCATTCTAAACTCCCTGGCGCACCTTTGTCTGGCTTTAATAATGTTTCTGTAGGTTTTTCTGGCGCCCCCGTTACGAATCCGATTTCTGTTCCATTGCCTCTTTCTGTTGGTCCTCGTGGGTTTGAAGCACCCCTTCTTTTGACTACAGGTTGTAATGACAATTTGCTGGGATTGGACTTGTTGAAGAGATTGTATGCGACTTTGTATTGTTCTCCGTCAGGAGTACATCTTACCTTGGGTGAGAATGTGATCTCTCTGATGTATGTGTCGAAAGATTGTCTTCCATCTGAATTGTTTATGCTACCAGATTCATTGAGGGCTACGGGTCTGAATGATGTGGGCCTGTTAGACATTCCCCCATATGTTGTGACACTGAAGGCGAATGCTACGTTACCGCGCATTTCACAATATCGTATCTCGAGTGATGGTGAGCGTGCACTTTTGGCGATCATTTATGATCTGATTGACAAGGGTGTTGTTGAAGAGACGCGAGGTAATGTGTGCAACAGTCCTGTTTTGCCTGTCTTAAAGAGGACTGATCCTTCACAGCCTCCTGTATATAGATTTGTTATCGATCTTCGTGAAGTGAACAAAATTGTCGTTCCACAATTCCCTGTTGTGCCTGACATTACTGTGTTATTGACTTTGATTCCGGCTTCTGCCACCTGGTTTTTGGTGATCGATTTGAAGAATGCTTTCTTCAGCATCCCCATTGCCATGGAGAGTAGGGACATCTTTGGATTCTCTCTAGGAGGACGAAGTTTCCGCTTTAAGCGCGCTCCTCAAGGCTATTGCGAGAGTCCATCGATTTATAGTCAAGCTTTAAAGACACAACTTGATTTGTTGGTTTTACCTGAAGGTGCAGCTCTTATTCAGTATGTTGATGATTTGTTAGTTGCCGCCGATACTGAGGAGATTTGCAAGAATGCTACTGTGTCCTTATTACGCCACCTATCTGATTGTCATCACAAAGTTTCTCTCTCAAAACTGCAATTTTGTCGACAAGAAGTTACCTACCTAGGTCACCTCTTATCGAAGGAGGGAAGGAAACTGACCCCAGAAAGAATTCAAGCTATTGCGAAAATGAGTGTTCCTACGACACAGAGAGAAGTACGTGCGTTTGTGGGTATCACGTCGTACTGTAGACAGTGGATTCCTAATTTTTCATTGTTAGCGAAACCTTTGATAGCTCTTACTGTTAAGGATACTCCAGATCCTATTCCTTGGACTGACGAATGTCAGAAGAGCTTTTCTGAATTACGCAATGCGTTGTGTTCGGCTCCTGTGTTGGGTACTCCCGACTACAGTAAGCCTTTCACACTGTATGTCCACGAGAGAGAGGGATGTGCATTGTCAGTTTTGACTCAGCAGTTTGGCGATAAGCAAAGCCCATGTGCGTACTTTTCGTTGACTTTGGATCCTGTAGCTAGAGCGTTGCCAAGTTGCTTGAGAGCCACAGCGGCAGCGGCTGTGTCAATTCGACAATCTGCTGGTTTGGTTATGGATAACACGTTAGTGGTTATGGTTCCACATGCAGTGGACACTTTGTTGAATCGCACCAAGACACAGCACTTAACTAGTGCTCGGTTGTCAGGGTATGAGCTTACACTGTTAGCGAGTCATGTGCACATAAAAAGGTGTAATACCTTAAACCCAGCTACATTGTTGCCGATTTCGCTTGAGACAGATGACGATAATGAAGAGCAGTACGATTGTTTTCTAAGAACCGAAGAAGAGACGAAAGGGAGAGTAGATCTCCGAGATACCCCTCTTCCTGACTGTGATGATGCTTTGTGGGTTGATGGTTCGTGCTTTAAGTTGCCGAATGGTGATACGACTACAGCATATGTTGTAACGACTTTGCATACGGTTGTTGAGGCTGCACGTATCCCATATAACTCAGCAAAAGCAGCTGAATTGATCGCACTTACGAGAGCATGTGTGTTGGCGAAAGGAAAACGTGTGAATGTGTACACGGATAGTCAGTATGCGTTTGGTGTGGCTCATAGCTTTGGACGTTTGTGGCGTGAACGTGGATTTTTGACATCGCATGGGACGAAGATTCAACATGGGCAACTGGTGAATGAACTTCTTGAGTCTCTTACGTTACCATTGCAAGTAGCGATTGTGAAATGCAGTGCCCATAAAAAGGTTACGGATGATGTTGGTCGTGGTAATGCGTTTGCGGATGAAGTTGCGAAAGAAACTGCTAGGAATGTGATGAGTCGAATGTATGTTGCGGGTCCGGCGAGATGGGTTCCAGAGAAGAGTATGTGTGAAGATACCATTGAGAGTGTGAAATCGATTCAAGGTGAGGCCACAGTGAAAGAGTTGAACGAATGGGGAGAAAGTAAGGGCAGATTGGATTCGAATGGTTGTTGGACTGATTTGTCAGAACATCAGAGATGGTTGTTGCCTAATGCGTATGTGCTTCCAGTTGTTACAATGGCTCACGGAATGGCACATATTAGCGTGAAAGGGATTTGCAAGTTGTTGGCTCCGGTTTGGCAGAATGTGGGAATTCCTAGATGCGCAGAGAATTTGGTCAAGAACTGTATGGTGTGTTTGATGCATAATCCTGGTAAGGGAACTCCAACACCTGCTGGTCATTTTGCTCCTCCTACGTATCCGTTCGAGGCTTTGCAGCTAGATTTTATCCATATGGAGAGATGCAACAACTTGAAATATGTGTTAGTGGTTGTTTGCTCCTTTTCTAGATGGGTAGAAGCTTACCCCCTTAGGACAATACTGCTTTGTCCACAGCGAAGGCCTTGATAAAAGAATTTTTCCCGAGGTTTGGAATGCCGAGAATTATCTGGAGTGATAACGGGAGTGAATTTGTGGGTCAAGTTATGAAGAGAGTGTTTCAGGGTCTCGGGATTAGGCAGAAATTCCACGCTGCAAATCACCCCCAATCAGCTGGTTTAGTCGAGTGCTATAACGGCACTCTTAAATTAAAATTGGCTAAAATCCAAGCGAGCACTGGTTTGCAATGGCCAGATGCCTTGCCATTAGCACTTCTGTCTACAAGGATGACTGTGCATTCACGAATGGGTTTGAGTCCGTATGAGGTTGTGTTTGGTCGCCCGGCAAATATTTGGGCCGTGCCAAGACCAACGAGGTTCAGTGACCTCGAGCATCCTGTGTTGCTTGATTATTTGCGTGAACTGACAACTAAAATGAGTGTTTTACGCCAACAGGTGCATGACAGTCTTCCACAAGCTGCAGAAGATCCAGGGCGCTCCATCGAACCTGGATCCTGGGTGTTTGTACGTAACTTTCAGCGAACCAAGAACGAACAGCCTCGCTGGACGGGGCTCTACCAAGTACTTTTGTCAACGAGATCTGCGGTCCGAGTGCGAGGCAAACGGAACTGGATCCACGGATCCCACACCAAAAGGGCACCTTTGCCTTTGCCTTACGATAAGTGGGTCCAGGAGGGACTTGCAGACTCTGAAACAGAAGTTGTCCCACGGTTTATACCATTCAGCGATGCTCGACTGATTGGAACGAACTCAGAGAAAGAGAGTGATAGAATTCTGCAAGCATCAGTACCTCCTGCAGATCGATTGGATACTACAGAGCCTCACCTTTTGTTTGCTGATCAAGAACTAGCTGGAAAGAATCGCTATAATTTGAGATCGAGAGTTACGGACAAATGATAAAGACTAATAAAGGTTGATGATTTTTTTCCTGTTTGCAGGTTAACTCTCCACCAAGGATCTACTCATTTTTGTTTTTCTTGAACTGCCATCCGGTTCTCGCTGCTAGGGTCGTGGTTGCCATCAGTCTTGGGAGTGCAAGCCTGAGACACTAGGTCGAGGGTTCTGTTGGCCCGAGGCAGCCTTCCTGGGTTTAGCAGAGGCACTTCTGAGCAGAATCAACCTTCCACCGCGGGCAGCACTGTAATAATTCCAGTAGAAAGATGAGTAATCCAAAGAGGTTTATTTCTCAGCAGAGCATATAGTCCAAGCACAACAGCATCAGGATACAACTGACAAATCAGGGCAGAATGCTACATGAGGAAAACTCTGTTTAGAACATGGAATACATTGTGAAACATAACCAGTCACATGCACTTAAAGGGGAAATGTAAAAGGGAAGAAATATTGGAATGTAACACATCTCCCTTATACAAGAAAAGAAACAAGCAGGAACAAAATTAAACAAAGTCTTGCAAAGAAGTAGGTTTCCTTCTGATGCGCACATCATCTTTGACCCTTGATGCCACAGTGTCAGAACCTTGCTTAGGATCAATGCTAACATTCGAATAGTCATTTTGACATTGGTTATTTCTTAACTGAGCATCTTGAAAAGGAGGACATTTGGCTACTTTACTCACATTCCAAGTTTTGCCATCCTGGGTAACAACAGAATTATAAAAAACTTTAACAATCTTAATGGGCCTTCCATACTTACTCATTCCCTTGCTTACCATAACAGGTTTCACAATCCTGACCCAATCGCCAATCTCAAATTCATGCACCCTTGTTTTCCATTTGTTGTTGTACCAAGTGGCAGATTTGTTCTGCTTGTCACAAATCTTATTGGCAACACTCTGAATGTCAACTCTATTATCAGACAAAACACCACACTTCTCCTTAAACCACCAGGGACAAATCGAAGAAGCTGGATCTCTACCTTTGAGCAATCTAAAAGGACTAATCTCAGTAGTGGTGTGCGGTGTGATACGATAACACCAAAGCTTTTCCCTGAGAACATTTAACCAATTGCCTTTATCCTTTATGGAATCAGAAACAAAACCTTTAAGCACCCTATTGAACCTTTCTACTTGGCCATTCTCATGTGGCTCATAGAGGGAGGTTTGAATGTGCCTGATGTTGCAATTCTTCAAAAAGGACTTCATGTCTGATGAAACTAGCTGTACACCATTATCGGAAATCAAGACAGATGGGCATCCTTCTCTAGAAAAAACTTCCTTGAAGAATGTAATAACGGCCTCAGAGGTAGCTTTTGCCACAAACTTAACCTCTGGCCACTTAGAGTGATAGTCTATGATAACCAAAGCAAAACGTGAAGATTCCGGAAGAATGTGGAATGGACCTGAAATGTCGAATGCAATTTTATTCCAAGGCAATTCAGGCCATTTCACAGCTCTAAGGGGGGGAACATGTACTCTAAGCATTTTATCATTGGAGCAACACTCAGAACACTCCCTGACAGTGCGATCCACATATCTGTCCATGCCTGGCCACCAGAAGTACAGTCTAATTAAACGCTTCATAGCTGATATACCTGGATGGGTTTTGTGTGCCAATTTCAAAATCAATTCTTGTGCCCCACTAGGTGGAACACACTTACCTGCTTTGAAAATCAGATCACCTTCACAACCTAACTCATCCATGACTTTATAAAAAGGAAGTAACTCATCTTTGACACAGTGTTTATCAGGCCAACCTTCAAGAATGAATTTGGTTAGCAAAACAAATTTTTCATCCTCCACCTGACTCTTCAACCAAAACTCCTCTGAAATATCCTGATAGTGAGGAGAAACAACATCAGAAAGACTTAACACACAATCAGCCTCAACAAGGCTATTTACATTTTCCTGGCTATCTACACAAGGAAGACGTGAAAGACAATCTGCAGTGACATTTTTTTTTCCAGGAATGTATTCCACTGTGAAATTGTATTCCTGTAGCCTAGATGCGAGACGTGCAATTCTTGCTGTGGAGTTCCAACCACCTCCCGCAGAAAGAATACTCAACAGGGGTTTGTGATCTGTGCGAAGAATAAATTTACTGCCCCAAATGTAAATTCTGTAGTGCTCAATCGCCCAAACACATGAAAGCAATTCACGCTCAATGACTGCGTATCTGCGCTCAGTCTCATTGAGTGTTCTAGAGGAAAACGCAACATTCCATTCAAGTCTACCATCTGTTTGTGACAACACACAACCCAAACCATACAGGCTTGCATCCGTGGTGATAATACATGTTCTGCCCATTCTAAAAGGCTTTAACGTTGGAGAATTTACAATGTCTTTTTTAATAGCCATGAAAGCCTTCTCCTGTTCATCCTCCCATTTAAATACATTACTTTGCCTTAGTAATCTCCTCAATGGTTCCATTTTGGTGGCAAAATTCACAACAAATTTGCTGTAATACTCGCACATTCCTGAAAAGGAAAGGAGTTGGTCTTTATTAACTGGAGATGGGGCATTAAGGATGGCCTCAACATTTGATTTTTTGGGAATAAGGCCCTCACCAGACAATGTATGGCCTAAATATTCTACAGATTTCTGAAATAATTTGCACTTATGCCCCTTAAGTGTAAGACCATATTGTTCAAGTCTCTTAAAAACTGTATCTAAATGTGCAAAATGATCATTGTCATTTTTGGAGAAAATCAAAATGTCGTCTTGAAAACATTTGACGAACGAATCAAGATCTCTGAACATTTGGAACATTACTCGTTGGAATACTGAAGCAGCAGAAGCTAATCCAAAAGGCATCCTTCTGCACTGAAATAAACCCATGGGAGTGATGAACGCTGTATATTTTTTGGATTCTTCTGCAAGTTCAATTTGATGATACGCAGACCTAAGGTCTAAAGTAGAAAAAATCTGCGCACCATCAAAGAGAGAGACAAGTTCATTAATGTTGGGTAAAGGATGGCAGTCAATAATGATATTGGCATTTAAAGCTCTCAGATCAATGCAGACCCTCAATTTTTGATCTGGTTTGCGCACGAGAACAATGGGGGAAACCCATTCTGAAGATTCAATAGCTTCAATGATGTTCTCACTCAACAACTCATTCAACATTTCTTTCAATTCATCCCTAACATTAAGAGGAACACCTCTTAATCTCTGTTTAACTGGAAGTGCTCCATCCTTAAGTACAATCCTATGTGTAAAATTCTTCAATTTGCCTAATTGATCACAGAACACCTTGTTGAATTTTTTACTCCAAAAGGACATATTTTTCTTCTCTTCAAAACCAGGAGAAATGAAATTAATCATCTCTTGTTCACTATTTAGCATATCTTGGTCACTGCATAATGACACAGGATCTCTGGCCCGTGGATTTAATGTGATCCCAAGCTCCCACTGATCATGCCATCCAAGAACATTTACACCTTGTGCAGCAATATACAATTTGATATGAGCCATTCTACCTCTGAAAGTTAAAGGTACTTTAAAATAACCTTCTACATCAATTTTAGCACCATTAAAATCATCAGCAAGTATATCAGGTACTTCTATATTATCAATATTACACACACTCAGTAATTTTTCTTTGAAATATTCCATGGTAATAATGGTCCAGGGCGAACCTGAATCCACCATGAGTTCTACTTGAACTGTAAAGATATTAAAATTGCATTTGGGTGATTTCTTACAAGTAAACAGTACACGAGCTGAGTGCACAATAGAAACAACGTAACCTCTATCTAAAACTTGTATATCTTCTTCAGTATTTGTGATAGAAGAGACTTTTGCAGGGGTAAAGTTACTAGAAGAAGGTCGTGATTGTAACATCCGAGATTGATTGTTAAAACGTTTTTCCCTACAAACAGTACCAAAATGTCTAATCTTACCACAGACATTACACTCCTTATTCAAAGCAGGACAACCTTGGAATGAAGCAATATGGGATTTGCTCCCACACCTGTAACAGACTAAATTATTATTAAATTCTGTTTTCCTATTGCTTCCCATGTAGGAGTTTTTATTTGGTTTCTGGGAAGAAGAAAAATTTTTGTAGTCTCCTTTTGGTTTGACAATGCAAACTTCTTCTTCCGTTGTAGCTTTATTGGATGAGGAACTTTGTTTAACAACAATATCCATCCACTTCTCAGATAACTCCGTGGATTTAGCAATGGCAATTGTTTCTTCTAAATTGGGATCCCCCAAACACCATAGTTTGTCTTGAGTCTTTTTGTTCTTGACATGCACAATTATTTGGTCTCGGATCATTTCATCAGTCATTGCCCCAAAATTACAATGTATGGACAATGCTCTTAATGCAGTCAAGAAGTCATCAAAAGATTCATCCTGTTTTTGTGCCCTGGTATAGAATTTAAAACGATTTAGGGCAATATTAGCAGTCGGTTTGAATCTTTTTTCTAGTCTATTTAAAGCCTCGACATAGACATTTAAAGTGTCTCCACTTCCCGTAGGAACAGTTATTTGTGGTAAATTTCTGAAAATTTCTTGTCCTTCAGACCCAATGCAATGTAAAAGAATACTTTTCTTTCTCTCAGAACCCATGCGTTCTCCATCAATGGCACGCATGTAATTAAAGAATTCTTCTTTCCATCTAGACCAAGGTATGGGTGGATCACCTTTGGTTTGGAGAAATTTAGATGGAGGGTCAAATTGCATTATGAAGGAACAGTGGTAAAATAATTAAATTAAAATAAGTAAAATAAGTGGAGTTATTTTACATTGTAGATGTATAAAAACGTTTGAAAATGAAATTTTGATGAAAATAAAATATTAATGTAAATAAATACTTGCAAACGTTCTGTAATCGTAGCTGTGAATTTCCTAGTGAAACGCTTTGTAAAACTCCGCTTCCGTAGTTTTATTCAATGAAATAATGCCGCTTTTCTTGTTGTTGTTAGACGCTGCTTCGGTGATTGAGCAGCGCGTAATGGCGCTTGTGATCTTTGTTGCTATGAAACGGAGAGCGCGCTTACGTGAAGACGTGGCGCTAGGAAACAAAGACGCGCTTACGTGGATTGTGCTTCGTTGTCAAGGAAACGAAGACGCGCATGCGTGGTTCCTTGTTCAGGACGGAGGCTCTTCGTTGTCAGGGAAACGAAGACACGCATGCGTAGGTTCTTGTTTAGAACGGAAGCTCTGTCAACACACGTCAAAGTGGATTAATGACGTGACAGGATTCGCAGCTCCGTAGAAGAAAGTTCGAAACAGCGCGGCTTCGTGAAGGTAGAAGATAGTTTTGAAAGATGCACTGTAGTAAAATAGTAGATGTATGGCGAAAATTGTAGCAAAATCCAGGATTTGATGAAGTAGAACTCGTATCAAAGTGGTAGTAGCGATTCCAATGTAGGAAAATTCACAGGTAGTATGCAAATCCAAGAGGTTCGAAAATATGAGAAAATAGAATAAAATGGGTCCAAAACTCCGCTCCTCTGCTGGTGATGGCAGGAGTGAATAACCCTCGTCGCCAAAAATTGTAATAATTCCAGTAGAAAGATGAGTAATCCAAAGAGGTTTATTTCTCAGCAGAGCATATAGTCCAAGCACAACAGCATCAGGATACAACTGACAAATCAGGGCAGAATGCTACATGAGGAAAACTCTGTTTAGAACATGGAATACATTGTGAAACATAACCAGTCACATGCACTTAAAGGGGAAATGTAAAAGGGAAGAAATATTGGAATGTAACAAGCACATTTAGTTTAGGATGGATTTCTTTGAGTTGGAGAGACCTGTACGGACACTGACTTTTAGAAAACGTATATGAAAAATAATATCGAAGAAATGCTTTTTGATACCATGTTTACTTTTACTATTGAGCTTCATAATATTTATAGCTGGTTATGTAACATTTGTTTTTAAAATGACGTTTAATCCCACTGTGCAACCTACACCTTCACCTACTATTTCTTCTCATTCTTTCCATCCTTTGCCTGAACATGAGGTAGTCAGATGATTGGAATTTGCTAACAATTCCTTCATTCAACTTCTGCACCAACACCAGTTAGTGATGAATATGACAAACTGTTGGATTTGTGGTTTGATGCCTCATACAACCGATAAGGGTATTCCTTATTTAGTTTTGCCCTTTAGTTTAAACGATTCGATTTGGGCTTATAGAACGATGTTTATTTATGCCCATAGTGTTTACCCCCAACGTTCATTGAAAGATAACCCAAAGAACAGTGCTATAGTCAAAGGCATTGTTGACATGATTAGAGGGATTAGCTCGTATGAGACTATTCCGAAGGATGAGACACTAGCCTACATTGGTTGGAACGTTACTGGATATGGAGTTAGTCTGAGTGTTAACCAGCGAGCGAAGAGTTCTCCACCGATTTGGATAGTGCCCCATCGGGGCCACTATTGTTTGCAGGGCAACATCAAGAATCCGAAGGCACAGTTAGGGAAGAGTGTTTGCGCTGAGACTTCTGTATTTGCGTCTCAGTCTTCCCCAGCATTCCTAGCTGCTAAGGGTACCTATTTTGTTTGCTACGACAAAGCTTATACATGGTTGCCCCCCGTCTTCTCGGGCACATGTTTTGTTTCCTTTCTGTTACCTCCCACTTTTACAGCTGCGGCAGATTACCATAAGACAAGAGTTGCTAGAGGTGTCTTTAGCCAAGAAGACACTGCAGAACAAGAACTGGGAGATTTCTTTAAGGGTTTTCTGCCGTTTTGGGGACCTATGGCTAACAGTAGGAATATTCGGCAGTTGACGAGAGTGGTTGAGTCCACCATAGTCGAAACTGCTGGTGCCCTTGGTAACCTGACTGCTGAGCTCCAGTCGGATAGACTTATGACACTTCAAAATAGAGTTGCCCTTGATGTTATTCTAGCAGATCGAGGTGGAGTTTGCAAGCTGATTCAATCAAGCTGCTGTGTTTTCATTCCAGACAACGCTCCATCAGTCTTTCAGGCCATTTCCAAATTGCATAAAATCTCCGATTCTGTCCATTTGGACACAGGAGATTGGTCTTTGATGGGATGGTTATGGGGATTGATATCCACTTGGGGTTGGAAGATTTTGATGGTCATTGGGATGGTCTTAGCAATCCTTTTCATGTTCTGTGTCTGTGTACAGTGTGCTCCTGCTATTTGTGGCCTCTGTGCTACTTCGTGTGCAAGGAGACCTGTCCAGAGAGAGGTACTAAGTAATAGGATGATGCTACAGCAACATATCGATGATCTGATGAATATAGATCCGGATTCAGATTAACATGGGTTTGGGTCTGTTGCCTATGATAGGGCAAAAGGAGGGTCTGTGGTTCCGTGGCTCGCGAACTGGGTTCGATGGTTCAGAACCCGTTCAATAAAAAGAGTCCGAAATGGACGATTTTGGTGTTGGCAGACCGCAAATGGCGAGTGTAGCGTGTCTGAGTGTTTTCGTATGAATCGATATAGGAGAACACTCTCTATTCAAGGATTTAGTTTGAACCTCCGGGTTCCATTTTGTATACGGCCTCCATTTTGTGTGGTTGCCCTAACATAGGCCCGATGACTGTGGCCGAACGAGTCCTTGAGACACGTACGCCTTAGCTGACTCCTGGGTGACCTGGCCGAACTGACTCCTTGCCCGAGGCTGACCTCGCTGAGCCAGTTCCTTGTTCAGCAGCTGGCTTGATAAAGATCAAAGAGCAGGATGTGCCCGAGTTTATGGTACACTGCTCCCACCTTTCTATCTCCTTTCCAATCTGTTTCTGCCTTTCCTTTACGACATAATCATTGATTTGGGTTGAAGGGTTTATGATGGGTTTGTCCGGCATGATCGAACAGGACACCGGGAATTTGCTTGGTCATTTCTGACAACGGAAAATGGGATTGTCTTTGACTGTTGTCATTCGCTACTTTTGAAATGTTACACTGTTGTTGGTCAGTCTGTATGTACCGAATGTAAATTTGGAATGTTGCCTGAGGCTTGATTTTTGGCATAAAAGACCATGCTCTGCTTATTGAATTTGTGCAGTCTCTGACGAACCACCCGTGTGTGCTTCGTAGATCTCTGTTCCTGGTTGCAGCCAATAAACTTTGGTCTTTGACGTCATCAAGAAGTATCCCGTGTCTCTGTTTGCCAAGACAGGGGAACTTGAAGGTATCAGGCGTTCTCCCTGACGCCGCTGGGTTCTAAAACCCGGTCCTTCAGCCCTCATGCCTCGCTTGGCAGATCTGTATGCCGAGGCCTTGGAGAAAGGTTCCTTCCTGCCCGAGACAGATATGGCTACTATCGTGGTCCTTCCGAAGTCACAACCGCCATCTCCCCACTGTACTGACTATCGGCCCATATTTCTTATTAACACGGACGTTAAGCTGTTTGCCCAACGGCTCAAGCCCTATCTTACCACATTGGTCCACCCGAACCAATGTGGTTTCATGCCCCAGTGAGGCACCAGACACTGTCTCCAGCGGCTGCACCTGGCCCTGGCTCACCGCCAGGTGCTCCCCCCTTACTTGGCACTCCTTCTTATCGATTTTGAGAAGCCGTTTGACT
This sequence comes from Lissotriton vulgaris, assembly GCF_964263255.1. NCBI lineage: Eukaryota > Metazoa > Chordata > Amphibia > Caudata > Salamandridae > Lissotriton > Lissotriton vulgaris. The sequence goes on from NC_141696.1 coordinate 102,109,274, forward strand.
CCGTGGACTAGACATACTTAGATGATGTAGCATGCGAGCTTGGTGGATACCACGTGATACACTTCTAGAGAAAAAAGTAAGACCGTAGATGGACAGACTTGTGTGTGTATCTACATTTTGTCCTACTTCTAACCAATTGAAAAACATTATCAATAAAAATTGGCATTTGGTCAAACATTTAGACAAAGCCCTGTCACAGGTCCCTCTATTTGCTTTGAAGAAGGAGAAAAGTATTGCAAAACCATGAGGTATGTGCGGAGTTACCCAAGCCTTCAAAGTCAACACTTAGGGATTATGTCGGCCTGGCACCAGTGAAAGGACACCATAAATGTGGGTCCTGCTCATGTTGCGAGCAGATAGTGGAAGGTTCAGTATTTTCTCATGAAGGGATACATTGGAAACATGAATCATTTACCAATTGTAAGTCCAAAGGCGTAGTGTACAGAATCCTCTGCCCATGCCCAAAACTATGTGGGAAAAATGAGCCTGGAAATCCGCCAAACAGTGCCGCAGCATAAATCCATAATTAAGTGTAATGCAGAAAACGCTCCTCTAATCAACCATTGGAAAGCAAAAGGGCACATTGAAAGAGATTTGAGATGGACAGTTATCTCCAAAATAGAAGCAGATTCATGAGGTGGCGATATAGATTTGCGACTATCCCAATGTGAAGCCATGCTTATCCTAAAATTCAATACTGCGATCAATGGGTTAAATGGAGTGTCTGAACTATATAAATTCTGAACCTTGACAGCGTCATGGTGTTCCTTGTATAGAGGTTTCCAGTATTTCTCTGAAGTAACAGCTTGGCAGCTCTATTCTATTGATCTATACTCTATAATGTGCCATAAACGTATAAACACGGTCACTCGACCATGCTTAGTGTGCTACTAAGGCTCCCTATGGGGAGCCATCTTCATGTGTCCAGAACGTACGTCTGTAAAACCCGATTTTGGGCTGAGAAATAAATAATTATTTTACTATCGTCTATCCAGTCTTCATAAAAGTCCTGGAATTGGATTGAGCCACTGTCACCTATGGGGAGCAAGTATTAGGTGTCTAGAACGTACGTTTTTACTACTCAAATGTGGGCTGAGGATCAATTTTTCACTATTCTTTATTCAGTCTCCACTAAAAGTCCTGGAACTGGATTCAGCTACTGTGCGTTTTTTAGATTGCCAATATCGGTCTTTCAATAAAGTTTTAGAGTGAAGGTTTGCGTCGTCACGCCTAAGCCCTGTTAAAAATGCATGTCCCAGGAATCTTAGCACTCCCATAATCCCCGGGGAGAGTATACGTCAGACGCCCTGAATTTCTACGCCCTGGCAAGTAAACGGAAGATAAACGGCTGATTAATTTCCAAGTTAATAGGTATGCTGCCTTGCAAGTGTGTTTCCCCAAGCGGTCTTTAATCCGTTTAAATACTCCCACTCTGTGGTGTTATATTTTACCACTTTGATACACATTGGCTGAGTCGACATGCCATTGTCTTTTCAGAGAGTCGGTTTCACTCTTCTGACGTGCATTGGTGGGAAGAATAATCAAGTCCAACGAGGTGGAAGTGCCTCCGGATACAAGTATTTTGGTATGTGACCCAGTCTTATTGATGTAATTATCCACCATGTATGCCTGACTTGGATTCTCTAAAACACGCACACCCCTCCTTATGTTTCCAGAATTGCTAACGAACAGGAAGCTTTAACAATACCGTTATTCAACATGGAAATTTGATTTTTGTGGATGACGGACTTAGAAGCCGCTCACCCAGACACCACAGTGTAAGCCCATTTAGATATATACGGATGTGGCCTACTAGCACTTTTAGTGACGTAGTTCTGTTAAGTTTATGCTTTATTTATTATTTCACTAGCTGTACCCGGCTACGCGTTGCTGTGGCTCAGTCTGGTTAAATGGAAGAGAAAGAAAAGAGTAAGCGCACGTTTCTAATATGTTTAATTTCACAATGCTTGTGGGTATACAATATGTTTTTGTCCATCCTAATATCTGTAGACTATTGTCTATATGCCTCCCTAGTATTTGTTGCGCAGCAACCAAATCGATAGGGTCTGTTCAGGTTGCAAAGTGAACCAACTCCTCCCCCCTCCCTCCACCCACTTCCCGGTCTGCCATCGTGACACTAACTGTCCATCATAATATATGTAGGCTATTGTCTATATGCGTCCCTTGTATTTGTTGGGCAGCAACCAAATCGATAGGGTCTGTTCGGCCTTTCGATTAAAAACGAGCGTATTTGACAAACGCGTATTCTAATCCAACGTTGTGAATTTATAAACACGTGCTAATGTTGCAAAGTGACGAACTCCTCTCCCCTCCCTCCACCCACTTCCCGGTCTGCCATCCTGACACCAACTGTCCAGCCTAATATATGTAGACTATTGTCTCTATGCGTCCTTTCTTAATGTTGCCAAGTGAACCAACTCCTCCCCCTCCCTCCACCCACTTCCCGGTCTGATGCGCTAATGTTGCAAAGTGAACCAACTCCACCTCCCTCCCTCCACCCACTTCCCGGTCTGCCATTCTGACACCAACTGTCCATCCTAATATATGTAGACTATTGTCTATATGCGTCCCTTGAATTTGTTGCGCAGCAACCAAATCGATAGGGTCTGTTCGGGTTGCAAAGTGAACCAACTCCTCCCCCCTCCCTCCACCCAATTCCCGGTCTGCCATCCTGACACCAACTGTCCATCCTAATATATGTAGGCTATTGTCTATATGCGTCCCTTGTATTTGTTGCACAGCAACCAAATCGATAGGGTCTGTACGGCCTTTCGATTAAAAACACGTGTGTATTGGACACGCACGTATTCGAAACCAAGGTTGTGTATATCTAAACACGTGCTAATGTTGCAAAGTAAACCAACTCCTCCCTCCTCCCTCCACCCACTTCCCAGTCTGCCATCCTGACACCAACTCTCCATCCTAATATATGTAGACTATTGTCTCTATGCGTCCTTTCTTAATGTTGCCAAGTGAACCAACTCCTCCCCCTCCCTCCACCCACTTCCCGGTCTGATGCGCTAATGTTGCAAAGTGAACCAACTCCACCTCCCTCCCTCCACCCACTTCCCGGTCTGCCATTCTGACACCAACTGTCCATCCTAATATATGTAGACTATTGTCTATATGCGTCCCTTGAATTTGTTGCGCAGCAACCAAATCGATAGGGTCTGTTCGGGTTGCAAAGTGAACCAACTCCTCCCCCCTCCCTCCACCCAATTCCCGGTCTGCCATCCTGACACCAACTGTCCATCCTAATATATGTAGGCTATTGTCTATATGCGTCCCTTGTATTTGTTGCACAGCAACCAAATCGATAGGGTCTGTACGGCCTTTCGATTAAAAACACGTGTGTATTGGACACGCACGTATTCGAAACCAAGGTTGTGTATATCTAAACACGTGCTAATGTTGCAAAGTAAACCAACTCCTCCCTCCTCCCTCCACCCACTTCCCAGTCTGCCATCCTGACACCAACTCTCCATCCTAATATATGTAGACTATTGTCTCTATGCGTCCTTTTTTAATGTTGCCAAGTGAACCAACTCCTCTCCACTCCCTCCACCCACTTCCCGGTCTGCCATCCTGACACCAACTGTCCATCCTAATATATGTAGACTATTGTCTCTATGAGTCTACTGTAGTTGTTGCGCAGCAACCCAATCGATAGGGTCTGTTCGTCCTTTATAGTATAAAATGCGCGTTTTTGAAACGCGCGTATTCAAATCCACCATTGTGTATATATAAACACACGCTTATTCGAATTCAACGTTGTGTCAAAATTTCAAATCAATCGGTGAAGAACTTTCGTAGATTTAAGATTTTTATCAAATGCATATTGACATTTTTATGTGTCTGTTTATGCTTTTGATTAAAAACATGCGCGAATTCGCCATGCACGTATTCGAATCCAACGTTGTGTATATAAAAACACGCGCGTATTCGAATGCAACGTTTATTTATTTATTTATTTATAGTCTTGTATCGCGCGAGAATCAGCCCCGAAGGGGTATCTCCGCGCGTGGCTTCTGGGTGAGTTAGACAGAAACTATAGATCGGAAAAGGCAGAGGGGAGGCTAAATTAATCCTGTGTGAATAGGTAAGTTTTCAGTTTCTTCCTGAAATTGAGAAGATTAGGAGTTTGTCTTAGCTGGAAGGGGAGGGAATTCCACAGCATTGGACCTTTAAGGGAGGGGGCACGGCCACCCTGTCTTGCTCTGTTTATTTTAGGTACATATAGCAACATAGTGTTGCTGGAGCGTAGAGTGCGTCCAGGAGAGTAGGGAAGGAAGATATCCTTCAGATATTTGGGACCAGACCCGTAGATACATTTATGCATGATGCAGCAGAGTTTAAACTGAACCCGCTGTCGCACTGGAAGCCAGTGAAGGTGGGAAAGGAGGGGGCGGGAAGGGGTACGGGGGGAGCATTCAGGACAAGTCTTGCCGCGGTGTTCTGTACCACCTGCAGTCTGCAAAGTTGTTCCTGGTTGGCGGAAATGAGTAGACTATTACAATAGTCCACCCGTCCAAGGACTAGTGCCTGAACCAGCGTCTTCCTATGGGTGTTTGGTAGGAAAGGGAAGATACGCCGTAGAAGACCAATTGTACGGAAACACGTTCCCGCAACCTGACTGACGTGATCTTTCATGATCAGAGTTTGGTCTAGGCGTACCCCCAGGTTTTTGATGGTTTGTGTAGGCGCTGGGACAGGTCCAAGCTCAAGTGGCCACCATTCCGGGGACCAGAGCAGGGTGGCCCCTCCAAACAGCATGACCTCAGTTTTGGTCACGTTGCATTGGAGGAAGTTCTGGGCCATCCAACCTGCCGCCGCTCTCATACCGTCTTGGAAAGATTGCATGACTGCGGGTGTAATGGTTTGAAAGGGGAAAAGCAGCTGAGTGTCGTCAGCGTAAGAGATTGGTGAGAACCCGTGAGATCTAATAATCTCTGCCAGGGGGGCCACATATACGTTGAATAACGTGGGGCTTAGACATGAGCCCTGTGGCACCCCCTTGGTGAGCTTCCTGCAGACAGATTTATAGGAGCCTAATTTGACACCTTGTTGTCTGTCTTCGAGGAAGCTTTCCAGCCACGCAAGGGCGGTCCCTTCTACTCCAGCTCCCTTCAGACGGCCGAGAAGAACTTCGTGCGACACCGTGTCGAAGGCAGCGGACAAATCCAATAGCACCAAAATCACTGAGCTCCCTCTGTCAAGTGACATTCTGATGTTATCTGTCACTGACAGAAGGGCTGATTCGGTGCTATGGTTGGGCCTAAAACCAGATTGTGAGTGGTCTAGGCCGCCCGCTGCCTCGATGTAGTTGGACAGGTGTGCGTTGACATGTTTCTCGGCCATCTTGCTGTAGTAAGGTAGAAGGGAGATAGGACGGAGGTTGGAAAGCTCCGTCCATGGGAGGGCCGCATTCTTGCGGATTGGGTTCACCACTGCTCTTTTCCATTCAGTTGGTACTTTTCCCTCTTTAAGAGACTGGTTGATAATATCCTGAATGTAGGGGGCTATCAGGGTGCGGAGGGGGGTTAAGATTTTAACAGGAATAAGGTCATCCGGAGATCCAGATTTGACTTGGGTCATTATTGTATCAAGCTCTTCAGTGTTAATAGGAGGGAATGTAGTTAAGGTAAGGTTTATGTTCTCATTGAGGGAGGAGGCATTTTGGGAATCGCTGTTTGGTTGCGATACTAGGATTTTTCCATAGATGGATTCTATTTTGTTTTCAAAATAAGATGACACTTCTTCACATAGACTTTGTGAGAAGTCGTCTGGGCATATACATGCCATAGGTTTTACAAAAGTTTCAAGAATCCTAAACAGTTCTCTGGGAGAGTTATCGGCTTCCATGAGCTGTTGAGCGATGTTACGTTGTGTCAAAATTTCAAAGCAATCGGTGAAGAACTTTCAGAGATTTGAGATTTTGAACAAACGAACAGTTACATTTTTATTTATATAAATTTACAGACACACTGGTGATTTACAGAGCAGATTAGGCTCCTATGATTCTTGACTAAGATATGCCGGTTTAACACCTGGGATGTTGTATTTATGCTGGTTGCTTATTCTATGTGACCTGACTAGTAAGAGAACGTGTTTATCGTTTCCTTTAGATTTTTTGGTCCTGAAGAGAACCCTGCTATTAATTGGGTACGAAACGCATCAAACTAGCTTTGTTTTATGTCAAACAAACGTGTTGAAAATTAATTTGTTGTTGGTACACTGTAAATAACTGCTTGTTCCCTGTGGAAGCTATTAGTGTTATTATTATGTGTGCCTTTTTAAGTCTGTAGTATAAGTTTGTCGTTGTTTGGCTTATTGCGCTGTGTTCCCTTCTTGGTTTTGCCTCCCCCCAAAAAAATTAATCATCATGGCTTAACCGGTTGGTGAACTTTTTGTAGGTTGCTCGGATTGTTGAATGGGTTATGATTGAGTGTGGAGTGATTGTAGGAAATGACCGAGTGAGTGTGGTGTCTCTATGGTGATTATTTGTAGTTGGAGTAAGTGTTTGTCTAAACTTCAAACTTGAGCAAAACAGTTGAAGTTTTTGTAATATCTGAAAGTAATTCAAAGGATTTTGCAAAAAAATTAAGAATTCAAATATGATTGGTGTGGAACCTTTGATTTAGTTTCATTGGTCCTATATTGGATTGGTTTGTTAAGTCGTGTTCAGTATTGGCATTTGTGTTGGTTTTCGTATATTGGCTCAGCCTTACTGAGTAGAGTCAAGGCCCCTTGTTGTTTCTTCGCCTAAGTGGGCATATGTTGTATCAGTATCAAAAGAAGAAGCAGACAATGAAAACTGTGAGAACTGTAGTACAATAAACAAGTGTCTATATAGCTTTGAAAGTAATCTGGAAGAAGAAGAAGGGCCTCCAAATCTGAAATTTGAAAGTGCTGACGTTAGTTGCACATTGTAAAGAATCTGAAACAAATAAGTTTGAAAACTGTTTTGATTTTTGATTATTATTTCAAAAAGTGAAATAAGAAGAACCAAGATGTATTATTATTTTGAAAGACAATTTAGATTTTTGTCCCAGTAGAAATAGCCTAGAGTAAATATTTTTTAATTTTTTTTTATATAGAGCGAACTAGACCAGAAGGTTTCAGAGCGCTTTAAATGAGCACCAGTTGAGTTACAGAGAGATACACTCATTTTTGTTAGGCTGAGGGAAATAAAGTGATGTGCCCAGAATTACATGATCTTGATTCGAACCGTCTTCCCCAGATTCGAGGTTGACTGCCCTAGCCATTAGGTCAGATCCTCATTGCTGTAAACCTTTATCTAGATATCTTTGATAATGCTATTAATAGTCCCAATTGGGTTATTGTGCTTTATTTCCCAGGTGGGATGTGTTTCCACCAAAGCTGAACCTTCTACAGTACATAATAAGTTTGCTAATACACTGACATATAGCTAAAGTTTAGCTAGTGGTTTCAATAATAATCTTTATACTAATATGATGGGTAAATATGTGGAAATTACAGGGGTGAAAAACTGTATCATATGTACTTTTATTCCTTCCTTTGCAGGTGAAAGCTGTATCTATTTTCAGCTGCTGATATCCTATGGGTTGTCCTGCAATGTGTTAATTAGCGTTTTTAATAAGCATAAGTCTTTGCCAACATATTTGCCAAATTTTTACATTTTGCTTGAGAACTTACCTGTCAACGAGGGAGAAGAGGATAAACTAACTTAAGATACATTTTTTAATACAATTGCACAAACTAACTCTGATACTAAAAACATGAATTGAATGTATGTATGTGGTTAGAGTGCAGGTGAGTGAAAGTTTGTCAGGTACTATAGTGAAAGGAGAGCAAAGATTCTGAGAGCTTGGAGGAATGAAATATTAATGTTATGTTATGTTATGTTATGTTAATTGGGTCTTTTATAGCGCTCGGCTACTCAAAAGAGTGTCCCGGCGCTTTATTGACAGCCTGAAAAAGACAAACACAACACAAAGATAAAGAAAAACGGAGATGTAGATAGGAAAGCAGATAGCGGCTGAGGAATAATATCGACCCTCAGATTTGAATCTAAACTCGAGAATGGAGCATGTAAAAGAGGGTAAGATGAGTGTGGTACATCATGAACCTTCAGGGAGAGGGTTTTTTAGAATATGTCGGCGAGAGCAAACATGAAATAAGTTATGTGGTGAGTGGTGATATCCTGGTTGGCGAAAAATCGATTTTTAGAGGGGGGTCTAATATGTACGTTTATTTCAACCTGCAGCTTAAATGGGTGTGTTCTTGTAATCTGGCTTTAGTATTTCCTAAGGTTCATCATGAGCATGGTATGAATGATGGTCTCAGTTTGAAGAGAGTAAAGCATGATTTTGGGTAGATAGCATTAGAACATTTTAGGAGCTATCATTCCGCCTGATGGGATTGCTGTGAATTACACATAAATTAGCAGACTGTCTACATTAGTAAATAGGTTGGCTTACAACACAAAAGTAACATTTACACAGATTATTTCTGAGTTTGTTGCTATGAGCACAATTATAATGCTAAACGGTTTTGCATTAACTATCCTTTTCTCGAAGGAAGGAGGTATTTGCAGTGTATTAAATGTTAGGAAATATTGCACTTTTATACCCCATAATTGCAGAGTTATTAAGACGTACAAAATTGATATAACAAATATCTCACACCAGATAAAGGCTTTAGAAGACCATGGCTTATGGGAATTAGTAGGTTACTTGGTTAGTAAGACAGGAAAGGGGTTTAACAACGTTAGTACATAGTACAAATCCCGTGGGGGAGGTATGGGGGGGGGAGATTTAAACTAACCTACGGAACTGTGTTGATTTCTGCAATTGTCTTTTGTTTAAAAATTCTGGAGTAATTTTTCAGAGGTGTGGGTGCAAAGAAAGAAAAAACTCATGAGAGAGGAAAAGGGAAGAATATGAGCTGGGTGATATCCAAGACTATGAATGCAACCGGTTGAATATGATGGAGGAATCAATCCTAAAGGAGAAGAAAATGATGGATACTGTTTTATAACTGTTTAAGAATGCTTGGTTTTGGTGATTATGAAATAAATAAGAGGGGTATTATTAGAAGATCATGTCAGGTTAATATTTTTGTGCATCAACAATGACATATGCAATCTTTAGAATTATTGCTGTTTAGGCATTTCACATATCTTGAAACGGATATAAAACTATTGTTTTTGGAACACATTTCCTATGATATATTAAAGTGTGTTTCCCACATGTGTATTTGTTATGCCCCATGGTGAGTTTTGTCTCCATTTTAGTAAAGACAGATGCTTTCTCCTCTCTTCTCCTTCCCCTCCTTTGACTTTCCCCCTGCTCATTTCACTCCCCAGGCTGTCCACAGAGAATAGGCACCCAGAAACAAGCTAGGTTTGATTCCATTTATGTTGTTATTTCCTGTTTTTGCTGATCATGATGAAGCTTGATCACAAAATGTTGCTATTTTCAAGGATCTTCCACTGGCGTGCTGTGGTCTATTCATTCATAGAATGTTTTGCTGTTGTTCATGCAACTATTTCTTCCTGTCATCGCTGGATCACATTAGGTTATAATGTTCAGAATCAATATTCATATAGTGGGATGGTGCCTCAATGTTAAGGCAATGTGAAATGTAGGTTAGGTATTCTGATTTGCAGAATAAAGGAACCTTTCAATTGTGCCATTTCGAGTTCATAGCTTTGCTAATTTAATATGAAGAAAGAGTGTATAAAAATCCCTGATTTGGAGAACTCTGGGAAAATCATTCTTATGCTACTAGGGATGCTTCCTTATTTTCTATTGATTTTGCTGCTCATCTGGGACGAAGAATCATTTTTGAGTCTGCCTTTTCGGTATTTGCTTTAAATGCTGATAAGCCTTTAAAGTATTTAATTTAAACAATTTGTACTATCTTTGATTTTTTTTAAATAAATATTTTAACTATTCTTTTGTTTAGTGAGTGAGCTCTTTTTTTAATTAAATGATCGTTTTGCAATTATTGAACTGTTGGCAGGTTGTGCCTTTTTGGGGGGACACATTGCTTCATGAAATTGAGGTATAACATTGTCTCTGATTCATCAACTAGTTGAATTCCAGAAGAGGTAAAATATTGAGTTGAGTTGAGATTTTGGGGTTCTGCATGTCCACACATATAGCAGCAGCTTGTAGAGCATCCCACCATCTTGACAGCAGAAGAAGTGTTCATGCATCATCATCATCATCATAATCTTTATTCGATTTTATAGATAAAACCATAAAAGCCAGTTCATTCTAAAACAACATACAAAATGGAAGCACCATAATCATTCCTATTTTAGAACTCCCACCAGAAAACGTACAAGGAAAAAGCAAGGAAAGGGTGAGTTCAGCAGCTGTTAAAAAAGTAAGGTTGGCCTAACTTGTTTAAAATTCAGCAGTAATAAGATTGGGTGTATGAATTTGTATCATTGGTTACTATATTTTGAGCAGAACATAACCATATGTAATTTGTCATTGATCGATATGTTATCGCAGTTGCTGGGAGGCAAATCAGAGTGCTTAAAACAATCACAATTAAAAGGGACCAGACGGTGAAATAAATGTAATCTAAAATAGGTCATCAATCGGTGTTGATGGCGAGTTATATCCCTAGTCAGATATGGTTCAATATTGCTAACTGTTTTCACCAATAGCGCATGTCACACAGAGTGTTTTGTTAAAGTGTTCACTCTCTACTCCATGCTGAGGGTTACCCCTCCTCCCCCGGGCTATTACGAATGACTTACAATGCTATTGTTTTTTCATGTGCACCAAGCTTTCTGTTAGATAGGATTGCAATACATCTAATTATATAACTTTTACCTGAAAATTTCCCAGGGAGATAAACACAGAGAGAAGGGCACAGAAAATAGCCAAACCCATTGTTAAATGTATCCGTTGCGGCTGTTACCTGCAGATAAAAACAAAATAAAAAAAACAATCAAAATTCAAATAAAGAATGAGTAGCTTGTGTATCACAGAACTGCATTGTTTCTTAAAAGGACATCTAGCAGAGCCTGATTTTGTTTTTTTAAATTTTATTTAACCCTCTTCAGTGGGAAAACATAGACCTTCTTTACCAGGTGGGCGATAAAACTAGGAGGAAAAATCGCCCACCCTCCCCCTAGGGTAATACTGTTGCCGCCCAGTGACAGCATTTCCACAAGTGAATTTAGTGCTCAGTTTGGAGTTGCTGATAAGGGGATCAGGAGTACCTTGAACATCATGGAAAACCAGTCTGGGCTGTATTTTACTGGCAAGCATCATGAGCATGTGTCAGGGGTTCCTGAGAGTGCCTGTTGTCCTGTGTCAGAATATACTGTGTGACATAAATATTGTGTCCTAAACATTGCCTACATAAATATTGTGCCACTGGGTGTAGGTTTTCGATTAACTCAATTGGGACAATATTTGCAAAAATGATATTTAGGACAGAGTATTTATGGAAGACAATATTCTGGCACTACATCCCCCCTGTATCTCTTCATCAATTTATACATAACATGGCGGTCATCAAAGTGACTTCTTGGCAGCGGCACAAAGCGGACAGAGCTATTACTTGGATGCCCTCAGAGCACTGGAGCAGCATTTCCTACATTTTCCCTTCCCAGCACAGGGCAAGCAGCTAGTAGTTCTCGTGGCCTGAACATAGAACAGGGATGCAGCGCAGTCGAGCAATGCAGATTACAAAAGTTTGATCCACAAATGAAAGAGCTGGAGGTTTCTTTATCTAAACAAGGGCAATGAAAGGAAACATGACTTAAAGTCTGTTATACACAGTTACAAAGGATTTGTGTTATTCACATCAATTCTACATGTTTCACTGATTTCAAAATAAGATGCGTCTGAGTTGGCCTGCTCCACCAGACTGACAAGACCCCTAGGGAATAAGCAGCCCGAACCCCAACGACTGTGATGAATCCTTCTTTCAAAGCCATAAAATAACTGGTTATGATGTCACACTACACCTAGTTTCCACTGCTGGTGACTTTATGGACCAAGAGAAGTATAAACCCCATATGGATTTTGGAACTCCCCGCTGGACCAGTTTCTATTTAATGCATTTAAATGACAAGTTCACTTCAGGCATGTAGAACCCATTTGGTCATACTAGAATGACAGATAGGGAAGAGTTCAACCGTAACGATTTTCTTCAGATTGTAAGTCATACATAAATCTAGTAATACAGCCAAAATCAATCAGTCAATTAATCATTCAATAATCAGGGTGCAAAACTCAGTTAAAAACAGAGAATATCAGAGAACACAGTAAAGTTTAAAATGAGAGACCAATCAGACATAAATTCACCTCCTAGGACCAGTGGAAAGGAGCTCACCACACATATAAAAGCACACTTACATAGGGTTCAGAATGAAGGATTTCATCCATTTAGTACAATTGAACATGATTCTCACAGTTGAAACCATTCAGCATTAAGCAGAACAAAACTGTTGCAAACAAATAAAATTAGGAAATCTCAAACTTCTACAACATGGAGCTTCTGAGGAACACTACCTGTTACTACTACGGTGGAAGATTCTGCCTAGACAGCTAGGTAAGTCTTGAGTTACTCCAATGTGAACAGCTTGGGAAGGTCATTGTCCTTGCTCGTGAAACACATTTAAAGATTATTCTACAGGAGCATCAAATTACAGGTGTAACTACGTGGTACAAATCATTTCCAGCATGTAGGAAGCCGGCTCTGTATACTATACCAAAAAGAGGTATAGTGTGCACAGAGTCCAGCGAGTCCCCAAAAGTAAGGCAGAGATTAAGGTAGATAATACCTTACTCTCAATTTAGAGGTAGCTGGGCTGAGCAGTTAAGCTTATCGGAGTGTGAATGCATATAGTGTACATACTCATAAAAAGAAGGAACACACACTCAAAGATGGACTCCAGGCCAATGTTTGTGGAAATATATTACTTTTAGTTACTAATATTCCTAGGAACCAAGTTGAACTCAGTTACAGGTAGGTAATACTTCCAAAAAGGCTGTAGGAATACTTTATAGTATTGTCGATTCAAAACAGTAACATTCAGTACTAGTACAAGATAGACAGTTGCAGGTAATCCATAGAGTGCAATGCAATCCTAAGGAAGGAAAACTGTGTTATGCATCAGCGGGTAAGTACACGGCTTAGGTTGCCATTCTTCAAGGGCAGAGTTGCATCCGGGTGTTGGTTCTCTATCGCTGCGGTCTTGGGGTTCTGTTTGCAATAGTGAGTCGCATTGACACAAGTGTTGGTCCTCAACTACTGTCGTCTTTGTGCCGGCGGATGCCGAGGACTAGCGCCTCTTGTCCAAAGGGAGGTTCTTGGAGATTGTTTGAAGGCTGGGAGGTCTCTGAGGTTTCTTGGGTGACTGATGTCAGTCCTCTACTGCTGTGGTCTTGGGGTTCTGTTTGCAGTAGTGAATTGCGTTGACACAAGTGTCGGTCTTCAACTGTTGCGGTCTTTGTACCGGTGGACAACGGGGACTAGTGCCTCTAGCCCATAAGGAGGTTCTTGGACATTGTTTGAAGACTGGGAGGTCTCTGAGGTTTCTTGGAAGCCTGGCGGGGTTTCTGGAAGGACAGCAGGTCCGGTTGTTGAACCAGCTACAGGCGGCAGGGTTCTTGCCGGGTTCTTTCAGCAGCGGTTCAGTTCCTGGTCTGATATCAATAATCTTCCTTCCTCTTCTTTTTGGCCGTCGAATCTGAGGAACAAGTTTCAGGGGTGCCCTCAAATAAAACATTTCAGGGCCTTACAGGGGTCGGGTGCAGTAACCAATGGCTACAGTCCCCTAGGGTGTCTACACTCTTTGGGTGTCCCCTCCCTTTGGGGAGAGGGGAACATCCCGGTTTCTATTGGACCTAATTCTCCAATTCAAGAGGGAGAATTTCTAAGGGAGGGACACTCCTACTCTTTGTACTCTTTGTACTCATTTTCCCGCCTGTCCTGGTGTCAAAAGTGGGGCCTGGACAGGGGGTGGGCATCTCCCCTACTTGGAGCTGCCCATATCAGCACATCACAGGGTGATAACCTTTAAAGCTCACTGCCAAATGTTGTTGCTCCTGCCAAGGGTGGGTGTGAAACACATTCACCCAGAGTAGGCTTTGTTCATTGACCTCTGAGAGCACAAAGGCTCACACCCCATGAGGTCAGAAACCTGCCTGGTGGTGGATGGCTGGCAGGGACCAGTCAGCCAATACACCAGAAGTTGGTAGTTCTTTAGGGCACATCTCTAAGATGCCTTCTGAACGCATTTTATAATACATCCAACAGCACCAGTGTGGGTTTATTATGCTGATAAGTTTAGTACCAAACTTCCAAGTTTTCAGTAAAACCATCATGGAGCACAGAGTAGAGTAATGACAAACTCCCAGCCCATGTACTAAAAATGGCTTCACTACATTTACAATGCATGTGAATGGTACATACACTGTAGGGGCATATTGCTCATGCAGCTGTGCCCTGACCTGTGGTATGGGGCAACCTGCCTTAGGGCTGTAAGGCCTGCTAGAGGGGTGACTTAAGCATGTCTCAGGCAGTGTGGGTGGGCATGGCACACAGGGATGTGTACCATGTCGACTCTTCAGTTTGGTCTGCACCAAAACATGCAGCTTACAATGGCAGTGTGTGGGTGTTAAGGTGAGGGATCGTGGAGTATTGCATAATATATGCTGCAGCCCTCAGAGGCTCTCTCTGTCACAAGGCCCTTGGTACAAGGAGTACTTTTTACTAGGGACTTACATGTGGCCCAGAGGTGTGACAGTTGTGGAAATGAAGGTAAAATTTTGGGAAAGAACTCGGGTGTGGTGCCCTGGTTAGCAGGGTCCCAGCACACACCCACTCAAGTTGGCATCAGGTATTTGGCAAAAGGTAAGGAGGTAACCATGCAAAAAGGGGTACTTTCCTACAAAGCCACCCCCAAACGAAAGAGGATGAGACTAACCTTTGCCAAGAGAGTCTTCATTGTCTAAGGGGAAGAACCTGGAAAGTCCCTCTGCATTGGCATGGGCAGTCTCAGGTCTGTGATCCACTGTAAAGTCCATTCCCTGTAGGGAGATGGACCACCTCAGCAGTTTGGGATTTTCACCTTTCATTTACATTAGCCATCTGAGAGTTATGTGGTCAGTTGGGATTAGGAAGTGAGTCCCAAACAGGTAGGGTAGCAGCTTCTTCAGGGACCAAACCGCAGCAAAGGGCTCCCTCACAACAGCATTTCAACGCTGTTCCCTATGGAGTAGCCGCCTGCTTATAAAAGCAACAGGTTGGTCTTGCCATCATTATTGGTCGGGGATAGGACTGCTTCTATCCCTAGCTCAGAGGCATCAGTCTGCACAATGAACTGCTTGGAGTAGTCTGAAGCTTTGAGAGTAGGTGCTGAGTACATCCCCTCTTTCAACATGTCAAAAGCCTTTTGACAACTAACTGTCTAGTTCACTTTATTTGGCACTTTCTTGGAGGCAAATTCGGTGAGGGGTGTAACAATGGATCCATACCCCTTCACAAATCTCCTGTAATACCCAGTCAAGCCAAGGAGTGACCTGACTTGGGTCTGGGTTGTTGAATCTTCCCAGTCCAGAATTGTCTGGATCTTGGGTTGTAAGGGTTGCACTTGACCTCCACCTACAAGGTGGCCCAGGTATACAACAGTATCCTGCCCTGTCTGGCACTTGGATGCCTTGATAATCAGGCCTGCAGGCTGCTGAGCCTGTAAAACCTTCTCCAGGTGGACCAGGTGATTCTGCCAGTAGGAGCTGAAGACAGCAATGTCATCAAGATAGGCTGCACTGAAGGTTTCCAAACCAGCAAGGACTTGATCCATCAAACTTTGGAAAGTAGCAGGGGCATTCTTTAAACCAAAGTAAACTGATAATGCCCATCAGGTGTGGAGAATGCTGTTTTCTCTTTGACTTTTTAAGCCAGGCCAATCTGCCAGTACCCTGCAATTAAGTCAGAGGTGCTGAGAATTTGGCTGCCCCTAACTTATCTGTCAGCTCCTCAGCCCTGGGTATGGGTTGAACATCTGCGTTAGTGACAACATTAAGAACTGTATAGTCCACATAGAACCTCATCTATCTTTTTACCCCCTGAGGTGAGGTTTGGGGACTAAGACCACTGGGCTGGCCCAGGAACTTTTAGAGGGCTCAATAAGCCCTAACTCCAGCATTTTGCTTACTGCCGATAGATCTTTGTTTTGATAGGTAAGCTGTCTCCAGTGTCCACATCATGGGCACACCAGTGTGTCTGGCTAGGGCTTAAGGAGAAGAGTCCAGCATACTGTTGTAAGCCTACAGTCAGCCTGCCATTGGGCAGTGAGGGTTTTCTTAGTAGATAACACCATCAACTAACCCATCTTTTGGACTGAAGAAGAGGAGGTCAGGGAGAGGTTCACTTTCTGTCTCTTGATCCTCATCATTGAACAACAGCATGGACGCATCATCCCTGTTGCAGAAAAGATTAATGCAGTTCACATGGATCACCCTCTTGCCTATTGCCCAGGTCTACCAAATAAGTGATATCACTTTTCTTTTCAAGGATTGGGTATGGGGCACTCAACCTGTCCTGGAGAACCCTTGAAGCAGCAGGATCCAAAACACACACCTTTTGCCCAGGTTGGAACTCCTCCAGTGCGGCTTTTTGTCATACCACAACATCTAGAGCTGTTGGCTAGCCTCATGATTTTTGAATGCCTTTTCCATGTACTCTACCATCTTGGAACAGAGGCAACCACATCTTGTTTAGGTTCATGGAGAGGCCTCTCCAAACCTTCTTTAACAAGAGCAAGTGATCCCCTTATAGGATGACCAAACAGAAGTTCAAAGGGGGTAAACCCTACTCCCTTCTGAGGCACTTTTCTGTAAGCGACAAACAGGCATGGCAAGAAGACATCCCATCTCCTTTTGAGTTTTTCAGGGTTTCCCATGATCATGCCGTTTAATATCTTATTGAATCTCTCAACAAGGACATTGATTTGTGGATGATAAGGGGTAGTGAATTTGTAGTTCACTCCACACTCATCTCACATGTGTTTCAGGTATGCAGACATGAAATTGGTACCTCTGTCTGATACCACCTCCTTAAGAAATCCTACCCTGGTAAATATACAAATGAGGGCTTTGGCTACTGCAGGGGCTGAAGATTGCCTCAGGATACCTGGTAACATGATCCACTACTATCCGTATGTATTGGTTTCCTGATGCTGTGAGTAGTTCCAGTGGACCCACTATTTCCACACCAACCCTTTCAAAGGGAACCCCAACCACTGGTAGTGGAATTACGGGGGGCCTTTGGTTGTCTACCTGTTTTACCACTTTCTGGGACATTGGGGGCCAGTAGAAATGCCTTACACACCTTTCCGTTGTTTTAGTCTGGCCCAGGTGCCCAGCTAGGGGGGTGCCATGGGTCAATGTGAGTAGAAATTCTCTGTACACCTGTGACACTACCACTTCCATTGTGGCACCAGGTTTGGGGTCTCTGGCCTCAGTATACAGGTGTCCCTCATCCCAATAGGTCATGTGGGAGCCACTGACATCTCCCTTTTTTGTGCAGCAGCTTGCTGTTGCAGGCCTTCAAGAGTTGGACAGACCTGCTGTCCAAGGCGTAGCTGTTCCTAGAGAGTCCCTCTGGGCCCTGGAGCTCAACCTGGTATTTTCAAGTCCCATGGGCTCAGTTCCCTCTTTGGGTGACAAGCCCTCTCCCAGAGGAGAGGGGTCCTGAGTCTTTTGCTGTTCAGAAGCTGGTACCTCTTGAAAGGTTGGGCCATTCTTCTGGGCTCCAACACTTCTTTTTCACACTGTGCTATAGTTTGTGCTCTTTTCTTCACACACACTATTTCATGGATTTGCAGCATGGTTGCGTGGCTTTTCAGCTTTACCTCAGCCCGTGCTGATGTCTCCAGGTAATTTCCAAGCAGACAGGCAGCTGGAAGTTTAGGAGAGACCACTATCTGTTTCAGGCCAGTAACCTCCCCCAGTCTAATGTCACCATAGCCATGCAATGGTCTGTTGCAACACTGTCAGCATTGGTGACTGGATAGGTTTTTCCACTCAGGTATTGTCCTGGAGAAACCAGTGTCTTTTACCATAGTGACACTGGCGCCTGTATCCGTCAGGACTGCTACTCTAGTCCCATTCACTAAGGGTTAATGTAAGTACTTTTTTAAGTTAGGGGGCCAGACAGCGAATGTGGTCACTTCTCCCTCCCCTTCAGAAACTAGAACAGCTTTAGTGGGAACCCTGATTTGCTCTGAGCGGAGAACAAACATTACAACGCAACTTTTTCAACGCAATACATTTACAACAAATCTTTTACAACGCAAATACCTTAACAACGCATGCTATTACAATGCATGCTATTACAACGCAGATGCTATTACAACGCAGATGCTATTGCAACGCATGCTATTACAACAAATGTATGGGTACGTTTTTTTTATTTTTTTCAATTAAAAGTTATTGTATTTTTTATTGTATTTTTATTTTTACACTTCCCTAGTTCCCTAATTTTAATCCCCCAATAGTTTTTATACTTCCATGGAGTTAGATTAGTAATTAATACCTTACACTAGTAATTAATACTCCTGCACTGTCCAGCACTTACCCTACTTTTACACCCCCTGGAGTTAGAATAGTAATTAATACTCTTGCACTATCCATCACTTACCCTACTTTTACACCCACCTGGAGTTAGAATAGTAATAATACTCCTACACTATCCAGCACTTACCCTACTTTTACACCCCTCTGTAGTTAGAATAGTAATTAATACTCCTACACTTTCCAGCACTTACTCAACTTTTACACCCTACTGGAGTTAGAATAGCAATTAATACTCCTACACAATCCAGCACTTACCCTACTTTTACACCCCCCTGGAGTTAGAAAAGTTATTAATACTAGTGCACTATCCAGCACTTTCCCTATTTTAACACCCCCCTGGAGTTAGAATAGTAATTAATACTCCTGCATTATCCATCACATACCCTACTTTTAAACCGCCCCCGGAGTTAGCATAGTAATTAATATTCCTACACTATCCAGCACTTACCCTACTTTTACATCCCCCTGGAGTTAGAATATTTATTATTACTACTGCACTATCCAGCACTTTCCCTATTTTAACACCCCCTGGAGTTAGAATAGTAATTAATACTCCTACACTATCCAGCACTTACCCTACTTTTACACCCTCTATGAGTTAGAATAGTTATTAATACTCCTGCACTATCCAGCATTTACCCTACTTTTACACCCCCCAGGAGTTAGAATAGTAATTAATACTCCTGCACTATCCAGCACTTACCCTACTTTTACACCCTCCTGGAGTTAGAATGGTTTTTAATACTCCTGATCCATACAGCACTAACCCTACTTTTACACCCTCATGCATTTAGAATAGCTATTATTACTCCTACTCTATCCAGCACTTACTCTCCTTATACACCACCCTTCAGTTTGAATAGTAATTATTACTTCTACACTATCAAGAAGTTTCTCTACTTTTACACCTCTGTTCTGTTTATTTATTTATTTATATTTCATATACTTTTTAAATTTCAATCTGCTTTGAAATGTTTCTCGTGTTTAACTTTTAAAAATGTTTTAGATTTTTTTTAATTTTGTTTTACCTCTTTAGAAGTTGGTTGTTTGTTTTTGTAGATGTACTTTGATGATCTTCAGATTGCTTTGTTGACCTTTGAATTCTTTTAGCTGTTTAAAAATCAAAAGAGAAAATATACATTTTTTTCTGCTTATTGTAACTCTATGAGAAATTAAAGTGGTTAATTGATTTCTTTCAACATTTTTATTTAGTATTTACCTTTAGTTTTTTAGTTTTGATGTATTGTAGATGGTTTCGTATTCAGAAGAGGATGGTCTTCAGCTGTTTTTTTTGTTGGTTTCTTCTAGTTGATATTTCTTTGAAGATATCTGTAGTGGGATATAGGTATAATAAACTGTTTATTTTCTAAATATTAAATCTCTATTTTAAGGATGAAAAATTATTTCATTAGTTCATGGATAAACTGCTTTAAGATATTTTGACATTAAATTGTGTCTCTATTTTTCATTCCACAGTTGTCAAATTATTCTGGTAAATATGCAAAAACGTTCAAAAAAACATTCATTTGTACATTAAATTATTTATTTTGTATTCTCTTTGATTACCTTTCAAAGAGATGTCTTTAAAAATTGTAGGTGTCTTTCTTCAATCTTTTTTTAAAAGATTTCTTGTAAAATAGTTTTATTTTGCTGAAATATTCAAAACGTGACAAGGTTTAGCTTTGTTAATGTTTTAATATTTTACAGAAAACATTTTATTTATGGCTTTCTTCTTTTCAAATTTTAAAAACACTGTTTGGTCAAGCTGTTTAGATAAATATAGAACTGTGCCCCATATCAAAGCTTTCTTTGAATTATTTTTAAAAGAAAAATCCATTTTGTGTGATATACTCATTAAAATCTTTTTTTTTAAATGAACTTACTACTAATATCGTTATTTGATTTTCAATATTCTCTTCGTTGTTTCGATTTTCTAGTGTGTTGAAAACTGTAAAATATAATGAATCTATTTTTAAAATGTATAATATTAATTTTTTTAAAGTAATTATTTTTTCTTATATGTTTTATACTTACTTGTTCTTTGGAGAATTGATGTATGGCATTTGCTGAGTACTCGTTTTTCTGTAATCGTCAGAGTATGTAGGAAATCTGTCTACTCTTGCTGGTAGTCTGTTGACCACTGGCTTCAAAATGGTGTCTTCCCCTTATTTATAGCTGTATGTGTGTGTCACCATAATTTACGGGAAAAGTTTCATTGTTATTCATGTTTTTTGTGATTCATTTTATGTGAGAACTTATATTTTAAATGTATTAATTTAAACTTTCTGTTTAATCTGTTCGACAGTGTTTACTCCTCCATTTTGTTTTCTGTGGCTTAGGGGGTCATTAGGAGGGCGGGCGGGAAATCACCCCGACCGCCATGGAGACGGAAAACAAACGCCCGCCGAGAACGTGGATAACCCGGCGGTCAAATTAGGATCAACCGCCAAAAAAGACCGACCATGGCGGTAGCGGGCTAACAAAAACCGTCCGACGCGTGCGGTCATGTCTAAAAAGCAACCGCTGCGGTCGGAAAAGCAGAGGAAAAGCTACACCCTGCCGCAAGCATAGCGGAGACACCGCACGGGAAATTATGATTTCCCCGATAGTCTCGCGCTACGAACCGCTATTTCCGACCGCCGCGGTATCAAACTGCAGTGAATGGGAGAGACAGCGGAAGAGCTGCAGCATAGCCACCGCCGCGGACGGTACATGGAAAACATGGCGGACGAAGCAAAAACACTGCAACGATGCCTAACTGAGCACAAATCAAAGTACCAATGCCCCGCAAATACACAAAACACATACCAGTAAAACATTTTTTATAAAAATACTCCCAGGACAACACCCACAATGCACCTCACAGCAAAGGCACAATTGGACACACCCACACAGCTGAGTATAAATACAGGTCCTTCACTGACCACAATTCTTTGCAACACTCCAGAAGAGAAGGGCATATACCAGATCTGAGAGGAGAGGCAAAATAACACAGCACACACACATCACCACCACCACCAGCACCAAAAACTCCCCAGCACACAACACATCTCCCACTTCAACACCACACCCACCACACCCAACCCTGCACCGACAAACACTGCAAACACCAACCACCATGGCAGCACAGAAAATGCCAAAATTCACAGAGGGTGAGTTGACAGTCATGGTCAATGAGATGGTGAGAGTGGAACCACAACTGTTTGGTAGCCTGGTCCAACAGACACCATTTGCCACAAGGACACAAATGTGGGAAAGGATAGTACAAAGGGTCAATGCAGTAGGGACCACCCCAAGATCCAAGAAGGAGATCATGAAGCAGTGGCATGATCTCAAGAGGGTTGTCAAAGAGAAGAGGAGCAAGAACTGGGAGCTGGCGAACGTGCCTGGCAGTGGCCCTACCATCCCACAGAAAACATTCACACCATGGGGGGAGAAGGTGCTTGCCATACTGTATCCTGAGAGTTTCACAGGAGTATCCGGGGGAACGGAGGCTGGTAAGTACAAACAAATGCCAAACAACACACTGATAAGTACTTCCCTTCACAACCCAAACACCATTGCACTGTTCACCCTCACCTAACAGGTAGCCAGCCATCTTCAATCTTTGGGGGAGGGAGGCCTGCACTACCACTCTGAGCATGCCCCTTATCCACACTCCAGCAGCATGGAGGCCTCCCCCACCCTGGAGCATGTGTCAGCCATTGCACTGTTCATCAAACAGACTCACAGGTAGGTAGCCATCTTGTATTGGAGGACTGTGTGGGAGGTGGGAGGTCTATAACACTACTCCCAGCATGCCCCCTGTCCCACACCCCAGCAGCTTCGAGGCCTCCCCCACCATGAAGCATGTGTCAGTCATTGCACTGTTTATCAAACAGACTCACAGGTAGGTAGCCATCTTGTATTGGAGGACTGTGTGGGGGTGGGAGGACAGTATCACTACACCCAGCATGCCCCCTGTCCCACACCCCAGCAGCATGGAGGCCTCCCCCACCCTGGAGCATGTGTCAGCCATTGCACTGTTCATCAAACAGACTCACAGGTAGGTAGCCATCTTGTATTGGAGGACTGTGTAGGGGTGGGAGGACAGTATCACTACTCCCAGCTTCCCCCCTGTCCCACACCCCAGCAGCATGGAGGCCTCCCCCAACCAGGAGCATGTGTCAGCCATTGCACTGTTCACCCTCACCTAACAGGTAGGTAGCCATCCTCACAGCTCTAGCTGTTTCTGTCTGGGAGACCTGCAACACTCCATAGGGCACCAATTGCATGCGATGCTTTGACACAGGACATGTATGAGTTCATGATGTTGGCATGCACCATGTAATAACAACCAGTATTGCCTGTAACAAGAATACAAAAGTTGTCTCAATTGTGTAATGTACAGACAGCAGAGGACATGCAGCTAACACAATCCCTGCACATCGACCAACACTGACCATTTTCCAACGAATCCACAGGTGATGAAGATCTTGCTGCTGCGGACAACATCAACCAGCAGAGCCAGTCTCCACCTCTGATACATGGACTCTCGGATGTAGACTCCCAGGACAGTTTGGACGATGAGCTCCAGGCCGGCCCATCTGGTGTGCCAAGGCCCAACCGGGCCCAGGACGCCATCCTCCCCACCACCACGTCTGCTGCACCAACACCTGCACAGCAGACCCCTGCAGTCACGGCCTGTGCCTCCACCGCTGCCACCTTGGACACCACCGCCACCATTACCACCACCACCAGCACCCTCCCTGTCCAAGGGGATGACCAGGACACACCACAAACTGTGGAGGGCAGGGAGAGTGTGCGAGGAGACACCGTGGCGAGGCAACAGGGCCGTGGCAGCAGGGCAGGTGGGAGGGGCAGGGTCCCTCCCAGACATCAGGAGGTTGGCACATCATGCCTGGACTACTTCACCAGAGTCATCGGTGCATATGAACAGGTCCAAGGATAAAGTGGCTGGTTGGACGAACTTTTAAGTGAGCTCATCCTGCTGATGAGGTCCATCGACAGACGTATAGGTCAAATGGTGGACCTCATGGCCCAGCAAGTGGTGTTGCAGAGGGACAGGCCTGTGTCCCAACCAACACCTCTGCCCCCTCCTGTTGTGCCGCAGGATGACAGTGCACCATCCTCCCCTGCGCCAACAGAGAGGGGCGAGTCCTCTGATGCCGCTGGCCATTCAGCAGCCCCCCTCCCCCCCCACCGCCAAAAAGATCAAGGAGGCGTCCAAAGAAGAGCCTGGGAGTCTCTGGAGGCAAAGCACCTGCCACACGCCAGTCACGGAACCAGCCCTGATGGCAACCCTCTTCCCCAATGCATTGACTGTTTGGACTGTCCTTCCCCACATTTCCTTGGCAATGGCACTTGTCTGTTGGACCTGGTCACCACATCCATGTGGTGTCTACTCTTGCATCTCATCTACCATGACTGTCAAATCACTGCCCATTCACCACCTTCATGTAAATATTCCCGCACCCCTCACATGTCCACTTTGCAAATAAAAAACCTGACGCACCAGATCTTGTGCTGTATCGTTTTTAGTGCAATATTTACAGTGTTGACAATGTCTATGATGTGTCCAAAAGATGTACAGTATGTAGGGCAGGATCATTTTGAAGCACCTAGGGAGACACAACAGAACAACAGTCACTGGTGTCATTGTGGCATCACAGACAGAACACTACACAAAACATACACAAGAGACAACTGGCATACAAGACAATGGGCTGCAGGTGTGTACAAATAGAGTCAAGCATATGTCCCCATATGGAACATCAATATCACATTTACCACACACAGGTGACTGAACGTGTGCCTGTGTCTACCATCCGCAGATAGCCCTGCACAACAAGAACCATCACAACAGATAATGTACAAGTTCAACATCTGTACACACCTTCAAGTGAAGTAGCGGTTGATGAGCTGTTGACGAATGTGAACTCCTTCCTCCTCTCCACTGTCCTCATCACTGGACTCAGGTCCTTGGGCAGATGCGGGTCTTGGTTCACTCCATCATCCAGGACCAGGGGAATTCGCTTGTGAATGGCCAAATTGTGTAGCATACAGCATGCCACAACGATCTTGCAGACCTGCCCAGGTGAGTATGCCAGTGCTCCTCCAGTCCGGTCAAGACAGTGGAATCTTGACTTGAGTAGCCCAAAAGTCCGCTCAATGACACGTCGGGTCCTGTCATGTGCATAATTGTACCTGACGTCAGCCGGGGACCTGGGATTTCGCACTGGACTCAGCAGCCAGGGTCGACTGGGATATGCTCAGTCACCTAGGAAATAAAAACACACATTGCAATGTCGCACAGGCTGAGTGCATCATGTCACAAACACACCTCACGCCATATCACAGGTCATACTTACCCACAATGCAAGCACGATCGGGATGTAGGTTAGCCATCATACGGGGTACCATGCTGTTCCTCATGACGTAGGAATCAACGGCAGAGTCAGGGAATTTTGCAAACACCTGTGAAATCGTCATGTCGACAAGGCACACCACCTGCACATTTATAGAATGATAATGTTTCCGATTCCTAAAAATATGCTCAGTGGCCTGTGGCGCCACCAGACCTACATGGGTGCAATCGATGGCACCTACTACATGTGGTATGTGCCCAAGGGCATAGAAGTCACCCTTCACTCCTGGCAATTCAGCTCCCGGGGGAAATATATGTATTGATTTTTAAATAACAACATGGCTGCAAGAACATCCTGCAGCACCATGCTGAACATGGGCTGCGACATCCCTGCAGCAGCAGCCACAGTCTCCAGGAAGGAACCAGTAGCAAAAGAGTGGAGGGCTGCCATCACCTTGTATGTGGGTGTAAAGGCAGTTGGGTAGTGGCGACGAGGCTGCAGATGGGGCTCCAACTGGTCACAAAGGGTCTTGAGGCTCGCCCTGTCGAGGCAGAATTTACGTATTATTGCAAAATCCTTCACGTCCCCCAGCACTGTCGGGTGGCGTATGAGATTTGGCCTCCTTCTAGGTGTGATGTACATGGACACATGTCAATGACGACCATCAAGAAGTTGACCCAGCACATACCGTGGATCATGTTACACAATACATTATAAATTCCATGTGAGATGCGTGACACACAAGGTTACATATTTTCCAATTGGGGACACACCAATCCATTTACCTGAAACATGTCCCACAGACATAACAGAATATCAATGTTAAAAGCACAGTTCCTGAACTCGACAATCCACATATGCACGACTCATCCAATAACATCCACAAAGGTGTGTGAGATGACCATGAATGCCTCACACACATCTGCTTTACCTATCACACATCAATGCATCATGTGAAGCTTGCGCACATCAAGAGCACAATGATCACAGTGAATGTCAAACTTGTGTGAATGGGATGATATGGTAGCACAAGTATGGAACAACACCATTCAGTGAGACAAGCCTTGACAAGGTCAGCACAGACCCACAGCACAGTGCTTGGTTACACATAATTAAGACCTGCTTAACACTGTCAGCCATCATCAACCTTCAAATGCATCAGTGACAATGCAGGCACACAGAGCATGCAACCACCTGTGCCTGATACCAAGAGATGTAATTGTGTGTACAATGATGTGCCACTAAACCTGTTGCTGCTGTGTACTGATGCAGAGTTCACAGTTCAAGTTCCCATTGCATGTGACCAAATTTGCGGAAACTACGGCATGTTCACAGCAGTGTGACACCAGCACCACCCCTGTTCACAAGTGCGTTGGCTATTGGCATGGGTTGCTGGCGGTGGGCATGCTGCGCCACACATATGGCAGTTGATACAATGGGAGCAACGATTGAGGTGGCATGATGCAGGTTTGAAAATTGCGGAAGGCGTGCTCCACCACCGCGGAGCCGGTCATTGGATGGGTTTGAAAGAGGCACCATCGCGGTAGCGCACCCTGGGCCCCTGCGGTGCATCACCGCCATGGGACATTGCCTACAGCCAATGGGAGCGACGATTGCAGGTTTGAAAATCGCGGAAGACGTGCTCCGCCACCGCGGAGCCGGTCATTGGATGGGTTTGAATGAGGCAGACCTGGACAACCAATACTTGCAGCTTTGCACCTCACAAACGAGCACATGGGGCTATAAATCTGTGGGAGTGAGCCAACATTTCCACTGTTCACAGAGTCTGCTTCCTGGGACCCTCTCCTGCTGCTTCCTGAAGTGCCTGCTGCCTAGGACTCTCTCCTGCTGCTGCCTGGGGCCCTCTCCTGCTGCTGCCTGAAGTGCCTGCTGCCTTGGACCCTCTCCTGCTGCTGCCTGGAACCCTCTCCTGCTGCTGCCTGAAGTGCCTGCTGCCTGGGACCCTCTCCTACTGCTGCCTGGGACCCTCTCCTGCTGCTGCCTGAAGTGCCTGCTGCCTGGGACTCTCTCCTGCTGCTGCTTGGGACCCTCTCCTGCTGCTGCATGAAGTGCCTGCTGCCTGGGACCCTCTCCTGCAGCTGCCTCAGACCCTCTCCTGCTGCTGCCTGGGACCCTCTCCTGCTGCTGCCTGAAGTGCCTGCCGCCTGGGACTCATCAACACTCACTTCAACCACGGGTGTCACATGTCCACAGGGATGGCAAGAACAGAGAAGATCCGTGCCAGCCCATTCACAAGCGAGGAGCTGGAGGTGCTAGTGGATGAGGTGCTGGCACAGTACCCGAGGCTGTATGGTGGCCCCAATGTAGTGGTCAGTTATCATTGAGTGTGCTATTGGGCGGGGGGGACATACATGCATGGGACTGGTGATGTGTGCGACACACAGAGGGCTTTCATTGCACTCATCCTGCATGTGTGTGTGTTTGGCATGTAGCCTGTACGCCCTCATGTTTGCATGCTATGATGACTATTTGGCCCTTGCAGAGTGCCCTTGTGCGGTGCCCCCCAGTTTGGGTATTTGTGGGATTCCAATCGGTTGAGACTCTGCATGATGCTACTGTAGTAATAGATGTGGGAACATGACACTGTGCAACTGATAACTTACCCTACTTTTCTCCCATACCTGTAGCTCAAGGTACACCAGCGTAAGGCCGTGTGGAGGGCCCTTGATGCCAAGGTACAGGCCCTGGGGGTATCCAACAGACGACACACACACTGCCACAAAAGGTTGGACGACATCAGCCGGCTGGCAAAAAACGTGGCCGAGATGACCTTGAGGCTGCTACCACGCACTGGGCATCTGGCACTGCGAAACTTAACCCCACTGATGTACCGCATATTGGCAGTGACTAATCCAGAATTGGATGCACGTCTGAAGGAGCATAGGCAGCAAGGCAGGGGTGAGTATTTGGTGAGGGTGACTTTGCCTGTGAGCCAATGCATGTGTACAGAGCCAGTTGCAGCGGTGTGCCACTGAATGTTTGCGGTGTGGTGCAGTGATGTGTCATGTGAGTGGCTGCAGGGATGTGTGCTAGTCTCAGGCATTGTGCCTAACAGCTCATGTAAAGGTTGATCATCCATGCTGTGCTTTATCATAGCCAGGTGTGTTGGGATACTCATGGTCATTCTGCATTGTGATGGTGTGGGAAATGTATTAGGGGTGGACAGAAGGGTCCACTATCTGAGCTTGAGTTCATGTATTCCTTCTTTTCATGCACCATGAGTGTTGAGGCTCACACGTCAGAATACAAGGTGCCCCTGAGTGGCACATGTTGCTTGGTATGGCCTACTTGGCATTGTGGACTGTCATGTCCTAATAGGTGGGGGCATGTCAATGTCACTGAGTTTTGGTGCATGATAGTTGTGGGCATGTGAAGTTGTGTGTGGTATACTTCATCCACCAGCAAGGTGTTGTGCTGTGTGGCCTCAACATGGCTCAGTCATGGCAGGTAGTCAGTATTGCAGGCGCTGTTGTAGTGTATGTAGTGTGCTGCTGCAATGTTTATGCAGAGTGTGGTGGTCAGCATGCTGATTTGTGCATCCCCTGTATGCATACTTTATTTAGCTTGGTCATGATGATGTAATTTATACAACCCTGCATCTGTCACATGCAGATTCGCCAGTGTGCACGGAGGAACCGTAGCCGGAAACCAGTGGAGGGGAGAGTAGCACTACAGCTGCACCGGAGGCCAGTGACACAGAGCTCACCAGCGCATCTGAAGGGGACAGGACTATGCAGGAGGAATCCGTGGCAGAGACACAGAGTACTTTATCATCTGATGCAAGTGGTGATGCATCCATGTTGTCAGGCACAGGGGATGGGGAGTCTGCTACATCATCTGCCAATCAACGGCCAGTGCCCAGCCTCCCATCTACTTCCTCTGGTGCTGCCCATGTCCGTAAGAGGGGACGTGTTACATTCACACCTGGCACCGCTGGGCCTGCACCTGTCCCCCCTGCTGCCATAAATTCTGAGTGTGTAGAGCTCCTGCGCCAGCTTTGTGTGGGCAAGACCGCCCTGCTCAATGCCTTCAGTGATCATGATAAAAAATTGGGGCAGATGGTTGCCTACATGGAGGGCATACACTCTGACGTGGGTGGGCTCCACCGTACAGTCCAGGGTTTGTCAGCCACAGTGACGTCTGCCCTTCAACAGGCACATCCTCTCATTCCTGTTCAGGTGCCTTTGTCCACCCCCCAGTCAGTGGCCACATCAGAGGACAGGGACCACGATTCACATGCATCACAGAGCTGATACAGTACAAGGAGCACAAAGCAGACGCAAGCCAAGCGGTCCCGCCCACAGACACTATCCCCCCAGAAGAGCAGAGCCAGCCCAGAATGTATAGACAAGAGCCCGTCAGGGAAGAGCAAGGCCGAAAAAGCAATGAGACAGACATCAGCCTCACAAACCTCTGAAGCTTCTCCAGCAAAGGACTCTTCTGTCCCTAAAACTTCATGTGGAGCTAGGCGTGCACTGTCTGTGTCCACTGAGGAGCTGTTGCATAGCAAGGGTACACTTAGGAAGGGCACAGGCCCACTTACCCCCACAACATCAACTCCAATTCCAAGCCCAGTGAAGCAGGTGGAGGAGGGCACTGTAGGTGCCACCCCAGGCAAAGAGGCAAAGGAGGGCACTGTAAGTGGGACACCTAGCAGACAAGCAAAGGAGGGCACTGTAAGTGGGACACCTAGCAGACAAGCAAAGGAGGGCACTGTAAGTGGGACACCTAGAAGACAAGCAAAGGAGGACACTGTAAGTGGAACACCTGGCAAGTAGGGTAAGGTGGTCCAGAGGCGTAGCCAGACAAAGCGTCCTGCAAGATCCAGCACATCACCAGAGGGAATGCCAATGTCTGAACCAGATGCAGGCCATTCAGTGTGTGTACCTGTTGTGTCATCACCTGTTCCCATTAACCCCAAGACAGAGTAGCCATTTCATATTCCCAAAAAGTGGGAGGGCATCCCTCCAACCTCTCCCACCCACACTGTGTCCTAGGTCTGCATGACTCCACCTCCACGTGCCACTATACCACCTGGTCCAAACAGCCCTCCAGCTTGCCAGACGACTGATTGCCCTACATCACCTGTTTCCCTGTCTCCCCAGTCAGGTGTTCCTGCTGAGCCCAAAACACAGCCAGCTTCAAGTCAACCTGACAGCCAGATGTGAGTGTTAGTCCCCCTCATACAACTATCTCTCATAGAAGTGTGCTAGTCCTGACCATCGTTTGACACCTGCTTGTGTTGCTGGCCATGAAAGGGTACAGTCATACACACTCACTGTGCAGCCTCTCATGCCCTGACTCTGCACTTGTCCCTGCCCACTGGCCTTGTCGTTCACTGCTGTTCTGGCCTTGCCTGTGCAGCATCTCATGTACTTGCGGGCCCACCTGCCATGGACACTGACCCTGTTGCTCTGCTGTGTTGGAGTCTCACCTGTGCCATGGACACTGACCCTATTGCTCTGCTGTGTTGGCGTCTCCCCTGTGCCATGGACACTGACCCTGTTGCTCTGCTGTGTTGTACTCTCACCCGTGCCATGGACACTGACCCTGTTGCTCTGCTATGTTGGAGTCTCCCCTGTGCAGCCTCTCATGTACTTGCTGGCCCACCTGCCATGAACACTGACCCTGTTGCTCTGCTGTGTTGTACTCTCACCTGTGCCATGGACACTGACCCTGTTGCTCTGCTGTGGTGGAGTCTCCCCTGTGCCATGGACACTGACTCTGTTGCTCTGCTGTGTTGTACTCTCCCCTGTGCCATGGACACTGACCCTGTTGCTCTGCTGTGTTGGAGTCTCCCCTGAGCAGCCTCTCATGTACTTGCTGGCCTACCTGCCATGGACACTGACCCTGTTGCTCTGCTGTGTGGTACTCTCACCTGTGCCATGGACACTGGCCTTCCTGTTTGTACTTTGCCTGTGCAGGATATCTTGATTTTGATCTGCTTTTTGTACCTTGATGTTGTGTACAGTTGTTATACTTTCACATCTGTGCAATATGTGAATAAATACAGTTACTCCTGTTGTGTCTTTTGTCAGTGTCCTTGATGATTAAAGTTCTTTTTGTGTGTGTATTTAGTTGACTGGGCCCTATGCTCTATGTATCAATTCGACATTGCAAGGCTCTTTGTCCTCATCACATTTATAGACAGGGGTGACAGGGACTTCAGTCCATTCTGACACTGATACTTGTGTTACCTGTGTTGGCTATTTTAGCTGTCATGCTGTTATGTTTTGAGTGGTATTGTGTTGTTGACTACGTGGTTGCCATGTCAGTGTGGGGTACACTGCCAGCACAGGGTGTGATGCTGTGCACAGGATAGCATGCTGGCTGTGCACTGTCATGATGTATATGTGTTATTCCTGTATATATGCCCAGCTGTGTATGTGTATGGACATCCTGTGTTTGCCCGTAGTCCTGGTCCCCTGGCATACATGTGATGTGTGCTCTTGAGTGGCGAGGAGGTGTGCAGTGTGAAGGGTGTGATTTTGTAGTTGTTGTGGATGTGTGTGTGCCCCTCGATTGGGATAGACACACAAGTGTCTGCCAGGAGTTGTGTGGCTGGGGCTTTGATTGTCCTGCCCTGTGTTAATTATTTGATGCATTTGTGTGAGTTGTCTGTTGTGCACTGTGCAGTGTGTTGGTGTGTCCATGCAGTTCTGTGTGACTCCTCCTTGTTGTATTTGTCACTTATGTGTGTGCAAAGTGTGTGACTTGCACATCAGTGTTGTGTTTGTTTGATTAACAATGTGTGTTTTGTGTGTTTGTGTGGACTGTGTGATCCTGCTGGTCATCACTGGCATTGTGTGTGACTTTCTCTAGCACTGCAGGCACATGGTGCCTTTTCTCCTCCTGTGAGGCATGGTGTGTGGTGTGATGCCATCCCCTATGTGTGCCGCTTGTGCGTAGACATTGTGGGTCTGCATTGACTCTATTTGTATGTTGGACACACCTCACATGTCTGATACTGACATGCAAATCAGTTGATTTTGATGTCAGCTATCCCCTTTGTTTCCATGTGTATGTGCCTCCCCATCTCTTCATTTGTGAGTCTGTGCCTTGTGGTGGAGGTTTTGGGCCAAGTGTGCTGTTCAACTCTGGACATGGCTACATTGTTTTCTGTGTGATGTTCTTGTGGTATTCATCAGTTTTGCTTGCCCTTGTGCACTTGAGCTGTGTGTGCTGCCCAGTGCTCTGGTATTGCTGGGTGTGCTGTTGTATTCCAGAGTGGTGCATCCTGTTGTTGTTGTGTTGGGTGTCTGTGTGTTGGCTGTGGTGTAGCTTCACTTCATGGGTGTGCTGTTGTTTTCGTGCTGTGCTGCTTTGTGGTGTGTGTTGTGGTTGTGCCAGTCATGTCTGTGTGTATCTGTTGTGCTTGTTGTGCATTGCCTGATGTGCATCCCCTGATGTCCTGTGGTGTTTATGTATAGTTTTATGCAGGCATCT
This sequence comes from Lissotriton vulgaris, assembly GCF_964263255.1. NCBI lineage: Eukaryota > Metazoa > Chordata > Amphibia > Caudata > Salamandridae > Lissotriton > Lissotriton vulgaris. Next base: position 102,141,729 of record NC_141696.1, read on the forward strand.
GTTCAGGCTACCCTATGTGTGTGTTCTGTTTGTGGTTACACCAAGGTTGTGTGTATGTGCTGGGAACTATTATCAGCCTCGAGGGTGTGTGGCACTGGTGTAGTGTGTTCCTTGTCAGATACTCCTGCAGTGGCTGACTCCCTGGTTGTCTGTTGTGTGGTGCATGGTGTGTATTGTGCTTGCTTGTACCTGTGCTTGTTGATGTGCATGGGGATGTACAGGATGGGCATATGGCATGTGACTTGATAGTGTGTGTTGATGTGTAGTTGGGGGCGGTGTGTCCCTGTGGTGTCGGTGCCCTGCCCATGCCTTGTAGTGGCCCTGCCTTCTGCATTGTGCGCATGTGTTGACCGCGGCAGTGATGTGACCGGGAGCAGGACGTTGCTGCTAGTTCGCGGTCGATGTGTGTGCCGGATGCAGAGGGGTGACTTGTTGGCAGGTGGGTAATATAGGGGTGCCCTTGTGGATGTGTTTTGACCCTCAGCAAGGTGTCTGTGGTGGAGTTGGACCCTGTGTTGCGCCGTGTGTTGTGTGTTGTATAGGTGTATTTGCGTATCTGCGGCGGCCCTGTTGATGGTAGTGCAGTAGCAGGTACATGACCGGATGCATGTGGAGGGCTGGGTCCATGGCGTTCATGGCCGGGTCTCGGCTATAGTGCTCAGCTATTGTCTTTCCGCCGGGTCTGGTTATGCGGTGTCTCCGCAGCGAGCGTCTGCCTGTTTGGGCCATCCTAATTTGTGGAGCGGTGCGGACGTCATTCGGCACAGCGGTGAGTCTCGATTGGCTCCCACCGCCGTGGCGGGCGCACTTTGATGGCGGTGCGCGTCGCACCGTGACAGACGGGAAATGAGCTATGTTTTACTATACTAATATGGCGGACGTGGGTTCCGCTGCTCGTAGGCAGAAAAAGGCTTTTTTCCGCATCACCAGCACCGCGGTGGTGCCACCGCCCACCATCCTAATGGACCACTTAGTGTTCTTGTCATGAAAACTGTTGTAGGACTTCTCAATGGTTTTAAAATGGTTTAATCTCTATTTTCTTGTTGTCTTTCTTTAATTTGATTTTTTACTGTTTTAAAAATTATAACAATCTCTTTTCCTCTTGTTGTTTTGATTTTTTAAAAATATTGTTTGTTACTCGATTAATACTAGAGTATTAATTTTAATACACGAGTATTAATTCCGTAAAAAAAAAATTGGGATATCACAATAATGTGTTTAGTTGTGTTACATTTTTTAATACACTTCCCCACCCAAAACCCCTATTTTCCCTGCATCCCGTCCCAGGAATTATTTTACAAAATGTTAAAAATATATTTTTTTTGCGTTGTAATGGTATGCGTAGTATTGTTTTTCGTTGTAATGGTTCTTTTAATAGTTTCTAATTACATCGCGTTGTAATGGTATGCATTTTAGAGACATTCGATGTAATGGTTTTTGCGTTGTGAAAAATGCGTTGTTATGGCATGCGTTGTGATGGCATGCGTTGTAATGACATACATTCTCTCTGAGCACACTGCTGATCCCATCTGGAGATTTGCCACACCAGCACCAGCAGGAGGAGAACTAGGGGCATTCTTTTGAGGACAGGCAGAATCCCCAGTTTGGTGACCAACCTTCCTACAGGTACGACACCAGGCTTTCAGGGGACCAAAATGTGTACCCTTATACCCATGCGTGCTCTGCCAAGAGCTCCTAGAGCTTGACCTTGGAGGCACAGGACCACATGGAAATATTTCTAAGTCTATTCATAGACTTCAACTCACTCATCTCTAGATTGAGGTAGGGGGTGAGGTCGAGCTCCTAAACCCTGTTCTGTGTAGCATCATTAGTTCACTAATATAGTGAAGATCTTTTTATGAGGTCTTAAAAAACTTCTAAAATACTATTACCCCTAACTACAATAGGTTGTTATTTAGAAGAAATGCTAAAGAAACTTTACTAAGAACCTTTCAGACTTTTAAAAATGTAGAAAAACTTGTCAATTCAAAAATCTGAATCTAAAGACAATTTTTGGGGTTTTGACATGTGATCAGGTGTAGGCTGAGTAATCAAACAAACGCAAAGTCGTAGACCCCACCACTGATCCACCAATGTATATACTATACCAAAAAGAGGTGTAATGTGCACAGATCCCAGTGAGTCTCCAAAGGCAAGGCAGAGGTTAAAATAGATAATACCTTACTCTCAATTTAGTTGTAGATGGGCTGAGCAGTTAGGCTTCTCAGAGGGTAGTGTGAATTCATTTGGGATACATACACATACAAAGAAGGAACACACTTTCAATTATGTTTTTAGGCCGATATGCCCCCCCAGGGGGGTCGAAACCCACTAGAAGCCAGGGAAATATTTTATGATAATGATTATAAGGAGCAAACCCTTGGGCAAGGGTTGCTCCTCTTGGGGACATTTTTTAAAACTAAATTCTGCCCCCAGAGGGCAGATCGGCTGCTTTTAGGTTGATCTGCTATCTGGTGGGGGCAGAGGCCCACTAGACACCAGCGATAATATTTTGTATATGTCAGGGAGTGGTCCCTTGGGCAAGGGTCACTCCTTTTTATTGGGGAAATGTTTTCATAGTTTCCGGCCTCACCCTCGCCCCCGGGAGCAGATCGGCCATATTTTTAGGCCTATCTACCTGCACTGGTGGCAGAAAGCCACTAAACCACCAGGGATTTTATATACATGGTGCATAATATTTTGGGGAGCAGCTCATGGGTAAAAGCTGATCCTCTTTTTGTTGGGAAATGTTTTGGCTGTTTCTGCCCTGCTTGGGGGTAGATTGGCCTATGATTCTTATGCCCATCTGCCCCCAAGGCGATACCAAAGGTGATGATGGACGGAGCGTTTGAGCAAATCAAACACTCACCCCCAGTCAACTGATCTGGGTTTTATCCATCATCATTCTTTAGCTCACTCCACCACCCCAGTTGAGACATGGCCATATGCAAATCAGTCTGACCCTTTGCCTCATGGGAACAGTCCAGCCGAACTGCCAAGCCATGTCTTCCCTGGGCCGGAAACAAGCATCCTGGAACCGGTTTCGGGTTCATAACCCTCATCAGCCAGGCTATCTTGAATCCAGTGGCAGAGTGAGCAAGGGACCCACGTCTGGGCATACCCTGCCAACTTAGGGCGAACAAAGCGATACCAACAGGGATGATGGACGGAGCGTTTGAGCTGCCAAGCCATGTCTTCCCTGGACCGTCCATCATCCCCTTCAGTACCACTTTGTTCGCCCTAGTAGGGGAATCTCTAGGGACTGGATCACTAAAATGACATAAGGTGATTTCTACCCATCTCCTAGCAATAGAGTTCAGAATCACACAATCGACTTCTATGTCTTTTTGTATTTTCCCTAACCAACTCACTTGTCTTGCCATTATAATATGTTTATGCCAATTTACCTGGGGCTGTATTTTACTAGAGCACCAGTGGGCAGACTTATTAATGAGGCTCTGAGAATTTTCATGGTGGTCTGGGGTAATGTTTGGAACCCCAGTCAAAACCATTGTGTATGGGGTACATGCTGGTGGGAGGTCTAAAACAATATTTTCCTTCCGCCTAGTTTCCACAAGTCCCTTATTGGATATTTTCTTATTCACTTGGTTCCCACTAACGTCCCTTTCTATGTTCAAGGAACTGTGGTGCCCTTGTGTTTTATTGGTGCTCCTAACTTGATCATTTATCTGTAATTGTGGCACTATGTTAGAGTCTAAACAATTTACCACCACCCTACCTGAAGCGAATGGTCTTCCCTTTCCATTTATTAATCTATCTGCAGCCAACCAATCACTCTCTGGAGCAATAGGGGTAACATCCCTCATGTTCGTGTTTTTACCAAAAGAACCCCTAGCATTAGGCCTAATTTGCATCGCCGGGTTCCCCAGATTTAACACTAGTCGGACAAGCTGCTCCTCTATACAGGCCAATTGTAGCAGAATGGGCTCTAGCGAATCTGACACTATTTTCCCCAATTGAGCTGCCACTATGTCCACATCAGGCATAGGTTTTGACTTTGCGAGCCCTCCTCCCCCTCGGACTTTCCCCATGGTAGCGGATGGGTTTTGTCTTGTCCTCTGAACCTTCGGCAATTTTCCCACGGTCCGCTGTTCCAACCCAATAGGGTCAGTGCGTTTCCTTTTTCCCGCTTTTTCCCCCAGCGAAATTTTTGTTCCCCACAGTTGATGGTTTTACAGTATCCATGCCTTTTGTTTTGCCACCCACGGCACCCTGTTTCACAATAATAACAGTTGGTGAGAGCACAAATGGGTTATCCCCTTGCTGAGCTGGCTTCACTCGGGCATGACCTGTGCACGCCCGCCCAAGTCCCGCCCAAGTCCCTGCGCTGCGGAAACCCGCCGCATCTTTTATTGAGCTTCCGGGCGCGGGATGAGGTTGTCGTTGGTGGTGCCGGCGTGGGGGTCTCTGGGGCCGGTATTTTGCCTCTTCAGCCATTCCTCTCACGGCGTGAGGACTGAGGCCCATGATGCTGCTTAGCTAGCCGTTTCCCTTATGGCTTTTGAGACACAGGCTTCCAAGTACTATATTTTTGGTCAAGTGCCATGAGCTCTGTGCTTTGGAGTCAGCCGCTCTGACCACTGCACCATACCTCTCCCCTCAGAATAGCCCCATACGCCAGTACCATAGGCAGCTATAGGAACAGATCTTGCTTTATAAATATTAAGAGCAGCTTCCAACGGGAGGGACCCTAATTGGAACCAAATTTTAAAATGGCAGTAATAGCCTGCTCCAACTGGGTATCCCTAACAGTCTTCAAATGTCTTGCAAATCATCATTATAATACTTCATGGGATTTTGATTTGCATATTTTTGTAAAACACAGATTGAACTGCAAGTGCCAGCCTGCAGCCGCAAACCCGTGGGTTTCAGAGTGACAGCTTCGACGAGCATGCTGCCGGCTGAGCTACCGACTTGTCTAAGTATATATTCTCAAATAACTGGATACTTAATATTAAAAAATGGCCCAATTGGTGGTATAGCCGTTGTTGGATTTATAGTTTCCATCAATCAGGGTTTATTTCCCCATACAATAAATTTGTGCGGCGTGAGTAGGGGGACTTATGACTTTGTATGACCGCCTATACAACAATAAATACCGCCTGATCAAGAATGTCCGTTACTTCCTCGACGGCTCAGTATAGTCCCGGGATACCGACGGACAGGTAAGCTGACTGTTGTAAGACCGTTACTTTGTGCCTGATGGTTTGCATATTGTTAGCAACTGCACCCTTTTCTGACTAAATCGGGCACGTGGTTTTTAGCACTCTCGATAGTTCTGTTGCGAGCGGGCCGTCTTCATTGTTAAGTGACCTTTCTAAAGAGAGCTGGGTCATAGTCTCTCCTTAAACAGTGATAGACTGTTGTCCCACTCAATACAAGTCTAATACTTACTTAGGTCATTTTCTCAGGATTAACAATGATATGTGGTTGTTTCTCATAGCTTTTGATGTATAACTCATTAAACCCGTTTGTACAAAGATATTTTTTCTCTGTATATTCCAGTGACATATGCCTGTTGGGAGGAAGGAAGGGGGGCAAGCAACATCGACAACCATTTGTGTGTCCATTTACCGTTGCGCCCACGGCCACCACCAAGGCCATGGCAGCGTGGTCTCCCACTCATCAATGTAATCATTCACGAGCCACCTTCAAGCCACGGCAAATGTTGAATGAGATGAAACTGCCCCGCCTCCTTCTTTGGCACTACCCCAATGGGGGACACAATCAAATCCGCCAACGGCCAGTCTTCAAAAGGTCCCGCCATGCGGCCCTCACTGACTTCCTTATCCAATTTGCACTGCACCACCTCCGGGTGCTCCCTGGCAGACCTCAAATTGTCAGCCCACCTCCGCAGCCGTGGCCCCTCATAACCCAAACAAAATCCTTCCAAAAACCTGTTCCGTAATTTATCAGCAGCCCCCTTGTCCGGGTAATCCTGCAGGGCTGCTGCCAAGCGATCCACCTTCACTAGAGTATGAGCCCTTTGGCCCAGACCCCTTACCCCCTCTACCACTTCCAAATTGCTGGGAAGTCCCTAACCGGGCGCCCCCAGCCTGCCCCTGCTGACCCCCTTGTTGCTGCCCTGAAGCACCCCAACGTCTAATCACGGGGTGCCCGTACATCCCGCAGCACGAGCATCATGCCGAAACCTGCAGTGTTCCCTAGCGCACGCCCCTTTATTGTAGTCCCAACAGGACCCCGTGGACCCCAACTGGTTTTTAGCTTCTGCCCCCACCCTTCCGCGGGTGGGGCGACCCTGAAAGGGCTGGTAAATGATGGGCAGCCCGCTCGCAGTAAAGATGGTCTTACCTGACCCAGCCAGCCCCATCGTGTGCTGCCATAAATCGGAGTCAAGCTCCCCCCATTTCGCTTCGGGTCCCACACCATCCGGGCCCTGAACTCCACGTCGTACTGAGCCCACGCATAACCGCCCCCAGTGATCTGAGCCTTCGGAATGACGTCCATGTACTTAAACATAGACACCGACCGCTCAGGGAACTTCTCGCAATAAACGCTGGTGAAGATTAAAAAGACTGCTGTCCAATTTTCAATAGTGAGAGGCACCTTCCGCCTCTTCTGGAATTCATACTGCTCCTCCTTAGAACCCTCTTTTGCCCTCACTTCACGATGCAAACGCTTAAGCAACTCAACATACTCCCCATTCCAGATGTGCTCCTTAGTAGATATCATGAAATGCACACCCAAAGGTTTCGTAACCCTCATATATGGCAGCCGCTTAATCTTTAGTTCTTTACTCTCAGGCTTTGCTGCACCATCCCTGGCCACCCCATCTACTGCTGTGCCAGCCCAGCTTGCTGCCCCGCCTGCTCCGCTGCCCCAGCACCATCTGCTCCAGACCCTGAGGGCCCAACACCCGCCTTCCTGGGGTCGTCCTCCTGTACCTTCCCACCAGGCCCCACCACCTCATCATCCGGGCCAACACCTTTATCCACCACATACATCCCCTTCCTCAGATGATCCTCCACGTCACTCACCTCTCCCCCACCCCCACTGATACCAAGGACGCCACACGCCGCTCTCCACCCCTCCGGTCCAGGGACGCTGTCCTCGTCTCCAAATAAGAGGCCCGGGCCGTCCTCTCCCGCGGGCCCCATGACACCTGCAAAACTCACCCAGCTGATCCTTTCCCTCACCAAAGACCCCAACACCGCCAAAACCAATCTTCACGAAGGCATGAAAGAAGTTGCCGAATGGATGAAAAACAGCCGCCTAAAACTTAACTCAGACAAAACGGAAGTCCTCATCCTAGGATCATCCCCCTCTGCCTGGGACGACTCATGGTGGCCATCGGCCCTGGGCACAGCACGGATGTACGTCATTACCACGCACACTTTTACAACGCGTTCCATTACAACGCGGTTGTAACAACGCAAGTCGTTACAACGACTTGCGTTGGGGGGGGCGCAAATTAAAAAAAAAGAATTTACTATTCCAACACAAGTCCCCGTGGATAGTAGGGAAGGTGTTGGGATAGTAAATTAAATGATTTACTATCCTTGAGCGCCACCCAGCGCAATTCGTTGTAACAACTTTCGTTGTTATGACCGCGTGGTAATGGTACGGCGTTGTAACGCTTGCGTTGTAAACGTCGCATACCCACAGCACCCATTCCCACAGACCACGCACGTAACCTAGGCTTCATCCTAGACTCCTCCCTCTCGATGACCAGACAAGTCAACGCCTTCTCTTCCTCTTGCTTCAACGTACTTCGTATGCTGAAAAAAATCTTCAGTTGGATCCCCTCCGAGACAAGAAAGACTGTCACCCACGCACTGGTTACTAGCCGACTGGACTATGGAAACACCCTCTACGCCGGAATCTCAGCCAAATTACAGAAAAAACTCCAACGCATCCAAAACGCATAAGCCAGACTCATATTGGACATCCCTCGCCAAGATCACATTACCGGTCACCTGAAAGACCTCCACTGGCTTCCCGTCAACAAGAGAATAACGTTCCGTCTCCTCACCCAGGCACACAAGCCCCTCTACAAACTAGGACCCGAATGCCTCAACACACGACTGTCCTTCTACACACCCACCCGCCAACTAAGATCCTCCAATCAAGCCCTCGCCGCAGTTCCGCGCATCCATAGATCCACCATGGGAGGAAGATCCTTCTCCTACTTGGCGGCCAAGACCTGGAATTCTCTCCCCATTCACCTCCGCCTCACTCAGAACCACATTTCCTTCAGAAAGGAACTTAAAACCTGGCTATTCGATAAATAAAGTACCCCCTCCCCCAAGCGCCTTGAGACCCTCTGAGTGAGTAGTGCGCTATACAAATTCCTGAACTTGAACTTACTCAGCCCACCACCACCCTCACCATCGCTCAGCTCTCCTTCTTCCAAGCTATCCTCATCTTCAATTATCTGCACCCTGCCAGACACATAACCCCGGACGGCCGACGGCACAGGCTGCACCCTGCCTGACAACAGCCACCACATCATGCACCCCTCCTAAACCAGTAAAAACATCTGATGCTGAGCTCCTCTTCTGGCGGTGCCCCCCAAGCTGTAGTGGCCCTGAGGTTGGAAGGGTCGGCAAGCCCGCCACGGGCCTACTTCTGCCGGCCACGACAGGATCCCCCACTGGTGCCGGGCATGCTGAGGGAGGATCAGCCCTCCCTTCACCTTGGCGCTGATGGGCCGTCCCTAGCCCTGCCAAGTCAGGAACCCCGCGGCATACGTCTTCCTGAAATAGAAACAGTAGGTCTGGTGTGCTGGGTCCCTCAAACTGAGCCTCACGAACCGACTCCATAAGGCCCACTGCTCCACGCGCGCCTACCGCCCATGCCCCCATCCTCCTACTGACCCCCATCCCCACTCTCTCCCTCCTCATCCTCGCTCCAGGCCAGACCCCCAAACTCGGCCCCCGGCATCCGAAAGGGCCCCCCCAACACCCCAATCCTGTCCTCCGACTACCCCCCCCTGCCCTCTCACCTACAATCCCCAAAGTCCCACCCAATCGCCACGTCCCCTTCTCCCTGAGCCGCGCCCCCAACCGTCCCTCGCGCATCCTGAACCCCTTCTGCCAAAGAGTCGAAAACATCCAGCCCTTCCCAGTCCTTCCCGCTGTCATCGGAATCCAAAAGCAGTGGGGACATCCCTTCAACCGCTGCCCACCCACTTCCAGATCCCCCACACTCCTCCCCCGACTTATCCCCTCTCCGCCCTTCCCGTACCCCCCCTGCTCCTCAACCGTCAAATCAGCCCCCCATCCACCTATGCCCCCCAAAGGTCTCACCTTTCCCTCCTTTGCCCTGCCCCCCAGAAGCGCTCTGCCTCCCCATTGTTCCCACCTGAGTCAACCCCCCAGGGTGGAGATGGACTCTCTTGCCTCCCCGTTCGCCCCCCTGACACTACCAAAACTGACTCCTTCCCCCCATCTCCCCCTGTGAGTCTTGCTCCCCGCACCCGCCTTCCCAGACACCCTGCCCCTTCGAGGCCGCTCCCGAGTGTTTGGAGCGGCCAGAAACTGGGGAGACGCTCTTCGCTCCTCTCCCCGCCTTGCGCCATTCTGCTTCTCCCACGCCACCTGCCGCCCGCCGCCCACACAGATGCTCTCGCGGTCTGCCTCGGAGCACCGCGACCGCCTCCCACCGCACTTCGACCGCGCCTGATGGACCAGGGCGTTCAGAACACGGCTGACTGGTCTGCGGGGAGACGCTGCCGGCGATCCCCGCCTCCCGCTGCATCGCGACCGCCCACGATGGACCACGACGGTCATGACACGGCTGCCCAGTCTGCGGGGGGACGCTGACGGCGCTCCCCACTGTGTCTTATTCTCGCCCTCAAACCGGCCCCCTCCCCACTACCATCAGCAGCCAGGATCGCGCCCCGGGCATCCGTGCGGCCCTTACTCCTCACCTACACTCGGGCCGTCTTGCGTGGCGGCGAGCAGGCCAAAATGGCCGCCGCCACGCCAGCAGACACGCGCCTCGCCCTGAGGGCCCACCAAGAGGTCCATCCGCCCTGCTTCACTAAGCAGGTGGATGGCTTCCAACACACGGATGTCCTCACTAGCCATAACTTCGCCAAACCAACGCTGATAAATGAACAGCAAAACCGCCTCAATGCCGCCAGAAAAAACCTGCCTACAGCGCTCCCAGCCACCACCAGAACCTAAAATGGTGGCAGGGACAGCGCTAACCCCCACTATATAGCTTTGGGTTATATTTAAAAAATGAGCTGCCTTTGGGCTACTCCCATGCCAGCCCAAAGCCGCAAAATGGCTGTTCCCTGCTCTCCCCCTCCCCCTCCCAAATCTGCCCGCAGGCAGACCTCGAGATGCTTGGCTGCCCCCCAAACACCCCTTCTTCTGCTCTTTATTTAGTGTTTTGGGCCATTCTGGATAGCCAGGATCACCGTCATATGCATTTCGATAGAGGCTGGTAGCCGCCGCCTTGCGAAGCATTGTTTATATTCGGCGAGGCGGATCTGGGTGGGAGTGCCCCATCAGCAGTGGCGTTCCCTGTTAATTCCCCGGTTCGATATGTACAGTAGGCCGAAATTATCTTGTAACACTTATACTGACTGTTTAAATACAGTTTCGAAATGAGCAATGTGGTCATAACATTTCATGTACAGAGCGCTTATTATGTAGCCACAGAATGTATGTTCACTACAATTATATGACCTTTGAACCTGTTTTCACTGAGTTCGTGAACACAGACAAATTTGTTTTTTTTTTGTTTTTTTTAAAACTTTTTTAAGCACACAGCTGCCCCAGCTAAGAGGCGTCCCAGCACTGCGCCTGGAAAGGACATGACGCAAGCGCCCCTGTTTTTTTTTTTTTTTTATTCAAATCTTTTTTATTGAGGAATAGAGATGAAAAGAAAGACAATACAATAAATCTTCCAAGGTACAAATGGATAAAATGTTGGCACAATGACACTTACAATAATCAAAGTCAAGTCAGAGAGAAAAAAGAGAAGAAAAGGGGGAGAGAGAAAGAGAGGAAACAAGAGAGAGAAGGGAAAGAGAAGAGAAGAGAAAGGACAGGCGTCTCCATAGAGCAATAGTAGTCGGTTTACCCAGACCTGGTTCTTTGTACACGCAACAGGAAATACACAGTGAGCATACACAGTCAAACACACCAAATTCTACATAGAGTCTACGTAAGCAAGCTGGCCATTGAGATGTGCATCATGGGTGTTCAAAATGTGAGGATGACGCATCCAGGGAGAACCAGAGTTTGTTGTTCGAAGGCTTCCACGTGGCTGACTGTAGCGCAGGATTGTCCGCCCCTCTTAAGAAGGAAAGCCATTCAAGCCACATTTTAAAGTTGACTTCAGCAAAGTTTTTCCATTTATAAAGTATGACCTTGCACGCCAATGTCAACATGATATCAAGCAATTGTCTGTCATGAATGTCCGGCAATTTTGTTTCTAGAGGACCCAAAATGACATATATAAATTCCTGGGCAGGAGTGATACCAAATACTTGTTGAATATATGTGAATATTTTATTCCAAAATGGTTTTAAAAGGGGACAGTTGAAAAGCATGTGTGCCAAGTCACCAGGCGCCTTTTGGCAGTTCCAACAGTTGGGCGTATCCCTCAGTTTACATTTAAACAATTTCTGGGGGGTCCAGAACACTCTGTTCAACAACATATACTTCGTTTGACATAGAATCGGGGAAACCTTGTTTGTTAATGCGGTGTTGTGTATCACCTCCCAATCTATCGTTATACCTGTGGAGTTAGGCTCTGATTCCCACTTATTTTCGGTCAACCTGTGCGGCTTCTTGGGCAGAGGAAGGAGCAGTTTATATATTCTGGATACAAAATGGTCAGCATGGTATAGTATTTGGAGGCGGGTCACCAGCCAAGGCAATTCTGTAGTGAGGGGACATTTGGAGATAGCGGCTTTCAGTTTCAGGAATTGGTAGAATTCTATGGGTGGTAAATTAAATTTCTCTTGTAGTGTCGAGAAGGGTAGGGGCCTACCATTTTCATAAAGGTCATTCACCATATGTATACCCTTTGCAGCCCACACTTCCCAGTAAAGGGTCTTTCCCTCTATCCGGAGCATAGGGTTATGCCATAATGAGAGTAGGGTAGATCTCTTAATCACCGAAGCAGTTTTATGGGACTGGTCAAGTCGGAGGAGTGCTCTTCTGGTATTTAGTAGAATGTATTTAGAGTGAGGTACATGGGCCAAGTCCATGGTGAGGAGAGCCGAGAGGGGTGCCTGTGCCATTAACGACCTTTCGATAGTTAGCCACACTGGAGTATAGGATGTAGCATCGACCAGCCAAAGGGCCCCTTGCTTACAGAGGAAATCTGTTTGGTAGTTCCTGAACGAGGGCAGGCCCAGGCCACCCTTTTCTTTTGCTAGTTGCAGCTTTTTTAGTGATATCCTGGCTTTTTTCCCTCGCCATAGGAACTCTCCAAACAACCTGTCTACCTTCTTGATGAATTCGTCCGAGAAAGTCATGGGGAGCATGCAGGCTAGGTAGTTAACTAGAGGCGTGCACATCATTTTAAGGGTCTCAACCCTACCCCACCAGGACAAAAATTTTGGTGACCAGCTATCTAGCAGCGTGGATATCTTTTTTAACGTTAGGTCTTCATTCAATTTCAGGGTCGTAATCAAGTCCTTCTCAAAATCTAAGCCCAAATATTTAAAAGCTTTTGGTAGCCAAGTGAGGCCAGATGAGCCCAGAATTTCTTTACCCCCGATGTTGTTTAGCAACTTAACTTCTGTTTTGTCCTTATTCAGTTTATATCCTGAAACTCTGGAAAACCCCTCAATTGTGTCCATTAAGGCCGGGATAGCCTCGTCTGCTTTTTCCGTCAAAATCAGCACATCGTCGGCATATGCAGTCAATTTTACCGTGCAATCATCAAATGGAATACCAGCAATGGCTTCATTATGTCTAATATGCCACAAAAAGGGTTCTATTGCTAGTAAGAACAGAGATGGTGATAATAGGCATCCTTGTCTCGTCCCCTGTTTCAAGCAAAAAGAAGAAGAGAAGGAGCCACCCGCTCTGACCTTAGCAGTAGGGCCGGCATACAAAGCCATTACAAGTTTAGTAAACGTTTCACCTAGGTTGAAGTTGTGCAGAACTGCCTCAAGGAAGGACCAATCTACCTTGTCGAAGGCTTTTTCCGCATCCAGTGTGACAGCTACCGTGGGAGTATTCAGAAGTTTTGCTTTTTCTAGGGCATGGGCTAGTACTCTGGTGTTATCACTAGACAGTCTATGTTTTAAGAAACCCGCTTGAGATGGGTGTACGAGGGTAGGAAGGACTTTCTGTAAACGGGCTAATAAAATCATAGCTAGTATCGTACAATCTAGATTAATCAGGGAAATCGGCCTATAATTATTTGGTAACGATGGGTCTTTGCCGTCCTTAGGCAGTACTGCAATGGTCGCTTCTGCTAATGTGCCCCTCACCTCCCCTGACTCCGTGAATTCGTGAAATAGGTTCAGAAGAGGTTTAACCAAATCTGATGTAAAGCTTTTATAGAATTTGGCTGTAAAGCCATCCGGGCCCGGAGCTTTCCCACATTTCAATCTCCTGATCGCTTTTTCCACCTCATTGGCCGAGATCGGCTCATTAAGACTGAGTTGTTCTTCAGGCTTTAGCTTTGGCAGAACACACTCCTGTAGATATTCCTGAATTTTGTCTTCAGCCACCGATTCATTTTTAGCGTATAAGCCCTCGTAGAAGTCTTTAAAGACCTCAGTTATTTTTTTAATAAAAAGGCTTCACGCAACCAGAGAAGCAAGCAGTCCTTTGAGTTTGAATTGTGAAACGCGAGTTCACACCGCAAGGACATGACATAGGCGCCCCTGGTTTTTTAACAAGCAAAGAAAAAACGTTACATGAGGCTTAACCATCTCGGATTGACTACACCCTACGTTTAAATGCTCTAGCACCAGGAGTTTCTTACCTGCAGCCCGATTTAGACTAGGGATTTTAAATGGACATATAAAGTCAGCATCTCCTCTTACATCGCACTATGGTATGGAAAACAATGGAAATCTGACTACCTCTAAAAGCGGATATTAAGGGAGATTATATTGACCCTTGTACTACGACAGATATCAAATATAGTCTTGATAAAGGTGGATAAAATTGTGGAAAACCACTGAAACGCGTCGACGCACCATTTAGTATAATTCACGACTCGGACATCCCTGTTGATATACTGTATTGTGGTGTGCATAACTTAGGTGTCAGAAATAGAGTTTGAATATACACCTAGTATTGTACGAGTTCAATGTCTTACTGTTTTCTGTCTCCGTGTCTCAATCTTGCTGGCCAATATTGAATGTCAATTATTTTAACTGTCCTTCCCTTTTTTTAATAATTTGTGTCAAGTGGTTCCCTAATTGTCCACTTTTTTAAATATTTGTATTACCAATAAATTGTAAAAATTCTTTTTACATACGCGAATCTTGTCCTTGTTTTTGACCTTCTAGCTCAGTTAATTTAGTTCTGCTCAAGGGACTCTCTTCCTTTTTCATTGCCTGGAAAGGAACACAACACAGACTGAGCGAAAGGAAGAATCCAGAATAAGAAGGATTAACATCTATTTGGAAAGATATTAGTTTTTACGGCTTTCCTAAATGTCAGAAGGTCATCTAGAGCACGCAAATGGGCAGGGAGAGAATTCCAAAGTTTAGGGGCAAGCACTCTAAAAGAGCGACCGCCAGACCTACTCCTTAGAAAACGAGGGACTGCAGCTAAGTTTTGTCCACAGGATCTCAGCAGACGGGAAGGGGTGTAAAGAAGAATGAGATGCTCCAATATCTGAGGAGAGGCAAGTTTTAATATTTTAAAAGCAAGACATAAAGTCTTGAATTCTATCCTCTGAGGCACAGGCAGCCAGTGAAGCTTGGTAATAGTGCTTCTAGCGGAGCAGAATCTAGGGAGACCAACTAAAGCCCTAGCTGCAGCGTTATGAACGCGCTGCAATCTCATAAGTTTGTATTTCTCTTTGGTATGTGACAATTAAACCCGTAATTTCTTGCGAGTTTATTTTTACCATCAAATAATCATTTCTTCTAGAGCGAAGCCTCACGTCCTGAGCAGTTGCCAGGTGAGGTTAGGTGATTTGCCCACACATAATGGGTAAGTCCTTATAATTATATTTAGTTTTTTATCCTCACTAATGTGTGTCCAAGTATTGAGGACATTGATTCATTTTCTATCACAATTTAAAAATGAGTACTGAATTTTGATGTTTGCACCTCTCTCTCTTTCCCTTTCTTCACACAGGTCTGACAATTACAACAGTCCAGAATCTGTGATCTGCTGTGTATGTTTGTATCTGTTCCATTGAACAGTAATTACTAATTTTGTAGTTAACTTGTTACACTTATTATTTTTTCACTATTTGCAGTAGCTTATACTCATATGTCCTGAAGAATGCTAGATACTCTGTAGGTAACAGAAGCAGAAACATGTAGACCGGCCCTCATAAACTTTATATTTGCAGTTATTCTTTCAAACTGCACATGCACTGTTTTTAATTCCTGACACCACAAGATAGATATTAAAGAGGTTTTCTCATGGTAGTCAGTTTTAATACACTTCACATTTTTTTCACTCAAGCATTGCACCCGTCACTATGAATGATATTTAGCTCTTCATCTGACGGATCTTAGTGTATACAGTTGTACTCATACAAAACATCCGTGAGCTCCTCCCTCGGAGCTGAGGGGGTTGTAGCCCTCGTCTGTACTAGGTTTACAGCCGGGAGGAGATCCCAGATGATGAAGCATGTCACCTTTTGGTGAGTGATGGGATTCTGTCCTTTAAATAGGGCTTTCCAGTGAGAGGTCACTGTTATAAACGCATAATTTATTATTTGGGCTCTTGTAAAGGCCACCTAGGCGCCAGGTGATTCTTGAGACCCACAGATACATTTGTATTTTCTAGTTCAGGTTGGGATTATATCTTTGTTGGTCGTTAAACTTTTCCCTGGACCGTCTAACCCCTGGTTTATTTGTTAGTCTTCAAATGTACCCATGTACAATGATGATCAAATGTGATCCCTAAATATGTAAAAGTGTCAACAGTTTTAAGGGCACTGTAACCAATGTGGGCAACCGCAGATCATAGCGTACAATTTAGTTTTATTAGTTGTCAGCCCTAGGTCAGATATGAATCCCAGAAAGCTATCCAGTAATTTTTGGAGTCCTCTTCCTGTCTAAGCCATAAATTCCCAAACATCTGCATTCATTAGGACCGGTATCTTATGAGTCTCTATCCTAGGAAGATCTATATCAGAAGATAACAAATAATTTTTGTACTCATTTATATGAAAACTAAAAAGAAAAGGGTTCCGCATACAGCCTTGTCTGACCCCTTTTTTTATTTTGATATTAGGGGTACCTTCCATGTGTGGGCCAAAACTTTTTTTTTTAACTCTGTTAATACAATTTTGCAAAACACATACATCACAAGCAGTGAGTTGTGACCATCGGTCTACAAGATGGTCGTGCAGCAACAAGGTCATACTGCAAAGTTAGACCTACAACAATAACAATGAAAGCACACAGATACAGACTCCAGTATTTCGGAACTCATTTGTCAGGACCAACCTCCTCCCCTGAACTCTGGGGTCGCAATGGCATCTTCCCATATTCCTCTATATGACCGCAATGGGGACCAGATCTTTTCCCATTTACGGGGAAATCCCCGACCCTGGTATATAGTCTTCTCAGATAGCATACACCAATTCATGTCCTTCCCTCATCCCGCTAGAATCGGCACCTCATGGAAGCTCCAGAGTCATACTATATTTCTCTTGGCCGCTGACAAGCCCAAGGTGAGCCATATCTCGTTATATCTGGGTGGTGGGTCATCTCCTCATATATGTTACAAACACATCTTGGCTGATTCCGTAACCGTATGTCACCATCTAATTTGTGCAACGCAAGCTGTCAAGACTCCCAGTCATGCAGGTCAAAGATTGCCCTGTGTCATTTGCCAACATCCTTATGGAGGTACCATTAGTCATATAGTGCTGTCCGTAACCCAACAAGGATTTGCATTTGCCAATGCTTGTTTTTTATTTGCTTTTGCCAGTGTTTGTTTTTATTTACTTTTGCCAATGTTCGTTTTCTATGTGGGGAAGTTGCCAATGCTCATTGGTTTCAGGAAGCTGAAGGGCACATGTAGCTTAACAACTGCCTGCTGACATTGTTGTCATGTCGCCAGGCAGCAGAGGGCTCTGGTGCTTTCAACACGTGGATAATAATGATCCTGAGCACCTTGTTGTTGCACACGCCCGCCAACGCCCAGGGTCTAGGCTATAAATAGCCTCATCAGCAAACAGGAGTTGCTTGGCTTTGTCACCGTGTAAAGGATTCCCCAGAGCCTCTGCCTCGTCAAAGACCACGTGACTGCTGACAAAGGATTTCCTCTGTCTTCGAGCCTGCTCAAAGACAAGACAAGGACATTACAGAACTCTGTCACTAGGCTTGCATGAGATAAGTGTTTTGTTTGATTTTCACTTAGTCTTGTTAACCCTTTAACTCCTTGTAGGGGTCACTGTTTGAAAACAATCCTACAATACTTTTGGTGCTTATTTATGGTGTTAACTCTTAGTGGCGGTTTAGCAGCTACCTTTGACAGTTGATGCACACATTTCTGACACTTGCTTTTGATATTTGATGCACACTTCTCTGATTTTGATATTTGGTGCACACATTTTTTGAAATTTGCTTTTGATATTTGATGTGTGCTTTTCTGCCTTTGATACTTGGTGCACACTTTTCTGCCTTTGATATTTGGTGCACACTTTCTGCCTTTGATATTTGGTGCACACTTTTCTGGAAATTGCTTTTGATATTTGATGCACGCTTTCCTGACTTTGATATTTGGTGCACGCTTTATTGAAAACTGACATTTATATTTGGTACATGTGTTTTGGCTGCAATAGCGCAATGGGTGATTAGTTGAAGCGCAACACCCTGTTAGTTAAAGTGCAATGGTCTTTATGTAAAGTGCACTTGTTTTTAGTTGTTTCCTGGAGCACGTTGGTGGCGTTTTAGAAGGCAGAAGTAATCCGTGTTCTGAGAACTGAATGCAGACTTTTGCTTGAACTGTGGAAACGCTTTCTGATGCATGGATGCATATATGAATGCTTATGTTTCAAAAAGGTGAGATGATCAGCCAGAATACTCGCAGGCCCAGCCGTAGCCATTACTCTCGACGCAGAGAAGGCGTTCGACAGAGTCTCTTGGTATTTCCTCAAGAGCTGTATGTCTGCCTTTAACCTGGGAGAAGCATTCACTGATTTGGTTATGGCCCTATACCGTTCGCCATCCGCACGCATTGCTATAAATGGTTTATTGTCGGACCCCTTTCCCTTAGAACAAGGGACAAGACAGGGCTGCCCCCTCTCCCCTTCACTCTTCCTCTTGGCAATGGAACCCCTAATTGCTCATATAAAAAAAAATGAAAGCATCAAAGGTGTGAAATTCAGAGATAAATGCGTCAAACTAGCCGCCTATTCGGACGATATCCTGATTGTAACAGAATCACCAGACTCCTCCATCCCTGCATTGATGACCACCATTGATACTTATTCCTCCCATTCAGGGTACAAACTTAACCGGTATAAGTCTGAGGTCAAGCCACTCAATATTTTAACACCCAAAGAGGTGCTGGGAAACTCAGGGCTATGTTGGCAACCAGAGTTTGTGAAATACCTAGGTATCGAGTTTGGTGACTCCCTTATGGAGACCCTCCATCGAAATGAAAAGATAACTTTAAATAAAATCAAGACCCAACTAGAGGGGTGGTCCCCCGATTTATTACTTGGTGGGGCAGAGTGGAGACCATCAAGATGAGGATCTCACCTCTAGTTAATTACCTCATATCTGTGCTCCCCCTAACACTCACATCTGACTTCTATCACAAATTAGACATGGCTATCTCTAATTTCCTATGGAAAGGGAAAAGAGCAAGAATCAGCATAAAAAAGCTTCACTTGGACAAATCCGCAGGTGGGGTCAATCTGCCAGACTTTAAAAGGTATGAAGCCGCATTCCTAGCCAAACAAGGAGCCCACTGGCTCGCAGCTTCACCTGACTATACTCCAGTGTGGCTAGAAATTGAGGAGGAAATTCTAAACGTCATCACCCCTAGCGCGGCTCTCTCATCTAACCTAAACAAGCTTACCCACTCTAAATCAATATTTCATAACACCAAATCTGCTCTCCTGCAGTTTGATAGAATCCTAGAAAACAGCATTCGGGGCTCACGATGGGAATACCTATGGGACAACCGTAACATTATGTACAAGGGTAAACCCATGCACAACGAGACATGGATCAAAAAAGGCATACTGTTCCCATACCAGCTGTTTGCGGGGGCATACCCTATTCCTTTCAGTGAATTGCAAATCAAATACGATCTTGAACCAATCGAATTTTATAATTTCCTAAATGTAAAAACAGCATTGTCCAAAACCAACCTCTCCCCGACACCACCCTCACTCCCAACATACCTTGCAAGATTAAACAGACTAGGACACCAGGTTTCCTTTCTCTATAGACTCAGCCGTCCCCAACAGTCTGGCCTTACTGCCCCAATCACACAATTCTGGAATAACCTTTCATCCAGGCCAATCACAGAATTAGATTGGACCAACACATCGGTATCTTGCACGAGACACAAAATCAGCCCTACACTGTCTCAGACAAAATACTGGCTCCTACATAAGGCCTTCTGGACCCCAGCACGATTATTTGCACACAACATCACCCCAGACGCCTTTTGCTGGAATTGCAAACGTGCGGAGGGTGACTTGTCACACATTATCCTAGAATGCGACTGCGTAGCACAATTTTGGGAGAAGGTATTCGAATTGATCTCAAAACTATTCCACATTTCACCAGTAAAAGAGCTTCCTTACCTAGTCTTCGGATTCACCCAGGACCCATCCCTTGATGCAGATGATAAGGCATTACTGGACCTCCTCCTCACGGCGGCTGTTAAGACAGTCCTTAGCAACTGGAAAGATACCAGCAAGGCCAACTACGCAGGGTGGCTGAATTGGATAATCAGCTTACGTGGCGCAGACAATATTACACTCCTTCAGACACCGTGGCGCCCTCCCACGAGAAAACTATGGTCGACTCTTGATAACTACTTCACATCACATAAGCCACCCTGAATGGTCCACACACCGTCCACGACCCACCAACATATGTTCGCCGACTCCCTTCATTTTACTATTAATTATCATAGAACATTTTCCTTACTGAATGAGTAAAATGCTGCTGAAATACAATGTCTGTTGCAAAATTGTGATTGAGTATAAGATATGTGCTCTGCTGTTCTAGGCAAGATACCAGCCATGTACTTTTGTATTGACATTTGCTATGATGTATAGTAGCGTACAGTAATTTTGAATTGTGAAATTATGACTCATACTGTACTACTGGATTTACTTTTTATATGTTTATGCTGAAACAACCAATAAAAAACTTTTGAAATAAAAAAAGGTGAGATGATCTGATAGCGCAAACATATTAAGTGAATTCATAACAAAGAATACAAAGTCCAACGCCTATCGTAAATTTCTGACTTATCAGCCTGACCCATTAATCCGACTTCGTCAACAGTGGGAAACAGACGTAGGCTATTTAGAGGGCGATGCCTGGCAGGAGACCCTCTCCCCGGGTAGTCGCCATCCCTATGCGCCTGCGACCGGTCTTACCCAGATCCTACCTGCCCGCGCACGCGTTGGTCTCGATGGGCCGTTGGACTGACCCCGGCTGCCTCAGGGGGTGCACTGCGGAGGGCACCCTCTTTCATACTGTATGGGACTGCTCGCAGTTACAACCCTACTGGGGGGAAATAGCTTCTGAGTTGGTAAGGGGGGGGAAGGTATCTAATTGTCCCCACAGCTTTGTTTATTTGATGTATGGGAACCTACGGACCTGACCCAAACCGAACACACGTGGGCATCACTAGGGTTTGCTTTGGCAAAAATAAATATCGCTCAGGGGTAGGGAACTGGTACCCTACCGAAATATTTGAAATGAGCAAAGGATATGGACCAGGCCATGCTTGCAGATAAAGATGTGTTGAAGTGCTGAGGGTATAAAACACAAAAGTGTCAAAGGATCTACAAAGTCAATGTGTGGTTCATTAAACTAAAAAAAAAAAATAAAAAAAAATCAGTGTCAACCCATTTAACAATTATAAAGAGACATCGATGGATAACCTGTAATCCCTAACAGGATACCCATCAGTCACCACTCGGAACCGCCCTTCATCATTTGGGATTCCTGTTAACCATATCATAGGTACACTACCGGTTGAGATGGAAGATCAGATAGTATAACCTTTTAAGAACCTTGTAGTGGCCAGAAATAGTTTAGAGTGTCACAAACTACCCATCAATAAAAATGAGGGTGACTGATTTGCAGTGCTAGTGAAAAGAAATGTGATTAGTGAAAAAATAAAATTGGGTGAGGGAGCAGGACTACTACTACTACTAAACTGAGAAAAATCCTAATTTTAAGAATTTCAGTATTCACAGAAGGCATTTCGGAGTCCTAAAGTTAGGAGTCCTAACTTTACTACTACTAAACTGAGAAAAATCCTAATTTTAAGACTTTCGGTATTCACAGAAGGCATTTAGGAGTCCTAAAGTTAGGACTCCTAACTTCTGTGAATACCAAAATGAGTAAGTGCCTTCTGTGCATACGAAAATGGTAGTAAGTTTAGGATTTTGTCTTAAGTTAGTTCTGTGAATCGGGCCCTTAGTGAACTAGGCATGTTAAAAGCCCACAAATCACATGGTTCACTTTGGGACCCCCCCCCCAGAACCTTCCTATCCACACTCAGCTTGGACTATTTTCCTTAAAGCCAGTCAAGTAATGTCCTCCAAAACAGAAAAATGGTTGGAAGAGAGAAACCCCCAGGGTGATCCATGTGACACACCCCGCTGGGATTATAAAAGTAAGCCAGAGGGACCAAACAAATTCAATCAGCTGGCCCTCGTACATTGGTGCCATGCTCCAAAATATACCTCACAAGTTTAGAATCACGAATATTGATACCAATAACAGTCATCTGAGTCCACTTTGGGGGCTTTGCTCTCACATTGTACCCTGCAGACACTGTTTATTCCTCTTGAAAACACATTGCTACTTATATGCTTAAAGAAAATATTCAACAAATGGACCACCTTATTTTTTGGTTTGATATTGTGACCCAGAGTGGGACCATTCTTTAATACAATTCCATAGGGACTGCATTCGGGAGAGAGATGAAGAGTCTGTGGATTTCCAAAGTTACACATTGCAGAGGATACCAGGTTAGATGCAGCTGAGGGGAATTCCTTGCTCCCATGTTGTGGAGCCCTACTTGTATAAGGCTGAGCTACAGGTGCTGTAACTGAAAGGGGTGCCCCATCCCTTGTCGGCATCACATTTTCTGCAGTCTGAATTGTAATTTGTTGCCCGGTTCTGTTTTCTATTGTACATAGTACTCCACAACGGGGATTCACAGGGGCATATTTGTTAGACTTAACAAGCATTATCATCTCCTTCAGGGATGCGTCTATACTTTGGAGTGCAAGTGTCACAGAAGCCAGCAACTTTGTAAGAATGTTTTCCAAAATATGAGTCTCCCCAGGGGTTAGCTATCATTTGCTCAGGTTGTAGTGCCTTCACTGCTTTATTACTGGCAGGAGGGCCTCCACTACCATCAATAGTAACTAGGGGTGGGCGGAATTTGCATAGTCGCGCTACGCAAAGCTCAGCGAAAAGGTAAAAAATCTCAGCGAACATGCAAAAAATTCCGCAAACACGCAGAATTGCTTGTTTCACCCGTTCACAATGATTTTTTCCTGTTTGCGAAAGCTGTTTGCGTGCTCGGGGAGAAATATCTTGCGAACACTCATTTTGAAAGCGCGAACAAGCAAAAAGGTCCGCGAAGTTGCGGATCGCAGAATTTTTGGCAATCCGCGTTCTCCACGGAACACGAAATTACCCAAATTCCGCAAATGCCGCGATCAGAACGGAATTTATCGCCCAGGCCTAATAGTAACATTACCCTTCTGCTTACCCATAATATATAAACTTCAGTGTGCAAATGCAGAGTCTTGGAGCCAAGAGGAGTGGCTCAGCCCAGCGTCCTCCAAGCTCTGATGGGCCTGCTCGGGACTAAAAATGCAGGTTAACCCCTTGCAAAACCAGGCTGTTTCGTGATAGATAATTTTGATGTTTCCACAATAGGTTTTGGACCCTTCCCTGGAATGGGCCCTTGGCCCACCCACACAAGTGAGGTAGCATTTTTATTGGGAGACCTCCGGAAAGGCTGAGTGGCAGGACATTTGTGCCTGTGCAGTGATCTTACAACTTTACCACACAGAAATGTGCGAAGAATTAGATTCTTCAAGCTAAATTTGAGGTTTGCATAGAATTCTGGGAGAAAAAAAACTAGGGAGATCCATGTAAGCCACACCTCTTTGGACTTCCCCTGGTGTCTAGTGTGTACAAATGACTCGGTTTGATAGGTTTCCCTAGATGTATAGAGATGGTGGTATATTTAATAGGTTACAGGCGCCAAAAGGGTGATTCCACTGAGCATATATGATTCGTATCAACTCTAGTTACTGTGCTGTACGGTTGAGAGAACCACCTGCCTCTCTAAAAATTGTGACCTAAGCAACAAGAGAACATAATATGAATTTCCCAGCACACATGATATATAAGCAACATATGGTTGTACATGCAACTTTTTCAAGGCTTTAGAATTCACTTTAGCGCAGTATTAAGTATGGCGATAATTCCAGGCCACACTTTCCTGTGGCGTGAGGTGCTAGTAATACTGCTGGGCTTCGATTGCGAAGTTTTCGGGTATCCTTTTAGAAATCTTGGATTGAGCCGCCGATCCGCGTCCTCTCCCCTCACGCCGCGTTTCCTCGTGTGCAACCATACGGAGGCAACAAAACATGTGTTGACTTGGGAACAGTTCACTAATTAAAGCTTGAAGAAGGAAAAAAAAGCCAAAGAAATAACTTGGATCCATTGTTTTGTTCTAAATTACATGTGAATAACATCTGAAATTGTTGTTGCTTATATATCACGTGTGCTCGGGAATTCCTATTAGGTTTCCCTAGATGGTTGTCTAGCCCGGGGCCAAAAATGCAAGTTACCCTCTTGCAACACGAGGTTGTTTTGTGATTGATAATTTTGATGTTGTCACAATATGTTTTGGGTCCATCCCTGTCTCAGACACTTGGCCCACCTACACAAGTGAGATAGCATTTTTATAAGAAGACCTAAGGAAATGCTATAGGCGTGAAGTTTGTGGCTCTCTGCAGATTCCAGAACTTTCCATCAAAGAAATGTAGTGAAACTTTGCTTTTTTTTGGACAAATTCTGAGGTTTGCAAGGAACTCTAGGTCAATCAATCAATCAAAAATACTTTATTCGGCATAAAACAACCATAAAAAGTACAATGTTAAAAAAGATGTCTCAAGCTTTTTAAAACCACACTAAAAAGTCTATATACAAGCCAAACATAAAGAACGAGTGGTTCGTCTTACAAGGATCATCTCAAGGAGTTGGCATAAATTATCCTAGGTTAGAATAGTTTATCCAAAAAATATAATAAGATATTACATAAAAGAATTACAGAGTCCAGACACGGATGAGTAGATCATGTACACCCGGGGGGTACCATACCTTTTATGAATAACAAATGTTAAACCCAAAGACGTTTATCCCCCCCCCTACCAGTTCTAAGTTTCATCGCCAGTCTTAGGAAATTAACTGTGCAAGATAGCGCTAGGGGCTCTACAGACAATTTCAGGAACAATAGGGCCACCTTTGCTTGTTTAAACTTAGCGTTTCTTTAAATACCTTTTAAAAATAATCGCCTAGGGTAAGTATAGACAGGGCATAATAAAACAAAGTGAAGCGTGTCCTGCAGAGACCGTTGGTCGCAGCTGCATGGACCCTTCATCTCTAACTGCGTTGTACACCCTGCCGGGACAGCCAAAATGTGGTGGAGCAAGTTTAGCCTGAAGCGGGTCATAAGAAATCTGTCCTGGGGATTGTAAACGTAGGACAGATAAGGCTCCAAGCCCAAGCACAACTTTGTTAGCTGGTGGGTTCTCACCGATAACTTGGTCAGCTCCCTGTCTTCCCTATTTGATATTTCTCTATTTAAAAACTCTGTCTTAATGTGGCCCTTGTCCCAGGATAACAATTTTGTTGGCTGGGAAAAATATTCGGCATGGCCCAAGGCCGTCAGGTTTTCCCTGACATATTTGAGCCATGGAATATTATGGCCCTGATCCCGGGTAATACAATCCAATATTATCTGCTTACTCAGCCCCTCCTCTGGATTAGTCTGTATTTTAATCCGCATGCAAGGGGTTTCCATTGCAGCCTACCAGTGATGTGGGCCAAGCCCAGTTCCTCATGAACAGTATAAGAAGGTGTGCTCTGGGGGACCTTTAGTACCCGTCTCAAATATTTATTTTCTTCTGTTTGTAATTTGTGTGGATCTGTGGAGCCCCAAACCTCACTGCCATATAGGACTTTAGCACAACTTACAGAGCTATACAGGTTCAGCATTTGCTCCGGGGACCAGAGGCCTAGCCTTTTTGCAAAATTCATTATTGCCCCTGTTGAGTTAATTAATGTATTACATTTCTCGTCTACAAGGGCTTTGAAACTGAGGTGGCTGTCAAATAGAATCCCCAGATATGAAAATAACTTGACCTTTTCCAGTCCCTGAGTGCCTATTGTATACTTAGTTGTCCTGGTTGGTGCTTTTCCTATCTCCATGACATACAATTTGGTATGGTTCGGTGACAGATCTAGATTATCCATAAAACGAACAAAGCCGTCTATAAGGCACTGGGGTCCCCACTCAGTGTGAGCCAGAAGAACCGCGTCATCCGTGTACAGTAACACAGGGATGCTTCTCCTTCCTATCTGTGGGCAGTCCACCCCCAATGCTACCAGCGCCTGGGCTAGGCCATTTATATGTATAGTGAATAGGAAGGGGGCCAGGATACACCCCAGCCTCACTCCCCTTGAACATGGAAAGCGTTCGGTGACGTTTACCCCCTCGTCATATCTGACCTGGGCAGAGGTGTTCTGGTGCAATGCTCTTAATATATTTACCAAACCTGAATCAACTCCCAAGGCCTCCAATAGTTCCCATAATGTCCTCCGATTTACTCGATCAAATGCTGCCGTAAGATCCATGAAAGCCAAGTACACTGTCCCCTCACTGGCCACAGTGTACTTGGCTGCCAGAAGATGCAAATTAAGGCATTGATCTGTGGTAGAGCGGCCTTGCCTGAACCCATTCTGGGTATCAGTGATAATGTCGTTTTCTTCCGCCCAATCAATTAGTCGGTTAAGAATTGACCTGCCTAGGACTTTCATAGTCACATCAATAAGTGAAATGGGCCGATAACATTGTTGGCTATTTCTGTTACCTTTTTTAAATATGGGGACTATTGTGGCCGTAGACCAAGACACTGGCATCTTTGTCTCCACTGCAGTGTTTATTACCCGGGTGAGTATAGGCGCCCAAAGTTCTTTCTGGCTCAAGAGAAGGTCTGGGGGAATCCCATCGGGGCCCGGTGCCTTATTTCGTGTCAGCCCCTCAATCCCCGCCTTTATCTCTCCAATGGAGAAGGTAATCTGAGATGGACTCACGCTTTATGGTTCCGCAATGGTCAGTTGTAAAGACACTGAAAGTGCTTGAGCCAGGTTTCTGGCAGAATATGACAGGCCACCTTGGGTTTGTTTAGGTCCTGAAAGCACGATTCATTAATAACTTTTCAGAAGGCGGTCGAGTCCTTTATCTAGGCCGCTTCTCTCAGGTTCTCCCAGGCCTGATTCTGCAGTGCGTTCTTACGGCATTTCAGTGTCTTTTTATACCTCTCCCTGCAGCTTAACACATTGGTCCTATCTTTAGGCACAGATTTTAGGGCTGACTTCTGTTCTCTCAGTGTGAGGGTGCAATCATGATCAAACCGGCCGGGGTTGTTCGGGTCCTTATTCGTCTTACTGCTCCTATGCAGGCCATCAATTTGTAGGGCGACACCCTCGAATGCCTTGATCAGATCTGCCCCCTCCACTTCAAGATCCAAACATTTCCAGACATCGGATTCATAATGCGCCAGTAAGGTTCTGTAAAATGATTCATTGTCAATGTTGGCCCACCTTAATCTCCTACCCTGGTCGGTGGCTTTTAGTAAAACATCGACCAACCTTCGGGCATAAAATTGATAATTGAGTCCTTTCCCCTGCCTTTAAAAGTTGGATTAACCGTGTTGTTCCCCTCCACTCCAATCAGATCCATGGTGTATGTGAGGGCATGAATGCCCAGGATCTTACTCACCGCCCCTCCCTCCCTTGTATGATTTAAATGCCACCCCTCTACCATTGGGCATGCCGACCAGTTTCCTCCACTACTTTTTAGAAAGGGGCACGGGTGATAGTTAAAGTCACCCGCTAGGACTATCAGAGAGCTTGGTGTCCCTGACTCTTCTATTCCTGCCAACCGAGCCCCCAATTCGGTTAAACATGAGAGGGGTTGTCTTGCAGTGATGGCATTATGGAAATTAACAAGTGTTAGATTAAGGCCCTTGTTACGGTACGTAATTCCCAGCATACAGTCCGAGGCCCATCCCAGTTCGTCCCATCTTCCTTGTAGTCTGAGATCGACATAAGTAGTCAAGCCACCTTTTGCACGCCCGAGGTTGATTTACGTGCTAGTAAAAAAAACATTTTATATCCTACTAGGGCCTGGGCATTGCTATGTATCTCCCACGTTTCCTGTAGCAGGATTATATGGTATTTCTTTATATAGCTTAGCCAATTATGATTCTTGGTTTTTGATGACAAACTCGCAATGTTCCAGGAGATTATTTTAATCTCTCCCACTGTTTGGCTACCTACATTATCCGTTTTAGAACAAATATGATTTCCCAGAGATTCACCCAATAATCCTGCATTTCCCACAGGGCCCCTCCCCATGGGCTCATTGACTATCACGTTATGGCTGGGGTCGTCTGGCGGTGCAATACCCGACCCTTCTGGGACTCCTGATTGGGGCAGCCCCTCCCGTATAGTGCCCTTCTCATATGTCGGCCCTGTATAAGTCAGTCTATTTCATTTAGGGCTGAGGCACTGTTCAGAGGTGCATATCGATTGGATAGTGGGACTGTCCAGCCTTCCCAATGTGGTGCAGCCACATTCCGTCTATAGTCACCATGCGTATTCACGCGCTCCATGTCCCTGTAGAAAAAACCCAAGGGGAACAATTTGATACTAGACCCGCCCTCATCATGGAATGGGCCCCTACATTGGTTGTGAAGAAGGTTCCTTACTAGCTCTGGGTATCTTAGATTTAATATCACGCAGTCGCCAGACAGGCTCTTCCTGCTACTTCCTATCCAGGCCACCCTCCTTGCCATTAGGATATGCCTGTGATGTCTGATGTTGAGACCTTCGTTTTTGACCAACCAGTGAGCCGTCTTATTAATTAGGGCGCGCACGGTTTCCTCCCTGTCATCCCCACAAGTCGGGACCCCTGCTAGAACCACTGTGTAGGGGCTTGAAGCTGGAGGAAGACCCAAAATCGGCAGGTCCCGAGTGCTTTGCACAGGATTCACCATCTATTGCCCCTCTATCCTCGGGGTTCCTATGGGCTGTATCCGGGTAAGGCTTATAAGTTGGCCCGGTATTACTTATGCCTAGATTAGTCACACTAATGGTTCCCACCAAAGAACCCTTATTGGTGACATCAGAGACTCCTTCAGGCTGCACGCAGTCTTGCCCCCCCCTGACCATCATTATTCATGGCTGGCTTAGGTTGTGATAAAACCTCCAGTACCCCATCCCCTTACCCTCACACTTTACTACCCTGATCGCATAACAAGGAAAGTTGTTCCTCTATCACCTTGATTTTCTCGAACACAGGCCCCAGATGGGTACTTAAAAGTGATTCCAGCTTAGACCATAATGAACTTTCCACTCCTTGGTCTGTATCCCTCTTCCCACAATTTTGGCACTGTAAGTTATCTATGGGTCCAGCTGAAGTTTTAACCTTGCTCGTCTTTGCCACTCCCCTCTGTTTTGGCTTCGTTCTTGGTGGGTGCTGTCCCCTCCCCCCCTGATCGGGTGCTCCAGGTTCTGGTATCAGCTATAGATGATGCCAACTGTAAAATACCTGCGGATTTTGTGGCTCCTTTCCATCGTGTGACCACTTCTCCACCCTCCCGAGCTGTGGTTCCTGAGCCTAATTTAGCCCTAGGTGCCGCCAGCTCTGCTTCCCTTATTTCTGACCCTTCTGCCGATTGTGGAGTGTGGTCGAGGGGCCCCTCCGCCTCTTCATTAATAATCTGAGACTGGTTTGGGTCAGTAATGGGCACATCTATAAGATGTGTGGGTGATCCAACCGCCTGTGCGGACTGAAATGCATGGACTAGGGCACTAATGCTGTGGCTAGAATTTTTTTTAACTGACCTTGGGGAATGCCTTTGCTTGGAGATTTACATCTAGCTATGGATCCCATAGTGGATCACTTGTAATCAGAGAGTATACCTAGGGATACTCTATTTTCTGTGAGCTGGATTTCATGGACTAGCAACGACTCCGCTCTTGTAAGAAAGGCGTCCAGAGTCCACTTTACCCCTCTCCCTACCCCACCAGGTGTCACCTTCCGCTTTCTCATACTGATAGATTTTTCAGATAAGATAGAGTTGTGAGTATGCTTTTTAAACTTGAAATAATCTTATAATACACAAAAGATGGGTGTGGTTAAAGTCTGCAAAAGGAATACCTCAGGGGAGACTATTAAAGAGATTATAAAGATCAGTTCGATCTAACTCTTTGCCACAAAATGTCTTGCTGCCTTGGCAACGTCCGACAGCCTTCCTAGCTTACAGTGCGGGGGACGATTAAGGGTGTATACGCACCAGTCCGTGTCTTACCTCTCGGTGTCTTCCAGTCCAGTCCAAAACATAAGATGATGCCCCGGCTGTAAATGCAAGGGGGGTGGCCCAGCCCGGCCTCCTCTGGCCTTTGATGGGCGAGAATAGGTCTTCCCTTGGCCCAGGCTTTTCCCGGGCAGCGCCCGTGCGCGTCCCGCGCTGCAGGAGCCCTGTCCTGCTTAAGAGCGCCTCCTGGCACGCTTGCGTGGCATTGAGGGCTTTTCCCCGCTTAGGCCGCTAGGGACTCTGGGTGTTGTAGTCCCGTGCGGCAGGAGCAATGGCAGCAATGACTCTTTTGGCGGTGGACGGCGTGGATGCGGCGTCTCTGTGTCCCAAAGAAGTGTGGGCGCCCAAATCAAGCCTCCGAGTCCAGTCTGGCAGGTAAAAGAAAGTTCGGAGGAACTCCAGGTAATAAAATGTAGAGAGAGTCACACAAGTCAGCCCATCCTGTATTTCCCTGGGTGTATAATTTCAAAAAATTTACAGGCTTGCTAGGTTTCCCTATATGCTGGATAAGCTATGACCCGGAATCCACAGCTAGGCACATTGCAAAAAAGGTTCCGTTTTAAGTGGAAAAATGTAATTTGTTCAAGTCCTGTTTTGGGCCATTTCCTGTTGTGGGATTTAGGCCTACCCACACAAGTAAGATGCTGTTTTTGTCAGGAGACTAGAGGAAGTGCTGGGTGGGTGGAAGTTTGTGGCTTCCCACAGATTCCAGAACTTTCCTTCACAGAAATGTGATAAAATTGTGTTTTCAGACAAATTTGGCAGTTTCCAATGGATTCTGGATTACATAACCTGGTGAGAGCCACACAAGTCACCTTATTCTAGATTTCCCTCTTTTTTTAAAAAAATGTTCAGTTTTGTTTGCTTTCCCTAGGTGCCGGCTGAGCTATGGCCCAAAATCCACAGCTAGGCATATTGCAAAAAGGGTCAGTTTTCAGTGGAAAAATGTGATGTTAAAATATGATGGAAATTAGTTTTTGTAGTCACATTTTAAGATTTGCAACAGATTCTGGGTTGAAAAATATGGAGAGGGCCATGCAAGTCAGCTAATCCCGGATTCCCAGAGGTGTCAAGTTTTAAAAAAATGTACAAGTTTGCTAGGTTTTAATAGATGCCGGCTGAGCAAGGGCGTAAAATACGCAGCTAGGCACATTTAAAAAAGAATCAGCTTTCAGTGGAAAAATGTGTTGGTTTTGGGCATTTCCTGCTGCGCACACTAGGCCTACCCACACAAGTGAGGTGCCATTTTTATTGGGAGACTTAGGGGAATACAGAATTGTCTTTCTCAGCAATTGTGCCTTCCAAATGTAAGACAGTGTGTAAAACGATGTAATTTTGAAAAATACCCTATAATTCACATGCTAGTATGGATACTCAAAAAGTCTGAGATTTGCAAATAATCACTGCTTCTAAACATCATATCTTGTTCCCATTTAGGAAATGCATAGGTTTCCTTCATACCTATCTCCATTTTTTATATTTTACCAAATGAATTGCTGTATACCAGATATAAAAAATGTTGCAAGGTGCCTGCTCAGTTATTGGCTCTGGGTACCTCGGGTTGTTGGTGAAACTGCAAGCCTTTATTTATCGCTGCCCCTTATTTATCGCTGCAATTAAAAGGGTCCAGAGGACGTAACGGTAGATTGCTTTAAAAAATTAGCCATCGAAGTTATAGGTGAGAACGTAGGCACAAATGGCAGATTTTTCAACTCAATTTCAATTTTTTTAATTTCAACTGTTACTTTTCATAGGAAAACCTTGAAGAATTTACACAAATGACCCCTTGCTGAGTTTAGAATTTTGGCTACTTTGTAGAAATGTATAGCTTTCCAGGATCCATTATTGGTTTCATACCCATTTCTACCACTGACTGGAAGGAAGTTGAAAGCTCAAAAAATAGGAAAATTAGGCTTTGTCCCAGTAAATAGCCAAACTGTAAAAAAATGTGGTTTTCTGACAAAAGTCTTCCTGTTCTTGAAAGCTGGGTAGATGGTGATTTTAGCACAGCAAACCCTTTGTTGATACCATTTGGGTGGAAAAAACAGATGCTTATTTCTGCAGCACATTTTTCCCATTTTTTCCCCCCCAAAAAACTTGGCTGTATTTTAGCTCATTTCTCGGTTCTCTCCAGGGGAATTCACAAACCCTCAGTACCTGTAGAATCCTCAGGCTATTGGAAAGAAGGATACAATTATGACGTGGATACCTCATGTTGACAAAAGGTTATAGGGGCCAAAGCGCGAAATACCCCAAATCGCCCAAAAAAAAGGCTTAGCACAGTGGGGAAGAGGCCTAGCAGCAAAGGGGTTAAATAAACTAAAACTCACTTCACTATCTACAAACAAAAAAACAACAAACACATAAGTAAATATTTACAACAGTATTTGATTTAATACATCACTTACACAAACCAATAAAACAAAAACAAATTGGAAACATTTTTATAAAAATAGCTACTGCTGAATTATTAAATATTTATGATAAAACAAATAATTTACATAATTTGTGAACCATTAAGAGAAATGGTTAATTAAGAATTACATGTAATAAACAATTTGATAAAACAAAAGATTATAACTTCAATAACTTCCCACTGTACTCCCAATTTAACCAATAACCCGCTACTAAAATATAAATCAAAATATGAAAAATGAATTATACATTAAAATTGAAAAAAATGAACAGCAGTTAAAACATTAAAACTTCACATAATAGTTACTCAATTAGGTAATTAATTTACAATCAAAATGAAACAGTAGTACTATAAATTTAATTGTAATTCAATTAACTTCCCACCCCAATCTCCTCCAAACCCAATAGACTGCTATTAATATTAAAATATTAAACAAAAAAGTAAAACATTAAATATTAAAATTTTTGAATTAAGCTTAATTAGATAAAATAACAATTAGACAATTTACATAAATATTAATTTATAAAATATTTAATTTACAAAATATTAATTACAATAACATTAAACTAATTATAATTTAATTAGCTATCCACCCCATTCCTGTACAACTCAACAACCTGCTGCGAAATATAAATTACAAACAAAAAAATGGTAAATTAAAATATGCATATATGTTAGCAAATAAAAGTTAAATACTAATGTAATAAATAAGCCAAATAAAGAATGTGTATAATAATAATAATCAATATAATATTTATTTACCACAAAAAATGAATTAACTTTGAAAGAATTATAATTTAATTAACCTCTTGCCTTTTCCCCTACAAACCCAAGACTCAAATACTACATTATAATTTACTAATTAAATTTAAAAAATGTAAATTACAACTTTTAAATTACAAAGGGCCCGATTCACAGAATGAACTTAAGACTAAATCATTAACTTACTACTATTTGGTATTCACAGAATGCACTTACTACTTTCGGGATTCAGAGTGAACTTACCACTTTCGGGATTCACAGAATGAACTTACTACTTTCGGTATTCACAGAATAGATTTAAGACTACTAACTTTACGTCCGCACTCGGGCTGTAAATTCCGGCCCGGAGGCGGAGTTTCCGGCTTGGGGGCGGAGCTTATGGCCCGGAGGCGGAGCTTCCAGGCCGGAGGCCCAGAGGTGGAGATTTCAGCCATGGCTCTGCCTCCTGGCCGTAAGCTCCGCCCCCAAGCCGGAAACTCCGCCTCCGGGCCGGAATTTACGGCCCGAGTTCGGACATAAAGTTAGTAGTCTTAAATCTATTCTGTGAATACCGAAAGTAGTAAGTTCATTCTGTGAATCCCAAAAGTAGTAAGTTCACTTTGTGAATCCCGAAAATAGTAAGTGCATTCTGTGAATACCAAATAGTAGTAAGTTTAGGATTTAGTCTTAAATTCATTCTGTGAATCCGGCCCATGTCTTTTTGGAAAAATGAACTACAATTATACTTACAAAATGAATACCTAAAATTATTATTCTAAATAATATATAATTAAATCATTTAAAATACCAAATGTATTACAACAACATTTAAGTGAACAATATTAAATAAGATATAAAAAATTATACGTTATACAAACAAAACAATATTCATGACCATGATATTTTTACACTATATTTTTGGAGTAACAATATTCTTGACACAATTTCTAGGTGGCACAATATTTTGCAGTATCTTACATCCTAAAATCATGCAAAAAAATACTGGATTATCTCTCCATAGCAAGTCAGAAAACGGTGGTCACAGCCTTAGCGATGTCTAGGCTGGACTATTGTAATGGCCTATATGTCAACGTACGAAAAGGCCCCCTTAGAAAACTGCAACTCTTACAAAATGCAGCTGCCAGATTGCTATCGGGCAGGTCAAAATACAAACCTATCTCTGCAGAAATTAAAAAGCTACAGTGGCTGCCAGTTAGGAAACAAGTGCTGTTAAAGGCCCTGTGCATAACCCATAAAGCACTACATTGTATGGGTCCAAAACACCTGATCCAAAATACAAAGTGGTATGTCCCGTCCAGGTCTCTGCGTTCCTCGGGAGCCAAATTGATTCGGATTCCATTGGCAAAGAAAGCCAATTGGGGTGGTAGAAATTTCTTTGTTGGCGCTGCCAAGGCATGGAATGCCCTCCCAATCTCTCTTAGAGCTACAACGGAGCTGCTAGTTTTCAGAAAAGCCCTAAAAACCTGGTTGTTTAATGATTAAAGTTCTAGGCATCTCCAACTGTGCCTATAGGGGGCCATCACTCATAGCGCTAGGACGCCCTAGGGCAACAGTGCGCTCTACAAATATCATTAACATTAACATTAACATTAACATTGGTCATTCACCTTTTGCTGTGCCCCACCGTCCTTGACACCGCTTCATACACCTCACAGGACCCAAGCTCTTCTTGTACCCTACCCTTCTTGGTTCTATGTTTAATGGTTCTTACAGCTACTCCTCTGCTTTGCTCTCCTTATCCCTGTATCTTTGCTTTCACAGGACTCTGACTACAGATCTACCTAACCCTTCTTCTTATCATGGAGTATGGCAGTCCCAGCCTCTGCTCTGCCCTGTTCACTATGAGGTGCTTTTCTGCCCTCACAACTCTCATCTCATGCTTGTCAAACCCTTACTACTATTGCCAGTATAATCAATAGCATTACTTTTACCACCATTACAACCCCATTACCATTACCCAACCACCATTACACCAGACAATTCCACCATCATTACAAAGATCAACACCATTTCCAATGCCTTTATCAGCATCATTACTATTATCACCACAACCACTGAATCGCTTATTGACTGTATCTTTGCCTATGGCCATGTGCAGCTTTCTGCTGCCTTTCAGCAAGGTTTGTTCTACTGAAAAACACTTAATAATCTACATAGATATCCATCATATGTATCCACCATCATTACCAATAATAGGACATAATGGGTAGTTTCTGCGAGTGTGCACAAAAACTGATGTGCACCTTAAACCCAGCCCTGGTCACACTTTGGGGCCCATTAGGATGTCCGTCCGTCCGCCCGCCACCTTAGCGGTGCTGGGACTGGCCGCCAGTGGTGCGGTGGTCCCGCACCTGCGATTAGGATGCTACCGCCACCGTGGCGGTGGCATCCTCCATTCCCAGTATTGTGGCGGGCAGTGCTCACAGCACCGCCTGCCACAATGCTGGGACTGCACTGTGTGCATTGTCATTAAGCGTGGGCGTAAAATCCGTTTCGCGGGCGAATTTGCGGATTTTTGACGATTTTGCGATCCGCGAATCTCGCAAATTTACCGAATAATTCGCAAGCTACAAATTATTTTGCTTGGTCGCGCTTGAAAAATACAATATCGCGCGCGCGGCATTGACTCTGAGCCTGACGAGTTGTTTTTCTCCCGGTTTTGCATGTGCTGCGCCATTTTCGATCTTGCTGCTTGATCGCGCGAGAGTTTTTTTAACGCAATTACGTCATCGCGGCTTGCCATCTTGCACGGCAAAAATTGCAATTCTGCACCAGAAATCCACTGCAGGAAGCATAAACCTTGTTAAAATGTTGATTTTGGTCAGAATAAATCCTCAGATTGACATTTGACTGCACTTTTTGGTGCAGGAGTCAATTTTTTGGGGTGGGGTGGGAGGAAGGAAGTGCCTCAGAGTCTCCAACTTCCTGTTCCTGTCCAGCAGGCTCCTCCCAGTGCTTTGTGCATGTACTGGTCACTTTCCATTTGGCTGTTGAGCTGGAAGGATTACTTTCTGTGACTGCTGCTGGATTTGTATTTGAGGACTTTTTGGACTTTGGAGTTTGGATCACTTTTGGACTTGAGATTTTACAAGTAAGTTGGTGTTGTTTGTTTGGAGCATTGCAGTTGAGGCAACTACAGTTCTAAAACTTTTTTCACAACTTTAACAAAATATATATTGTGGTAGGTATCCACAGCATCCAGTAGGCCCAGGGTTAGTCATGGGTGCATGATACAACTGTTTCTGTGATATTTTTTTTACTTAATTCTCATTTATGTCATGGAATTTTAGCTCACTGTTATATGTTGATTTTTTTTTTTAATTTTGGGTTGCCTGTAAAGCCTCACTAGCCAGTAGGCCCAGGTGTAGTGAGTGGTGCATGGGCCTAGACTTTCTGTGGGGTGTCTTGAATTTAAACATCATTGAGGGCATGGATGGCATGGGATTGTGGTGATTTTCATGTGTTTTTTGATTTTTTGGGGTGTTGTTGGGGACTGGCCATGTGGGTGGGGGCCATTTTGAGGGCTGGTACAGGCAGGGCCTGGCCATGTGCTGGGGGTCAAGGGGCCATTTTGAAGGCAGGCAGTGTGCTCAGGCCTGCACCCAGTTTTCCTAGCTTTCATCCATTATGCCCAGGGGTACTCAGTGGTGCATGGGTCTAGTCTTTCTGTGGGGTGTCTTGAATTTAAACATCATTGAGGGCATGGATGGCATGGGATTGTGGTGATTTTTATGTGTTTTTCGATTTTTTGGGGTGTTGTTGGGGACTGGCCATGTGGGTGGGGGCCATTTTGAGGGCTGGTACAGGCAGGGCCTGGCCATGTGCTGGGGGTCAAGGGGCCGTTTTGAACGCAGGCAGTGTGTTCAGGCCTGCACCCAGTTTGCGTAGCTTTCATCCATTATGCCGAGGGGTACTCAGTGGTGCATGAGCCTAGGCTTTCTGTGGGGTGTCTTGAATTTAAGAAGGAGCAGAAGAAGCAAGTGGCACCACCTACCAAGGAGACTGGTGTGCCCACCCACACCTTTTTGGGGAAAAAAAACTATGCCTGCTGCAGCAGCGGTGCCTGCCGGGGACCAAGCTGGAAGCAGCACCTCCACTTCATTGGGCTCAGTGCCACCACGCCAACTTAGGTCCAAGACCACCATGAGTGCTGCTGCGGCAGCCACTTTGGTTGTTGAATCACCATCGACCAGTGATCTTGGCTCATCACAAGAAAGTACCATCCAATCAACGCCGGGTGTAACTCAGCTGGCAAGTGTTCAACAACCACAGCCGCAACGACAACTACAAGTGCTACTAGTACAAGCGCAATTACATGGGCAAGGAGAGGCGCAAGTACATGGGCAAGGAGAGGTGCAAGTACATGGGCAAGGAGAGGCGCAAGTACAGGGGCAAGGAGAGGTGCAAGTACATGGGCAAGGAGAGGCGCAAGTACATGGGCAAGGAGAGGCGCACGTACATGGTCAAGGAGAGGCGCAAGTACATGGGCAAGGAGAGGCGCAAGTACATGGGCAAGGAGAGGCGCAAGTACATGGGCAAGGAGACGCACAAGTAGAGGTGCATGGAGAGGTACAAGTAGAGGTTCATGGGGCGGCACAACTGCCTACAACGCTTGTTCCTCCAGAAGGAGGGTCACATCAGGAAATTGATATTGAATCAGAGGTATCATCCGAGGAAGGCACTCCTCCTGATGATGATCCACCATTGGCTACCAGATCCCCAGCAAAAAAAAGGTCAAGGAGGGCTACTACTACTACAAGTTCTTCTTCAAGCCCCCTTCATTCTGATGACCTTGATCCTGATTGGAACCTACAAATGCAGTCTAAGAGTGAGGCACGTCATGAGCCGACAAAGGTAGCTAAGCCTAAAAGGATGGTTCCCACAAGGCTTCGACTTATGGGTGATGACGACGAACAAGAAGTGGTGTCTTGTGCTGCTGACACAGTCAGATGACGACCCAGTCATCACAGATGCCACTGAAGCCCCAGCGGGCATGGAGCAGACAGACATTTTCACCCTATCCAGAATGGCTGCTGAGCGGGATGATCATGTGGGCAGCGTGGCACTGGTACCACCACCAACGCAGTTAACTACAACACCAAAACGACCTACAGCTTCCATATTTTCTCGTGAGAAGGGCTGGCATGGACCTCCATCCAGCTCGACTTCCATTACCTCAAGTAGTGGTGCTGTAAGTCAACTACAGAAACAAGTTCAGCCACGCCCATCCTCCACTTCATCTGGCATTGAAAGTCAAAGTAGGTCCTCCACCACTACCAGACATCTCCAGTCCTCAGTTTGGGACTTCTTTACTGTTAGCAAAAAGGTGGAAAACATGGTCGTTTGTTCGATTTGTAAAGTATTAGTTAGTCGGGGTAAGCTTGGTTCCAACTATGGTACCGGAGGCCAGAGAGGTCATCTCAAACTACACCACCCTATCCAGTGGTATAAGCACCTAAGTGACATTGAGGAAGCCAAAACAAATCCAAATGTATCCCTTCATATTGCATCTGATGATGATGAGAGGCTGATCGTGCAGGGGGGAAGTGAAGAAGCGACAGCCATTTTTTCTGGTACACCCAGTACCCCTGGCAGCAGCACTGCAGTGGTAGCGCCCACACCCTCTACCCCTGCAACATGTATGAGGCCCACTATGAGTCTGGGACAGACACCAATGCAAAAAACTAAATCACTGAGCCTAACTGGTTTGAAGTCTGCATCATCATCATCATCATCATCATCACGTAAAATGGTCCAGCCCACCATTACCAGCATGTTTTGGTCGGAACCGCCATTTGAACGCAACCACCCAACGGTGCGTCTGTATAACGCCAAGCTGGCTAAAATGCTAGTGCTGGACCTTCTCCCTTTCTCTTTCATGGAAGGGGTGGATTTTCGTGAATTGGTGGCAATAGTCTGCCCTAAATGGAAGGTTCCTAGCAGGTCCTATTTTGCAAGGGTTGCTGTTCCAGCACTACATCAAGATGTGCTGGAGGTGATTGTGGCAGCTATTCTGAATAGTGCTGTTCACACTATCCACATGACAAAAGACATGTGGACCGGTTGCCAAGCCCTTGATTACATGTGCATCACTGCACATTGGGTCTCTTTTGCAGGAGTCGAAAAACAGTTAAAACACAAAGATGTTGACACGGAGGAAGTTTTTCAAGCTACTCGCAAACATGCAACAGTAGGCATGTTTGGCATGGAGAAATCTCACACTGCACTTAACCTTTTGGAGGCGTTTAACAGGAAGGTCAATGAATGGCTGCATCCAGGAAATCGCACAGTTGGTTATGTTTCCACGGATAATGGCAGTAATATAGTTAAGGCCATGGAGCACGGCGGCTATTTCAGAGTGCCGTGTTTGGCGCACAGTATTAACATCGTGGTGCAAGCCTTCTTGAAAACAGTAGCGCCAGTCGTCAAATTACTGACCATCTGCCGAAAAATTTGCACACATTTAAGCCATTCTTTTAAGGCCCGGAAGCAGCTGAGGAGCCTTCAATATGAATGTAAACTGCCAGTCAAAGGACTAATCCAGGAGGTGGCAACACGTTGGAACTCAACATTTTACATGCTTGAGCGTCTGTCTGAGCAGTGGGAGGTAATACATGAGTTTGTCTTTAAACTGGGTTCTACTCATAAAGACATGAGGCTAGAGTTGGAGGAATGGAAGCTAATTGCAAGCCTGACAGACATGCTTCGTCCTTTTGAGCTCTTCACGCGTGAAGTCAGCAGGGAGGACTGTTCTTTGAGCAAAGCTATCCTATTGTTGCGCATGCTGGAGCACCAACTGAAGGAGGTGTGTTCAACGTTCCGAGATGTTGGTGAAAAGCGAGAAGCATATGATTTGGCGGAGAAGTTATTAAGGCGCCTACTTGACAATGAAAGGCTTAAAAAGATACATACAGAACAACATTACATTTGTGCCACTATTCTTGATCCACGGTACAAAAAGGCAGTGGCTAGCAAAGCATTCATTCCTTTTGATGAAGCAGATGTTTCAAAGTACAAACATTGGCTAGCTGTGTCAGCCACTCGGTTCGAAAGAGACCGGCAAAACCTTCAAGGAGGCAGCACAAGTACAACTGAATCAGCAGGCTATCCGGCATCAAGTTCCACTTCTCAATCCATGGCCGAAGAGAGTCACTTTCCCTCACAGCCGTTAACGACACCAGCAACCATATCATCATCCTCACCTGCACCAGGCCGCAAACAAATATTGTCGGAAGGGGATTGGCTAACTCAGCTAGGGTTAGCTCGGTCCACTGATGAAAAGGTCGCAGATGGTACGCAAAGTGGATCAAACCTGGAGAACCTTGAGTCGGTGGTGCAGGTCTATCTGGATGACCCAACAGAGTCTGTCATAATCAATCAATCAATCATGACATTTGTATAGCGCACTACTCACCCGGGGGGTCTCAAGGCGCTGGGGGAGGGGGGCCGTCACTGCTCGAAAAGCCAGGTCTTGAGTTGCTTCCTGAAAGAGAGATGGTCCTGGGTTAGCTGGAGGTGGATGGGGAGGGAGTTCCGTGTCTTGGCTGCCAGGTAGGAGAAGGATCTTCCACCTGCGGTTGCTCGGCGGATGCGTGGGACGGCAGCGAGGGCGTGGCTGGTCGACCGTAGCTGGCGCGTGGGCGTGTAGAAGGTCAGGCGGTCGTTGAGGTACTTGGGGCCCAGGTCGTGGAGACCTTTGTGTGCGTGGGTGAGGAGTCTGAACGTGATCCTCTTGCTGACGGGGAGCCAGTGCAGGTCTCTCAGGTGGCCGAAGATGTGGCTGTGTCGGGGGATGTTCAGGACGAGCCGTGCGGAGGCGTTCTGGATGCGTTGGAGTCTTTTCTGAAGTTTGGCCGTGGTTCCGGCGTAGAGGGCGTTACCGTAGTCCAGTCGGCTGGTGACGAGTGCCTGGGTGACCGTCTTCCTGGTTTCAGTGGGGATCCAACGGAAGATCTTTCGGAGCATGCGCAGGGTGTTGAAGCATGATGACGATACGGCGTTGACTTGTCTGGTCATTGAGAGGGAGGAGTCCAGGATGAAGCCCAGGTTACGTGCGTGGTCCGTTGGCTTGGGAGTGGAGCCCAGGACGGAGGGCCACCAGGAGTCGTCCCAGGCGGAGGGAGATGGTCCCAGGATGAGGACTTCCGTCTTGTCTGAGTTCAGTTTCAGGTGGCTGTTCTTCATCCATTCGGCGACGTCTTTCATCCCCTCGTGAAGGCTGGTTCTGGCGGAGGCTGGGTCGTTGGTGAGGGAGAGGATCATCTGGGTGTCGTCTGCGTAGGTGATGATGTTGAGGTTGTGTTGGCGTGCGATGGCTGCGAGGGGGCTCATGTATACGTTGAAGAGGGTGGGGCTGAGTGAAGATCCTTGTGGTACGCCGCAGATGACTTCGGTGGCCTCGGATCTGAACGGGGGAAGGGGGACTCTCTGGGTTCTTCCGGCGAGGAACGAGATGATCCACTCCAGCGCCTTCTCTTGGATACCGGTGTTGTTGAGGCACTGCACTAGGGTGCGGTGGCAGACGGTGTCGAAGGCTGCTGAGAGGTCCAGGAGGATGAGAGCCGCTGTTTCCCCGTTGTCGAGCAGGGATCTGATGTCGTCCGTGGCTGCGATGAGGGCGGTCTCGGTGCTGTGGTTGGCTCGGAAGCCAAACTGCGAGTGGTAGAGAGATCCGTTCATCTCGAGGAAGGCGGCAAGCTGTCTGTTGACGGTCTTCTCGATGACTTTGGCAGGAAAAGGGAGGAGCGAGATGGGACGGAAGTTCGAGTTCTTGAGGCCGGTGGGGTCCGCTGTTGGTTTCTTCAGGAGGGCGCTGAGCTCGGCGTGCTTCCAGCTTTCCGGGAAGGTGGCGGTGTTGAAGGAGGCGTTGATGATGTCTCTGAGTTGGGGTGCGATGATGGAGTCGGCCTTGTTGAAGAAAAGGTGGGGGCAGGGGTCCGTTGGGGATCCGGAGTGGATGGTGTTCATCGTGCGAATGGTGTCTTCGGTGCTGACCGGGGTCCAGGTTCTGAGGGTGGTGGTGGGGGGCGATGGTTTGGTGGTAGGGTGTGTGGTCAGAGCGCCGAAGCTGTTGTGTATTTCGGCGATCTTGCTTTGGAAGAATGAGGCGAGTGAGTCGCAGAGGTCTTGCGAGGGAGTGATGTCGTTGTTTCCGGCGTTGGGGTTGGAGAGCTCTTTGACGATGCTGAAGAGTTCCTTGCTGTTGTGGGCGTTGTTGTCCAGTTGTTCTTTGAATGCTGTCTTCTTGGTGGTGCGGATCAGCTGGTGGTGTTTGCGGGTGGCGTGCTTGAGGGCAGTCCAGTTGACTGTGGTCTGGTCGTTGCGCCAGGCTTTCTCGAGGGTGCAGCAGTTCTTCTTGGAGTTCATGAGTTCATCTGTGAACCAAGAGGCTTTCTTGCTGCCGTGTCTGCTGGGAGGGGTCTTCAGTGGTGCAATGACGTCTGCGCAGTTGGTGATCCATTGCGTGAGGTTGTTGGCTGCTTCGGTGGGGTCCGTTGTGCTGGCAGGTGGGTTCTGGCTGAGGGAGGTGGGATATTGGGATATTGGTATACGAAAAGCTCTGTATGGCGACTGATCACCAACCTGGCTCTAAATTATTTGTCTTGCCCACTCGCAAGCGTGTCTTCTGAACGTGTTTTCAGTGCTGCTGGTGCCATTGTTACTTCAAAAAGAACCCGCCTTT
Organism: Lissotriton vulgaris; assembly: GCF_964263255.1. Classification (NCBI taxonomy): domain Eukaryota; kingdom Metazoa; phylum Chordata; class Amphibia; order Caudata; family Salamandridae; genus Lissotriton; species Lissotriton vulgaris. The sequence continues at coordinate 102,184,598 of NC_141696.1, forward strand.
TGCCCAAAAATGTGGAGAGGTTAACAATATTCAAGATGAATCAGCACTTCATACCACCCGATTACAAAATACGTGAATGCACGCAGGAAGAAGAGGACACCGACTTTGGAGATGCCAACGGAAGTTCTTCTCGGTCGCCAGACCTACTCCCGTCTCAATTCGTAGACTTGGAGGACGAGCTCTGCTTCCCTGACACCGAGGCCTGAAAATTACTTCCTTTCTTTCTGTACTTATTTACTTTTATTCCTGTGTGTCTTTCTTTGTTTTGCTACTTTTACCACAACAAAACTCTAATCACCTAATCACAATAGGTCCATCATCAGCACTGTCTTCATCTTATTTTCCTTATTGATTTGAAGGTGCCGCAGTCTGCATTCAAATGTTCACAAGTTCACAACTCAATCATGCTCCTCTATCCTCCTCCTCCAGACTCCCCCTATCCATTTCCCTCAAGGCAGATGGATGGATTATGGAGAAAAAACAAACTTTGTCTTCGTAGACAAGTCCCCTCAAGTGGGACTGAAATAACTGACTGGCTACATGCTTGCTGATTGTTGACAGACCTACTTCTGAAATTTAAAGGAGAGGCTGCCCTGTGGGCCCTCACTTTCCGAAGAAGATGCAGACAAAAAGTAGAACAGGTAATAAGTAATGAGAATATGGCATGTTGCAGTGGACAGCAATGGCTGTCTGTCTCTGTTGAAACCAATTGCTGTTTGTTTTTTGTGAAAAGCGCAATTTGACATGTTTTTGGGGGTTTCTTTGGGGGTTTCTTTGGGGGTGTTCTAGATTTGCGGTGCTGGGTAGGGGGCTCTGGGATCACTGCTGGCACAGTCTAATGTTGATTGCATTTGTTTTTCAGGAAATCCATGGTGGAAAAGGGGAGTTAGGGCCTAGCTGCACAGCGTATTTGGACTGAATTGAAGGTAGTAGGCCCATTTTAGCTTTTTGCCTGTTTGGGGGTGTTCTGCTTTTTTTGCAGGTGGCTGCAGGGGCCTGGGGGCATAGCTTGGAAGGTCTAATATCGGAATCAAGTGTTTTGGACCAAATCCATGGTGAAATGTTTGTGGCGTTTTTGCTCACTTGCCTGTGTTTGGGGTGCTGTTTGGGGGGCTTTCAGGTTTTTGTGGGTGGGTTTTGGGATCTGGGAGCACTGCTGGGTATAGATACTTTTGATTGCAAGAGGTTTGAAGCAAATCCATGGAGGCAAAGGGGAGTTAGGCCCTAGCTGCAGAGCGCGCGTGGAGTGATTTTGGAAATTTGCCTGAAAATTTCTGTCCCCATTTTTGTAGTTTTGCTTTTTGGCTGTTTGGGGGTCTTCTACTTGTTTTCGCCTGGGTTGACGGCTCCGGGGCCATTGCTGGGAAGGTCTAATACCGGATAAAAGTGGTTTGGACAAAATCGGAGGTGACATTTTTTTGCATTTTTGCTGACTTGCTTGTCTTTGAGGTGCTGTTTGGGGGGGTTCCGGGTGTTTGGGGGTGGGTTTTGGGGTCTGGGAGCACTGCTGGGTATGGATACTTTTGATTGCAAGAGGTTTGAAGCAAATCCATGGTGGCAAAGGGGAGTTAGGGCCTAGCAGCAGAGCGCGCGTGGAGTGATTTTGGAAATTTGCCTGAAAATTTCCAAGTCCCCATTTTTGCATTTTTGTAGTTTTGCTTTTTGGCTGTTTGGGGGTCTTCTACTTGTTTTCGCCTGGGTTGACGGCTCTTGGGCCATTGCTGGGAAGGTCTAATACCGGAAAAAGTGTTTTGTAGAAAATCCATGAGGAAAAAGTTTTTGCGTTTTTGCTCACTTGCTTGTCTTTGGGGTGCTGTTTTGGGGGGTTCCTGGTGTTTGGGGGTGGGTTTTGGGGTCTGGGAGCACTGCTGGCACAGTCTAATGTTGATTGCATTTGTTTTTCAGGAAATCCATGGTGGAAAAGTGGAGTTATGACCTAGCTGCGTAGCGCATTTGGACAGAATTGAAAGAAGGCCGGAAATAAGTATGAGATTTTCCATTTTTGCTTTTTGCCAGTTTGGGGGTGTTGTGCTTTTTTGCGGGTGGGTTGGCAGGTCTTGGGGCATTGCTGGGAAGGTCTAATACCGGATAAAAGTGGTTTGGAGAAAATCCATGCTGAAAAGCGTTTTGGCACTTTTTGTAACTTAGGGTTTGTTAGGGTTAGCAGCATCTGCGCGCTGCCACACCGCCTCCTGATTATTAAATTCACCTGGCTGCACCTGGTCATGGGTGGTGCACCACTGCTGTTGTGCTTTTTCCCCCCTGACCGCACAGAGGAGTGGAGACACGAAGTAGTAGTCTGCCTGAGACAGACAGATACAGACTAGTCTGTCTGACTCACATCATGGACCGAAAACAAAACTGGCCCCCTGTCTAAAAACTGGCCCCCACCCCATCCAGCCTACCGGGGATGGGCCGGGGCACTGAATTACCAGTCCAGCCCTGGTTACCCGCTACATTTTAAATATGTAGAGTGGAAATATGTTAATATCATGCATAAATGGTAACACACTTGACTCACCAAACTTTCAGGTTTGTTTGGCATGTAGTCCTACATTGCCATCTAAGACAAAGCAGAAGGTTTCAATGCTATGTATTATTCGCATCCAAATAAAATCAATATTGAGGGATTGGCTGGTGCCTTACTAAGAATAGTAAAATAGTGAAAAAGATAAAAGTGCTCATTTTACCATACAGTGTATTCCCTAACACAAACACTCATTTTCAATCTGCCCTTGAGCAAATGTGACATTATTAAGCTGCTGGGCCATTTGATTCACTCTAAATATGCTACGCAGTTTATCCCTTTTCAGGTGAGCCCCACGTGTGACATCAGGCACATTCGATTGCCAACAGACATAAAGCACACGTTTAAAAAGATTCATATTACTAATGTGTAATACAGCACTATTATCTGTAAAAAGTGTCATAGTAAACAAATTATATTCATGCTCTCCACATAACTCTGCACATCGGAAATGTAGAAACGTCACTAACCTGTGAAGGTGGCCATGAGTAAGAGCAGAACAGAGAGAGCTGGGGAGACGCCGACAAGCCGCTCCTCACAGAAACTCACAGGGAAGCCAGGGTGCAGCTGTTTTTTTTTGCAATGATCTAAGTTTAACTGGAAAACCTCCGAAGATAAAACTGAAGAAGAGTTACCCATGCTTTTTCCTTGTGAGCAGCACAGGTAGTGGAGTCATGCCAGATATTATTCTATCGTCACTGCAGATCACTTTTGAACTTCCAGCAAGGGTCCAAAATTTTAATAGCGGCCATGCACTTTTCTTTCGATTACCTGGGTGTAAACAAAGTGGTGCGGCCGCCATTACATTAAATTGCACAATGGGGGGCGTTTGTTAAAAAATAATAATAATAGGAAGCACCCACAGAAAAAGATGGAGAACCTGCGTGCAAACAAAGTGGCACGGCCACCATGACATGAAAGCGCTTGTTACATTTGTTTTATGAAATAAGTAGCCTCCAAAGAAAAAGATAAAGGACTACAGTGTAAGGAAATTGTAGTTGGCCGGTGCTCCTGACTTAAAACGGAAGTGACGTATCAGGAGCACTGGCCAATGAGGGGCGAGCAAATAAGAGAGATGGGATTCTGAACCAATGGGAAGCACCAGGTGTAATTACACTCAGTAGAGTGAATACAGCAGGTCTTGAACATAGCGCATTCTCGCTGATGCTCGACCTGAAAAAAAGAACTTGCCAGCAGCCCACTGCATTGCTGGTCTCCTGCTCCTCTAGAGGTTTCACTGGATGCATAGGCTCGTAGACTCCCCTGCGGCCAACTAGGGAGGCAGCTGAGTTACAAGGATCGCCCCAATGGAGAATAAAGCCAGCTATAAATATCTTTTTAGATGATTGTGCATGTTGAGCAAAAATGTGCTCTATCCAGTTTTCAACAAACATGAGGCTCTCACCAAGGGATGGTGGATGCTTGTAAACCTGGAGGTTGTGAGGTTGGTGGTTTCAGCACTGGAAGGTGGGATAGGAAACTATTGGAAGACACTTTGAGAAGATGGATCTTGCCAGTGAGCTGGACTGTGCCTTGCTCTGCTCCTTGCTTGGGATTGTTTTGCAGTTGGGAGGGCATAGGCTTTAACATAATAATACACCTCCCCATGCATCTGTTCTCACTGCCTGTGAGTTGTACATTTATATCAGATGCCTGATGCAGCTTGGAGTAGTAGAAGGTTGGAGGGGAAGCCTCGTTTAACCTGTTCACTGCTGGGATTGGAGTTTCTTATGGTAATAACCACTTTCAATTTTAAATTGATTTATTTTACCCGTTTACAGAGCACCTAGACCAGTTACTAGGAGGTAGCCTTAGATTATGCCAGAGGATAAGATGTAAGGACAACATGAAGATGAAGAGAGGGTTAAAACACTGAGAAGCATACACTTAGTCACGTATCATCTCTACACTTTAAGTCCAAAGATTCGGTAATGGGTGTTAGAAATGGTGATTTCTGGTTAGCTGAGGCTTGTGCCAAAGCTAGGCAGAAACCACCATTCTAAATCAGGGCAAGGAAGTCACCCGCCAAGATAACCCCTGCTAGCACGCCCCTGGTAGATTCAAGTTGAGCACAAGAACATTTTACAGGAGGTCACAGCCTCTTTTTATACACAAAATCCCTTTATCCCTAGGGTGCAGGGTGGGAGAAAAACCAGACGCAGCTGGTTCTGGAGAACTCTGTTGCTCAGTCCCTCTCCCCATTCACTGGCCAGGCTAAGGTCATCAGTCGCACCACAGGGGGTGGAGCCAGCATTGTGTAGGGAAAACCCAGCCCTATTCAGGTCCCAGGTGCAGTCCCTCCCTGCCATCAAAATGCAGATCTCCCCATTCACCACCGGGGCAGACCCATCCTGACTTCTGGTGCCAGGCACACTAGCCAGCTCCAGCCAATCACAAGCCAGACAGTCAATTCACATTTACTGCACAGGCAGGCCAACTTCTAGAAGTGGCACTTCCACACTAGACACATTAAAGCCGCACACATCATCGTGCAGCATTGAATCTCACGAGTTCCCACATACCAACCTCAACCTTGCACTCCCCACGCATCAGGAATTACCATGGACACATACATTCCCCATGCATTCCTATGGGAGGGCAGGCCAATCTCACACAATCACTCAGAGAGCGCACGCCCTTTACACTGCGCCAGTGTCAAAGTGCGTAAAGACCAGAAATCACTATAATTATCTCAGAGTTCAATGCAAAAAGTTCAGGGGTGAACCTGCCAGAAAGGCCAAGTCCAACAATGGGTTTCATTGAAGATTTGTCTCAAAAGCTGAACTTTGATCTGATAATGGAAGACTGAGAGTGTGGTCGTGTCCTGAGGCTAGGCAGCCATACATTCCAAGCAGCTATGGTGGAGATTGATTGTTTCTGTGCTTTAGCTTTCTGAATTTTGGTGGTTGTAGGAAAAGTGTTTTCCTACTTCTCTGGGCTTATGATGCACCATAGCTGATGACTGGTAGGTAGAGAGGAATGGCTGAATACACCAGACAGTAATTTGTTTTAATTTTGTACGGGTGGGAAATCTCTGAGTGCATAAATTATACTTCAGCTCTGGACAACAACCTCCTGTCCACTCCTACACACTTCTGAACACTAAGGGAGTAGAAATCTATAGATCCATCCCAAGATACAAGGAGGACAACCCCTCACAGACAACCTGGAATGGATGCCTCGCTGTATAACTTGTGTCTAACTCTGCGCTTGGAAGCTGGGCTTTGCTGGTAAGTCATAGCAGGAGGTTCCTGGGAGCAAGATTCAGCTTCCAAGAAGTCAACGATAAGAGTGACTGTGAATGTACGGTCACTGGGAGAAGGAGCTGCAGGAACTACAGGACAAGGCAGCATTAACTGTGGCAGATGCTGAAGGAAATGAGGAAACAGGACCTGTGGGAGACCAACGTGCAGCAGGAACAGTGATAGAAGCTGTAAAACTTATTAAAAGCACTCAAGGCAGCTTTTACTGGGGAAATGCACACCAGCCAATACTAAACGTTCACACATTTTGTACACTTTGTCTGCTGGTGGAGAGGCTCCAGGACTGCGGCATCAGGGATCTTGCACTGAAGTGGCTGGTCCACTTCCTGGCTGACAGGAAACAACAGGTCATCATGGATTCTTACAAATCGCCAAAGTACCTATTGGAGAGAGGGGTTCCCCAGGACTCATGTCTAAGTCCGACCCTCTTCAATATTTACTTGGCTCCATTAGCCAGAATAGTGTGACACTATGGGTTTGAGGTCATCTCTTACGCTGACGACACACAACTGATTTTCCCGATTGGGAAAAATCTGATGGAGGAAAGAATGCGGTTTGCCCACCGAATGCTGGCTATCGCAAACTGGACGGCAGAGTCCTGTCTCCAACTTAATCCGGAGAAAACTGAGCTTATGTTTCTCAGAAAAAGACAGGAAATCGTACTAGATGACTCTTGGCCCGCAGAATTGGGGGCCGCTCCAGTCCCTTCAAACTCTGTGAAACGCTTAGGCATACAGCTTGACGAGAACTTGTCTATGAAGAACAATATGAGCAAAATAGTAAGCTCATGCTATTACAGCTTACAACTACTGCGGAAAATTATCCCATATCTGCCCTTGAGCCATCGCAGAACAGTAGTGCAAGCCCTGGTAATCAGCTGCTGGCCGAGGTAGGATCTACACAGTTAGCAAAGCTCCAAGTAATCCAAAATACGGCAGCAAGGATGGTCCTGAATCACCCACCAGACACCCCCTCGCTCCCTTTACTGAAGGAATTGCACTGGCTACCGGTAAGGAAAAGAGCCTTTTTCAAGACCTGCTGTCTGGTCTTCAAAGCTATGAGGGGAACAGGTCCAAAATATTTACAAGACAAAATTTGTAAACGGACATCAGCTTGTAATTTGAGATCCAATGGTAAAGCCCTTCTAACAATCCCACGCATTTATCGTAACTGCTTGGGAGGTAAAGCTTTTTCGTATGTTGGCCCTAAATATTGGAACTCCCTACCTGAAGGGCTGCGTAAGTCTCCCGCATACCTTACTTTTAGGAAACATCTTAAAGCTTTCCTTTACTGTTGATGCCATCTGGTACCCAAACCTTCGTTTCTCAGGGAAAAGGACTAGGCAGCGCGGAGATGCCCCTGGGTGATTCATGCGCTTTATAAAAAACCAATAACAATAATAGAATGTTTGAAGCAGACAGATTTGAACCTTGAGTGTCACATCTTTAATGAAAAGCACTTTTATACAAAAGGCATCTGTTAGAAGAGCAATTAAAGACATCAGAGTTTTGCATCAGTTTACAAAGGGTCTCAGAAAATACTGGACAGGTGGTCAACCTAGCTAGCAGTAGGTACCATCAGGGCATATATGCCCACATTATGTCAACAATTACCAGAAAGAGTTCCAATATAAGTACAGCCCCCTCTCCCCTGAATTTCTTTTCCCAGGAGCAGCAGATATAACTAAGGCACAAGCAGTAGTAGCATCACATCCCACTAATGACAAGCCAATGCTCCACAAAAAGGAGAAAGCCACCACAGCAAGTACAAAGTGCAGCACCTCAAAGAGTGCATGCACAGGCCACACCTGCAAGCCGCGAGACAACTAGGGGTACTAGGGCTTATAGCAAAGGCTTACACAACTACGGACAAGTAGTGAGACATCCTAGGACACTCCAAATTAGGGCTAGCAGTGAGAGACAATTCCATCATTAGTGGGCACTGGCGGGGACCTCCTAAAATACCTTTGGGCCATGGCAATTATTTTTTTCTTTTTACGAATTATGCTACGGCCAGCCTCTCCATATGCGGACTCTAAATCTTACCGCACTAATATAATGCAATCATGTCATAATAGGAAACCTGCCTGCATCATATCTTGACTGACAGTTAAAACAATTGGTAGTGATGTGAGTTACTCAAAGTTTGAATGACACTCACAATACCCAATGGCTGAGGGTGGCTAACCCATTGTCCCTTTCTCTGCTTTTATGGTATAACCTCTGGGAAACAGCTAGCACTGCCTCTAGCTGTAGATCTAAAACAAGCATTGGCAATCCCAATAGGTCTGGCTTTAAAGGAACCTTATAAAGGCATGTGAAGCATTACAAGTAAATGACCAGGGAATTAATATGTATTTCTGTGGAACCTAAGAACTTTAGAATAATATTGGTGCATGTTAAAAGGTCAGGCGACAGTTGCAGTGTCAACTCAGACCTAAACACCCATGTAGGTAATAAATGCCCTTCTCCCATCTGTGCTGCTGCCAAAGAAATAACCATAAACTGTCTAGTTATCAAAGGCACTTCAATAGCATTACAATGTCATATGTGTGCCCCTGAAAGTTCAAGCTCGGCAACTAGATAAATAAACAAAATGATCACAGCTGTTTTGAGGGCAAGCACTTTTTTGTGGAAGCACACAACTTCTACTCAACCAAAACATGTACCCCTCTATCCCAACATGTGAGCAGATCCAAAGCCCCTCTCTAATGGTGCACACATAATTGTCTGGGGACAGGTATGCTGTCAAGCAAGACCATACACATAACCTCATCTCTTTCAGTCTTGGCCATGCTCTCAAACACGTATTATGCTGTAGACACTCCACATTAACCCCTCCCCTGCTGATGACGGAACCACTCCGTTATCAGCTACGGTTGGGCTGTGCTGATGACGGAGCGGTTCCGTCATGGCCCGGCCGCCGCCCCTGCGCGGCGCTGATTTCGCGCCTGCGCGGCCGTTCTAATGAACGGGGTGGGTCATGACGGAACCGCTCCGTAACCAGCACAGCTCAACCACGGCTGGTGACGGAGCGGTTCTGTCACCAGCATGCGGCCGCCGTGCGGCCGCCCCGTTAGTGCTGCGGCGGAATAGCCACCGCATCGAAAGGGTTAAGGCCTGCAAACACAGGTCACGCAATACATGTGTGGTTTGCAAAGGTGCTCCACACAACAATCCACTCTCTTTCTGTCTCTCTCTAATGCTCTCTCTTTCTCTCACTCTAACACTTACCTGTACTCTCGCATTCTCTCTACCTTGTCACTTTTCTCTCCTCTCTTCTTCCTTGCACTATGACTCTCCCTCGTGTTTTTTCTACTCTTCGTCCTTGCCGCTTGCTGTCTCCTGCCCCTCCCATACATTTTCTAGCCCTTGTTTTGTCCTATTTATCTTTAGTTTTGTTGTATTTCCTCTTTTTTCACCTTTGAGCTCCCACCAACCCTTCTTTGACTCCCCCTCTTGATTTCCTCTTTTTATCCCTAACTTTTCTCTCTGACTATGCTGTGAATTCAGAATTTCACCGCATTCACAGGGGCATAGCATCAAATGGGGGTGTTACATCCCCTTAATAAATGCATTCTCTAGTAAATAGTTGGGTACATATATTTTGAGTGGGGAATGGTAAGGAGTCTGTCCCATTTCACCTATGATTTGCATACACACTTGCGCATGCACATAGGGCTTGATTCACAGAACTAACTTAAGACAAAATCCTAAACTTACTTCTTTTGGTATTCACAGAAGTTAGGATTTTGTCTTAAGACAGACTTAAGACAAAATCCTAACTTAAATCTGTCTTAAGTCTGTCTTAAGACAAACTTAAGACAAAATCCTAACTTCTGTGAATACCAAAAGTAGTAAGTTTAGAATTTTGTCTTAAGTTACTTCTGTGTATCGGCCCCATACTGTCTGTCATCTCTGTTATAAAGTTCTTATTTTACAAAATATTGTGTTTTAAGTGCCTCTTACAATCTACACTCCGCTCCCTTTCCACCCTCAATTAAACTCTCCTTCTGCACTGCTTCCTTTATAACAGAGGTCTTCAATCTGTGGGGCGCGACCCCCAGGGGGGTCGTGGAGTCCTTGGAAGGGGGTCGCAGATTCTGTCAGGGGCATGCAATTCCTGGCGTTGGGCTGATCGAGGGTGCTCATGGCGGAGGCCTAATTCACACCGAGGTGTGAAAAACATCAAAGGCTCATTAACAAGTAGAAGGTCTTTTAAATATCTGTCAAATACTCGGGTGTGGCTGTGTGTGTGTCCCTGAAGCGGTTTCAGCCGGGCTCACATACACACACGAGCTAGGGGAGGGGGGAAAGTGGGTGGGGGTGGGGTCTGGGGGAGCAGGCTGTAGAGTATCCCTTTGAGTATAATGGATGTTGCGCGCCTGGAGCTGTGGTTCCCGTGACACGTCCACCCCTCCCGCCCCCAGCAGGGAGGCACAGAGATGCCCTCCCATGAGCGGGAAAGAAGGAAGAAGACGCAGAGATACTGATCCACCACCCCTCCCCCCATGAGAGAGGCACAGAAAAGGTGGGTGGATGATTGATGGGTGGATGTAAGGATGAAGGATGGATGGATATGTGAAAAGGTGGGTGGATGAATGATGAGTGGATGGATGAAAGGGTGGGTGGATGGATGGATGAAAGGGTGGATGGATGGATGAAAGGATGGATGGAAGGATGAATGGAAGGATGAAAGGATGGATGAAAGGGTGGATGAAAGGGTGGATGGATGGATGAAAGGGTGGATGTGTGGAAGGATGGAAGGGTAGATGGTGAAGGATGTATGGATGGATAAAAGGTTGCATGGATGAATGATAGATGGATGGATGTGTAAAAAGATGGGTGGATGAATGATGGGTGAATGGATGGATGAAAAGGTGGATGGATGAAGGATGGATATATGGATGGGAGGATGAAAGGGTGGATGGATGTATGGATGGATAAAAGGTTGCATGGATGAATGATGGATGGATGTGTGAAAAGGTGGGTGGATGAATGATGGGTGGATGGATGGAAGGGTGGATTGGTAAAGGATGGATGGATGGATGGAAAGATGCAAGGGTGGATGGATGAAGGATGGATGTATGGATGGAAGGATGAAAGGGTGAAGGATAGATGGATGAAGGATAGATGTATGGATGTAAGGATGAAAGGGTGGATGGATGAAGGATGGATGGATGGATGAATGGATGAAAAGGTAGATGGATGGAAGGATGAAAAGGTGGACGGATGAAGGATGGATGGATGGATGGAAGAAAGGGTGGATGGATGTATGGATGGATAAAAGGTTGCATGGATGAATGATGCATGGATGGATGTGTGAAAAGGTGGGGGGGTGAATGATGGGTGGATGGATGAATGAAAGGGTCGGTGGATGGATGTATTGATGAAAGGGTGGATGGAGGAAGGATGGATGTATGGATGGAAGGATGAAAGGGTGGATAGATGAATGGATAGATAAAAGGTTGCATGGATGAATGATGGATGGATGTGTGAAAAGGTGGGTGGATGAATGATGGGTGGATGGATGGAAGGGTGGATGGGTAAAGGATGGATGTATGGATGGAAGGATGAAAGGGTGGATGGATGAAGGATGCAAGTATGGATGGAAGGATGAAAGGGTGGATGGGTGAAGGATAGATGGATGTAGAATAGATTTATGGATGTAAGGATGAAAGGGTGGATGAATGGATGAAAGGGTGGATGGATGGAAGGATGAAAGGGTGGACGGATGTAGGATGGATGGATGGATGAAAGGGTGGATGGATGTATGGATGGATAAAAGGTTGCATGGATGAATGATGGATGGATGAGTGAAAAGGTGGGTGGATGAATAATGGGTAGATGGATGGAAGGGTGGATGGGTAAAGGATGGATGTATGGATGGAAGGATGAAAGGGTGATGGTTGAATGATGGATGTATGGATGGAAGGATGGATGGAAGGATGAAAGGATGGATGGATGTGTGAAAGTGTGGGTGGATTAATGATGGATGGATGTGATGAGGTCTTTCAGGCGCATTTATGGTTGTCAAAAGTTGATGATAAGGAGTACCAGTTTCTAGAAACTTTTGTCGGAAGGGGGTCCTTACGCCTAAAAAGGTATTACAAGGGGGTCTCGGCATCAAAAAGTTTGAAGACCTCTGCTTTATAATGTATTTTAACATGATGATGCCAGCATGGTCTTTGGAGAACCTGGAGCTCACAACCCATAAAATTAACAACCAAGCCACGCCCCTGTGCACTCACTGCACAGTCATGTTCTCTCTGCACTTCCAGTCCCCCAAGTCAGGACTTTGACGCCCCTCTCTGTCTCCCATCCGTCCATCCATTGATCCACCGGTGCCAGATCTCTCACTCTCTCCATTTGCAGTGTAAATATATATTTTTCTATCTTTAATCAGTCTGTCACTGCTAAGCTGTAGTGTTATTTAGAAGCTGCATCGTGAAAGCATGTGCATAGGTACTTCAGCCTTCCATATCCATTTCTATAGCAACACAGGACCCGCCCTCTAGAAAACCTGTGTGCTTGACACAAGCTCATTTTATAAAATGATACAGCAAACTGGAAGATTAGTGGAATCCATCTGCGGTGCACGCCCTGCAAGCTTCAGTAAGTGCGCCGTCGCAGGTTACAGTCAGCTATTAATTGACGAGGCGGCGAACAGCAGTACTCACGTGTTCTTTGTAGTATCTTGTGTTTCCAGTGCGACTTCACTTCTAGATCCGCTGTTGGGCTTTTGAAGTTCACTCCGTTTTACCAGCCTACACTTTGTCTGTTCTTTGCTCCTTGTCGTGGCAGGTTTTATATTATTGCATCTGTTCTGCGAACCCCACCCACACTAGTATTTACCCATTCATAACTGAAAGTGAAACTTCCTCTTTCCACACAGGATGCATAATGCTCAGGCCGAACTGGGAACTGAAACCGGCCCTGGCAAATAGCCGGCCGGCGGGGGGGGGGGGGGGGGGGGGGGGGGGGGGAGGGGGGAAGGGCGGAAATCTTTTGTTGCTGGGGGCCGATATTGCTGCTATGCTGCAAAACCGGCACTCTGTAACAACCCCCCCCCCCTCCCCCCCCTCCCCCGCCCTCCCCAAGGGGTATAAAAACGCCTCCCATCCTGGCGACCCACTGGGGAAACGCCCGCTGCCTGCTATGGCCAGTCCGGCCCTGCCTACATCACCACTGGCATATCCAGCCTGAGAGACAAATGCAGTAAGTCGGCCAAAACGCTCCTTAACTGCATCAAGTACAATTCCATCCCAAACACCGTCAAATGCACCCCATCATCTCGAAAGAATTCTGCAATTTCATATTTTATGTCCTCCTGCTCTAGAAAAAGAATTTCTTACAGAATCTTCTCAATTCTCTGTTCCCCTTTCTCCTTGTTCTGTTAATAGCTCGGGCTATATCGACCCATTTCCAGCGTGGCAAAAACCCTGTCCACACAATCGTCCTACATGAGCATAACTGTTTTAACGATTTCAAATCTTCTTTTATGCTCTTTAAAAGTGCTAGTCCCTTAAATGTTATTGGTCATTCTCGCTCAAGTGACTAACTACTACATCTGGCAGGAAACACAACGAAAATGAATGCATTTCCTCCAAAGTCCATCTTAACCTCAAGTATTTTTTATAGAAATCCGATTTCCACCTACCCGTACACCTGATGTCCGCTCCAGCCCACCCTCTGAACATTGCCTGATCAGGAAAACCCAGTTTGTTTACAGCCCTCCTCATGCCCCCAAGCGCCTGTGACGCCAAATACCTGGTTCCACCTGCATGTCTGAAAAGCTCGCCTAAACCCCCCCTCCTTCCCTCTTGCACCACAAGCCTCATCCACCATTCCCCTTGGTAAACCAGGGCATCTAGGTAAGCCCGCGAGCAAACACATGCGCCCCTTCCCGATTTATCGGTCTTCCACCTAGGGAGCCAAACCTGGACTCTCCTGCTGCACACCCAGGCATCCTAACACCTTCCTTGGCTTTAGACCCAACCACTCCAGCCACCTCGAAAGCCCAGAGAAACACCCAAACCATTATCACTGAGAACCTCAAGCTCTTGTATTCATCGCTAAAAACTTGTAAAGTATCAAGATGATCCTTTTCCAAATGCGGAGCATCACCTGCCACCTCACTTTGCTCTCGGTTCCCTGTTCCCTCGCCATCCCTCCAGAATCCGCCCCCTCATTTCCACTGCGGACAGTTTGAAACTCCACATAAAAAGCTACACCTGCTAACTTACCTGCTATTGTGACCTCGCACAAACCCCTCTCTATCAGTGCCATAACATATTTTCCACTTCATTCCTTCTGACTGCTACATCCTCGTTGCTACTCCTTCTCACTGCCCTGAACTCTTCCCACGCGATCCTATACACCGCCTTGTAGACTCCAACAGGGAACTGAGGATAAGCTGCATCACATACTCTCGTCCACTGACCACAACAGGACTGGAATCACCGTCTTCCTCTCCTCCGCCCATGGTGCAACCCCCGGAAGCTTTGCCACTGGGAACGAGAGAGAGTATCAGCAATTTTATTATGCACTCCTGCAATGTTCACACTCTGTAGGTCACATTCAATCTCAAGCATTCCAGGACATAAACCTGCAACAACTTCCACACCTTTAGATTTCTTGCAGACGGTTTGTTGACTATGTTCACCACAGCTAACTACATTGAACATCACTGACTTGTTGGCAAAATGATGTCCCCATAGGCACAACACCAAGGGAGAGAACTCCATAAAGGCTATGCTCCGCCCCCTTCTCTTCCAGCCCTCTGGCCACTCCTCCTCACAACACCACCCTTGCCAAAATATGCCATATCCCTGGGGATGTATGACGTTACAACACATACTTTTACAACGCTTACCTTTACAATGCATTTTTTACAACGCAACATCCACTACAACGCACTCCATTATAACGAATGCCATTACAACAAATTTTTAGAAACTACCTTTACAACGCATTCCATTACAACGCATACTACCTTTACAACGCATACCATTACATCGCATAACATTACATTGCATGTATGGTAAGTATTGGATAGTGTAGGGGTAAAAATTATTGTTCTAACTCCAGGGGGGTGCAACAGTAGGGTAAATGTTGGATAGTGTAGAGGTAAAAATTACTATTCTAACTCCAGGGGGGTGCAACAGTAAGGTAAGTGTTGGATAGTGTAGGGGTAAAAATTACTATTCTAACTCCAGGGGGTGCAACAGTAGAGTAAGTGTTGGAAAGTGTAAGGGAACTATGCGTTGTAATGTTATGCGTTGTAATGGTATGTGTGTAATGACATGCGTATTAGTGGTATGCGTTGTCGTGTCATGCGTTGTAATGGCTGCGTTATAATTGCATGCGATGTAATGGATGTTGCGTTGTAAAAGTTTCGTTGTAATGGTAGTGCGTTGTAAAATTTGCGTTGTAAATGTTGTTTCCCTATCCATGGCCCTCTGCAGCATATGACCAAAGCTCCAATGACTACTCCACCTGCTCTTCCAAACCGGCCATGGGATTCCCAATGAAATCTCTGAATAATGTCCACCACACCTTCAAATCCTCTTTCACCCCTGCCTTCAATCACACCTTGTGATGCAGCAACGATGCTCCTGACGATGCATTTCCCAAAGCCTAGAGGGCATTCTCCCAGCATGTACAGCCCTGCAAGCAAAATTGAGATGCCCTAGAATGTCTTAAACCCCCGCTAAGGATTTCAACAACATCCTCTCCAACAACTTCATCAACTTCTGTTCTCGTCCCGCAGCGCCGCAGAGGGCAATAGTTTCAAGTTTAAGTTTATTATGTTTTTGGCTCTCAAAAGAGGGCCACATAAAACAATCAAATAGTTATACACCACTATTTACAATAAAATCACAAAGAACAAAATAGAAAGTCACTGCAGAAGCACTGGCCGAACACTTATCCAACAACATCTCTAGGTATCATTAATAAATATCTAAAAAGCCTTTAAAAAAGTTAAAAATGTTGAAACAGAACATTTCATTAGGTGGACAATAAAGTGCATGGAAAAAAGTTTTTACATTTAAAATTCCTAATTGTAGACAAATAGATTTTAACCATTTAGAGCGCAGTGGACGTAATGTAGGACAAATAAACAAAACATGATTTCGGTCCTGCACTGCATTATTACAGAGGTTACATACTGGAGATGATCCGTACCACTTTGCTAAGAGAGAGTTTAAAGGAAGCAAATCATGTCTTAAAAGGTACCATAGCCTACGGACTCTATGAGGGATATTCCAAGAGAGATACTGCGGGGCCTGCTTTAGTGAGTACGTGCTTAAGAGTAAATCACTTCCTTTTTTTCCATATAGGCCAGTCATATCCAATTTAAAGCAGTCCCCAAGATGCATATTTCAGCTGAGACTTTAGTTGAGAAGGAGAAAGTAAGAACAAACTACTTGCATCCAACTCTAACATTGTTACCGCTTTTCTAAAGTTTTTTACTAATAGGGAGAACTCGTTTAGATTGCCCAGTAGTTCATTTTTAATAAATCCCCGCAAGGAACCCGATTTACCTCTGGCCAAACAGGCCACCCACCTTACTAGGGCAATCAACCCCTGTACCCAACAGCTCCGGAGGCCAAATTCCAGCATGCATGATGACACAGAGCAAGCTGTATTAAGGGAAGAAATTTTTCTTAGTACCTTTCCTTCCATTACCTGCAAGAATCCCCAATGCCTTAACTCCACCAATTCTATTCTGTACAGTAGAGTTGCAGGGATTTTTGCTCTATATACTTCCAAAAATCGTGCAAAGTGTCTTTTTCCTGTTGCAGAATACAAGGAACATAACCCCATACCATGAGCCAATGCTTTACGCGAATTATGCTCAATGTGGGGTTTCTCACTTAGGTTTGCTGAGATTATTTTACCTAAGAAGGTGTAAATTTTAACCACCTCTAGCGCCTGTCCTCCTATAGCCCATCCAAAGTTTTCAGACCTACATTTTTTCTTTCCAAAAATGCACATGATTTTGCTTTTAGAAGCATTGATCTTCATAAAATGTGCTTCTGCAAATAAATGTAATGCTTGCAGGCGGTTAGACAAGCCCTTCGGAGTTAAGTCTAAGATGAGAATATCATCCGCATACATTAAAACCGAAATGGATGTACCTCCAATTACCGGGGCTAACCCACCACATGCAGCAATGGAAGCAGGTAGGTCTACAGTATATAATGAAAACAATATGGGGCCAATATACACCCTTGTTTTAATCCATTCGGAGATGGGATAGACTGTGAAAGACCCCTTTCTCCGCCTTGTAACACCTTACACCATGTGTTCGAGTGAAGGGATTTTACAAGTTCGAGTAGCTGTGGTGGCATACCCAATGCAGCTAGCTTTCTCCACAGCGTCGGACGGTCCACCTTGTCAAACGCTGTGGAGAAGTCTATGAATGCCTCATATATTCCACCTCCTCGAACTCGTACATATTTGTCCGCAATCACTTGAAGAGCTGTTAAATTGTCAAGTGTACCATGCTCTTTACGGAACCCGGTTTGTTCCAAAGGTAAGATTCCATTTGCCTCCACCCAATCAGTGATTAATATTAAAAGACATTTAGCAAAAGAATTTCCTATAGAATCCAATAAAGCTATTAAACGGTAATTCTTGGGTTTATCCCGCTCTCCCTTCTTAAATATGGGTATTAGTATACTTCCCCTCCAAGATGTAGGAACTAATCTTAATAAGAAGCAGGCTGTAAACAAAGGAAGGAGAATCCTACTCCATGAGGTGACATCCTGCTTCAGTATTGAAATGGGCAACTCGTTCGGACCCATTGCTCCGGATGAGCGCATACTCTTAATCACGGAAGCAATGGATTTCTCAGACGGGAGCTCCAAAGTATACCCACTATCCAAGACAGAGTCGCAATCTTCACTCTCTACGCCATTAGACGCATACAGATTCGATATAAATGAAATCCAGACACCTTCAGGAATAGAGATGGGAATAGGGGAAGTTCTTGCACCACATCCCTTACCAATTATGGACCAGAATTCTCTAGATTTACCAAAGACAGAAGCCTCCCTTAAACTAATCCAGAGTGAGTCTTCTTTTTCTTTTTTTAATTTTGTTCTCAGTCTGGTCCTCCTTCTTTTTAGTAAGGCTAACTTATGATCATTTTCCCTGGATCTAGATAGGAACTGTTGCCTCACAAGTTTATTTATTTCTTTATTTAAGGGTAATAATATACTAGGAACGAGGTTCAACTTCCTAGGATATCTTGGCTTCTTTGCAGTCGCAGTAAGCTTCTTCATAAAGATTTCAAAGTGTAAAAATTCCCTGCCCTGCCATTCTTTTAGTTCAAGTAAAGTTTGTGCAAGAATGTTTTGCACATCCTTCATAATGGTAAGGTTCCAGAAGCATCTTCCGGACTTACAATGGAAAGAGACTTCTCTATTACTCAAGGACCAAGAATCAGTGTCCGGAGGTTGTAATGAGACAATTATACTGATCACATTGTGATCGCTCATGGAGGATTCAGAAATCTTTATGTCCTGAATAAAGGAGAAAGTATCATAGTCCGTAATTACATAATCCAGGATGGATTCACCCTTAGGGGACCTATGAGTGAAATTAGCGGGAGTATCAGATGGAATCCTACCATTTACAATTAGCCCCTCTAAATAGCTAAGTTCTTCTAGCAGTATCTTTCCTTTTTTGCTAGTTTTTATTTTATTAGGAAAGATTAATTGGGGTATATTATATGCATCTTCCTTAGACTTATTTCTAAACAGGTCTATGCTTAAATTAGAAACTTTGCTATTTAAATCACCCACTAAGGTGTACAAAACACCTCGCCGGACCCGCTGGCGCGGGTCCCGCAGCGCCGTAGAGGGCAATAGCGAGGAGGCATTTTCCGCTCCTGGGGGAGTCAATACCACCAGACATCACCGCATGGGACTCCATTGTCCAGGAGCCCGTGCGCGACGACAGCAGACCAGAGGCACGCCCACCCGCCCTACGGTGTACAACACACCTCGCCGGACCCGCTGGTGCGGGTCCCGCAGCGCCGCAGAGGGCAATAGAGAGGAGGCATTTTCCGCTCCTGGGGGAGCCAATACCACCAGACATCACCGCACGGGACTCCACTGTCCAGGAGCCCGTGCACAACAACAGCAGACCAGAGGCACGCCCACCCGCCCTACGGTGTACAACACACCTCGCCGGACCCGCTGGTGCGGGTCCCGCAGCGCCGCAGAGGGCAATAGAGAGGAGGCATTTTCCGCTCCTGGGGGAGCCAATACCACCAGACATCACCGCACGGGACTCCACTGTCCAGGAGCCCGTGCACAACAACAGCAGACCAGAGGCACGCCCACCCACCCTACGGTGTACAAAACACCTCGCCGGACCCGCTGGCGCGGGTCCCGCAGTGTCGCAGAGGGCAATAGCGAGGAGGCATTTTCCGCTCCTGGGGGAGCCAATACCAGCAGACATCACCGCATGGGACTCCACTGTCCATGAGCCCATGCGCGACGACAGCAAACCAGAGGCACGCCCACCCGCCCTACGGTGTACGAAACACCTCGCCGGACCCGCTGGCGCGGGTCCCGCAGCGCCACAGAGGGCAATAGCGAGGAGGCATTTTCCGCTCCTGGGGAGTCAATACCACCAGACATCACCGCATGGGACTCCACTGTCCAGGAGCCAGTGCGCGACGACAGCAGACCAGAGGCACGTTCACCCGCCCTACGGTGTACAAAACACCTCGCCGGACCCGCTGGCGCGGGTCCCGCAGCGCCGCAGAGGGCAATAGCGAGGAGGCATTTTCCGCTCCTGGGGGAGCCAATACCACCAGACATCACCGCACGGGACTCCACTGTCCAGGAGCCCGTGCACGACAACAGCAGACCAGAGGCACGCCCACCCACCCTACGGTGTACAAAACACCTCGCCGGACCCGCTGGCGCGGGTCCCGCAGCGCCGCAGAGGGCAATAGCGAGGAGGCATTTTCCGCTCCTGGGGGAGCCAATACCACCAGACATCACCGCATGGGACTCCACTGTCCAGGAGCCCATGCGCGACGACAGCAGACCAGAGGCACGCCCACCCGCCCTACGGTGTACGAAACACCTCGCCGGACCCGCTAGCGCGGGTCCCGCAGCGCCGCAGAGGGCAATAGCGAGGAGGCATTTTCCGCTCCTGGGGGAGCCAATACCACCAGACATCACCGCACGGGACTCCACTGTCCAGGAGCCCGTGCGCGACGACAGCAGACCAGAGGCACGCCCACCGGCCCTACGGTGCACAAAACAACGTTAGGCTGACGCAGCGCGGGACAAACGCCGGACGAAGCCCGGGCAAAGGGCGGGCCCTCTACGGCCCTCTGAGGCCAGAGGAGGACGGGACGGGCGCGGGCCACCCCACCTGACATTTCCTAAGGAGAAGGTATAGAGACGCTTTTACTATTTGATTTCCAGTGTACTGCTCATTGCTGCTTTTTGAGCTCTGCTTATTAATCATGTCCATCTGGGAGGAGCTCAATGCCATGTGTGGCACTAACTATGTCCCGGATGCATCACCCCACCCTATTATGGGAAGTGACTTTGAAAATTTAAACAGCACGCCGCGGGATGTATCTTTACCCTTAAATAAGGACCAACCTCAAGCCAATGCACTGCCCCGGGGTCTTAATAATAAAAGAAAGCATGATGGGGAAAATGTCAATGAGAACCAAGCTAAAACTCAAAAACTGCGCACCAGCCCTACATCTTCCCCCCTAACCCAATCACCTGAATGGCGGATAAGGCTGTGAATGGAATAGATGACCCTGTATCGTCCCTCCAACTGACTTTATTGGCTCAGTTCGAGCAATTGTTAACATCTGCCATAACACCTCTGGTTACAAAAATTCAAGACCTGGGGGACAGGCTGACTAACATTGAAAAAATACTTATAAGGAATTCTCCACCAACCAACAAAATAGCAATACCGATTTGCCTTAATTCTCCCATCAACCCCGAAAAGCCTAAGTCCACTACATGTAAGAATGCCCAAACTCAATTTTCGCCTCCTAATACACCTACTTCAACTTGCTCTAAAGAAACATTAAAACCTCCGTTAATAACTCATACAGTGGCTAGAGCCCCTCTAGAAAGAACGCCACTCATTAATTTACCTCCTGACGCTGCCCCATATGTGACTGTCCTCTCTGGGGTCTCATCACTCAGCCAGGGGAACCACGAAACTCATCAGGACCTGCTAAATAAGGTTATTTTTTGGCTACATAACAACAGACCTTTGCCACCTGATTTAGATGGTGGAATCCTGAGCGTTAGGAGGGTAGGGTGGCTAGGCTCGCTGCCCAAAAATACTTTGGGGGACCTGGTGTTAATTAAATTTAAGAATAGGAACATCGTCCCCTACTTACGATCTTGCCACCCCAAAGAAGGAGATGGCCCCATTTGCGTTTGGGATTTGTATGACATCTACCCGAGTTTCATACACATGCCGTTACCTAGACCAACGGCAAAGAAATACATCTCCTGGAGAAGGGGATTTTGTGTACCTCGCGCCATTAACCCTTTAGGCTCTAACAGATTCTAACCTCTGCTTAAAAATTGAACTTTGGGAGAACCAACTACTAAAAGGCAACTGGCGAGTTTTTAGTCCAATTGACATGGTAGTATGTATCTAGTAATTAAACCACTGATATAGAATTGCCTGATTTTCTTCCCCTGTACCTTAAGAAATTTTGTGGCACTGTATGTATGACCCCTTTTTGTTTTTTAGAGATGTCCTATTTTGATAATGAAATGTTTTACATTGATTAGCTGATACGTTACATTCATTTAATCCTGTTTTTAATCGTTGATATTAACCTTGTAATGAATTGTTAAGGCATTTATTTATGTATTGTTGCTGCTTTTATGATTTTTAAACTAAAATCGAATAAAGCTAATCTGACTGAACTTCTGTTTCTTATCTGCAGAAAGCCTGACTTCCATGCACCTGGAGACCAACTCAATTCCCAAAAAAGTGCTCACTTCAACTGGCCCAATTGTCTTTTCTTGCACCAACAGGACATCAACATCTTGCATCACCTCCTGAAACACACCCAGTGCTTGTGCACATTCCTCCAAATTTGGGGAACCCACTAGAAAAAATCATCTAAGCAGTGTGTCGCGATTTCCTTCCCCATATGTCGTTAAACAACCTCTGCAAAAATTAAATAAAAACTTCAAACAATGAACAAGAAATAGAACAACCAATTGGCATTGCTTTGTCCACAAAGAAATATCCAGCAAACTGTATGCCCAACAACTCGTAAACTGAGAGCTGTACAGGAAGTAAGCGACTGGCTGATTTGATGTCACATTTTCCCATCAGTGTCCTAACCTATTAACCAATGCAATTTTCATATCCAATGAAGTATAGTAAACTCTAGTGCATGCCTCCGGAATGAAATCATTGACCAATATAACTTCCGGCCATGATAGATGTTGAATCAAATGGAATTCCTCCTCAATTTGTCTAAAGGCCAATCCTAAAATAAGCCTTGCATGCACCCTTCCTGGAATTCCTTCAAATGCTTCTCCTGAGCCAGCTCTTCGTGTCCTCTGATTTCCGCCCATCTCCTTTCATACGGCCCGAAAACACAATCTAAAACCATGCCCGAAACCTGCCAACAACAATGCCTTATGTTCCTGTGCCCCCAAATCTGACAGCCAGTGCTTTAGCATCTCAATCTTAACTTGCGTACACACCTTTTCCCAAGGGATTCTGTCACCCTCTGTCCCTGCCTCTATCATTGTTTCCCTGCCACTGACCCCCTGCACTTCCCTGGTTTTCAAACTGTTTTCCTGAGGCCCATACTTGGTGATCATATACTTCCAACCACACTTTGAACATATGTGTTGTTATCTGCAGTATTCCTGCATGCATGCCCCCCTGTTACATGACCAATGTTAGACCTGGCACCTTGGTGTGAGTCTCCCTTCCACTTTTTGCTGATGTGCCTCAGATGTTTTTATGGTGTTTGTTGCTCAGGGCACTGCGCCACTGCCAATCCGTGCTGCAGTGCAAGGGCTCCCAAAGTAAAGTGTATCCGTAATTGATTTCCATGATTGGCTTATTTGGTTTACTATCAGTCCCCAGTAACGTGCACCAGGAGTGCCAGGGCTTGTAAATACAAATGCTGCTAGTGGGCCTGCAGCGCTGGTTGCGCCACCCACAGAAGCGGCCTCGTAAGATGTGTCTAGGGTCTGCCATTGCAGAACCTGCGTGCAGTCTGGTACTGCCATACTGACTGTGCAAGTGCACACACTTGCCAGTCCCTAAACCTTCCCTTAACTTCATATCAGTCACCCCTATGGTAGGCCCAATGGCAGGGTGCATTGTGAGCATAAGGTAGGACCAGCCCTGATGTGTGTGGCATGTCCTAATAGTGAATTACCGCCCTTTTCGTTCTTCACTATTGAAGGGCCACCTGTTCTCATAGGCCAGAATGGGCTGCCGGAATTATTACACACCATAATCCCGGCAGGCTCAGGAAACACGGTGCGCATCAAGTTTAGTATGCCTGAACTCAGAACAATTACAAACTTCCTATAGTAAGGTTTATTTTATTTACCCCCTTTTGTACCGCTTTTGGCCGCCATAAGTGTGGCAGGGTATACTCAGACGTGAGTCCCTTGCTCACTTTGCCACTGGATTCAAGCAAGCCGGGCTGAAGACGGCTGGAATGTCAGAAACTGGTCCTCGGAAGCTTGTTTCCGGTCCAGGGAAGACATGGCGTGGCAGTTCGGGCTGGACTGTTCCCATGAGGCACAGGGTCAGACTGATTTGCATATAGCCATGTCTGAACTGGGGTGGCAGAGTGGGCTAAAGAACGGTGATGGATTAAACCCAGATCTTTTGACTGGGTGTGAGTGTTTGAGTGATTCAGATGCTCCGTCCATCACCACCCCCTTTTGTACCCCTGAAAGAAAATGGCAGCTTCCTGTCAACAGAGTGCTCCAAAACCGGGTTAAACCAGGCTCAGGCCCCCTGGCCTGAAAAGACAAAAGAAACTGTGTATAAAAGTAGGAGCCCTGCTCCTAGCAAATCAGATCCTGTTTTGACCACGACGAACCTCTGCCTGACCAAGAGAAGCTGAAGGAAGGAAACCTGTCCCTGACCTGAGGGACTGGCCTGCAGTGGTGCCTTGCTGAGAACGGAGAGGAGAAGACCAGAGAGGACTTTGAAGACTTGTGCCTGAAACGATTTCCAAGGGCTTGATCTCGAGCTTGCCCCCTGAACTGAGCCCCAGGACCATTGGGTTCAATTCTGCCTGTGCCCGTCTGCTGCTGGGCCTTAAGTTCTCTTCCCTCGCCGGAGTTGTGACTCGGGTGCCTTTGCCTAAGGTCGTGACAGCTCGGAGCCTGGTCGCCCCGCCGCCAAGAGCCCCGCTCAAGCTTGAGTCGCTCTACGTTTCAGTGCCGGGCTGTCCGCTCTCCTGTCACCTCGCTGCTACGGAGCGCGTTGTCTCGCTTTGCTCTCCCGCATACCAAGGCTAATGCCGCACCTCAAGAAGGCCTTCCGTACGTTGGTACCGGAGGCCCGGTGCTGAACCTGTCTGCCCAAGGACGTGACGCCCCACACAGATCCACAGGTACGATCTGGCGTACTAAGAAGTAGTATGCCCCGCAGGCCTGAAGGGCGCCTCGCCCCGTGAGCTGCTCCAGGCCCCGGATCGCCGCAACCCTCCACTGTCCCGCTCACCCCCCTCGCACCTCGAGGGGGCTTCGAGCCGGATAGATTCTTCAGAGAACCGTCTGCCCCGTCCCGGGTCCGCCCTCACCAGTGGCTGCGCCTGAAACGCCTCGGACACCCACAACAAGGTACACTTGAACTCAATCTCGAGTTCACATCGGATCCAGGGTCCGCAACGTTTGTTTTCCCTTTCGTCCGTCAATTATCAACGGGTCGCTTCTCCAGCGCGAAGCGCGCATCGACCCCCAGCGTACCTTGCTGACTAAGAACACTTAAGAACTTTTGCCTAGTTAAATCTGGTGGCCTCATTCGCTAAACGTTATATGGTCTTGTGATAATTCTGCAACTAAGTATTTTTATATAAAGTCTACATATTTTTAATACAATCTTACGACTGGTGTCCGTCTGTGGTGGGTCATTGGGTTTACTGTATCTGATCATAAATGTTTAACTAACTATCGCCCTGAGGATTAGCCTTGTCTGCTCGCGCCACGCAACCTAGAGGGCGAGCAGGAGTTATTCTTACGGAGTAGTTCCCTTGCCCTGACTATAGGAGAAGGTCCCTGCTTGTCACAAGTGCATACCTGTGCCAACCAGAGACCTCCGATTCTAACAACCAAGAAACACCCGCATACCCTACTTGCCCCCTCCCTTCTTACCCACTCCTGTTTGGGTGAGATAGCCCCAAAAGGACTTGTATATCACCAGCCACCCACTTGCTGTGTAAATGGATGGAGCTGGCCTCTCTGGAGTCATTGTTTGCAGAAATAGTTTATTGTTGAGCTGTTCCCACGCCCCATCTGCGTCTTCTGCCAGCCTGGCCCTAAACTGCTCATTGTACCTCACACAGGCCCAGCTGCCAAATGTTATCAGTGCCTTCCACACCGCATCAATGCACTTGAACAATGGAACAGATCATTCAGGGAATTAACACTCGGGTACATCACAAAAGCAGCAGTCCAATTTCTATACTGACTAGCACCTTTGGATGACATGACAGATCATATTCATCTTCTTTCTAGCCCTCCTTTGCCCTTATCTCTCTTTGTATTAGTTTAACGACCTTTATTTACCCCCTTCCATATGCACTTCATTGTCGCTAGCATTAAATGGGCCCACAATGGCTTTGTAATCCCCATGTATGGGAGCTTCTTATGCTTTATCTTCTTGTTTTCCTTTTTATCTATAGTGTCTTTCTCCCCTTTTTGTCCCCTGAATCCTTTCCAGCCTCCTCTGGGACCACTGCAACTCTACCTATTGCTTTATGCTGCACATACTTACCCCAGGACAAATTAGGCCCAGTTCCTCCCACCTGGTCCTTTGCCTCCACCCCAATGGACTGTACCTCAACCACTGCCCCATCACTGTCGCTCTCACCGCAAGGTTTCTTACCTGGCCTCAAGGTCAGGGCCTGGCCTAAAGCTGTCCGTCCCGACCTCCTATCCGTTTGAATGCACACCACTCTCGTGTTCTCCGAGCCAGCAATCACTTTTTGTAAGACACCAAACCTCTTTGTCTGGTTAGTAATGCCGTGCCCATGACGCAAATCTTTCCACCAGTCCTGTTCCAACTGTGTGCCTTCCACAATCTCCCTCTCTTCCAAATGCTTTTCATCCTAGTGCAACATCACATCTTTCTCACATTCTCTCACCCCCATATCTCCACTTGTGCCATGCACTTCACCATCATCCATGCCCCCATCTCCAAATTGTGCCTCATAAAGTCTCTGAGATGAATCTTGTTCCTGTAAGGCGGCCACAGAACCCCATCATTGCTGCTGCTGTGATTGGTCCACCCCCATCCCAGAACCTGCCACTCAGACACAAGCTCTTTCTTCTGGTTGGGCTGGCGGGCTGCACATGCTGCCCACCACCCCAACCTCCCTAAAGTCCCCCTTCTACAAGCAACTCTTCATCCACATGTAACTTTCAGATGATAGTCAACAAGTGCTATTCCCCTTTTTCTGCGTGACTCTGCTCCCCAAACCTCTAATCTGTTCAATGTGCAGCTCGTCCATTGGGTTATTAGGGCGTTTTCCCAGCTATGAACAGCAACATGTATAATTTAAAAGTCCCAGCTTAGTCCACCTATTTTTTTCTTTAGGAGCTTTCCTTGGGCCGCAGTGCTGTGTCAGGTGGGTCCCCAGGGCAGGGCATTGCTAGTCCTTTTGATTGGCAGACAGCAGGCATGAGGTAAAGTGCCCTTGCTGGGCTAGATATGTCTCTTGCTATGGCCAAGCCAACATGCGCACTTCAGGTCTCTCAAGCCCATGGTGTCAATGGAGCAGTGGAACACATACAGCCTTCGGCTCCCTTGGAGAGCTGGATTCACCTGCTCCAACCAACCCCTGCATTGCTCCCATGCTGTTTAGTAATATAGTAAACAGCATGACAGTAACATATGCATTAGGTCTGGCCATTGTGGGTCAGGATGGCCGGCCGCCCGGCCCACACTTGTAAGGCAGCGTGGGAACCGGAGGGTTACAAAACATGACCAATGACTTTATATCTTTATTTTGAAGCCTTAGAATAATAGGTCATATTTCTTTCCTTTGTGAGTGGCGTGATGGCCTTCCCCTCACGCACAGCACCAGTGACATGACTTTGCACAAGGGTTGTGGAAGAGAGCACTCACTCTGTCTTCTTGCATCCTGCAGACCAGATCCCACATAGCACATCTTTGCACTCCCTGCCTGAGTGTCAGTCCAGGTCTGTTGTTTCTACTCCATTGCATATCAGCAGAACCTAGTGGAAATATGCCAAGCTAATTACTACAGTGCCATAGTGGCAAAATATTGGTAAATACATTAGACACAGTGTCATTTGTATAGCACTCCTGGGCCCATATTTCTCAAAGAGTGCATTTTCCATGGTTGCATCACAGCACACCTTTAGGCATGTGCACCTGCACAAACAGGCAAAACCCTCCCTATTATGAAGAATGCGCTGCCCCAAGGGCAGCCGTGAACTCGCAACTCGCAGCAGCGTATTCAAGTGAAACATGGAGCAGCTTTTTAAAAGCTGCACAGTGTTTCACAGTGCAGGCAGCAAGCCGCCTGCAACTTCAAGAGGGATTAGAGATTCCCTTGCAGGTGGGTGCAGGAAGTGACTTCAGCAGCCTGCAGGGTCAACTGGACCTCCTTTCACCCCTTGAGACGCCAACCTGCTGGGAATGCTGCCAGGCACAGCAGGGCTAAGGATTAAATTGTACTGAAGCAAGTTGTTACACATGGATCTAGAGCATGGGCATAATATCTTAAATCCGGCTGATGCAACAGTATTCCGGCCCTGTTTGTCACTTTCAGTATTCATCAGGAAAAACAATCCCAAACAAGGATTGGCAATGCCAATATATCTAGCATATGACTAAAAGTGCCATTTGTGTCATTGATGGGTCTAGGCAATCAATAAGCCATCATATATGCACTCCATCACTCATCTTTCTACTCAGGCATCCATTCATCCCTCCACTGACTCATTCTTGCATTCAACCTCTGACACAATCACAATCAAATACACACAAATTAACAAGCTATGCAAGGTAAATTTAAAGAATACAAGTCCAAACAATAAAATATGCTGCTGTCTAAACACAGAGGGCATATGCTTGCAATAATGGAACTAAACAAAGCAGCAGGTGTCCTTCTTGCAAAGGTATTGTAAATAGTCTATTGCTGGTTTAAAGTTGCAGCATGTCCCACAAACTTAGAACCAATGCGCTGACCATCTTCGAATGGTAAAGCTATGATACACTATGGGCAAAAGAATTCCATAATTGACTCCTGGTGGAGAGGAAGTGGCCACTTGAAATGTGGCAAACTGAGATGAAATGAACGCAAGCAAAAAATCGGTTAGCACTGCTGAGAGAGCTATAGTATAGTCTCCTAAGAAATATAAAAAAAGAGGAAAAGCAAAGAAATAAAAGGCAAACTATCAAAGGAGAGCGTTCAAAAGTGAAGGACTGTCTGCCCACTGAAGCACACTAATTTTGAGGTGGGTATACCCATGTGATCAGAAAATGCAATTATTCACAGGGCAAAGCACACGCAGTTTGCTGTTATGGATGGAGCGAGAGTGCAAATGACACTTAGACAGACCAATGGAATAAAAGAGATGACCCAAAGTCTGTCTATGTATTTATATGGAAGTATATTTATATATGGATGTATGCATTGTTTAACAATTTGTTATTATAAGATCCTGACAGACAGCTAAGAAGACATTCTGTAAAGAATTATAACAGTGCAAAACCTTTCCCCCTAGGGTTTGTCAGAGGCAGTATCCAACACCAAAAGCATTCCCCACTAAGGTAATCTGAGAACTTTCCTGTAACAAAATATCTATCTGTAGGCTTTAACACAGAGTAATACCAATCAACCCTTAAATTGTATTCACAAGCAATAGGTCAGACCTACTGTCTTTATTTTAACTTTTCATTAAAAACAATCAGGTTTATAATATTTATCATCGGTTTGTCACCTTAAACAATTCACATCTACTGTAATGGTTCATAACCTTCTCACAAGATAACCATTAGGTATGCCCAAGGCCACTGGAATTATGTGGCAGGGGAGGGCAAAATTATACTGCAGGGTTGAGTATGTTATGAGGCAAGAAAAAACTAATTAAGTGGCGTAATTTAGCACATTTTGTGATAGTATTACTCAATTATTTTGGCATTTTTAAACTTGTTAACAATGTCTGGGCATTGGTAGCACCTCATTAGTACCAGTATAACACCAAAATATAGTAATAAGCAACAGTAAGGGGACCTCTCAATCTTTGTAAAGGGCCTCCCACTGCGCAGCAACGTGTCGCTTAGTTTTTAGTAATGTTTGAACTGTTTGAGCAAGGAACATTTTTTTTTAAAATCTACAGATTATGCAGCAGATGATGGATTATGTGGAAAATGTGGCAATTTTATAATTATGCGAAAACCACCACAGCCGCACCTTTGCATACTTCCGCTGGCCCGAGGTATACCGTAATAAAATTACAAATATGTACAAAATACAGCTGTCAAAACAATATAAAATCCCTACAAATAGAGCCCATTAAAGGATTACAGTAGGGCAAATCATCTATCCCCATAGTTTGTTCAGTAGGGTCACAAACACAAAATTCCTTGCCATTGAAGTAATCTGTGAAATTCCATGTAACAAAATACTTGCCTTCACGCTGTAGCGATTGCCTTTAACCAATGCTTTTCACAATAAGTAAGTAAAGCCTACTTGCTTTGTCATACATTTTCAGTATAAACAGATCACAGCTAAGGAATCTTAAATAACTCACCCAGTAAACAGATAAGGCTTCTAGCCTTTACCAATAGCGTGCCTCTATATACAACACATGCCCACTGAAGTTTGTATAAACCTGAAACCATCAAGCATACATTTATAACATTACAAATGTGTACAACACTATGGTTGGCAAAACAATATACAACTCCTCTTAATAGTGCCCATCAAGAATCATTGTAGTGAAATTTTACTCCCAGGTTTTGTCAGAGTGGGTGACCAACACCAAAACCCTTGCCTACTGTGTTAAACTGTGAGGGTACATGTAATCAAAAACCTTTCAATGGGTTGTAATGCAATGTGATAACAATCCACTGTTAGAGGCCTATTGGCTTCCTCCTATGCATTTCACAATGAATAAGCCAGGCCTGCTGCCATTGTAATAACTTTCATAAATAATGAAGTAGACCTATGGAATCTGGCACAACACTTCCCTACCTTCCAATCAAGCCTATAACTGTTGACAATGGATTGTCACTATAACCAACTCAGGCCTACAGTACTGAGTGCAATCTTTCCCCCAGGCAACCATCAGGCATATTAACTTTCCAAAAACAGCCTAACAGATTCTGACAGAGCAAACCTTTTGTATCCATAGTCTGACACTCTGGGTGACCAGCACCAAAGGGATTGCTTACTATGGTAATCTGTGAGATTCCATGTAACAAAGTACCTATATGTAGACTTTAATATTGAGTAAGATCAATCCACACTTAAATGTCTATGGATTTGATTTGATTTGATTTGAAAAAGATTTGTAAAGCGCGGCTAACACCATTAGGTTTCTTGGCGCTGGACTTATACATAACCTAACCTCCTATGCCGACGATACCCAGTTGGTATTAGCAATCAAAGGTGATGGAGATCAAGTGGCAGAAAAATTTAAAAAGGGACTGGTAGACATAGGAGAATGGATGGCCACCAACTGCCTTAAATTAAACTCAGAAAAAACTGAGGTGGTCATATTTGGACCTCTTCTCCCAGCCTGGCCATCAAGCTGGTGGCCAGAAGCTTTTGGCACCCCTCCTAGCCCGACTGCCAAAGTTAGGAACCTTGGAATCATCTTTGACGAAGGTCTAAACTTCATGGACCATGCAAATAAAACAGTTTCCACAGCACATCTAAAGCTGAAGATGATCAGAAAAATTCGTCCCTTTCTCCCGGAGTCAGCCATCAAAACTTTGGTCAGTTCCCTAGTGCTATCAGCTCTGGATTACTGTAATGGTCTCTTCCTCAATGCACAATCCAGAGTTATAACTAAACTACAAACTATCCAGAACGCAGCAGCACGTCTGCTTTCTGGCAAGACAAAATATGAATCAATATCTAAAAGCATAAAGGAATACCACTGGCTCACTATTCGAAACAGAATTCATTTCAAGTCCCTTTGTATTGCATACAAAGCGCTCAAAAACCAAGGACCACATTTTTGGAAGGGGCAGCTGCAACTGTACAAACCAAGCAGACTGTTACGTTCAGCTACCCTCAGCCAATTGGTCATTCCCCGCACCAAGACAGTATCATGGGGTGATCGACGCTTCTTGGTGGCAGCCCCGAAGCTCTGGAATACTCTACCCCTAAACATCAGGCAGAGCCCCTCCCTCCTTCACTTCTGTAAGCTCCTGAAAACATTGCTGTTTGATCAATGATTGCCCCTTCCCCACTCTCCTCCTCACAAATAACTGGTTATTATCAGCGCCAAGACGCCTGAGGGTATTTGCTGCGCTTTAGAAATATCAAAAATAAAATAAATAAATAAAATAAATACATGTTTTTCACAATAAATATGACAGCCCTAGTGCAGTTATTGTAACATTTCATAATAAACAGATCAGGCCTTTAGCCTTTCTTATTGGCTTGCCACCATAAACATTATCACAAACCAAAATGTGCAATACAAGCAGTCTTTTTAGTGTAAGCACTCAAATCCGGCACAATCAAATCTTGTACACAGGAGTACTAACATGTGGGTGGAGCCTAAGCTCCTCTATCAGTAGTACTCTTACAGCTCTTTTTATTTATCACATAAGGTCACGCAACAGCTGCACTGTCAAGCCAAACCTAAGAATCCATGTATATCACGGTATGCTTGGCCCGCTCTTGATATACTATACCAAAAAGAGGTATAGTGTGCACAGAGTCCAGTAGATAATACCTTACTCTCAATTTAGTGTTAGCTAGCAGGTAGGTAATACTTCCAAAAAGGCAGTAGGAATACTTTAGTGTTGTCAATTCAAAACAGTAACATTCAGTATTAGTACAAGGTAAACAATTGCAGGTAATCAATAGCGTGCAATGCAATCCAAAGGAAGGGAAGCCATGTTATGCATCAGCGGGTAAGTACATGACTTGCGTTGCCAGTCTTAGGGGGTTAGTCCGACCCTGGACAATGGTTACTATGACCTGGGTACTGCACCACCAGTGCTACTGCGGCGGCCAGGTTTAGGGTTCAGCATCTATGCGGCGACAGTTAATAGCTGTTCTGATGTTTGCTCTCTCAGTGAATGGAGACGATGAGGATGAAAGGGAGTCAGTGGGCCACCAACACCGGAATCGTCGCAGTCGTGATCAGTGAGTCATTGTAAGTCGAAGGGAGGCTTTGGCACCCCAGCAATTGCAGTCATGGGGATGGAGATGCGCAGGGGATGGAGGAGGTCTGCTGATGTTGGACAGTCTCGGAGAGGCAGCGGTCAAGCAGGCGGGGCAGGCTCCAGGCCACTTGGAGAAGGGTACACAGCTCTCGGGAACGGAGCTATGATCAGCTTGGCTGGTTGGGTCGAGATGATCCATCTAGGTCGTGGAGGCCTTCCAACTGTGGTGCTTTCTACTGGCAGGGCAGAATCCCGTCAACACTGGTGTCAGTCGTCTACCATTGTGGTCTTGGGGTTCTGTTTGCAGTAGTGAGTCGCGTCGACACAAGTGTCGGTCCTCAACTGCTGCGGTCTTTGTACGGGTGGATGCCGCGGATTAGCACCTCGTACCCAAAGGGAGGTTGTTGGAGATTGTTTGAAGGCTGGGACGTCTCCGGGGTTGCTTGGAGTCATGGCAGGGTTTCTGGAATGACAGCAGGTCCAGTTGTCAAACCGGCTACAGGCGGCGGGGTTCTTGCCAGGTTCTTTCTCCAGCTATTCAGTTCCTGGTCCAATAGCGGTCTCCTTTCGTCTTCTTCTTTTGGTCCATTGCATCTGTGGATCAAGGTTCAGGGGAGCCCTTCAATACCAAATTTAAAAGCATTACTGAGATTGGGGACAGTAGCCAAAGGCTACTGTCCCCTAAGGTGGCAACATCCTTTGGGTGCTTCCTCCTTTTGGGTAGAGGGGCATATCTCTGTTTCTATTGGGCCTAATTCTCAAATTCAAGATTATGAATTTCTAAGAGAGGGGTTTACCTCAGCTCCTGGGGACTTTAGGGTGTGCAAGGCAGAGGTGGATGCACCTACTCTGCTTACTAATTTTCGTTCCCATCCTGCCACCAAAAGTGGGGCCTGGAAAGGAGGGTGAGCACTAGTTGGAGCTGCCCAAATCCAAGATGAGAGGCTTTGAGGCTCACCGCCAAGTTGTCTGTCCTGCCAGGGGGAGGTGTGAAGCACCTCCAACTAGAGCAGGCTTTGATCCTGATCTCCGAGAGCTGAAAGGCTCACACCCCAAGAGGTCAGAAACTGGTCTGATGGGGGATGGCTGGCAGGGACCAGTCAGAAAATACACTAGAAGTTGGTCGCTTTTCAGGGGGCAGCTATAAGATGCCCTCTTAGTGCATTTTATAATACATCCAACACTGGCATCAGTGTGGGTTTATTATGCTGAGAAGTTTGGTATCAAACTTCCCAGTGTTCAGTAAAGCCATCATGGAGCTGTGGAGTTTATAATGACAAACTCCCAGTCCATGTACTCAAAATGGCTCCACTGCACTTACAATATCTGTGAATTGCACAGACACTGTGGGGCATATTGCTCATGCAGCTATGCCCTCACCTGTGGCATGGTGCACCCTGCCTTAGGGCTGTAAGGCCTGCTAGAGGGGTGATGTACCCATGCCACAGGCAGTGTGGGTGGGCATGGCACACAGGGATGTGTGCCATGTCAACATTTCTGTTTGGTCTGCACCAAAACACACAGCATCCAATGGCAGTGGGTGGGTCTCTGAGTGTGGTATAATACATGCTGCAGCCTTCAGCGACCTTTTTTGGTCACAAGGCCCCCTGTTAGCAGGGGTACCTTTTACAAAGTGGCCCAGAGGTGTGCCAATTGTGGAAACAAAAGTACAGTTTCAGGAAAGAATACAGGTGCTGAGGCCTTGTTAGCAGGGTCCCATCACACACTCAGTCAAGTTGGCATCAGGTATCGGGCAAACAGTTAGGTGGTAACCATGCAAAAAGTGTGGGAGTAACCATGCAAAAAGTGGCATTTTCCTACACCTAGGCTCTTAAACACAAATCTGCACTTGGAAGTCTAAAGGTCATGACTACCCTCCTCCCATATATAGCCCTGCCAGAGATAAACAAACACCATAAATTAGTTAGTTATCTAAGACACTTTAATAGCATTAAAGTGTGCACCCCAGGAAGTGTAAACAGCTTTTCTCATGCTGGTCGAGGAATCTGGATAAATAAACAAAATGATCACAGCTGCGTGGAGGAGGAGGGCAAGCATTTTTTAAGGAAACACATAGCCTCTGCCCAATCAAAACATGTTCTCCTGGCTGCCTACATATGAGCGAAGCCAAAGCTCCTCTCCTGGTAAGGCTTATTAAAACCCTTTTTTAGATAGATATCATTGCCTCTAGTGACAGCTGTGCTCTCAAGCCAGAAGTAAAAAGTAAACTCTGGCCAAAAATTAATTAACTTGTTTACTGATGATACTAATTGTACTTCACGCAGTGACCTGTCTCACATGCTGCTTTGAATGTTTTTGTTTGCTCGATCACATTTTAAAAGCCTTACACCAGCAGTCTGTGGCTGTTTCTCTCAAAGCAGGCCTTACTTATACATGGATACATACTCATGAAATGAGTATTAAGCTTCCGTTTGTTGCAAAACCTGATTACTCTGTTACTTTCACTAGCTATTATATAATATTTTGTAGCAGTTTAAGATCAGAGAGGAAACAGCATCAGAAAGTACATCCTCTTCCGTTGTCTTTGGTATAGTCAGAGTGCAAGTCTGTACCTCCATACTCAGACATTCAGACATTCAGACACAGATTACTCTTTGAAAAAAATAAAAAGTATTCACACTCATATCATAGAATTCCACTTTAAGGCAATATAACTAAAATGTCACTTCCTGAACTTTCAAAGCTTATCTATATATCACTAAATGTATTTCCACGTAGGAAAGGAGTCTGACTTTGACAAACAACAACATGAATCAGAGTAATGAAGATTACCGGTAAGTAATTAGAGCATTCAATGCCGCTTCCTCCATCTTTTTTTTTTTCTTAATTTTAACATTGACAATTTACCCAAGAGTAATGTCAAGATAACAATGACATTCAATTCTGTTAAAGGATGCACACCATGTGATTTATTGTGGAAAACCTACATTGTCATTGATCAAACCATAAAACCTATTGACTTTATGGCTGTCCTGCAGACAACAACTCCTGCTTCAAATGATTAGGAAACAGTACCTTCCACCACCGGTCTATAATAAAATACAAAAGTATTGCAGCATTACAAATGTCCTTATGTGAAACAACTTTGTATTCTATTCAAGATATTACTATTCCTCTTTTTGCTCTCTCTTTAATTACACTAGGCAACAAACACTTTGATATTTCTATCTTGCAATGCAAACCCTCATGTATTGAGTGTGACGAAGAAGACTAGAGGCCTGATTTACAAACTGCACTTTGTAGTAGATTTTTTTGTATCACAAAACATACTACAAAACATAAAACTAAGTGTACATTTTGACTATACTTATGTTTGCGCAGTTCTCTACCTGATTGTGGAGTCTCTGCACATGGAATTATAGATTAGTAGTAGTAGTAGTAATGTGGCTCACTGGTTAGGAGAAGTAGTGTGGCTCACTGGTTAGAGGCGGCAGACTCGAGAGCAGAGGATGGCCCGGGACCAGGGTTCGATTCCCGGCGCGGCAGGTTTCTGGACCAGGGTCAGCGCCGCGGACTCGATAATTCTCTCGCCTCGGTGCCCACTCTGATCAGCTATCACACTCGGCAACTCTGGGCATTAGCTTGCCTCATCTTCACTAACGGCCCCACCAGACCGCCGGGGATGCCTGGTCTCACCCTGGAGATACCCATTAAGGGACCATCTCTCAGGGAAGCCAGGAAGGGTTTCGCAGCGGTCGAAGCGCCTTGGGACCCTCCGGGTAAGTAGTGCGCTATATAAATGCCTATACATATACATAGATTTTAGTGGTAAATACCAGAAAGAGACAGGGGAGTGGGTGAGAAAAGGGACAGACTTGCTACATAAGGAGATGGGATTACAAAAGAGTAGGAGGGGTTTAGGGATGGCAGGAAGGGTTTTAGAGAGGTACGCCCCCACCCACGCCAGTTACATTACTCTGGGGATTGAGATATGTAACTTACGCTTTTGTAATACCGATAGTTGTAAAGCATTTTGACTACCTAGCAATGCGAGTCCTGCGTCACAATTAGACTGTTTCGAAAAAAAAGTCTAAAGGCCATGAAGACAGCAACACAGTCTTTCTGAACCCACCAGCTGCGTTGAATCCTGGAGCTGCTGGTAAATGCAGATCATGACAGCCATCTGAATGATGGAGCCTTCCTTTCCCTTGTGTTGATGTTACAGCAGTAGGCGGGGTTTGTGTCTCGAGCAACCTGCAGAGTCTGGCAGGAGTTGACTCTTCATCCCCCTACCCAGTGCTGCACTGCTGTGGGCGGCAACTTCCAAAATTGTAACCTCCTGCATGCTATAGACGTGCGGGAGACGGCTCCTGCATGTCCCAGCAGCAGAGGCAGGAGTTCTCTTCTGGTGCGAGCCCCAGTGCGATTTCCATTCATATATTTTAGTCTCAGGATCTGGGGAAGAGCTTCCCCAGCTCCTGAGGCAATTATTTTCTCTCTGAAATAACGACCAGCATGTGTGGCGGGCTGACGAAATTTCATAGAAAGTGAAAGTGAAATGAGCCCATCAGCTGATTGTGACTGGACCTAGTACCCCAGAAAGGCACAAATCAAACCAGGGTCTATAAGAGTTGCTCGGCGAGACTCCCATTTACCTTGGCTTGATGCTTGTCTGTCCCATGCACGGGGCCCAGCCACACAAGTGAATTTGCATTTTTATTAGGCAAGTGGGAGAAAGCCGGATTATGTGCAATTTTAGGCAAGGTTTGAGGTTTTCCTGGCATTGTGAGTAGATAAACCTTTTGGGATCCACTCGAGGCATACCACCCTGAAGTTCCCTGGGTGTCTAGTTTTCAGAAATGTCTGGGTGTGGCATGTTTCCTGGGTGGCAGCTGATCGCCAGCCAAAGAAACACCACTACCCCCATTGCCAAAGTAGACACTTTTTGTGACAGGAAATGTTGATGTCCCCACATTGTATTTTTGGGCCTTTTCTGTTACGGACACTAGGCTTACCCATACAAGTGAGGTACCATTATTATTGGTAGATTTGGGGGAACGGTAGTTGGGAGGAAATGTATGTCTCCCTGCAGATTTCAGAATTTTCTATCACATAAATGAGAGGAAAATGTGTTTTTTCGACTCAAACATTGAGGCTAGCAGGGCCTCTGGTTTAAGAAAACCTGGTGACAGCCATGCAGATCACCCTATCCTGTATTTCTGCTGTATCTACTTTTAAAAAATGTGCAGGTTTGCCGGTTTTACCTAGGTGCCTGCTGAACTAGGGCCCAATATCCATAGCTAGCCACATTGCAAAAAAGGGGCAGTTTTCTGTCGAAAAATGTGATGTGTCTATGATGTATTTTGGTGCAGTTCCTGTCGCAGCCACTAGTCCTACCCACAGAAGTGTGGTACCATTTTTATCGGGAGACTTGGGGAAATGTGTTGCTTCCTGCAGATTCCAGAACTTTCCATCACAAAAATGTGATGAAAATGTGTTTTTCTTGTCAAATGTTTGAGGTTTGCAAGGGCTTCTGTATAGGACACCCTTGTGAGAGCCATGAAATTCACACTACCACGTATTACCCCAAATGTCTAGTTTTAAAAAATGTGCAGGTTTGTTCGGCTTCCCAGGTTGCCTACTGAGCTAGGGGCCCAAAATCCACAGCTAGACACACTGCGGAAAAAAAACATCAGTTGCCAGTGGAAAAATGTGATGCATATTGCATTTTGACCTCTTTCCTGTTGGGACCACTAGCCCTACACACACAAGTGAGGTAACATTTTTATCAAGATACTTAGGGAAATGGTAGGTAGTAGGAAATTTGTTGCTACCAGCAGATTCCCAAACTTTCCATCATAGAAATGAGAGGAAAATACGTTTTTTAGTCAACATTTGAGGTTTGCAAGGGCTTCTGGGTAAGAAAACCTGGTGGGAGCCATGCAAGTCAGCCCACCCAGGATTCCGACAGGTGTCTGGTTTTCAAACATGTGCAGGTGTGCTTGGTTTCCATAGATTCTGGCTGAGCTAGGGCCCAAAATCCACAGCTAGACACATTGCAAAAAAGGGTCAATATTCAGTAAAAAAATGTGATGTGTCCACATTGCGTTTTGGGCCCATTCTTATTGCAGGCACTAGGCCTACCTAAACTAGTCTGGTACCAATTTTATTGGAGACTTAGGGGAACAAAGAATAGCAGAACAAGTGTTATTCACAATTGCAATTCTCTGCATTTGTGCCTTCCAACTGTAAGCCAGTATGTAAGACAGAAGACATTTTTAGAAATGCACTGTAATTCACAAGCTAGTATGGGTACCCACAAATTCAGAGATTATTATTATATTCTTATATAGCGCCAGATTCGACCCCCGAAGGGGTATCTCCGCGCTTGCGTTGGGAACCCGTCCTGGCTTTTCCCTGTGAGATAGCCCCTACAGGACATCCCCAAGGTGAAAGCCAGGCATCCCGCCGCGGGGGGGGGCCGTTGTGGAGATTAAGCAAGCTTAATGCCCAGAGTTACAGAGTGTGAACCCATGATTAGGTCAGGCACCGAAGCGAGAAATATCGAGTCCATGGACATTTGAGCTCAAGACCCTGCCACGTCGGGAATTGAACCCTGGTCTGACCTCTGCTTCAGGGTCTGCCTGCTCTAACCAGTGAGCCACACTTCTCCAGATGTGCAAATAACCACTGCTTCTAAACTCCATATCTTGTGCTCATATTGTAAATGCATAGGTTTCCTTGATACCTATTTTTCACTCTTGATATTTTACCATATGAATTACTCTACACCCGGTACACAGTGAAAACTCTTTGCAAGGTGCAGCTCAATTATGGGCCCTGGGTATCCATGAACCCTATATATCCACGCAACCAGAAGGGCGTAGCAGATGTAATGGTATAATGCTTTTGTAAAATGGCCATTGTGACGAGAAGTTACAAATAAAAACGTTGTCTCCAGTAGCGGCTCGTGGAGGGAGTGCTGCAAGGCGGTGGGGCGGGGGAGGGGCAGGGTGGGGGTAGTAAACTACGGCATACGGCCGAACAGAGTTAAGTAACTAAATAAATAAATAAAACAAAGTCCAATTCAAATGACCTAATTTCGGCCAATAGAGCCATCAAAGTACAGTTTACGGTAGGTAATACAGGTCTACTACATTTTGTAGTTAAAAAATTATAAATTTTTCAAATTCATATATTAAACTAGTCATCCAGTGGACATACACAAGTTAAAAATCTCACAAAAAGTAAAAAAGCTCATGATACAGTCATCAGCCAATTAAAAAGATAAAAGATAGATGCAGCCAACTAGGGGAAAGCAGCACTCAAAGACTAATACACAGCTAAAAATGTGGGACTACAGTACTAAACCCAGAGCATGCATATAATGAATGAACCTTGTCTAAATTCAGTGCAATTCTACAGCCCCATGGTTCTGCTTTAAAATAGCTTGTCGAATGTGTCACATGCTATTTAAAAATCAGGATACACCAAAGAATATTGGTGAATGAGTGTCATACTTTAAAACTCTGTAGGCCTCTGTGCAACGTACAAATCTTAGGTTCTTGCAGAGTTGTATTAACCAGCGCTTGCACGGCAACCGATAGACTGGACAGAGGAACAGAACGTGTATTTCGGTCTCCACCTTATAATTACATGCAGGGCAATCCCTCTTTTGTTCTTTGACCCACTTGCTAGTAATTGCTAGTAAGGGAAGGGTCCCTAGTCTAAATTGCACGTTAAGTTTCCTAGCCAGTGGGGGTTGAATGAAGTAAAGAAACTGTTCCTTACTGTATGTATTTGTAACTAGCAAAAATTTTGCTGTTAGGCGATCACGTGAGGCACTTTCTTCTAGGGACATTAGATTGGTTTGTCTAAAACATTTGACTAGTTCAAGCCTCAATGTCGTGGCACATGATGCTTCGGGAGTTCTCCAGAGGCCCAGTTTACCCAGCTTTGCGCTCGGTCCCTTATGTGACGGAGCCACAGGAGATTTTTAATAGTACTTAGGGTAAGAAGCTCCTTTAGCTTGGCCCTATAGACAGACAGCTTTGGGGTTACCCAGAGCCTCCTCCAAAATGTCAGTGGTCTCAGGGCAATCTCTTGCTCAAGGGGCCTAATACCCATGTCCATGCGAAGGGGAATGAGGAGTACTACGGGGTAGGCCCACGGACTGCTGCAAAAAGTTGTTCTCAACCTTCTCTAAATTAGAGGTGGAGCAGTGCCCCCACAGCTCCACTTCATATAACGTGGCACCCCTGGCTTGGGCTTTGTACATTTCCACCACAGGGGCTACTGGTTTACAAACTGAACTTCTGTACATATTCATTATACAACCTACTGTCTGGCTTAACCACAGTCTTGCTTTGGCCAACTGGGGCCCCCATTCAAAATGATCTGACAGGGTGACTCCCAAATAGTCAAATATCTTTACTCTTTCTAAAGGAGTACCACTTAGCAAACGGTTTGGCCTGGACTTGCTAGGAGGGTTGAAGACCATATATTTGGTTTTATTTAGTTTGATCTCCAGGCCTAGCAGCTTACAAAAATTAGCAAAGCCATTGAGCGTGCGCTGAATTCCCATTGATGTTTTTGAAAGTAACAGGGTGTCATCGGCAAACATCAGCACAGGCACCCTCCCTGTTGCTAGCTTGGGAGCATCGATGTCCTTGATGTTTGTGAGATAATCAAACAGACCATTAATGAAAAGACAAAATAAGGTAGGGGCCAGAATGCATCCCTATCGTACCCCCTTTTGGACAGGGAAGCGAGAAATAAGTTCCCCTTATTTTCCACAACGTTCTTGCGCATAGTTTCCCAGGTGGAGGCTCTCTATGACTGTGAGAAGATAGGGAGGAATCCCAAGAATACTCAGCACCTTCCAGAGCTTCTCCCGAGGAACCAGATGGAAGGCCGACTTCAGATCAACGAATATAAGGTAGAGGCTGCCACCCTCTATGGTTACCGTTTTCCTGAAAAGTATTTGTAATCTAAATATCTGGTCTAAGGTTGACATGTTTGATCTGAAGCCAGCCTGGTAGGGACTTAGGGCCAGATGTAGGTAGGCAAATACCGGTCGGTAACGGCCGAAATTGGGTAATTTTGGGCGTTACCGACCGGTATTTGGAAAATGAGATGTAGGTGGGCCTTTTACTGATTCGGTGATTTACCAAATCGGTATTTTCAGGAATCGGTAAATTACTGATTCCTTAAAATACCGAATCGGTAAATTATTGATTTTGCTATGTAGGGAGCACTCAAATGAGTGCGTTTGCCTTTTTACGATTCGTTATTTACCACCAACTACAAGTTGGTGGTAAATAATGAAAACCTTTTGCTTTTCCAACAGTGTCATGTTGCAGACATACATGCCCTTAGGGCATGTATGTCTGCAACATGTGCACCCATACACAATTGAGGGGTGTAACAGGGTGTCAAAGTGACACCCTGCCACCCTTCAATGTTTCCCCCTTTTACCGAATCGGTAAATACCGTTTCGGTAATTGCCATTCATTCCTATGAGCCTCCAGGCCCATAGGAATGAATGGAAATTACTGAATCTGTATTTACCGATTCCGTAATTACCGAAACTTACCGATTCGGTGGTTTTTTGGTTAAAATTACCTACATCCCATTTGCCTGTTCTTAAATACCGAATAGGTATGATTCTGTATTTAAGAATCGGTATTCTGGGATTACCAACATCGGGCCCCAAGTATTTGTTCTTCCTCCATCCAGCCCTGGAGACTGTCCAAAAGCACCCGGCCGAGAAGTTTTTGGGTGATATCAGTTAAACTAATCCGCCTGTAGTTGGAGGGTGAAAGGGGACAACCTTTTTTAAGTATGGGCACTATATCCGCCCCACGCTAGGTATCAGGGGGATCCAGACCCTTCAGAACAGCATTGAAAAGGGCACACAGATAAGGTACCCATATTTTTGGTTCTTCCCTGAAAAGGTCCCCTGGTAG
The DNA here is from genome assembly GCF_964263255.1 of Lissotriton vulgaris. NCBI lineage: Eukaryota > Metazoa > Chordata > Amphibia > Caudata > Salamandridae > Lissotriton > Lissotriton vulgaris. The sequence goes on from NC_141696.1 coordinate 102,226,935, forward strand.
TTTGTCTAAACCTGGTGCTTTATTGGGGTGTAACTTTTTAATGGCATTTTCCACCTTCGTCATGGTGATCTCCAGAAACCCCACCAAGTGAACCTCTGCTATCATACTAGTGGGAGTATAATTGACAGAGCCACCATCCCTGATGGCATATAATGACCCACAGTGGTTTTCCCAAGCTTCAGGCGCTGTGTTAGGCTCAATAGCCGATCTCCCTTCCCTGTCACCCGAGCTTACTCTGGCTCAGAAGATTTCCGGATTTTTATCATTAAGGGCGATCCTGAGGGATTCCCACCTCTCTACTTCCCAGTTTTTTTTTTCTGGTAGGTGATCTGTTTGTACGTGGCCCTAGAAAGCTTGATAAGTGTTCTGTCCTTCGCCTTCACCGCATCCAGGAGGTCCTACTTAGCTTGGCGGCAATTATTGTTAAACCAGAAACATTTATTTTGATTATTTACCCATCTGCGCACACAAGGAAAAAAACACATCAGCTAGTTTCGGATTAGCTCGGTGTGTATTTTCCCTGCCACTTCTAGATCCCGGGTGGGCCCATCCACCTGCATTGCCTCCCACATTTTAGCTATCATTGGGATTGCTAGCTAGTACACTTTGCCGAACTTAGTGGGAGACTGTTGTATATTGCCACATCTAAACTTTCTTCTAAACTGTCTTAACCCTCGCCCCCCTGGCGAGGGTTAAGACATATCATAGAGCTGTCTGTCGGGCTCGGGCCGACTACTATGCTGGAGAGTTTCAGGCTAGTTCCAATCCGTCCAAGCTGGTCTTTAAGGTCTTGAAGGAGCTCACTGCGAACAGACTTCCTAACTCGGAGATTTGCTCCCTTGCGCACTGCGATTTGTTAGCCAGTTTTTTTGTGGAGAAGGTAAATACCATCTACCATTCCTTTCCCAAAACTGATCCTGACAGTACGACTTTTACATTGCGTACATCACAGTGCCTGACTATTCTTCCCACACCATCGGAACTGGAGTTTAATCTACTAGTAGCCAAGGTTAAGTCTGGCTCGCCAGATGACCCTTTAAGACCGACCCAGTTTCTGGACTCTGCGTCCATTTGCCTTCCACCGATTCGAAAATTGGTGGATCAATCCCTCACCACCGGGTCAGTGCCACCTAGCTGGAAGGCGGCCTGTGTTATGCCCATCATAAAGAAGCCGGGACTGGATCCAGTGAAGCCGGAGAGTTATCGACCCATCTCGCTTCTTCCATGGGTGACTAAGATCACAGAGGCCCATGTGAATAACATCTTAACGAAACATCTGAACTCCGCTCACCTTCTGGATCCCACACAGAATGGTTTTAGATCTGGCCATAGTACAGAGACGGCACTCCTATATATGGTTGAACACCTCCGCTCTGTACTAGATGCAGGTCAAACGGTGGCTCTGGTCTTATTAGACCTAAGTGCCGCCTTTGACACTGTATCCCACACCATTCTTATCCGCAGGCTTGGTGAGGCGGGCATATCTGGCAAGGCGTTGGATTGGTTCCAATCGTTTCTCTCGGAACGATCATTTCAGGTAGTAGTGCCACCGTTCAGATCAAAACCTCAAGGAGTCCCGCAAGGTTCGGCGTTGAGCCCCACTCTTTTCAACTTATACGTCCAACCTCTGGCGGCGGTTGCGAAGAGCTGGGGTCTCACTATGGTATCGTACGCCGATGATACCCAGCTGGCAGTGGTTCTCAATGGGGACTCTGACCAGTTGGCATCCAACTTTGCGGATGGTTTGAGGGCTGTTGCGGGCTGGCTTACCACCAACTGTTTACAGCTCAACGCCCTCAAAACCGAGGTGATGGTGTTAGGGAAACATCTAGATCTGTGGGGTGCGAACTGGTGGCCTAACGAGTTGGGTCCCCCGCCTGAACCGGTTTCCGAACTCAAAAATCTTGGAGTGTGGCTGGATTCCAAACTCACCTTCGCATGTCACACTAAGAAGGTGGCATCTACTTGCTTTGGCATCCTGCGTGGATTGAGGCCTATCCTCAAATTTTTTGACGCCCCCACTCGCCAGTTGGTGATCCAAGCCAGCATTGCATCAAGGCTTGACTATGCAAGCTCACTGTTTTTGGGTGCCAATCAGGCGGAGGTCCTACGACTCCAACGGGTGCAGAACGCGGCTGCCAGGGCTCTGGTAGGCCTGCCACGGTTCTGTTCAGCCCGCAGCACAATTGGCAAATTACATTGGCTGCCAGTTGTCAGGCGTATAGAGTTTAAATCGCTGTGTCTCGCATTTAAAATTCTTAAAACTGACACCCCCACCATCCTCCAGCATCTTCTGACCCTGTACACGCCATCTCGTAGCCTTCGCTCTGCTAGTCAAAATTTGGCATCTGTTCCGCGCTTTAAAAAAAGTAGACTTGGTGGTCGCTCTTTTACTGTGTTGGCTGCCAAGCTTTGGAATGCGCTTCCTGTGCACATTCGAGCCTTGGAAGATCTTTTACTTTTTAGGAAGGCTGTTAAAACATATCTCTTCCCCTTGCCTTATTAATATTTTTTTACCTTTTGTTCTGTTAGTTGTGTTGCCTCTTCAGTTATAGCGCCGGGACGCCCCTTCGCTGGGGCAGCTGTGCGCTCAAAAAACTAAGTAACATAACATAACATAACAAGTTTGTTAGAAGTAGTGGGCCTGTCCCATTTGAGGTGCTAGGAGGGGGATTGCAAATGCCAAGGTCCCATGGTTTTAAAATCAAATTCAGGGCATTGTGGTCGCTGTCCTGCCTCTGTGTGATATAAAAATCAAGGATCTTATCCCACAATCTCATTTCCACCATAATGTAATCAATTAGAGAGGATTGGCCTACTCTGTTAAATGTGTTCTGGCTTGGCTGATCGGATTCGGTCCGTCCATTGTATGCCCTGAGTGATAGAGTTAGGGTAAGTGAGTTAAACTGCATTACCAGTGGTGACCATACTTTGGTTTGGGTAGTCAAGGGATCAGGAATGGACCAGTAAAGATCTTCGGTGGAGGCAGAATGATTAGGGTCAATGAGGGGTTCAAAATGGCAATTAAAATCATTGGCCACCACATCTCTGGGTCCTGGGTCCAAAGTAGGAATAAAATGTCCCAGGTGGTCGATGGTGGCGGATTCTTGGCTATTGTTGACAGGGCGGGAGTACACGTTGGTTAGGGCGATTTTCGTCTTTGAGGGAAAGGAGAGCACAACACATTGGATGTCATTTGTGGGTGTTATCATCTGCTCTGCCCTACAACCATGGTGAGTTACTCAGAAGGAAAGACAACCTGAGGGTCTGCCCCTCCTCCCCGAAGATGCCAGGATGTTAAATGAGGTGAAACCCTTCCGGTGGGGGTTTTCCCTCGCCCATTTCTCCTGAAAGAGACATATGTCATGTTCATCAACAAATTCACCCCAGTCAGGGCAGGGCATTTTGTTTTTGATACCTGCCAGGTTCCACGAAAGTAACCTCATCCTGCTTGCCTGCCCTCTTTCCTCCCTTGCAACGGATAGAGGGTCACCAGTGCCAACCCCAGACTGACTAACTAAGGCCCCCATCAGTTGGCCTTCTACTTTTATGATGCCTGGCAGGACGGGGGAAGTCACGTTTTGGGTCCCACTTGTTCCTGTCCTGCCACCTGCCGTGGCATTCTAATAAGGAAAGCTAGAGCTGTTACCACTATTTGTAAATTTCGAGCCACCACCCTCTGTGCCCGTCATGTGTTGACCTGCCGGATCTATATTCACACCCTTGAGGAGTCCCTCCATCAGTCAGTCTACCTCCTCAAGGCAGCCATATGTGTTGTTCACCGGGATATTAAATTGGGGGAACCTAGTATGAGCATCCCTGCTTCTCTCTTGGCAAGCCCCTTGACCTTTTAGTGGAAGTAAAGATGGTAAGCGGCGTCTAGGATACGATTGAGGTAGTAGGTAGAAGAAATCCAGAGGACGGAGGCTTATGGCTGTTGTGGATTGTACGAGTTGGGGAGGTTTTAAATAAATTGGTGACAGTTTAAGGGTTGCTAAAATTAATGACTACTCAGTCACCCGGTTCGCTTTTTCTGTGGTTACCTACCCACCTAACCCTTCTGACCATTAGAATCTCCCCTGCTCTGGCATAGACCATTTGCGATGCAGCGCGCGCAATGTAATTCATTTTATTTATTTATTTCTTTAGTTACATAGCTCTGTTCGGCCATATGCCGTAGTTTACCACCCTGCACCTCCCCCGCCTCACCGCCCCACAGCACTCCCTCCACAAGCCGCTACTGGTTGTCTCAAATTGATGTTTTTTTCCTATTAATTTTCAATATTTCTTCAATTCAACAGTTCATTTCTTTGGGAAAACCTTGAGGAATATACACAAATGAGCACTTGCTGAATTTGGAATTGTGCCTTCTTTTCAAAAATCTATAGCTCTTGAGAATCACACATAGGTTTCAGATGTGATTTCCACCACAAACCGGAAGTGGATTGAAAGCAAAAAACATATGAAAAATGGGCTACCTCTATGAAAAATGCCAAAAGTGTGGTAAAAACAGTTTTTTGATTCAGCTCTGCATGTTCCTGAAAGCCTAGAAAATGGTGACTTTAGCACAGCAACATTTTTCTTGATGCCGTTTTTAGGGGAAAAACACACTTTTTTGAGGAGCACTTTATCCTATTTTCCCCCCAAAACTCAACATTTAACTATATTTTGCCCATTTTCTCAGTCTCATCAAGGAGAATCCACAAACCCTGGGCACCTTTAGAATTCTGGGATGGTGGAAAAAAGGATGCAAAGTGGGCATGGATACCGTATGTGGAAAAAAGTTATGGATGCCTAGGTATCTATGCCCCCCATCCTGACCGTGCCACTTCTCCGCGAGCTATTCCTTCCTTGCCCTCTCAGGATCCTACGCTTTCTACCACCACACCTTCTCCTTCTCACATTGCCTCTGCCTGCCTTCTTAACACTCGCTCGGCAGGCAAGCATCAACTGCAATTATTTAACCTTCTTACCTCCGATTCCCCTGACATTCTGTTTTTAACAGAAACTTGGTTCTCAGAGGCTTCACTCCCTGATATCCTGGCCATCCTCCCCGATTCCTACTACGCCCTCCGGGCTGATCGCCCTGACGGCAGGATCGGAGGGGGTGTAGCCATGATTGTTAGGGCCAGTCTCCAATTCCAGCTTCTCCCTCAATCTTCTATAGCTGTAGTGGATTTTTTGGTTGCCCGTTCCACTAATCTTCCCGCCCCTCTGACAGTTGTCCTTGTGTACCGCCCCCCCCCCCCCCCTGAGCATGCCTTTGTTTGTGGCCTCCCTGCAGGAACTCCTTGCTACCCTAGTAGTTAACAACTCCTCGGTTCTCCTGCTGGGAGACTTCAATTACTGGCCTGGTGACCCCAGGGAGGATCTGGCGTCCAAGGACTTCACAGCCACCCTCTCGTGTCTTAACCTCCTGTCTCATGTTTCTGCTCCCACCCATAATCTTGGTCATACATTGGACCAAGTCTGGTCTTCTCAGGACATTGTCTCTCCCCCTAGCATCCTTCCTTGCACCTGGTCTGACCACTCTCTTATTTTCTTCACTATTAATCTTGGTTCCCTTCACAAATCCTCTCGCCCCAAGAACTTCTTTGCACGTAGCTGGAACCGCGTGGACCTCCCTTCCCTTTCCCTCTCCCTGGCATCCTCCCTTCCTGGTTTCAAAAAAGAGAGGGTACCCCACTTTCACCAGGGAACAGGGTAGGAAGACAGTTAGTCAAAGGGGAAATCCCTGGAGTCAACTAGTCCACTAATCACTATAGGCCTTTCTTGTTGTAAAAGGAAAGGTCACAGTATGCCATGGGTATTCGGACAAACATAAAAATAGGTTTCCACAAAGAAATAGTCTTGTTTACAATCTAGATTTATTAAAATTACATTTAAATAAACAATAATATTTCTGGGGTTTCAGGAAACGGATGGATACACCGTATCCTCGATCGAGTGAAGGAACGAGGCAGAAGCTAACAAACAGCGCTAACCCGAACACATCCAGTTCAGGAGTAGACCAACGACTTTATATACCCGTTCTAAGTACGTTTTAAAAACATTTGAGATATACGACAAGTGGGCAATCGCCTGATAAACAAAAAACCCAAGGAACCCCATCAAAAGGAGCTCCCTTTACAGGAGAGAGTTTTTTTTAATTAACAGAAGGCTCCAAGAACTACATCTGTAGTACCAATAAGTGATACTTCAAATAGACCCCATCTAGGAATGTTTCCTACATGGTCCCGAGGATACGGTGTATCCATCCGTTCCCCGAAACCCCAGAAATAAGAAGTCCTGAGGAAGGTGCCACGATATCAAGTGTTAAGCACCGAAACACGTTGACGCACTGTTTGGTCTAAAAGAATCTAGTTAGGGCCGGGTAAAACTTTAGATGGGTATCACATCTTTCCACTAAAGCTTTAGAGTAACTAAATTGTCCACGGCCATTGGATCTAGTGAAATACAGTGGCAGAGATATCAAGTGGGCCACTTATACATGAGGGGTTTGTTGTGATTATGTTTAGTCTGTTGTTTATTGTGAACATATTTTGATTGTCTTTCCATTTATTGTGTACCGTAATATTGTGTTTGTGTAATACTGTTGAATAATCATTTTTATCCCTCCAAGATACTTAATCTTGGATTTTAATTGTTTCGGAAGAATTGTATGAATTTATCTTGTTTTTATTGTTTATTTAAATGTAATTTTAATAAATCTAGATTGTAAACAAGACTATTTCTTTGTGGAAACCTATTTTTATGTTTGTCCGAATACCCATGGCATACTGTGACCTTTCCTTTTACAACAAGAAAGGCCTATAGTGATTAGTGGACTAGTTGACTCCAGGGATTTCCCCTTTGACTAACTATCCTCCCTTCCTGACCTCAACGGCCTTCCTCTCGATCTTCAGGCCGTCACAGTCAGCAATTGGTTATCTTCTGGTTGTGATCTAGTTGCCCCTCTTAAAATAGTCAAGTCTATTCGCCCACACGAGGCCCATAGATGGTTCAACTCTGAACTCAAGGTCCTTAAACTGGAACTCAGACGCTCTGAGCGCCTTTGGCGCCACAGTTATTGCCCCGATATCAAGGCCAAATATAAACGTCTCCTCAATGACTATAAGAAAGCTATCCTTGCGTCCAAGACCAAGTATTTCTCTGAGCAGGTAGCATTATCCGCTAATAAATCTAAAGAGATCTTTTCCTTGGTCACTAATCTGGCCACCTCTGATCATGTCTGCCCCAAGCTTATCCCTTCCCAGGCCCTCTGTTCTTCTCTAAACGACTTCTTTATCAAGAAGATCGCTAAAATTAAATCCAACATTCCTACCACTCCCTTCCCTCCCCTTCATCCTGCCCTTCCTGTGTCTAATTCTTCCTTTGCTTCCTTCCCACCTATTTCCTTGGATTCTTTTCTAGCTTTACTCACCAAAATCAAGTCTGGCTCCCCTGCCGATTGTGCCCCTGCCCGCGTGCTGAGAACTCTCTTTACCTCTTGCCCTACTACTCCTCTTTCCTTTCTTAATGCTTCCCTTTTAACTGGCTTGGTCCCCTCCTCATTTAAATCTGCAATTGTTTTTCCCATCCTCAAAAAACCTGGTCTTGATTCTTCCCTCCCTTCTAATTTCAGACCTATTTCTCTTCTTCCCTATCTTGCCAAAATTCTCGAAAGTTATGTCACCTCCTGTCTTTCCTCTTATATTGAGCAGAACCATCTCCTCGCTTCCCACCAAGCAGGCTTCCGCTCGGGCCACTCGACTGAGTCAGTGGTGCTTGCGGTTCTCGATGAGTTGAAAGCCAAGGCCGACACCAACTCCCCTCAAGCTCTGGTTCTCCTGGATTTATCCGCTGAGTTTGACACGGTCGATCATACCATCCTTCTTGACCGTGTCAGCGCAGCGGGCATCCGGGGCTCCGCTCTCTCCTGGATCACGTCCTTTCTTTCAGGACGCTCACAAGCTGTTCACCTCTCCGGTTTCTCTGCCTCCCCCCTCCCGGTGTCCTGTGGGGTTCCCCAAGGTTCCTCTATCCCCTCTTCTTTTTAATCTTTATATTCACCCCCTTATTGTTTCTCTTCTCGACCTGGTGGTCTCTGTATACAACTACGCAGATGACCTCCATCTCGTTTTTGATCTTTCTTCCTCTTCTCACTCCTTATCTTTTTTTCGCTCCACTCTGGTTTTCATTTCCGGGTGGATGAGCGCCAATCACCTCAAGCTCAATCCAGACAATACTGAGCTTGTCTTGACTGGTGGCTCATCCAGCCCTTGGCCCTCTGCTTTCTGGCCCCCTATTTTTGGTCCCCCTCCTACCCCTGTTCCTTCCGTCAAAACGCTGGGCATTAAGGTCAGTCATGACCTGTCAATGCACGGCCAGGTCAGTTCTGTAGTGTCTTCTTGCTTTCTTTCCCTCCGTCTGATTCGTAAAATTTCCCGTTTCTTTTCCCTTGATTCCCTCAAAATTATTATTTCGGCCCTCATCACTTCCCGCCTTGATTATGGAAACAGCTTGTTCATGGGTATCCCTGCCTACGAAACCCGTCGTCTCCAAGCTATCCAAAATCAGGCTGCCCGACTTATTTTTCATTTTCCCAAAACTCACCATATCACTCCTGTCCTCAAATCTCTCCACTGGCTCCCCGTTCTACAGAGATCCCTGTTTAAACTAGGATGCCTAGTCTTCCGGGCTGTTCATCGCTCTGCTCCGGCGTTCATCAATTCTTTGATCTCCACTCACACCCCTGCCCGTACCCTCCGCTCATCTACCTCTGCCCTCCTCACTGTTTCCCGCTTTCGTAAATCCCGCACTGGTGGAACCAGATTCTCTGTCCTTGCCCCCCGGTTCTGGAACTCCCTCCCTCTCTCCATGCGTTCTATTCCCATTTTTTCACACTTCCGCAAAGCGCTTAAAACATTCTTGTTTGCCCAGGCCTACCCCTGCTAACTTCCTCGGCCCTGTCTGTTCTGTTCAGTAGAGCTCTCAGCGCCAGGAAGCCGTTTGGCCACCGTGTGCTCTATAAATACCTTATTTCATTTAATTTCATTTCATTTCATGCCTATGCGCAAACAACCCCAAATAGCCAAAAAAGCGTTTCGAAATCACAGGGAAAAGGCGTACAGCGAAAGGGTTAAAAAAAGTTTGCCTCTACCACCAGATTCAGCTTGTGATAATATTTCATGGAGCACCAACATGAGCTGGGCAGATTTACCCCATATGCGTTCGAAATGTCCCTCAGCCAATGTACCCAGAGATGGACACATTATGTAAACTAGGACACTTCTATCAACTCCCCCACATTTGGCAGGTGTCACCTTCTTTTTACTTCCATTCACCCACATTAAAAACAAAATGCCACCATTGTCTTTAATGGGGTCATCCACATTTTCAAACCTATATCACCCTCCAAAACACAAGTTCATTCATGATTCACCTTAAAGATTGCTTTCTAACCTATTTAGAACCACCACTTTTTAGAACGACAAACCTTTGCGAACCAACTAGCTTTATTGGACATGAAACAAGGCAATTTTTAACGCAATTTTTTAAAAATAATTATTTTACATTTATTATGATTTAGGAGATGTAATATAATTCCTGCTGGAAGGCCAGTAGAGTTGCATCAGAGTCAGTCAAATTTAAAGCATTGTGTGAATGTTTGAAGATGGGGAGATGTGAAGATGGGGAAATATGTCATTGGGTAATCTGCTGTAACATGACTTTAGTAGGACAATGCCCAGAACACACACATCACTAGGAACACAAATGTGCTTATCCGCTGTGCCATGGTGCATTTGCATTATAAACAAAGTACTGTGGAGGAGTGAGTTACAACTCAAGCACACGCTTCAAATGTGCCTGGATCAGACTCAGCCCTACTGAGCCTCCAACAGAACTGGCCTGCAAGTATTTACATTAAATTGTCTGTGTAGCCTAGTGCTCCTCAGGCCCTGATGAGAGGTTCATGCAGCTGGCAAGACAAGTACACTGTAGGCTGCAGCCTGAACAAAGGCCAGAGCTACTGATCTGAAAAAACAGCAGAAAAGCAGATGCTGCAACATTGTCAATGTCAGGAATATCAGAGTATTATCTCTTGAAGGGGATCGATTTCAGCTTCTCATCAAAGACTCTCCCGAAACGGGATTACTAAACTTAAGACACACAAAATACTTTATAAGGTTGGACCCCTATGTTGGCAAGCATCACTTTCTGGCATTAAATTGAACCTGGACCAGTAGTTTGTGTTGAACAAATCATATCAGCAGGCTAGGAACTATCAGGCATATGCATCAAAGTAAATACCGGTCGCAAATGGGCAGATTCTCAGAATCTGTCCCTTTGCGACCGGTATTTTTGCATTTGGGATGCATCATCCCAATGCAAAAATCGAAATTTAAGGAATCTCTAAATTGAGATTCCTTAAATTGCGATTGCATTTAAGGAATCCCAACTTCATGGTAATTTGCTAAAACTTTGAAAAAAGAACTTTTGTGCATTTTTCAAAATTTCATGTTGCGCACACACATGCCCTTAGTGCATGTGTGTGTGCAACATATGTGCAGAGATCAATTTCAGGGGTGCAACAGGGTGTCATTTTGACAACCTTGCACCCTTGAAATTGCATGAGCAATTTGCGAGTACCGACTGGTACTCGCAAATTGCTTATGCAATCTCCAATTCATTCCTATGGGCCTGTATGCCCATAAGAATGAATGGGACAGCATTCCTTAAATGCGACTAGCCAGATACTGGCAGATGCATCAACGTAGCCTTTTGTTATTCCTAAATAGCGATTTTTAAGGAATTGCTATTTAGGAATAGCAAAAGCCTATGCATGTAGGAATCACTATTAAAATAGCGATTCCTAAACATTCCTTAATTGCTACTCGCAAATTCCTAGTCGCAATTAAGGAATGCTGTCCCATTCATTCCTACGGGCCTACAGGCCCATAAGAATGAATTGGAGATTGCATTTGCGAGTGCCAGAAGATACTCGCAAATTGCTCATGCAATTGTTCATGAAATTTCAAGGGTGCAAGGGTGTCAAAATGACACCCTGTTGCACCCCTGAAATTGATCTCTGCACATATGTTGTACACACACATGCCCTAAGGGCATGTGTGTAAGCAACATGAAACTTTGAAAAATGCACAAACGTGTTTTTTTCAAAGTTTTAGCAAATTACCATGAAGTTCAACTTCATGGTAATTTGCTACTCCTATTAGCAAATTCGCTATTTTTGTTACTTTCATGCATTGCATTTAAGGAATCTCAATTTGGGATTCCTTAAATGCAATCGCAATTTGAGCAATCTCAATTTAGAGAGTCCTTAAATTGCGATTTTGCATTTGGGATGATGCATCCCAAATGCAAAAATACCGGTCGCAAAGGGACAGATCTGAGAATCTGCCCATTTGCGACCGGTATTTACTTTGATGCATACGCCTGTATGCGTAGTAGAATAAAGTAGGCCGATGTATAACCACAGAAACCTGAACGTTCATGAAATATGTGAATTTTTTATTGAATGGATGACCAATAGTAAAACACATTTTTCTGGACAGCCGCAGCAGTCTGTCTGGCAGAGGAGTTATGACTTTGATGCTGGGATGATTAGTAGATGTTTTGTCTAACGTTTTCTACTCATTAAGATAATGTCGCTGGTTAGGTGTTTTTTCTAACGTTTCAGAGGCCCACTATTAACTCATCTGTATGTCGAGGCCCAGGCCAATTCTCTTAAGCATATTTCCCAAATTTCAAGTTGATAGATACCAGACTTCAACTGTCTCTACTTGGCCAGACAGTCCACCAACCAGAGCATCCAAAGACATATAGCACTTGGACACAAGTGACAACCATTAAACCTTCTTTCTACATTTCTATGTCCTCAGATGGCACGCATGCGATCCGCATAATATATTAACATCAAGCATGAAACCTTGTATTACATATATTGTTTTTTTCTCTCCTTCTTTTCTATCAAAAAGCTATCTCCTACCCACATCCTCTGCATGCATTGTTATTTCTGAGTGGAGCCCTCTCTGTTGCATGCCTGTTTACCCAACTCTCTACTAAATTTCTGCAAAATGGCCATGCCCTCTCATACATCACACGTTCTCCTTCTGTGTAACCATTCCTTGCATTCTAACAATATCTGACCCTACTCAACACCAAATCACACTAATGACCCCCCACCAACTCCCACTAACATTAATCTGCCACGAAGAAACTGGAGACAATGCATGCAACAGTTTTACTGAGAGGTCAATACTAATCCCAATAGCCAACACTAGCTAATGGCCCCTGGACTAACCTCTAATAATGAGGTCTGGAGTTGGCACACTGCCCACTATAAAGCGCTTCTATGGCTCGTCAAGGATAGTTAGCCCTATATAAATACAATTACAATACAATAGAAACACCCTCATTATAGTTAGACCTATAACATAGTACAGTAAAAATGCTAGCGAACCCCCTTGGGAACACTCTTGCATGGGGTTCTGATCTGAGCATGCCACCGTGCCAATGAAGCCCAGTTAATGGTGCGTTAAAGCCACTCGTGACCTAAGGACTCCACATGCATATTGGGTATTGGAATCTCAGATTTGGAATTTTAGGCATTACGGTTGATTAGATCACAGGAAAGGAATGGAGCTCAGACACTACATCATTAGTATGGCATTTTCTCTCTTTATCAATTTATGCATCAGCGTGTATTAATTTATTGGTCCACCCACACACACGCGAGCTTGGGTGTTTAGTTGAGTGTATTGGCCTGGACATAGGTAATAAACCCAGCCAGTACTCTTCTTTTCTTCACCAGGTGTGAATGGAAATCCACATTTCCATGCTCCTTTGATGTTTGTGGCATTTTGCTGACAAGGTAACTTTGAAAGTTGTTGCAACTCTCTGTCACTTATTATGTGGAAAATGACACAGTATGAATGTATCCAGGGAGGAGTCTAAAAACACACATAATACACTAACACGTCATAAATGCTTGGCATGACATCACTAATGTGCTTTATGTAGACTATTGTTGGACTTGGCCCTTCTGACAGGTTCACCCCTAAACTTTTTGCTTGTTGAATGTGAATTGGTGGTAGTGATTTTTGGTTTCTGCACACTTTCACTGTGTCCCAGTGGAAAGTGCGTGCGCACTCTGAGTGCATGGAGTAAGGTTGGCCTGCCCTCCCATAGGAATGCATGGGGAATGTCTGTGTCCCTGGTAGTTCCTGATGCGTGGGGTGTACAGGCTCGAGTTTGGTATGTGCGAACTCGTGAGAGTGAATGCTGCGCAATGGTATGTGCAGCGTGTATGTGTCTAGTGGGGAAGTGCCACTTCTAGACATTGATGTGTGTGTGCAGTGAGGGTGCTGTAGCGTGATTGGCTGGAGCTGGCTGGCAAGCCTGGCTCCAGGAAGTCTGGATGGGTCTGCCCAGGAGTGAGTGGAGAGATCAGCATGAGTGATGTGAGGGAGGGCTGCACCTGGTTCCTGAATGGGGCTGGGCTTTCCCCACACAATGCTGGCTCCGCCAGCTGTGGTGCGACTGATGACCCTAGCCCTACCAGTGCATGAAAAGGGTGGTTGAGCACATTAAGGGTGCTCCAAAACCAGCTGCGACTGGTTTCTCCCCCACCCTGCACCTACAGACAAAGGAATTTACAGTATAAGAAGGGGCTGTGTCCCCTAACAAAATGTTCTCTGCCAGGATCCTGCCTGAGGGGCTTCTGCTGTTGCTGGGGCCAGGAGGACCGCCACTTGGATTGTCTCCCTGCCTGGAGACCCAGTGAGCTGGCTCTGGGCCCAGCCCTGCCCCCCTGCCCACCTGAAGAACTTTGCTGGACTTTTGTGTTTCCTGCTAGCACCTGGGAGCGCTATACTTTCACCCCCCAGTGCCTGGAAGCGCTTGCATTTTCCTCCTAGCGCCTGGGAGCACTTTGTTCTGCTTCTAGCGCTTTAGAGCGCTTTATTTTGGCTTGTAGCGCTTGAGGAGCGCTTTATTTGTAAAAGAAGGTGCCCACCCGGCATTGGACCCATTTTGCCGATTTTCGGCACATTGCCCCTCTCTGGCTGCGTTCGTTATTTATCTACGAGTGCCCACCTCGATTCATTGTGTATTGTGCATTGCCCCTCAAAAATCACCGCCGCAGCCCAGGGGCATTGAAACCGTTGCCGGGCCGCTGCCTAGTGCGACCTGGAAGTGCAGCCTCCACACCCCCAGGGCCGCGCTGCTATTGGCTGCCCTCAGCAGCGCGACCTGGAAGTGCCTGCGGCTCGCCTGGCTGTAGGCAGGGCCTCGGGACAGAAGGAGAGCAGAAGGACAGCCTTCACGGGGCTCCCGGGACTGAGGGAGAGCCCCGGAGTGCTGCCAGGAGGCTGAAGAAGAAGCCCGGCACAGAGGAGCTGACGCCGCGAGGAGCCGCCGCCTCTCCAGACAGCCGGTGAGGGCGGGCGCCCCCGGGGTCACTTCTCCACCCCAGCGGGCCAGTTTGGGATTTCCGAGTCATCTAGGGCCACATTCGTGAGAGCCTGCGAGGCTCGAGGGCACCTTTGTTTAGAACCTGCAAGGCTCTTGGCGGCATTTTATATTTTGAGCCCACGAGAGGCTCAAGGGGGCATCACTTACTTTACTTTAGAGCCCAGCGAGGCTCCAACGACAGGGCCTTTCTTCAGGGCCACGAGAGGCTTCGGGGGGCATCATTTCCTTTCGAGTCCCCCGAGGAGGGACTCCAACGGCCGGGGCCATTTGTTCTCTTGAGTCTAGGAGGGACTCCAACGAAGCCGCATTTCTCTGAGAGCCCAGAGAGGCTCAAGAAGGCGCCACAGTTGTTTCGTCAGAGCCACGGAGCCTCTCGGGGGCAATCAGTTGTTTTAGAGCCCAGAGAGGCTCAAGGGCAGTGCTGTGTTGAGAGCCCAGTGAGGCTCCAAGAGGGGACAGTCAGTTGTCCAGAGCCTGCGAGGCTCACACATTGGCACTATCATTGCTTACAGCTGCCCAGCACTTCGTGGGCAGCTGCCACGTTTAGGCCCCTGACATTGGGACAGTTCTGGTGTTCCTGCCTAAATGTGAGTTTGGCACAATTGTTCTTTTACTGCACCTCTGAATGTGTTTTTATGCGTCATGTGCCTTGTTTTTACACCGCTGAATGTAGGTTCTGCATCCTGTGTTTTCCTTCCCTACACCTCTGAATGTCTTGCGATGCATCATGTGTAATGTGCTTATACCCCTACAGGTATTGTGACACTTAGGTGGTTGTTCTTGCTGGTAGAGGTGGTGCTAGTGAGGTCCTGGTTCCCTACGTGACCTGTTCCTAAGGTGGTTAGGATTGTGTAGGTGGTACTTACCGGTTACCAGTGGTTACTGGTTGTGTGCTTTGTGTTCTATTTTGTGCTACAGTGATTTATACTCTATGTTCTAAGTGCTATTTCTAACAATAGTTCAAGTTTTAAAAGTGCTGATTCCTGACAGTGGTCCATGTGGCCCTGTCTTGTACATATCCCCTGTAAATTCTGCCCGTGCCTGTTGGCACATTGTAAAGTGTGTGTTTTTATCTAATGTGTTTTGGTGTAATACAAAGGCTATTTTTATATATAACCTTGGGTGGAGTTTCCCTTGTGGTGGGCCTTGAGTGTTGTTGCTGGGGTGCGTGCGCAAATACTTAACACACATAGCCTCCAAGTTTAGTCTTGCTGCTCGCGCCACGTTACCTAGAGGGTGAGATGGGGTTATCTTGGCGTGTAACTCCCTTGCCCTGACTTAGGAGTGGTGGTCTCTGACTGACTTTGGCGCAAGCCCTGGCCAGTCAGGGATCCTATTTCTAACATTGGCGGCAGCGGAAAGGATAAGGATTTGTGTTTACGTTGTACCACAGTGACAACTGGCCGCACTACAAAACTCTGCATTTTAGATGACCACATTTTGGGGATTATTGTCTTTTTGAAGTTCCATTATTTCTTCTCCTAAGAGTATCATTTTCAAATAGTGTCCAGTGCATTTGTTCCCCCGCCCCGCACCCAGAGTTTGGTACCTGTGTCACGTGTGGTCAGGTTGAGAAGTCAGGGGTGGTAGAAACTGCCTTACCAGTCCGAGGGGGGGTTGTGTGTGAATGAATGGTGTATGGCACTAGACAAGTGAAGGGTGAGTTCTCTAGGGAGCTCACTGAATCTTTGTATAATTGTGTACTCTTACTTCATACTGTTAGGCCCCCTTTGTTGCACGTGTCTGTGAGCATCCTGCCAAGATGGAATCTTCTTTTAACCTCTGTGGCCTGTTTAGGTACAGTATGCATGAGTTGGTGCAGTTGTGTGAGGAGAGAGACATCACAGTGAATGAGTCAGACACCCAGTCCAAGCTTTGGGATACCCTGATCCTATGGCAGAAGGATGACTGGGAACTTGAGCACAGTGAGAAAGAGAGGGCGTGGGCCGCACACCATGAGGTTGGTGAGTCTGAGGGGAGCCCTGGAGAGTCTGAAGAGGAGGATGAAATGACAGTGGATGGGCACCATCAGATAGTGAGGACCCCATAGAGAGGGAGTCCCTTGCTGGGTCCAGAGTAGGAGGCAGCGCCTCATCCCTTTCCCTGTCCCCAGAGGCGAATAGGAGATTAGCCTTAGAGGAGAAAATGGCATTATGGGCTCATGAGTTGAGTCTTAGGACATTGACCCTTGAGCAACAAAGGCTAGAGACTGAGAAGGTCTTAGCGCAGGAAAGGATGGCGGAGGCTGAGAGGGCCTTTGCCAGAGAGAGATTAGCTCAGGAGGGTAGATTGTCCCCTGAGCGCAGTTTTAATTTTCTGGATTCCCCAGGGAGGGTTGAGTCCAGTGGTGGCAGCTATTTGAATCTCAGTGCAGGAAATCCCACTCCCAGTTCCCAGAGTCTGGTACCTGTTTCCCCAGAGGAGGAGTATAGGTTGAGATTCAGGGGCAGTAGGAAACTGTCTCACCAGTCTTGGGGGAGTTTGTGGATGAATGTCAAGATGCACTGTCTGATTGGTCATTGGTTCACACAGAATCTGATTTTGTCAAACTGTTTGATCTGGTTCTCAGAGAGCAGGTGCTCAGTAGTTGTTTGCCTGGGTTGCGCCAACACCTGTTGGAATATGGGTTGACTGATCCAGACACCCTTGCAGGAGAAGCAGAGCACTAGGAGAGTGCCAGAGGTTCTATAGAGTAATTGGAGAGTGAGTCCAACAGTAGTGGTACAGGTATCTTCCAGCCCAGCGTGGTGGAAGAGGCTCAGTGTAGCCCAGCTAGGTCCCAGTATAGTGAGAGGGGTGCAGAGGCTGACTACCTGGCTCAGTGGAGCAGGAGTCAGTGGGAGGTTGAGAGTCCCCAGATGCCCGAAGCCCTATCTCAGAACCTGGGTGGTTTCTTGAGGGAACACCAGGTTGGGGGCCTAGGCTGTCCTGTTAGTACACTTGAGGAGGATCTCCAAGTGTCTAGGGAACCTGGAGCATCTGTAACTAGAGCTCCAGGGGTTCCAGTGTCCGGCAATGCTACTCCAGGAGGGAGGGCACAGAAGTCCGAAGTGAGGAGTGATTGGGGGATGAGTTTCCCAGTGGATGCACCAGTGGACCAGGGACTAGCCAGTTGGGCTAGATCTTCTTGGGGGTACCCGGGTGGCGCCACTTCTGTTCTGGGGGATCTTCATGCACTGTCAGGTAGACAGGGGAAGGGAGATCTGCGCCAGACAGACAGTCACACGACACATTGGTCATGTGTCAGCCTCAGGAGGATGGTGTGTGAGTCCCCAGAAGTCCTGGAGTACCAGGCAATTATTCCACCAAAGGTTTTAGACCGGAGGTTGGGAGGCCAGGTTCAGCCTGACCTGAAGGGTAGGACATCTGTAAGCAGCGTCCTGACTGGTTCATCTTCCAGGGGAACCCCTCCAGTTGGGAGGGTGCAGACCTCTAGAAGGGGGTGCAGAGGGTGGGAAAGACCACCTCTGACCCCGGTGCAACCTGAGGGGTTAATCCCTAGGTTGGGAGAATGGCGTTCTGAGGGTACCCCTCGCAGGAGGAGGAGGAACCCTAGAAGAAGAGGTAGGGGGAGGAGAGCCTTCCCTGAGACTCCTGGTCCGCCTGAGGTTTTAGACCCTAGGCTGGAGAACCAGTGGCAGTCTAGCTCTGTCTTGCAGACAGGAAGAGTGGAGAGTGGCTACTATGTGCCTGGGGTTACTACCCCCCACTCTGTGAGTAGGCAGGAACCAGTGGCACCTGGGTGGCCTAGGGCCTGGTCCTGGCCGAGGACAGCTGGGGAGTACCTGTGGGGTAGCCCAGTTAGTCCCTACAGTAGTTTTAGAAAGAATCCCAAGGGTTCGCGGTGGCGTAGAACAGGAGGGTGTCCCTGCAGTTTCGGGCCCGCGTTCGTGTTTTATCGCCCCAAGCAGGGAAGCCCATCACGGTGGTGATTGGTCTGCCCTGCATTTTGGCTGGGAGGGGGTTGTGTTGGACTTGGCCCTTCTGGCAGGTTCACCCCTAAACTTTTTGCTTGTTGAATGTGAATTGGTGGTAGTGATTTTTGGTTTCTGCACACTTTCACTGTGTCCCAGTGGAATGTGCGTGCGCACTCTGAGTGCGTGGAGTAAGGTTGGCCTGCCCTCGCATAGGAATGCATGGGGAATGTCTGTGTCCCCGGTACTTCCTGATGCGTGGGGTGTACAGGCTCGAGTTTGGTATGTGCGAACTTGTGAGAGTGAATGCTGTGCAATGGTATGTGTGGCGTGTATGTGTCTAGTGGGGAAGTGCCACTTCTAGACATTGATGTGTGTGTGCAGTGAGGGTGCTGGAGCGTGATTGGCTGGAGCTGGCTGGCAAGCCTGGCTCCAGGAAGTCTGGATGGGTCTGCCCAGGAGTGAGTGGAGAGATCAGCATGAGTGATGTGAGGGAGGGCTGCACCTGGTTCCTGAATGGGGCTGGGCTTTCCCCACAAAATGCTGGCTCCGCCTCCTGTGGTGCGACTGCTGACCCTAACCCTGCCAGTGAATGAAAAGGGTGGTTGAGCACATCAAGGGTGCTCCAAAACCAGCTGTGACTGCTTTCTCCCCCACCCTGCACCTACAGAAAAAGGAATTTACAGTATAAGAAGGGGCTTTGCCCCCCTGCCCACCTGAAGAACTTTGCTGGACTTTTGTGTTTCCTGCTAGCGCCTGGGAGCGCTATACTTTCACCCCCCAGTGCCTGGAAACGCTTGCATTTTCCTCCTAGCGCCTGGGAGCGCTTTGTTCTGCTTCTAGCACTTTAGAGCGCTTTATTTTGGCTTGTAGCACTTGGGGAGCACTTTATTTGTAAAAGCCGGTGCCCACCCAGCATTGGACCCGTTTTGCCGATTTTCGGCGCATTGCCCCTCTTTGGCTGCGTTTGTTATTTATCTACGAGTGCCCACCTCGATTCATTGTGTATTTTAAACCAGCCATTGCCCACCCGGCATTGCCCCTCGAAAATCACCGCCGCAGCCCAGGGGCATTGAAACCGTTGCCGGGCCGCTGCCTAGTGCGACCCGGAAGTGCCGCCTCCACGCCCCCAGGGCCCCGATCAGCGATGCTATTGGCTGCCCTCAGCAGCACGACCTGGAAGTGCCCGTGGCTCGCCTGGTTGTAGGCGGGGCCTCGGAACAGAAGGAGAGCGGCGCCGGCCTTCACAGGGCTCCCGGGACTGAGGGAGAGCCCCGGAGTGCTGCTAGGAGGCTGAAGAAGAAGCCCGGCAGAGAGGAGCTAACGCCGTGAGGAGCCGCCGCCTCTCCAGACAGCCGGTGAGTGCGGGCGCCCCTGGGGTCACTTCTCCACCCCAGCGAGGCCATTCGTGAGAGCCTGCGAGGCTCGGGCCAGTTTGGGATTTCCGAGTCCCCGGAGGGGGGACTCCAGCATCTGTGGCCACATTTGTGAGAACCTGCGAGGCTCAAGGGCACCTTTGTTTAGAGCATGCAAGGCTCTTGGCGGCATTTTATATTTTGAGCCCACGAGAGGCTCAAGGAAGCATCACTTACTTTAGAGCCCAGCGAGGCTCCAACGACGGGGCATTTCCTCAGGGCCGCGAGAGGCTCTGGGGGGCATCATTTCCTTTCGAGTCCCCGAGGAGGGACTCCAACGCCCGGGGCCATTTGTTCTCTTGAGTCCAGGAGGGACTCCAACGATGCCGCATTTCTCTGAGAGCCCAGAGAGGCTCAAGAAGGCGCCACAGTTGTTTTGTCAGAGCCACGGAGGCTCTGGGGGGCAATCAGTTGTTTTAGAGCCCAGAGAGGGTCTGGGGCAGTGCTGTGTTGAGAGCCCAGTGAGGCTCCAAGAGGGGACAGTCAGTTGTCCAGAGCCTGCGAGGCTCACACGTTGGCCCCATCATTGCTTAAAACTGCCCAGCACTTCGTGGGCAGCTGCCACGTTTAGGCCCCTGACATTGGGACAGTTCTGGAGTTCCTGCCTAAATGTGAGTTTGGCGCAATTGTTCTTTTGCTGCACCTCTGAATGTGTTTTTATGCGTCATGTGCCTTGTTTTTACACCGCTGAATGTAGGTTCTGCATCATGTGTTTTCCTTCCCTACACTTCTGAATGTGTTGTGATGCATCATGTGTAATGTGCTTATACCCCTACAGGTATTGTGACACTTAGGTGGTTGTTCTTGCTGGTAGAGGTGGTGGTAGTGAGGTCCTGGTTCCCTACGTGACCTGTTCCTAAGGTGGTTAGGATTGTGTAGGTGGTACTTACCGGTTACCAGTGGTTACTGGTTGTGTGCTTTGTGTTCTATTTTGTGCTACAGTGATTTATACTCTATGTTCTAAGTGCTATTTCTAACAATAGTTCAAGTTTTAAAAGTGCTGATTCCTGACAGTGGTCCATGTGGCCCTGTCTTGTACATATCCCCTGTAACTTCTGCCCGTGCCTGTTGGCACATTGTAAAGTGTGTGTTTTTATCTAATGTGTTTTGGTGTAATACAAAGGCTATTTTTATATATAACCTTGTGTGGAGTTTCCTTTGTGGTGGGCCTTGGGTGTTGTTGCTGGGGTGCGTGCGCAAATACTTAACTCACATAGCCTCCAAGTTTAGCCTTGCTGCTCGCAACTACGTTACCTAGAGGGTGTACAGGGGTTATCTTGGCGTGTAACTCCCTTGCCCTGACTTAGGAGTGGTGGTCTCTGACTGACTTTGGCGCAAGCCCTGGCCAGCCTGGGATCCCATTTCTAACAACTATGTTTATGCATTGGCTGTACTGCACTCCAGAGCCTCCATCTATGATGAAATGCTGAGCAGTGACCAATGCAGAGAGATTGGCTCATTGACCCCTAGGCAACATGGACAGCAACACAATGCAACCGTACTGGAAAAATAATGAAGTACCTGGGGCCTAATCTGGAAAAGGTTTAAGTCATTTGTGTTTAAATGGTTTGCCGCAGCACTCAATAAGTGAAGACGTTATGTACAATGACAAGATACAAGCATATTCCAGATAACCAATTTGACAGAAGTTGACAATTTCACAAGATGAGTAAATCTTGAGTCTTTTTAATGATGATTACAGCCAGCCGACACGTGTTTCATCGCCTTAGCGACTCATCAGGGCTAGATGGCCGTGTCAATATCCAAAGGTCGCTTAGCTGGTGATAATTCCAACCCAGCCGGGCCTTCTCTAGTGGCACTAATGTCAGTGCGTCCAAACGTAGTGTGAGTCCTGGTATACTTGTTAATACAGCTTGTGCGCTAGAGGTACGGGCTCGGGAATCACGTGGTGTCTTTCACCAGAATAGCGATACTTCCAAGGTTCAGAAGTATACCATATTACAAGATTGGTAGGAAACCTTGGTGCGGTTCCAAATCGAATAAGTATAGAGGCCGTGTGCGGCGTCAATCCAGCTCGTGTTGCTTCTCCCGGGCCCGGTTCCGGAACCGGGCCCGGGAGAAGCAACACGAGCTGGATTGACGCCGCACACGGCCTCTATACTTATTCGATTTGGAACCGCACCAAGGTTTCCTACCAATCTTGTAATATGGTATACTTCTGAACCTTGGAAGTATCGCTATTCTGGTGAAAGACACCACGTGATTCCCGAGCCCGTACCTCTAGCGCACAAGCTGTATTAACAAGTATACCAGGACTCACACTACGTTTGGACGCACTGACATTAGTGCCACTAGAGAAGGCCCGGCTGGGTTGGAATTATCACCAGCTAAGCGACCTTTGGATATTGACACGGCCATCTAGCCCTGATGAGTCGCTAAGGCGATGAAACACGTGTCGGCTGGCTGTAATCATCATTAAAAAGACTCAAGATTTACTCATCTTGTGAAATTGTCAACTTCTGTCAAATTGGTTATCTGGAATATGCTTGTATCTTGTCATTGTACATAACGTCTTCACTTATTGAGTGCTGCGGCAAACCATTTAAGTATTAAGGAGTAGTATTTATGCTCACAGGAGTGGTTTGGGTTTGACCACTCGCCGTACAGCACCAGCTAACTCTTGTTTCCCTATAACCATATGCGTATAAACAGGCAGTGCACCCTCCTACTGAGAAAAAACCTTCGTTCTTCCAATTTAAGTCATTTGTGCTTTCCCTTAACATTTGTTTCACATGTGTATTCCCTTGTGCTTGCTTGAATTAGATCCATTCTTCATGAGTATCCGCACTGGAAGTTCAATGTAGTTCAGGTTGACTACACATCATCGTACAAGGCAGATCGCAGCCCCGCTCCAAATATAAGATCAGAAGATGGTGGGTTCAGCTCTCTATGGTGATTAAATCCGGGGATTTGACAATTTAGAGGGCCTTCTCCATACATAAAATAAATTCTTGAGGTTGATCTGTTCTCTCCCCTGGAGTACCCCGCTCCTTCCCCTAAGGTTTGACATGGGCAGCACCACTGTGGTGGATAAAGCAAGACTACACCCCCTACTCTTCTGGCTGCATCTAAAACAAACACCTGAGCTTATCTACTATGTGGCCGCCCATGAGGAAGTCCTTAAGCTAGAGCGGTTAAAAAAAATTGGCTGGTTTAGCAACATCTTGTCATTGCTTTCCCCTACAGGGTTGGGGAATATGTGGGTCGAAACTGGTGCTAGCTTGCTGCCTAGTAGAGACTGAGTTAAGACCTGTTATCGGAACTGGGTGGATCAGAGAAATGCCACACACACAACAGGAGGCCGTCTCACATCAGAATTCTTAGAGTTTAAGTTACTAGGCATGTACGAGCAATATATAGAGATCATCACCATCCCGTCTGATAGAAAGTTGTATATCCAATTTAGATTTGGTATTCTCCCTCTGAAATCGTTAACAGCGGCATGGCAGCGGGGAGCCACGGTTGCATTGTGTTGTTTTACCTGTTGCCTAGGGGTCAATGAGATGATTAAACACATTCTCTTTGCATGCCCACTCTAAAAAACCCTGAGGCATAAATGGTCCGCCCCTGTCTGTAGGCAGATGGGTATCCGATGTCATCAAGAGGTCCTACACATCTTAAAACCAGATTCCAGGCCACTAATTGCTTGCGCAGTAGCCAAATTACTGGGGAAAATGTGGCTCATTAGGCGGCTTGCACTGAAGAACGGCTGAACCGCATGTGCAGCTTTTAAATGGAACCCTATTTTACTTAGTCCATAGTCATAGTCTATGCCTCACATACTAATAGCATTTGAAATTGAGACCATGCCACTTTGATTACGTGCAAGGGTTATCTGCACAACATCCCTCAGACTCTTTTTGTACAACGGCAACATTACCAAACTACTTTGTACACATTGTTGCTTCATTTATCTGAGCCATTGCTCATTTATAACGGAGCTAGGTGACCAACAATGTAAGTTGTGCTCCCATTGGTTTTCCCAATATGTATGCAATATGGTCCCCTTGCACTAAACGCACTTGCACTGTTTTACATCTGCCTCTGAAGTCCAACCCGTGAGAGCAATCTCCTTAGTGTAATTCTGTCCAGGTTTTTTTCTACCTGCATGAAGACTTTTATAAATTTATTGTTTTTATAAATCATTAGGGCATATTATCAAGGACCGGTGTTAAAATTATCGCCGCTTTATCGGCAGGAAACGTCCGATAAAACGGTGATAATGGGCTTGATAATACGCCCTTGTTAATTCCCATAGAAGCCCATGCTAACACAAGAACATGGGCTTGTATGGGAATTAACAAAGGCGTATTATCAAGCCCATTATCGACGTTTTATCGGCAGTTTCCTGCTGATAAAACGGTGATCATTTTAACACTGGTCCTTGATAATATGCCCCATTGTTCTTAGCTGTCAGTCTAGCTGTTTTAGCTGATGGATCCACCTAATAGGAATTCGGACGTTGCACTTGTAATGCATTAATGCTATGCTTTCAAAAATGTATCCTTACAATATACGCACTTGCACTTTTAAGTAATCTATATAGGGTGCCATTAGGTGTGAGCCTCTTATTCGGCTTACTCGCCACCCTACGTTCCCAATTTTAACCGTTTCTTATGAAGTTGGTATATTTTAATCTGTCAGTTAACCTTTGTTGGGAGAATGAATTATGGCAATGCATGCGTTGGTGAATCCACTGTTTTGTACTTTGTACTTTGATGGTCGTAATGACCGAATAAAGGGACCTATTAGGATTGCGGTGAATCCGCATCCCAAGGGCCGGCGGAAGCCACCGCCGGCCCGAAGGATGCAGATTCACAGCTGCGGACCTTCAAAACACCACTAGCCACATTAGGATGGCGGTGTTATTAG
This sequence comes from Lissotriton vulgaris, assembly GCF_964263255.1. Classification (NCBI taxonomy): domain Eukaryota; kingdom Metazoa; phylum Chordata; class Amphibia; order Caudata; family Salamandridae; genus Lissotriton; species Lissotriton vulgaris. Next base: position 102,251,632 of record NC_141696.1, read on the forward strand.
CGGCGGACGGCAAGTCCATCCGCCGCTGATCCGCAGGATGTTGTCTGCAATTTGGTGGCGGTGTCTGCAAGACACCGCCAGCCAAATTACGAAGGGTGAAGAAACATGCTTTTCCGCTGCGGATTTTCTGCCTTGGAAAGCATGTGTACCTTTACGTCTGGGGGCCCGTTGCGGGTCCTCAGGGTGTTGGGAGGTGCACATGGGGGGTACCATAGGTACCCCCCTGCACATGCATGCACAAAGCGGTAGGCACCGCGCGGTGCCTGCCGCTTTGTGTATGCATATGAAAAGCATGCAATTTTAACCTTGCGGCGGGTGCTGCTTCAAGCAGCACCCGCCGCAAGGTTAAAGATACGAGATGTGACCGCCAGGGTGGCGGTCACATCCTAATTTGCATGGAGGGAACGCCGCAGCCCCTGCGGGCGGTCCCTCCACCTCGGTGGCGGACGGGTCCATCCGCCATCATAATCGGGCCATAAGTTCTCTGACTGACTGACAAGCATCTGTAATGTTGCAAAAATACCATGAATACCATAGAGTATTTGCTTGCAAAGAAATTCCTAGGACTCATAAAAACAGGCTAACAATACAATGTTTAGTATCTGATCGACCAGACCAAAATGTACAACAACCATTCCAAGAATGGAGAAAATGTACAAATGCACTTTCTCATACTCCTGGTACACAAAAGGAGATTGACACCTGATGTAATTCTCCGTTCTGCTATTCCCTGGATAACAATAGGAACAATAGACCTGAAGCATTTCTCAGATAAAATAAAGAAGCATGTACATTCGAGAATCCATATGGAGTACCTGACTAGATTGGGAATGCTGGGAAATACACCTATTAAAGCCCACATAAGTGACACCAGCCGAAAATCAATAAAGAAACAAAACGAAGCAGTCAATAAAAATGGACACATATTGTCAAAAATAATTGATTGCATTCATTTTAGTGACACCTTTTACCAGCTCTTGCAGAGGCATGATGATTGGAAATAGTATGTCTTCCGGTAATGCCCTACTCTCTTGCAGATCTAGGGCATGTAGGAAGTAAAGTTGGGTTGGTCTGACCAAGCCACCAAAAAGTTATGCCGTGCTCTCAATGCATCTCCCAAAGATCGTCTTTGACAGCGGTCTATAGAAAACATTATAAGGAGTAGCTGTTAGCTAGGAAAAAGGAGGTCAGTTTACTAGTGTCTTTAGTTTCCCATCTATATTAGATACAGTGGTTAAGGATCATTCCCATCTTGGCCAATCCATCTGTTATATTTAGCTTGGGTGACTTCCCTGCTGCTCAGCTGGTGGGGGTCTTGGAATGCCTGATGTCATCATAGAATCTTGGGTGTCTGGCTGGTGTATGGAGTGGCAGTTGATGGCAGGCAGGCTGAGTGGCAGGGAGGCCACTCCTGGTGGGGTTATTGTCATCCTAACTCTTTTACTTGAAACTGGAACTTGGAACTAAGCTTTATTAAATCCAGCTTGTTATATACCTGACTCAAGAACTTTTTTATGTACAACACCATCTCCGATTGTAAGCCTGATTTGTTCACGTTAGATGAAGTTACAAGGGTGATTGCAAAGAGTGCCAGCTGGAAAGCGACAGGACCAGATGGTGTCCCGGTCGATATGTACAAACATCTGCCTGTTTAATGGGCACCGATTCTGACTCAAGCATTTAACGGGCTCCCAATTGACATAAAATGTCTTGGTCTGAAAAGTTGTCACACAGGCAAGGTTTTAAATCGCCATGTTTGTGAAAGCCACAAGGGACGACTAGGGACCAGTGAGTTCAATTTAGCCTGAACCTTATTAAAGAGAAGCAATGATATGCATTGGTAACAAAGGACGGGTAGGGTTCCCCCTGGGGGCATGTTTTAAGCAGGGCGTATTTTCTCATGGTGGTTTTGAGAAGATCCTTGCCCTCTTTCTCACTTTTCCACCTGGATAAAAATAATGTTTTCAAAGACCTGGAGCTCCCCTTTACGCAGTTGTCCGTGGTTTATAAACAGGTCTAGGTAGCCCATACTCATCACATCTGCTTGACATACCTTAGCCATGGTATGCTAAGAGCACCGGTAAGTGAACTGCAATCCTTGATCATAAACTGGTTTAATTCAAGAGCGGGGCTAGAACACATTTTTAACCACCACAAAACAGGTGGTAAGGCGATGGTATCAGTGATGTAGCCACGACCCACCTGCTCATGTACCTGAAAAGATAGTGTCCAAGCCAGAACAGCAAGGAGATTATGTACAAAAATGGGATGTACCATGTTACAACGCATACCATTACAACTACCTACTGTTACAACGCGACCATTACAACGCATACCATTACAACGCATAGCGCTTTGAGGTGCTGGATAGTGGTAAGTATAATTTACTATTCTAACTCCAGTCCCCGTGGACCCTAGGGAAGGTGTTGGATAGTAAATTATACTTATTCCCTATCCTAGAGCGCCCCCCAGCGCAATGCGTTGTAATGGTATGCGTTGTAAAAGTCGCGTTGTAACAGTATTGCATTGTAACAAATGCGTTGTAACAGGTGTATACCACAAAAATGTATTCTCAATCATTTGAAGTTCCCCTGCGTCTTTGTACTCGTAGACGTCACACCCATCACACGCCATTGGAATACACGTCTCGCGATATATCTTCACCAAAGCATGCACTGATTTTGGCAAAATTGGTGATTGCTCCTACAGCTCTCAGTAAGATGTCCTTTTTTCAGGTCTTTTTGTGCCAGCCAGGACCCTCTATCATCAAAGATGACTCCAAGATATGGGAATCACAAAACTTCTGTTAATTCAGTCCTTTTTCCAAAAAAACTCATTACATGTGATTTTAAATAGTTGGTAGATAAATCTAGGGAGTCCATAGCATCTAAAAAGGTTTTGTAACCCAACAGCAGTCCATGCGATCAAGACTGCATTGTCTGTGTATAAAAGTGCTGGTATAAGTTTGGAACCCACTTTCGGGATATCCATACAGGCGGCTATCAGGGCTTTCCCCAGTTTGTTAATGTATGGTGTGAATAACAAGGGAGCTAAAATGCCTTACCCCCCTCTGGACCTCCCATGAATCTAACAGGCTGCCATATTCACCATACCTTACTGAGAGGTCCATAGTTTAAAATGTGAGCTTTGTACAAAAGCCACTATATCTGGTTCCATGCTCAGCTCCAAGAGGATGGGCCAACATTTTGATCTATTTACTCTATTGAAAGCTGATGTGAGGTTCATAAACATAAGGTGTAGACAACCCCCCTTGGCTAAAGTTTATTTACTTATGATCATCTGCCTCGACAACGGTATACAGACATAATATCGAATCTAAAATATAGAATAGCACAAATATCGAAGTAAAAATATAGAATGGACAAAATATCGAATGGACAGAATATAGTAGTGAAAAAGTTAAGGTAAGTATTTTAATATCGATTTTTAAAATATAGAAAGTTAAAATATCGAAGTATATAATATAGTAATTAAGATATATTGAATTTTTAATAATATCGATTTTTTTAAAGTGTTTTTTGTTATTTAATTTTTGTGTAATTTAATTCTGTAGCGGGTTGTGGGTTTATAGGGGAATAGGGTGGGAAGTAATTTAATTGTAATTAATTAAATGTGTTAATTTATTTATTGGTATTTATTTTGAATTAATTGTTAATTAATTTTTAACTTGTAATTAATTAATTTTTAATTGGTAATTAATTTTTATAAATTGATTAATTGATAATTATGTTAATTGTATTAATTTATTTTCCGTAGCGGGTTGTGTGTTTATAGGGGAATAGGGTGAGAAGTAATGTAATTGTAATTAAATTAATCATTTTTATTTATTTGTTGGTATTGACTTTTAATGTATTGTTAATTAATTGATAATTGGTAATTAATTTGTATTAATAGGAAATGAATTGTAATAACTAATATTTATTTGTATTTTTAATTGATTAATTATTACATAATTTTAAATTTGTAACTTATTTTCATAAATTTTTTGTTGGTATCGATATTTAATTTATTTGTACTAATATATTAAATGTTTACTTTCCCTACTGTTAAACTCACTAGAGTGGGAATAGTAATTTTTACCCCTACGCTATCCAACGCTTTCCCTACTTTTGCACTCTCTGGAGTGGGAATAGTAATTTTTACCCCTACGCTATCCAACGCTTTCCCTACTGTTGTACTCTCTGGAGTGGGAATAGTAATTTTTACCCCTTTGCTATCCAACGCTTTCCCTACTGTTTCACTCACTGGATTGGGAATAGTAATTTTTACCCCTACACTATCCAACGTTTACCCTGCTGTTGGAGTTGCCCCTACGCTATCCAACGCTTTCCCTACTGTTGCACTCTCTGGAGTGGGAATAGTAATTTTTACCCTCCCGTTATCCAACACTTTCCTTACTGTTGCACCCTCTGGAGTGGGAATAGTAATGTTTACCCCTACGCTATCCAACGCTTTCCCTGCTGTTGCACTCTCTGGAGTGGGAATAGTCATTTTTACCCCTACGCTATCCAACACTTTCCCTACTGTTGCACCCTCTGGAGTTGGAATAGTAATTTTTACCCCTACGCTATCCAACGCTTTCCCTACTGTTGCACTCTCTGGAGTGGGAATAGTAAGTTTTACCCCTACACTATCCAACGCTTTCTCTACTGTTGCCCTCACTGAAGTGGGACTAGTAGTTTTTACCCCTATGCTATCCAACGCTTTCCCTACTGTTTCACTCACTGGATTGGGAATAGTAATTTTTACCCCTACACTATTCAACGTTTACCCTACTGTTGGAGTTGCTGGAGTGGTAATAGTAAATTTACCCTCCCGCTATCCTACTGTAAAAATATTGTACATTTTAATGAATATTATGTTTATATGTATATAGATATTATCTAAGCACTTTCATACAGCGTATTTGCACAGAATGTATAACGCAGCACTTTTGCACTTTATTTATAAAGGCGAAATTTGCACTGAATGTATAAGTTTACTACATGCATTTGCACTTTACAATGTGGTTTGACAAAATCTATGGATCATTTGTATCATAAGTAAGACAAAGTTTGAATCAAGTTTATTGTAAATAGTATTTGTATTTGCATACAACCCATGTTCGCAATGTTGTATTTGGGAAGACTCTGACCATTTCAACATGGCCTCTACGGATGTTGTTGGGCCAAACTGAGTGTTGGCCTAAGTCCTTCGATTATGTTGATGAACCTAATTAACATTGGGCGCGCTTTTTTGAAATTGCTTTGTGCTATTTATATGTGAACTAGTCCATTCTCCCGCTGACAGTGAGCAATGGCGTTCACGCCCGAAACGCGTCTGTTCGGCGTTTTTTGCACCCCTGCACTTTATGCTTGAAAAATAAAATCAAAAATATAACCTGAAGACTGGCTTTGGACGTATTTATCGTTGTCTGCGTACTGGGTAACGTGCATGAGGCATTGTTTGCACAGTGACCGGTTGGAGGTACATGTGTCACAGGACGAGGTCGGTTCCTGTTCACGCAGACCCTTTTCCTTTCGAGTTGGCTGACAAGGAAACGGACCAATTGGGATAGTTTGCTTGGAAGCAAAGTACGTCAGCCCCCTGTGCACGAGGATTTACACGGGACGAGTTTCCGGCGACCGGAGATTTTCCTGCTGAGGAAACCGTCGGAGGACGGAGCCATTCAGCGGGGAACCCAGGACTGCCGGACAAAGACGTATGTGTAACCCAGAACAGGTTGGAGAGGTGTCCTACAAGCCAGCGGTAAGGAGAGACATTTGCTATTGTGCCGTTCCTTTGAACTTTGCATATCTATAGTGCATAACAAATAGGAGTCGAAATGTCGGAAGAGCGGGAACGGGAGGAGGCGTTCGTCCAGCTGTTTTTAAATTTGCCAGCAGTAAGACAAAGTGGTAATGTGAACAAAAACAAAAACACTGCAGTGGATAAAGACAGCGATGTCAAAAGATTACTCAACGAGCTGGAAAAGCACATGAGGAGCGAACTAACAAAGTGGTGGGAGATCCGCTCGTTGGAAAAATACCACGAAGTGGGCAGGGTCCCACAAGGCCTAAGAATTATGTCGGTGCCAAGTATTGAAAATCCGAACCCCCTACTACTCAAGGACTGGGCCGAGAGCAACCTGGAGGCTTCCATGAGGTTGCAATGCCTCTTAGTCAAGTATGCTAAAATTGATCGCGATAAGGACCTCATTGAAATAGCCCGCATAAATGAGGAACTCACTAAAGAACAATTCTAAAAAGACAGTGCATTGATTGAGCAAGCACGCAAAGACATAAAAGATCGTCTAAGCAAGCATGAGGGCACGATTAAAACTAGGAAAGTGTACAAATTTGCCCGGGATGAACAAGACTATAAATTGGGGCAAATTTACACGTTTGCACGAAAATACGATGATTTACGAAAGCAACGGGTACCTGGAAGCAACATGCCCAGACAAGCACCAGCCCCACCACAAGCCCAACCCACATCAGTTGGATGATGCGATTCTATCGCCTCAAGCTCTAATGAGAGTTTAGTTCCAAGCAGTGAAGAATCTGATGGTGGAGCCCCAGGTGCAGAGGAAGGGGATATGGGCCAACTGACTCTGAGAGAGGAACTGGAGTTTATGAGATTACAGCGGAAGAGCACTTTACGCTCCAGAAACGCGCAAACAAACAACGCAGGAATGCAAGGCGGAGGGAACGCAGGAAATGCGCCAAGAGGAAGGGGACGACAACAGAAAAAGAAAAATTGGGGGAACAAAAAACAGTAAACGACAACACCATTATCAACCTTACTAACGTTGAACTCGACCAGGCTGAAAAACAACTGCGTACGTTGGGACTTTCTTACTGCCCGGAGAGCAATTTCAACTACGGCAACACCAGAGTGGATGTGTTTAAATTTATCAGAAAATTGAAATTGCGAAAATATTATGCCATTAAAGGTGGCCTAGCAACAACAAAAAAACCTGCAACTATGGCCCCTACTCCAAAGAGGAGTGGGTTACAGGCTAAAGATGTGCTTTTAATGAAAACGATGCACACATTGCGCAATGACAATACATCCAGCTCAAGCACTCAAGACATTGCCCATGAGGAAGATATTGATATAGGGCAATCTGTGGCTAGCTCTTTCAAACCACCATCAACCTTTATCCCATCAATGCCAAAAGACTCCATAGACATATATGCGGAGCTTTTAACAAATGGCTTAAAGAAACTGCACACCCAAGTCAGAAAACAACAAGGTTCTACAAGTATCAATATGAGGCCTTATAATGATTTGATGAAAAAGTTGAAATCTAACCAAGCAGTAATCATCAATCAGTCTGAAAAGGGGGGTAATGTGGTGCTTTGGGGAAAGACACAATATATGGAAGAAGCTTACAGACATTTAAATGACACTGTCTGCTATGCCCAGATAGACCTAAAGACTGCAAAATCCATCCAACAAGCGTATTACAAAGAACTGAATGGGTGGAAGCGTGAAGGTCTTTTGTCTAGGGATGAGATGAAATTTCTGTACAAAGACCATCCCGTGTTGCCCAACATATATTTCATCCCCAAGGTTCACAAAGGAGTTATACCTGTTCCAGGCAGACCGATAGTCTCGGCAATCAACAGTCTGTTTGAGAATACCTCCAAATACATAGATCATCATTTACAAGAATTTGTCACCACTCTCCCTGCTTACATAAAGGACACAACGGAATTCCTGAGGAACATTAACCAATGTGTGTGGTCAGCAGATGTTCTACTAATCACCATGGACATTGCCAGTCTTTACACTAGTATTTCACATTCGGATGGCCTTAAAGCTATTAAGTTCTATTTAGACAAAAGACCGGTGGAACTATACAAGCATAATTCCATGTTAATAACCATGGTGGAACGTTGCCTAAACAACAATATTTTTTGTTTGATAACAAGGTCTACAAGCAGCTGAGGGGAGTGGCCATGGGGGCATGTTTCTCCCCCAGCTACGCGGGGCTCCACGTGGGCTGGTGGGAGGAAAATGTCCTCAGGGTTCAGCACTCGGATGCTTGGCATAACAACATTGTGAAATACATGAGGTATATTGATGATGTATTTATCATTTGGAGAGGGAATCTGGAAGAGGCACAACATTTTGTAGAAGCTATTAGTGTAAACGATTCTAACCTGATATTCAGTGCTGAAATTAGTAAAGATAAGATCAGCTTCTTGGATGTGCTGGTAGAAGTAGTGAATGACACACTAACCACGAGCCTTTTTAGAAAGAGCACGGCAGGTAACACTATCCTGCACGCACAAAGCTTTCACCCCGAACATACCAACAGATCAATCCCCTATGGGGAATTCCTTAGAATTCATAGGACTTGTAGCACGGTGAAACTTCGGGATCATCACCAAAACGAAGCAAAAAAATGGTTAGACGCTAGGGGCTATAAGACTAGTGCCTTAAACAAAGCAATGGCTAGAGCCAATAATTTAGATCGGCACAGTCTATTGGAAGCCCCTACCCCAGATTCCCAAACAACTAATCCAAATGAGAGCAGCAATGCCATGAGACTGATCACAGGATACAGCCGCCAAGCGCGCCAAATTTCCAATTTGGTCAGAGGTCAGTGGCCCGTTATCCTAACTGATCTTGTACTTAAAGACATTTTGCCAAACAAGCCCATAGTGACCTATAGGAGGGCATTCAGTATGCGGAACGAATTAGTTTCAAGTTCTCCGGAGACACCTAAAAATGATGACTGGTTGTCACCCCTTAAGGGTTTTTTCCGGTGTATTTCATGCCGTGCTTGCAAATTTGGCATCAATACCAGATCCTACCTGACTCCCTTTGACTCCAAACCCATCACTATCAAGGCCCATTATACTTGCAAAACAGAACTAGCAGTATATGTACTTACTTGCACTTGCAATTTGCGATACGTTGGAAGCACAAAACTTCCGGTGCACCAACGCATCCTTCAGCACCTTAGGGCCATAGTGAACTGCGACCAGAGTTACCCTGTAGCTCGGCACTTTGACCAACATCACGATAGGAATTTAACCCATCTCAAATATTTTGTGATTGATGCCGTGAGAACTTCCAAGAAGGGTGGCGATTACGAGAAGCAGCTAAGGCAGTTAGAGTCACTTTACATTGTTCGATTGAACAGTAAAACCTCGGGAGGTCTGAACATGGGGGAGGATCTGAGTAATTTTCTTTAATATGTCCCCCTACATTTCTGAACCAAAGGGCATCACTCAATTCATTTTATGAGAGCACAACAGTCATTTTATGCAGGATCCCTGGTACCTTCCATATATTTCTAGCTCTTATAGTATCCCGCAGTAGACCAAATAAACATGGGCCGGTGGCAGCGGCTATGTTTCTTTAAGATTAACAAATGTCTAATCCACTTTGACATACACTGTAGCAAATCAAGATGTGATGTAACATCTTAAGACTAAGGTTTTAATGTGACGATTGGTAATCAAAGGAAGATTTTTTATTTTTTTATTTGTTCATTTCCCAACAACCCTAGTTGTCTTATACCTTTGGTCATAGACACTTATTCACTCCTTCACTATTATTTCTGTTTATGTTCATTAGGTCTAATGGACTTATACATTCGTAACTATAAGCGCACAATAGATCAATTTGGTGATTCTTTTATTTGTATGGTATGCGCACAAGCCCTGTTTAGAAGGCCATGATATACACTATGAGTATTAGGGATGTATCCCAAGAATATTGGTATGGATACATGCGATTATGAATAATTTGTCAAGTGCATTTCTTTTCAAGTGAGGAATGCATTTTGTCTTAGATCCATTATGACCATGCTTATTATTATTGCGTATTTTCACAGATATTATCTAAGCACTTTCATACAGCGTATTTGCACAGAATGTATAACGCAGCACTTTTGCACTTTATTTCTAAAGGCGAAATTTGCACTGAATGTATAAGTTTACTACATGCATTTGCACTTTACAATGTGGTTTGACAAAATCTATGGATCATTTGTATCATAAGTAAGACAAAGTTTGAATCAAGTTTGTTGTAAATAGTATTTGTACTGAGTGTTGGCCTAAGTCCTTCGATTATGTTGATGAACCTAATTAACATTGGGCGCGCTTTTTTGAAATTGCTTTGTGCTATTTATATGTGAACTAGACCATTCTCCCGCTGACAGTGAGCAAGGGCGTTCACGCCCGAAATGCGTCTGTTCGGCGTTTTTTGCACCCCTGCACTTTATGCTTGAAAAATAAAATCAAAAATATAACCTGAAGACTGGCTTTGGACGTATTTATCGTTGTCTGCGTACTGGGTAACGTGCATGAGGCGTTGTTTGCACAGTGACCGGTTGGAGGTCCATATATACATGTATATATATATATATATATATATTATATATATATATGTGCGTTAAAAAATCAAAATGTATGTTTATTTTTTTTAACTTAAATTAATTATTTGATAATTTTAAAGTTATTTAAGTATTTTTAAGTATGTTTCAGTTAATTATAGTTATTAGTTCATTAATTTTAAATTACTTTTAAGAAATTTTTAAAAATTCGATATTTTGACTAACTATATATTTTTTTCGATATTTTTGTACTTACCTGTTTGTAGATAGGACTTCGATATTTTTGCTTTCTAAATTATTACTTCGATATTTTTTTCTTCTATATTTTTGTATTCTATATTTTGTCAGTGATCCCTCGACGACAACACACACAACAGCAAAGAGCTCGTCAACATTGTGAGGGAACTCTCCAACACCAACCCCAGCACCAACGACATTCCACCTTCACAAGGTCTGTGCGACTCCATGGCCTCCTTCTTCCACCGCAAAATCGCAAACATCCACAACAGCTTCAACAACCAGGCATCCTCCACAGTCCGCAATACCCCAGACCCATTGGCCACCACACACGGCGACCCCCTCATCAGCTGGAACAACATCAAAGACGACGACACCATCAAAACCATGAGCACCATCTGTGAGAAGTTGGCCTGGTATATAATGCTCACTAATTCTTAGTGATCACTTTGTACCATGCCAAGCAACCCTTATGATGATTGGTTGTAATTCAACCTTGTAGACCAGTTATCCTAGTGGTAACGTGGACAAAGCAGTCTTAGGCTAAACTCTGAAAGGCATGTGAAGCCAGCTGTAATACCATACACAACCCCTTTGAATACCAAATGAAAGGGACACCACACAGATATATATATTGAAAATATATATTGATTTATTAACTATAAAATCCCCTGGACTCTTTATGAGCACAGAAGCACAAGCGTTAAATCACAAGACAGTTTAAAATACACAAAAGTTGCACAATATGGATGAGCCCTAGGGGCCACCTAAACCATATACTAAGAAAGTGGTATAAGAGATACCAATAGGAAAGGGAACAGGCCTAGGGCCTTGGGAATCGCTGGAGCTATTCGAGACTAGCAGTGACTAAGTCGGGAAAGGCCCGCGGGACTCGGGTGCAGTGTTCAAAGTGCACGCACTTTCCAATGTAAAGTCTATGGTACGTAAAAAGTATAAAGTTAAAGAGTTAGGAACCTTCCGAGTGACCTAGAACGCTGAAACTTAAGACACAGGCCCTTGAGATGTGTACCAGTGTAGGAACACCAGCGGAGCTGAGTTACCTCACCCACAGGAAGCGGGTGCACAGGGTCGAAGTAGTGTCGGGTTTCGTCACGCTGGTCGATGGTGCTTGGAGCTGAAGATGCTGCAGGCGGCTCGATGTGAAGAGTTCCGGTGGATCCAAGGGTGGATCTGAAGATGTGAAGACCTGAAAGCAGAGGGGACAATGTTCAAAGTCACTAGCCCGTGACTACCGTGAAACCAGATTGGAACCAGGCGATGTCGGGTGCAAACAGGCGTTGTTGGGTAGCTTCTCTCTGCAGCCACGTGGACACCGGGGGTCGAGGACGTCCAGAAGTCAGTCACGAGCTGTCCCACGCAGGCTTCTCACTGTTGGTGGTGTCGGCGACCTGATCGGAGCAAACAGGCCTTGGCTAATGCAAGCCACGCAGGAATCGAAAGATGCTTAACACTCGGACCAGCAAAGTCATAGCGAGTGCTCCTTTTCACAGGAGCTTGGGTGAGTCTTGAGCAACCAGACCCGCTGTGTAGTTTGTTGGTTTCGTCGTCAAGATGGCCGCTGACCACGTGGCTAGTGGCCGGGATGGCGCGTCGAGTGGCACAATGCAAAAGGGCCCCACGCAGATCGTGGAGATGCTGGGGGGCTGATCTTCGGTGCAAGGGCTGCTCGGTGGTGGGGGTTCTCAGTCCCCAAAGCACAACGTCGAGGATACCTCAGAAGCTGCGCAGTCAGCTTTTCGAGTGTCTTCCAAGAGGTCCGGTCCCACGTCACTCGGTGCCTCCACGGGTCCCTTCTTTGCAGGGACTGTGGATCGGGCTCTGAGAGGTCTGGGAGTCTGGTTCTTGTCGGGCTCTGGGCTCGGGCTCCGGCGGGAGGCGGCGGCAAAGCAGACGTCGAATTGCTGGTTGGTGCCTGTGTTCACAGGGTGGCCACTCCTAGGCCACAAGGGAGATTCTCTTCAGTCTTCTGAGCAGCAGAATGTCGAAGTCCAGTCTTCTTCTTTGTTTAAAGTTGATTCAGGATGATCTGCTGTGCAATGGCACTGCTCCCACTCTTATTCCCAATCTGAGGGGTGGATCACCTACTAGGTCCCTCCTCTGGGAGGAGCCAGGAAGGGGGGCGGTTACACCCCCTTTCCTTTGTCCAGCTCCTCGCCAGCCCTGGGTCTGGAAAGTCCAAGGACCGGTTTGGACTGGCCTATGCACGGGGACACCTTGTGTGCCCCGGGCATGTCTGATTCTATTCAGCCCTGTCCTACCCAATACACAAAACCCTGTCTGGGGAGGTGCTCGCACCTCCCAAGGCAGGAAACCCTTTGTCCAGGCCACCATCTGCCGAGTTTCGGTCAGCAGCAGGAGGCCAGACTCGTGTCTGTGGTGGCAGCATCCATTTTGTGATGTTGAGGCTCTGGTTAACTTTAACCGGGGTTAAGGCTACACACATGTCGTGTCCCTCTAGAAGGGTGGAATGCTATCCCCGTCGACAGAACTGTCGAGGGGATAGTATTCCAATTCGTATGACACCTTACTCGACATGTTTTGATAAAGCCAAACCAAAGATAGCATTTAACCGCGAGGATTATAATGCACTTAAGAGTATATGGTATGGCAATATCCCGGAACAGCTTAGGGAGTGGTTCCCGACAGCTGCAGACAGGCTCAGCTCATGCTAGAGCACCACCTCACATATTTCCACGCACTCTGCCTCCAGGATTGATGAGGCCTTCCATAGGAGTGGCTGATAGGAACATATGTGTCCAGTTTAGGGTTAGGCACAGGCATGCTGTACCTAAGCAAGAGGTGGTTACACCAACTTACCCCAGCTGAGTGATCAGCCAGTTGTGTCAAATATGGAGGCCAGGCCAGGGGTGGCACAACACATGCTGCAGCCCCTGGTAGGCCTTGGAAACACCTATGCCCTGGGTACCTAGGGTACACTACTACGGTGAACCAGTTCCAATTCATAATGCACCTAAAGTGCATTGGCAGTAATTTAGAGAGAGAACAGCAGGCTGTGGGTCTGATTATCAGGCCCACAGCCACATTAAGTCATAAACCAGTGAAGCAAAAAGCAAAAATTTGGGGTGACCATAGGATAGCAGACCCTACTCTCCTACATAACCCCCCCCCCCAAACGCAGGGACATTAGACTAACCTTGACCAGTTGTGTCTTCATGTTCTAAGTGGAAGTACCTGGAGAGACCATCTGCGTTGCCATGGTCAGTCCCTGGGCGGTGCTCCACTGTAAAGTCCATCCCCTGTAGGGAAATGGACCACCTGAGTAGTTTGGGGTTTTCACCCTTCATCTGATTAAGCCATAAGAGGGGCTTATGGTCGGTCTGAATCTTGAAGTGAGTGCCAAATAGGTATGGTCTCAACTTCTTCAGGGCCCACACCACAGCAAAGGCCTCCCTCTCAATAGCTGACCAACGTTTCTCTCTGGGGGTCAGCCTTCTGCTAATAAAAGCAATGGGCTGGTCCTGGCCATCTACATTAAGCTGTGAAAGCACTGCTCCCACTCCCAACTCAGAAGCATCTGTTTGGACAATGAACTCTCTTGAGTAGTCAGGACTCTTCAGGATAGGTGCAGACCACATGGCTTTCTTCAGGTCATCAAATGCCTTTTGACAGTTTTCTGTCCACTGAACCTTTTTGGGCATCTTCTTAGATGTCAGATCATTAAGAGGAGTCACAATGGACCCATAGTTCTTAACAAACTTCCTGTAGTACCCAGTCAGGCCCAAGAAAGCTCTGACCTGAGTCTGGGTAGTTGGAGGGGGCCAGTCCTTGATGGTCTGGATCTTACTCTCCAGTGGTTGAACTTGGCCTCCACCTACAAGGTGGCCCAGGTATACAACCTTGCTCTGCCCTATCTGGCACTTTGTTGCCTTGATAGTGAGGCCTGCCTTTTGCAGAGCCTCAAGCACTTCCTTCAGGTGGACCAGGTGATCCTCCCAGGTGGAGCTAAAGACAGCAATATCATCCAGATAAGCTGCACAAAAGTCATCCAACCCAGTAAGGACTTGATTCACCAACCTTTGGAAGGTGGCAGGTGCATTTTTCAAACCAAAGGGCATCACCACAAATTGATAATGCCCACTAGGGGTAGAAAATGCTGTCTTGGCTTTAGACTCCTCAGCTAACCTGATTTGCCAGTAGCCAGCTGTCAAGTCAAATGTGCTCAAATATTTGGCAGAAGCCAACTTGTCAATGAGCTCATCTGCCCTTGGAATAGGGTGTGCATCTGTCCTGGTGACAGCATTGAGTCCTCTGTAATCCACACAGAACCTCATCTCTCTCTTGCCATCTTTGGTGTGAGGTTTGGGGACCAGAACCACTGGGCTAGCCCAGGGGCTCTCTGAAGGCTCAATAACACCTAATTCCAGCATCTTTTGCACCTCAGTCTTTATACAGTCCCTGACGTGGTCAGGTTGCCTGTAAATCTTGCTCTTTACAGGAAGACTGTCACCAGTGTCCACCACATGTGTACACCAGTTAGTCTGACTGGGTGTCAATGAGAACATATGCCTGTATGCCTGTAGAACTTGTCTGCAGTCATGTTGCTGATGTTCAGTGAGGCTGCCACCTAAGGCCACACCATCAACTGAGCCATCCTCAGGGTTCTGAGTGGGCAGGTCTGGGAGAGGGTCACTCTCTTCCTCCTGTCCCTCATCTGTAGCCATGAGCAAGCCCATGTCTTCCCTGCTGACATATGCCTTCAATCTGTTTACATGGAGCACCCTGTGGGGGCTCCTGGGAGTTCCTAGGTCCACCAAGTAAGTAACCTCTCCCTTCTTCTCCAGAATTGTATGGGGTCCAGACCATTTGTCTTGGAGTGCTGCTGGGGCCACCGGCTCCAACACCCATACCTTCTGTCCAGGCTGAAACTCAACAAGGACAGCCTTTTGGTCATGCCAAGCTTTCTGTAATTCTTGGCTAGCCTCAAGGTTTTTGGATGCCTTTTCCATGTACTCTGCCATCCTGGAGCGGAGACCAAGTACATAGTCCACTATGTCTTGCTTAGGCTTTTTGAGAGGTAACTCCCATCCTTCCTTCACCAGACACAGGGGTCCTCTTACAGGGTGCCCAAACAACAATTCAAAGGGGCTGAAGCCAACCCCCTTTTGAGGGACCTCTCTGTAAGCAAACAAAAGGCAGGGCAGTAGGATATCCCATCTTCGCCTGAGCTTTTCAGGTAATCCTTTAATCATGCCCTTTAGGGTCTTGTTAAATCTCTCAACAAGCCCATTACATTGTGGATGATAAGGAGTGGTGAACTTGTAGTTGACACCACATTCCTTCCACATAGCTGTCAAATATCCTGACATGAAGTTGGCACCTCTATCAGATATTACCTCCTTAGGAAACCCCACTCTGGAGAAAACTCCAAGTAAGGCCCTGGCCACAACAGGAGCTGTTGTGGTCCTAAGTGGAATTGCCTCTGGGTACCTGGTGGCATGATCCACTACCACCAGTATGAATCTGTGCCCAGATGCTGTAGGGGGATCCATTGGACCTACAATATCAATCCCCACTCTTTCAAAGGGAACCCCCACCACAGGTAGTGGTATCAGGGGGGCCTTTGTTGTTCCACCTGCTTTACCACTGGCTTGGCAGGTTTCACAGGAGCGACAAAACTCCTTGGTGTCTTTAGACATGTGAGGCCAGTGAAAGTGAGGGACAAGCCTGTCCCAGGTCTTATTCTGGCCTAAGTGTCCTGCTAGAGGAATATCATGGGCTAAGGTGAGAAGGAAACCCCTAAATTGCAGAGGTATAACCAACCTCCTGGTTGCACCAGGCTTGGGGTCTCTACCCTCTGTGTAAAGGAGTCCTTCATCCCAATAAACTTTATGGGCACCTTGAGCATTCCCAGCAGCCTCAGCAGCAGCCTGCTGTCTGAGGGGTTCAAGAGAAGGACAGGTTAACTGAGCCTGCCCTAAGTCTGCCCTAGAAGGTCCCCCTGTCCCCAGAAACTTAACCTGATCAGGTTCAAGTTCTTCAGAGACAGTTCCTTCAGGGGTCTCAAGACCAGCTTCCTGTGAAGCTTGATCCTCACTTGCAGGCAGTTGGAAAGGCACAGCCTTAACCCTCATGTTCTTCTTCTTGGAAGGTGCTTGGTCCATTGTTCCAGGATCCAAGACCTGAGGTTCAGAGAGGCACTTTTTGGCCTGTGACCTGGTCACAGCAAGGACATGTGATGATATCCCTAACATCTCTGCATGAGTCCTGTACTCAACTTCTGACCATAGAGAGTTCTCCAGGTCATTGCCCAACAAACATTCTACTGGGAGATCAGCACTAACCACAACTCTTTTTAGGCCAGGTACCCCTCCCCAGGAAAAGTTAACAAGTGCCACACTATGTGTAGTAGTGACATTGCTGGCATTGGTCACCAGGTAATTATCACCTGGCATGTATTGTCCAGGGTCCACAAAGTTAGGTGTCACCATAGTGACACTGGCACATGTGTCCCTGTAAGCTTGAGCCACTTTGTTGTTAATCAAAGGCGTCTGTCTGTATTTGCCCAGGTTACTGGGGCTTATGTCAGGGGTCAAATCTATGTCCCCTTCACAAATCAGAACAGCCTGAGTAAGGGTTCTGACTAGGTCAGAATCTCCTTCAGTTCCCAAGGTGATACCCACTACCCCCTTGGTTTGTGGACCAGCACTGCTAGCTGTACTAGTGGGTGCAGTTGCCTTAGGGGCTGCAGTGCTGGGGGCTCCACCCTTTTTACACTCACTTCTCCAGTGAGAGGTGTTTTTACAAGTTTTACACCAGGGTTTCTTCTGACCTTCTTTCTTCTTCTTCTTGGAAGTTTGGGACCCACCCTCTGTATCATTTTGGGGCCTTGTTGAAGACTTCTGGTCTTTAGCTTTCTGCTCCCCACCCTTCTGGTCTGTTTTCTTCTGGTCACCACCCTGGTTCTGGTTCTGGTTCTTTTGCTTAACTCTGGTTCTTACCCATTTATCTGCCCTCTTTCCCAATTCTTGGGGAGAGGTCAAATCTGAGTCAACCAAATGTTGATGTAACTGCTGGTTCTGACAATTATTTAAAATGTGTTCTCCCATCAGCAAATTATACAATCCTTCATAGTCTGTAACCTTGCTTCCCAGCAACCATCCCTCCAGAGCCTTAGTGGCACACTCAACAAATTCAGACCAGTCCTGAGTCTGTGTCTTCTGGGTATCTCTGAACATTAACCTGTACTGTTCAGTGGTTAAGCCTAACCCATCAATCAGAGCACTCTTCAGGACCAGGTAGTTTCTAGAATCCCCATCACTAACTGTGAGGAGTCTGTCTCGGCCTCTACCTTCAAAGGAGAGCCACAAGATTGCTGCCCACTGCTCCTGAGGGATCTGCTGTACTCTGCAGGATCTCTCCATTGCAGTTATCCATTTATGGATATCATCCCCAGCTTTGTAGGGGGGCACAATCTTACTCAGGTTTCTGTTATCAAAAGACCTGTCTTTATCCTTGTGGATATTGCTGCCACCAGTGGGTTCTATTACCCCACTCTCTCTAGGCTGTCTTGCTCTAGCAAGTCTCTCTTGGACCAGGGCAACCTCTAATTCTCGCTTCTGGAACCTAAGCTCAGCCTCTCTCATTTTGGCCTCATGTTCCCTTCTCTGAGGGCTAGTCATCTCCCTTCTGGAGTGACCATGAGAGCCTCTAGAAGCATGGGATTTGTCAGAGTCACCTGAGTGAGTCCTTCTCCTCCTAGGCTTCTGGTTAAGTCCACCTGGGGGTCTGAATGGGTTGTTACAAGATTCATTCCCAAGTAGGCTTAAGTTAGCCTGGTTCAGTCTACTGACCAGCACCTGACTATTTCTGTCATCATCTGACTCACTGCTTCCCCCCTCTTCCTCTTCTTCCTCTTCCTCTTCCTCTTTCTCCTCATCTACCTGAGGAGCTCCAGTGATGGGGGCTTCCTCATCTACCAGGATGATAGGGACAGGGGTGTCTACAGTGTCATCCTCTGAAGGATGGCCTCCTTCAGCATTCCCTGTGGGGTCTGCCTTAGAGGTCTTTAGAGTCTCAGACTGGTCTAAGAGCTCTCTTAGGTGGTCTGTAGTAGGGGAAGGCCCTGTCTTCATACCCCTTAAGACACAAAGCTGTCTTAATTCCTTAAAGGAAAAAATAGCAAATTTGGATGGTGCCCTTGGAGGGTCACTCTCAACAGGGATGTTCCCAGTGGAACCCTCTGCTCCAGACATTGCTCTAGTGTGGGTGGATGTGTTGCAATCTACCTACACTGGTGTTTACCTACTAAACCTATCTAGTAGTTGTAGCTAGGGTGTGCTACTCCCTTTGCTCTACAACAACTAAGTTCAGTAGAACTTAAGTATACTAGTCTTGTTTTATATGTACCTAGCAGGTACCTGTATGATCTTTCAAATGATAATCTCAAAGATTGTAATGGTAAAACAACAGCAAGCTCAGATCCCAATCCGCTGCTCACCAATGTGAGAAGTTGGCCTGGTATATAATGCTCACTAATTCTTAGTGATCACTTTGTACCATGCCAAGCAACCCTTATGATGATTGGTTGTAATTCAACCTTGTAGACCAGTTATCCTAGTGGTAACGTGGACAAAGCAGTCTTAGGCTAAACTCTGAAAGGCATGTGAAGCCAGCTGTAATACCATACACAACCCCTTTGACTACCAAATGAAAGGGACACCACACAGATATATATATTGAAAATATATATTGATTTATTAACTATAAAATCCCCTGGACTCTTTATGAGCACAGAAGCACAAGCGTTAAATCACAAGATAGTTTAAAATACACAAAAGTTGCACAATATGGATGAGCCCT
This sequence comes from Lissotriton vulgaris, assembly GCF_964263255.1. Taxonomy (NCBI): domain Eukaryota; kingdom Metazoa; phylum Chordata; class Amphibia; order Caudata; family Salamandridae; genus Lissotriton; species Lissotriton vulgaris. The sequence goes on from NC_141696.1 coordinate 102,271,067, forward strand.
AGGGGCCACCTAAACCATATACTAAGAAAGTGGTATAAGAGATACCAATAGGAAAGGGAACAGGCCTAGGGCCTTGGGAATCGCTGGAGCTATTCGAGACTAGCAGTGACTAAGTCGGGAAAGGCCCGCGGGACTCGGGTGCAGTGTTCAAAGTGAACGCACTTTCCAAAGTAAAGTCTATGGTGCGTAAAAAGTACAACGTTAAAGAGTTAGGAACATTCCGAGTGACCTAGAACGCTGAAACTTAAGACACAGGCCCTTGAGCTGTGTACCAGTGTAGGGACACCGGCGGAGCTGAGTTACCTCACCCACAGGAAGCGGGTGCACAGGGTCGAAGTAGTGTCGGGTTTCGTCACGCTGGTCGATGGTGCTTGGAGCTGAAGAGGCTGCAGGCGGCTCGATGTGAAGAGTTCCGGTGGATCCAAGGGTGGATCTGAAGATGTGAAGACCTGAAAGCAGAGGGGACATTGTTCAAAGTCACTAGCCCGTGACTACCGTGGAACCAGATTGGAACCAGGCGATGTCGGGTGCAAACAGGCGTTGTCAGGTAGCTTCTCTCTGCAGCCACGTGGACACCGGGGGTCGAGGACGTCCAGGAGTCGGTCACGAGCTGTCCCACGCAGGCTTCTCACTGCTATCGGTGTCGGCGACCTGATCGGAGCAAACAGGCCTTGGCTAATGCAAGCCACGCAGGAATCGAAAGATGCTTAACACTCGGACCAGCAAGGTCAGAGCGAGTGCTCCTTTTCACAGGAGCTTGGGTGAGTCTGGAGCAACCAGACCCGCTGTGTAGTTTGTTGGTTTCGTCGCCAAGATGGCCGCTGACTACGTGGCTAGTGGCCGGGATGGCGCGTCGAGTGGCACAATGCAAAAGGGCCCCACGCAGATCGTGGAGATGCTGGGGGGCTGATCTTCGGTGCAAGGGCTGCTCGGTGGTGGGGGTTCTCAGTCCCCAAAGCACAACGTCGAGGATACCTCAGAAGCTGCGCAGTCAGCTTTTCGAGTGTCTTCCAAGAGGTCCGGTCCCACGTCACTCGGTGCCTCCACGGGTCCCTTCTTTGCAGGGACTGTGGATCGGGCTCTGAGAGGTCTGGGAGTCTGGTTCTTGTCAGGCTCTGGGCTCGGGCTCCGGCGGGAGGCGGCGGCAAAGCAGACGTCGAGTTGCTGGTTGGTGCCTGTGTTCACAGGGTGGCCACTCCTAGGCCACAAGGGAGATTCTCTTCAGTCTTCTGAGCAGCAGAATGTCGAAGTCCAGTCTTCTTCTTTGTTTAAAGTTGATTCAGGATGATCTGCTGTGCAATGGCACTGCTCCCACTCTTATTCCCAATCTGAGGGGTGGATCACCTACTAGGTCCCTCCTCTGGGAGGAACCAGGAAGGGGGGCGGTTACACCCCCTTTCCTTTGTCCAGCTCCTCGCCAGCCCTGGGTCTGGAAAGTCCCAGGACCGGTTTGGACTGGCCTATGCACGGGGACACCTTGTGTGCCCCGGGCATGTCTGATTCTATTCAGCCCTGTCCTACCCAATACACAAAACCCTGTCTGGGGTGGTGCTCGCACCTCCCAAGGCAGGAAACCCTTTGTCCAGTCCACCATCTGCCGAGTTTCGGTCAGCAGCAGGAGGCCAGACTCGTGTCTGTGGTGGCAGCATCCATTTTGTGATGCTGAGGCTCTGGTTAACTTTAACCGGGGTTAAGGCTACACACATGTCGTGTCCCTCTAGAAGGGTGGAATGCTATCCCCGTCGACAGAACTGTCGAGGGGATAGTATTCCAATTCGTATGACACCTTACTCGACATCTTTTGATAAAGCCAAACCAAAGATAGCATTTAACCGCGAGGATTATAATGCACTTAAGAGTATATGGTATGGCAATATCCCGGAACAGCTTAGGGAGTGGTTCCCGACAGCTGCAGACAGGCTCAGCTCATGCTAGAGCACCATCTCACATATTTCCACGCACTCTGCCTCCAGGATTGATGAGGCCTTCCATAGGAGTGGCTGATAGGAACATATGTGTCCAGTTTAGGGTTAGGCACAGGCATACTGTGCCTAAGCAAGAGGTGGATACACCAACTTACCCCAGCTGAGTGATCAGCCAGTTGTGTCAAATATGGAGGCCAGGCCAGGGGTGGCACAACACATTCTGCAGCCCCTGGTAGGCCTTGGAAACACCTATGCCCTGGGTACCTAGGGTACACTACTACAGGGGCTAATAAGGTGAACCAGTTCCAATTCGTAATGCACCTAAAGTGCATTGGCAGTAATTTAGAGAGAGAACAGCAGGCTGTGGGTCTGATTAGCAGGCCCACAGCCACATTAAGTCATAAACCAGTGAAGCAAAAAGCAAAAATTTGGGGTGACCATAGGATAGCAGACCCTACTCTTCTACACCATCCACTCCGGCTCACCGTCAGACCGGTGCCCCCACCACATCTTCAACAAAGCCAGTACCACCATCGCACCCCACCTCCGCAAAGCCATCAACATCTCCTTCGAAACCTCAACATTCCCAAAGAGCTGGAAGCATGCCGAGATAAACGCTCAGGAGGCCCAAAGCAGACCCCAAGGACCTTAAGAACTTCCGGCCCATCTCCATACTCCCGTTCCAGCGAAGGTCATTGAGAAAACAAACAGCTAACCCACTACCTCGAGAAGAACATCATCTTGGACCCTTCACAGTCTGGGTTCCGCAGGAACCACAGCACGAGACGGCCCTCATCTACGCTACCTATGAAATCAGGGCCCTACTGGACAACAGCGAGACCGCTGCCCTCATCCTCATGGACCTTTCAGCTGCCTTCGACATTGTCTGCTACCACACCCTACATACCCGCCTCCACGACGCAGGAATCCGGGGCAAAGCCCTGTACTGGACTACCTCCTTCCTCTTCAGCAGAACACAGAGCGTCCTCCTCCCTCCCTTCAGATCCAAAGCCACCAAGATCATCTGCGGCGTGCCCCAAGGATCCTCCCTCAGCCAGACGCTGTTCAACATATACATGTCCCCACTCGCCCACGTCGCTAGACTGCACAACCTCAACATCATCCCCTACGCCGACGACACACAACTGATCCTCTCACTTACCAAGGACCCTGTCACCACCAAAACCAACCGCCACGAAAGTATGAAAGCCGTCGCCAATTGGATGAAGAACAGCAGCCTGAAGCTGAACTCTGACAAAACGGAGGTCCTCATCCTCAGCTCCGCACCTTCAGCCTGGGATGACTCCTGGTGGCCGACCGCCCTGGGAGCTGCTCCAACACCCACCAATCACGCACCCAACCTGGGATTCATCCTCGACTCCACACTCTCCATGACCAAGCAAGTCAACACCATCTCATCCTCCTGCTTCAAAACCCTCTGCATGCTCCGAATGATTTACAAGTGGATCCCCACCAACACTAGAAGAAGGGTCACCCAGGCCCTCGTTAGCAGCTGACTGGCTATGGAAACGCCCTCTACGCAGGAGCCTCGGACAAACTCCTGAAACGACTGCAACACATACAGAATGCGTCTGCCAGCCTGATCCTCGATATCCATCGCCGCAGCCACATCACACCCCACCTTAGAGACCTGCACTGGCTTCCCGTCAACAAGAGGATCCCCTGCAGGCTCCTCACCCACGCACACAAAGCCCTCCACAACACCGGTCCGGCATACCTCAACAAACGGCTCAACTTCAACACCCCAAAACGCCAGCTCTGCTTCGCCGACCTCTCCCTCGCCACCCCCCCCGCATCAGGAGAACGACTACCGGTGGCAGATCGTTCACCCACCTCTCCGCCAAGTCCTGGAACACCCTCCCCATCCTCCTACGGCAGACCGAAGACCTTCTAACCTTCAGGAGGCTACTCGAGCAGTAACAGTACACCCTTCCCCCCCAGGTGCGTTGAGACCCTCACGAGTGAGTAGCGTGCTTTACAAATGTCGTGATTGATTGAATACACTCTTCTAGGGGCTCTCTCCCCTGCCTAAAGCCATATCGCAACTCTGAGATAATGTCGTCTTTTACCAGCCACAATGTTAAATGCTCCAAGACTACCCTTCCCATGAACTTCGTGGCAGAATCTAAAAGTGTGATGGGGCGGTAACAAAAGGGATTATCCCTTGCTCCTTAAAAATGGGTAGTATAATGGCTTTGGACCAAGTGGGTGGAAGACCGTAGTTAGTTACAAGCTGCGTTAAACAACTGATGCTCTGTGTGACTCAACAAGAACCACTTGGAGCAATGTGTGTGTAATTAATGTATTGTAATTGTATTTATATAATACTCGAACCCTGACAATGTCATTGAAGCTCTCTACTGCTGCACACTAGTCTGGAACCGAAGACTAAACTATGACTGTGGTGGGAAGGAGATCGCGGCTTGTGCAAGCGACAGTGACAGGGGCAGTACTTCATCCCCAGGCAGCCCCATCGGCCAGACGCCAACAACGTAGTTTGCTTCTGCACGCGGAGGCGCGTACATAATCCTGCTTGGGCTCCCGCAGTGCGGCGGAAGGAGATTGCGGCTGGTGCAGGTGAAATTTCAACCATAGACTCATTTTGGTGAGTGCTGCAAGCATAATTTCCAAGCATAATTTCCAAGGAAATAGCCCTTACTGAAAGACGGTTATCTATTGAAAGCTCCAAAGGCGAACCCTGGCCAAAGCTGTTAACAGGCATCGAGGCGGCAGACATCACATCACATCACCTGGAACGCCGACTCCTCATGCCCCTCATCATCCCGAGGTCGATGTGAACTCCCCTGTGACTGGTAACAAGGCGTTTGAAGGGCCCCCGGTCAAAAGAAAGAGGGGGCGGGGAGGAATGGTCTATCGGTATGGAACAAGGGAGATATATCTCCGGACGTTGGTTTGGTCTGGCTTTCGGCCCAGGCCAGTGATAATTTACTCCTGAGGCTTGACATAATGTTAACTACTTTACTGGCTCCCATCTTGTCATGCCACGAGAGGGTTGAGCCTTTAATAGGCCAACCTATGCACCCCAAGAACAGCTTCACTAGTGCTATGGACAAAGGCTCTGCTCCCCTGGGCCAGGGTGATCGGGGGGGGGGGGGGAAATGTTGTTAGTTACAACAGGGGGTGCCTTGGTGGGTCCTAGGCAGATTGTGCCAGAGGGATCAAGGACACATGGGGTCCCCCAGGGGGTTTGAACCAGATTGGCCCACCGATCAGCCCTCCATCAGTTGTAAATATCAACAAGCATGAAGATACCCCTTAAGTATCTGAGCAGCAGAAGGGCACCGAACCCAGCTCAATCCCCATAAATGGGGCTTTATCAGCTTCTATAGCATATTTGGACGACACAACAGTATTACATTTGTCACCTCAATCAGCCCCACTGGTCAGCATCCTACCCCCCGTGTGCACCCCCCACCTCTCCTTCACCTCTCCTTCACTCCTTCACCTCTCCTTCACTCTGGGGGCCCGTAGGGGGCCCCCAGAGTGAAGACCACATGCCTTTCCGTAGCGGCATCGCCGCCGCGGAAAGGCATCTAGAGCAGCCCATCATAATATGGCTGGCGGTGTCTATAAGACACCGCCACCATATTAAATCTTTTACGCCCCAGTCGCCTTGCGACCGGGGTGGAAAAGCGGCGGACGGACTTTCCGTCCGCCGCGGTCGCCCCCACAAACTGTACTTTGTAGTACATTTTGTAGTATTAAACAACATACTGCAAAATGCAAAATGGTGGAGGAGTGTGGCTCACTGATTAGAGCGGTAGACCCTGATGCAGAGGTCTGGCCCGGGACCAGGGTTCAATTCCCGACGCGGCAGGGTCCTGAGCCCAGAAAATTGTCCACGGACTCGATAATTCTCGCCTCGGTGCCTACTCTAATCATGGGGTCCCACGGTGCAACTCTGGGCAATAGCTTGCTTAATCTCCACTACGGCGGCCCACCTGCTGTGGGATGCCTGGATTTTACCTTGGGGATGCCCAGTAGGAGTTATCTCACAGGGAAAAGCCAGGACGGGTTCCCAAGGCAAGCGCCTTGATGCCTTCGGGTGATACGTGCGCTATATAAGTCGCAATACATTTACATTTACTACAAAGTGGAAGTTTTGACTGTACTTATAATTGCGGAGTACTCTGCCTGATTGTGGAGTCTCTGCACATGTAAGTATAGCTTTTAGTAGTAAATATGGGAGAGAGACATGGGAATGGGTGGGAAAGGGGGCCGACTTGCTACTAAAGGGGATGGGATTAAGCAGGAGAAAAAAGGGTTTAGGGAGGGTCAGGATAGGGTTTAAGGAGCGAACCTCCCACCCATACACGAATACGCCTAATGCATTACCATATGGGCTGAGACATGTAACTTTTGAAATACCGAAAGTGTCAAATAATTTTGACTAAAGGACCTACCTAACTATCCGAATGCTACCTCTAAATAAGAATGTTGTGAAAAACAAAACAAGTTTAAAGCCATGAAGACAGCAACACAGTCTCTCTGATCCCACCAACTACCCAGAGCAAATACAGGTCATGAAAGTCAAATGAATGATGGCTGCGCCTCTTCTCTTGTGCAGATGCTACCCCAGTGTGTGGGGGGGTCTCGTGCAACCTGCACAATCGAGCAGGAGTTGACGCTGCATCTTCCATCCCAGTGCTGCACTTCGGTGGGCGACAACTTCAGAAAGTTTTTAAAAAGTGTCCATCTGTCAGTAGAAATGGGTTGAGTTAATATTTCATGGAGTACCAACATGAGCTGGGCTGATTTACCCAGCACACGTTAGTAATTTCCTGAACCAATGGATCCAGAGATGGACAGATCGTGTAAACAAGGACCAACCTGTCAACGCTCCCGCATTTGGCAGGTGTCACCTTTTTACTTCCATTCTCCCATTTTACAAAACAAATGCCTCTTTAATAGGGCCATCCACTTTTCAAACCTATATCACCTCCAAACAAAATGTTCATTCTTCATTGCCGATGACATCCGCTCCCTCCTTGACCAGGGCAAAACCACGGCCCTCATACTACTGGACCTCTCAGCGGCCTTTGACACTGTCTCCCACCGCACCCTAGCTGCAAGACTCCAGTAATAATCATTGATACATTTCACTACCGGGAGGAATAATGAACATGGGTTGATAAAGTGATGGAAGGGAACAAATTAAATACATGATTGACAAGTTGCTTTTAGAAAAATATGGTGTGATGGCTACTCCTTGTTCTTGTCCAATAAAATTGTGGGATTCACACATTTGCAACATTTGGGGGTGGTACACTGATCTGATAAATAGTATAACTAGGGTAGGCTTAGTTAGTTAGATTGTCTGACTTGTCCGAATAGCTGACCTGTCACTGACCCAACGCACTCAATAGCACTCGAGAGCAGAGTTGCTGGCGAAGATTCGATAACCCAATCGGGGCTATGGGAAGGAGATCGATGGCCCAATCGGGGTTCGACTGTTGGCTGCCGAGAGGGTTTACAACACTGGTGTTTTGAACTTTAACTGTGGTGCGAGTCTCAGCCTGTGGTGGTCCTGTCCTGATCCAATTTGATCCGTATCCTGTCCTGATTCTGATTCTGGCTTGCACCTGTTCTAACCTGCTGGCACCTGTACTTGGGATTCTTATTCTTTGGCTTAATCCGTGACCAGGGTTGGTTATCACACCGATCTTAGATAACTATAAAGTGTGGGTTTGTCATTGTACTGTTTTCCCTTTTCTTACCCACCCTCTGTCTAATGCTTAATGACATTATCTCTCCCAATCATTTGCAAATGTTTATGTATTAAATCTGCATTAGTCTTAACAGAATAAGAAGCTAAATTTAGTTCATGCTTTATAACATTTCCAAAGATGTATTAGATAAAGAGTTTAAAACGTTCTCGAGTATGTGGTTATTCATGAAATGCTAAATGTTATTATTGCTACCTATTTTCTCTCTAACTCCCTCAGCGCCAGGAAGCCGCTCGGCCACAGTGCGCTTTATTAAGTTTCTTTTTCATTTCATTTCATTATGCTGGTATTCGAGACAAGGCTCTCAACTGGATCAGCTCCTTCATCACCACAACAACACAGTCGGTTAGACTCCGACTGTATCTTCCGAAACCGACCAAGATCAGCTGCAGAGTATCCGAAGGCTCCTCCCTCTTCAACATATACATGGCCCCCTCACATCCATTGTTAGGTACCACAGGCTCACCATTGTCACCTATGCCGACAACACACAGCTGATCATCTCCCTCACCAGAGAACCCACTGTACCCAGGAATAACTTCCACAAAGGAATGAAAGCCATCACTGCCTGGATAAAGGACGGCTGCCTGAAGTTCAGCTTGAACAAGACAGAAGTCCTCATCGTGGGAGCCTCTGCTTGGAACGACAACTGGTGTCCCTCTGCTCCAGGAAGTCCCCCTGCCCACACGAAACCTTGGGATCAACCTAGACACCTCGCTCACAATGGACCACCAGATAAACACCATCTCCTCGGCCTGCTTCAACACACACCACCTGCTTCAAAAGACCTTCAGATGGATCCCCACCGAATCTTGGAAGAGTCATCCATGAACTTATCAGCAGCAGACTTGACGGCGGCAACGCCTTTAATGCCAGTGATGGAGCAAGGTTTTACACATAAAGTGACTTGCTTGTATTCAACCCTCTCGAAAAAAAATATTAATGTACTAACTAATATGTTTTGTCTTATTAATATTGCATTACACGACATATTAGGCATCTAGGAGAAGCTTGCCAATGTGCTTTTACTAACTATAATCCGCTTGCACTAAAATGGCTGCTGCTACGCAGGATTTTCTACTGCACATGCGTCTGTCATGCCCATGTGATATGCTTGGTGGGAAAGCTTCTGCTTCTGCGCAATAGAACTAAGATGGCGGTTATGTGTCCTAACACGCAAGAAGCTTGCACCGTTGCTTTGCTAAGCCGTTTGTTTCTGCTTAATATTTAGCACAATAGTATAAAATAAAATAATGGGAGTAGAGTAGAAAGACGTGGTATACAGTGTATTCATTTATTCTGTGTCTCTAAAACTGTTCTTTTCTATTTTTAAATACTAAAATGAATGGACATAAATGCTTTGCTGAACTCCATCTTTGGAGAAACTGCGTCTGCGCGACAAGTCCTGAAGTTACAGAAGCTGTAGCCTTGAATCATGGCCAAGACGGACATGGAAGGCAGAGAAGAATGAACTCCTTGCCTTGACAGAGGAAGCTGAATTGATTAATTTGTTTTTAAATAATCATTGATACATTTCACTACCGGGAGGAATAATGAACATGGGTTGATAAAGTGATGGAAGGGAACAAATTAAATACATGATTGACAAGTTGCTTTTAGAAAAATATGGTGTGATGGCTACTCCTTGTTCTTGTCCAATAAAATTGTGGGATTCACACATTTGCAACATTTGGGGGTGGTACACTGATCTGATAAATAGTATAACTAGGGTAAGCTTAGTTAGTTAGATTGTCTGACTTGTCCGAATAGCTGACCTGTCACTGACCCAACGCACTCAATAGCACTCGAGAGCAGAGTTGCTGCGAAGATTCGATAACCCAATCGGGGCTATGGGAAGGAGATCGATGGCCCAATCGGGGTTCGACTGTTGGCTGCCGAGAGGGTTTACAACGCTGGTGTTTTGAACTTTAACTGTGGTGCGAGTCTCAGCCTGTGGTGGTCCTGTCCTGATCCAATTTGGTCCGTATCCTGTCCTGATTCTGATTCTGGCTTGCACCTGTTCTAACCTGCTGGCACCTGTACTTGGGATTCTTATTCTTTGGCTTAATCCGTGACCAGGGTTGGTTATCACACCGATCTTAGATAACTATAAAGTGTGGGTTTGTCATTGTACTGTTTTCCCTTTTCTTACCCACCCTCTGTCTAATGCTTAATGACATTATCTCTCCCAATCATTTGCAAATGTTTATGTATTAAATCTGCATTAGTCTAAACAGAATAAGAAGCTAAATTTAGTTCATGCTTTATAACATTTCCAAAGATGTATTAGATAAAGAGTTTAAAACGTTCTCGAGTATGTGGTTATTCATGAAATGCTAAATGTTATTATTGCTACCTATTTTCTCTCTAACTCCCTTGATCCTTTAGGACTATAGGTATGGGTGACTTGGATTGGTAAGATAAATGGTAAAAAATCCAAATGGTAAAAACCACAATTAATAGAGTGTAGGTTTACCTGCTTAATGTATACATAGATATATGGGCCCAGGTGAGTATGTTGAGCAGGTGAGCGCGCGCTCTATCAGTTATTTTGGTAGCAGAGTAGTGGTTAGGGATTAGTGTAGATAGGTAGTTAAGTAAATATTGATTATTGATTGATTATTAGTTATTGATTTTATGCATTAAGCAAAACTGTTTGTACTTGTTTTTATGTTTTGTCTGGAAACCCCGGGGGCAGAATAGCAGGTAGTAAATGGAAGCCACTCTGTAGTGAGGTCACTTGTTTGTAGAAGTAAGGTTAGTTAGAACTGGAAGCACTGTTTTAGGGATTTTTCTGTATAAATGTGTGAATAATTGATAGCAGAGAGTTCACTAGTAAAACTTTAGTGTGATATCACCTAGAAAGGGTCACACTGAGGGAGTAGCAGGTTCTTCTGAGCTTGATTGACAGCAAGGGGGTTCATTGGTGAAACGTTAGCCTTGCGTAACATAGCTAGGGTAAGCCCGAGGGAGTAACAGGTTCTCCGATGCTTGCATGAAAGGTAGACAGAAGGGATCTACTTGTAGTGTATGAAGAGTAAACAGAAGGGAGTTACTCCCAGTGAATGAAAATCATTATTTTCCTCTGAATTAGTTACTCAGACACAGTGGAGAATGTTTTTATGTAGTTAATTAATGAAATGAACATGTAAAAGTGAATTGAAATAAACAATCGTATTACCTTGCAAAGGAGGGAGTCAGTTGCGGAGCTGCGCTGAGGTCACTCAGAGCCGTGCTGGTATTGGTTGATACAGTGGGTGTGTAGCTGAGGTAATTTTGTAAAGGAGGGGTGAGCACAGGAGCGTGAGAACTCATCTCTCGAGAAAAGCCGCGCAATTATTGGTTGAATTTTTTTTGTATTCTAATCATTGATTGGTCATTGAAAATAAGAAACATTTTTGTATTGGAGGTTTTTCGTAAACAAACTGAGTGTCATCACGAAGTAAAGCGGCATAAAATATATGTGGCATTTAGATCCAGGATTCACAGGAAATCGACCACATAGAAAATATCTAGGTTTTGCTAAAGAACAGATGATAAGAGGGAGACCTTATATCATGTACGGAGATAAAAGAAAAATGTAATTTGTCAAGAAAGTAAAACATTTCTTCAAGAAAGATAAGCCAATAAAAACCAGAGAAGGGATTATTATTCCACCACCGAATACGCCAGCATCATACATGATGGTTGAAAGGGGCTACCATACTTGTATATAGTTAGAAAACTGGATAGAATACACAAAAGATGATGGAATTTTAGCATTTCCAGAAAATGGTACCTTTAATGGTAGAGTCTTGTACAATTTAAGAACACGCATGAATGATTTAGATCTAAGACCTAGGTTAACCCAATATGAGGCATTGGAGGAATGGGAAACAGAAGCTTTTGAGTGAGACAGATTCAGGAGTGATAAATGTATTAGTACATTTTATCCTAAATGTCCTATAGAGATAAGTAGGTGAAACAATGGAGACAGTCTATGCTAGTGGAAGGATTATATCCTGTCCGAGCATTAGAAGAACAAACAGGGAGTAAAAGTACTGAGAAAACTAAAAATGTAATGACAATTACTGCCCTAGAAGATGATTACTTGGAGGATTTATTAATGGAAAATCTGCCACCTTATAATGAAGAGCAGAATAAGGTAAATCCTAGTGCTCCGTTCTTAAAGCCACCTTTAGTTCAGCAAGTATTACATGAGACATCATTAGATAAAGCATTACAGGAAAAGGAACGAGAAGCATTATTTAAGCAAAGGAATGAATTAATTCAGAAAATGACACAGTTAAATGTCTGTCCTGGAACCTTGACAATGCCAATAGTTATAGGTCCAGTTGTTCCTTTATATTTAGACTAGCAGCCCGTCCCGACGTTGTCCGGGTATGAATTGCTGCCGGCCAGTAGTATATTGTTTTGTAGGATTTCGTTTTGATAGCATTTCTTATCTGCGACAGGCCTGTGAAATGCTCGGATTCACAGTGCACTGCTGATGCACTTAAGAGTGCGCGTTCAGTAGTGTGTGAACTCGAGTTTCCTTATTTTTTCCTTGCAATATTATATAGTGCGAACTCGACAACATGGCATGAGCACAATTTACATTACAGAAGAACTCATTCATTTGTGGTAGGCACGAGGGGACAAAGCGAGTTGCCTGGAATCACAGGATGTTGAGCTGATGCCGAGATTCGAACGTAACTCCCCAGCTCTAAAGTTCGCAATTCTAGAACTTGTGGCGGGAGGTGTGTCTAAAAGTGTATGTCGGTGCTGGCCATCAATGAGAGATAGTATAAAGAGAGAGGGTTAACCCAATAAAGCCACTGGGACCTGGGTGTATAGCGTTAAGAGGAAGGGGTCCCAGTAGGAATTGCTATTAGTTAAGAACAATTTAAACAAACTCAATAGAAACACAAATTACCAACTATAATGTTTAATTCACATTATAGGGAAAAGTTATCAATAACACAAATTACAGTTGTAACAGTGCCCCTGGGGGTAAGGGGGACGTGCAGTCGTGAGGGTAGTGCAGGAAGGGATAGTGACAGTAAAAACGCGTATTATTCACACATGTATATGAGATTCACATGTCTAGAGATAGACAATAAAGAGAAAATAAATCAACTTAAAGTTCAAGGTACACATGCCCCACAGTTCATACAATGGAAGAATATAGGTAGATGGGAGCTGTGTACCCCACGCCAATACACAGCTCCCATCTACAGGGGCACTGTTACAACTGTAATTTGTGTTATTGATAACTTTTCCCTATAATGTGAATTAAACATTATAGTTGGTAATTTGTGTTTCTATTGAGTTTGTTTAAATTGTTCTTAACTAATCATCAATGAGAGAGACCTGTGTATTTTTCAAATGGGTGGTGAAAAAATATGTGTATGTTGCTGGAGATGTGGGCCGCCGTGCCACCAATGTACTTACCGGGGGAGGGTAAACACCCATTATTCCGCAACTTTCTTTCCGCATACATTCATTACGAAAGTACCATGACTCCGCAATGCCATTATAGCGCATGGCATTACATTTTATATGCTTTTACCACGCATACATTTACAACAAAATTCGTTGTAAAAGCATGTTTTTTTTGGATAAGGTAAGTATGGGTATAGGGGTATATGTTTTGGGGTACTGAAGTATATGTTTTGGGGTGTTTGGGTATTTTAAGGGTTCAGATATAGTTTTGGGTTATGGGGTACAGGGGTAGTTTTAGGGTTTAGGGATAGGTATGGGTTTTGGGGTAGAGGGGTATTTTTAGGGTTCAGGGCTAGGTTAGGGTTTTGGGGTATAGGGGTATTTTAGGGTTCAGGGGTAGGTTTGGGTTTTGGGGTACAGGGGTATTTTAAGGGTTCAGTGCTAGGTTTGGGTTTTGGGGTACATGGGTATTTTTAGGGTTCAGGGCTAGGTTTGGGTTTTGGGGTACAGGGGTATTTTAGGGTTCAGGGGTAGGTTTGGGTTTTGGGGTACAGGGTTATTTTTAGGGTTCAAGGCTAGGTTTGGGTTTTGGGGTACAGGGGTATTTTTAGGGTTTAGGGATAGGTTTGGGTTTTGGGGTACAGGGTATATTTATAGGGTTAAGATGGGTTAGTGTTTAAGGGTGTTGGTGTATTTTAAGGAGTACGGGTGGGTTATGATTATGGGGTGCAGGGGTATTTAAAGGGAGCAGTGTGGGATTAGCACACGATATGAGACATGGCATGAAGGGCAAAACGTACCACACGCCCCCAGCGTTTGTCACGCCCCTAGCACATGCCCACAGCACAACGCAGACACGCCCACAAGGGACTACTTTGCTGGCACGGTTCTTTTACCTTTTAAATGTATATGGTCAATCAATCAATCAGGAGTTTGTTAAAGCGCAACTACTCACCCGTAAGGGTCTCAAGGCGCTAGGGGTGGGGGGGGTGCAGGTTCCATTCCATCAAGGAGGGGGTCTGTCGAAGAGCTAGGTTTCGAGGTTTCTTGCGAAGATGGGGAGCAATGTTGTCTGTCTGAGGTGGAGCGGAAGGCCGTTCAATGCTTTGGCCGCGAGGAAGGAGAAGGAGCGGCCTCCCGAAATGGTCTTTCTGGTGCGGGGGACCTTGGTGTAGGAGAGTTGGGCTGATCGTAGGGTCCTTTGGGGTGCGTGGAATTTGAGCCGGCTGTTCAGGTATGCTGGTCCGGTGCCGTGGAGGGCCTTGTGTGCGTGGGTGAGCATCTTAACCCTTTCGATGCTGATGACGAGCTGGGCTCGTCATGGTGCACGGTGGTCGTGTGCTGATGACGAGCCCAGCTCGTCATGAGCCCCACCCTCGGGGGAAGCGCTGGCGCTCCCCCCGAGGTTCTCTGATCCTCGTTGTTTTGCTCGGGGCGGCAGCGGAAGAGCTTCCGCTGCCGCCCCCGCCCCCCCCCCCCCGGGAATCCCTGATGACGTCAGCGCGCACAGCGCGCGCTGACATCATCAGGGATTCCCTGCGCTCGGGAAGCCATTTGCTTCCTGCGCGTCTGGAGAGAAGGTGAGTTTCTCGTGTCCGGCGGGGGTTTGGGGCAGCGAAGAGGCATCAGGGGAGAGGAAAGAGATTTTCCTTTCCCCTGAAGTCTCTTTGCAGGGTATTTCTGCCTCACGATCGCGCACAGCGTCGCGATCGTGCGGCGGAAATGCCCCCACTAGCACCAGGGATTGTAAATTTAGCGTTTCGGAAGCGACCCCTTGGGCAAGGGTCGCTTCCAGGTGGGCAGACATTTTCTCGACGATTTTCTGCCCCCCCTGGGGGCAAATCGGCCCGTTATTTCGGCCGTTTTGCCCCCAGGGGGGGCAGAAATAAACCACTGGCACCAGGGATTATTTGTTTTGGCAATGTTTGTTTTGGGAAGCGACCCCTTGGGTAAGGGTCGCTTCCTGGGGGCCATTATTTTGTTGTTTATTTTCTGTCCCCCCTGGGGGCAAATCGGCCCGTTTTTTTTGCCGTTTTGCCCCCGGGGGGGTCCGAAAATGCCCACTAGCACCAGGGATCGTGAAATTAGCTTTTAGGAAGCGACCCCTTGGGCAAGGGTCGCTTCCAGGTGGGCAGCCATTTTATTTTCGATTTTCTGCTGACCCTGGGGGCAAATCGGGCCGTTATTTCGGCCGTTTTGCCCCCGGGGGGGCAGAAATAAACCACTGGCACCAGGGATTTTTTATTAGTGCATGTTTGTTTTGGGAAGCGACCCCTTGGGTAAGGGTCGCTTCCAGGGGGCCTTGATTTTGTTGTTTATTTTCTGTCCCCCCCCCCTTGGGGCAAATAGGGCCTTTTTTTGCCGTTTTGCCCCGGGGGGGGGGGGGGCAGAAAATGCCCACTAGCACCAGGGATCTTGAAATTAGCTTTTAGGAAGCGACCCCTTGGGCAAGGGTCGCTTCCAGGTGGGCTGTGATAATATTTTTGTTTTTCTGCCCCCCCGGGGGGCAAATCAGCCCGTTTTTTTAGTTGCTTTGCCCCCAGGTGGGGGCAGAAATTCCCCACTGGCACCAGGGAACTGTTTTGAGGCAATGTATATGTTTTGGAGGCGACCCCTTGGGCAAGGGTCTCTTCCTGGTGGCAAGTAATTGTTTTTGAATTTCTGCCCCCCCTTGGGGCAAATCGGAGTGGTGTTTGCCTGGCGGTGTGTGTAGTGGTGCTTGGCTGGATGGTGTGCGTGGAGTGGTACTTGGCTGTATGTGCACGGAGTGCTGCTTGGCTGGCGGTGTGTGTGGAGTGGCGCATGGCTGGATGGTGTGCGTGGAGCGGTACTTGGCTGTCTGTGCACGGAGTGGTGCTTTGCTTGCGGTGTGCGTGGAGTGGCGCTTTGCTTGCGGTGTGCGTGGAGTGGTGCTTGGCTGGCGGTGTGCG
Source organism: Lissotriton vulgaris (assembly GCF_964263255.1). Classification (NCBI taxonomy): domain Eukaryota; kingdom Metazoa; phylum Chordata; class Amphibia; order Caudata; family Salamandridae; genus Lissotriton; species Lissotriton vulgaris. The sequence continues at coordinate 102,287,114 of NC_141696.1, forward strand.
TGGAGTGGCGCTTGCGGTGTGCGTGGAGTGGTGCTTGGCTGGTGGTGTGCGTGGAGTGGTACTTGGCTGTCTGTGCGTGGAGTGGTGCTTGGCTGGCGCTGTGTGTGGACTGGTGCTTGGCTGGCGGTGTGCATGGAGTGGTGCTTGGCTTGCGGTGTGGTGCTTGGCTGGCGGTGTGTGTGGAGTGGCGCTTGGCTGGATGGTGTGCGTGGAGTGGCGCTTGGCTGGATGGTGTGCGTGGAGTGGTGCTTGGCTGGATGGTGTGCGTGGAGTGGTGCTTGGCTTGCGGTGTGCGTGGAGTGGCGCTTGGCTTGCGGTGTGCGTGGAGTGGCACTTGGCTTGCGGTGTGCGTGGAGTGGCGCTTGGCTGGCGGTGTGGCGCTTGGCTGGCGGTGTGGCGCTTGGCTGGCGGTGTGGCGCTTGGCTGGCGGTGTGGTGCTTGGCTGGCGGTGTGTGTGGAGTGGCGCATGGCTGGATGGTGTGCGTGGAGTAGTACTTGGCTGTCTGTGCACGGAGTGGTGCTTGGCTGGTGGTGTGTGTGGAGTGGACTTTGGCTGGATGGTGTGCGTGGAGTGGCGCTTGGCTGGATGGTGTGCGTGGAGTGGCGCTTGGCTGGATGGTGTGCGTGGAGTGGTGCTTGGCTTGCGGTGTGCGTGGAGTGGTGCTTGGCTTGCGGTGTGCGTGGAGTGGCGCTTGGCTTGCGGTGTGCATGGAGTGGCGCTTGGCTTGCGGTGTGCGTGGAGTGGCGCTTGGCTGGCGGTGTGGTGCTTGGCTGGCGGTGTGGTGCTTGGCTGGCGGTGTGTGTGGAGTGGCGCATGGCTGGATGGTGTGCGTGGAGTAGTACTTGGCTGTCTGTGCACGGAGTGGTGCTTGGCTGGTGGTGTGTGTGGAGTGGCGCTTGGCTGGATGGTGTGCGTGGAGTGGTGCTTGGCTTGCGGTGTGCGTGGAGTGGCGCTTGGCTTCCGGTGTGCGTGGAGTGGCGCTTGGCTTGCGGTGTGCGTGGAGTGGTGCTTGGCTTGCGGTGTGCATGGAGTGGCGCTTGGCTTGCGGTGTGGTGCTTGGCTGGCGGTGTGTGTGGAGTGGCGCATGGCTGGATGGTGTGCGTGGAGTAGTACTTGGCTGTCTGTGCACGGAGTGGTGCTTGGCTGGTGGTGTGTGTGGAGTGGCGCTTGGCTGGATGGTGTGCGTGGAGTGGTGCTTGGCTTGCGGTGTGCGTGGAGTGGTGCTTGGCTTGCGGTGTGCGTGGAGTGGCGCTTGGCTTGCGGTGTGCGTGGAGTGGCGCTTGGCTTGCGGTGTGCGTGGAGTGGTGCTTGGCTTGCGGTGTGCACGGAGTGGCGCTTGGCTTGCGGTGTGGTGCTTGGCTGGCGGTGTGTGTGGAGTGGCGCATGGCTGGATGGTGTGCGTGGAGTAGTACTTGGCTGTCTGTGCACGAAGTGGTGCTTGGCTTGCGGTGTGCGTGGAGTGGCGCTGTGTTTTGCGGTGTGCGTGGAGTGGTGCTTGGCTTGCGGTGTGCGTGGAGTGGTGTTTGGCTGGCAGTGTGCATGGTCTGTCGCTTGGATGGTGGTGTGGGTGGACTGGCGCTCGGCTGGCGGTGTGTGAGTATCTACTTTCTGTTGGTCACTACACACACTGCTAGTTGAGTGACACTGTACTCAGTCCATCATTTTGTGTAGTTGCTGTGGCAGATATTTGGGTGTGTGAAAGTGATGGGCCCTTGAATGGCGCTGTCTGCTGGTGTGAGTGTTGTAATGTGATGGGTCTGCGGCTGGTGGTGTGAATGTTTTGTATGTGTCACACGTACGAAAGGTGTATGAATGTCCTTACTGCCCCCGTGTGATGGGGGTACTGGTAGGAGCAGAAGACCGACTGGCACCAAAGGGGTTAGGCAGTAAAATAAATTCAAAAAATTAACCAGTGTCTTGATGTTAAACCTCATCTAATCCCAATTGGTCTTTGCCCTATTTGATGGCCCCTCTGTGCAAATGTAAATTTGGGGGGCAAATTTGTGTGTGGTTTTTTCAATTGTTATATTGTTTGTGAAATGTGGTAGTAATTTTTTTATCTTCTCCATTTTTGCCTTGTTCCAGGCTTTTGCTGTTTGGATTGTTGTAGGTTGCGGGTCCATTACTGTTGGTTTTGCAGCTTGTGTAGTTGCTTGTGCTTGGTAAGTGAATGTATTTTGTACTACTTTCCCTTGTTTTTTGTCTTTTTGAAAAAGGTTGTACTTATATCACTTTGTGTGGCTCTGTTTCTTTTTTTCTTCAGCATTAGTGTTTTATGTGCACTTTGATTTCTAATTTGTTTTTTTTCTTTTCTTTCTAGTGGGATATCATTTCTTTTTGCTGTGTCTCAGCAGAGTAGGTGCTGGTGAGTGTAGCTGTATTTGGTAAGAGTGAAATTGTTTTGGATTGTATTGATCTTTGTGTGAAAGCCTTACCTTGTTTACTTCTTACTTTGCACAGTGTAGGTTGTTGTTCACTTGTGTGTGCTGTCTTTCTTTGTAAGGATAATGGCTAGTCGCAGGATTACTGCTCAGCAGGTTCTTAGTTTGCTTTTTGAGTCTTCCTCTGACCATGGTTCAGAGACTGACTCTGATTCGGATTTGGAGGTTGGTGGAGAAGATTCAGGCAGTGAGTTTTCTCTTTGCCTGCATTCATCATCATCGGATGAAGAATCTTCTTCTAGTGCTGATGAAGTGTCTATGGTAGCGGAGGACATTGTTGCGCCGGTAGTGGAACAAGAGGCAGCTGTGCTACTTCCTAGGGCTGCAAGGTATCCTTTCTTTTTACGTCGGCATGAGGCAGGTGGGCTACAGCCTGCGCCCAAAAGGCTTCACATTGCTGTGGTGCGCCAAGCGGCATCTGGTGCTGTTAGGCCTCCTATTGTTGTAGAGCGGCAAGGTGCATCAGGGTCTGATTTGTTTTCCGGTGGTGTAGTGCAGCAAGAAGCTTCTCAGGCTGCTGGGCTTCCTGTTGGTGAAGTGCTGCAAGAGGCATCTGGGGCTGGTAGGCTTCCCATTGTTGTAGAGCAGCAAGATGCATCTGGACCTGCTTTGTTTCCCGGTGGTGTAGTGCAGCAAGAGTCTTCTGGGGATGCTATGTTTTCTGTTGGTGATGTGCAGCCAGAAGTATCTGTGGATGTTAGGCTTCCCGTACGAGTACAGCAACAAGTGGCTTCTGGTCTGCAGGCTGAGGTGGCTGCTCCCCCCGTTCATGGGGATGGCCTCTGGGTTCCCCCTGGCATGGTGCAGCCGGCATTGCCAGAGTTCACTGGTGTTCCTGGGTGTAGAGTGAATACTGAGAATTTTCAGCCAATAAATTTTTTTCAGTTGTTTATGGACGATGTGTTTTTGCAAAATATTGTTGACCAAACCAATTTGTATGCAGAACAGTTTTTGAGGGACAATAGTGCCAGGCTTAAGCCCCATTCTAGAGCTACTCTGTGGACTCCCACAAATGTTGAAGAGATGAAGAAGTTTTTGGGTTTAACTTTTTTGATGGGCTTGCTAAGGAAGCCATCAATGTCTTCATATTGGTCCACTAGTCCCTTGATGACAACAGCTATATATCCAGCAGTCATAAGTCGTGATCGGTTTTTGCTTCTTCTTCGGATGATGCATTTTGTTGATAATGGTTTAGCCTTGGCACGCGATCACCCTGATTGTGACCGTCTGTTTAAAATTCGGCCTGTCCTTGATCACTTTGTTGATCGTTTTTCTGAGATCTTTGCTCCTGGAAAAGAAATTGCAGTGGATGAGTCTTTGCTATTGTTCAAGGGCCGCTTGGTTTTTAGGCAGTACATTCCTAGTAAGAGGGCACGCTATGGAATCAAACTGTATATGTTGTGTGACAGTGAGACTGGATATGTCTACAATTTCAGGGTGTACACTGGTAAGGAGTCCAGCATTAACCCTCCTGGTTGTCCTTCCACTTTTGGAGTGACTGAGAAGATTGTATGGGAACTAGGTAGAGGATTATTTCACAAAGGCCACCATTTGTATGTAGATAACTTCTACACTGGTGTGCGGTTGTTCAAGGAGTTGGCCAAAGTGGGCACTGTTGCTTGTGGCACAATGCGCAGTAACCGGAAAGGTTTCCCAAAGGAACTTGTTTGCAAAAGGCTTGTGAGGGGACAGTCTACTGCATTGCGATGTGGGGAGCTTCTGGCTGTGAAGTTTTCAGACAAGAGAGATGTGTACATGCTGACTACTATCCATGACGAAAGTACTGTACCTCAGCCTGTTTGGGGTCAGGTTGCTGAAGTGCGCAAACCTGTGTGCATTCTAGATTACAATAAGTACATGGGTGGTGTTGACCGAGTAGATCAGAGGTTGGAACCTTATGATGCTATTCGAAAGGCTTACGTTTGGTACAAGAAATTGGCTATTCATCTTTTCCATTTGGCATCCTTCAATGCTTTTGTTGTGTTCCAGAAGTCTTGTCCTGAGTCGAAGATGCCTTTTGTTAAGTTTCAGGAGTCTGTAATAGCCAGCCTTGTACTAGTGGAGCAGGCAAGTGTTCCTAGATTTGGAGTGGTGGAGGAGGTGGCTAGATTGAAAGATCGCCACTTTGCTGAATTCATTCCTCCCACTACCGCAAAAGACTTTCCGACTAGAAGATGCAGAGTCTGTTGGCGTAGAGGCGTGCGGAAGGAGTCTCGTATGTACTGCCCTGACTGTCCTTCTAAGCCTGGATTGTGTCTGTCAGCTTGTTTTAAATCATACCACACGAAAAAGAAGTATTGGGAGTTTTAATGAGCTGTGAAGTGAATTGCCTGGTCTGTATTCTGTAAAAAAAATTGGTTTGTTTCAAGGTTTGGCTTTAGTGCAATGTGTTTGATTTTAGAATTTGTGTAAGTTGATTTGTAGGTATTTCCATTTGTTTAGTGTTTTTTTGAAAAGAATAATTCTAAATGTGATTGTGGTGTGTGCAGGCTGGCGCTTGGATGGCGGTGTGCGTAGACTGGCGCTTGGCTGGAGGTGTGTGTGGATTGGTGCCTCCCTGGCAGAGTGCATGGTTTGGTGTTTTGCGGGTGGTGTGTGTGGATTTTTGTTTGGCAGGCGGAGTGCATGGTTAGGTGCTTGGCTGGCAGTGTGAGTGTATGGTGCTTGGCTGGTGGAGTGCAAGGAATGGTGTTTGGTTGGCGGTGTGTGTGGAGTGGCGCTTGGCTGGATGGTGTGCGTGGAGTGGCGCTTGGCTGGATGGTGTGCGTGGAGTGGTGCTTGGCTTGCGGTGTGCGCGGAGTGGTGCTTGGCTTGCGGTGTGGTGCTTGGCTGGCGGTGTGTGTGGAGTGGCGCATGGCTGGATGGTGTGCATGGAGTGGTACTTGGCTGTCTGTGCATGGAGTACTGCTTGGCTGGCGGTGTGTGTCGAGTGGTGTTTGGCTGGCGGTGTGTGTGGAGTGGCGCTTGGCTGGATGGTGAGCGTGGAGTGGTACTTGGCTGTCTGTGCACGGAGTGGTGCTTGGCTGGCGGTGTGCGTGGAGTGGCGCTTTGCTTGCGGTGTGCTTGGAGTGGTTCTTGGCTGGCGGTGTGCGTGGAGTGGTACTTGGCTGGTGGTGTGCGTGGTGTGGTACTTGGCTGTCTGTGTGCGCTGAGTGATGTTTGGCTGGCTGTGTGCATGGTTTGGTACTTGGATGGTGGTGTGGGTGGTCTGGCGCTCGGCTGGCGGTGTGTGAGTACTAACTTTCTGTTGGTCACTACATACACTGCTAGTTGAGTGACACTCTACGCAGTCCATCATTTTGTGTAGTTGCTGTGGCAGATATATGGGCGTGTGAAAGTGATGGGCCCTTGAATGGCGCTGTCTGCTGGTGTGAGTGTTGTAATGTGATGGGTCCGCGGCTGGCGGCGTGAATGTTTTGTATGTGTCACACGTGCGAAAGGTGTATGAATGGCCTGTAAAGAGGTTGGTGCCTTGACGTGGCTTTACAGCTCACGAGCTGTGAGTCAGTGGTTCAGTTTATCATACTTTCAATTATACGCAGTGTATTTCATTTTTGTGAAATTACTTGCAAATAAAATTGTATGTACTGAATCATCACTCATCCTCGTGCCAAATCCAACCAGTATGTGTGTGTGTTTGCGGTTTAGATGGCTGTCCAGTAATATTTGTTTTTGTTTTCCCTTTTAGAAGTACGGTGTACCTTGTCCCTTTTTGTGAATGTTGTAATGTGTTGCTTTTCCTTCCGGATGGTGTCAATGGTCTGGTGTGTAACAGGTATGAAAGGTGCGTGAATGGCCTGTAAAACGGTTGGTGCCTTGTCGTGGCTTTACAGCTCACGAGTTGGGAGTCACTGGTTTGGTTTTTATGCATTTATTTATTGACAGAGCATTTCATTTTTTGAAATATCTTGTTAATAAAATTTTATGTACTGAACCATCACTCGCCCTCGTGCCAAATCCAACCTGTATGTGTGTGTCTTTGAGGAATAGTTAGCCGTGCTTGAATGGTTGACTTTTGAGTAACTCTGTTACGGTGTACATTATAGCTATTATAGCTGGTGGTATTCAATGTGAATACCACCAGCTTTTGCAAGAGGGGTTACCTGGGTTTTTGGCCCCGTGCGAGGCGGCCATGTAGGGAAACCTACCAAACCCACACATTTCTGACAAGTAGACACCCGGGGGCTTCCAAGGAGGTATGGCTTGCGTGGATCCTCCAACGTTCCTTTACCCAGAATCCCTTGCAAACCTCAATTTTTGCTGGAAAGATCATTTTTTACACACTTTTTTTGCGTGGGAAAGCGTGGCGTCACTGGGCTCACACAAATTTCCTCCCACCCTGCGTTCCCCCAGGTCTCCCGATAAAAATGGTACCTCACTTGCGTGGGTAGGCATAGTGGCGGCAACAGGAAAAGGTCCAAATCGTACGGTGGAGACATTACAATAACCAATAGCAAGATTACCTTCTTTTTTTAGGGGGGGGGACTGAGTTATTGGACCGGGGCTCGGCGGGCATCTTTGGTAACTACCAAACCCAAACATTTCTGAAAACTAGACACCCGGGGGAGTCTGGGGAGGTATGGCATGCGTGGGTCCCCCAATGTTTTCCTACCCAGAAATCCCTGCAAACCATAAATTTAGGTTAAAAAAACAGTTTTCCATACATTTTTGCGTGGGATCGCCGTGTCGGCACAAATGTCCTACCACCCTGCGTTCCCCTTGTTCTCCCGAGTAAAATGATACCTCACTTGTGTGGGTGGGCCAAAGGCCTGTGACTAAGGCAGGGGGGCTTAATTTGCAACACTGAAATACTACTTTTTTCAACATTCATTTTTGGCCTGTTCTGCTTTGGGGCACCCACACAAGTGAGGTATCCTTTTACTCGGGAGAACAGGGGGAGCGCTGGGTGGTAGGACATTTTTGCCGGCACGGTGATCCCACGCCAAAAAGTTTGGAAAAGTGATTATTTTACCTAATGTTAAGGTTTGCAAGGTGGTCTGGGTAGGAAAACGTTCGGGGACCCACGCATGCCATACCTCCCTGGACTCCCCCGGGGGTCTACTTTTCAGATCTGTTTGGGTTTGGTACTTTCCAAAGAATACCACCGAGCCCCGGGCCAAAAACTCAGGTGCCCCCCCCCAAAAATGAAGGTTGTTTAGCAATTTGGTATTGTAAATTCACCACCGTACAATTTGAACCATTTCCTTTCGCAGCCACTATGCCTACCCACGCAAGTGAGGTACCATTTTTATCGGGAGACCTGGGGGAACGCTGGGTGGGTGGAAATTTGTTGATCCACGCAGATTCCGGAACTTTCCACCACAGAAATGTGAGGAAAATGCGTTTTCTTTTTCCAATTTCTTAGCTTTGCAAGGGATTCTGGGTAAGAGAACCTGGGGGTAGGCAGTCGAGTCACCCCATCCTGAATTCCCCTGGGTGTCTACTTTTCAAAAATATATAGGTTTGCTAGGTTTCCCTGGGTGCCGGCAGAGCTAGGGTTCAAAAACAAAAGGTAGTCTGTTTGCCCAAAAAGGCCACAATTTCACTGAAAAATTGAGTTGTGACCACGTTGCGTTTTGCACTGTTTCCTGTCGCAGCCACTATGCCTACCCACGCAAGTGAGGTACCATTTTTCTCGGGAGACCTGGGGGAACGCTGGGTGGGTGGAAATTTGTTGATCCACGCAGATTCCGGAACTTTCCACCACAGAAATGTGAGGAAAATGCATTTTTTTTTCCAATTTCTTAGCTTTGCAAGGGATTCGGGGTAAGAGAACCTGGGGGTAGGCAGTCGAGTCACCCCATCCTGAATTCCCCTGGGTGTCTACTTTTCAAAAATATATAGGTTTGCTAGGTTTCCCTGGGTGCCGGCAGAGCTAGGGTTCAAAAACAAAAGGTAGTCTGTTTGCCCAAAAAGGCCACAATTTCACTGAAAAATTGAGTTGTGACCACGTTGCGTTTTGCACTGTTTCTTGTCGCAGCCACTATGCCTACCCAGGCAAGTGAGGTACCATTTTTCTCGGGAGACCTGGGGGAACGCTGGGTGGGTGGAAATTTGTTGATCCACGCAGATTCCGGAACTTTCCACCACAGAAATGTGAGGAAAATGCGTTTTTTTTCCAATTTCTTAGCTTTGCAAGGGATTCTGGGTAAGAGAACCTGGGGGTAGGCAGTCGAGTGACCCCATCCTGAATTCCCCTGGGTGTCTACTTTTCAGAAATGTATAGGTTTGCTAGGTTTCCCTAGGTGCCGGCAGAGCTAGGGTTCAAAAACTAAAGGTAGTCTCTTTGCCCAAAACGTGCACAATTTCACTGAAAAATTGAGTTGTGACCACGTTGCGTTTTGCACTGTTTCCTGTCGCAGCCACTATGCCTACCCAGGCAAGTGAGGTACCATTTTTCTCGGGAGACCTGGGGGAAGGCTGGGTGCGTGGAAATTTGTTGATCCACGCAGATTCCGGAACTTTCCACCACAGAAATGTGAGGAAAATGCGTTTTTTTTTCCAATTTCTTAGCTTTGCAAGGGATTCTGGGTAAGAGAACCTGGGGGTAGGCAGTCGAGTGACCCCATCCTGAATTTCCCTGGGTGTCTACTTTTCAAAAATGTATAGGTTTGCTAGGTTTCCCTAGGTGCCGGCAGAGCTAGGGTTCAAAAACAAAAGGTAGTCTCTTTGCCCAAAACGTGCACAATTTCACTGAAAAATTGAGTTGTGACCACGTTGCGTTTTGCGCTGTTTCCTGTCGCAGCCACTATGCCTACCCAGGCAAGTGAGGTACCATTTTTCTCGGGAGACCAGGGGGAACGCTGGGTGGGTGGAAATTTGTTGATCCACGCAGATTCCGGAACTTTCCACCACAGAAATGTGAGGAAAATGCGTTTTTTTTTCCAATTTCTTAGCTTTGCAAGGGATTCTGGGTAAGAGAACCTTCGGTAGGCAGTCGAGTGACCCCATCCTGAATTCCCCTGGGTGTCTACTTTTCAAAAATGTATAGGTTTGCTAGGTTTCCCTAGGTGCCGGCAGAGCTAGGGTTCAAAAACAAAAGGTAGTCTCTTTGCCCAAAACGTGCACAATTTCACAGAAAAATTGAGTTGTGACCACGTTGCGTTTTGCGCTGTTTCCTGTCGCAGCCACTATGCCTACCCACGCAAGTGAGGTACCATTTTTCTCGGGAGACCTGGGGGAACGCTGGGTGGGTGGAAATTTGTTGATCCACGCAGATTCCGGAACTTTCCACCACAGAAATGTGAGGAAAATGCGTTTTTTTTTTCAAATTTCTTAGCTTTGCAAGGGATTCTGGGTAAGAGAACCTGGGGGTAGGCAGTTGAGTCACCCCATCCTGAATTCCCCTGGGTGTCTACTTTTCAAAAATATATAGGTTTGCTAGGTTTCCCTGGGTGCCGGCAGAGCTAGGGTTCAAAAACAAAAGGTAGTCTGTTTGCCCAAAAAGGCCACAATTTCACTGAAAAATTGAGTTGTGACCACGTTGCGTTTTGCACTGTTTCCTGTCGCAGCCACTATGCCTACCCAGGCAAGTGAGGTACCATTTTTCTCGGGAGACCTGGGGGAACGCTGGGTGGGTGGAAATTTGTTGATCCACGCAGATTCCGGAACTTTCCACCACAGAAATGTGAGGAAAATGCGTTTTTTTTTCAAATTTCTTAGCTTTGCAAGGGATTCTGGGTAAGAGAACCTGGGGGTAGGCAGTCGAGCGACCCCATCCTGAATTTCCCTGGGTGTCTACTTTTCAAAAATGTATAGGTTTGCTAGGTTTCCCTAGGTGCCGGCAGAGCTAGGGTTCAAAAACAAAAGGTAGTCTCTTTGCCCAAAACGTGCACAATTTCACTGAAAAATTGAGTTGTGACCACGTTGCGTTTTGCGCTGTTTCCTGTCGCAGCCACTATGCCTACCCACGCAAGTGAGATATCATTTTTCTCGGGAGACCTGGGGGAACGCTGGGTGGGTGGAAATTTGTTGATCCACGCAGATTCCGGAACTTTCCACCACAGAAATGTGAGGAAAATGCGTTTTTTTTTCCAATTTCTTAGCTTTGCAAGGGATTCTGGGTAAGAGAACCTGGGGGTAGGCAGTCGAGTGACCCCATCCTGAATTCCCCTGGGTGTCTACTTTTCAAAAATGTATAGGTTTGCTAGGTTTCCCTAGGTGCCGGCAGAGCTAGGGTTCAAAAACAAAAGGTAGTCTCTTTGCCCAAAACGTGCACAATTTCACAGAAAAATTGAGTTGTGACCACGTTGCGTTTTGCGCTGTTTCCTGTCGCAGCCACTATGCCTACCCACGCAAGTGAGGTACCATTTTTCTCGGGAGACCTGGGGGAACGCTGGGTGGGTGGAAATTTGTTGATCCACGCAGATTCCGGAACTTTCCACCACAGAAATGTGAGGAAAATGCGTTTTTTTTTCCAATTTCTTAGCTTTGCAAGGGATTCTGGGTAAGAGAACCTGGGGGTAGGCAGTCGAGTCACCCCATCCTGAATTCCCCTGGGTGTCTACTTTTCAAAAATATATAGGTTTGCTAGGTTTCCCTGGGTGCCGGCAGAGCTAAGGTTCAAAAACAAAAGGTAGTCTGTTTGCCCAAAAAGGCCACAATTTCACTGAAAAATTGAGTTGTGACCACGTTGCGTTTTGCACTGTTTCCTGTCGCAGCCACTATGCCTACCCAGGCAAGTGAGGTACCATTTTTCTCGGGAGACCTGGGGGAACGCTGGGTGGGTGGAAATTTGTTAATCCACGCAGATTCCAGAACTTTCCACCACAGAAATGTGAGGAAAATGTGTTTTTTTTGTCATAATTTTAGCTTTGCAAGGGATTCTGGGTAACAAAACCTGGGGGTAGGCAGACGAGTCACCCCATCCTGAATTACCCTGGGTGTCTAGTTTTCAAAAATGTATAGGTTTGCTAGGTTTCCCTATGTGCTGGCAGAGCTAGGACTCAAAAACAAAAGGTAGTCTCTTTGTCCAAATAGCACAAGATTTCACTGGGAAATTGAAGTGCAACCACGTTGCATTTTGAGCTGTTTCGTGTCGCAGCCACTATGCCTACCCACGCAAGTGAGGTACCATTTTTCTCGGGAGACCTGGGGGAACGCTGGGTGGGTGGAAGTTTGTTGATCCACGCAGATTCCAGCACTTTCCACCACAGAAATGTGAGGAAAATGTGTTTTTTTTGTCATAATTTTAGCTTTGCAAGGGATTCTGGGTAACAAAACCTGGGGGTAGGCAGACGAGTCACCCCATCCTGAATTCCCCTGGGTGTCTAGTTTTCAAAAATGTATAGGTTTGCTAGGTTTCCCTATGTGCTGGCAGAGCTAGGACTCAAAAACAAAAGGTAGTCTCTTTGTCCAAATAGCACAAGATTTCACTGGGAAATTGAAGTGCAACCACGTTGCATTTTGAGCTGTTTCGTGTCGCAGCCACTATGCCTACCCACGCAAGTGAGGTACCATTTTTCTCGGGAGACCTGGGGGAACGCTGGGTGGGTGGAAGTTTGTTGATCCACGCAGATTCCAGCACTTTCCACCACAGAAATGTGAGGAAAATGTGTTTTTTTTGTCATAATTTTAGCTTTGCAAGGGATTCTGGGTAACAAAACCTGGGGGTAGGCAGACGAGTCACCCCATCCTGAATTTCCCTGGGTGTCTAGTTTTCAAAAATGTATAGGTTTGCTAGGTTTCCCTATGTGCTGGCAGAGCTAGGACGCAAAAACAAAAGGTAGTCTCTTTGTCCAAATAGCACAAGATTTCACTGGGAAATTGAAGTGCAACCACGTTGCGTTTTGAGCTGTTTCGTGTCGCAGCCACTATGCCTACCCACGCAAGTGAGGTACCATTTTTCTCGGGAGACCTGGGGGAACGCTGGGTGGGTGGAAATTTGTTAATCCACGCAGATTCCAGAACTTTCCACCACAAAAATGTGAGGAAAATGTGTTTTTTTTGTCATAATTTTAGCTTTGCAAGGGATTCTGGGTAACAAAACCTGGGGGTAGGCAGACGAGTCACCCCATCCTGAATTCCCCTGGGTGTCTAGTTTTCAAAAATGTATAGGTTTGCTAGGTTTCCCTATGTGCTGGCAGAGCTAGGACTCAAAAACAAAAGGTAGTCTCTTTGTCCAAATAGCACAAGATTTCACTGGGAAATTGAAGTGCAACCACGTTGCATTTTGAGCTGTTTCGTGTCGCAGCCACTATGCCTACCCACGCAAGTGAGGTACCATTTTTCTCGGGAGACCTGGGGGAACGCTGGGTGGGTGGAAGTTTGTTGATCCACGCAGATTCCAGCACTTTCCACCACAGAAATGTGAGGAAAATGTGTTTTTTTTGTCATAATTTTAGCTTTGCAAGGGATTCTGGGTAACAAAGCCTGGTGGTAGGCAGTCGAGTCACCCCATCCTGAATTCCCCAGGGTGTCTACTTTCCAAAAATGTATAGGTTTGCTAGGTTTCCCTAGGTGCCGGCAGAGCTAGGGTGCAAAAACTACAGGTAGGCACTTTGCCATAAAAGGGTCAATTTGTAACTGCAAAATTGAGGTGTGACCACGTTGCATTTTGCGCCGTTTCCTATCGCAGGCACAAGGCCGACCCACACAAGTGAGGTACCGTTTTTATCGGGAGACTTCGGGTAATTCAGATTTGTAAATCAACTGTTATTACCTAATGAGCTTTCTAGCATTTCTCCCTTTCAATGACAGACATTGTGTAAAAAAAAAATGTTTTTGAAAAATGACCAATAATTCTCAAGCTAGTATGGGTATTCCCAATTTTGAAAATGTGCAATTATATACTGTTTCTGAACTCTATATTTTGTACCCAAATCAGAAATACATAGGTGTCTTTCATACAGATTTTTCCATGTATACATTTTCTAAGACAAAGTGCTCTATACCCAGTAAAAGAAAAAAAAACATTGCAAGTTGCTGCTCAGTTTTTGGATCTGGGTTCGTTGGGTTCTTGGTGAAACTACAACTCCTATATATCCCCACAACCAGGAAGGTCTAACGGATGTAACAGTATATTGCTTTCCAAGAGCTGTCATGATTAGAAAAAGTTATAGGTGAAAACGTTGAGACAAAAGGCTGTTTTTTTCAACAAATTTTCTATTATTCCAAGATTTAACTGTTACTTTCGATAAAGAATCCTTCATGGATTTAAACAAATGACCCCTTTCTGAATTCAGAATTTTGTTTACTTTCCGAAAATGTACAGCTTTCTAGGATCCATTATTGCTTTCAAACTCTTTTCTACCATTAATTGGAAGGAGGTGGAAAGCTCTAAAAATAGCAAAAATAGGGTATGTCCCAGAAAAATGCCAAAACTGTGTGAAAAATGTTGGTTCCCTGACAAAAGACTGTCATTCCCTGAAAGCTGAGAAAACGGAGATTTCAGCCCCACAAACCCTTTTTTTATACCATTTTCAGGGAAAAACCCAGAGGCTTTCATTTGCAGCCCGTTTTTCCCATTTTTCTGAAAAAAACAAAAAAATCACTATATTTTGGTTAATTTCTGGGACCCCTCCAAGGGAATCCACAAACCCTGGGCGCCTTTAGAATCCACATGATGTTGGAAGAAAAGGACGCAAATTTGGCGTGGATAGCTTATGTGGTCAAAAAGTTACAGGGGCCTAAGCGCGCACTACCCCAAATAGCCAAAAAAGGGCTCAGCACAGGAGGGGAAAAGGCCCAGCAGCGAAGGGGTTAAAGGTGATTCTCGCCTCGACGGGGAGCCAGTGGAGTGTGCGCAGGTGCTGGGAGATGTGGCAGTGTTTTGGCAGGTTGAGGACTAGTCTTGCGGTGGCATTCTGGATGTTCTGTAGCTTGCGGATGAGGTTTTTGTTTATTCTGGCGTAGAGTGCGTTGCCGTAGTCGAGTCTGCTGGTGACCAGGGCGTGAGTGACTGTCTTTCGGTGTTCGAGGGGGATCCATTTGAAGGTCTTACGAAGGAGGCGGAGGGTGTGGAAGCAGGAAGATGAGACAGAGTTGATCTGGCGGTCCATTTTGAGCTCGGAGTCCAGGATGATTCCCAGGTTGCGTGTGTGGTCTGTGGGGGTTGGCGGGTTTCCGAGGGCGGTGGGCCACCAGGTGTCGCTCCAGGCGTCGGGGTTTGGGCCCATGATGAGTACTCCTGTTTTGTTGGTGTTTAGTTGTAGGCAGCTGTTTTTCATCCATTTGGCGACGGCTTCCATGCCTTCTCGAAAGTTGCGTCTGGCGGTGTTGGGCTCGTTGGATAGGGAGAGGATGAGCTGGGTGTCGTCTGCGTATGACACGATGTTGAGTCTGTAGGTTCTGACGATGGGGGCAAGTGGAGCCATGTAGACGTTGAAGAGCGTCGGGCTGAGGGAGGAGCCCTGGGGGACTCCGCAGGTGGTAGGTGTGGGGTCTGAGAGGAAAGGGGGGAGTATGACCCGTTGCGTCCTGCCGGAGAGGAAGGAGCAGATCCAGTCGAGGGCCTTGTCCTGGATTCCTGCATCGTAGAGTCTGCGAATTAGGGTGCGGTGGGAGACTGTGTCGAACGCCGCTGATAGGTCTAGGAGGATGAGGGCTACTGTTTCTCCTTTGTCCAGTAGGGTGCAGATGTCGTCTGTTGCGGCGAGGAGGGCGGTTTCCGTAGTGTGGTTTTTTCTGAGGCTGGATTGGGAGGAGTCGAGGATGTTGTGTTCTTCAATGAATGTGGCGAGTTGGCTGTTGATGGCTTTCTCGATGACTTTCGCTGGGAAAGGGAGCAGGGAGATGGGTCTGTAGTTTTTGAGGTCGGTGGGGTCTGCTGAGGGTTTCTTCAGGAGGGGGTTGACCTCGGCTTGTTTCCAGTCATCGGGGAACGAGACGGTCGCCAGGGAGCGGTTTATGGTGTGGCAGAGCATGGGTGCGATGGTGTCAGCAGGCTCTGTTGAAGATGTGGTGGGGGCAGGGGTCCGTGGGGGCCACTGAGTGGATTGACTTAATTGTCTTCAGTGTGTCTTTGGTGGTGAGGGTTGTCCAGTCATCAATCGCTGGTTTCTGGGTGTCAGTGGTGGTTGGTGAGGGTTCAGTGTGTTGGTTGTCTTCGTCAAAGTTGTCGTAGATGGTGGGTGTCTGGATAACCTATGTCCTTCTGCTGCAACTGCCCTTTCCAATGCTGCATTGGGTGTTGTGATTGGTGCTGTGGTTCCTGAGATTACCCGCCTCAAAGGTTTGGGCTCTCTCTTTATTATATTAGTATGGATGAACAAACCAGTCCTAGACCTCCTGTTTTAACTACACCTGTAGGGTTGCCAAAAAAAGAAACCTTAATAGTAGATGACCAAGCAAGTGAATGTGGGTCAGAAATTTCTTTAATGGATTTACCTATAAGAGATCCAGTAAGTAGCTCAGCTAGGAAAACTACACCTGTAAATACTAGAGAAGTATACATTGAAAGCTCTTCAGGTACGAGAAGTGCAACTGTAGTTACCCCAGAGGAAATTAAAAGATGGTCTCGAGAAATAGAAAAGCCAAAATCACAGTCAAAGGCATTGGATATTTTTAAATTAAGAGTTGAATTGGAAGAAATGATTGCTGGAAATGTGGGATTGGATCGACTGAATGCATTAAATGAAGTTGAATTGTTGTTTATATGTCGAAGTATCACCGGAAATACAAAAACATTTCATGGAAAATTGACGAGTTTGGCAAGTGAAATGGGAATTGACATTGGTAAATCAAAAGTGTTACAGAAACCATATCGAGCTGAATTTTCTGACAAAGATTTAGAAAATATGAACGTGTCAGGTCGAAAATTGCAAATCAAAGAATTGTCATTGTTACAGAAATGGGGTGACATAGATAGGTGGAAAGCTAGGTGGTTAAAGAAAAAGGAAGAAGTTCAACGAAAAAGCACTGTATCAGAATATATGTTGAAAGAAACAGAAAAGGTAGAAAGGTTGTGTTCAATGAGGTAAGTACCATATGGAGGTTAAGTGCATGTTCCATGGTGCCAACAAGATATATTGTCATTTACAAATGATTTGCCAAAACTCAGAGAGAAACCTGTAAATTGGTACAGACAGGTCGAGAGATTTGTAAAAGTTTCAAAAGTACTATTAAAATATTTAGATGGGTTATTTGACATTGTTGTTCCTGTCGATTTATGGACAGAATGCAGAATTGCAATAAACTGGCCAAATGATGAGTACCCTAGAGACCCAAAAACAGGAACACCATCAGATGAGGTGATGAGAAAGTATAATCAGGCTATACTGTACTTGAAAGGGAAAGTACCTCTGAAAGAGTCAGACTGGACTAGAATAGACAGACCTACCCAAAATAAAGCTGAATCTGTGCATGCATATTATGAACGTCTTTTACAGGTTTTTGAATAGTATAGTGGTTTGGAGAATATTGACACCAAAGATATGACACATTTTATCTACCGGTTTGTGTCTGGGCTAAGACCAGAAATTTTGCAATGGATTAAAGATAATAAAATCTGTTGCCATTCCAAATCTGTAGATGACATACTGAAATATGTGAAATATTGTGAAGATGAATTGGACAATAAACGAAAGAATTTGGAAGAAAGAGTATTGTGGGTACAGGTAAAATTAGTAGAACAACAAGAACAACAATTGAAAAATATGCAGACTCAAGGAGAAATTTAATCGAGAGGAGGCTAAAAAGAAACTTCCTTGTCTTGGGTGCGGCAAGTTGGGGCATTGGAAGAACGAGTGTAAGGCTGTGCTAAATACCAATAATAATTTGAATCCACAGGCGCAGAATGAGGTATCGAAAAAGCAGCAAAAACAGGTAATACAAAATCAGTTACCATTGGTGCCTATGCCAAATCCTGGGAGTCAAACCGCATACAGTGTAGATACCACGATTTGAAAAGAAAGTGATAAAAGGGACACAGTGACACCCCAATTCCTCTTGAGTGATTCATACTTTGATGAAGACAGTTTCTGACGATGCCTGAGGGGGGAGGACGAGGAGTGCGTACTTGGCGCATCCTTGCAGGTAGATCAGTCAGGTCCATACATTGAGGGAAAGGTTGAAGGAAATTATGTTACTTTCCTGTTGGATACTGGCTCTACCCGTTCTACTGTGAGAACAGCAGACGTTCCAAACCTACCCCTCTCGGCAGAAGCGAACCAAATTAGTACCCCAGTTACAGAGCCAATGGAAGTCAAAATAGGCAATTTTAAAGAAATGCATAAATTTGTCGTATGTGACTCTAGTCCTGTAAATCTGCTAGGTAGGGACTTGCTGTGCAAAATGAATTGCACTATCCTTTGTACCCCAAATGGTTTTGAAATTCAAACCCCAGATGAAGACGGAATTTATAAAATCATGTTAGCAAAACAAGAAAACGAAAAAACAAAGTTTACCATTGAAGACTTGCCAAAAAAATTACAACATACCGTAGATCCTAAAGTGTGGGATTTCACAGGAAAAGATTTAGGATTAATGGCAAATGTTGACCCAGTAAAAGTGACAGTAAAAGAAGATGCAGTTTATCCAAATATTCGACAGTACAAAATGAGCCCAGAAATAAAAGCAGGAGTCGCACTAGAAATAAAACGTCTGGTTGAAGCAAGAATTTTACAAGAAATAATTAGCTATCCACGTAATTCACCCATAATTGGCATCAGGAAACCAAGCGGAAAATATAGGGTTGTACAGGACCTCGCAAAATTAATACAATTGTCGTCCCATGCTGTCCAGTTGTACCAAACCCTGCTGCGATTCTGTATCAAATAACATGGGCAGCAGGTTGGTTCACTGTAATTGACCTTTGTCACACATTTTTCTCAATACCACTGTACCCGGATAGTAAGTATCTTTTCTCGTTCAAATTCGATGACCATATCTACGTTTGTAATCGCGTTGCACAGGGGTAAACAGAAAGTCCATCGATCTTTAATCAGATCTTGAAAAAATGTCTTGAATCTCTAATATTGCCCGGACAATCAGTTCTGGTGCAGTATATAGATGACCTACTAGTGGCATCTAAGAATCAAAGACACTGTGTTACTGATACGATTGCTTTGCTGAATCACTTAGGAAAAGGTGGACACAAAGTATCACCTGAGAAATTGCAGTGTTGTACCACATCAGTGAAATATCTGGGGCACCAGATAGAGAGAGGTGTCAGAAGGGTTACCTCTGAAAGAATCAGAATAATTCAAAACATGAATCTACCTCAAACACAAAAAGAAATCAGAATGTTTCTTGGAATTGTAGGTTATTGCAGGCAATGGATTGTGGGATTTGCAGTCCTAGCTAAACCACTGATACAAATGACAAGAAAAAGAGCAAAAGACCCAGTAGAATGGGATGATGAAAGCATGTCATTTTTCCTAAAGTTACAAGACTGTCTGTGTTCAGCTTCAGCATTGGGGATGCCTGACTATACAAAAGATTTTGCATTGTTTTGTGACACACAAGACAATTGTGCACTTTCAGTTCTAACTCAGACACATGGTCTGATGAGATGACCAGTTGCATATTTTTCCTCTACTCTAGATCCAGTGGCATCAGCATTGCCAGGATGTCTGAAAGCAGTAGCAGCAACTTGTGTGAGTCTTGAGCAAAGTGGGTCTATTATCATGGGACATCCAGTGACAGTGACAGTGACGTTCTGTCCCGAGCTCACGTGTAGCGAGGAGGTGCAGCTTCGGAGCACAAGAACAAGAGGACGTCTTCTGGTCTTGCGTCCCTTTTTATCCGTCTTCAGGGCGGGCGTAAACCCGCCCCTGCCTGCCCCGAGGGCGTGGCTGGCTACGTCGGTGTCTAGGCCAGCCCACTCTAGGGCGGGAACAAGCGCGCCCCGGCTACGCCGCTTCGGGCATACCAGCCGAGACGCGCTTCCCGCCCAAAAATGGCTTCCCGGGGGGATCGAGGCACTCCGCCATACGTTCGGGGGGACCGAGTGGTCGCCCCTTTCCATATGGCTGAGATACCCGCCACCCCCTCTCAACACAATCCCCAAAAGAAGGGAAACCGGAAACAGTTCTTGAAGTTTTTGGAAGTGGGATGGAGTGACCATCCCTGGCCGTATTTATTAAAACAAAATTTAAAACATTAAACGTTTCATGTTATGTACAATTTCATTATCACATTGCGAAGTTTGGCTAACCTTAACATATTCTCTAATACAGAGGTTCTCCTAGCCGAACTAGCATCCTGCAAAAACATTCTCTAAAAATACTGAAATTGTACATCCTAACGTTTAAGGGCCAACGGCAAGGTCATAACCGGTGTCAAGATCCCTAACCAGACTTACCCCTCCCACTTGGGAGGGGCGACAGCACAGAGGCTTACCTCAAGTGCAACTACTAACAATTTCCCTTGACTTGACGGGGGCACTTAAGACTCGACGCCATTTAAAGGTCGTTCGAAGACTCGTGTGAGGTATCTAGAAGGTATCGTGGACCTCCCCCCCACCCCACACAACTTACCGCATCTGCCGTCGCAGATGACACTGGCCCCGGGAAATTCCCCAGGAGGGGGCTGTAACCCCTCCTACAAAGGAAGGGGCCTTGACCGCCTTTCCTTTACTTCCGGCGACCCATCCTTAGACGGGACCGCCTCCCCATTGAGGGGCCAATGGCCACCTCTCCCGAGCGCTCCCATCCGTGTTGGGTGACGCCCACTCATAGGGATCTTCTAATTAGTGCTCACCGATCATGACCTTACCGCCTACCAAAAATAAATACGACAATTCTACTCGAACCTATGAAAACATTGGTCGCTACGACCGAAAAAGCATGCTTAAAAATGCAACACTATGTCAAATCATTTTAATCGTAAAACATACACCATTCTTTATTATGATCAACATCAACTGATACCATCACAACCTGTAAACGAATCGGAAAACAGACATATAAATCACTTTATTATAAAACAACTGGCTGTCCTCAGGGGCTGGTGGGTGGGTCAAAATTGGCTCTTCGTTCTGTCCCGAGCTCACGTGTAGTGAGGAGGTGCAGCTTCGGAGCACAAGAACAAGAGGACGTCTTCTGGTCTTGCGTCCCTTTTTATCCGTCTTCAGGGCGGGCGTAAACCCGCCCCTGCCTGCCCCGAGGGCGTGGCTGGCTACGTCGGTGTCTAGGCCAGCCCACTCTAGGGCGGGAACAAGCGCGCCCCGGCTACGCCGCTTCGGGCATACCAGCCGAGACGCGCTTCCCGCCCAAAAATGGCTTCCCGGGGGGATCGAGGCACTCCGCCATACGTTCGGGGGGACCGAGTGGTCGCCCCTTTCCATATGGCTGAGATACCCGCCACCCCCTCTCAACACAATCCCCAAAAGAAGGGAAACCGGAAACAGTTCTTGAAGTTTTTGGAAGTGGGATGGAGTGACCATCCCTGGCCGTATTTATTAAAACAAAATTTAAAACATTAAACGTTTCATGTTATGTACAATTTCATTATCACATTGCGAAGTTTGGCTAACCTTAACATATTCTCTAATACAGAGGTTCTCCTAGCCGAACTAGCATCCTGCAAAAACATTCTCTAAAAATACTGAAATTGTACATCCTAACGTTTAAGGGCCAACGGCAAGGTCATAACCGGTGTCAAGATCCCTAACCAGACTTACCCCTCCCACTTGGGAGGGGCGACAGCACAGAGGCTTACCTCAAGTGCAACTACTAACAATTTCCCTTGACTTGACGGGGGCACTTAAGACTCGACGCCATTTAAAGGTCGTTCGAAGACTCGTGTGAGGTATCTAGAAGGTATCGTGGACCTCCCCCCCACCCCACACAACTTACCGCATCTGCCGTCGCAGATGACACTGGCCCCGGGAAATTCCCCAGGAGGGGGCTGTAACCCCTCCTACAAAGGAAGGGGCCTTGACCGCCTTTCCTTTACTTCCGGCGACCCATCCTTAGACGGGACCGCCTCCCCATTGAGGGGCCAATGGCCACCTCTCCCGAGCGCTCCCATCCGTGTTGGGTGACGCCCACTCATAGGGATCTTCTAATTAGTGCTCACCGATCATGACCTTACCGCCACAGGTCCGGATAGTTGACCGGCTATCCGGACCCCCCACAAAACTCCTACCTAAAGGTCATGTTTTAACGTTTTTAACCAAGCCAAGAAGTCTCCTATGAGTAACTCATTCCCCACCCTCGACAAATGCACACCATCCCCCAAATACATACTATCATCGTTAATACAACTATGCGAGATCGAATGCAATGTCTTGGAACGGAACAACCTACTCACTTTGTTATTAAGTTTTCTAACAGAATGATTCAAAGCAGGGATCGAGATAGCCCCCCGCCACACTTTTCGTGGGATCATATGAGACCACGCAATTATGCACCCCGGAACTTTCCTTGCTAACCAACTTACCGTGGATAGCATTGCCTCTAGGAGAAGTCGTCTACCGGTGGTGACCAAATCATTGCCCCCTAAATGTACTATGATTATAGACGGCGGTGACCTCGTCCGCCCTAACAAACCCTCAAAGAATGCTTGAAACTGGTCAATACAGAGACCGCACCTTCCGTAGAAGGACACTCTGTACCCGTATTCCCCAGGTACGTGAATCATGTCACCTGCTTTGAATACGTCTGCGGCACGTCTCACGTATGAGTGGCCCACGACCCACACCTCCTGTCTCACAGCCGGTGATGTCTGACCGCTGGCCTGGTGTTGGGTCGACTGCATAGTCCGCCCTGCCTCGTAGGCTTGCGTAACTGAAACAAACAAAAAACAAGAAGCGTGAGTACATCATTACAGCCTCACAACATGTGCAATCGCACGTATCTTTTATAACAATCGGAGGACCATCGCCCCACTCGTTTCACTTGTTCTACATTAAGACCCCTGGCTGTAGCTTCAGTGGCAGCCCCTATTCGAAAGGAATGGGTCCCGAACTCGCCCGGGTCCAAGCCCGCTGCGGCAATGGCCATTGCAAGCACCCGCTGAAACTGAAACCTCGTCAGTGGGGTGGCGTCTGCATGCCTCAACAAAGTCCCCCCCCATGATGCCACCCTTCGTGCTAGGTAATCTTCTAAACACTGTACCGGGCACATGGAGGACCCGGGGATCCTGCGAATGATCGTGCAGTCCCCCTTCCCATCTTGGTCGGTCTTGGACCTGAGAAAGGAGACAATCATCGCATCACCCCTGATCTGAACGTGTTCCCGGCACAACCCCCCCACCACATCCTGTTTGTTCCTTGCAACCAGCTCACTTATCCTCATAGCCCCGTGAAATGCCAGCGTAAATGCAGTCCGGAACAAACATGTCTCGAAAGGAGACGAGCATGTGCTAGGGAGAGTGGCCAGCAACTGGGACAACCTATCCAGACCTATCGGTCGTCTTTCATCTACTCTGCGACCCTCCAGACGTTGCCACCCACGCAGCGCCTTCTGTACTGCAAAAGACGCTGTCGGGTCCAGGATGTTATGAGCCCTGGCAACAAAGGAAATGGCGGCACGATGCCTTTGGGCCGTAGCCACCGACTTCCCAGCCCTACGTAAGGACATCAGAAAATGTACTACCCACTCTTCCTGACCCCAAAGTCCCCCTCTCTCAGTCCCCAAAAAGGCTAAATAGGCCCGAAACGCCCCTTCATATGCCTTCCTTGTCCTGGGTGCTAGACTCTCTCCCACGAGGTGACGAAGTTCGGGGCACCGAGAGACCAGAGAGCTTCGGGGAAGGGTGCCGGCTCTGGGTCCGCTGATGGAAGGAAACCCGAGAAAGCCTGCATGTGAAAACGAGACAGTGCATCAGCTGCCTGATTCATCACCCCCGGGACATGTTTTGCTCTGAATATCACTTTCAGTTGCATACACAGTAAGACAATTTCTTTGAGCAGCCTCAAAATCAGTTTACAACGGGCTGCCTGACTATTGATGCATTCTACAACGGTCATATTATCGGACCAAAACACGACAGAATGATCTCTGAACCCTTCAGGCCAGGTTCTCAGGGCCACCAGAATGGGAAATAGTTCGAGGAAAGCAATATTACTCGTCAGCCCCTTCTCATGCCACCATAGGGGCCACCTTTGTGCCGACCATTTTTTGCCGAAGATGGCGCCAAAGCCTATGCTTCCCGCTGAATCCGTCCATAGCCCAAGCTCTTCGGAGGACACGGCTGGCTTGTTCCAGACGACTCGACCATTGAAGTCCGCCAAAAATGCTAACCAAATACGCATGTCCTGGCGGACCTCGGCCGACAACCTCGTGCGATGATGACCCTCCTTTAGGCCAACCATCGCTTGGGCGATTGAGCGGGAAAAAGGGCGGGCCATTGGGATCACCCTCAAGGCAAAATTCAACTTCCCCACCAATTGTTGCAACTGATGCAGTGTAACCTTAGATGCACTTAAACATACTTGGAGGGCTGCTCTAAATTTCAACACTTTGCTAGCTGGCAAACGGAAACACCCCTCCCCAGAGTCCAACTCGATCCCCAAAAACTCGAGGCAAGTCGTGGGACCCATCGTTTTACCTGGTGCCAATGGCACGCCAAAATGACCCATCAACACACAGAATTCGGCTAAGGCCTGGGCACATTCGGGATTTCCGGCGGGGCCAAGGAACAAAAAGTCGTCAAGGTAGTGCATTACATTTCGGAAGCCCGTTTTCTTAGTGAACACCCATTGCAGAAAAGTACTGAATTTCTCAAAATAAGCACATGATATAGAGCATCCCATTGGCATACACCTATCCATGTAAAATGACCCCTGAAACCCGAATCCCAGAAGACGCTGGTCGTCTGGGTGTACCGGGAGCAACCGGAACGCTGACTCGATATCTGATTTCGCCATCAACGTCCCGGGCCCCAGGCGATTCAAGATGGCTACTGCCTCATCAAACGATGCGTATCGCACCGAACAAACCTCAGGATCAATTGCATCGTTCACCGAAAGACCATGTGGAGCAGACAGATTATGGATCAAACGAAACTCACCTGGGTCCTTCTTGGGGACCACCCCTAACGGAGAACAGACAAAAAACGGTACCGGGGGTACACTAAACGGGCCGGCGACCCGTCCCCGGCTAACCTCTTTCCTAATTTTCTCTTGTACTACAGAAGTATGTTGTAAAACGGAAAGTTGATTTTTGCACGTCCCTACACCCTGAAAGTCCCCCACCGGGATGCGGAAACCATGTGTAAAACCGTTCCGCAGCACCCCGGCAGAAGTACGATCCGGGTATTTGCTGAGCCAGGGAATCATTGCCAAGGTATCAATCGGGGTTGGTAAAGGCGCCCCTCGGACTTTCTTAGACCTGTTTGGCGCCTCCCTTACCCCCATTCTCACCCGTTCTGGCTCTGCACGATGACTCAGGATGGGACGACCCACAAGTACTACATTCATGTTTGAATTTACACGATCCCGGAGGCCTGGTACATTTCCCTTTGTTGAAATTAAAGCAGAAACCCTTTTTCCCTGTATTGCCTGCGGGTCTCGAATAATCATCGGTGCTCGTATTTGGTCGAAAGGGCGTCCCCACATTTTGGCGGGAGTAATCAACAACATTGCTCCCAACCAATGGCATTTTTAACATTCCTGATTCTTTCATTTTATCCCATGTCACGGAATCGTAACAATCCCAAGTCAAACTCTTGTTATGTTCCTTTTCTTTCCTGAACAGATTGTCATAACAAAACCAATGGTTACCTTGATACGCTGTCGAGTAACCCATAATTCGTGATTGATAAATGGGAAACTCAGGAAGCAACTCGGGCCTACGTTCCCCCAAAATCGATGTAAAAATACCCCACGCATTGCCCCAGTTGCCAATATTCTCATTTACCTTAAAGGCGGCCATTTTTGCGCGCCAAACACTCGGATGCATTAGATCCTTCTGACTTTTAACATGCTCCACCTCATAATGATCAACAAGCAAGGAGAAAATATTCACGTACTCCCCCGCCCAGATCTTTTCCTTTATAGCTAAAGGCACATGTTGTCCCAATCTCTCTCTACGAGAGGGTGCTGACTCGTCCCTTGCAATCGGCAATGGCCGCTTACCTGAACCGGACGCAGCTTCTGCCGCTTGCGGCTTGTCTATTCCCGCCAACGGCGCAGTCACTTTAGCTGCATCTCTCTTCTCACGAAGCCCTTTTATCAGCGCCTGTGCCTCGGCAGCCGTGGCGCCATCACTACTATCCCCCAACCATGCTGCTAGCTGTGCTGCCAGCTCGGGGGGCATGTCTTCCTTGGATGTCGGGGTGACGACAACGGGGATTGGATTCCCCTCCATCGGTACTGGGGTCGGCGCCTCGAGCGGGGCAGAGGGAACCGGGACGTCTCCACCGGCTGGAACCCTTCTCGGCCTCTTAGGTCTCCCTCCAGCCGGCGCAGGGCCCGAACCCTCCTCCCCGTCTCGCTCCGCCAACAGTTTCTTTATGTCGGACACCTCTTTGCAAAGGGCCCGCACCATCTGGTCGGTCGTCATTCTCTTTGCGCCTTTCTTGGGCATCTCTCCGACGAAGTATCTAGAAGACAAAGAAAAAGATCAAAACGCTCAAAATTGGCTCTTCGTTCTGTCCCGAGCTCACGTGTAGCGAGGAGGTGCAGCTTCGGAGCACAAGAACAAGAGGACGTCTTCTGGTCTTGCGTCCCTTTTTATCCGTCTTCAGGGCGGGCGTAAACCCGCCCCTGCCTGCCCCGAGGGCGTGGCTGGCTACGTCGGTGTCTAGGCCAGCCCACTCTAGGGCGGGAACAAGCGCGCCCCGGCTACGCCGCTTCGGGCATACCAGCCGAGACGCGCTTCCCGCCCAAAAATGGCTTCCCGGGGGGATCGAGGCACTCCGCCATACGTTCGGGGGGACCGAGTGGTCGCCCCTTTCCAGTTGTGATTTTATTGACCAGGACTAAGACCAAGTACCTAGCACCTAGTCGGCTGACTAAGTATGAACGAATTCTTGTATGTGCAGAAAATGTGACAATGGCTAGGTGTAATATTCTGAACCAAGCAACATTATTGCCTGAATCGCATTTTGCAGAAGTCAGGAATGAAACTGAACATAATTGCATTGATCTTACAGAATATTGTACTAAACCACATCCAGACATAAGAGAAGAGCCACTAATAAATTCAGAACATGAGCTATTTGTAGATGGTTCATGTATGCGACATGAAGCAGGAGGTTTGAGTGTGTTTACGCAGTTTGCACTCTATGGGGTCCAATTGAAGCATCATATTTACCAGGAGTAAAATCAACACAGGTAGCAGAACTAATTGCATTGACAAAAGCATGCAAATTTGGAAAAAATATGAAAGTGACTATTTTTACTAATAGCCAATATTGCTATGGAGTTGTGCAAGATTTTGGCCAACTCTGGATGCAAAGAGAGTTTCTGACTTCATCAGGTACTCCTATTAAAAATGGAAATTTTGTGAAAGATTTGCTAAAAGCAATCCAATTACCAGAAACAGTAGCTATGGTAAAGTGTGCTGTTCACCAATCTGGCAACGACAAAGTGACAGCAGGTAACCAATATGCTGACCAACTAGCTCAGTATTGTGCCAAAAATAAGATGGAAATAAACATGAAAATTGAACCAAAAAGAAATAGCTGCCAACTTATGTTGCTTGAGAAAGTGATAACCTGGGAAGAAGTGAAAGATTTGCAAAATGATGCAGACCAGGAAGAAAAGGAAGATTGGGCGAAAATAGGATGTCAGAGAAGGGCTGGAGATGGTGTCATTGTTTACCTTGATGGTAGGTCTGTGTTGCCAAACTGTATGCTTGCTCCTATGGCTAGGATGTGTCATGGTGATTCTCATCTAGGACGAGATGCTATGATAAGATTATTCAGACAAACTTGGTTCAATGCAGGGTTCAGGAACATTGCAGAGAGTCTTTGCCATAGGTGTTTGGTGTGCCAACAGATGAATCCTGGGAAAAGAACTGTAGTATTGTCAGGAAAGATTGGAAAGGCAGAAGGTCATTTTATTCGACTTCGGATTGATTTCATTCAGTTACCCCCTTGCAGAGGAATGAAGTATATTTTGTCATTGTCTGCCTATTTTCAAAATGGTTGGAAGCTTACCCTACACGTAGGAATGATAGCATCACAGTGGCAAAACTACTACTCAGACAGCTCATACCACGTTTCGGTTTTCCAGTAACGATTGAGTCAGACCGAGGGAGACATTTCAATAATGAAATAATTGGTCTAATCTGTGAAGCATTTAAAATTGAACAAAAGCTGCACTGTGCATACCGCCCAGACGTTTCTGGAGTGGTAGAACAACTGAATGGCACAATCAAATCAAGATTGGGAAAGATTTATGAATCAACTCGATTAGAGTGGCCAGATGCTTTACCTCTTATTCTGATGGGACTCAGAAGCATTCCAGGTGGAAAAACAGGCTTGAGTCCTCATGAAATACTCATGGGAAGAGCAATGAGGCAGGCATGGGTGCCAGGTCATAAGTTGATAAATATATCTGATGACTTAGTACTAGAGTACTGCAAAGAAATGGCTGACCAAGTGCGTTCCATCTCTCACCAGGTTGGAGAAGACGCCGTCACCAGGCAAACAACTCCAGCACACGATCTGATTCCAGGTGACTGGGTTGTAATAAAAGACCATACAAGAGTATCTTGCCTAGCTCCAAGGTGGGGAAAGCCAACACAAGTGATATTGGTTACCACTACAGCAGTAAAATGTAAAGGAGTTCAAAGTTGGATTCATGCGAGCCATACAAAAAGTGGCTGTACCTGACGAAACTGAAGCTGAAGGTTGTGCAGCTGAGTCTCGAGAAAGTGATTCTGAAGTAGTTGATGATGAACAACCGAGCACCAGTCAGGATGAATGGATTCTAGTGAATGACATTCCTGCAGACGTTGTGAGAACCAGTAGCCAAACTTATTTAGACAGACAGAGTGATAGTGAGGATGAGTCATGAATAGAAGAACGTACTCAGATTACACAAATAAAAGCCAAAAGTAATTCTGAGGTGGAATAGACAAGGAAGATCAATATACTCAGATATTCCAAATACCTGTCACAGTTCCAGAGTCTGAGAAGGGACAGATAGGTAAAAGGGCAAAGGCTCAGGAAGAAGTAAAGCAAGAGATCGAGATACCTGAGCAGGACCAGATAGATGTAGACAAATGTGTTCAGGAAGAAGAAAGTAAACCAAATCAAAAACAATTGCTGCACATACCTGAACAAGGTCAGATTAGCATCCAGGCAGAAGAACCAGAAGCAAGACCTGGACCAAGTAAGATAGAGAGGAATTCTGATGATGAAGATACACAAATTGTGCTACAACTGAACAAAAATAAAAGAACTATGGAAGGAAAACAAAGCACAGTGCCAGTTAAAAGATTTAGAAAAGGAGATACCTGGCTGGTTTTGTCAAGAAACTGAAATTTTGTCTCAAATCAATAAATGAAGAACCAGAACAAGGTAAACGAAATATTAAGTCAAACTGGACTATCCACAGAACAACCAAAAAGAAAAAGTCCGCATTTGAAAAGACTGAATAATAAGTTCACAGGCCCTGAATGGACTTATATTCTTGAAGATCTTGAAAAACTAGAACTGAGTGATGAAGAAGATGATGAATTAATTGATGAACCAACAGACGAAGAAGTAAGACCAACTTGAAAAATTCACAGGTTAAAATTCTGTGAAAAGTCTCAAAGAGGGACTACGTCTCCTTAATCAAAAAATGGCTGATCATACTGTTAATGGTAAACCAAAAAGAAATTGCTTAAAAACATGCTGTAGAATATGCACATGTAGTGTAGTAATAAGACTCATAGTATGGTTAGGATTGATGGTAGCTATTCCTTATCTAATGAGTAAAGGTGAGAAGAATGACACTAACATTCATGAGAAAGTAGATGTACCTGAAAACTCAGAAATACACGAAAGAATAGATCATTTTAGGCACCAAAGAATAGAAATAGAAGCATCAGATGAGGAAGGATTGCATTATGATAAAGTTAGAAATAGAACACGTTTGAATGTATTTGCAAATCTATTAGTACATTATGTAGAGGCAAAGGAAATAAGCGATTGCTATGTGTGTATAAAGCATAAAGCTACCATTGTCTTTAGCAGAAGGCGTCACTTATCATCATTTGCCCCTGACATATGGTATTTCATATAGTATTTTAGCTAGTTTATTTTACAAGAAAGGACCCTTACAATATTATTATTCAAATTTAGATGTGATTTTCTCTGAACTTCCTATCCATAGTACCTTGAATCCTGTACATAGTAAAGGTAACATAACTCGTTATATGGGAGAATATTTCCTAACAGTAGGTACAATAGATATAGCTGAAGCACACAAGAATAATTTAACATGCATTTTACACGAAGAAGAGAAAATATTTTTGAATTTAGTTGAGAAAAGGAGAGAGGATTTACAACAGAAAGCTACAGAAAAGAAACAAAAAATTCCTAAATGGGCAGAAAATAAAGAATACACCTTCAATGGTAAAACTCATGCTGCTATGTTACTGGACTTTAAAAAGAAAGGGAAACTCTGTCTTCACAGGGAAAGAACGAGTTATTATAACAATATATTCATTGGTTCTAGTGAATGTGAACATAATTATAAAGTAATTGGAGGTTGGGGTTTCAAAGATGGAACTGAACCGGTGTTTCCTGGAATGTATTTTATTTGTGGGAACAAAGCATATTATAAATTACCTGATCATTGGTATGGGAGTTGCTATTTTGGAATAGTATTTCCAAAAGTATATCATATAAATAGAATCACTGGAAGCAATGAAGATACTAATGGACTAATATGTAGTAAAAGAACTAGTATAGCAGAAATTGTAGGTGATATATTTAGTGCATTGATACCTTCAGTGGGAGTGGTTTTAAATACTGAAAGAATTTGCAAATTGTCAACAGTAGTGGATCGTTTATCAACTGACACTGCTGGAGGATTTTTGATGATCAATACTGAACTAGTTGCAGTAAGATCAATGGTTTTACAAGATAGACTTGCTCTTGATACATTGTTGGCAAAAGAGGGCGGAGTCTGCAGAATGATAAAAGCGCAACATTGTTGCACTTACATACCTGACAAAAGTGTAGAACTGAAAAAGTATGTAAGGAATGTTACATATTTAGAAAAAGAACTTAAACCACTGGAGGTTGATAGTGCTTGGAAGAGACTAACAGATGGTCTCTTCTCTATAGGTAAGGTTGGTTTTCTAATGTAGGGAAAAGTTTTGTAGGTAAAATACTGATGCCAATGGTAGGAATAGCCCTAATGATTTTAGGGATAATAGTTTGTTGCAGATGTCGTAAGCATAAAAAGACATACGCAGTAAATAAAAAGGGAAAGAAAAGAAATATCAATTAAATAGAATTAGAAGAATATAATAGACATTTATACAGAAAGGTGAAAGACTTTCATATGAAGAATGGAAGGAATAATAACAGAAAGTTTGAAGAAATTGAAATGGTGAAGTGTAAAGCTGGCATCTGTTTCTGTCAGGTTCCACGCTGCAGGATCCGGTTATAGCACATAGAGCTCCACCTCCCGACCTCACCAACACACTGTTGTATATAACACAGTGTGTTCGAGGGATAGGGTGAGGGAAAATAAAGGAACAAGGAGGGGACGGAAGGGGACTGCAGGGAAGGGATAGCTGAAAGACAAGAAAATAAACACACCAGGTTAAAGATAATCACAATGTAAACCTACACTCATTACATTCTCGCTAAACAGATCCTTAAGAATCACCTTTGTGTAGGAAGTGTACTTCACCTCTTCCCTGTTATAACATTTATCAGATATCAGAACCTCTGGTCCCTAAAGAATACAAAAAAGCAGGTTATACTCTCAAAACATTTGTAAACACCTATAAGAATTCAATCATTCCTTCTGTAACGTGCCCCGCCTTGTATTAAGTAGTATTCATATGTTGAATCTTTTGCACACCAAAATCCCAAGTGATTCCAAAGAAAAACTAAAGGTGAAGAGCATGGAGTCTCTTTGAAAGTAAACAAAAACGTTCCAATCCAGACACGGCAAGACGTAGCCTCCTACTACTGTCTTCCGCTCTTTAGACGATAACCCACAGGATCCCAAGTGATCAGACTCCAAACACGGCAAGGTGTAGATCCCCACAACCTTCCGCTTTGGCACTTAACATCCAGAGTCACTAGTGACTTTCTTCGTAACGGTAACGTGTAGGAAATGCCCCCCCCACTACGCTCCGCTCTCTCTCTGGCCAGATAACAAGATAATCTCACACCGCCGTGCAAGTCAATACACTAGAGACCTGTCTCTTTAACTCCTGAAAGAGCAATAAAAGAAAACTCAGGCAGCGCGTTGATTCACGCACTCCCTGTAACTTACAGGGACTTTGAAATGTTCTCCAAACAGTCCGCTCGCACTGATAAGCCGTTTCTCCTTGGCTTACGTCTCCTCCAGCCGCATGCACACAGCTTCAGCCCGGACACGCTGCTAATCGCCTCAGAAACAGAGACGCTCTGGAAACCCGACCGCTACCCGGAAGCACCCGAGTCAGCAGTCCGTAGTCAAGGAAGCTTACCCAAACATTGGAACAAAGGCGCGGCTCCTCCACACGCCGAAGGCAAGAATCAAACAGCTAGCGCTCCCCACGGAACTGCAGGAAACGTTTCACAAAATTGAGGCAAAGTTCAAATCAACTGTTAGTTACAAAATCACGAACAGTGATAGACAGTCCCGCCCATCCTTAAATAGTGACACTCCCACATCCAGGACTTCTGGGAGATGTAGTCATTAACCATTTAGGTAGGCGCCTTGGTAAATCCTGACAGTATGTCCCCGTCCCTAGCGCCTCCTAGGACCAGGCTTAGCAGGAAACCTCCTGTGAAAAGACCGCACCGCACCAGGAGCATGCACATCAGAACAAACCTCCCAAGAATCGCCCTCTGCGGTGTAACCTTTCCAAGACACCAAGTACATGAGCACTCCCCTGCACCACTTAGAGTCACGAATGCACTTGACCTCATATTCCATTCCTCCATCACACAACACGGGAGGAGGGGCCGCCCTACGAGACCTCAGAGCGGGCTTCAACAACTGCACATGAAACACCGTGTGTATACGCAGCGAACCCGGCAGCCTCAGTTTGTACGTCAAGGGATTCACCTGTTTCACTACGGAATATGGGCCAATGTATCTGGGGTGGAAAACACTGCGCAGCTTAAAACGAATGTTCTTGGTCGACAGCCACACCTTGTCACCCACCGCATATTGGCGACTCTCCACCCTGCGACGGTATTCCCACTTCTTGTATACCTCCTTGGCTCTGTTCAAATGCACCTGCACCCCCTTATGTACCTTCCTCAGCAACAAAACCTTTTCCTTAACAGACGGCTGATTTTGGAGATCGGCTGGAATATCAACAGGCAAAGTATTTGCATCATATCCAAAATTAGCTTTAAAGGGAGACATCCCAGTGGAGCTATGCCAAGCATTATTATAGGCCAGCTCAGCCATCCATAACAGTTCCACCCAGGACTCGTGAGCTTCTTTGGAGAAACATCTCAAGTATTTCTTCAAAGTTTGATTCAGACGTTCCGTTTGCCCGTCTGTTTGTGGGTTCAAGCTGGTGGACAGATTTGGTTCAATGTTCAGGGCACGACACCACATGCGCCAGAAACAAGCAATGAATTGAGGCCCCCTATCTGAAACAATAACTCTCGGTATCCCATGCAAACGAACAATGTTACTGGCCAACAGTTGTGCAGTTTGGCTCGCATTGGGAAGGTTTTTACAAGGGATGAAGTGTCCCATTTTGGTGAGGCTGTCCACTACCACCAAAATGGCTGAGAAACCCTGATCAAGCGGAAGACCTGACACAAAGTCCAAACTGATGTTCTGCCAAGGTTGATTGGGAGTAGGCATAGGAATGAGCTTCCCCGCTTTTTTTGTGGTTACTCCTTTTGCTCTAGCACAGATTTCACAACGAGCGACCCACAGAGTAACATCCTTGATCAGGGTAGCCCACCAAAAATATCATTGGACAGTATTGATGGTCTTACGAATACCAGGATGTCCTGCTAGTACCCCCTCATGACACCAAGTGAACGCCTTTTTCTGCAGAGGAACAGAGGGCAAGAACAACCTGTCTTGAAAGAACGGCAGCCCTTCTCTCACCTTCTTATCAAAGACGCCATGTCATCCAGCCTCCTGGATATTGATGACTCCTTACGTCATCCAAAAAAGTCTCAGCCCTCACCACACATATAACCTTCCCTGTTGGAATGATGGCCTGTTTATCTTCCTCTCCCACCATGATAGGCAGTGTTTGTCGGGATAAGGCATCAGCCTTTCGGTTTTCAGAACCAGGGCGAAACGTGACCACAAAGTTATACTCGGCAAAAAAGAGCATCCATCTCATTTGCCTTTGACTCAGATGTCTTGCCGAGGACATATATTGCAGATTTCTATGATCCGTGTATACCGTGATGGTATGGAGAGCACCCCAAAGATACTGCCTCCACTCTTGAAAAGCCCTTTTTATAGACAAAAGTTCTTTTTCTGCAATAGTATAGTTGAGTTCAGCCGAACTCAACTTCTTCGACAGATAAGCCACGGGGTGCAATTGCCCAGTTCCTATATCCCTCTGAGACAACACCGCCCCTATCGCTTTATCCGAAGCGTCAGCCTCTATCACAAAAGGATGTTCCAAATTAGGATGTGAACGTACCGGGGCGGTAGTGAACGAATTCTTAAGAGTCTGGAAAGCCACTCCGGCCTCTACTGTCCACCCAAAAGGTACTCCCTTCCTTAAGAGCCTCGTAATGGGCACTGCTATTGCGAAAAATACAAGATAAAGCGACGATAGTAATTCGCGAAGCCCTGAAAACTCTGGCCAGTCCCGAACTGCTTTCACCTTGCGCTCTGACATTTGCAGACCCTGTGGACTGAGCATCACTCCCAAAAACTCCACACTGTACACCCCAAACTCACATTTGCTGAGTTTCACGAACAAACTGTGCTCTCTCAATTTGGCCAGTACCTTGCATACCTGTTCCACATGTCTGTCTTCCTCCATAGAATATACCAAAATGTCATCTATGTAGACAACTACAAACAGATCAATGTATTCCTTCAGAACATCATTAATAAGGAACTGAAAAGCCGCAGGGGCATTACACAGCCCAAACGGCATGACCAAATATTCGTACAGTCCATACCGCGTCTTGAATGCTGTCTTCCACTCATCCCCCTCACGAACCCTGACCAAGTGATAAGCACCCCGCAAGTCCAAGCGAGTATAGATCACCGCCTCCCGCACTTGGTCAATCAAAACTGTGATGAGGGGGAGAGGGTATCGGTTGCGAATGGTGCTTTTATTCAAGACGCGGTAGTCCACACAGGCTCTCAGGTCCCCGTTGGCTTTCGCTATGAAGAAAAGGGGAGAAGCCGCAGGGGAACGGGATGGTCTTATAAACCCTATGCTTACATAATGGTCTATGTATTCCTTTAAGTGTGTGGTTTCAGGTACAGAAAAGGCATACACTCTACATGTTGGAATTGTAGCACCGTCAACAAAGTCTATCCGGCAGTCATATTCTCTGTGTGGTGGTAATATCTCTGCTCTACTTTCGCTAAACACATCCTGAAAAGCTTCATATTGTATAGGAAGAACCACCTCTTTCTCTGCTGCTGTAGCCACCATAAACTGACATGCTAACACCGCTACAGGGGAAGACGCATAAGGCACTAGATGTTCCTGACAATACCCAGATAAAAAATGCACCGTTCTGGTTTTCCAATCAAGGGAAGGGTTGTGGTAAGTGAACCAAGGCATCCCCAATATGATCTCGTATTGAGGAGCATCTATGATGTTCAACTCCAACTTTTCCACATGTCTCCCTTCCGACACTTCAATAGACAACACCACTTCTGCTGTTTTCTCAGTTATAAGACCTGATTTTATGGGCTGTCCATCAACTGCCAAAACCTCCTCTGGTTTATCTCTAGGTACTCTGGGTATAGCCAAACGAGAAACCAACCCATTGTCGATAAAACTACCTGTAGCTCCTGAGTCCAACATTACCATTACTTGATGGGTCTTTTGTTCACACTCCAATATCATAGCAAGAACCAAATGAGACTCAGTCTCCCCTATCCCATGTGAATATAGGGAAGTGAGTTTCCAATCTGGAGCCTCTGCTTCTCTAGGAGAAGGCACCAATGAGCTGTCTGATTCTCTAGCTGTCGTGGAAACCGCCACCCTCTTATTTCGGTTCCAACTAGTGGGAGTCTTGGGCTTGGAAGAGCACTCTCGTACATAGTGCCCCTTCTTCCCACAGTACATACAAAGGTCTTGTACTCTTCTACTTTCTCTTTCTTCTTTAGACAGAGGGGGTCTAATAGCACCTATCTCCATGGGTTCGGAACCAGCCTCTGCAGTACCCGTAGTTTTAGGAGGGAAACTCACATAACGATTAAAACCTTTGTCCCATTTTCTCCTGTCTCCACTCCGCTCAGTCAGCCTACCATCCAGCCTTAATACCAAATTCACCATGTCCACCCATGTAGTAG
Organism: Lissotriton vulgaris; assembly: GCF_964263255.1. NCBI lineage: Eukaryota > Metazoa > Chordata > Amphibia > Caudata > Salamandridae > Lissotriton > Lissotriton vulgaris. The sequence goes on from NC_141696.1 coordinate 102,323,028, forward strand.
GTTGCGGGTCTATCTGCGCCACCACATCTTTTAGTTCATCCCTTAACCCCTGATAAAACAAAGACATTCTTTTTTCTTCTGGCCACTCAGTTTCTGCCACCAGACGATTAAATGTTGTTAGATATGTTATCAAGTCACTTCTGCCTTGACGCAAGGTTAATAACTCTTTATCCGCGCTAAAGGTGGTGGCCCTCCGATCAAAAACTTTTTCGAATTCAGCCCTGAATGCTGTCCAATTAGACAAGATAGCATCATCTTTCTTTATCAGGGGTACCGCCCAATTAGCTGCGTCCCCCACTAAATAGGAGATAGCAAAAGCAACCCTTGAGTGGTTAGTAGGGAAAGAGGCTGGTTTGCATGAAAAGTGAAGCATCACCTGAGTTAAAAACACCTGAGTTTTACGCGGATCACCCGCATACCTTTCTGGGGTAGCCAATGGAATCGGGGGGGAACAGTGACCTGTATTTGAGATGGACCTGTAGAAAAAGGATTCTTTGATAACTGTTCTACCCTGTCCTTGAGCGCAGCCGTCTCTGCCTTAGAAGACGCCAGCTCCTGTTGAACCAGAACCAGAGCATGCAACACATCCTCCAAGGTGGCCATATGTACAACAACCGGACCAGGCAGAATGCAATTCGTGGGTTCGTGATTCTGTCAGGTTCCACGCTGCAGGATCCGGTTGTAGCACATAGAGCTCCACCTCCCGACCTCACCAACACACTGTTGTATATAACACAGTGTGTTCGAGGGATAGGGTGAGGGAAAATAAAGGAACAAGGAGGGGACGGAAGGGGACTGCAGGGAAGGGATAGCTGAAAGACAAGAAAATAAACACACCAGGTTAAAGATAATCACAATGTAAACCTACACTCATTTCATTCTCGCTAAACAGATCCTTAAGAATCACCTTTGTGTAGGAAGTGTACTCCACCTCTTCCCTGTTATAACATTTATCAGATATCAGAACCTCTGGTCCCTAAAGAATACAAAAAAGCAGGTTATACTCTCAAAACATTTGTAAACACCTATAAGAATTCAATCATTCCTTCTGTAACGTACCCCGCCTTGTATTAAGTAGTATTCATATGTTGAATCTTTTGCACACCAAAATCCCAAGTGATTCCAAAGAAAAACTAAAGGTGAAGAGCACGGAGTCTCTTTGAAAGTAAACAAAAACGTTCCAATCCAGACACGGCAAGACGTAGCCTCCTACTACTGTCTTCCGCTCTTTAGACGATAACCCACAGGATCCCAAGTGATCAGACTCCAAACACAGCAAGGTGTAGATCCTCACAACCTTCCGCTTTGGCACTTAACATCCAGAGTCACTAGTGACTTTCTTCGTAACGGTAACGTGTAGGAAATGCCCCCCCACTACGCTACACTCTCTCTCTGGCCAGATAACAAGATAATCTCACACCGCCGTGCAAGTCAATACACTAGAGACCTGTCTCTTTAACTCCTGAAAGAGCAATAAAAGAAAACTCAGGCAGCGCGTTGATTCACGCACTCCCTGTAACTTACAGGGACTTTGAAATGTTCTCCAAACAGTCCGCTCGCACTGATAAGCCGTTTCTCCTTGGCTTACGTCTCCTCCAGCCGCATGCACACAGCTTCAGCCCGGACACGCTTCTAATCGCCTCAGAAACAGAGACGCTCTGGAAACCCGACCGCTACCCGGAAGCACCCGAGTCAGCAGTCCGTAGTCAAGGAAGCTTACCCAAACATTGGAACAAAGGCGTGGCTCCTCCACACGCTGAAGGCAAGAATCAAACAGCTAGCGCTCCCCACGGAACTGCAGGAAACGCTTCACAGAATTGAGGCAAAGTTCAAATCAACTGTTAGTTACAAAATCACGAACAGTGATAGACAGTCCCGCCCATCCTTAAATAGTGACACTCCCACATCCAGGACTTCTGGGAGATGTAGTCATTAACTATTTAGGTAGGCCCCTTGGTAAATCCTGACAGTTTCATTAATTAGTGATGATATAAAATATCATCAAAGAGGGAATTGATGGAGCAAGGTTTTACACGTAAAGTGACTTGCTTGTATTAAACCCTCTCGAAAAATATTATTAATTTACAAACTAATATGTTTGGTCTTATTAATATTGCATTACACAACATATTAGGCATCTAGGGGAAGCTTGCCAATGTGATTTTACTAACTATAATCCGCTTGCACTAAAATGGCTGCTGCTACGCAGGATTTTCTACTGCGCATGCGTCTGCCATGCCCATGTGATATGCTTGGTGGGAAAACTTCTGCTTCTGCACAATAGAACTAAGATGGCCGTTATGTGTCCTAACGTACAAGAAGCTTGCACCGTTGCTTTGCTAAGCCATTTGTTTCTGCTTAATATTTAACGCAATAGTATAAAATAAAATAATGGGAGTAGAGTAGAAAGAAGTGGTATACAGTGTATTCATTTATTCTGTGTCTCTAAAACTGTTCTTTTCTATTTTTACATACTAAAATGAATGGGCCTAAATGCTTTGCTGAACACCATCTTTGGAGAAACTGCGTCTGCGCGACAAGTCCTGAAGTTACAGAAACTGTAGCCTCGAATCATGGCCAAGACGGACATAGAAGGCGGAGAAGAATTAGCTCCTTGCCTTGACAGAGGAAGCTGAATTGATTAAATTGTTTTTAAATAATCATTGATACATTTCACTACCGGGAGGAAATAAAGAACTTGGGTTGATAAAGTTATGGGAGGGAACAAATTAAATTCATGATTGACAAGTTGCTTTTCGAAAAATATGGTGTGATGGCTACTCCTTGTTCTTGTCCAATAAAATTGTGGGATTCACACATTTGCAACATTTGAGGGTGGGACACTGATCTGAAAAATAGTATAACTAGGGTAGGCTTAGTTAGTTAGATTGTAGGACTTGTCCGAATAGCTGACCTGTCATTGACCCAACGCACTCAATAGGTGATCGAGAGCAGAGTTGCTGGCGAAGCACTCTGTCAGAAGATTCAATAACTCAATCAGGGTTATGGGAAGGAGATCGATGACCCAATCGGGGTTCAACTGTTAGCTGCAGAGAGGGTTTACAACGCTGGCGTTTTGAACTTTAACTGTGGTGCGAGTCTTAGCCTGTGGTGGTCCTGTCCTGATCCAATTTGGCCCGTATTCTGTCCTGGTTCTGATTCTGGTTTGCACCTGTTCTAACCTGCTGGTACCTGTACTTGGAATTCCTATTCTTTGGCTTAATCCGTGACCAGGGTTGGTCATCACACCGATCTTAGGTAACTATAAAGTGTGGGTTTGTCATTGTACTGTTTTCCCTTTTCTTACCCACCCTCTGTCTAATGCTTAATGTCATTTTCTCTCCAAATCATTTGCAAATGTTTATGTATTAAATCTACATTAGTCTAAACAGAATAAGAAGCTAAATTTAGTTCATGCTTTATAAAATTTCCAAAGATTTATTAGATATAGATTTTAAAACTTTCCCGAGTTTGTGATTATTCATGAAATGCTAAATGTTATTATTGCTACCTATTTTCTCTCTAACTCCCTTGATCCTTTAGGACTATAGGTATAGGTGACTAGGATTGGTAAGATAAATGGTATAAACTCCAAATGGTAAAAACCCCAATTAATAGAGTATAGGTTTACCTGTTTAATATATACATAGATATATGGGCCCAGGTGAGTATGTTGAGCAGGTGAGCCCGCGCTCTATCACTGACGTCACTCAGGAACTCCTCTAAAGACTCCAGAATTTATAGAATGCTGCAGCAAGACTAATCCTCAACATCCCTCGGCACAGCCACATCACTCAACACCTCTGCAACCTCGACTGGGTCTCATTCGACAGAAGAATATCCTTCAAACTCCTCAGCCACGCACACAAGGCCCTTCGCTTCACCCGACCTGCATACCTGAATCACCGCCTCACATTCCACGTACCCACCACACACCTCCGCTCCGCCCTGCTTTCCCTGCCTACCGTCCCACAAATATACAAGACCAGAACCAGAGGAATGTCCTTCTCCTACCTACCTCCAAGACACGGAACACCTCGCCTATCCACCTCGGAAAATCACCCTCACTGACACAATTCAGGAAGGACCTCAAGAACTGGCTGTTTGGATGAGCTCAGCTGTTACTCTGATCTATTGCGCCCATCCCCCTGCAACCATACCCCAGCACCTTGAGACCCTCATGGGTGAGCAGCCGCACTTTACAAACCCCCGATTGAATGATCTCTTTGCCCCTCCCCTCCCTCTCTCTTTGCTTGTACAACCTTTCCCAGGTGACATCTCTTGTCTTCTCCCTTCCACGCCGTTCGCTGTCTCCCCTGCATCGTTATTTGGTGCCATGCTTGTTAATTATCTAAAAACCTGTTAGAGTCATCCCCCCACTCCACATCGATAGATGCCCTTTAGCATGCATGATTATTACTTTTTGACAGAGGAAGTGCTGCAGCTAAAATGTGTTAAAGTGCGAGACTCACCCATCTCTTATCAAAGCCGGATAGACCGGTTTGTTAACCTACAGTGTGCATACTACGTGTGATTCGCCCCAGCCAGATTCTGCCAGCCTCCACCCCCTTCCCCTTTGCCCCACAAAAATATATCAGGCAAAGAGTTGGTCTTCACAGCGTAGTCTTTATTAAACCTTCAGATACCGCAATCTTTTATTATTGACTAACTGTCAACGCTTGACCAAACGTTTATGATTAAACCAACACACATTGTTATAAAAGAAGTAGGCTTCTGACGTATACATTTCAGCCACAAGTTACGATTGTATTTACATTTCAGGATCTCCAGAGACACACTTTGATGCGGGTTGTGCCAGCAGGCCACAACCAATTTGTACTGCCCCCATCTGGGGTAACTACCAGTCATCCATCCCCTAGACGCTACCACAAGGGCACTGCTTAACGCCTTGCCCCACACGGGGGTTCCTGCGCACCATATACCTTCTCCAAAATTGCTTACTACATGCACCGGCATCTCGGGTAGGACAGGAGAGTCCAGGACCACCAGCAGGTTAGTCCCCTCTCCCGTCAGCCTGGAGCCCCCCATTGACTGTCCGCTCTGTTCCTGGACCAGACAGTCCCCTCCAAAAAGGAGTTCCCACCATTTCTCTTCCCATGACCCCGCCACAGGACGAGGCGCTTACTGAACTCTCACCTACCCCCCACCAATGCTTGACCCTCCAGTTCTAATGTAATGGACCCTAAAATGTTGTGAATGAACAGTTCCAGTCCTGTGTTGGACAGATGTATTCCATCCGCCAGGTACAACTCCCTCTTTGGGACCGGTATCAAACTATGCCTGATGGGACGTGTGGGTAAGCCCGCCAATAACTTGGCCACTGATTGATTTAATTCCTTCACTGACCTATTCACTGCTATTGAGGGAGCATTATTAGCCCAAACCTGGCATGGAATCCCTTCTGACCAGAATATTGTTGTGTTCAGTAGTGCCCTCCGCACCCATGAGAGCGTAGAGAAGAGTGCTTCCTTAACCCCTCTCGGGCCCGCAGGGATCATGTCGTTGCCCCCTGAATGAATCACCAGCACATATGGAATGGGCATGCCCTTGTCCAATACACTCTGTAAATGGTAAATGAGATCCTTCAACTGCTGCCCTCCAATCCCTATCCGGTGGCCACACCAGCATACCTGTGTCCGTTGCCTCTTGATCACTGCATGGAAGTTAAAAAGTAGAGAGAGAAAACTTCATTAGGCCAGAGACACCTCGCGCCAATGTGATCCAGTGTCTGAGCTAACTGAGGTCTCACGTACCACTCAAAACAGGATGACTTCGATCTGCTTACTCTTTTGATAGTTTCAGCTGGGAGGCCTAACAAGTCTGCTGTTGTGGCCGCCCCAATGCGAAAATGAATGAGACATGAACTGGGTTGTCTCTGGCGAACAAAGCGGTACAAAAGGGGGTGGTGATGGACAGAGCATCTGAACCAATCAAACACTCACACCCAGTCAAAAGATCTGGGTTTGCATATGGCCATGTCTGAACTGGGGTGGCAGAGTGGGCTAAAGAATGGTGATGGATTAAACCCAGATCTTTTGACTGGGTGTGAGTGTTTGATTGGTTCAGATGCTCTGTCCATCACCACCCCCTTGTGTACCACTTTGTTCGCCATGAGTTTGGGAGGGTTTGCTCAGACGTGAGTCCCTTGCTCACTTTGCCACTGGATTCAAGCAAGCCTGGCTGAAGATGACTGGAATACCAGAAACCGGTCCTAGGAAGCTTGTTTCCGGTCCAGGGAAGGCATGGCTTGGCAGTTCGGGCTGGACTGTTCCCATGAGGCACAGGGTCAGACTGATTTGTATACGGCCATGTCTAAACTGGGGTGGCAGAGTGGGCTAAAGAACGGTGATGGATTAAACCCAGATCTTTTGACTGGGTGTGAGTGTTTGATTGGTTCAGATGCTCCGTCCATTACCACCCCCTTTTGTACCGCTTTGTTCACCATAGGTTTGGCAGGGTATGCTCAGGCGTGAGTCCCTTGCTCACTTTGCCACTGGATTCAAGCAAGCCTGGCTGAAGATGGCTGGAATGCCAGAAACCGGTCCTAGGAAGCTTGTTTCCGGTCCAGGTAAGGCATGGCTTGGCAGCTCGGGCTGGACTGTTCCCATGAGGCACAGGGTCAGACTGATTTGCATATGGCCATGTCTGAACTGGGGTGGCAGAGTGGGCTAAAGAACGGTTATGGATTAAACCCAGATCTTTTGACTGGGTGTGAGTGTTTGATTGGTTCAGATGCTCCGTCCATCACCATCCCCTTTTGTACCGCTTTGTTCGCCATAAGTTTGGCAGGGTATGCTCAGACGTGAGTCCCTTGCTCACTTTGCCACTGGATTCAAGCAAGCCTGGCTGAAGACGGCTCGAATGCCAGAAGCCGGTCCTAGGAAGCTTGTTTCCGGTCCAGGGAAGGCATGGCTTGGCAGTTCGGGCTGGACTGTTCCCATGAGGCACAGGGTCAGACTGATTTGCATATGGCCATGTCTGAACTGGGATGACAGAGTGGGCTAAAGAACGGTGATGGATTAAACCCAGACCTTTTGACTGGGTGTGAGTGTTCGATTGGTTCAGATGCTCCATCCATCACCACCCCTTTTGTACCAGACTATGAGGAACAGCACCCCCTGTGGTGTAAATTTATCTGTCCTCTCTTCTCTTTTCATAACCGCCAAGTATAACTGCCATACACTCTCATACATACTCTTGGTCTTGGGAGCAAGGGAAGCCGCTATCAGGTCGGGGGCAATGGGGCACCAAGCTTCCATTGTGCCATCTGGTTGTCCCTTGTGGCCATCGAGCTCTGAATTCTGTTAACTGTGACCGAACAGGGCATCAGCTACAGCATTGTCTCCCCCTGGCACATGTTTGGTGATAAAATACACATTGTGCTTGAGGCACTTACAAAAAAGTTCCTTAAGTAAGCGAAGTACCCATCACTGCAGACATACTGTCGGACCAGAACACGATGCACTTATTTTTTAGGAGGTTGCCCCAGAGATGCATTGCTACTAAGAAAGGAAACTGCTCTAGGAATGTTATGTTGTGAGTCAACCCTATCTTGACCTACTCCGTCAGCCAGTAATTCATGCACCACCTCAAGTCTAGCACTGCTCCGAACCCTACGCTGCCTGTCCCATCCGTGTAAAGCTCTAACTCAGCATTCGCTTTCTCCGGTTGCTGCCAAAGCACCGAGCCATTGAACCCCACCAAAAACTCCTTCTACGTGCCCAAGTTATCTTTCACCTCTGCGGAAAGCCTGGTGTGGTGATATTTTGTAGTCAAGCCTGAAATTGCCCTGGCAATGCTCCTTGAAAATGCCCTGCCCCTGGGAATCACCAGGAGGGCGAAATTCAACTGTCCCACCAAGACCTGCAACTGGTGCAAGGTAACCTTGCATGTCGCTAAACATTCGACAATGGAGGCTTCAAATATTCTTACTTTCTCCTGTGGGAGCCTGCATACCCCTGCTCTGGTGTCTATGTTGATGCCTTAGAAGGCTAGACCGGTCGCTGGACCCTCAGTTATTTTCTTCTGCCAGTGGCACCCCCAATTCCTCCGCTAACCGTTGGAAGCTCATCAGGGCCTTCCCACAAGCCAGAGAGCCAGGAGGGCCCAAAAATAGGCAGTCATCTAAATGGTGCACCACATCTCGTGATGACAACAGATCTTGCACCACCCATTCCAAGAAGCGGCTGAATGTTTCAAACACCGCACACGCGATGGAACACCCTATTGACATACACAGGTCTATAAAGAAACTCCCCTGAAACATAACACTTAGCAACCTATTGTCCTCAGGGTGAACTGGCAAGAGGCAAAAGGCAGCTTCTATGTGGGATTTGCCATTAGCGCGCCTCTTGGCTAGTCTCTGTAGCTTATGAATTGCTGTATCAAATGTGGTGTAATGCACTGTGCACAGTTCCGGATCTAACCTGTCATTGACTGACGACATGATAGGCTAAGTATCAGGCGGTATTTCCCCACCTCCTTTTTAGGTACCAAACCCAGTGGTGATCAAACCAGGTCTTGTCTTGGCGTTTGGTGAAAAGGGCCAGCCACCCTCCCCAGTGCTACCTCCTTCATGATTTTTTCCCTAGCCACCTCTGGGTTGCGCAAGACTAGGAGCTGATTGTGTGGGGGAACTATGGAAGGCAGGGCATTAGATGGAATATGAAAACCAAATTTGAAACCCTGATATAACAGATGAGCCTCTTGCCTCCTTTTGTATCTATAGAGGAGGTGGACCAGGATATGCAGGCGTGTGGGAGTAGGTAGGTTCTCATGATGACTGAGGATTGCAGCGCCTGTTCTGTGCGTGGGAGGGGGTATGCTCTTCTCTGGGTTTTCCCACCTTCTTGAAGCACTTGCTCTCTGGATGCACTTGGATTCCACAGATGGAACATAATTGCTTGAATTTGCATGTAGACCCCCTACTGCATTCGTTTTTATTAAACTGCCAGCAAGCTTGCTTCTTGTCCCCAGCCCCTCTGTCCCCACAAAAGGAGTGAACTGTCTTGTTAACTGCCCGGCCAAGTAGAATTCAGCATGGCATATGTTGCTCTCTCTCTGAATCCATGCCATCTCTGGCCTTACTGCCTTCTTTTGCCTACATTTTTTTTCATATTGCAGCCAGGCCATGCCTGAATATTCTGACGCTGCGCTGTGGATCATTGACATGTAGCTAATTATCTCGGCCGCCACTGCTGGGAACTTCTCTACCATGATTGCTGCGTAAATAGAAAACCCAGTAACCCAATTCTTGATGGACCATTCCACTCAGACTTTCTTCTGCTTGAATTCACCTTCCCTAAAACAACTGAAAAACTCCCTCTTGACCTATAGATACTTTTATCTCTGGAGTTACCTCTCAACCACAAGGCATACACAAAATGTGTCTACACTTATTTTTGAATTTTTACTCATTTTATTTCATTTTTCTGTAAAAAACTTTTTTTCATTTCTTTATATCATTTTTTTCTAAATACAACAGTTATAAAAATGTTCCTTATTCGAGGAAACTCCAGGGGAAATTCTTTCAACACACTGGAGCCATAAATATATATCATTGGTTACTCAAATTCATGTAAAAAGCAAAATCAATTATACAAAACCAGGTAGAGAGCCACACACACATACTCATGCATACTTCCTAAACATACATTCCATCAAGAACAAACATTAAACATCCTAAACCATTGTATCTGTTGTCCAGTATGTGACCAAAGTCATTAGATCTAAAGATGAAGAAAATTGGTCTCGCCTTCCCTACCTGCCCTGTTCCTCCCTGGCACCACCGCCGCATCAATCAGGTCGAAAACATCAATAAATTCCCCGCTGAAAATGTTATCTCTGGTTTCTGCCGGTACGTGCCATGTGATACCTGCCTATGGGGTTAATGCAGGCGATGCAGAACCATAGAGCACTGGGCTCTGTGACAGAGGGGCCTGCACCGATACCACCACTGCCACCTGTGGTGCTTGCCCGTGCTTCCACAACATGTTTGAGCATTTACTGCTGCGCTCCCCTGTAACGTTCCAGAGTTCGTCTCATGCGTTTGGGTAATGGGACCTCCTGCTGTTGGTTCGCTCCGGCCCCTTGCGATAATGTCCGCAGGGCCCACTGAATGCCTCCTTTCTTTGCGACCTCCCACAGTGCCAACAGCGATCGAAACTCCTCTGTAGTAGCTGAAACCTCCTTGTTGCCTCGCACCTGTTTTGGTGGCATCTTGCTTAACTAACGCACAAACCAAGTCTACCTCCGCGTCACTTCACTAAAGAAAGCAAAAGAGAGTTAAATGCTTGCCTACAATTCACGCAAATTACCCGGGGTACCAGAAATACTCACTATTCCAGTGCCCTGTGCCTCATCTAGCTTGGTACCCCCTGGCAGCCAGCCAAATCATGCATTACATCCCCCCCCACCAAGGCGCTCAGCCTACTCACTAGCCGAACAGCCCGGGTTCCCATGGCTGTTTAAATGCACTTTTTTCGTCCCTGGTCAATGCACTACCGGTTAGGCCCACTCCTCTATCATGTGCTGCTCATGCAATGCCCCCATGTGTGACCCCATGCTCTGCTTGTTTTACCCACACCGCAAATTTGCGAGCTGATTGTTGCCTCCGGCGCCAGAATACATACCTCCGCTTTATTGTCATTATTCATTTTATACATCACTAGCAGCCCGTCCCGACGTTGTCCAGGTATGAATTGCTGCCGGCCAGTAGTATATTGTTTTGTAGGATTTCGTTTAGATAGCATTTCTTATCTGTGACAGGCCTGTGAAACGCTCCGATTCACAGTGCACTGCTGATGCACTTAAGAGTGCGCGTTCAGTAGTGCGTGAACTCGAGTTTCCCTACTTTATTTTTCCTTGCAATATTATATAGCGCTAACTCGACAACATGGCATGAGCACAATGTACATTACAGAAGAACACATTCATTTGTGGTAGGCACAGGGAGACAAAGCGATTTGCCTCGAATCACAGGATGTTGAGCTGATGCCGAGATTCGAACGTAGCTCCCCAGCTCTAAAGTTCGCAATTCTAGAACTTGTGGCGGGAGGTGTGTCTAAAAGTGTATGTCGGTGCTGGCCATCAGTGAGAGAGATCTGTGCATTTTTCAAATCGGTGGTGAAAAAATATGAGTGTGTTGCTGGAGATGTGGGCCGCCGTGCCACCAGTGTACTTTCCGGGGGAGGGTAAACACCCATTATTCCGCAACTTTCTTTCCGCATACAATCACTCCGCATACTTTCATTACGAAAGTACCATGACTCCGCAATGCCATTATAACGCATGGCATTACATTTTATATGATTTTACCACGCATACATTTACAATGAAATTCGTTGTAAATGCATGAATGGTAAAAGCATGTTTTTTTAATGTTTGGATAAGGTAAGTATGGGTATAGAGGTATATGTTATGGGGTACTGCGGTATATGTTTTGGGGTGTTTGGGTATTTTAAGTGTTCAGATATAGTTTCGGTTATGGGGTACAGGGGTCGTTTTAGGGTTTAGGGATAGGTATGGGTTTTGGGGTACAGGGGTATTTTTAGGGTTCAGGGGTAGGTTTGGGTTTTAGGGTACAGGGGTATTTTACGGGTTCAGGGCTAGGTTTGGGTTTTGGGGCACAGGGGCATTTTTAGGGTTCAGGGCTAGGTTTGGGTTTTGGGGTACAGGGGTATTTTAGGGTTCAGGGGTAGGTTTGCGTTTCGGGGTACAGGGTTATTTTTATGGTTCAGGGCTAGGTTTGGGTTTTGGGGTACAGGGGTATTTTTAGGGTTCAGGGGTAGGTTTGGGTTTTGGGGTACAAGGGTATTTTAGGGTTCAGGGGTAGGTTTGGGTTTTGGGGTACAGGGGTATTTTTAGGGTTCAGGGCTAGGTTTGGGTTTTGGGGTAGGGGTATTTTTAGCGTTCAGGGGTAGGTTTGAGTTTTGAGGTACAGGGGTATTTGTAGGGTTCAGGGCTAGGTTTGGGTTTTGGGGTACAGGGGTATTTTTAGGGTTTAGGGATAGGTTTGGGTTTTGGGATACAGGGTATATTTATAGGGTTAAGATGGGTTAGTGTTTAAGGGTGTCGGGGTATTTTAAGGAGTAAGGGTGGGCTATGATTATGGGGGGCAGGGGTATTTAAAAGGGAGCTGGGTGGACGCAGACAGAACTTGGGAAGAAAAAACAATGAAATATTGGGCACAATGCTCACTTTTTTTCCCAGTTATTCCGCGCCCCGCACACGCCCACGCCCCCAGCACACGCCCACAGCACACGATATGAGACATGGCATGAAGGGCGGAACGCACCACACGCCTCCAGCGTTTGTCACGCCCCCAGCACACACCCACAGCACAACGCAGACACGCCCACAAGGGACTACTTTGCTGGCACGGTTCTTTTACCTTTTAAATGTATATGGTGGGCGTCTGCATAGCCTATGTCCTTCTGCTGCAACTGCCCTTTCCAACGCTGTATTGGGTGTTGTGATTGGTGCTAGGGTTCCTGAGATTACCCGCCTCAAAGGTTTGGGTTCTCTCTTTATTATACTAGTATAGACTACAATCATTGAAACGCCAGGAATTGAACTTCTAACCTTCATAGTAAGAGTCAGAGACCGTAACCACTAGGCCACAGTGACTCGTGAGCAGCACACATCGATACCGCATCAGTAATTGCCTAGGAATTCCTAGCCCAGGGGATTCGTCCCGGTGTCAGTCCTTTGTTGAAGAGCCTCCACTGGCTCCCGGTGGCTAAACGCTGTGCCTTAGAGCTGGGCTGCACCATTTTTAAAGCCCTCGCTGGGAATGGCCCAGTATTCATCTCCTCAAGGATTCAGCGCTATACCCCACTTGTGAACTGCGCTCCTCTCATCTGCGGTCATTTTCCTGTTGCCGTGGGTAGTGAGAGGTGAAGATGCCTGTCGCCATTTGAATCTGCAGGTTGGGGTAGTGCCACTACAAGATGGCCGCCACAGAAATAGAGGAGAGAGTAGTCCTCTTTCAGTTGCAGTGAGAAGTGAATAAGCAGTCCTCTTTCTGTTTCTGTTGCTGTTGCTGCAGTTAGGGTTTGTGCAGGCTTATTTCTGTGGAGGCAGTTTGCCTAACAGCGCAGTCCTCTTTCTATGGGCACTGATTAGGGGCAGCCATTTTGTCTCAAGTTGGGCTTAAAACAACAACAACATGGTGAATTCGAGCAGAAAATGTTATTCCCCACTTTCACTTGGCTGTAAGTTTGTGTGAAACTATTAACCCATTTTTTTGTTTTCTTTGTTTTCTTTAAGCCAAAAACAATAGTCACAGAAATTCAAGCGTGAAGTGAGTGTGCCTCGCACCCACTCTGCTTGCCGTCTGCCCCAGAAATTAATCGACAAGCGGAGATGCCGACAGACAGCTCTGAGAGCACTCTGAGGGCAGGCGGCGGTGCAGCAAGGGAGAGAGAGTAGCAGGCTGACACAAAAGGCAGGAGAGTTCTCCAGAAGCCTTCCTCCTTGCCCCTAATTGTGTCTCCTCGCTTTCTGCAGATCAGGCAGTCTGCTCTCGGCGGCGTGACGCTCCCGAACCTGTTCTCCAACACTGCACCTCAGTGTTGCCTCTGGGGTCTCGAGGGAGCCGAGGTGAACCGGGATAACCCTCTAATCAGCAGCGCGATCCCTCCAGCTCCTCACCTTGATCGCTGTGTCTCAGAACTGCCTCGGGGACGCGACGGAGATGGTGGCAAAAATCAGGCGCTTTCAACAGTGCAACGTTGAGGCTGCGGAGCTTCTGGCAAACCGGGACAGCCTTCTCACAGCGTGAAATCTCCAAACACACTCCTCGCTCGCCGCCCCTCAGAGCTGCCTCGTGTGAGTTCTTAGGGTCAGATCAGGCTATTTCACTGGCTCTTTCTACGGCAAAAGTGTCTGCTTCATTAAGGGAACTTCAGTCGCTACTCATCGCTTTTTCTTTGGTCGCTTGGCTGGCAGGCCCGTCTGTGATGTCTCTTCAAAGCCCCCAAGAGAAAGGTATTGCAGGGGGTAATGTTGCAGGTTTGGATGGCAGGGTAACACCGGGACATTCACTGGAAAGTGATCCCGACCCTCAGGAGCTCATAGAAAACAGCTACCTCAATGATCATTACTCAGCTACTATGTCAAGCATCTTGGATGACCTAGCCCCTCTTAAACTAAAAAGAACTCAAGTCAGAGATAAAAACCCAAGGTTCACTGGTTCCCTCAACGATGAGAGAAGATACCGCCGACATCATGAAAGAACCTGGATACAGCACCCCTCAACAGACCACCAAAAACTCCTTCGCCGGGCCAGAAATATCTACAACAAGAACATCGTCAACTCAAAAAAAGAATTCTTCAGAGCGGAACTAGGAAATGCCCAGAACAGACCTCGCAAACTCTTTGGGGTGGTTAAACTACAATCGAACAAACTGTCCAAAACAGTGAAAGAAAACCCCAAGTCTCTCATCTCCTCTGAGGTTTTCTCCTCATTTTTCACAAACAAAATCAAAACCTTAGATACTGAACTCAAGGCCGCCCCCTTCCCCCCTCGGAGACCAGATCTACACCTGGGCGAGGGGCGCCCGGCGGCGGGGAGTCGTAGATGGTCCATACTTGCCAGCACGGACCCACCGATTACACCCCGCGAAGACAGAAGAAGTAAGCAGGGGGCACCCTGGGGGCTGTGACAGGGGGAAGGTACTGACCCTGCAGTAATAAAACTCGTGGCAATCTGGGACGGCGGCGCGGAGAGGCAGAAGTACCCTGACTCTAGGAGTGCAAGGTGCAGATCGAGGGGTCTCCCCCCACATCCCCAGGACAACCTAGCCCGCCGGACTGAATAAGACCCATAGCCTCCACGAGAGGGAAAAGCATTGGCACCATTAACCATGGGAAAGAAGGACACGCTTCCCAAACTTCCTAAACAGGGGCCCATGGATAACTTCGCTTCACTGCGACATCCAATCGAGACCAGCCACATAGCCTCGGGAGTGAGGACGGACACTGACCGGCTGCTGGAAGTCATCCAGGCGTCTAGAACTGATATCCAGGAGTCCCGAGCGGCCTTGGAGGTCAAAATCGGAGAAGTGGGCTCAGAGGTAACACTGTTGCGGCAAGACTTCCGAAAGTTATCCGACAGGGTGACGGTGACTGAAACCCGGATAGGAGAGGCAGAGGATTCGATCTCCACCCTGAGAAAGGACATGGCGGAACTCCAATCAACCCATCGACAATTACAGTGGAAGGTGGATGATGCCGAAAACAGAGCAAGACGCAACAACCTGCGCTTTGTGGGCTTTAGAGAGGGAATTGAAGAAACTAATATGGCATCATTCCTCCACTCCTGGCTGACTGACACCTTCCCGTCAGCGCAGTTCTCGTCATGCTTCGTCATCGAGAGGGCGCACAGAGCCCTACTGGCGAAACCCCCGGAAGGTGCGAGACCCAGACCGGCCATAGCGCAATTTCTCAACTTCGCGGACAGGGATCTGATCTTGCGGGAGGCTAGGAAAATGGGAGAGATCCGACAGGAGAATACGAACATTATGATATTCCCGGACTACAGCCAAGAGGTCCAGAAACAACGGTGCTCCTTCGAGGCAGTGAAGGCGAAACTAAGGACACTAAATATCTCCTATATGCTTCTCTTCCCTGCAAAGCTCAAGGTACTTTACAAGGACAAGGCAATCTTCTTCACGCATCCGGACGATGCCTGGCAGTGGCTTGAGGAACGCCCAATACTTCATAGCAGAGAGACCGCTGGACGCGAAGAACTGGACAGGTCACTAAGGCAACAATCTCAGTGGGAATTGCCAAAGCCACAGAGAAGAAAGTCAGGAAGGATAAAGACACGAACGCCGGCAACGCCGTACCGGGGACACACCTCGGGAGGCGCACGGAGAGGGCAATCGGAATCCCCGGGGGAAACCTCAGTAGCAGGATCCAGATTCAGCTGTCTACGGAACCATATTCGCTCGGAAGGAGACGACGAGGAAGAGTTGGAATGCGGGCATCCGGGGGGGAGGAGGGGGGAGAGGGGCAGGACTCCGTTCACCCACTGGTGGAGGCGATCCGCAATCTGGCGTTAGTCAGAAAGAAATTCCCCTTGGGTTAGGTAACAATAGTACAAAAATACTTTCAAACAACCATTTAAGCCACACATATATAACATGGAAGCAATGTAGACAGATGAGACCAACAATATATGTGAAAACAATCTAAAAATCTTTTTAAATTATAAAAACAATTTATTAAGGATCCATTACATTAGATAAAAACAGAATAAGAAATTGGGAAACACACAAAGACGGTACAATAATCAATAAAAACCACATTCAAGTAAAAAGGAGTCTACAGGGAAAAAGGATAGAACTCAAATAGAAAAACACAGTTTTGAATTCCTCCTTGGTTTGTTTTCCCAGATTCACTCCTTAGGCGTCGACGCGTTTCGGCGGAGTATTCCTATTAATCCGCCTTCATCAGGACAGTAATAACGTTTCCCAAATAAATTCTGAAATTAAATAAAACCAATCTTAGGCTTGCTTGCTAGAGACGGAGGATCCACTTACTATATAGACATCAAATGGCACTTTCTTAAAAAACCGTGATGTTTCCAATTCATTATGCTAACACACATATGTACACATTGCTTCCAAACAAGAACACATAATACATAAAAAACGCTCATATAGATATGCATAATTTGACAATAATAATACACCGTATTTGGTAATAGTCTCATCATTTAAGGACATAGAAATGCATATTTCCTAGCCTTTAGAAAGATTTCAGGAACATTTGATTTTCCATGAGTATTGGTATTTTAAATTGGCCACTGCTTAGTATACTTGAGGTAGCACGGAAATTGCACAATGGTACATCACCTACCTCAGACACTAGATCGGTCTAACAGATATAGTAAGGGGTGTTCAGCCTCCTTGTCTTCAGCTCAAGGTATATGTTCAGCAAACTCGTTTTTCTTATATATATAGAGAGAGACACCTATTTAGAAGAAATGAATATATTGATGGTTGGCCCTCTACGTATCATAGCTCAGGGTTTACAATGAACTTGGCTTATGTATGTCTATTTAGTCGAAATACACTCAGTTTTCTCAGCTATTTTCCTAAGCCCCTTCGTTTGGGAGATGGACAAATGTCGCAACATATATCTGTTATAGATGCTGTAGTCAAGCAGAGAAGGAAGTAAATGTTTGTAAAGAACGTTTATAAAAAGCGGAGGAAGCTTCAGTTGCAAGCTTACTGAGTAATAATATCTCGGTTTTATTGAGGAGATTCTATCCATTTATTTAGGCAGATAGTTAATCTCAATTATTATCAAATACTTACAATTAAACAAATTTTTTGAGGTGTGAAGCGTAAATACGTCTTTTTTCATTCATCGAGTGCTCCAGCTGACTGGCTGGTAGCTGAAGAAATACATAATAACATGCCATTACTGACTGATTGCTCTGAGATAAGAGACATTTGCTATGCTAAATTTTAGAGGCATACTTACAATTAATTAAAAAGCTAGTGCTTGAGCACGCAGTAGACAAGTGTTCAATTGCCGCTTTTCTCTTATTAGTCAGGCTTTTATACACTTTGTTACAGCATGGGTTCAGGAGATATGGTCCAGGGATACCCGCTGTACGTAGGATGCCTCTCTGTGAGCCCTGCATATTTTAACAGGAAAAGGGCAGATACATTTGTTACAAGCGTGTTGCAAAAAATGCTAACGTAATGTTGTCTAAAGCCCACATAGAATGCAGTTACCTTCCTTAGTCTCTTTGGTCAGGCTCTTACAGGGTCGATGTCAGCATGGGTTCGGAGAAAATTATCCAAGTATTCCCAGCTGCGCAAGGAAGCCTCTCTGTCAGCCCTGCACGTTATAACAAAGAAGGGGGATATACTCGTTACAAGCGTATGCGAATATCGCTAACGCAATCCCGTCTAAAGCCACAATTCAGTGCGTTTACCTTAGGCGCTGCGGTTGCGGACGTCCTGCGTGCTTCTGTACGTCTTCACGGCTAGCAATGTTATGGACAAAAACGCGATTTTAAATACCCGGCATTTGCGCGGGTGATTGTTGATGACGAATGCGGAGATAGTAAAACGGGAGAACAGACTACCCGTGCTGATAGCGTTTATTTGTTCTGAGTTGTTATTGTTCTTTTAAACATTAGACGCAGTTCTACCAAAACTATTACAGCGGTTTATTTTACTTATTGGCCAGGCGTCTTCATAACCTGATTAACGAAAGGAATTGTTATATTTTTACTAACCGAACATTTCTGGTTATTTTTTAAAGAAACAGACGCTAGCGAAAAAGATCAAGTTTAAGAGTAATTGCTTTGGGCCAACGTCCTAAATATGTAACAGTCATTATTTCAGACAAACATCCTACATATTACAGGCATCAAAGTTGTATTAACACAATAATCTATTATTATTTATTATTGTGTTAATACAACTTTGATGCCTGTAATATGTAGGATGTTTGTCTGAAATAATGACTGTTACATATTTAGGACGTTGGCCCAAAACAATTACTCTTAAACTTGATCTTTTTCGCTAGCGTCTGTTTCTTTAAAAAATAACCAGAAATGTTCGGTTAGTAAAAATATAACAATTCCTTTCGTTAATCAGGTTATGAAGACGCCTGGCCAATAAGTAAAATAAACCGCTGTAATAGTTTTGGTAGAACTGCGTCTAATGTTTAAAAGAACAATAACAACTCAGAACAAATAAACGCTATCAGCACGGGTAGTCTGTTCTCCCGTTTTACTATCTCCGCATTCGTCATCAACAATCACCCGCGCAAATGCCGGGTATTTAAAATCGCGTTTTTGTCCATAACATTGCTAGCCGTGAAGACGTACAGAAGCACGCAGGACGTCCGCAACCGCAGCGCCTAAGGTAAACGCACTGAATTGTGGCTTTAGACGGGATTGCGTTAGCGATATTCGCATACGCTTGTAACGAGTATATCCCCCTTCTTTGTTATAACGTGCAGGGCTGACAGAGAGGCTTCCTTGCGCAGCTGGGAATACTTGGATAATTTTCTCCGAACCCATGCTGACATCGACCCTGTAAGAGCCTGACCAAAGAGACTAAGGAAGGTAACTGCATTCTATGTGGGCTTTAGACAACATTACGTTAGCGTTTTTTGCAACACGCTTGTAACAAATGTATCTGCCCTTTTCCTGTTAAAATATGCAGGGCTCACAGAGAGGCATCCTACGTACAGCGGGTATCCCTGGACCATATCTCCTGAACCCATGCTGTAACAAAGTGTATAAAAGCCTGACTAATAAGAGAAAAGCGGCAATTGAACACTTGTCTACTGCGTGCTCAAGCACTAGCTTTTTAATTAATTGTAAGTATGCCTCAAAAATTCAGCATAGCAAATGTCTCTTATCTCAGAGCAATCAGTCAGTAATGGCATGTTATTATGTATTTCTTCAGCTACCAGCCAGTCAGCTGGAGCACTCGATGAATGAAAAAAGACGTATTAACGCTTCACACCTCAAAAAATTTGTTTAATTGTAAGTATTTGATAATAATTGAGATTAACTATCTGCCTAAATAAATGGATAGAATCTCCTCAATAACACCGAGATATTATTACTCAGTAAGCTTGCAACTGAAGCTTCCTCCGCTTTTTATAAACGTTCTTTACAAACATTTACTTCCTTCTCTGCTTGACTACAGCATCTATAACAGATATATGTTGCGACATTTGTCCATCTCCCAAACGAAGGGGCTTAGGAAAATAGCTGAGAAAACTGAGTGTATTTCGACTAAATAGACATACATAAGCCAAGTTCATTGTAAACCCTGAGCTATGATACGTAGAGGGCCAACCATCAATATATTCATTTCTTCTAAATAGGTGTCTCTCTCTATATATATAAGAAAACGTGTTTGCTGAACATATACCTTGAGCTGAAGACAAGGAGGCTGAACACCCCTTACTATATCTGTTAGACCGATCTAGTGTCTGAGGTAGGTGATGTACCATTGTGCCATTTCCGTGCTACTTCAAGTATACTAAGCAGTGGCCAATTTAAAATACCAATACTCATGGAAAATCAAATGTTCCTGAAATCTTTCTAAAGGCTAGGAAATATGCATTTCTATGTCCTTAAATGATGAGACTATTACCAAATACGGTGTATTATTATTGTCAAATTATGCATATCTATATGAGCGTTTTTTATGTATTATGTGTTCTTGTTTGGAAGCAATGTGTACATATGTGTGTTAGCATAATGAATTGGAAACATCACGGTTTTTTAAGAAAGTGCCATTTGATGTCGATATAGTAAGTGGATCCTCCGTCTCTAGCAAGCAAGCCTAAGATTGGTTTTATTTAATTTCAGAATTTATTTGGGAAACGTTATTACTGTCCTGATGAAGGCGGATTAATATGAATACTCCGCCGAAACGCGTCGACGCCTAAGGAGTGAATCTGGGAAAACAAACCAAGGAGGAATTCAAAACTGTGTTTTTCTATTTGAGTTCTATCCTTTTTCCCTGTAGACTCCTTTTTACTTGAATGTGGTTTTTATTGATTATTGCACCGTCTTTGTGTGTTTCCCAATTTCTTATTCTGTTTTTATCTAATGTAATGGATCCTTAATAAATTGTTTTTATAATTTAAAAAGATTTTTAGATTGTTTTCACATATATTGTTGGTCTCATCTGTCTACATTGCTTCCATGTTATATATGTGTGGCTTAAATGGTTGTTTGAAAGTATTTTTGTACTATTGTTACCTAACCCAAGGGGAATTTCTTTCTGACTAACGTCAATTGTGGAACCCCATCCCTTTGGTTTCGGGGTCCCTCTCTCTTTTATTAGAGATCCGCAATCTGGAACATGACTCTTCGGGATGGAACAGCATTCCTGTTACGGATACGCAAGACTCACTTTCATAAACGGTGGTGGAGTGGGTTATTGGAGATGGCAGCTCGGTGGCATGAAAGCACGCAAGTTGACACGACCCCCTGTTTTTGCAAAGGTTTTTATTGTTCTTGGGTGTTCATATTGTGCATGATCCCACGCCCTTTTCCACCTTGGTGGGGAGGGTAAAGATCAGTTAAAGGGAGGGTTGCAAGGGTGGGCGACAGACCGACTCCTACAGACAGTTCTGTCCTGTGTTGGGATGAGACTGGAAGGGGAGGGAGATGGGGTGGGGGGTGGGGTTGGGGGACTCCAAGTTAACTCAGGTTGGGGATCGGGTGGGAAGAGTTGGGGGGGAGTAGTTGGGGAAATGCAGTCATACACTTTGATGCCTCGCACCGCACATCCACTGCAGAGACTAACCTCAAGTAGGTTTCCCATTTTCCAATGGCAAATACACTAGCGACACCACAAATGGGAGACAGGGGAGTTAGCATCCTGACATGGAATGTCAATGAACTGGGCTCTAAAGTTAAAAGAGGTCTAGTGAACTCATACCTTAAGAGAGTAGACCCAGATATCACTTTACTACAGGAGACTCATCTTAAGGGAACACAATGTGCCTTCATAGCGAGAGGCCGCCATAGAGTTCTGGCTCATGCGGGGTACACCTCAGACTCCAGAGGGGTTGCGGTCATTATCAAAAAACATCCCCGTTTTGCACCACACGCACCTGGATAGACCCACAGGGAACTTATGCGGGGGTTCAAGGGACCTGGAATAGACGTACATATACTATAATTTCGGTCTATGCCCCGCCTAAACTGCAGTCTCGTACATTCAAAGCTATAGCATCCATTCTCCTAGACACAGCGGACACTATTCAAGTCATGGGAGGGGACTTTAATGATGTGATAATTACCGTGCAGGACCGATCTGGGGCTGCAGATAGAGGGGGGAGCCAGACTGCCCTGTCCCAGCAGATTGCCAACATAGGACTAACGGATATTTGGAGATGGCTACATCCTACTCAGGTCGCTTACTCCTACTATTCAGGGGCTCATAGGGTGTTCTCGAGATTGGATTATATATTCATGTCTAGACAGTACCTGAAGGTCGATGACTTGGCAGAATACAAGGCTAGAGGAATTTCGGACCACTCGCCGTTGTTCTAAAAGGTGGGACATTCCCGGGGCACTGTAGGAGCTTCATGGCGTCTTGCGGCCTGGGACCTTCAAAACGCAGCGCTTTTGTGTGGCCTCAGAGCAGACATTAAGGTTTACGTGGCAGAAAACGAGGGAACAGTTGACTCGGGGGTCACCTTTTGGGAAGCCCTGAAACCGGTCTTACGGGATAGAATACAGAGTAGGCTGGGGGAGGAACGACGAAAACTACAAGCCGAGGTTACTACCCTGGAAGCCACTATCTTAAGCTTAGAAAAGAACTACCAGACTTTAAAGGCTACGGGGACCCTTAGAAAACTGCTAGATTCCCAAAGACGATATAGGGAGGTGGTTTCAAATGAGGTGAAGACCCAATCCCTGGCAACCCTCCACCGTCTATATGCCGTGGGGGATAAGTCTGGCAGACTTCTAGCATGGCTTAGCAAAAAGGAACGAGCGGCCAGATGGGTAGAGAGGATTAGGACAGTGGAAGGGAGGCTGGTGAACAACGATGAGATGATAGCCGACGCGTTGGCCACACACTATAAACTTTTCTATGCGGCAAGGGACTTGGGGACAAGCGAAGCTGCTCTACAGTACATGGCACAGATTGACTTACCCACGCTCACCTCAGAGGCCAGTACGGTCTTAGAGGCGGACATTAAAGTGGATGATATCTCGGAAGCCATAGCCAAATTGAAACCAGGTAAGACCCCTGGGCCGAATGGTTTCCCGGCTGAGTTTTTTAAACGTACAACTGATCTCTTGACACGCCATCTCAAGAGTCTTTTCACTGAAGCGTACCAAGAGGGGAGTCTACCGCCGGACCTGGCCTTGGCTACTATCGTCCCAATATACAAAGAGGGCAAGCCGAAAGAGGACTGTGCCTCCTACCGCCCCATTTCCCTCCTCAACATGGAGGTGAAACTCATCGCGACTATCCTGGCGGGCCGCCTAAGGTCGGTTGTTCCGGACCTTATACATATGGACCAATCAGGTTTTCTGCCTGACAGGGCAACTAAGCTGAATCTTCGGCGCACCCATAATTGGCTACAAGAGGTTAGGGGAAGGAGAGGACCCACATTGGTTCCTCTCCCTCGACGCCGAAAAGGCGTTCAACGGGGTACACTGGCCGTTTCTTACAGCGCTGCTTCAGAGATTTGGGTTTGGCCCTAACTTCCAGAGGTGGGTTCAGCTCCTCTACACAGCGCCAAGAGCGCGGGTAAGAGTGAATGGTAGGATGTCGCATGAATTTTGAATCGAGAGAGGTAATCACCAGGGGTGCCCCCTGTCCCCCCTCCTTTTTACACTTACGATCGAGATACTGGTGGCTAGGATCAGGCAGAATGAGAGCATCTCCGGCTTCCCAAGGATAGTCTCTGACCCAGCGCAAGAAAAGATATCACTCTACGCGGATGATGTCCTGCTATTTATTACGAAACCCAAGACTACTGTCCCGGAGTTATTTCGAGAATTAGACCACTATGGTTCGCAGGCGGGCCACACCATAAATTGACACAAATCTATTATTTATGATCCGGGGGGTCTGGATCGGTGGGGGAGTCTGCCAGAGCAACTTGTGACGACCACCGAAGGTTTCCAATATCTTGGGATATACATTACCTTGGATAGGGCCCTATCTTTCCGCAAGAATCTAGAGCGGATAATATGCAATGCAGTGGCAGATATGGACCGTTGGAGACAGCTGCCTCTCACCCTCCTGGGCCGTGCCGCTATGTATAAGATGATCATTCTCCCTAAGTTTCTATACGCTCTCCAAAATGAATATTACCCTCTTCCGGCCCCGACAATCGCCAAAATTCACGCTGACCTTCGAACGTTCCTGTGGTTAGGTAAGCAACCACGGGTGGCCCTCTCAACGCTCCAATGGCATCAGTATAGCGGGGGAATCTCACTCCCCAACCAAGAGGCCTACTAATGGGCGGAACACTTGACACCGATAAATGACTGGCTGCACGCCCCGGCGGACCACCCGACCTATGCACTAGAACGGCTTAAAATGTAATCCAAAAACCTATTGTACTACCTCTACGGGGGCGCTAGACGAGCACCTTTCCTCCCGGCAACCGCACTCACTCTGAATGCGTGGACTAAGGCGACGAGGCGCATGGGATGGGAGAAAAGGCCTACCCGGCAGACGCCGTTATGGCACTGTCAGTGGTTAAAGGAACTTTATAAACTGTGCGGCTTCCGGAGGTGGGACGATATAGGCATCTCTAATATTGGGATGTGATCGCCAAAGGGGAGCTAAAGTCTTTCCAGATACTTAGGACGGAATTTGGACTGCACCGCTCACAACTCTTCAAATACACACAGCTGCGGCATGCGTGGCAAGCCCAAAATATCCCGCTAACGGGCATACCGGAGTATGCGCCACTGGAAGGCAGGCTCCTTCAGGAGCCGATAATGGGACAGGCAGTCTCCCTCACCGACAAAACATTAACAAATAATATGCTAGGCGACCTGGCGAAGCTCAGGAGGGTGTGGGAGGAATAGGTGGGAGAAATGGAAGACCTAAACTGGGAGATTGTACTGATGCACTCCCGGGAGGTGGCGATTAAGTCGAGACTATGCCTCATTCAACTTAATGTGTTACATAGGACCTATTATGATAGGGTATGACTCCTTAAAATGGGGAAGGGAGATGATCCATATTGTCTTAGATGCCGCCAACTTGAAGGGGATTTCTACCACACTATTTGGGCATGCGACAAAATACAAACGTAGTGGACACACATATTCAAGGAACTGGGGGAGGTCCTGGGGGTCACCCTGCCACAAGAACCCAAGCTGGCATTGTTGGGCATGACAAACGAGGTGGATTTAACACGCCCACTCCTCACATTTCTGGTCCTTGCATTAGCAGTGGCTAAAAGGGACATAGTAAAGTATTGGGGGTCTGCGGAACCACCTGGAATAGAGGAATGGAGGAGGGGATTGGACTTATGCATGGCGACCGAAAGAGTGACTTATAAAGCAAGGGGGTGCCCAAAAAAGTTCCGAAAAGTATGGACCAAATGGAGACAGTACCATGGGTTGGATGGGGGGTTGTGAGGGGTGGAAATCTGGGGGCTGGATGGACCCACTACTGGAGAGCTGATGGTAATATTGACAAGGAGAAATGTTATGAACATCACAATGAGGCGGGAGGGAGTAGCGTTCCTGAAGCTGTGTACTGTGACACAACCTTTGAGCTTTGAGGTGGGGGGGGAGTAGAAGTGTATGTGCTGCGCTTTTCACGACTGTATTGTTGAGTTTTGAATACAAAAATGCAAATAAAAATATTTAAAAAAATAAAAAAAATCTTAACCCTATAAATATACCCTGTACCCCAAAACCCAAACCTATCCCTAAACCCTAAAAATACCCCTGTACCCCAAAACCCAAACCTAGCCCTGAACCCTAAAAATACCCTGTACCCCAAAACCCAAACCTACCCCTGAACCCTAAAATACCCCTGTACCCCAAAACCCAAACCTAGCCCTGAACCCTTAAAATACCCCTGTACCCCAAAACCCAAACCTATCCCTGAACACTAAAAATACCCCTGTACCCCAAAACCCAAACCTAGCCCTGAACCCTAAAAATAACCCTGTACCCCAAAACCCAAACCTACCCCTGAATCCTAAAATACCCCTGTACTCCAAAACCCAAACCTAGCCCTGAACCCTAAAAATACCCCTGTACCCCAAAACCCGAACCTAGCACTGAACCCTTAAAATACCCCTGCACCCCAAATCCCAAACCTACACCTGAACCCTAAAAATACCCCTATGCCCCAAAACCCAAACCTAGCCCTGAACCCTAAAAATACTTCTGTACCCCAAAACTCATACCTATCCCTAAACCCTAAAACTACCCCTGTACCCCATAACCCAAAACTATATCTGAACCCTTAAAATACCCAAACACCCCAAAACATATACCTCAGTACCCCAAAACATATACCCCTATACCCATACTTACCTTATCCAAACATTAAAAAAACATGCTTTTACCATTCATGCATTTACAACGAATTTCATTGTAAATGTATGCGTGTTAAAAGCATATAAAATGTAATGCTATGCGTTATAATGGCATTGCGGAGTCATGGTACTTTTGTAATTAAAGTATGCGGAGTGATGGTATGCGGAAAGAAAGTTGCGGAATAATGGGTGTTTACCCTACCCCGGTAAGTACATTGATGGCACGGCGCCCCACATCTCCAGCGACATACTCATATTTTTTCACCACCCATTTGAAAAATGCACAGGTCTCTCTCATTGATGGCCAGCACTGACATACACTTTTAGACACACCTCCCACCATAAGTTCTAGATTTGCGAACTTTAGAGCTGGGGAGCTATGTTCGAATCTCGGCATCAGTTCAATATCCTGTGATTCCAGGCAAATCGCTTTGTCTCCCCGTGCCTACCACAAATGAATGTGTTCTTCTGTAATGTAAATTGTGCTCATGCCATGTTGTCGAGTTCACACTATATAATATTGCAAGGAAAAATAAAGTAGGGAAACTCGAGTTCACACACTACTGAACGCGCACTCTTAAGTGCATCAGCAGTGCACTGTGAATCGGAGCGTTTCAAAGGCCTGTCACAGATAAGAAATGCTATCAAAACGAAATCCTATAAAACAATATACTACTGGCCGGCAGCAATTCATACCCGGACAACGTCGGGATGGGCTGCTAGTATATATATATATATATATATTTATCTGGCACTTTTCTGCCAGTAGATTTTAACAGGTTTTACCTTCCAAAATTCACAAAGGGTGTGCAAGGCTTATGGCACAGTTTACAATTGTGATATGTGTTGTACTAAAGTTATTTCTGAGGCACCAAAATGCAGTGAACCACAATTACATTTTCCTTGTAAGATGGATGGGTTAAATTAGCTCTAAAAGGCCACCAAGGTTGCGTTTCTGCCAGACATGGATCACCATCCTATAGACTGTGTGAGGAAGTGGGATACAGTGGTAAAGTCGCTTTTAGAATATGTTGGAACCATGAGAATGCGTAATCTGTTGGTAAAACCCAGAATGATCTAACAATTATCTTCCTAAAACCACACCCTTCTGAATATGTTGCGGGCGTGTCACCTTCATTGTTTTTTATATAGCTTAAATCACATTTTTCATTACGTTATACATGTTTGGACATAATCGACAATTCATTAACCCTAAGGCTATTGTTTCAAATGTATGCATATTTTACAAGCAGTTAATTAATAGAGAAAGTCTTTAGAACGCCAGCTGAATCACCAAAATTCCACCGAAGGGAAGGGTGACAGGGAAAGTGTTACGACCTCCCGGAGCTGTGAACACAAAATTAGGAATTATTTATGGTTATTATTAATGATACCGACAGAAGTTTTTACGAAATTGCTTTATCAACAGTTCCTCAATGTATACGTCTATAATGCGAGATACCAGAGTCTCCTCATCTTTAAACAATAAACAATATCATAACATACTTCCGATTTACAATTAGAGGCCACATATGAGATAAGTCATCAGCTGATAAGAAACTTCACGTGATTGGTTATTAAATAGCATCTACATCCAGACATTCTGTGATCCAACCTCAGAGACTCCACCCACAGTTTACAAATGTCATTATGTTAATCAAAGTATGTTTATTTCGAATGTTTTGGTATTTTGGAACTCCACTGGGCTAGCAGAGTCTTGTATTACAATTCCTACCTTCTTCTTTCTATCCTGGTCTCAGGAGTCGCTAAGAAATGTGTAATTTTAATGCATCTCTGGACGATAGTGATCTCACAAGGTCATTTACAGAATGCAGTTCTCAAGTGTACTTTCCCAGACATGGGTCTGCCTTCCTCTTCTCAGATTATGCCTCTGGGGCCTGTCAGCAAGGTAGGACTGGCCTGTAGGGCAATCAGGCAGTGCCCAATGGGCTGGTCTGACAGATAATATGAAACTAATTCCATAAAGCCTGGCAGCACAGTACAACCCGGTGCAAAGTACAAAGTCTAAAACAGACATTATATAAAGAGAAACCAGAGCAAAAGGAAGGACTTCAAGGCACTTGCAAAAGGAATCTCTGAACAAGCGACTATGATAAGGCACCTGGCGGATAAAAAGACTCAATGGCACAAACAAACAGGGGCTTTATCAATAAAAGTTCCGTCACAATGAAAACATATCAAAGAGTTGAAAGACCAGAACCACCGGGGAACCTCACATGCTTCGTCATTCCAGAGAGTTCGGAACCCGAGACAATCTCTTTCATGGAGTTTCTACAAAATTGGGCCATATTTTTGACCGGTTTGCGTTGCTCTTGCACCACGCAAAGTGGTGCAAGAGCAACGCAAACCTCAAGTCATATTTTTCAAGCCACCAATGTGGTTTTTAGTGGCTCCAAAAATATGGAGTTACTCTGCCCTGGGTAGGCGTTCCAAGGGCGTTGCGTGGGTGTTTCCACACAGCTCCCATGGTATTTTGACGCATTCCCAGATTTACAGGACCTTGTAAGCCTTGGAATGCTCCAAAAAGATGCGCCTCACCAGGGGAGGTGTAACGAGGAGAAATAGGTTTACTTCTCCTCGTTTTTTCCACTTTCTGTGATATTTGACACAGAAAGAGGAAACCGCCTCTCAGGATTGTTTTGAGTAGGAATGTGCCCCTTTTTAAACCATGTGAAAAAGACATAGAATATATCCTGGAAAGGCCTCCAACTGGCATTGCACAAGACTATGTCAAGAAAACGTTGAACGCAGAAAAGGCCTCATCTTTAAGACAAAGCTAAAAGAGCGTGACATCACCTTTTGTTTTGTGGATCCCTGAAGATTCAAAATTGTTTGAAAAAGAAAATTTAGATCTTCAATGATCCGGCAGATCTTCAATCATTTGTGTCAAATAACATTCAAACTGATACAGACACTTGAGAGGTGAACTATCATAACAGTTATCCAAAAAACCTCTAAGTTTACCAAGAAAAATAAGACAAAAAGGAGTGCTCAAGTGCATGTCATACTGGTATCCTTTGTAAGATTGGTTTAGAGAGGTCATGGTGGTAAGTCGAAAGAGCGAAGGGGTTAGAAGGAAAGGGACATAGACAGCAGCAACATGTTTCATACTAGACATGAACGTTTTGCACGGTATTGTTTGCGTCATTGTTATAAATGTGTTTTCTGCTTGGCAGGGTATGCACCCTGTCCAAGCAGGAGTCACAATCCTAGTCAGGGTAAGTCACTTCACAATCTAAATATACTGTGCTCACCCTCTGGCAGCACAGAGTAGTAGTCAGGCTTAACTTAAGATGCAATGTGTAAAGTATTTGTGCAACACTTAAACAGTAAAACAGTGAAAACACCATGAAAAGACTACACCACAGTGTAGTCAAATAAACTAAAACTATGTAAATAAACCAAGACCAAATTATAAGAATCTTGCCAATAGCCATTGCAATATGAAATTGTATGGAATCAAAAATTCAGAAGATCACTTTGAAGAAATAACCGCTTAAGTGAGTTTGCGGGTCAAACTAGACCAGGACAAAGTCAAGAGTTCAGGCCGACAACAAGGGAGCGCAGGCCTGCAGCAGGGACCTCCATGTATATGCTGAACTAAAGTGCCCTGATCCGGGAGATGCATTCTTTGACAAGGCTGCATACTGCATAGATCATGCTGCAGCGGTGCACTGAGTCCAGTACATGCCACAAATAGAGTGCGCTAGTTTGGACCCACACTGTGGCCAGGATGTGCCAAAACCGATTCAGATGTGTGAATGTGGGTTGTGGAGCTCCTTAGGGCCTCCCTTCCAAGGGTCCAGGGCTGGGATGGCATCACTTGGCAGGGCAGACTCATGGCTTGTAGAGCCCAGGTGCGGATGCATGTGGTTTAAGTCTGTCAAATCCCCAAGACTTGGGAACAGGAGGAAAGCCAGCAAGGCCATGCAGTCACTCTGGGTGGAAGTGATGGGCAACCAGTCTGTCTCATCCAGTCGGTCGTACAGCAGGCAGCAGAGCACAGCAAGGCAGAGTTCAGCAAAGCAACCGTCCAGCAGCATACCAGTCATTTTAGCAGTACCACAGCTCTTCATCCTGGTAGGGTGGTCCCAGGTCCAGAAGTGTACAGCCATTGTAGGGGCATAGACCCAGTACTTATACTCAAAGGTGCCTTTGAGGAAGGAGTGACTTCAAAGAGTGGCCTTTGAAGTGCACAAGTATCCTTGCACCCCAACCCTGCCTCCAGATTAGCTATGGGGGGGGGGGTATATGAGTGCTTTGTCTGAGGACAGGACACTACCTATTGAAGTGTAAGTGGCAGTTCCTTCCTTCACTCCTGCTCAGGAAGACCCATCACGATGCAGATGTATCTAAATGGCACACCTAGCCTTTCTGTGTTTATGGCTGTCTAGAAGGAATGCACAAAGTGTAGTTGTCACCTACCCCAGACATGTATTGGAGACAGGCTGCAATGCATACAGAGATGTAAGAGGGAGATCAAGGCATTAGAGCATCGTTGGCAGATTTTGAAATCCCAGCTGGATCATACAGCCTTTAGAGCTGCTCTAAAATCTTATCTTTAAAAGCTTAAGATCACCCCAAAAACTTATTTTGTTAGGCTATTAGAGGAGAATAGTAGCTTCTTTAAGGAACTCTTTCAGATAATCAAAGAATTATCTCAGCCTATGGCTCTGAGTTAAAATATTCCAATCTTGGGCCAGCAGTGTGAAGACCTGGCAGAGTTCTTCCATGAAAGAATTCAGTTCTCACTCTGTAAAATCAATTCACTGGGGTGAATTCCAGAAACTCAATCAAGAAATAGCGGAAAAGACCATGATGGAGGTAAAATCGGGATCACCTTTGGACCCTACTTTTTTTCTCCAGGCTTGCCCCAGTTTTAAGCCCTCATATTACGGTTTAGGGTATCTTTGGAAAATACGGATTTCCTTTTTTGTTGGAAATCTGCTCTGTGTTGCCTCTATTGGAAAAAGCTGGAACAGACGCTGATGATTTTCCAACTATCGTCCTATCTCCCTTTTGCCTTATTTGGCTTTGCTTAAATCAACCCCATTACAGACTAATTGTGGTTTCCCACAAGGGTCTTCTTCAAACCCGTGTCTGTTTAATGTCTATGTTGCCCCCTTGGAGAATACTGTAAAATCTTGGGGCATCAAGACATTTTCTTACGCGGATGATATCCAGCTCATCCTTACCATTGACAAGAATCAGCCTCAAAATCGTGAGAATCTTTTAAGCTGTCTCTAACATTTGGCTAGCTGGATGAGTTTACATTGCAGTTGAACGCAGAAAAAAACGAAGTCTTGTTGTTTGGAGGGACGGACAAAGTCTTGAATGGCACCTGGTGGTCTACCTCCCTTGGTGTGGCTCCATTACCTAAGAGAGCCACCAAGAGTAGTATTAGATGACTCCCTTTCTATGAAGGATCACCTAAACTCAGTATGCAGAAGGTGCTTTCGTTTCTTACGCATGCGGAGGGAGCTATTCAGATGGATCCCTTTAGCCTGGCGTAGGACAGTCACTCTGGCACTCATTCTGTAAAGTAATTTAGTGTGAGACAACAGAAACTTGGATTGTGAGGATAATCAGAAAAAAAAGTGTATTTGTTTTGAAGAGTTTTAGAAATCCCCTGTAAGGGAGTCGGACAATGCTACATTGTATAAAATTATAAATTGGTCTTAAGGTGTTTGATTTGTGTAAAAAATGATGCCCATAACATTAATAGCAAAAAAGATCATTGTATTTGGCCAAATTTAAATACAAAGCTTTAGCATCAAATGCAGCATAATATTTTAAATCTGAAAACAGTGCATGAACTGCATGCACATCCAAATCATCTGAATGAATGTCTTGTGTCACCACATCTAATGAGACACGAAACACGTATGGAACTCAAATGACCTCTGTAGGCCCATGGAGTTCTTAAAGTACCTGACGAGGTGTGGGGAGCCAAAGTTCCATCGACCATTTTTACTGTAGAGCGTTCAGGGAGATAATGGCCATTTATGAGCAAAAAGAATACTGTCACAAATCCAATCGACACATAAAAAGGAAAAGGAAAATCAGGAAAAGTACTAACCAAATGTAAGTCCATGGTGGAACGAAGTAAGTCTTTTTTAATTTAGAGAAAAGAATACGCCATTTGGATTGATGTGCTTCAGACAAAGAAGAAGTTAAAGAGTAAGAGCTGGAATTAAGGCTGGTATGTTCTCCATAGGGGGCACTCACTGGTCGAGTAAGGAGAGGCGAGTACACTAGATGGTATGTCATTCATGGAATTATTAGCCTGTAAAGGACAATCGACATCCATTGCAGAAGTGGGCTGTCAAAGTGGTTGCAGATCCATCATATGAGAAGACATCCTTTGACCAGCAGTCGCGGGCGCCCGTGCATGCGCATTCGTCTGAAGAAGTCGGCGAGTCAACAGGAAGAGGGAGCCCCGGGACGCCGCATCCAAGGTAAGTTCCTTTTCTTTTATTTGACTGTATTTAATACTAAAGATATGGTTGTAGAAGAGGGCGGGAGGGAGGCCAGTGGCGGGCAACTTCGCGCTGCCACGGAGTGGGCGTAGTGTTGCCTACTACGCCTACTTGTGAAGCGCGAAGTAGGCAACACTACGCCCACTCCGTGGGCGGAGCGAAGTGCTACGCCCACCCTTAAATGCAAGGTTATCACATTTCTTTTGTAGATCCTGTAACATAGCAGAATGATTATCTACGTCAAACTTAGTGGCTGCCGCCACAATGTCCAGACCATCAAGGTCAGGAACAAACATGTGAATGCCAAAGAGCATTTTGTAAGGGGTCCGCCCACCCAGAGATCTTCTAGGGAGGTTGTTAAGTGCACGTTGGACCCCATGCAAATGGAAAAGCAAGTTCCTAACTGTTAGACATGGCATCCTTGGCGTGGTTTCCCCTGAATTTTTGCCTCTACCTCCTGTATTTTTGACACTGTGCTGGATTTTGTTTTTCTGGTTTAGATGCTTTGGGCACTTTGCCACTGCTGATCAGTGCCAAAGTACAAGTGCTCCCTGCCTAAAGTGATATGATGATTGGTTATCCATTGGTTTTAAAGGGCACTGAGTGTGCCAGGGCTGGTAATTCAAATGCTACTAGTGGTCCTGCAGTACTGATTGTGCCACCCACCTGGGTCGCCCTAAAAGGGTGTCTCAGGCCTGCCACCCCAATGTATGTGTGCAGTCTGTTAACTGCCATATTGTCCTGGCCAGTGTACACACTTTCCAGGCTTAACTCTTCCCTTTCCCTACACATTGACAACTCTATAGTAGGCCCAAGGTACCCCCCTGGGCAGGGTGCAGTGTATGTGAAAGGTAGGGCATGTTCTAGTGTGGGTGACATGTCCTGATAGTGAAATACTGCCAATTTCGTTTTTCACCATCTTGCCCATAGGCTAAAATGTGGAATGCTGTGTATCCTATTGACCTGCACATCTTCCCATAGCGGCAAGATAGACATATGGAGTCTGGAATCCTCAAACTAAGAATTTGATAACGCGTCTTTTATGGAATATGATTTTGAAATTCTGTGTTTGAAAATAGCACTTTTAGAAAGTGGCTATTTTCCTGTTCAACCTTTCTGTGTACCTCTGCCTGTTTGTATATTGACTGTCTGGTTTGTGAGTGACAGGGGCTTGGGGTGGCGGCATGATGCTGGGTGAGTCAGCATTAGGCTGAATAGACCTATCTGCACTTAGAGTGGTGGGAGGAGTTGCACCTGGGCCTGAATGGGACTGTGCCTGCCTTCCACAATGCTTGCTCCACCACCTGCGGTGTGTCTGATGGCCCTGACCTCCCCTCACAAAGAAAGAAGACATGCCCTGGCAGAGGGCACCTAGAACTGATTTGGACTGGATCCTGGACCCCTCTAACATGTAAGAACAAATACTTATTGGGTGTAAGTGCTGAAACCCCAGTAAAATTAGACTACTTTTGCCAACAAGAGGAATCCCTGCCAAAGAAGATCAGCTGAAGAGGCTGGAAAGAAAGACTGCCCTTGCTGTGTGTCTGGGGCTGACCTACAGTTTGCTGTTGCTACTAAGGAAGGGGACAGGGGGCTTTGCTGTGTGCTGTGTACCCCCACCTGCTTGAAGGAAGGACGTTGCTGTGTGCTATGTCCAGGACTAAGAGTCTTCAAGGGCTTGAGAAGAGCTGGCCTCCTGTTAAAACTCAGGAACACAAAAGTTTACCAGAAGAAACCATTTTAATCAACGTTGAGTGAGTGTCTATGCACTCTGACTGTGGCCTCCTGAGCCTGCGCCTTTTTTTTTTTTTTTTTTTGGAAAACCTTTATTTATAATTCAAAGTACACCGCTATTCAGCCGTACATCCCGGAGGCTAGGCAGCATTATAAAGCAACATAGAAGTGTGCACAAAACAGTAAAAGGAGCAGTTAGGTTTAATTTTATATATTATAAAAGTGAACTTAATAAACAAGGTAAGAACCGAAAAGGGACAAGAGTAGCGAAGGGAAAGGGGAGAAAGAGGGGGGGAGAAAGGGAGAAAGATGGCAAGGCAGAGGAGCATAGAAGAGCGGTAAGGCACATATCCAGGGGGAGAGGTGGGACCTTCCGCATCATGAAATAGTCATATCAAATAAGCATACATGTGTAAGGGGAGCAAGAAACAGGATTACATCACGTGAAGACCTGGGTGGAGGGATTAGCTATGGTGAGAGACGAATCTCCGGTTGGACTACCTCCGGGGGCACACAAATGTCACCTCTATACGCATTCCAGGCCCCCCAGACCAGCCCCCACATCTTGGGCTTACCCCGGGCTAAGTAGACAATCTTCTCCCGGAGCATGCACCAGTCCATGTTGGTTTTCCAAAGACTCACAGTGGGGGGGTCGGAGCACCCCATCTCTGGGCAATGTCCCTCTTGGCCACCATATTCCCCAGTGTGACCCAGCGGGTTTGAGCGTTATTGTAGTCAGTCGGACCCCACACATTCAGCAAGCAGCGTCGAGCTTCCGCAGGCAAATCCACACCAGTCACAACACGCATAACCGCATGCACTCATTCCCAATAAGAGGCTATGACATGGCACTCCCAAATGGTATGCATAAAAGTGGCCAGCACACCACATCCCCTCCTACAAAGGCCGTCCTGGGAAAGCCCCATACGAATCAACCTGGGGCCAGTGACATACACCCTGTGAAGTACTTTCAGCTGAACCAAGCGCAGTCTGGCCGAAATTGCTACTTCCTTAGGGGAAGAAACCGCCGACTGCCAGTCCTCATCATCCATCTCAATCCCATCATTCATCCAAAGGTCTCGTACTTTCACCAGTAGGTCTGACCGAACATTGATAAGTTTTTTGTAGGTCAGGGAGATGACGCTGTCCGGCATATGGCCGTCCAGCACCCTATCCTCCAGCGGGGATGACTCGGGAACTGTTCCACCTACAGGCAAGGAGGACGTAAGGGCATGCCTCAATTGAGCGTATCTAAAGTATTCCGTGGCCCCCAGTTGAAATTCAGCCTGTAGAGCAGCAAACGATTTAATTTCCCCCTGGCCATCACATCCGCCACTTTGGAAATACCGATGAGGTCCCACCGATCAAACCCTTTGGAGTGCCACAATCTCCCCAGCAAGTCGGAGTCGTAAAGGGGAGTAGCCATGGTGAGCCTACCTTTCCACCCCAGTGCCTTCGTAACCGCCCTCCATAAATGCACCGCGGTCCTGGTGGGACCAGTCAATTTCCGGTCCAGAGATCTAGAATACAACGCTCTGTAGTACATCCCGTCGTTCATGAGCCAGCGATCCATGGCATACCCCGGATTAACCACCGGTCCGTAGAAGCCATGATTGATAGCCGCCAGTTGAGAAGCCCAGTAGTACCAGCGTACGTCGGGCAGGGCAATACCGCCATCATACCACGGAATCGTCAGTTTGACCACGGCAATGCGCGGCCTTCCGTCCCACAAGAGGGTACGCTGCAAGCCTTCGATCTCCCTGAAGTATTTAGAAGGGACTGGGTCCTGCGTGTTTTGAAGCGCATACAAAAATCTCGGCAGGGACATCATTTTGAACAACGCTGCACGGCCCAACAAGGACAGCGGCAATCTTTTCCAACCCTCCACGTCACGCCAAAGGCGTGCCAGAGGAGGGAGCAAGTTGTTGGCGTACCGTGCCCTGGCATCCGTTGAAATATAGATGCCCAGGTACTTGAAGCCCTGCTGCGAGACCTGTATTGCACAGCCCCTAGGGAGACGTGGAGTGTCTCCGCGGAGCACGCAGAGGTAGGACTTGGACCAGTTGATAACCAGGCCCGAGTATCCCCCAAAGGTACCCAGTACATCAAACACCACAATCAAAGTCCGACAGTGGGAGGTAAGGTAAAGAAGAATGTCGTCCGCGTGTAGCGAAACATGATCTTCAAACCCCGGTGACCACTTGATCCCATTAATATCAGGGTGAGTGCGGATCCAAGCAGCGAGCGGCTTCAGCGCAAGGGCAAAGAGGAGCGGTGATAACGGGCAGCCCTGTTTGGTACCCCTGCGCAGGGCAAAGGAAGCTGACATGCGGCCATTGACCGTTATGTTGGCCATCGGGGAGGAATAGAGAAGCCGAACCCAACTGATGAAGTCAGGGCCGAACCCAAACTTAGACAGCACCGCACAGAGGTAGCTCCATTCAAGAGAATCAAACGCCATCGTCGCGTCCAGCGAGGCCAGGGCAGTTGGCTCGCAGAGCATGTGTGCCCGCGCCATGACAGCGTGAAGTCTTCTAAGATTAAGGGCAGTGTTCCGGTGAGGTATGAAACCGGACTGGTCTGGGTGGACCAAGTCCGCGATCACGCCCACGAGCCGATTGGCCAGCAACTTAGCCAGGATTTTGAGCTCGGCATTCAGCAATGAAATAGGGCGATACGACCTACAAAGGTCTCTAGGCTTCCCCTCCTTATGGATGACCACAATGGTGGCCAGGCGTTGATCCAGTGGAAGTTCACCAGCTTCTCGGGCTTCCAAAAACATATTCCTCAGGGGCGCCGCGATAGTGTGAGCCTGCGCCTTTTTGAAGCTGCCTGTGTGCACCAGACTCAGTGTGCTCAATGGCACACAGCTGGGGGCCTGTTGTGAGGACTGCGTTGTCTCGAACCTGATCTGCCCAGGATCGTGACTTAGCATGCTTTGCAGACTAGAGCGCCACTGAAGATCTGCGGGGCGTCTGCTTTGCCCTAGATTGCTGCGTGTACGTGTATTTCACCGCCACCAGCCCGGGGGTTTCATCGGAAGCGCTGTGCCACAAAGGAATCACCGCCTCCGGCACGGGAGCGTCACCAACATCGAATCCCTGTGCACGGCAACGTCACCGCAAGCCACGCTGGGATTGGCCCCAGTGCCGCGGGTTGCCTAGCAACTGAGGGGCTCGGCCAGAGCCACGCTGGGATTGGGTAAGCCTGCATCGCCTGAGGCTAAAAGGATACTGTGACCCCGTCAGCCCCGGCTTGCCACCTAGCAACTGAGGGGTTCGGCCGGAGCCGCGCTTCCATTGGTTGAGCATGCAGTGCTGGATCTGAAGCTGGGGGCGCTTTCCCGAAGTGAAGCTGCACTGCCCTAAATTCAGACGGATTGAAGGCCTCCTCTGCCCCGCATACCAAAAGGTAACCGGCCCCGCTCTGGGACCGAAACCAGCACTGGGGGAGAAGTGTGCACTGACGCTTTGTTGCCGGCCGCATCTTTTAGTAGAGGGTAATTTCTAGAGCAAGCATGCGTGACAAAAACAAATGCAAGCAGTTTCGTGTGCAAATGCAGCAGCATAGGGCAAGCAAACTCATGCTAACTTAGCAATGTCGACAATATATTTTGGGCCTCCTGATGCCACATAACACCTCCATCTGTGATGCCTTTGAGCTGGATAGGCCAAGTGTTAAGATGTCTGTTAAAGATCTGCCTGGTTCTCTTGTCGTAGTTTTGTGGATGTGCACCCTTGGATGATCTGGTCTCAAACCTCCTGTGTCTGACTGTGTAAGGTGCTAGTGCCAGTGAGCTTTGTGAGCCTGGGACGGAATGCATCTGCAGACTCCCCTGAGCCTTGTTTGTCTAGCCACAGTAAGAATCAGCCGTAGTCTGGGTTTGCTAATGGAGTAAAGCATTGATTGAGCGCAGCACAGTAATGGCAGCCCTGGCATGTCCTGTTACAGAAGCCAATGCACACCTCTGCAATATGCAAGAATTATGGGTTCATTTGCATCCCCGATGTACATCATGGAAAGAGTATGGGGCAGTCAGTATGGGAGCAGAGTCAACCTGTGAAGGTACAGGAAGCACAGCTGGAAACAGTTCTGTGGCTGGAGTCACCATGGAGGAAGAAAACGCCTGGTCAGTTTGCCTTCACTTTAGTGTGACTGGGAGACATGACCCGTCCAGGGCTCTCTGTGGAGAAGCAGATAAACTCAGCAGCTCGAGCATGGCCGTGTGTGTCATGCCCTGGCCAGGGACACTAGGACCCTGGGCAAAGGGCAGAGGCCAGGGGACACTGAACACTGCTTCCGGTTTAGGGGAGGGGACAGGGAGGACCTCGAGGCGTGAGGTCAGGGAGCATGCATGCTGTAATGCTAAGTCAATAAAGACTGCCTGTACACATCCATCGCGTCCTGTGCATTCCTGGGGCTGATGAACACGACAACTGGAGACAAAGCGTGCTATCGTGTGCCCAGCAGAACTGAAGAAAAGAAGAGCAGCTGCACGTCCCGTCGAGGGACGAGCGACGACATCGAGACCAGAAGCCCACCCTGTCTCGTGTATGCAGGAGGAAACGGCACGGGAGCCCACCCCGACCGTCATTGAGCAGAGAAAAGAAGCGTCTGCAACACCCGGTAAGCAGACTGAAAAGTGGAGCGAGCGCGCGCATTGAATAGAATAAAGCGCAAGATCTCGCGAGAAGAGCGGAGGCCATTTTGAAGTCAGGCGGCCAGAGCCAATCAACACGAAGGAAAATTGGGCGGCCATTTTGAAGTCAGGCAGCGCTCTGATTGGTTTGAGAAATCTTGCGAGACTACCGGCGGCCATTTTAAAGTCAGGCAAACTGACCAATGAGAAGATAGAACCGCAGGGCGGCCATTTTGAAACCACAAAAACACGAACAAAACGAGGAAAGTGCCAATTAGAGCACCAGAAAAGAAAATAGCACAGGCAAAGGCAAATACAAAGTCTAATAAGAATGAAACATGCCAAATAGAGCACCAGAAGAAAAAAGAAGCACAGGCAAAGACAAAATGAAGCAAAATAAGAACAGAAAGTGCCAAGAAAAGATCAAATACAAAAATAAAGATCTTAGAAGACATGATAAAACAAGAAATAATAAAAGAGTGCCAGGAAGAGCACAGAAGAAATAAAAGAAGCACAAGGCAAGATAAAGGGAACCAATAAAGGGAAAGGATGGCAGATACAAAACCAGAAAGACAAAGTGCACAATATAGAAGACTACTACCATTCAACTTATCTGAGCCACAAGTAGGAATTCGATGGGATAAATGGGTCAGACGCTTCGAGAAATACATGGAAGCAACCGATGTGACTGAAGCCAAACAACTAGGCTTATTCCTAAACTTTGTAGGTGATGAAGTTGAAGACCTATTAGTGACACTGCCAAAAGAGGAGACTGCCACCTATGACAAACTAAAAAAGTGCCTAACAGACAAATTTGACCCACAGAGAAATGTCGACTTCGAGCGATACACCTTCACGATTGCGTTTCAACAGCCGGATGAAACGCTAGATGATTTTGCACCAAGACTGCGAAAGCTTGTAACACACTGTGATTTCGACAAGTTTGATTATGAACAAGCAATTAGACTGCGTATCATTGAGGGCTGCCGTGACACGGAGTTCCGTGCAAGGATTCTAAAGGAACCAACATCACTAGAAAATATCCTGTCATTAGCAAGAGCGGAAGCAAGAGCGACAGCACACCAAAGGAAATGGAGCGAGGAAAAGAACGACGAGTGGAACAAGCACACCGCATGACAAAAAACAACTGCACGAGCGGCTGGAAAAAAGACAGAAGTGAACAGACAGCAAGAAACAACCGGAAGTAACATGTTACAGGTGTGGACTTGAATTTCCACATCGAAGCCCGAGCCCGGCATTTGGCCAGACGTTCAGGAAATGCAATGGGAGAAACCACTATGCCAGTGTGTGTTAGGGAATACATTTCAGGAATGACAGAGAAAGAACGGGAAGACCATGAATATCAACAAGCAGGCACGTCAGACATGTTGAGACAGGAACAAGGAGCTCATGAATAGTGTCAGGTGAAGAAGAGGAAGAGGAAAAGACTGAACGACTCTATCTCATGTCGGATGTTACGACCGAATCAGCTGATGAGGATGAAAAAAGAGAAAGAATATGTCTTGTAGACAAAAACAAAATGAAAAAGACATGTGACCATAGGTGTAGGATCACACAAAGAAATGTTTGTCCTGGACAGCGGTCCTGGACAACATCCCCGCTCAGATGATGGGTCTACTGGAAATTACTTACAACATGTCAGAGAAAAGAAGCATCCTGAAGGAATACCCCAAACAACTGCAGGGACTAGGAAAGTTGAAAGGGCGGCAGATAACGCTACACATTGATGAAACAGTAAGGCCAATAGCGCAACACCATCAGAGAGTGCCAATACACCTGCAGCCACAAGTAGAGGAAGAGCTTGAAGCACTCCTCAAGCAAGACATAATAGAACCAGCAGAAGGACCAACGCCATGGGTGTCACCGATCGTGGCCGTACCAAAGAAAGACACGTCAAAAATAAGAATATGTGTCGACATGAGGATACCAAACAAAGCAA
Organism: Lissotriton vulgaris; assembly: GCF_964263255.1. Classification (NCBI taxonomy): domain Eukaryota; kingdom Metazoa; phylum Chordata; class Amphibia; order Caudata; family Salamandridae; genus Lissotriton; species Lissotriton vulgaris. The sequence continues at coordinate 102,363,919 of NC_141696.1, forward strand.
TTGAACGTGAGAGGCATCCCGGACCTCATCTTGATGATATGATCAGCTGCCTAACAGGCACAAGGCGTTTCTCCAAATGAGACTTATGGAAGCCATACCACCAGCTAGAACTCGATCCTCAGTCTCGATACATCACGACGTTTTCCACACACCTAGGTCTCTTCAAGTATAAACGTTTGAGCTTTGGAATATCGTCCGCTGCAGAGATATTTCAGGAGACAATACGACAGGTAATAAGGCCAGTGAAAAATAGCCTAAACTACAGCGATGACATTCTGGTGTTTGGAAAGTCGAACGAGGAGCACGACAAAGCATTGAGAGATGTATGCTCTCACCTTGAGCAGGAGGGTCTGACACTAAATGAAGACAAATGTGAGCTGGAGCGGGACGAATTAGTATTTGTTGGCCACATCTTCTCCAAGAAAGGAATGCGGCCGGATCGCAGCAAAGTAAATGAAATGAAATGAAATGATTACGCACTTGTATAGCGCACGACTACCCATAGGCATCTCGGCACTTGTACGAATACCGCTGAGGAACCCTTCCTGGCCTTTCCCTGTGAGGAGCCCACTCCTGGGCACCCCCAAGGTGAAGTCAGGCATCCTCAGCGTTGTTGGGGCAATTGTAGAGATTAAGCAAGCTATTGCCCAGAGGTACAGAGTGGGACTCATGATTAGAATAGGCACCGAAGCGAGAATTATCAGGTCTGAGGAAATTGAGCCCGAGACCCCCCGAGGCGGGAATTGAACCCTGGTTCTGGCCAGACTACTGCATCAGGGTCTGCGGCACTAACCATTGAGCCACACTTCTCTACTGGAAAGAGCGAAACAACCAAGCGATGTGGCAGAAGTGAGGTCATTCCTCGGCCTTGCCAGCTACTGTGCAAGATACATTCAAGACTTTGCCACTGTAAGCGCGCCATTGAGGGAATTGACAAAACAAGGCCAAAGTTTCACATGGACCGAAGAATGCAGCAAAACCTTTGAAGAGATCAGACATGCTGTGACGGCAGTAGATCACCTAGCATATTTTGATCCGAGGCTGTGCACTAAACTGACTGTAGATGCCAGCCCAGTGGGATTAGGGGCAATATTGGCACAACACCAACCAGGAAAATACTCCCCAAGACACGTAGTAGCATACGGAAGCAAAAGCCTATCAGATGTAGAAAAAGGATACTCCCAGCCGGAAAAAAAGAGCTTGGCGGTAGTGTGGGCATGTGAACACTATCACATGTTCATCTATGGAAAACCGTTCACAATAATAACAGACCACCAAGCGCTGATAACAATATACAGAAATCCAAATGCAAAAATACCACCCAGGATAGAGAGGTGGGGGATACGGCTAATGGACTACAATTTCAAAATAATACACAAACCAGGGAAGGAACATAATCCGGCTGACTATGAATCAAGACACCCCCTGCCACAAGCATCGCAAGCAACAACCATGGCAGAGGAATACTTAAATTTTGCACTCAAACACAACACACCGGCAACCATAACAATGGGGGAGTTAGAACAGGAGACATAGCAAGACCTCACCATGCAAACCATAATGAAAGTGACAAAACAGCAAAGGTGTGGGCACGTAAACAACAACAGCAGCTGGAAAGAAGGAGTGATAAAAGAAGAGCTGTTGGCGTTCAAAAAGATCAGTGAAGAGCTCTCAGAAAGTGAGAATGGAATAGTGATGAGAGGCACACGGATAGTAAGGCTCAGAACGCTGAGGAGAAGGACGGTATAACTAGCACATGAGTCACATCGAGGGATTGTAGCAACCAAATAAAAAGGCTACGAGAAAAAGTGTGGTTCCCGGGAGTAGACAACATGGTTGAAGAAACTGTAATGCACTGTCACATCTGCCAAGTAACAGGGCCCCCATCAAAGCCGGAGCCACTGCAAATGTCCAAACTTCCAAAGGCAGTGTGGACAGAACTGGCGGCTGACTTCTATGGGCCTCTCGAGACAGGAAATTACCTGTTGGTAATAATAGATGAGTTCTCCAGGTTCCCAATAGTGAGACAAGTAGCATCAACCTCGGCAAACGCAACACTGCCAGTTCTGGATGACATATTCGCAGCATGGGGCTCGCCACAGACACTGAAGACAGACAATGGCCCACCATTTTCTGGCAAAGAATTCAAAAGGTTTATGGAATACCTCGGGATTCACCATCGAAGAATAACACCTCTGTGACCACAAGCAAACGGAATGTTGAATGGTTCATGGGAACCATCAAGAAGACAATACAGAGGGCCAAGTTAACGCAGATTTCAATTGGACAAGCACTATGCCAGGTGCTGAGAGACTATCGGAACGCCCCTCACAGTTCCACGGGAAGGTGCCCCGCTGAACTGGTGTTGGGGCGATCAAGCAGAATGAGGTTGCCACAACTGAAAGAGGTGGAAAGTGTGGAGCAAAAAGACATAGCTGCGAGAGACAAAGAAGCGAAAACAAAAATGAAGGAATATGCTGATCGGAGGAGACACGCAACAAACGCTAAATTAAAAGAAGGGGACACCGTGGTAGTCCGGCAAAGACAATTGAGGAAATCAGGAAGACACACAAGAGGAGGCAGCCCAAGCTGACATCAGAGAACAACGACCAAGAAGGGAATGCAAGAAGACCAAAAGACTGATCGAGGAGATGTAAAGAGATGGAGGCTTGTGGAGACTTTTCTCACCATCTGTATCTCTGTCTTTCTCTCTCTCTCTCTCTCTCTCTCTCTCTCTCTCTCTCTCTCTCTCTCTCTATGACCACAGGCAGCATCAGGTGAAATGTTTTGTTTTGCAACAAGGGGAGAGATATCATGCCCAGGCCAGGGACACTAGGACCCTGGGCAAAGGGCAGAGGCCAGGGGACACCGGACACCGCTTCCGGTTTAGGGGAGGGGACAGGAAGGGACAAGGACATTACAGGGAGGACCTCGAGGCGAGAGGTCAGGGAGAATGCATGCTGTAATGCTAAGTCAATAAAGAGTACCTGTACACAGCCATCGCGTCCTGTGCATTCCTGGGGCTGATGAACACGACAGTGTGCAGGCTGCAGCATCTGTTGTCCCCAACATTGGACGTGTAAGAGCCATGCCACAAGCAATATAGGGCACTGGCTGCACAGTGATCATGCTAAGAGGGTTTCAAGTAACCCATGCGTTCACAGCAGCGCCCCTGCAAGCAGGATCCAGTGATGAAGAGGGCAGGTGGGACGGCTGTGGTCGTGGCGCGAGAGCTGAATGACCTGGCAGCATTTGACATGATGCACAGGAGCGAACACAAGATTGCGATTGACCTGGACGCTAACGTCATTTCGAAAGTACAAATGACCTACATAAACAACGTGGGCACCTGCATTGGTGGTAGCCGGGGCAAGAAAATGCTAAGGCTGGCCTTTAGGCTCTATGTATTTTATTCTTTACACTACATCAGCAGGATACCAACAAATGCAAAAAACAAAGAAGGGGAAAACTGACACTAAAATAACACCACAGCCCTGTTGTAGCTCAGGCTGTAGTGTACAGTGCTCAGCTCCTGGAGCTCTGCTCCATGGGCTATTCATAGCATTAGTCATATTTATGTGCAGTAGCTCCTCTTGATGGGTCGCTTCCATGCACAGACATGAAGCACCAGCAAGTGACATTCTGGGCAGCATCATCTGTCTGACAAGACAATGTCCCCTTGCAAATGACCAGCCTTTATGCCAAGTGACTGATGTGATGAACTGACCCTGTCTCGGTGCCAGATGGAAGTGAGAGCTGCAGCTGGGGCTACAAGATTGTCAGCAAAGGAGGAGGATATGGGTGCTCTCCAAGAATGGCACCTTGATCACAGCAAAAAAGGGAAATGATCTAGGAGCCAGAAATAATTCAATGTTCAAACACCTAAAATAATTCACAATGTAGATAGCTGTGACCTGCTGCTACCTGAAGGTGAAGAAGACAATGGGGTCATTTGGGAGAACCAACAATGATGTGGATGGAGGAGGAGCTTCGCGGGCAAGCAAGATGGCCGCGTAAGCTCGGAGCTCTGTGGACCCTCCGACCCTCCGCAAATATCCTGGAGGCTATCCTGTTCCACAGCTGTGGATTCCAATTGGTGAATGGTCGCAGACACGGGAACCGCTTTCAGCTTCCAAATCCGACGTTTCTAGACAAAGTTACGTCGTGTTGAACTTTGTGCCAGGGATGCGCCATTGTCCCATGGGCGGCTGGTGATCGAGACGACGCGAAGCATGATTGATATGCGAAGCGAAAACCTCCGGTTTCTGCTGGCGGAGTGTGCGTAGCTGCGGAATCGCCTGTTGCTGGCTTGGCCTTCGTGGTAGCTACACCTCGTGCCTACACAAGTGCCTGCCTTGTTCTCGCTGTGTAGCCCTTTGTTCTCTCCGAACCCATCATGGCCGGCAGGGGTGACCCCGACAGGACGGCGAACCGGGGCAGCAAGAGGACGACCCAGCCACAGGCAAATAAGATCGACCGATATGCCCAGCAAAGGACCTCGCCTTCTGTAGTGGCTCAATCCAGGGACTCCTTGCGTACGGGCTCGCCCGAAGGATCGGAGCCCACATTAAGGGACATCATGGGGGCCATTACAAGCATCAGGACTGAGATGCATAAACAGCACGAGGTCTTGGCACATAAGGTGGACACCCTGGCCATCGATCTCAACCTGATCAGGGCCGACTTGGGCAAAACTAATGATCGGGTGAAATCCCTTGACATCAAGACCTCCAGCCTAACGACCGATGTCTCGGACTTGCAAGCGGAGGTCCGCACCCTGAGGTCGGTTAATGACCAGTTCTCCAGACGGTTGGAGGACTTCGAAGGACGTGCCAGACGGCAGAACGTCCGCATCATCGGAATACCGGAGGGAGCGGAGGAAGCGGCTGTTGATCTCTTCATGGAGGACTTGGTGAAAACACATCTCGCACCAGCCGGACTCAGCCATTTTTTCTCGGTTGAACGGGCCCACAGAATACCTGGCGGCCCTCCGAAGACGGGTTTCACACCGAGACCCATCATCGCCCGACTCTTTAATTTCAGGGACCGTGATGTGATCCTTCAAGCTTCGAGGCGACATGGGCCACTTAAATTTCAGAATGCAGATGTGAACTTCTACCCGGACTTCACCAGGGCCGTTCAGAGACAGCGTCAGAGCTTTGCGGGGGTGAAACGGCGCCTCAGGGACATGGGGCTCAAGTATTCTATGCTGTTCCCCGCTAAACTGCGGGTTGAGCGTGATGGCCGAGCCCTGTTCTTCGACATGCCTGAGTCCGCGAGCGACTGGCTGGACACTTTGCCACAACGCAGAGAAGAGCATGAGGAACACTCCGAAGGCGCCTCTGGTGGCCCTGATCCTCAAGAATAGTGCTTGTCGTGCTATCTCTAGCGGTTGGTGTTCCCGTTGACTGTGACTGCTGATGCCAAAGCTTTTATACTTTTGCTTCTCCTATTTTTCCATGGAGGGTGGCAGGGGGGGACTGCGGGGATTCCTTACTCCTCTAGGGTCTTTCTTGTAGTTAGTTTATGGGGCGACAGGCACACTGCTGGTTCGGGGGGGCTTTCTAGTCTGCTGCAGGGGTGCAGGGTGGTGGGTGGTGGTGGGGATGGTTATGTGTGTTCTCTTTGTTCTCTTCTTCTATCTCTCAGGCAATGGGTCGTATGCTCTGCTATGTTTCACTTGTTGTTGAGGCTTTTTGGGGTTGGGTGGGACTTGGGACATGATGATGGGGGGTAGGAAACTGCAAGTTCTTTGTTGGAATGTCAATGGCTTGGGTGACCGTATTAAGAGAGGGGCAGTTGCTTAAAAGACATATGCCGGATATTGTTCTCTTGCAGGAGACGCATTTGGTTGGAAACACGTGTAGAGCGCTCAATCATAAAGGGTTTAAGATGGTGGCCCATTCGGGGTTCTCTTCGGGATCTCGGGGGGGCGGGTGTTCTGGTGCGCACGTCCCTTCCGTTTAAGATTGACTCTACTGTGATTGATGAGAGGGGGCGGTACGCCGCTGTTGCAGGGCGATGGGAGGGGCGTGCCCTGACATTAGTTTCAGTTTATGTTCCTCCGGGTTTGCAGACTAGTACCTTCCAGGACCTTGGTGGCGCCATTTTGAATCTGCCCGCGGGGTTGTTGATTGTGGGGGGTTATTTTAACTCGGTTTGCTCCGGATCCTTGGACCGACACCCACCTAGAGACCTCCGTAACACCCAACTATGGTTTCCCACCTTTCTTGAGACACTGGGACTGGTCGATAGTTGGCGACTCCTGCACCCCACCCAGAGCCAATATTCCTTCCATTCTGGGGCTCACGGTAGCCTTTCCAAAATCGACTACGTCCTCACCCTGGCGGCTCACGCGCTGGCGGTCTCCGAGGCCCGTTTTTTGGCGCGGGGCATTTCCGACCATTCCCCGCTGTGGGTCTCATTCGATTTTAATATCGTTATGTGGAACGACCTGTGGTGGTTAACCCATGGTACTTCCGGAACCCCAAGACTCGTAGTCTCCTGGCTACAGCCATCGACCTCTACTTTACCGAAAACGTGGGGTCGGTTACGTCGGCCCTCACTCTGTGGGAAGCCTTTAAAACTGTCTTGAGGGGTGAGGCCTTTACTCTCATAGCGGAGGCCCGTAGAATCAGAGATGCCGACATGGTGCGTGTCGAGGCGGAGATCACGGAGCTGGACTCCCGGTTAGAGGCGGGTCCTGAGCCTGCCCTGCTGCACAGCCTCTCCCTTAAGCAATCGGAGTAACGTGACCTCGCTACTAATGCTGCTCTCGTCCTGGGTAGGGAACAGCAGGGTCGGATTTACGACGTTGGCGACAAGGCCCGGAAGTTGCTGGCCTGGCTGGATAAGAAGGAGAGGGCCAGCCGCGTCGTCCCTGAGATACTGGGAGAGGACGGAGTGGTAGTCACTGACCCGAGCGCCATTGCTGAGTCCTTTTCAGATTACTTTCGAGGTGTTTATGCCTCTGTCTCGGACCGGTCTGAGGCCGATTCGATTGCCTTCCTTTCTGACATCGATCTTCCGTGCTTGTCGGACGCGGATCGAGATGATTTGGACAGGGACGTTTCCGTGGATGAGGTCGCACTTGCGATTCACTCCTTGAGGTCTGGCAAGGCGCCTGGTCCCAACGGTATTCCGGTCGAGCTGTACAAGATTAGACCGGATGTGGTGTCCCCACATTTGCGCAATATGTTCCTGGAGGCACGGGAGAATGGCCTACTTCCCCTTGACCAGAGGTTGGCCACCATTGTGGTCATCCATAAGGAAGGGAAGCCGAGGGATTTGTGCCGGTCGTACCGTCCCATCTCTCTCTTAAACGCAGAGCCTAAGATTCTCGCCAAGATGCTCGCCAACCGTTTGATTGGCGTTATCGGCGACTTAGTGCATCCGGACCAGTCGGGCTTTATTCCACACCGCAACACTGCTCTTAACTTGCGTCGACTTCACGGTGCTCTGGCTAGGGCCCATACGCTTGAGGAGCCAGCTGTCCTGGCGTTCCTGGACGCCACGATGGCTTTTGACTCCCTCGAGTGGAGTTACCTGTGGGCAGTGTTGGCGAAGCTCGGTTTTGGCCCGGTATTCGTGGAATGGGTTAAACTCCTAAATGCTGAACCGCTGGCTAACGTCGCCGTTAATGGCCGAGTTTCAGCGACTTTTGCTCTTCGCAGGGGCACCAGGCAGGGCTGTCCTTTGTCGCCCCTCCTGTTCGCACTCGCACTTGAACCACTTGCAGCCCTCTTGCAGCCCTGTTGTGGACCCATCCTGACCTGCATGGTATCAGGTGGGCCCCTGGTTTCGAGGACAGAGTCTCTCTATACGCAGACGATATTCTGCTGTACCTCACCTCCCCCTGCAGATCCCTTATTGTAGCCTGTGATGTGCTGCGGCTCTTTGGTCGATACTCTGGCCTAGTTATCAACTGGACCAAATCGCACCTGTACGTCCTGAAAGGGGGAACACCGCGCCCCCCTAGGGGTTGCGGCATCCAGGTGGCGAGCCAGGGATTCAAGTATTTGGGGATTTATATCTCCAGTAACGCGAAGGCGCGCTACAAGCACAATCTGCTTCCCCCTCTTCTCCGCCTTCGGCGGGACGTGGAGGGATGGCGCAAACTCCCGCTCTCCTTGCTTGGGCGTGCGGCATTGTTTAAAATGATGTCCTTGCCCAGGTTCCTCTACGCCCTGCAAAACACCCAGGATCCGGTCCCAGCCCGATACTTTCGGGAGATCGAGAGCCTGCAACGTGCCCTACTCTGGGATGGCCGACCCCGCATCGCCATCACGAAGCTCACGCTACCGTGGTACGATGGGGGGATTGCGCTACCTGATGTGCGAAGATACTATTGGGCCTCCCAGCTAGCGACTATCAACCACGGTCTGTACGGTCCGGAGAACAACCCAGGATACGCTATGGATAGGTGGCTTCTGGGCGGCTACTACGGGGCGCTCTACTCGAGGTCTCTCGACAGGCGGATGTCTGGTCCAAAGAAAACCGCGGTCCATATTTGGAGGGCAATTACCAAGGCTCAGGGATGGAAAGATAGACTGACTAAGTTGACCCCATTGTACGATTCGGACATCCTGGGCACACTTTGGCATACCAAGGGTTTTGACAAGTGGGATTTGATAGGCATTTCCAGGGTGGAGGACATGTTGTCGCGAGGCGAGATTAAGACTTTCGCCCAGCTACAGGCAGAATTCCAATTGGGTGAAACGGCATTCTTCCTGTATGCCCAGTTAAGGCATGCATTGCTGTCTGCTAAAATAGGAGGGGGCGATCCCTGACAGCTCCCCATTGGAGGATAGGGTGCTGGACGGCCATATGCCGGACAGCGCCATCTCACTGTCCTATAAAAAACTCATAAATGTCCGTACCGACCTCCTCCTGGGTGTGAGGGACCAGTGGACACGTGATGGGTTAGAAATTGATGATGAGGACTGGCAGAGTGCGGTATCCTCCCCCAAGGAGGTTGCCATCTCTTCCCGTCTCAGACTGGTGCAGCTCAAAATCCTGCACAGGGTTTATGTTACTGGTCCCAGACTCGTGCACATGGGCTACTCCGTCGATGGGCTCTGTCGCCGTGGCTGCGGTGCTCTTGCCACTTTCATGCAGATCCTGTGGGAATGCCCCGCAATAGCCTCCTACTGGCGACGCGTGCACTCGATCATGAATGAGGTGACTGGGGTAGCGGTGCATGCGGAAGCCAGGAGATGCCTCCTTAACATCTGGGATCCGACGGACCACAACGTGGCCCAGACTCAATGGGTAACCCTTGGCAACATGGTGGCTAAACGTGACATCGCGCAGAAGTGGGGGGATACGGCAGCTCCTAAGGTTGTACAATGGAAAGCCAATATGGATTGGTGTATGTTTCGGGAGAAGACCGTGTATGTTGCCAGGGGTAAACCTAAAAAGTGGCAGAAACTGTGGGGGGCTTGGAATGCATACAGGGGGGACATCTGCATACCCCCAGAATCCGCTCCGCTGGAGGAACACCTGTCGCCATAGCCTGAGACACCAACTGCAACGCTTTATATATGCTATCCTGTGTTTTCCTCCCTCCCCACTCCTAGCTCTTTTTCCGTTGGTCATACTTGTGCTCATTATACCCTCCCGACCCCCTCACAAGGCCTCACTGTTTTTTCACACTCCATTGCCTATGTCTTTGCGCCGGGTTTGGCGCTTCTTTCTCTTCTATTATCTTCTCTGTGTTTTCTTATAAAAAGTAAAATCAACCTTCATCGTTCTGCTGCACTAATTCTTGCACTATTGTTATCCTGATTTGAAATGCTGCCTTGCCTCCGGGATGTTAGGCTGAATAGCTGTGTGCACTGTTTTTGAATAAAGGTTTTAAAAAATTTAAAAAAAACAAAAAAAAAAACAATGTTGAGGATGCAACAAAGGCGAGATCCAGGGAACACCTCAGCTACACCCAACTACCACCACCAGCGGATAGCATGGAGGGGAGCACGGTGGCCAAGGGAGGTGCTCACGCCACCCTCAACTCTCTCCATCACAATGACTATAGGACTATGGACGGTTGTATGACGTTACAACGCATACTTTTATAACGCATGCCTTTACAACGTATTTTTCACATTGCGACATCCTTTACAACGCATTCCATTACAACGCATGCCATTACAATGAATTCACTAAAACTACCTTTACTACGCATTCCATTACAACGCATACTACCTTTACAACGCATACCATTACAACGCATACCATTATATTGCATGTATGGTAAGTATTGGATAGTATAGGGGTAAAAATTACTATTCTAACTTCAGGGAGTGCAACAGTAGGGTAAGTTTTGGATAGTGTAGGGGTAAAAATTACTATTCTAACTCCAGGGGGTGCAACAGTAGGGTAAGTTTTGGATAGTGTATGGGTACTATGCGTTGTAATGGTATGCGTTGTAATGGTATGTGTTGTCATGACTGCGTTGTAATGACATGCGTTGTAATGGTATGCGTTGTAATAGCATGCGATGTAAGGGATGTTGCGATGTAATGACTGCGTTGTAAGGGTAGTGCTTTGTAAAAGTTGCGTTGTAAAGGTTGTTTCTCCTATGGACTACTTTGAAAGTTTTGGATGTTTGTCTTCACCCATATTTACATTTTTGTTTAGTTTTCATACTTTGAGTATGGGTGGTGTGCACTGTCCTGTATGCACAGAGAGAAAATACAGAATGTATTCTGCACTGATAGCAGTCTTGATGAAGCCCATTAGTTTGAGTGTCCAGGCATTCAATGCCTGTAGCAGGTGCATCCCACGTGTCACATAGCTTAGTTCAGAACACTCATGACTGCATGGGCTTCTCACCGATGTGTTCTGGTATTGGTACACAAGAGCTGTTGAATATACACCTGAGCCAGCTGCGAACCCCTAAATATGACCCAAGGACCGGGATAATTTCAACACGCAACAATTTAATTAGAAACGGGGCCCATCACACTCTACCCATTAGATCCTTGGAGAACGGGTGCTGGATTAGGGGGGGTTTATTTTTGTAAGTTTTGTATTCACAACTATAATTTCCAAGTTATTCATCATTTCTTCTATTTCCTCTAGGCGACGGACCATTAGTTGCTAGATTTAGTAATTATGACAAATATCAACTGTTTATCACTATAAAATAACCACAGACTCTGGCTTCAAGTTAATCATTTTATCTCAATTTTTCAAGATGTAGCGTCATTAGAAATACAGTGCCGCAAAACTCATACATGTAAAATTCACAAAATAGTGCATATAATTGTGACCCAAAAATCATATCAAAGCGGAAGCTCATAGATACAGAGAGGATAGTAACAAAAGTACAGCAAACATAATTTGCCTAGAGAAATTTCAATAGAGAATGCTTAATGATATCTTACCCATTAGAAAAGAATAGGAACCCCACTTCCCTGGCCAAGGTTGTGGCGGTTGTCTCCTGTGATAGGCTTAGAAGACAAAGATTATAGGACAGGATCCACAGATAACTCTAAATTTACTTAGAAAAATGTTTTCCCATCTATCTCACTAATTCTCAGCTCCTTGGACGCAGTCTCCACCCAAAGCACTCGCGAACCTCATCTTGGACCTAAGTCTGTAGAACGTGTTGCAGTTTCCAGCGACGTGCGGTGTATGTCCTAACTGTGGACCCCAGTAATATCCTAATTCTTGGCTCCCGGACACAGATTTGTTTCAATCTTACAGCTATTGGTTGGCCAGGGGGGAACACCAGGCTCTCATCAATAACCCACCCAAACTGGTTCCTAATGTGAGTAAATTATTTAAAATTGATACAATGTCTATCTTTATTGTTATGCATTTTTATATTCGAAACAATTTAATACATGTTTTATTTCAACTTCCGCGTTGTAGTCACAAAAAGTTCATGGCGATGCAGGTTCCCACAAACACACGTTTTTCACTTTGCACTAGACAATAGAGTTTCGATCAGCTCGGCCATGACCAAAGTTCAGCTTGACTGTGTAGGTCTTCTGTCAATTTTCACGCAGGCGCACTTCTCTTTGGCTCATCACACAACTGCTTTCACTATATCAAGTTGCAGGGGCAGCCATTTTTCAATGGGCACCTTTTGACTAAAATAAGCAAACACAAGAAAGTATTTGTTTTAATAATGAAACCACATTCTGTTCACCACCCACCATTCTAATAATCCATGCTATTTATTTCCTAGCATTTGCGACTAGATAAAAGCAATTTTACTGTTAATTCTGCACAATGTGCAAAATGTGCAATGTACAACATAGCATAACCATGTACTAGAGTTAAATTTATATGCGGAAAGAACAAATACATGCTCATAGCTTCATGCTATAGTATATTAGTTGCTTCAATAGGCAAAAAGCATTTCCCCAATTTCGTGTTGGATGCAATGTTGATTAATTCCACACAATTAGTCTATTATAATGGGGTACTTAATTTCATGAGGGTGCTTTTTCGCAAACCTCACACCATCACACTCATCAGCAAAAATCAGCGAGCCTTCAACCTCCTTGCACAAGCATACACCTGCACACCCACACATGTCCGTCATGCTCCAACAACAACTCCAACCACCCTAGCAAACGTCACATAATACACCAAACCAGCACCACAATAAACACTTGCATGCATGCTCCTCAGCATCCACTCACTCATCAAAAATGCCACAGAGGCCTGGGACCTACTCAGCAACAATGTGCCAGACCTCCTCTTCCTCATGGAAACCAGACTCAACCGTGCTTTGGCACCCAACATCTCTGTGGCTATCTCATCAGGGGACAAGATCGGATAACAGGACTGCATTCACAGGCCAGGCGAACTTGCAATCCTCCAAAAGGACATCTTCAAATGCACCACATCCATGGGCATCAACACCCTCTTCATGAAATACGCGCACTTCAGACTACAAACTAAAAACAATTTCATCCTGAAAGGCACCCTCGCATATCGACCACCAGGACCATGAACCAATTTCAGCAACTTCATCACAGACTTCATTGCTCCCCTCACCATCAACTCCAAGGATTTCGTGTTACTCAGGATCCACAACTTCCACATCAAGGACACAGCGTACACCTGCTCTACAGCCCTCCTCAAAAGACAAAATCGGACTAACCCAGCTTTTTACTGACCTAACACACATCGCAGGACATACTCTGGATCCAATCTTCATCACTAGCAACAGGATCAGACACCTCACCGCTCATGTGGATGGACTAATCCATCATACACTTCCACATCAATGCACCACAAGTCAACACACCCACCAGCATCAACCTACCCAGCTGGAATTGGTCCAAAGTAACAGAGGCAGATTGTCTCAATGCCCTCAAAACTGACCAACCCAATACCACCAACGACCTCCACAAAGATATCATCAACTTTAAAGAATGGATCAAGAACTGCGCAGACTGTCTTATGCCCATCAAAAAGAACAAACAAGCCAGCTGGTATACAGACAACCTCCAGGAGTTCAAGCACTACAGCAAGCAGCTGGAAAGAAAATAGAGATCCAGCCATGGTGCCGACACCAGAGACACCAAAAGGAGGGCCCTAACTAAACACATAGAGGCGAGCTCCAACAGCTGCAAGAAGATCTTCCCAATAGTCAAAGAATTCACCACTCTCAAAGCCGCAGCCAACACCTTCACCCCATTACAGGAACTCTGCAACAACTTATGGAATTTCTTCCACAACAAAATAGAAAAGATCTTCAGCAACGTCAATCAACAATCAGACCCCAAAGATTTCATCATCAACCTGACCACCTCCTACCGGGAAGGACATCTGACTGAATGGAAAACACTCACCAAAGAAGACGCAGCAGAGATCATGAAAACAATACACTCCGGGCCCCAACAGACCCAAGCCCCATCACATCCTCATCAGCACCACCTCAAATGCACCATCTTCCCCGAAGCCTGGAAATATGCCGCAGTAAAAGCCCTCAATGAGCTCAACAACTTACAACCCCCCTCTCTTCTCCTAAACGATGCCAAAGTGATGGAGAACAAACATTTTACCAGCCACCTTGAACTCCACTAGCTATTGGAAGACACCCAATTAGGATTTTGGAGCAACCACAACATAGAAACAGCACTTATTGCGGTCACAGATGACATTCACACAATACTAGACTGTGGAGAAACCGCAGCCCTTATCCTTCTTGACCTCCCTTCAGATGTTTATACCATCTCCCTCCACACCCTCATCCGAAAACAGCATCACATATGCATCCAAGCTTTGGCACTCAACTGGACAAGCTACTTCCTTACAGGAAGAACATAGCAAGTCAGACTACGACCCTACACATCTGAATCCAAGGATCTGATATGTGGAGTCGCTCAGGGTTCACTACTCAACCCAACCCTGTTCAACATCTACATGACACTGCTCGCTAACATCATCAGATCCTAAGGCATCATCATTATAACCTATGTCAATGACACTGAACTCATCCTTTCTCTAACCGACAACTCCACCACCACCGAAACCAACTTCTCCAACTGCATGATCACCAAAGCAGACTGGATGAGATCTAACTGCCCAAAACTCAACTCCGACAAGACGGAAGTGCTGATCTTCTGGAACAAGAATTCTCCATGGGACTTCACTTGGTGGTAAGCTGAACTTGGACTCACACCATGCAACCATGTCAAAAACCTGGGAATCATCCAGGAAGACAAGATGAACCCAACAGCACAGGTCATCATGGTTGGCTCCTCCTGCTGCCACACTCTCAGCAAGACTTTTAAATGAGCAACAGATCCACCTTCACACAAGCACTCATCCCAAGCAGATTAGCCTATGGTAACACGCTCTACGCTGGTTTTTACAACCATCTTATACACTGACTTAAAAAAATTCACAATGCTGCAGCAAGACTCATCCAGTGCGGCTCCTCCGCCAAGGCGGAGGAGTGTCGCCCCACTGCTCTGTGAGCAGTAGTTAACCCCTTCGATGCTGATGACGAGCTCAGCTCATCATCAGCCACGGGTGACGTGTGCGGATGACAAGCTGAGCTCGTCATGTAACGCGGTTATTCGAAAACAGCCGCACAGCGCAAAAATAACCGCAGCAGCGATGCGGTTAAAGAAACCTAAAATTATAAAAACTATTCTTATTATCATTTTAGTTTTCCTTTCCTGGTGCAGGGCAGGGCTGGACTGCCAGAGAGTACAAGGGAGGAGTGGTTTCCTACTCCAAGGTGTGAAATGACGCTTTGACCAACCCTCTTGGGCTGGCCAAACCGTCATGCGCACTTTGCATGTTCTGCACCCAGGCTGCATTACAGCCGAGGTGCAGGATATGTTCCAGACTCCCATTCCCTTCTTGAGACCATTCCACGGCGTTCAGACCAATCACAGTGCTGCATTGTATTGTTGTGATTGGCTAGGGGAGTCAGGAGCACGGGTGCTTCCTGTTCCTGTTTCCAGGAGCGAGAGAGGCAACAAGCAAACAAAGATGTGGTGGATTGCCGGGGTGGCGGGCCTGAAGGTAAGTGTTTTGGTTTTCATTCACAACCCTCCCCATCCCCCCACCCCGCCAGTCCCAGTAAATAGCAGCCGACACTGGACTCATCCTCGATCTCCCACATATCACCATACCTCAGAGTTCCACTAGCTCGCCATACACAAATGCATTTAATTCAAACTCCTTATTCATGCATACAAGGCACTGCACAACATCAGACCAACATACATGAACAAACAAATAAATAAATAAATAAATGTCTTCATTATCACCAACCCACCAGACTCTCATTCGCACACAACCCCGCTTCCACAAAGCAGAACAGGAGGTCGAGCATTATCCTACATCGCACCCAAGACTTGGAACGACCTCCTTCAACACATCAGGGCCTCCTCCTCAATTCCACATCAAACTGAAGACCTGGCGCTTCAACTTACTCTGCAGGACGCCTGGATACTCTCATGGGTGATTACCTGTGCCATACAAATCCCAATTAACACAACACTACACAACATCAACAGCACAGCACTACACCACCACACCACATACCACACACAACAACACAATAAAAACATGTTTAAGAAAAACCCAGGAAGTTGAAACAACACCAACATTCTCAGAAATTTCAATTGAAAATCTTTGCCATTTTAGTGACTTATAAACCTAGAATCTGAAGATCCACCACAAATAGAATAAATTGCTAAATCAGAATAACCTACTCCTAGGAGGATGCTCATCCATGTGCTGCCTGCCTACTATCTTAGTGATTCAACCCACCCACAGAGTGGAGAACTCAGCACATGAAAAGATCAGGGACCTAGCTTGGTCAGTAAGATTTGGGGGCGGTGCGGGGGGTGAGCTTCAGAGTTCCAGATGATCACGCTAGCATACAGTGGCGGCTCCTCTGCTATGGGGGAGGAGCATCTCCCACTGCTTTTAAGCAGTGCAAATAAAGGAAACATAAAATGAATAAATTTTGAGTTGTTATCATTTTATGTTTCCATGCTGCTTTGCGGGGAGGCGGGCGGGGCTGCACTGCTCTGGGACCGGCCAAACAGTCATGCGCACTTTCCCTGATGTCCACGCAGGCTGCATTACAGCCTACGTGGAGAACATGCCCAGACCTCCATTCCCTGGAAACACTACACTCAGACCAATCACAACTCTGCATTGCAGTGTTGTGATTGGTCAGGGGAGCTGGGTGATTACCAATCACAACTCTGCATTGCAGTGTTGTGATTGGTCAGGGGAGCCTGGCTGTGCTTCCAGTTCCTTTAGTCTGACGGAGGAAAGCAGGAGCAGAGACGCAGGACCAGACGGCAAGGTAAGTATCCACTACTAGCATACAATGTTAAAATACATTATATGACAAGGAGGGCTCATGAACAGCGGCAGATTGGTATGAGTACTAAGTGAGAGAAACAATATTTAGTAATATAAAAATGTTAGGACATTCAAAACAGGAGATGTGAGAGTGTATGTGTGTTTTTGTCAATGAGAAATCTGACAGACACCCTGCTCTATCTGACAGAAAGCACCTGTATGCCACTGTTTATAAGATTATACATTTATTGTGGGGGGGGGGGTGTAACACTCCAAACACCCCCCTGAATCTAGCCCCCTGGAAAATATATATTTTTATGTGCGAAATCCTCGGCCCCGACTGCGAAGTCTCCACAGTCGTAAAAGTTCTAGGAGTAAAAATAATCTTGTAGTTTGTGAATAAGAATAAATAGTAAACTTACACAGATATGTAAGTTTACCTTGGTGAATCAGGCCTAGGGTGAGGAGGCGATGGTTAGTGTGATTATTTCCTGCTCCAGTGTATTTGAGCAGTAATCATAGGTCTCTCGATTTGTCCAAATGGCATCACTTGATGCTGAGACCTTGTAGTGTCACAGGAACAGATCTATATCAGCATTTAGTATGAAGTAAAACAATTTAATGTGAGCTAAATTGGCTGACTTAGAGGTTGGAGTCATAACCGTGAGGGATATCCCACTGCCTTATTACATGTGCATTATATGCGAATACCCTTGTAATTAGGGTGCAGGAAGGTGTGCAGATGTCCCCCATCCCCCTGACTCTACTTAAGGCCCAAGGTCTCCACATGCACTCACAGGCCACAGTATTTCCTATACATACCAGTATAACAGGACGGGTTCCATGCTTTTTATGCAGATGCACACATACAAATGATGCAGTTTCGCACAGACAGGCACCCTGCGTCCCTCAAAAACCTACCGTCTAGGTATGCACAGTTATATTTACTGCAGGCCTTTTGTGTACTGTTTAGTACAAATCTGTTGCCTTGCTCCGTGTTGGTCACGGTGAACTCCTCATACGGTGGTATCAGCACCTCTGCCTCATCAGGGAAAGAGGAGCAGTCCTGAAGGCTAGCTCCATGGGAGGTTCTTATGGTGAAGAAGGAAGTCGTGCCATATCCCTCTGCTGCTCTTCTATCCAATGATGTTGAAGTAAACTGGCCAAACCTCATTTTCTTGTTTGATCCTTTCGGTGGCGAAAACATTCCTGGCCTGCGTGTTGCATCTGTCTTTTAAGAGCTGGAGAGCTCTGGTCAGGTAGAAGTGCAAGGATTTGAAATGAAAATTGGTCATGTAATATGCTCGGGACTGGCCGCCCACCCGGACAGCGGCGTTGAAGTCCTTGTAAATACCAGCACCCGTGTAGGTTATCAGGGCCACCCCGTACTCATCTTTGAAGCCCTGGGGGAGGGGGGGCAGCGAGCCGCTCTTTTTCTTTCGTGCCCATTGTATTGTTGCACTCTCCCATTTCTGTCTTAACTGAATATTTCCGGACAGTTCTTTTTGTAAAAGTCCCTCTGTTATGATTCTTTGCTCCATTGTATCAGCACAGTCTATGTATTGATCATCAAAGGAGTTCGGCGCCATGTCGAGCACGATTACGTTTGCCTGCGGGAAAGAGATGACAGCAGAATTAATACTTGGAGTTTATTGAGGCAGCACAATGCATTTACAGCATGGCATCTGTAGGGCAGTGGCACAGTATAGGCGCTATAGGCCACAAAGCAAGAATGGAAAATGTTACCTCACCCCTGCCCTGCTACAAAATGCAGCTTCAACTGGGGAGCAGTGGGACGTTCACACCCCTGGCACCTGGAGCCATTGCTCCTGCTGTGTTGTTGATAGCTGCCCCCTGGTGCAAGGTAAACATTTGTATTTTGGAAAGTATGACATCTCAACCAGTTTTCACTGCACTGCTGCCAGATATCGCCTCTCTCTAGACTGTGACGTCATTCTTTGCAGCTGTATCTGCACCCTAGGGCCTTGGGTGGGATCTCTCAACACTCAGCACTAACAGGCCAGTTTATATCTTGGCAGGCAGGCAAGTAGATTACTCCATCACCCTTATGTAGTTCCCACCTGCCAAATTTAGAAACGACTGACAGGCTGGGGGTCATTCCTGAAGCACTGTTAGGAACCGTCGTCAAGTGAGTACCTGTCAATGCTTTTTTAAGTTTGACGCATGGTTCCTTCAACATGACATAGGAGTCCATCACACTTAGTTTTTTTCCAAAAAGGAAATCAAAAAACATAATGTCACCCTAGCCATGGGAGTTATCTCTATGGCGAGGGGGGCATTAGACAGTTTTCACTGCCCCTTACTGCCATGGTTTTATCCAGGAGTCTTGAGACCGGTAGGGGTGAGTAGTTTGCTTCCCACTCCCTGTATTATATAAATGCAAACTAACACTACTTACACAGGTATACTACAGTGCCCAGAGCACATCACTTTACAGCAATGAGCTCACGATTTAGGCTCTCAGTTTAATCCCTGAGTCTTCAGATCAGTAGGAGAAAGTAGTTCGCTACCCACTCCCTATATACTATAAACGCATACTAACACTACTTACACAGTTATACTACAGCGGCTAGTATCCTACATTGCCCAGAACCCATCACTTTACAGCAATCAGCTCGGTTTCATCCCCGAGTCTTCACACCAGTAGGCGTGAGTACTTCGCTTCCCGCTTCCGGTATAGTATAAACGCACGATAGCAGTCAGTAGTTCGCTTCCCACTCCCTGTGTGGTATAAACGCCTACTAACACTACTTCCACACGTATGCTACAAAGACCAGACCACATCACTGTACAGCAATGAGCTCACGGTTTAGGCTCTCAGTTTCATACCCGAGTGTGGCAGCATATCATCTCAGCACCATGTCACTCTGAGCAACACCGCACATTCAGACAGGTAGGAGCGACTACTTCACTTCACACTCCCCCACAGAGGTTACAGTGCTCCTATCCTCCTTTCATACTTTTTTTGCTCTTTTTTCCCCTTACTCGCTTCAATGGAATCACAAAATGGCGGCCAACTCTTCCTAGTTGCAACCGCTCGCAACCAATAAGCAGCAAGCTTGTGCTCATAACGCCTCAGCCAATCAGATGGCAGAATTCCCAAATATTGATATCTGTAAATTTTGATATTTCTCAAAAACTACAGAACGGATTTACACCAAATATACAAAAGCGTGCTTTCTAGACCAGACCCTTCTCCCTGCCAAATTTGGGGTAATTCAGTTCACCCGTTCAACCTGTAGCCTTGCCTAAAGTTTCATATGGAAATGAACATGGAGAAAACATGTTTTGGGACCCCCCTTTTGTCTCGGCCCCCCCTTGACAAATCACTCCTAAACTTTTAACATAGGAGCTGATATGAACAAAGAAGTAGTTTGGAAAATTTCATGAAGATTCATCAAACGACGCCAAATTTATAAGCAGAACAAAAAATGTTCTTCCTATGGAAACTTGGTCCTAACTATAACTACCTACTGGCGAGCGCCAGTCGGTAATAAATTGTTTGTATAATTATTGTTAATGTTTTTAAATACATATTGTAACTTTTTAGTTGTTTGTAAATTTAATTTAATTGCAAGTGTTGTAGAGACGTGGGGTTTCAGTAGTGAAGAATTCCCACAACCCGACAATTAGAACATATTGTTTGGGGTCAAGGACAACATGCTTTCATGTTTAGTTAGTCCTTGGGACAAGTAGGCCCAACCCCCTAAAGCACAAAGCACTCTGGATGGCAGTCTACAGTACCACATTATGGATCAGGGAAGGGCATTGTCTGCAGTTAAGGTAATATCTGTGCTTTTACGTCAATGCTGGTCAAACTTGTATTTATGGTTCATTAATACAAAGCCTTTCCTATTAGGGTGAGCGCTCTAAGGAAATGTTTGTAGTAAGTTCAGACTGCACTACTGGCAGTGGTTCGAGTGCAAAAATGTGTACACATGTTTGCAAAGTTTAAAAATATGAGGCTATAAACAATGCTCCCACAACGCTTTCTCAATAATTTAATTAACGAATTAAATGCAAATATCTGCAGCAGCTTAAAAGCAAGATTGATGGTCCTTTGCTTCAAAATACAATGTTCGCAAAATACTGCAATCAGGAAAAACAAATGCTTTGCTAAACTACTGTAGGTAGCATTTCTTTGAAGCATCATTTAGTAATAGGTGTTGATGCATACTAGTATTTCCCCAAAAATTCATAATGGAAAATCAGTGCAACCAGTTTCAAGAAGATAATAGAAAACATGAAAATAAACAAGCATTCGTAAAGCCAATAGATCAGATATTTGTGGTCAGGCTTTTGGTTTTGTCAATGCGTGTCTTGTTTTGATATGGTTTTTGTGACATGTTATTGTTGTTGGAGCTGCCAGGCCCTCACCACCAAAACAAACTTTGGCAAAAAAGCAATAATATTTTGTGGTCTTAAAAAGCACACATTGCCACAGTAGGCCCTGGCACTGAACAAAACTACTTTGTGTGCCGATTTGCTCCTTGTGAAAGAGCAGTAGCCAGTCGATGGATAGAGAGAGATAGCATTTTAATAAAAACAAAAAATCTTGATTTACTCCAAACCTAATTATGCGCCCAACTCTTTAAAAAAATCACAGAATTGCACCCATTGTATATGTTCTTGCATTAGTGCGGACTAGAGTGGGAATAGTACATTTTATGTTAATCAGAGATGACTAGCCTATTTGTGAAGGATTACAGGACTCAGGACTGTATGACAAAGGGGAAATCATTAGGTTGCTTCATGAAGCCCTCACACACTAACCTAGTTGGTGGCATGCTTCATCATCCGGCCCACCCAGCGACACTGAATGTGTCCCGGGTGTGCTTCTATGCCTGGATACAGCAGAGCTGGTATGTTGCTGAGTGTGCAGTGTGGGTGACGTGAAAGTGAGATTTGAAAGGGCTATACAGTGGTCCCAGCACCCAAGGGGATAATTAGTCTTTAATAACTGGGCCTCAGTTAGCATTTAAAAAGGCAAGTGGATGTGATTGGAGTATATATTAGGACCTCCTACATCCAGGTGTGGTCTACATGTTTCAGCCAGGCCTTTGTAGTAAAACTGGCTTTCCTCAGGAACATTGAATAAGTGATGGTGCAATCTATACTTAAGCAAGTGTGTTGATTGTAAAAGTGTGAAGCTCTCGCTAAGGTGCTATATATGTGGGAGGGGGATTCCCTCTCCAAGCATTACTGGACATACAACATGTATGACGGACAAACATACAGAAGAGAGCCTTCAGCATGGTTGTTAGATCACAAATAATCGCAATTGCCGATTTGTAAGGTGCAGTGTAGACGATAAAATGCGGCAAAGGTGTAACCGTACTGGTGGTGCAGTTAAAGTGAAAGTTAGCAGAGTATGCATTTGTTTGTGGTGGGCTAAGAGACGTAAGCACACACACAAGTAAGTGGTGGATACATTAAAAAGGTATCCTCATGCTAGCGTTTTGCCGCAAATGCCCCAGGGTGAATTCCGGCAGATGTGTTGACCCTAAAATGAAATGAAGGGAGGGACCATGGGCTGTTAGGGACCTTCAAAGGAAGGTGGCTTACCCGGACTGCAGACGATTGGCATATTACTCACGGCTCTGGCGGTCAAGACCTGCAGGAAACCTGTTGTTCAGTCACAGACCTCCGAAGAAGTGTTCGAGGTTTCCGCCGATCTTTAAATTTGCTTAGTTTCATTGGTATCACCTGGATCAGTGTGGCGTCCCTGTACTCGGGACATAGAAGAGGGACTGCGCTTGCTGATAGCTTTTTGAGTGATGCTCACATGGCGCCTTTGCAGGTGTGGCCCCAAGCTTTCTGTTCTAGCGCATGTGCAGTCAAGTCGGGCATTGTCATGGAGATGACTCCGGTCCTCACTGCTGCCTGGCGGCCTAGTTGTGGGCGTGTGCGAGCGTGATATAAGCTTGTGTAGCCCAGAGGGTCAGCAGGTGTGATTATTGTGCGTGTTAGTGTTAAGATTACAAAAAATCTTAAATGACAAGCTTTTGAATGAAAATGAAGGATTAACATTTTTAAAATGTATTAAAAACGAACACTATAGCTGGTCTGTCTTAAGTGAAGGGCGACCCAAGACTAGGGATTTCTAGGGAGGGAGATGCTATTCAGGGCTATAAGTGGACGGTGAGATCAGTAAAGCAGGGGGAACATTTTTCAGGGTGTCATGTTTAGCAATTGGGAAAAGAGTTATGGTTTCAGGGAGCACCACGGGATGGACTCATTCAGGCCATGGTGTTGCGTAGATAAACGACAGATCCATCTTTGTTCCTTAGTCAGAAGGATCTTTTCATTATCACGTTGGTTGGGGTCGAATTGTTCAATGACCATCCATGACATGTCCTTGGGGGTGTGGTGATTTTGCAAGAAGTGATCTGTCAGTCTGCTGATGTTCTTTTTGTACCTGATTGTGACCGATGTTCGACCACTCTGGTCCTCACTTTACGTGTCGTCATATACCCACATAGCGGAGGCCGCATGGGCATGTGATGAGGTAAACCATGTTACAGTTGGTGTGCTGTTGTTGTGTCCAGATTTTACCGGGTTCCAGGTTAAGTGTTTTGGAATGTTCAGTTAGGTGGCACACGCTACATTTGTTTCACGGGTAGTGCCCAGTGACTCTGGGAAGTCCCCAAGTGTTGAGGACAGTGTTGGCTTTGGGTTTCAGACATGCTCTTGGGCGTGTGGACACCAATTGGGCTTTCAGGTTGTTTGCCGTTTGTATGCAAATGGTGGTATCTCCCATTCTCTAGATCCTGAGTTAATGATAAGCCACTATTTGTGGACGATGCTGGAGACTTGGTTGGATGCCGCTTTTTATGTAGTGACGCATGTCATTGGTAGTGATTCAGGGTCTTTTATCACAGGGACTCCCTGTTTTGGTTGCGTGCCCTCTTGTTTGTTTTCTCAATGATTTTATTGGGGTTGCCTCATTCTTGTAATTTGGATGATAGGGCAGCTGACTGTTTTTTGTAATCTGCCAGCTGGCTGCAGTTCCTGTGTATGCGCAGAAACTGGCCGAAGGGGAGATTTTCTCTTAACGGTCTGGGGTGGAAGCTATCGAAGTGTAGAATTGAGTTCCTTGCAGTTGGTTTGTAGTGGATGGTGGTGGTCAGGGTGATGTTGAGATCAAGAAATGCCAGCTCAGTTGCGCTGGAGGTGCTGGTGAGCTGTAGGTATGGGTCACGGCCATTGAGCCAGGTAAGGAATGTGGCCAATATGTCTGGTGTTTCCTCCCAGATCATAAAGATGTCTTCTATGTAAAAGAGCCATGTTTTTATCGTGCCTGAATATGGATTGGTGGTGGCCAGAATGTGTTCCTGTTCGAAATGGTGGACATACAGTCCTGCCACAATGGGGGCAAAAAAGCTCCCCATTGAAGTGCCGTTGATTTGTAAGTAGAATGCTCCTTCATACTCAAAATACATTTCTTTGAGTGCAAGAGCTGCACAGTCAAGGATGAACTTCCTTGGAGTATGGTATGTCCATGGGGTTTGCATGAAGACGTCATGCAGGACCTGGAGTGTGGCATCTTATGAGAGGCTTGTGGAAAAACTTTCTATGTCAAGTTCTACCAAGAGCTGGGTTGTCTGAACAAAGCTCATGTCTTTGATGGTGTTGAGGAGGTGTTTTGTGTCTTTGATGTAAGTGGGGGTTTGTTGGACCAGGGGGTTAGGAAAGTAATCACAATACCCGGACAGGGGCTCCAGAAGGGAATTGATCCCTGATACAATGGGTTTGCCCGGAGGTGGTGGTGTTATACCTTTGTGTACTTTTGGAACGGTATAAAAGTATGGTACTTTGGCATTCATTATACACAGGTATTCTGCTTCTTGCTTGGAGATATGATCTGATTCACAAGCACTCTTGACCAAGGCATGTATAGTTGTTCGTAGGTCAGCTGTTGGATCATTTCTCAAAAGCTTGTAGTTGTGGGTGTCCCTGAGAAGTCTGCAACACTCTTTGTCGTAGTCCGTTTTGTCCTGGAGCACAATCCCTCCGCCTTTGTCAGCAGGTTTGATGATCAGGATAGGGTTATCCTGTAGATGTTTGATGGTATCGCGGTCTTGTCTGGAGAGATTGTTGAATGTTCCAGTGGGATTCAGTTTTTCTATGTCATGGTAGACTGCTTGCTCAAAGGTAGTTATCTCAGCTGGGACGCTGGTAGGGGGTGGTATGAAGGTGGATTTTAGTCTTAAACCCGTCTCATTGGGGTTGTCCGGAGCGATGTCATCGTTCGATCTAATTTTCTTGAAAAAGGCCTTCAGTTTGAGTTTCCTGAAGAATTCCGCCAATTCAACATGAAGTTTGAATTTGTCTAGTTTGGTTGTAGGGACAAAGGATAGGCCCTTGTTAAGGACTGATGCTTCTTGTTCTGTCAGTGGGGTGCTTGACAGGTTGAATACCAGGGTAGTGGGTAGTTCATTGGTCATTGTTTGCTCATGCATGGTTGTTTCCCGCGTTTTTTTGCGGGTGTTCGCGCTCACTGGGTTGTCCTCTTCCGCCCAGTGTACTTGTTGGTGGTGTCTTCTTCTGCCGCGTGATCGTCTGCTCTTTCCTAAAAAAGGTGGCCTTTGATTTGCTGGGAAAAAGGGAGTGGGCCCAGTGGATACATGTGTGGATAGCCGAAAAATGCATTTTCCATATGTCCGTATGGTGGTGGACCGTAGGCGGGCACCTGTTGCCGTCCTTGCCAGGTTTGTGGCCATCGTTGCGATTAGCGTCCTCTGCCGTGCTGTTTGTTGGAACCAGAGCTGGAGTCGCTAGATACAGAGCTACTGTCTCCTGATGTGTCGCTGGATTTGTCAGCCTTGTTGGAAGGTACGTAGTTGTCGTATGCATATTGGTATGTTATTGCGTAGCTGAATATTTTTAGGTCTTTTTGGAATTTATTGATTTTTGCTTGGGTCAGGTATTCTTTATACTCCACCATTTCCTTATTTTGATCATCTAGTTTCTTCTTGTATGATGTAATTGTGGTTCTAAAGTGGCTTTCTGTTGCATGGATAACAATTATCTTGGCTTCTGATAAGCATTTGTCCGTTTTGATGATGAGCACCAGCCAGTCCCTGGTGCAGTGCCAGGCTATCTGTGCCCAGTCTTTTCTAAAGGTGGCATCATCCAGGAATATCCTTGGGGCATTGGTGACCAAGAATCCCCTTGGGGCCGTGTTGGTCCGTAAGTATTGGGTCAGTATAACTCCATGCAAGATGGTCCTGATCCGGTTGCTTTTTTTCTCAGTTAATGTATCCCAGTCTGTGGTTTGAGCTATAGTGTTTGAGATGTTAAAGTCTGCCAGGAAGGAGGGGTCTGCGAGGATCTCGCTGATGTAATTTTCGTTAAAGGTCAAATAATGGTTTTCTGCCATGGTGGGTCTCAAGTGTCTCTTGCAGCTGTGCGCTGCCTATATACGCAGTTTATCAAGGAGAGAGAGAGGACTAGGTAGCTAGTCCTTATCCCCAGGTATTATATGTTAATCTGAGAGGACTAGCTTATTTGTGAAGGTTTACAGGACTCAGGACTGTATGACAAAGTGGAAACCATTAGGTTTCTTCATGAAGCCCTCACCCACCAACCTAGTTGGTGGCATGCTTCATCATCAGGCCCACCCAGTGACACAGAATGTGTCCCGGGTGTGCTACTACGCCTTGATGCAGCGGAGCTGGTATGTTGCTGAGTGTGTAGTGTGGGTGACGTGAAAGTGAGATTTAAAAAGGCTATACAGTGGTCCCAGCATCCGAGGGGATAGGTAGTCTTTAATAACAGGGCCTCTGTTAGCAATAAAAAGGCAAGTGGATGTGATTGGAGTATATATTAGGACCTCCTACATCCAGGTGTGGTCTACATGTTTCAGCCAGACCTTTGTAGTAAAAATGGCTTTCCTCAGGACCATTGAATAAGTGATGGTGCAGTATATACTCAAGTAAGTGTGTTGATTGTAAAAATGTGAAGCACTCGCTAAGGTGCTATATATGTGGGAATGGGATTCCCTCTCCAAGCATTACTGGACAAACAACATGTATGAAGGACAAACATACAGAGGAGAGTCTTTAGCATGGTTGCTTAGATCACAAATAATCGCAATTGCTGATTTGTAAGGTGCAGTGTATACGATAAAATGCGGCAAAGGTGTAACCGTACTAGTGGTGCGGTTAAAGTGAAAGTTAGCGGAGTATGCGTTTGTTTGTGGTCGGCTAAGAGATGTAAGCACACACACAAGTAAGTGGTGGATACATTTAAAAGGTATGGTAAATTTTACCCCTTTAGTGTGTAATGCTTTCTCTACTGTTGCACCAAATGGAGTGGGAATAGTAAATTGTATACCTCCTTAGTCCAACGCTATCCCTAACTTTTGCACAGACTGGAGTGAGAATAGTACATCTTCCTCCTGCTGAGTCCAAGGCTTTCCCTTCTGTTGCGCAGACTGGGGTGGGAATAGTACATTTTACCCCTCATGACTCCAATGTTTTCCCTACTGTTGAACAGACAGGAGTGGGAATAGTACATTTTCCCTCGTCTTAGTTTAAAGCTTTCCCTACTGTTGTATGAATTTGAGTGGAAATAGTTGATTTATAATTCCTTGAGGTGAATAGTCTTACGTATATAAATTTATGTCATTTTTAAGATAGTTTTAGTATAACATATAAACGTACACACATACAGATATATGTGTGTGTGCTTGTCTAAATTAGTATAATTTATATATATTTTTACATATTACTTAAACAAATTTAATTTACATTATATTTATATTAAGGACCTGAAATATGATGTCGGGTGAATCGCCCCACCAGGACGTTGGTGGCGGTCTGTTTGACATATGAGGCTGCGGTCCAACCATTGCATAATGACGCAGTCGGTCGGAGAGCAGCGGGCGGAGGGACCGACTGACGCCTCCAACAAGCTCAAGTAGGCCATCGGAGCATTGATTGGAGCGTAATCCCTATATTTGGGGAGGGGCTTGTGGAGGGACCACCTTAGGGATAACAATGTCCCTTTTCCCTTACATAGGGGTCGGACCGCCATGTAACGGAAGATGGAATGGGACTTGGTGACCCCTGTCTTCCGCATTTTTCCCTGGCGGCACATGTAAATGTAGTGCTTATATAGCGCACGAATCACCCCCGAAAGGGTCTCAAGGCGCTGTACACATACCACTGTGTAACCCTTCCTGGCCTTTCCCTGTGAAGTGCCCACTCCTGGGCACCCCCAAGGTGAAGCCAGACATCCTAGCGCTGTTGGGGCCGTTGTGGAGATTAAGCAAGCAATTGCCCAGAGTTGCAGAGTGGGACCCAAGATTAGAATAGGCACCGAGGCGAGAATTATCAGGTCTCGGGAAATTGAGCCGAAGACCCGCTGAGGTGGGATTTGAACCCTGGTCCGGGCCAGACCTCTGCATCAGGGTCTGCCGCTCTAACCATTGAGCCACACTTCTCCACAATGTGGTGCCAACCATCCATGCACTGTGTGCCAGGCACCACATGGTGCCTGGCTCATGGTACATGGATATTTGACAACTGCCCTTTTCCACTGCAGTTTGTGCTGCAGCCCTTTTTTAGGGCCACAGCACAAGAGCATAACGGTCGCATTGTAAGCGGGCAGGTGGGACCGCTAACATATAGTCGGTCACAAACCTGCCCGAGGCGATGGCCGTCGGACGCTCGTCCAACCGCCATCGTAATGAGGGACTATATGTTAAAATATTTAAGATTAACTACTTTTAACTATATATATATATGTTAAAAGATATTCTTGTCTATACTTTTTCGATATTAGTGTAAAACGATATTTTGTCTCAATATTTTTGTACTTATCTGTATTTGTATAGGAAAGATATAATTTTGTGCTCAATACTTTTGACAAGATCTTATTGTTGCACAGTATTTCTGGTTTCGAATTTATGTCAGTGAACCACTTTATTTCTCAGGTGGGATATGTTTCCACCAAAGTTGAACCTTCTACAGTACATAATAAGGTTGCTAACACACTGACATGCAGGAAAAGTTTAGATAGTGTTTTTAATATTAATCTGTAGACTAAAATGATGGGTGAATATGAAGAAATTACGGGAGGGAAACTGTTTTGTATGCACTTTTCTTCCTTCATCAACATGTGAAAGCTTTACCGATTTACAGCTTCCGATATCACATGGGTTGTCCTGTGACATGTTCATTAGTGTTTTTAATAAACATTAGTCTCTGTCACCATATTGGTAATATGTTTTGAGTGGGAATTTTGCTGGAGTATTTTGCTGGAGTACTTACCTGTTAAAGAGGGAGAATGGATGAATTAACTTGCAGTACATTTCTGAATACAAGTGCACAAACTAACTCTGATACTAAAAAGACTAATTGGAAGTATGTATGTGGTTTGAGTGTAGAGGAGAGAAAGTGTGTCGTATAATATGATAAAACTGATCCCCCTGTTGATGTTTGCGGATGATATCCTGTTAATATCAAAGACACAACAGGGGCTCCAGAAGGCTATCAGAGTCCTTGAATTGTTCTGTGCAGATCATGGCCTTGTTATTAATACAGCCAAAACAAAATTCATGGTTCTGCACAAACGGAAATATGTCAGAGAGAAGGTGGTCATGGATGGGGTCCAACTTGAACAGACCCAAGTCTTTAATTACTTGGGCATCACCCTGTCCTATAAATTAGATTGGAAACAGCATACCAATCAGCTGGTTACGAGGCATGCACAATTGGCAGGAGCACTCACCAAGGAATTTTATTCATCACATACCAGGACTATCACTCCTGTTTTAAAGATTCACAATGCTAAGGTGGGAGCAGCGGTCCTTTACTGGGCAGAACTTTGGGGGACCAGCAACCTCACTAAGTTGACGGTTGCCCAAAACAAATTTTTTCGTAATATCACTGGTTTACCAGTATCCACTCCTTTGATACCTCTCCACTATGATCTGGGAGCTCATAGCTTCGAGGATATGGCAAAATATAAATCAGTTGCCTACTGGAGGAGATTATGGGTAACCCCTGAACTCCTGCAGTATGCCCAGGGCTTCCTCGAGGTTAGAGACTCGGATAAGTCTCACAAAATCCAGTGGATGAGGGAGGTTAAAACAACATGCATGGCTATGGGCCTATCTGCATTATGGGATGACCCTGTGGGGAATGTCTTCCCACCCAAGAAAATACTTCGTGATCTGTATTGGAACATGGTTGAGGCTAAGACACTTGGTCGTCATACTGAATTATCATTTACTACCGACTTCTTAGAGCTCAAGCATGCACCGGCCCTAGAACCCTATTGGGACTGGATTACCATTCCAGGGGACCGGAAGAAGTATCACCAAATGAGGGTGGGGCACTACCACTAAATACTTTAACTGCAAAATGGCGTGGGAACCAAAGTTCGGTGTGCCCCTTTTGCCCCGACCAAAGGGAAAACATAGGGCATGTATTGTTTGCCTGCCCTGAATACAATGTACCAAGAAAGTCGTGGCTTAAACCGATTTGTGTTCAGTTAGGCCTCAAAACTGCTAGTGAGGCAATTAGGATCTTAAGAACTGATACTTCTCAGCCAGTTGTTATAGCCATGTCGAAATTTTTACACTGGATGTGGATAATTCGTGCCCGTAAAATGAGTTTGGAATAACCCCAAGGCCAGTTGTTATATGCTGCTATCCGACTTTGTAAACTGTATTGAGAAATTGATATACCTAGCACTGAATGAATTATCTTTTTAATACTGTTTTAACTTTTTAAATGTGATATTTAATTTTTTTGTAATCATCTATGAGCTAGTAAGCTCTTTTTAGATATAGTGTAACGATTGACCAAATGTGGATCTTATTATCTATGGGGTGGGGGATGAATTTGTATTTGTAAATGTATTTTATGATTGAAAAATATCGAATAAAGACTATTTTGATTGATTGATAAAAGGAGAGCAAAGATTCTGAGAGATTGGAGTAATGAAAAGAAGATGGGGGAGCAGATTGACTCTGGGGAACAATATAGACTCTCAAATTTGCATCTGAGATTGAGGCTGGAGCACAAATGTGAACGAAACTATTTGGTGAGTGGTGATTTCTTGGTTGACGAAGAATCAATTTTGAGAGGGATCTATAATGTGCGTTTATTTCAACCTACCTCTTAATTTGGAGGGTTTTTGTTGTCTGACTTTACTATTTCCAAAGGCTTATCATGTGCATGGTATGAATGATGGTGTTAGTTTGAAGCGAGTGAAGTCTGATTTTGGGCAGATAGAATTACATATATTAGGAGCCATCATTCCACCTTGAGAGATTGCTGTGAATGATATGAAAATTAGGAGACTGTCTACATCAGCAGATAGGTTGGTTTATAACACAGTGGGAGTACTTACACAGATTCATTCTGAGCGTGTTGCTATGAGCACAATAATAATGCTATACCGCTTTGCATTAGATATCCTTTTCGCGAAGGTAGGTAGTGTTTACAGTGTATTTTATGTTAGAGAATGTTGCACTTTTATACCCCATCATAATAGGGTTATTAATGCGTATATAACTGACATAACAAATATCTAATGTCAGATAAAGGCATTAGAAGAGCATGACTTATGGGAATTAGAAGGTCCTGGGCTAGTAAGGTAGGAAAGGGTTTTCGCAACAGTGGTGAATCATACATCTCCCAGGGAGGGGGAAATTTATACTAACCCCTGGAATTGTTGTGGTGATTTATGCAATTGTTTTTGTTAAAATCTTCGGGAATAATTTTTCAGAGGTGTGGGTGCAAAGAAAGAAAAGACTCATGAGAGAGGAACAGGGAAGAATATGTGTTGGGTGATATCCGAGACTGTGAACACGACCATCTGCATATGATAGAGGAATTGATCCTAAAGAATCGACAATGATGGATCCTGTGTTGTACCTGTTTCAGTATGCTGCTTTTGTGGGTTTTAGTGATTATGAAATAATTCAGAAGTGGAGTTTAGAGGATGATGATCTTTCTCTCCCCAGGCACTCCACAGAGAATAGGCCCTCAGAGACAAGCTAGTTTATTTCCATTTTTGTTGTTCTTTCCTGTTGTTGCTGACCACAATGAAGTTTGATCACAAAATGTTGCTATTTGCAAGGATCTTCCACCAGCGTGCTGTGGCCTAGTCATTCATAAAAATAATTTGCTTTTGCTCATGTAACTATTTGTTCCTGTCAATGACGGATGACATGAGGTCATAATGTGCAGAATCAATATTCATGTAGTGGGATAGTGCCTCAATGTTAAGGCATGTGAAATGCATTAGGTGTTCTGATTTGCTGAAGAAATTACACTTTTACTGGGGAGGCCGCCAAATTTCTACTGATTTTGCTGCTCATTTGGGACGTAGAATAATTTTTGAATCTGCATTTTCTGCATTTTCTTTAATTGCTGAGAAGCATTTACAGCATTTGATTTAAGCAATGTGTACTCTCTTTGATTTATATATATATAAATTACCTGAAAAGTTCCCAGGGAGATGAACACAGAGAGAAAGGCACAGAAAATAGCCCAAGGCATTGTTTAATGTGTCAGTTGCAGCTGTTACCTGCAGAGAAAATAAAACAATCAAGATTAAAATAAAGAAAGATGAGGTGATTGTGCATCATAGAATTGCATTGTTTCTTAAAGGACATCTGGCACAGCCTGATTTAGTTTATGATTGTATTTAACCCTCTTCAGTGGGAAAACATATTCCTTCTTTCTCAGGTGGCTGGTAAAACTAAGAGGAAAAATTGCCCACCCTCCCCTAAGGGAAATTCTGTTGCCGCCCAGTGGCAGCATTTCCACAAGTGACTTTAGTGCTCAGTTTTGAGTTGCTGAGTGGGGAATAGGGAGTACCTTGAGCATCATGGATAATCAGTCAGGGCTGCACAGTACTGAAAAACATCACGAGCACGCGTCAGGGATGTACACATGATGAGAGCTCTCATTGGGGCATGTTGCCATCCTGTGTCAAATATTGCTACTGTGTCAAATATTGTGCCCTAAATATTGCTTACAGAAATATTGTGCCACTGGGTGTAGAGTTACTAGTTTTAACTCAATTGGGGCTATATTTATGAAAATTGTATTTATGAGTGAATATTTATGTAAATCAATATTCTGGCAACAATATTCTACATCCCCCCAGGATCTCTTCAACAATTTATACATAGCACGGCGACCATCAAAGGGACTTCTTAGCAGTGGGTACAAAGCCAACAGAGCCAATTCTTGGATGCCCTCAGAGCACTGGAGCAGCATTTCCTACACTCTCCCTTCTCAGCACAGGGCAAGCAGCCAGTGCTCAAGACCTGGAGATAGAAGAGAGATACAGTGCAGCAGAGCAATGCAGATTACAAACATTTTGAACCAAAATTGTCAAATCTGCAGGTTCCTAAACAAGGACAATGAGAAATTCAGCATGGGCTCATGATGAACACTAAAAAACCTTACTTAAAGTCTACTACGCACAATTACAATAGTTGTGTGCTATTCACATAAACTATGCATGTTTTACTGATGTCAGAAGAACACACGTCTCAGTGGGCCTGCTCCACCAGACTTGCAAGACCTCCTGGGGAATAAGCAGCCCGAACCCCAACAAATATGGTGAATGCTTCTTTCAAGGCCATGATAATAACTGGTTATGATGTCACGCTAGACCTGGTTTTCCCTGTGTGGCTTTATAGACCAGAAGAAGTATAATCCCAGTATGGATTTTGGTGCTCCCTGCTGAACCTGTGTCTTTTTAATGCGTTTAAATGACAAGTTCAGTTTAGGGATGTACAACCCAGTTGGTTCTACTAGAATGACAGACAGGGAAGATTGAATCTTAAAGGTTTATCTTCAGATCGTAAGTCATGCAGAAACCAAGTTACATTGCCACAATCAATCGGTCAATAATCAGAGTGCAGAGCTGCGTTAAAGTACAGAGAACTCAGGAAAGTTCAGGACAGCAAACTACAAAGTATAAAGTGAGAGAGCAAACAGACTTGAACTCAACTCCTAGGGTCAGTGTAAAGGAGTTCCCCACACACTGAAAAAGAGCACACTTACATAGGGTTCTGAAGGAAGGATTCCATATATTTAGTATGATTGGACAAGATTCTCATTCGCAGTTTAAACCAATCAGTATTAAGCAGAACAAAGCAGTTGCAAACAAGTACAATTAGGAACTCTGCCATACTTCTACAACATAGAGCTTCTGACGAACACTACCTGTTGCTACAATTGTGGGAGAGTCTGCTGAGACAGCTAGGTAAGGCTTGAGTTAACATAATTCTAATGTGAACAGTCATTGTCCTTGCTCAAGAAACACATTCGAACATTATTCTACAGAAGCATGAAATTACAAGTTTAAGCACATGGCACAAAACATTTCCATCATCATCACAAACAAGATAACAGCGGTCAGGCCAACGCCCGCTATCATGTCGGTTATGAGGCCGCCCGACAAGCGGCTGGCGGTCCACCCACCCAATTAAGATGAGACCGCCAGGCTGGCAGTCGGAAAAGTGCTCTTTTACATTGCAGCTTGTGCTGTGGGCCATTAAAAGCACCACATCAAACCTGCAGTGTGAAATACCACTTTGTGCATATCCATGCACCGTGTGCCAGGCATCATGTGGTGCCTAAATGTGTGTGGGGAACTACATGTGCCCCAGACCCACTTTACAGTGGCCCATGGGAGATGGGGCCCTGCTTTGGGCCCACAAACCTTGTTTCCAACCGCCTTTTTATGGTGATCGGAAGACCATGAAAGACTGCCGGAAAGGGACATCGTAATCCCTATGGCGGGGCCTGCAACGGCACTGCCTACATGCAAGGGACACGACTCCGACCACTACTCCAATGGGATCTGAGATCCTATCTGAGGCAGTGGTCCTTCCCTTGACAGCTGCCGGTCTGAACGCAGGCATCAAAATGCAACATGGATTTTTTTTTTTTTTAGGGTTTAATATAGCGCAAACTAGAATCGAGACATCGGGTATCAGAGCGCTTTACATGAGCACCAGTATTGTTACAGGACACATTCATTTCTGTTAGGCATCGGGAGAATAATTGATATGCCCAGAATCACAGGATGGTGAGCATCGTTGCTGAGATTCAAACCCGGTTCCCCAGCTTCGAAGTCGACCGCTCTGGCCGAAAGGCTACATCCTCTTTGACTGGGTTCATTTACTATTCCCTCTCCAGTCTGTGCAACATTAGAGAAAGAGTTGGACTTTGAAGGGGTTAGATTTGCTGTTCCCACTCCAGCCTAAACAACAGAGCGATAAGTGTTGGACTCTGGAGGGCTAGGTTTGCTATTCACACCCCGGTCTGCACAACAGTGGGGTAGCTGTTGGACTTTGGAGGGGTTACATTTATAATTAACACTACTCAGTGCAACAGTAGAGAAAGTGTTGGACCTCGAAGGGTTAGATTTACTATTCCCACTCAGTCTAAGCAACAGTAGGGAAAGTGTTGGACTCCGGAGGGTAAGGTTTTCTATTCCCACTGAGTCAGTGCAACAGTAGGGAAAATGTTGGTCTTCAGATTGGTTAAATTTACTATTCCGGGGGCGAGGCCAAAATGGCAAAGGACGTGGACGCTGTCTAAAGGAGCTCCGCGCCCGCCCGCATATAATCCTATGATATCCTACATATCCGACCCTCCTGCCAATAATTTGGTCCCATCTGCTTGATGGAAAGGCGGTGGCCGAGTACTGGGGGTCTCAATGATCAAAGGCCGCTCCGGGGCCAAAGATCGACAGTGGCCTAGTCCGGCGCAGCGCTGATGGTGGCGGCGGGTGTGGCGGGCCTCGCTGATGCTGCAGGATCCTGTTGGAAAAAAGTGACTCTGCTGTGGAGAGGACCGGCCTAACGAATGACCGAGTGCCTCTCTGGAGCTCGCAGACTCCCTCGTCAGCTTGGAGGTCTGCAGGCTCAAGGTGAGGGTGGGACTCGGCGCCCGGGCTCAAGTGCGGGGGAGAGCCCTGAGACACCTGGTGGCTGAAATCGTTGTCCGATCGGGGCACTGCTACCTGGGATCTGTGGTGGGGTGGACACCATCCCCACCTCGCTCCCTGCTTGTCTGGACCGTGTGCGGAGGGGACGATCGAGCTAGCGGTGAGGGGATGCAGGGGCGGCCCACCTCATCCGCAAATTGAGGACATAGATCGGGGCCTTCCCGCTGTCTCTCACCCCTCCCTCTCCATCCTTGGGAGACCTGCCCGTGGACGTGCTAAATTTGGGCCGCATCGCTTGCTCCTGGGTTGGGATCCTGGCCTCCTCCTTCCCCTCTCCTCCCTCTGCTCCGGAGCTCTGGAGACACAAGACCTACCGGGACCTGCTGTGTCACTAGATCAGCCGTATGAAGAGCTGCAAGGTCGGACCTCACACACAGCATTAAAAGAGAGGTGAGGTGGTGAAGGACATGGGATGATATTGGCTGTACTTGAGAGTGCAGAGTGCGGGAGACATGATGGGGATCGGCTACTAGGCCCCCATATGAGCCAGAACTGAGTGCAAGTGGGGGTACTGTTGGAGCTTGAGTCGGGATCAGGTCTGGGGGATACCAGCGTACTGAATGTGCTCCCCAGTGCCCCCCCACATCTCCCGGCTGAAAGTCTTTGGGGTGGTCTGCATCGCCTTCAACTGCCCTAGCCTCAGCAAATTGGTGGGTGGTCACCTTTATCAGATGTGGAGACACCTTACTCAACAGGCCTGCACTGCCACACGAGCACACCGTGTGACGTGGCTCCGATCCCTGCGAGCAGATGGGGGTGTCGGTTTTTGGGTCGAATGGTGAGCCGAGCAGACTGCGAAGCAATGGGCAAGGACTATCTACCTAGGGCTGCCCAAAAAATGAAGATGAACCAATTTACAGCTCAGGGTGCTCCCTCAAAGACTGCCACGTTGCCTTTGATGTCGACAGGGGAGGTGCGGCCCACGGGATCTCAAATACTCGCAGCTATAGAATCCTCCAGTGCAATGGTGCAGCCAAAAATGGACACAGTCTCTCCGGACGTTGGACTGCTGCGTGCGGATCTTCGTACGGTCGCAGATCGGTCACTAGCCACAGAACAGACAGTCAGTGAATTGCGAGAGGAGGTTTCGGCCCTGAAGGTGACGCTCACTGAGCTCTCACAAAAGACAATGTCCTTGGAGCGCCGGAGGGAGGATGCTGAGGGACGGTCCCGCAGGTGTAATTTGCGCTTTGTTTTCTGGAAGGGGTTGAGGGGAGAAAGCCAGAGCTCTTCCTAGAAAAATGTAACGAAGAGGTGCTGCCCATGGCTGAGCTTTCCTCAATTTTCATAATAGAGCAAGCACACAGAGCGCTCACTGCGCCTCCGCCGCCGGGTGCTCCGCCCAGGACTATCATCGCCCAGATACAAAATTTCAGGAATAGGGACCATATCCTCAGGGCGGCTAGACGAGATGGAGATCCGAACTTTGGGAGCAAGAAAATTTGTATATTCCCAGATTACACGCGGATGGTTCAACAACAAAGAGTGTCTTTCCTTGGAGTTAAACAAAAGTTGCATGCCATGAATCTCCAGTACATGCTCCTTTACTCATCGAAGCTGAAAGTCC
This sequence comes from Lissotriton vulgaris, assembly GCF_964263255.1. Taxonomy (NCBI): domain Eukaryota; kingdom Metazoa; phylum Chordata; class Amphibia; order Caudata; family Salamandridae; genus Lissotriton; species Lissotriton vulgaris. The sequence goes on from NC_141696.1 coordinate 102,401,303, forward strand.
TCCAGGCAGACTGTGCAAATTTCTTTACGACACCTGAGGAAGTATGGGACTGGTTGGAGGTCCATGGCGAAGGAAAGGTTCTACGAAGAGGACAAGTGGTGGGTAGACCCTCCGTTAATCCTCAGAGTGGAAACAGCAAAAACCGTTCTGGGAAACCCAGGAAAAACTCTAGATCAACACAAAGGTTGGTGGTGCAACGTGATGGGTCCTTGGAGCTGGAGGGAGCGGACTCAAGTGGAGAGGGCAGAAGATCTGCCAGGATAGATTGTGAAACCCAGCAAGCTGAACAGGACGCTGCCAGGGCTCTGGTGGAGATAGTGACGACCAAGGGTTCGGACACAAGCATGGGTGAGGTTGTTGCAGATACTCTGCAGCAAACGGACTGTGCATGAGTTCATACAAAGATGACATAATGGCGAACAGAGGAAACCCGATAAGGGTATTGTTGGGAACACAACACATGCTGTGTCCCCTTTCTATGGTGTGTCGGACTGGAATATGAAGGTGTTGCATTTCCCTTTTTCTCTTCTCATAAAAGCAGGATGAACCCAGATGGTCATTGTAATTGTGCGGGTGGGCTACGTCTCACACTCCTCCTTCTATCTTTTTTTACTTTCCCTCTCTATCTGCCCTCTCTCTGCTCTATCCCTTCTATTGTTCTTATTTGTCACCCTTTATTCACTCTTCCTATTCATTGGGAAGTGGTATTGTTTGCTTGGTGGCATTTTTGTAGATGTGAATGAAGGTGGATGGCTGAGGTCTGCATGGGAGTGTATGACGATTGGGATTGGGTTAAGGTGGACTGATGAACACCCCGGTGGCCCGGGCGGAGCGCAACCCATTGACCTGATAGAGGAGACAATCCGATGTATCAATGTGTAGTGGCTGTGGTAGTATGAGCGACATGATGTATATTATGAATTTGTTATTGTTTTTCATTGCGTAGATGGGAATTGTATTATTGTTATCAAGGTTTAAGATTTGGGTGGGGGGTTCTGAGTTCGGGGACTATATGGGGAAGCACGAAGATTCATTACAGTGTCTAGCCCAGGGGGTTGGGCGGTTCAAATGTTCGAGATATGGGTTATTTGGCAGCGCCAGCAGCAGAAGGCAGGTTGATAACATAAGTGTTGGGACTGGTAATTCCTGTTAGTCATGGGACACTACAAAATTATAACATGACATGTGAGAGGGCTCAATTCGTTTGTTAAGCCTATAGAATACAGACATAACTGTGGTAACAGGGTACTCATGTGGCTATCCTACAAGAGACACACCTTCTTTACACAGAGAAACAGAAACTTCACAGAAAATGGAGGGGACAATTGTTTGCATCCACCTTCTCTTCCTATGCCAGGGGGGAGGCCATATGGATAGCTCCACAGGTTCCATTTAAGTTGCGCAGCTATGAAGCTGATGTAGAGGGTAGATACATAATAGTGCATGATGATATAGATGGGATGGAAGTGTGCCTGGTGAACGTCTATGCCCCAAATACAGATGACATCGACTTCTTTAACAATATGGAGAACCGGTTACTGCCATACATCGGGATACCGTTAGCATGAGTGGCTGACTTTAACTGTGTGTTAGATGGTGCATTAGATAGGCATCCTCCGAAACACCACACTAAGCCAAATATGTTGGCGGCTCTGAGGAAGGGGTGATGGATAGGCTCCACTGTGTGGCCATCTGACGCGAAATGCACCTGGAAGAGCGGTAGTATACGTGCTAGATGCTGGCCCGTGAGATCTACAGCAGGCTTGATGGTTTCTTACTCTCCCAAGAAGTATGTGGCGATGTGGGCAGGACAACAGTGCTGGGCCTGCTTCTTATCTGATCATGCCCCTGTGTTGCTAGAATGGGGACCTGAGAGGAGTAGGCAGAGAGTCCGGTTATGGCTACTGCAGCCATACGCACGACGAGACCAGGTATTTAGAGAAGAACTTAGGAAAACCATAACAGATTACTTCGATGTTAACTGGTCCACCACAGAAACTAGGAGCAATGAAACGGATACATTTAAAGTGGTCACCAGAGTGGGAGGCACTATGAGGCGATTGGAACTGGAACTGACAGTGTTGGAGGGAAAGCTGGCCAAATTGCAACGCGACAACCGTGTCATGGATCGGCCTTTGTAGGCCATTTTAAGGTGCAGCGTATGGTTGGGGAGGCCTGGGATAGACTAGATTATTTGACCCGCAGGAAATACCGGCAATTATTACACAAAGAGGGTGACAGGTCTGGGAGATTGCTCGCGTAGTTGCTAAAACGTGAGAGCCCATACCCGATGATTCTAACACTACGTCGCCCTGAGGGAGGGAAGGTTAACACACAGGTTGGTGTCAACGCAGTTCTATTCGCTCACCTGGCTGATATTTATTGCGGGACTATTGGAAACAAGAGGTCTGGTGGGGGTGACTTCCTTCGGGATGTCCCACTGCCGCGACTTATGGACGAGCAGAGAGACGAACTGAAGGCAGCACTCCAGCTGAAGGACCTACAGGAAGCCCTGTGGGGTATGGCTCGGTGCAAAGTGCCTGGCTCGGATGGAATGCCCGTTGAACTCTATGAGACATATGCAGTCATTACAACGCATGTCATTACAACACATGCCATTACAACGCATTGCATTACAATGCATGTCTATAAGAAAGCTAAATGGTTCTGTAAGGTATGGACAATTGCTTACATATTACAGAATGAATCATTTAAGTAATTTAAATAGCAGCATTTGCACAAAAGATTAAGCTGAAACATAGAGAGAGACAATGATATATGCAGAGTAATAAGATTTTAATCTTTTTTTAAAGAATTGTTTCAATTTTGCATGTGGCTGATACGTTCAAGTGACAAAAGTGCTCAAGTGAAATGGGTGACTGAGTGCATATACACATAAGTGAAGACAAGACAAACATCTATGTACAGAATATACAAAGGAAGCAATTCCTGAATGTGGCAGTATGTTGGTCAATACAGTGTCTCTGTAAGGGTATGAGTATATTTCACAGTTTCAACCAAAAGACCCGGTGGAATTGGACCGATATAGATCATCGACGTATTGACCCTGACGTGAGCTGAAACACTTACCCTACTATTGCACTAAAAGTATTATGCGCTGTAATGGTATGCGTTGTAATGGATTGCGTTGTAATGGAATGTGTTGTACTGGTAGTTTTAAAAAATGCGTTGTAATGGTATGCGTTGTAAAACCATGCAATGTAATGGTTGTTGCAATGTAAAACCACATTGTAAAATATGCGTTGTAATTGTTTGCACTGTAAGATCATATATTCCACCGATTGTCACAAGTCCTACACTCTGTAGCGAACAGTGACCTCAGGGAGGCAGTAGTCACCCGGGATATTGAAAAAGCCTTTGATACTCTGCAGTGGGACCTTCTTTGTGTAATACTGAGAAGAATGGGGTTTGGTAGCGAATACATAGCCTGGATCAAATTGCTATACTGTAAACCGTTGGCCAGAGTGCAGAACGGGAGACAGGTAACAGAAATTGTAGAGCTAGGAAGGGGCACTAGACAGGGTGCCCATTATCCCCATCGCTTTTTGCTCTGGCCATGGAGCCTCTGGCAGTAGGATTGCGAAGAGATATGGAACCATGGGGCATAGCAGTGGACGGTTGTACGTACGTGGTCTCCATGTATGCAGATGCTGCCCTTTTCTATGTCAGGGAACCAGAGGGACGATCCCTGTGTTTTGGGATATACTAGTCTCATTTGGGTCTTCCTCTGGCTTCTGAATCAACTGCCAGAAAATAATACTGTTCCCGCTCGCAGCCTTGTAGCGGGGGACACCTCATGATCTCCCTGTGGTTGGCATGGACTGGAGGTGCAATTGATTCTGTTAACTTGGTATACAGATTTCCCATCAGCCGGAGTCCCAGTTTGAACTAAACATGGGAATGGTCCTCACAGGACTGCGGGCATTGATAACATTCTGGAATAGGTTACCACTGTCGGTTATGGGGAGAGTGGCAATATCAAAGATGGTGCTCTTGCCTTGTTGTCTCTATGTGCTCCAGAACCTCTTTTGTAAATTTCCCAAGTCCACGTTTGATGCTCTGAATGGTCTCTTGGTCTCCTTAGTATGTGTTGGCAAATGGAGCAAGCCCAAGCTGGAAACACTCAAATTGGACATGGATGGGGGTGGCCTAGGCCTGCCGGACCTTAGACTATATTACATGGCTGGATTATTACAATATGCCGTACAATGGTGCAAGGGGAAATGAACAGTCGAGACGGACCTGCTAGGGAAATGGAATGAGGGGACGCAACTACAGCAGTTCCTAATGATGGGTTCAAAGGTCCCTAAAGACTGCCCGCACATAATTTGGCCGGTTACAGAAGTTTGGGAACAGGCAGTGGTATTGGTTCTCTATTAGAATTAGAATTTATTGTACCGTTAATTACAACTCACAATTTTCAAAACAAAAGGGAACCCATTGAGGCAATACAAGTTAAAAGATGAATGGGGGGCGCTAGAGGGCGCACGAGCTGAATGGCCGCACTCTAGTGTGGCTCCGGCTGCCTGGCATTCTTATCCTTCCTTTTATCCTTTAAAACTGCGACCACCCGCCCGTAAACGGTCTGGGGGATTGAGATATATCTACTGCACACTCTGTCTGAGTTTGGAGATCCTACGACCTTCGGGGACGGAGCTAGATCGAGATCAGTCTGGAGCGGGAGAGACCGAGAGCTGCGACCTCGCTGTAGGCGGCGTGGTGCCGCACGCAACGCCCAGGACTGACACGTGGCGTGTAGGCCGCACTACGCCTCGCGCACCACCGCCTAGCGGGCCTGGCCCATCAACCTAGCAGTGGGATCCTGCCTCGGCAGCTTGCTTTCTGAGCCGGAGACATTCTGTTGTACAACTGCATTGAACCGGACTATATTGGACACTAGACGTCGGACCCAATCCACCGCCGTGGGTGCCCACACGTGTGCTGCCTGATAGAGCGGCTTGACACAGAGGTGCGCTTGTTGCTTGCCTGGCATGGGGAAACCAGATACTCGGCAGCTCAAGCTGCAATTTGAACCAACAACGCAAAAAAAAGGGACGAGGCAGACAGGGGACAGTGCGCCGCTGAGGAGCCCGGCGGCAGAGGCGGCCCCCCTAGTCCCGGAGATAGCAACAATGCTTCAGGAGATGCGGCAAGGTTTCGCCACGGTGGTGGACAAGGTGGACCGGCTCTCCGCCCGGATGGACGGCATCGTCCAACGAATGGATGTACACGACGAACGGCTAACGGAAGCCGAACGCCGCATATCTGAAACGGAGGATGCCACAACATCGCAAGCCACGCGACTCTCCCGCATGGACAACATATTGCGGGTGATAGCCGCCAAGAACGAAGAATTGGAGGCGAGGGGCAGGCGGAACAACGTCCGGATTACGGGAATTCCGGAATCCACGAACACGGGACGAATGGAGTTGTATGTAGAACGTTTGCTCATGGCCACGGTGGGAGAGGAGGCTCTCTCCAAACAGTTTATAGTGGAGCGGGCCCATCGTTCCCTTGGACCTCAACCTCGACCAGGCACTCCACCAAGGCCCATCATAGCACGCCTGCTAAACTACCGTGATCGGGATGCGGCATTGAAAGCAGCGAGGGCGAATCAAAACCTAAATTATGAGGGAGTGTCCTTCTCCATCTATCCGGACTTTACTCCACTTGTTCAGGAACAGCGCAGGAAGTTTCTAGCCGTAAAACGGAAACTGAGAGGATTGAACATTGACTATGCATTGCTTTACCCTGCCAAGCTCCGCGTGACACACCAGGGCACGCAACACTTTTTCTTGAACCCGCAACAGGTCGAGGAGTACATCAAGGCCCTGCCGAAAAGGGACAAAAGAGCAGCGCAGGCGGATGGCGGCCATGATCCTGGTGCGGAATGAACTGGGATCTTCGCTTTCATTATTGATGAGTCATTGGGATATGTTTTTTTTGGATTACTGCTCCTGATACGGCCCCCAGGAGTATAGGGCTGGGTGGTGCTGCAGGCCCTGTAGCATGCCAGGCCCCCAACCCCCCCATGCTGTCTCACTCGCCCGGACAAGGACGGTAAGAATGGCGGTAACTGCGGTGAGGAGAGGCGGGGGTGGACGACGGTGCACCTCTAGAACCCCGAATGGGTGTACCCCACTGGACTTGCTCAATGCACTTTTACTGTTGGGTTGTTGCGGGTTTGATCGGGGAGGGGGGTGGGCACAGGGTACTGGCGAGTTGGGGGCGCTTCAGTGGGTGGGGGAGGGGGGAAGTTCTACAGGGGGTCAGTTCATGTTGGTCTGGTCCATGTTTTTCACTGTCCTCGAATTGGGCCTGTGGCCCCAAGTAATAGCTCTGTGGTTGCCAGCTCCTCTCTCTATGTGTCGCTGCACGAGAGGGGAAGAATGGGATGCCTCATGGTTGGCTAGGTACGGAGGCCTGTTTGCTGAATGGCAACGGTTACGATTTCTAGTGTTGGATGCCTGGATTTGCACTGGGTTTCAGTTTTCGTTTTGTAGTCGAGCATGTGCACCTTTAACTCATCGACCTTCCACCCGTCCTGGGGTGGGCTGGTCTACTGTCTTTGCTGTGGGGGGGGGGTTCAGGAACTGCTGTTTGTGGTGGCCGGGGTTACTGTGGGCCGCTGGTAATACTAACTGCAAGGCCTGTTGGTACAGTTTGATTGTTCTGTTATATGAAAAGATGTTGGGATGGGGGACACTTGTACGAATGTTCTTACTTGGAATGTGCGGGGCTTGGGGGATCATCGGAAGAGACGCCACGTTCTGGGATATTTAGATAGACATAATGTTCACATAGCATTTCTGCAGGAGACGCACTTTGCACCCCACACATTACCAGCCTTTGGTAGTAGATGGGCCTCGAGTACTGTGTTCTCCTCGTATTCCTCCTATGCCCGTGGTACTGCAATCCTGGTTAAAAAGTCAACACCCTTCCATATGGCTGGCATGAAATCAGATGTACATGGGAGATATTGCCTGCTATGGGGCAGATTGGGCCGTGTGACGGTCACCCTCGCGTGTTGTTATGGCCCTAATGTGGACGACCCGCAGTACTTCGAGACACTCTGGGCTGTTATACTGGAAGCGGGGTCGCAACACATAATATGGGGGGGAGATTTCAATGTCACTGTGAACCCGACCCTGGACCGCTCACACCCGGCCCCACACCACTACACAAAAGGGCGGGAGGTGCTGCGCGCCATCTTGGAGGAGAATCACCTAGTGGATGCTTGGCGAGCACACTGCGGGCCGAGGGAGGAGGGAACGCATTTCACGGCGCAGGCTAGGTCCTGGGCCAGGCTTGATTATTTTTTTTTGACCACACACATGTATGCCACTGTCACATGTGCACGACACCTCCCTCGGACATATTCGGACCATGCCCCGGTTCTGGTCGCCATGCGCGGAGCTGAGCTAGGCCCTCCTGTTACCGCGTGGCGCATGCAGGCCGCAATGCTGTTAGATGAGGAATTTAGAGAGACGCTGCGCGAGGAATGCTTAGACTTTTTTGCAAGAAATAAGGGGTCTGTGGATGCAGTGGAGACGATCTGGGATGCCTTCAAAGTCACATTGAGAGGTTTCTGCATTGCGAGGGGCTCGGGGGTGCTTAAAGCTATCCTGAACCGCTTAAAGGCACTAGAAGTGAAACTGAGCCAGGCGGAAGAGACCCTCCGCACGCGCCCCACTAGTGACACTCTGGCAGAGATTCGAGATTTAGTTACTGAATATTCCGAGGAAGCTGCGCGTGAGGTGAAATTTAGACATAAGTACTGGGTGGCGCGGAAATATGGAGAAGGAGATAGGCCTGGGAAGGTGTTAGCAGCTACGGTCCGGCTTGCGAGGGCGCCTACTACTATCCTGGAGCTGGAAACAGCCGAAGGGTTGCTGCTCCGCGACTCAACGCAAATCCTTAACGAGTTCGTGGGCCATTACAATAAGCTGTACACCTCTAGGGGTTTGGGGGGCCCACCTTTAGACGACTACCTCGCGGATGTCGCGCTTGGTTGGCTGAGTGACGCTCAACGGGCGTTTTTGAGTGCCCCGTTTGAGCTTGACGAGGTAAAAGAGGCGATTATGAGTATACAGTCTGGCAAGGCCACAGGCCTAGATGGCATCCCTATTGAATTCTACAAAACATACATTGAATTCATGGCCCCGGTACTGCGGGAGGTCTATGAGGACGCTCTGGAGGTGGGGCATCTCCCCGCATCAATGAGAACTGCGCTGATCATCTCTTTACTCAAGCCTGGGAAATCGGCAGCGTGCTGCGACTCATATAGGCCCCTCTCTTTATTGACGTGTGATGTGAAAATTCTCGCAAAACTCATTGCCACTCGGATTAGCTTACTGCTGCCTAACCTGATCCTCCCGGATCAGGCGGGCTTTGTCCCAGGGAGGGCTACATCCCACAATCTCCGCACCTTCTTTTCTGTGTACGACTCTGTGCATGAGGACCTGCCCATGGCGGCCATCTTCTTGGATGCCACCAAGGCATTTGATTCCCTGGAGTGGGATTACGTCTTTGGGGTGCTAAACCGCATGGGGTTCCCGGCCATCTTCGTTTCCTGGATAAAACTGCTTTACACGCGGCCCACGGCCAAAGTCCTTATTAATGGGCAGCTTTCCCCTGACTTTGAGATCTCTAGAGGTACGAGGCAGGGGTGCCCCCTATCCCCCCTGCTCTTTGCAATCGCCACGGAACCCCTTGCTGCCAAACTGCGGCAACATTATAAGGATAGCGCGCTGCGTTGCTTCCAGCGGCAGATACTCATATCCATGTACGCAGACGATATCACGCTGTATGTCCGGCACCCTCAGGACAATCTACACCCCTTACTTAGGGAATTCATTAGATTCGGGACCCTCTCGGGAGTGCAAATAAATTGGGCCAAATCGTGCATCTTCCCCCTTACGGCGGCCACTCAGGCCTTCCCATTGGAATATCCGCTCACTTGGACTGAAGGGGATTTTAAGTACCTTGGGGTTCACATTGAGAGGGACCGGGAAGCGCTTATGAGAGCGAACTATGGCACTGCCATTAGTAGGATTGAAGACCAGGTTACGAGGTGGGTGTCACTTCCCCTGTCGATGGCGGGCAGGGCTTCTTTGATTAAAATGGTTGTGCTTCCGCAGCTGCTTTACCTGTTTCTCAACATACCTTTCCACCCTGGTACATACTTCTTTAAGAGACTAAGATCTGAAATGCTCAAATTGGTGTGGGGTGGAAAGCAGGCTAGGCTCCAATGGGAGATTCTGACACGGCCCTATGTGCGGGGGGGGTTCGGTGTACCTGATTTTGAGCTATATTTCAGGGCAGCCCAGGCGCACTATGCTTACTTCTGGGTGAGGCAGCCGAGATACATGCCACAACTAGCTGCGGAACACTGGCTGGCGCACCCCACGCCTATCGAGGGAGCTCAGTATGCCGTTGTTGAGGGGAGGGATAAGACCCCGAACACTTTATCTAGCACTATCACGGCCTGGTTACACATTTGCGCCTCACTGGGGCTGCAGTTCCTCTACGCCCCATGTATGCCCCTGGCTTATCACCCACAATTGCATCTACTGCAGGAAACTGGCTTCCAGCGTTTACTATCTAAAATCCATGTCCAAACGTGGGGGGATCTATATCATAATGGCGAGTTCCGTACGAGGGATCATTTGTTTGGTACCATACACCCTACCTCACTAGAGGTGTTTTACTACATGCGCCTGAGACATGGACTGCAAGCCCTTACACCTGAATTTCCGCGCGAGCCACCGATCCTCATACCCCTGCAACACATACTGCAACTTGAGAATCCATATAAGCTTGTGTCCACGCTGTACAGATCAATTAGAACACACACTGATTTCACCACACTTCCTGCCAAGGCAAAATGGGATCAAGAACTGCCTGCCCCACTCACCGATCAACAATGGGAATTTAGCCTACTACAGACAGAACGTATCTCATCCAGCAGCAGGTATAGAATCATCCACTACAAATTTGTGCACCGACTGTACTATACCCTGGCTCGATTACGCAGATTTGGGTTGCGAGACACTGATAATTGCGACCGGTGTGGGGCCCCTGGAGCTGACTTTCTACATCTTGCCTGGGAATGTGCCACTGTTCGTCAGTATTGGGATCTAGTATTTCAGGCCCTCTCTACAATGATAAATGTTACGGTGCTGCCAACTCCTGAGATGGCGCTATTGGGCTGGGTCGTACCCCTGCAGGCGGCTCACCGCAAGTATGTCGCGTTAGCCTTGTTGCTAGCCAAGCGGAGGGTGGCCTGTAGATGGGGCAGAGGCAGAGCGCCCAAATTTAAGGAATGGATACGTGACCTGGTGTATTGTCAGGAACAACTGCACACGTATGCGGAGTTACTGCCGCTCTCATCCAGGCCGACTGATGTCTGGGCCCCGCTGCAATGCTACCTGATAACGGAAGCACCGAGTGAGGATGAATTGTGAACTGTAATGCTGTTCTAGGTGTATTGGGGTAGGGGTGCTGCACCGCTTTGGACCTACCTGCAACTTTGTATAACCTGTGACTGCACTATGCACTTTACCCCCCTTGCCATGTCTCTGAACTGTCCTTGTTGATCCGCTCACCTGTATACCTTACCCGCCCATGGTCCACCTGGTTACTGCGGGATGCTGTTCCCCCCCCCCCCCCCCTTCCGAAATCTGCTTGTTTGTGGTGCACACGCTTATGACGATGTTGTTTTGTTTGTTTTCATTGTTCTCTTTGTTTAACCAAAAATGACAAAAGTAAGACGCATTTATATGCTTCCTATACCTGTGCTGTTAATGATGCTATTTTCTTTATATACGGCTCTGCAACACAATATTGCCTTTTCACTGATGCTTATTTGTGATTACTGAAATGTGCTATAGCAGCCGGCCTCCGGGTTGTGGCAGTATGCTGTGTATACTTAACGGTACTAAATAAACGTCTTGCACCAAAAAAATAAAAAATAAAAAAAAAGTTAAAAGATGAATGAGGAGAGTAAAAACCATTATCACAATTTACATTATAACCTTTAAAATCTGATCTCCAACTATTATGCTTTAAATCTCGATGTTATTGTCTATTCACCCCTTTTGTGATGGATAAAAATATAAACAAATGCCAATACTTCAAAGTTTCTGTTCAGGCCTTTTAACATATATAAAAAAAGTGGATAAAGCGCTTGTGCTTCAATAGTGCAATGATTATTGGCTATTAAAATGCTCAATCAGGGTGGGCCAGCTGTCTTCTGTTCTTCTGTGGCTCGTAACAAGAGCTTAAGTCTTTCTGCCACTTTATCAAAGTACTTTGTGAATCGTCAGTTTAGCTCGATCTCTTCGGGTCTAAATCATAGTTTTACTGCCTGCCTGCAGGTCCTGATGCCCTTTTTGTTAAATGTTGGTCAAAGCAAGGCCTGCCTTATATTATCTAACAGGCTTGGACAATGCAAATTATATGTATTAAATCCTCTTTTCCTGATCCGCAAAGATGACAGGACTGTTTCTCCGATCTCCTTTTCCATGGCGGCAAGTGAGGGAGAATTGGTATAATACCCAATCGCAATTTTAAGAATTTTTCTTTTATCTCTTGTTTAACTCCCATTTTTAAATCAGCTTGTGGCATCAGAGCTGGTTAATCATTAAGTACTGACCATCCGTGAGCCCGCTTGGCCAAAATGTCCTTGTCTTCTATTGAGGATATCAGTTTTTTACTTTGGTTATGACCTTTTTGAAGCTCTTATGATCTATGGGGGATTCCCAGAGGTTAGTCAATTCAAGCCTTTCCAATGATTCCAGCAAGTACTCTCTGGCAAATGATTTCTCTCGGTGTGACAGTTCAAACCATAGATGTGCATTTAGGGATTCCTGCCCTGAGCCTCTGATATTGTGGTAGCTTTTTATGTAGGCACCCCTTTTTTTCACGGATGGCTGCTGAAGACTGAATTCCAGGCGTATTTGGGCAGGTGACACATAATTTGGTAGCCGAAAGATTGTTCTGTACGACCTACCAATTGTTTTGTCTAAAACTGTCGCATTATTCTCTTGTATTGGTTCACTCCCATATGTGAGCATTGGCTGCAGTGGAGCTATCACCTGTATTAAGGGATCTAAGGTTCGATCTGGTAGGACTTTCTTTAAGGATTTCATTGCGAGGCAGCTCATAATGCCCTTCCTACGCAAGGCTTCCAATTGGGGTTTATACGAGCCTCCGCTGTCAAGTAGAACTCCGAGATGCTTATAGTCAGTTACCCGGCCTAAGCTTCTCCCATCATGGTACCACGTTATTTTCTTGGCCTTGTTGTAATTCACTGCTATAATTTTTGTTTTCTTTAAATTAATATGTAATGCATTACATTGCGAAAATTTGTTAGTGGTATCCAACAGATGTTGGAGGTCAATTGGAGTCCGGCTTATTAAACCCAGGCTGTTTGCAAAAGGGAGATTGGACAGCAAGATATTTCCCAGACGTGGGGCATGTGATATACTATAATCCGATTCCCCTGGAGGTCTGCTAAAAAGAGGTTAAAAAGCATGGGAGCTAGTACTCACCCTTGTTTTAGGTCTTTTGAGGTGTTAATTCACCGTGAGAGGTGTGTCCCGCCTCCCAGCTTAATCTAAACCCAGGTATCTGTATGTAATAGGATCAACTGATTGAGGAGAGGCTTAGGTATCCCCCACTTTTCCAGTTTCTGACAGAGTTTGGCTCGATCTACGCAGTCAAACGCTGCGCTATAATCTATAAAACATAAAAATAGCTAACTCTTTGCAGCTTTGGCCGCGTCTATCAACAAGGTTAGTGCCATGATGTTAGTAGTGGTGCCTTGCCCTTTACAAAATCTTGTTTGATTTATGGGAATGATGTGTTTAGACAATGCACAAGATGATAATTCCTCTAGGACTAACCCCGCATAATATTTTTCCTCTATGTCTTGTAGGTCGATGAGACGGTAATTGTTGGGGCTACTCCTATCACCCTGATTGTAAATTGGGCTGATTATTAATCCTTTACAGGAGGCCGGGCATGTTACTGCTTCCTGAATGCTCTTAAAGACTGGTACCAGTATGTTACTCCAGAATTCTGCAACATACTTATACAGTATTGGCGGAATTTCATTTGGTCCTGGGGCTCCTTCCACCTTCCCTTTAGAAAGGGGCTCCTTCCACCTTCCCTTTAGAAATGTGTCGCTTGATCCGAGCTGCTGTTATTTCGATACTATTTACTTTACTATATGATGATGGTCTATAGACCGTTGTGCGTTCCACCCCAAGGTCCTTTTGTTTATTTGGATTCTTATCATGCCTAGTGTCTCTGTAGTCCACATGCTTTCCTCAGAAGAATTCTTCTTTTGATAATTATCATTAAAGTGATTGTGCAGATGAAGTGCCCAGTCAGATTCTGCAATGTATGAATTAATACCTCGCTGCGCTGGTCGTTGTAGGCTATTTATTGTCCCCCAAAACCGGGTGCTATTTTTGAGCTTTTAATCATGCAACATTTTTGCCCATAGGTCTTCATTCAATAGTTTTTTCTTTTCCCAAATCCTCTTTTTTAATTTTGCCTTCAGTTGCCGTAACTCACTTTGCTGAACTAGGCATTGTAGTCATATGCGCAGCTATCTTAAAGCTTGGCTTTTATTACGGTTGAGGTTTTTTATTTCACAACGGATTTCCTTTCCTGGAGCAGGGCCCCGTAATCTCCCCCTATGGATCCTCTTATTTGTGGCAAACCTTATCCCGAGCTCCTTTGTGAAACCCTCCAAGGCCTCTATTGGGGTCGCTATCAGATTGTTTTCACAATTGATTAGTGTGTTCTGGAATCTATGTGGATCCACAAATTTCCTACCACCCAGAGTTCCTCCAGGTCTCCCAATAAAAATGATACCTCACTCACATGGGTGGGTCAAGCGAATGCGACAGGCAAGGGCCCGCAACGTATTGAGGAGACATCAAAATGACCTATCACAAAACAACCTTGTTTTGCAAGGGGGTTCACTTGGTTTTTGGCCCTGCCCTCGGCGGCCATCTTGGAAAACCTACCAAACCCACACATTTCTGAAAACTAGACACCTGGGAAATTCCAGCGAAGTATGGCTTGCGTGAGTCTCCCAACGTTTTTCTACCCAGAATACCTTGCAAACCTCAAATTTAGCTGAAAGAAAATCCCCTTTTTCCCAAATTTCTGTGTGGGAAAGTTCTGGAATCTACCTGGATCTAAAAATTTCTTACCACCCAGGGTTCCCGGGTCTCTCAGTAAAAATGGTACCTCACTCACGTGAGTGGGTCAACTACCCTCGACAGACAAGGGATCAAAATTACCTATCACAGAACAAGCTGGTTTTGCAATGGGGTTTACCTGGGTTTCTGGCCCCAAGCCTGGCGGCCATCTTGGGAAACTTACCAAACCCACAGATTTCTGGAAACTAGACAACTTGGGGAGTCCAGCGAGGTATGGCTTGCGTGGGTCCCTCAACGTTTTCCGACCCAGAATGCCCTGCAAACCTCAAATTTAGCTGGGAAACCCACATTTTCCACACATTTTTGTGTGGATTCACCGTCCGGGCACAAATATCCTATCCCACAGTGTTCCCCTAAGTCTCCCGAGTAAAATGATATTTCACTTGTGTCGGTTGGGCAAGGGCAAATGTGTGAAAAATTTGTTTTTTCAGCTTAATTTGAGGTTTGCAGGGGATTTCGGTAGGGAAACATTGAGGGATCCACACAAGCCATACCTCATTGGACTCCCCAGGGTGTCTAGTTATCAGAAATGTGTGGGTTTGGTAGGTTTCCCTAGATGGCGGCGAGCCTGGGAATAAAAAAACAGGTGCGCCGCCCAACCAGGTAGTTTTGTTCTAGGTAATTTTGAAGTCTCCACAGTACGATATGGGCCATATCCTGTTGCAGCCACTATACCCACCCACACAAGTGAGGTACCATTTTTATCGGGAGACCAGGTGGGACGTTGGGTGGTAAGAGATTTGTGTCAGCTCAGTGATCCTACATTTTTTACACAAAGTAATGTGAGAAAAAAAATCTTTTTCCAATAAAGTTTTAGGTTTGCAGGGGATTCTGGGTAGGGAAATGTTGGGGGGCCCATGCAAGCCATACCTTGCTGGACTCCTCCGGGTGGCTAGTTTTCAGAAATGTGTGGTTATGGTAGGTTTCCCTAGATGGCCGCCGAGCCCCAGGCCAAAAACTCATGGGACCCCCTTGCAAAATCATGTTGTTTCGTGATAGGCCATTTTGATGTCGCCTCAATAGGTTTTGGGCCCTTGCCTGTTGCGGGCACTTGACCCACCCACACAAGTGACATACCATTTTTCTCAAAAGACTTTGGGGAATGCGAGGTGGGTGGAATTTTGTGGATCCACGCAGATTCCAAAACTTTCCACCACAGAAATGTGAGGAAAATGTGTTTTTAAAAAATAAAAAAAATGAGGTTTGTAAGGGTTTCTGGGTAACAGAACCTGGTGAGAGCCAGACAAGTCACCCCATCCTGGATTTCCATGGGTGTTGAGTTTTCAAAAATGTATAGGTTTGCTAGGTTTCCCTAGGTGCTGGCAGAGCTAGGGTTCAAAATCTACAACTAGGCACTTTGCAAAAAAGGGTCCCTTTTCACTGTGAAAATGTGGTGTGTCCACGTTGCATTTAGGGCCATTTCCTGTCGCGGGCACTAGGCCTACCCACACAAGTTAGGTACCATTTTTCTCGAAAGACTTTGGGGAATGCAGGTGCATGGAATTTTGTGGATCCACGCAGATTCTAGAACTTTCCACCATAGAAATGAGGAAAATGTGTTTTTTGTTTTACAAATTGTGAGGTTTGCAAGGGATTCTGGGTAACAGATCCTGGTGAGACCCAGACAAGTCACCCCATCCTGGATTTTCCTGGGTGTCTAATTTTCAAAAATGTATAGGTTTCCGTAGGTGCCGGCAGAGCCTGGGTTCAAAATCTACAGCTAGGCACTTTGCAAGAAAAGGGTCCATTATCACAGTGAAAATGTGTTGTGTCCACTTTGAGTTTTGGGCCGTTTCCTGTTGTGGGCACTACACTTACTCACACAAGTGAGGTACCATTTTTCTCTGAAGGCTTTGGGGAATGCGGGGTAGGTGGAACTTTGTGGATCCATGCAGTTTCCAGAACTTTCTACCACAGAAATATCAGGAAAATGTGTTGTTTTGACAAATGTTGAGGTTTGCAAGGGATTCTGGGTAAAAGAACCTAATGAGAGTCACACAAGTCACCCCATCCTGGATTCCCCTGGGTGTCTAGTTTTCAAACATATATAGGTTTGTTAGGTTTACCTAGGTGCCGGCAGAGCTAGGGTACAAAATCTACAGCAAGGCACTTTGCAAAAAAAGGGTCAGTTTTCTCTGTAAAAATAAAGTGTGTCCATATTGCGTTTTGATCCATTTCCTGTTGCGGGCACTAGGCATACCCACACAAGTGAGGTATCATTTTTATTGGGAGACTTAGGGTAACAGAATTGTAGAGCAACTGTTATTAGCTATTGACTTTCAATACATTTCTGCTTTCCAAATGAAAGACAATGTGTGAAAAGGAAGTAACTTTGAAAAATGTCCTATAATTCTCATGCTAGTATGGGTACTCACAATTTGGGAAACATACAAATATCTACTGTTTCTAAACTCTATATTTTGTTCCAATTTCAGAAATACATAGGTGTTTTTCATACAGGTTTTTCCATGTATATATTTTCCCAAATTAATTGCTATATACCCGGTACATATGAAAAAAAAATTGCAAAACGCTGCTCTGTTATTGGCTCTGGGTTCGTCAGGTTCTTGGTCAACCTACAAGTCCTATATATCCCCACAACCAGAAAGGTTCCGCTGATGCAATGGTATATTGCTTTCAAACAGATGTAGAAGAAGTTACAGGTGAAAACGTTGGCACAAATGGCTGTTTATTTCAACTAATTTTCAATTTTTCATATATATTCAACTGTTAGTTTCTAGAAGGAAACCTTGAAGGATCTACACAAATGACCCCTTGCTGAATTCAGAATTTCGTCTACTTTCTTAAAATGTATAGCTTTCCAGGATCCATTATTGCTTTTATACCCAGTTCTACTACTAACTGAAAGAAGGCTGAAAGCACAAAAAATAGAAAAAATAGGCAATGTCACAGTAAAAGGCCAAAACTGTGTAAAAAATGTTGGTTTTCTGAAAAAAGTCTGCTTGTCGCTAAAATCTGGGAAAATGGTGATTTCAGCCCCTTAAACCTTATGTTGATACCATTTGCAGGGAAAACAACAGACGCTTTCATTTACAGCACTGTTTTCCCATTTTCCCCCAAAAAATAGAATGTAGCTGTATTTTTGCTAATTTCTGGGTCCCCTCGAAGGGAATCCACAAACCCTGGGTACCTTCAGAATACCTGTGATGTTGGAAGAAAAGGACACAAATGTGGCGTGGATACCTTATGTGGCCAAAAAGTTACAAGGGCCTAAGCGCGAACTACCCCAAACAGCCAAAAAAAGGCTTAGCACAGGGGGGAAAGGCATAGCAGCGAAGGGGTTAATCTGTCTAGCACTGCTGGTCTGTAGTGTTATTTAGATGCTGCACAAAATCGTGAACGCATGTGCATACGTGCTTCAGCATACCATATCCATTTCTAGGGCAACACAAGACCCGCACTCTTGAAAACCCGTGTGCTTTACACAAGCAGCTTTTATAAAAATACATAAATAACTGGAAGATTAGTAGAATCCATCTGCAAGTTACAGTAAGTGTGCCATGGCAGGTTACAGTAAGATACCTTTATTAATTGGCGAGGCAGCGAACAGCAGTACTCACGTGTTCTTTGCAGTAAAGTATCTTGTTTTCCAGTGGCCTTCTCTTCCAGATCAGCTGTTGGGTTTCTGAAGCCCACTCCGTCTTACCAGACTTTACTTTGTCTGTTTCTTTGCTCCTTGTCATGGCAGGTTTTATACTTTTAACTCTGTTTTATGAACCCCACCCACACTAGTATTACACCATCCATAACTGAATAGAGTAATTTCCAAAGAAAAGACTGTATTGTGAAGAAGCTATTAATAGGCCGTGTTTGCTAACTATTAATATGCTTTGTCAGAATAAAGTCTTTTCCAACGAAAGGACTTTATTGTGCAATTATTTAGTTAGCAAACACAGAAATGTTCCTGTTGTTTTACTACAGAATCCCAACCAGCTCTCACCGGTAGGATGCACATTCAGATTTAGGCACAAAACGCAAATCCGCCATGTGTCCTAATTAGAGAGCAAAGGACTGGTCTATTTCACAATTGCTGTGGTTTTGTATTCAAATGTTAACATTTGTGTTTGTCTTGTCAAGAATGTGAAATGTATATATGTAAATAACCACAAAAAAGGCGTTCATAACTGCTTCTGAAAAAAAGAATACATGAATATGAAATAAATCACTAAGACCACTATATTTAAAAATGTGGTTTTATTGCTAAATGGCATTATCTAATTGAAGCACCCATACACTGTATTGTTGTTTATACTTTATAGGAGGTCTAGTCTGGGTGCTATCTATGGGTCCATCTACCCTTTTACTATAACTTATTAAACCCAGCCAAGAACACAGTGGTTGTTTGTTTTCAGGGAGAATGTGTTTCACTTCCTTCACGGTCTCACAGGTGGGAAGTGTGACAAGGCCAGGTGCATTTCGCATCAGTCTCGTCATTCACGGGTGATCAACTCATCGGCGTATCTGATCGCCTTGTTCTCTTCCGCACAGGCCAGCAGCGAGGCCGAGGTGGTGTAGGCACAGAACAACGACTTATTAAAAGTCTGCTAAACCAGAAGGACAGATGAGACGCAAACGGTTAGCCCCAACTTATTTCTGTTCATTTTGTGACTGCGCCCTATATCTGCATTTCGTATAATGTGCATTTGTAAAGTGCATCTTCAGTCACTGGGCATCTTGGTGCCGAATAACTGATGAACCCAACTCAGTAGTACTCACTTTACCGACCTTAGATGGATGAAAGGCTGACTGCCAAACCCAGATCCGTGGAATGGATCGACTGGTTTCAAGCCACAAAATCCAAGACGATGCTGAAGTTAGCTTCTTATTCGGCCAGCTTCTTATTTGCAGGCTGAAGTTAGCTTCTTATTCAGCCAGCATTTCATTTGCAGGCAACACTTTATATAAACTACAACCATAAATAGTTCAGTTAACTCCATTTTATGGGACTCTGCATTGCCATACAGTGAATATGTTGTTTTTCAAATATAACACAAACTACTTTTACGTCTATTAGGATTTAGTCTGACCCTAGCAACCTTTCCACCAAAACATGGCACACCTTTGCCATCATCGCAATTTAAGCAATGGAGCACTCCTTTACAGTAAATGCATGTTAGCTGTCTAAGCTGATCATAATTTGTGGCACCCTATGGTTCACCTTGACCTCAAAAGCAAAAACAACAGTTGATGAACAGAATGCAGAACAATGTCATACATTCACCCCAGTACAGAGATCTGGGCCTAAATCCATCGTTGTTTTGCACTACACACCACCCCAGTTCAGACATGGCCATATGCAAATCAGCCTTGACCCTGTGCCTCATGGGAACAGTCCAGCCCGAACTGCCAAGCCATGTCTTTCCTGGACCGGAATCAAGCATCCTAGGACCGGTTTCTGGCTATCAGCCATCTCTGCCAGGATAGCTTGACTCCAGTGGTGTGGAGAGCATGGGACTCACGTCTGAGCATACCCATCTCACTCGGGGTGACAAATGCAAAAACAACAGTTGATGGACAGAATGCAGAACAATGTCATACATTCACCCCAGTACAGAGATCTGGGCCTAAATCCATCGTTTTTTGCACTACACACCACCCCAGTTCAGACATGGCCATATGCAAATCAGCCTTGACCCTGTGCCTCATGGGAACAGTCCAGCCCGAACTGCCAAGCCATGTCTTTCCTGAACCGGAATCAAGCATCCTAGGACTGGTTTCTGGCTATCAGCCGTCTTCAGCCAGGATAGCTTAACTCCAGTGGTGTGGAGAACATGGGACTCATGTCTGAGCATACCCATCCCACTCGGGGTGACAAATGCAAAAACAACAGTTGATGGACAGAATGCAGAACAATGTCATACATTCACCCCAGTACAGAGATCAGGGCCTAAATCCATCGTTTATTTGCACTCCACACCACCCCAGTTCAGACATGGCCATATGCAAATCAGCCTTGACCCTGTGCCTCATGGGAACAGTCCAGCCCGAACTCCCAAGCCATGTCTTTCCTGGACCGGAATCAAGCATCCTAGGACTGGTTTCTGGCTATCAGCCGTCTTCAGCCAGGATAGCTTGACTCCAGTGGTGTGGAGAGCATGGGACTCACGTCTGAGCATACCCATCCCACTCGGGGTGACAAATGCAAAAACAACAGTTGATGGACAGAATGCAGAACAAGGCCATACATTCACCCCAGTACAGAGATCTGGGCCTAAATCCATCGTTTTTTTGCACTCCACACCACCCCAGTTCAGACATGGCCATATGCAAATCAGCCTTGACCCTGTGCCTAAAGGGAACAGTCCAGCCCGAACACTTTGACCTCAAAGCATCTCTAAGCAGTTACAATCTAATAAATAATCATACTTTCCCTATAGGAAATTCACATTGGATCACAATATTTTTAAAAACAATACATCACCCTACAACAGAGGTCTTCAAACTTTTGTAGGTTGAGCCCCCCCAGCTGAATTTTTTAAGATGTTGGGCCCCCCTACCACCTGACAGAAATTTCTGGAATCTGGTACACTACATAATCGACTGCCACGTGCATATCACGGGCCATATTCGGCAAATAATGTTTAACACAATAAGAGTGCTTAGTAAACTGCAGGTTTGTGAATGAGTGCGGTGAAATGACAGAGGCTTATTACACAGCTGAAATCACAATTTTCCAAGAGAAAATGCGCGCACATTCTTTTTACTAGGATGCTTTGTTTTACACATGACCTAGATTATTAATAACACCACCAACATAAATGTGTGGACCCGTTTTGATCTAAAATTGCATGAAACAAAAACATTTCTCTGCAAATAGTAATAGACTCCCTCACATCAATCACATTAAAAAGAAATTAAACAAAACAGTATTTTTAAGAATCTGTTTAGGAATGATTCCATGCCATCAGGGCAAAAACGATGTGCAGAAGTGCAACCATGGCATTCTATTTTACAGTGGAGTCCTAGTGACCAGGTTTTTTTTTATTAATGACTGTCTCCGCCGGCCCCATTATCATAGGATATTGGGTCTTCCAGGTGAATAGCGACGGTTACTCGAGTCATAAAGAAATCGTGTGCCTAGTGATTAGGATTACTAGACCTAGATTTGGCGAGACGGTCCCATTTATGTATGTTTTCTAGCTGCTCCATGTGTCCTTGACAAATTGATTGCACTCTTTAGATGTGGCAAAAACCTAATTCTAATATATAACAGGCATTTGCAATGCAATAGGTCTCGCTTTTGCGAGAGTTTGAGCTATTCGCATTGGAAATTACAATGCCTTTTATGTATGTGTTTTGAAAACTTGCAAGAATGGTGTAAACATGCACTCTGTACTAATAGCCTTTGCTTATGAGAAGCAAGGCTGGCAATAACTGCACCAATTTTACTGCGAGCCTTGCGTCTCGTAAGCAAGGACTATCTGTACAAAGTGTGTGTTTATGCACCGCTTGCAGGTTTTCAAAACACATAAATAAAAGGCATAGTCTTTTACAATGCCAATAGCTCAAACTCTAGCAAATGCAAGACCTATTGCATTGCAAATGCTTGTTTTTTTTATAGCGCTACTCATAGTTTACCTGATCTGCATGGTACATGTTCTTTGTAGCAGGCACATTAAACCTCTGCGCTGTGCGGGTATCAGAAGTACCCATGTCAGTGCACATTGAGCGATGCGACAGTGTGGGAGTAGAGTAAGAGGAGTGACTGCAGGGTGATTGAGGTGACCATATGAATTTGGGTGCTGATGTAAGTGCAGAGTGGGACGAATGAATGTATGGTTAGTGATGGTCTTATTTGAAGGAATATGCACATTGAGCAGTAAGGGTGACATGTGATTGAAGTGTTTCATTGGTGCAGAGTGAGTAGTGTGCTCGTGTGATTGCAGGGTGAGGTACAGGGTGAACAGCACAAGTGCACTGTGAGTGTAGAGTGATCACTGTGAGTTCAGAGTGAGCGTGTGAGTGCATGGTGATCAGAGTCAGTGCATGGTGATCAGAGTCAGTGCATGGTGATCATTGTGTGTGCATTGTGATCATTGTGAGTGCAGAGTGATCACTGTGAGTGCAGGGTGAGAGGGTGAATGGTGTGAGTGCATGGTGATCAGTGTGAGTGCACTGTCAACAATAAAGTGAAAAGCGAGAATGAGGAGTGAGTTGTCTGAATGCAGGGTGCATTCCCAGACACTTGAAGTAACTCAGCAGGTTATTGACGGCAGCGTAGGGTTTCAGATATGTTAAACTATTGCTATTATGGCATTAACCAGGGATCAAGGTGGAAGAAATAAATGTGCTGATCTTTCAACAAACTTCCATTTTTATGGTTAGGGTAGCCAGCTCATTATTTTGATGGCCCAGTTGGTACAAAAATAAATAGTCACCTAAAGCTGTATTGTCAGCACTTGTCTGTGCATACTTTGAACAGCAAATATAAATAGTAGCACTTTTAATTGTGTTCCAGGGCTCCCTGAATGGTCCATGACTGATAATAAAATATAAAATGGAACAAAGACAGAAAAGTCACATTACAAATGTTATTTATTTTAAGCATATTTGGTGTCAATACAAGCAATTTTCAGGCTGTACATGGATGGCTGGCATTTTTCTTTTGGTAACTTGAAGCCCTGTGGGTGTTGAGGTGCCTGCTGCCTGCCTGTGCACATTTAAAAGAAACTTTGTCTCCTTTCTGCAAAGAGCTTCCTCACAGTACGGGGTTAAACTGTAGATCTGAAATGCTTCAGCTGCTTTGGGAGGCAGGATGTCTCCTTTGCTAAAACTGAAAGCAAGTAAAGACTGTCCTTTCAGCTGCAGTGGGAAGCAAGGAGTCTCCTAGGCTATGAAATCGAGCACAAAGGAACAGGACTGTCTGTTAGTTTGCTTTCATTTTTTAGCAGAGTGGACCCTGCCTCCTACTGCAGCTGAAGCATCCCAGCTCTACCCATTAACCCCCTCCTGGGAAGGCTGTTAGCTCTCCACATCACAAAAGCACAAGTCCATGCCTTATCTATTTCCCCTCCCTCCCCCTCCCCCTCCAGCCCTCAGTTACCGGAGCTCGACAATAAACAGATTCTCATTTGAAGGGGTGAAGACTTGCACACCTCGGGACAGTAATAGACTCTGACAGGAAAGATCTTCGTGTGGAGTACGCGCCCCCCCTGAGATGGTGTCCCACAGATTGAAGATCTCTGCCCTACAAGCTCCATAAGGATTTACACTGAACCAAGCAATTTTCCCATCTGCGCCCACTGTGCCACCCTCAAGCCAAATCATTCATAGGGAATTATTGCCGAATAATTAACCATCCTTTCTCCCATCAAATTCAACTTGGCTCATCAATGTTCATATTGATCCTAACAAAGGGAGATCCCCTTTACAATACCTATATGTAAATTGCCTGAGCTGAGAAAATTTGTCACAACAAGTGGCACCAAACTAGTTTCCTTGCCTCAAAGCATTTCTATTGATTTACATCCACATAAGAAACCATCCTTTCGCCCACGGAGATCAACTTAGCTTACCAATTTTCATATTGATCCTAATAAAGGAAGCACCCATCTACACTACCTGAATGTCAATTCCCTGAGCCAAGCAAAATTTGTCACAACAGATGGCACCAAACTGGTTGCCCTCACCTCAATGCATTCCTATATAGTTACATGCAAATAAGTAATTGTGGTTCTCTTATCAGAAAAACATATTGGCTAACAAATATGTATTTTATTTTTCAAACACACCACATCGCCCCACAAGCTCCATAAGGATTTAGCCTGAGCCAAGCAGTGTTTCCACCAAAATATGGGACCACTGTGCCACCCACCTGCCAATACATTCCTATATAGCTATATGCGAATAAGAAACCATTCTTTCTCCCATGAAGATCAACTTGGCTCACCAATTTTCATATTGATCCTAATAAAGGAATCTCCCCTCTACACTTCTGATATGTAAATTGCCTGAGCCAAGCAAAATTTGTCACAACAGGTGGCACCAAACTGGTTGCCCTCATCTCAATGTATTCCTATATAGTTACATGTAAATATGTAATTGTGGTTCTCTTATAGGAAAAACACATTGGCTCACAAATACGTATTTTGTTTTTCAAACATACTACATCTCCCCACAAGCTCCATAAGGATTTAGCATGAGCCAGGCAACAGTTCCACTTGTGCCCACTGTGCCATTTTCAAGCCAATGCGTTCCTATGGAGTTATAGACAAATAAGTAACCATCCTTTCTCCCATGAAGATCAACTTGGCTCACCAATTTTCATATTGATCCTAATAAAGGAAGATCCCAGCTACACTACTGTTATGTCAATTTCTTGAACCAAGCAAAATTTCTCACAACAGATGGCACCAAAGGGGGTGCCCTCTCCTCCATGTATTCCTATGTAGCTATGTCTGAATAGGCAATTGCTGTTCCCTTATAGGAAAATCACATTGGCTCACAAATATGTACTTTATTATCAAGTATACTGCATCAACCTATAAGATCCATAAGGATATAGCCTGAGTCATGTAATATTTCCACTAAAACATGGGCCCACTGTGCCACCCACCTGCCAATTCATTCCCATAGACCTATATGCAAACAGGAAATCATTCTGTCTCCCATGAAGATCAACTTGGTTCACCAATTTTCATATTAATCCCAATAAAGGAAGCTCCCCTCTACACTTCTGATATGTAAATTGCCTGAGCTGAGCAAAATTTGTGACAACAGGTGGCAGCAAACTGGTTACCCTTACCTCAGTGCATTCCTATATAGTTACATGCAAATAAGTAATTGTGGTTCTCTTATAGGAAAAACCACATTGGCTCACAAATATATATTTTGTTTTCCAAACACACAACACCCCCCTGCAAGCTACAAAAGGATTTATCCTGAGCCAAGCAACGATTCCACTTGTGCCCACTGTGCAACTTTCAAGCCAATGCATTCCTTTGGAGGTATAGACGAATAAGTAAACATCCTTTCTTCCTTGAAGATCAACTTGGCTCACCAGTTTTCATATTAATCCTAATAAAAGAAGCTCCCCTCTTCACTTCTGATATGTAAATTGCCTTAGCTGAGCAAATTTTGTCAGGTGGCACTAAAAAGTATGCACTCACCTCAATGCATTCCCATATAGTTACATGAAAATAAGTAATTGTGGTTCTCTTTTAGGAAAAACTCATTGGCTCACAGATATGTATTTTGTTTTTCAAATATACCACTTCCCCCTACAAACTCTATAAGGATTTAGCCTTAGCCAAGCAACGGCTCCACTTGTGCCTACTATGCCACTTTCAAGCAAATGTGTTCCTATGGAGTTATAGACAAATACGTTATCATCCTTTCTCCCATGAAGATCAACTTGGATCACCAATTTTCATGCTGATCCTAATAAAGAGAGCACCCCTCCACACTACCTATATGTCAATTCCCTGAGCCGAGCAAAATTCTCACAACAGGTGGCACCAAATGGGGTGCCCTAGCCTCAATGTATTCCAATGCAGTTATGTCTGAATAGGCAATTGCAGTTCCCTTATAGGAAAATCACATTGGCTCACAAATATGTATTTTTTTTTTCAAACATACCACATCCCCCTACATACTCCATAAGGATTTAGCCTGCGCCAAGCAATGTCCCCCCCTAAATATGGGATCACTGTGCCACCCACCTGCCAATACATTACTATTGAGCTATATGCGAATAAGAGACCCTTCCTTCACCCATGAAGATCATCTTATCTCACCAATTTTCATCTTCATCCTAGCAGAGGGAGCACCCATCTACACTGCAAATAAGTAATTGTGGATCTCTTCTAGGAAAAAGACACTGGCTCAACTTGGTTCACCCATTTTTATACTGATCCTAATAAACAGAGCACCCCACTACACCTATATGTACATTCACTGAGTCGAGCAAATCACTCACAATAGGTGGCACAAAACGGTGTGCACTAACCTCAACGTCTTTCTATGCAGTTATGTCTGAATAGGCCAGGGGGGGTATGTCGTCACGTGCCACGGCAAGATGGTGGCTTCGACCTGAGCTCCGCTCAGACGCGGTGCTCTTCTCTTACATTCAGCCTTCTCCTGTGGCGTTGGGCACGAGTATGTGTTGGAATTTTGCCTCTGAATGGTCGAAGCGGCATATGGAGCCGTTCCGACCTTGAATGCGGTCAGCTGCGACCCAGCGGCGGTGATTTTCCTTATATAAACGCGAGCGGCCGCCATTTTGTGCTTGCCGCTCACCTAACCTGATCTCTGAGGTAAAACCAACGTTTTAATTCCTAAACGTGCGGCAACGTTTTTTTTCTTGTTTTTTTTGTCTGTTGCCTGCTTCTTATGTGACTCCTCTTCAGGAATAGCACAAGTACAATTCATAGAATGCAGTACTTGATCTTTTTTATGGATCCTACCATGTAGAAGTAAAGGAAAAGAAGTCCTTCACTGTGTTTGTAATGGTTTTGGTGCTGCCTTTTTATCCTTGCTGCACCTCTCCTCCTCTGGGCTAAACCGGCATTTTGTCTCCTAAATGTACGGCAAATTTTTTGTTTTTCTTGCTTATTTCAAATAGTATGAGGTATATTATGATCTTTTGACCTCTTGTCCCTTACTTCTCACCTCATGAAGATACCTCATACTCCACTTTTTATTATCTCACTGCATTGACTCTTTTCATGGATGTTGGCTGTGCACCTTTTTTCCTCTCTCATAGTCCAAATGGAAGGTGACATATTTTTCTCAGATTCACTGGCATGTCTTCTGGACCCTCGTTTATCGGTGTTGGGTACTTATTAAGCTTATGGGAAGATTGAGACCTCCATTAAAAGTTCGTCATCGTCCTTCTCGTCCTTTCACAATGGCCAGTGAAGTTCCAATCTCTGTCAGAGCCTTGTCTTCATTACTAAGCCAAAGAGGGTTAAAAATGACCCCCCTCCAATCTTGTCATCTCATAATCCTGTTCTTGATACCATTCTGGATGAGGTGAGGGGGTTGAAATCTTTTATGTCCACAACTAATGAGAAACTCCGACAAATAGAAGACAGGTAGATTAGTATGTAAGCTAAGGTGTTTGACATGGAGCTACTCATCAGTGATTTGAATGATGTATCAACCAAGATTCCTATTTTAGAGCAGGAAATCCAATGTCTAAAGCTTTACACTGAGGATCTTGAAAATCTTAACAGGCGTAATAACCTGTGTCTTTATGGATTACCAGAAAATCTTGAGGGCCCAGATCTACTTCTTTTCCTAAAGAGATATTTGTCAGAAATTTTGGATCTTCCTCCAGAACCCCCACTAAATATCCAATGTGCGCATCGCCTTGGATGTTTCAATCAAATGCTTCAAGACCCAGAGGAATTGTAATGTTGTTTCTGGAATTTACTGATGTCATGCTTGTTCTTTCAGTAGCTAAAGTGAAATGTTGCCTCATATGGTCTGGTCACACAGTCTATCTTTCATAGGATCTTGCTTGTGTAAAATTACTCATGAGGGCTCGACACGTTCTTTTGATGATCCTACTAAATTGAAGTCTTTTCTCCAAAGTCTCTCAATGAACTCTGCTGATGGCTCTTCCCGTCGTGTCTAATTGCCCTGCTTCTTTTCTTTATGGCTGTTCAAATTGCTATCTTTTTATATCCTTCTCTCTGTTGTTCAGTTTGTCTTCGGTGCTGTTACGCTCCATGCTCCATTGGTTAACTGTTCCTCTTAGATATGGATCTCTTTCCTTGATCTATCTCCTCCCTTTTCTATTATTTTTTCTTCTTTGTCTCTATCCTTTTTCTATTCTTTTATGTTTGTTCCTTTTTCTTGATGATATTCTACATGTTGCATATGCCTATGGTTGTTGTTATACCGTTTTTTTTTTAAATTCATCTCATATGTGGTATTTTTCTCCTCCCAGCTGTTCTCCTGAAGTGTATCATCTCCATTCATGTATTATTCATCCATCCCTCCAATATGTGTAATGTTGTTATGTGGAATGTTCGCGGTCTTGGACACCCGTCAAAAGACAAAATGTACTCTCTCATTTGTCTAAATGAAATTCTCATGTTTCATTCATTCAAGAAAAACACTGTAATGAAGCTGAATTGCTTAAATTAAAAAGAAAATGGGTAGGTCAAGTTGTTTATTCTCCTGCATCTAATAGGAAGCGGGTGTGGCTATAGTATTTCACAAATCATTGCCTGTACAAATTTTATCTACACAATGTGATACTGATGGGCGATGGGTAATGACTAAGGTTGTTATACAAAATAAAGAACTTGTCTTATTTAATATTTATGGCCAGACCCGGAATGTTGGAATAGTATTAAGATTTTACTTTCCTCCATTGATAACCCTAATATAGTTGTTGCTGGTTATTTTAACCAATGGATGGATCCTTTTTCTGATAGACAATCCAAGTGTAAATTCAACCCAGATAAGTCCTATAAATCATTTCAATCTGCCATTGCCTCTCGTTCATTATATGATGCTTGGAAGACCTGTAACCCTGATTACCCTGACCTTAATTTTTTTTTCTAATATTCACCATACCCGTTCCAGAATTTATTATATTTTGGTTAGTAAACCCTTACTCCCATCTATTCAATCCTCGGAGATTGGTTCTATTTTTATTTCTGATCATGCCCCTGTCATTTCTGCTCTTGGCCTTTCCCTGAGTTCTCCAAAATTTGGTCATTGGAAACGTAATATTTTTTTATTATTGGACACTGTTTGTATAACTGAAGCTACTGCCTTTATTAATGAGATTTTTACTATTAACAATCCTCTAGATACCTCTATTTCTAATAATTGGAATGCTTTTAAGGCCTCCTTTCGTGCCTTTGCTATTTCATATTCAACAAAAAAGAAGGAAATTGCAAAGGCCAAGTATACAGCTTTACTACAACAACTCAAACTGTTGGAACATAATTACTTTACTTCTAAATCTCACTGTGTTCTTCATGAATTGATTAAGGCCAAATCTGCTCTTAACAAACTTGCTACAGTTGATGCCTGTAATGTCCTTCTTAAAATTAAGTCCAAGTATCACAGGGGTCAAAATAAAGCTGGTAAGATGCTAGCCAATTACTTAAAAATTAAATCTGAACATAAAAATATTGGACCCATTTTAAGTGAATCTACCAACAACTTAGCATCCTCCGATGAGGATATTGCTACTGCATTTCATGATTATTACCAATTATTATATTCTGATGATACAAATCCCTCTAGTCAAAATGTACACACTTTTTTTCTGGTCTCCCTAAACCCCCTTTGTTACCTGATGAATTTGAATTACTAGAAAAAGAAGTTACTCTTCAAGAGATAACTGATGCTATTAAATGTTTAAAAGAATCGAAAGCACCAGGCCCTGATGGTATTTCTGTGGAATTTGTTTCTACTTTTTCCTCTATTTTTGCTCCCAAACTTCTGGCCCTTTTTAACTCAATTCTTGTTGCTTCTAAAGCTTCTGGTTCCTTTATGGAAGCCTTGATTGCTCTTATTCCCAAACCTGACAAAGATTACTCCCTCTGTAAAAACTATTGTCCCATATCATCAATTAACTATGATTGTAAGATATTTGCTAAAATCCTTGCCTATTGACTCGAGAATATTATTCCACTATTGGTCAAAACTGATCAAGCTGGTTTTGTTAAGGGCAGATTGGCTGTGGACAACGCTCGTATGTTTCCTAATGTTATCTCCTTTGGGAACAGATTTAAGTCTCCACTTGCAGCATTGTCCTTAGATGCCGAAAAGGCTTTTGATCGTTTAAACTAGCAATTTATGTTTAATACACTTCAAGGTTTTGTTTCGGTCCCACTTTTATTTCTTATGTTAAAATGTTATATTTTTGTCACTGTGCTAGTATTTTTGTGAATGACTGTTTTTCTAAATTCTTTTCTTTATCTAGGGGTACACGTCAGGGCTGCCCTCGTTTACCCTTATTATTTGTTTTATCTCTTGAACCCTTCCTTGAGCGTATTCGTGTTAATACACTTATTTCTGACTCTATACAAAATTCCATAGAAACTAAAATGTCAGCATACGCCGATGATATTTTGGTATACATTTCTAATCCTAATACCTCCCTCCCTCCTTTTTTGGATGAGATTCAGTTGTGTTCCAGTATTTCTGGATATAAGTTGAACTTTTCTAAAACAGAAGTCTTACCTGTGAATTCTCTCTGTTACCAATATATGTTTAATGATACTAATTTCTCTTGGTGCCCCACAAAAATTAAATACCTTGGTATTTGGTTCTCCTCTACTTTATCTGCCACAATTAGCTTTACATTTAATACACTAATTACTAAAATACAGTCACTCCTTCTTTCTTGGTTCCCCCTTCATTTATCTTGGTGGTGAAGACTGGATACTATTAAAATGATGATTGTGCCTCATGTCCTTTATACTCTATCCATGTTACCTTTTCGGATCCCTATCTCATATTTTTCACAAATTAACTCTATTTGTACAAGGTTTCTATGGAATAACAATCATCCCAGCATTGCTCTTATGAAACTCAAATGTCCAAATCAGAAGGCGGTGTGCGTTTTCCTAATTTTAAATCTTATCATTCTGCATTTTTTTGCCCTAACTTATGATTTTGCTGATATCCCTATTCCTCGCTGGATTGTTTTTGAGCGTTACCTATTAAAAGATTTTTTTTCGAAACATAATTTGCATGTCTAATTGTACTCTCATTTTAGATAATCCTATTTTAAAATATTCCCAACATTTATTATATAGGAGAAGTGGAGAAGTGTGGCTCACTGGTTAGAGCAGGCAGACCCTGAAGCAGAGGTCAGACCCGGGACCAGGGTTTGATTCCCGACGCGGCAGGGTGTTGAGCTCAAATGTCCACGGACTCGATAATTCTCGCTTCGGTGCCTGACCTAATCATGGGTTCACACTCTGCAACTCTGGGCATTAAGCTTGCTTAATCTCCACAACGGCCCCCGCGGCGGAATGCCTGGCTTTCACCTTGGGGATGCCCTGTAGGGGCTATCTCACAGGGAAAAACCAGGATGGGTTCCCAAGGCAAGCGTGGAGATACCCCTTCGGGGGTCGATTCTGGCGCTATATAAGAAATGTAATAATAATAATAGTATTTAGTCTGATGGTATAGACCATTTTTCAATGTTTTTTGTCCTCTACTGTCTGGTATAATACATTTCTCAAATATAAACGTAAATCATTTTATTACAAACATTGGAAGGAGAAGGGAATTATGTTTATTCATCAATTGATTCGACATAGCTCTGTTATTCCCTTCTCTGAGTCACAATTGCAATATCATTTACCTGACTCATTTCTTCATGAATACCTTTCACTATCAACAGCATTGCAATCCAACTTAGCCACTAATAATTTCCCTTTAGTTTCTCCCTCACTCATTCCACTCACACCGTTATATGGTATTTCTCAAGAACACAGGGCTAAGTCTGCTCATATTTATAAGATGTTGTTATCGCCTGTTACTGAAAGACCTAAATCTCATACAGAATTAGTCTGGGAAACAGACTTATCTTTATCGCTTTCTGTTTCTGCTTGGGATAAATTATGGTCCAAGTTATTTAAAATCTCTTTTGCTGCTCGTATAGCTCAATCTTTATATTTTATTTATAGTAAAGCTGTTATTACTCCTGTTTGTATATACACGTTTTCCCTAATTCCTCATCCCTTTGATGGTCCTGTTCTGAGTCCACTGGGACTTTAATTCATCAACTTTATGAATGTTCTAATGTATTAACGATTTGGCAATCTATTTGGTCCAAATGTATGAAAATATTTCAATGTAATATTCCGTTATATTTGCAAAATGTTTTTATAGGTTCATCCTCACCAGATTTAGATGATTCTATTTCTTTGTTGTTTGATCTGTTTATTGCTCTAGCATTTAAAGTGATTGTCCTGCTGGAAAGATAATTCTAAATAATCATCATTAACTTGGTGGAACTATATTTGTGATGAGCACAGAATTGCTAATGTTTCTTCTCCTACTCTTGCTCAGAAAATTAAATCTGATCTTCTTTGGCTACCCTTTACCTCCTATCTTTCTGCAAATGCACCTGCGTTTTAATTTCTACCTTCTTACTAGTCTTTCATTTTGATATATATATGTATATATATATATATATATATCTTTTTCTTTTTTTCTCTTCTCTGTCTCTTTCCCTCCTCTCTTTTTCTCTCTTATTTTTCTCCTCTTTTCAATCAAACTATTTGCTCCTGTTATTCTTTTTCTTTTTCCCACTTATATATTAATTGTTATACTTTATTCATAATGTGTTTATTTGTTTGATTATGTTTTTCTTTCTCTGAAAACTCAGTAAAAATTATGAAACAAAAAAAGATGTCTGAATAGGACATTGCAGTTCCTTATAGGAACATCACATTGGCTCACAAATATGTATTTAATTTTTCAAGCATACTGCATCACCCTATAAGATCCAAAAGGATTTAGCCTGAGCCAAGCAACTGTTCCACTTGTGCCCACTGTGCCAATTTCAAGCCAATGCTTTCCTATGGAGTTATAACCATCCTTTCTCCCATGAAGATCAACTTGACTCACCAATTTTCATACTGATCATACTAAAGAGAGCACCCCTCTATACTACTAGTATACAAATTCCCTGAGCTGAGCAAAATTTCTCTCAACAGGTGGCACCAAAAGGGGTGCCCTCACCTCAACGTGTTTCTATGCAGTAATGTCTGAATAGGCCATTGAAGTTCCCTTATATGAAATTCACAGTGGCTCACAGATATGTATTTTGTTTTTCAAGCATACTGAATCACCCTATAAGATCCATAAGGATTTAGACTGAGCCAAGCAACATTTCCACTAAAACAGAGACCCACTGTTCCACCCACCTTCCAATACAATTCTATAGAGCAATATGCAAATAAGAATACATTCTTTCTGCCATGAAGATCAACTTTGCTCACCAATTTTCATGTTGACCCTAATAATGAAAGCACTCTTCTACACTACCTGCATGTAAATTACCCGAGCTGAGCAAAATTAGTCACAACAGGTGGCACCAGATGGGGTCCCATCACCTCAATGTATTATGTCTGAATAGGTAATTCCATTTCCCTTATAGGAAAATCACATTGCTTACATATACACATTTTGTTTTTTAAGCACACCACACCTCATATATGATCCATAATGATTTAGCCTGAGCCAAGCCATGTTTCCACCTGTACCTACTGTGCCACCCTCAAGCCATTACGTTCCTATGGAGTTATAGACTACTAAGTAGTACAAAACTTTATTTCGATAAGTAACTATACTTTCTTCCATGAAGATGAACTTCACTTACAGCATTACAAATGATTCATGCACACTTTAACATATTTGTATACAGTTATGTTCACAATACTAAGGATGAGATGTGCTGTGGTCTTTAACATGTCCTGTCATCTGTCAATAAGGTTCGTGCATGAGTGAAATATTGGGAAACCTTTATCCAGAAGTAGCAGGAAATGGGCTCAAAACATAAAACATTATTGAAATATAGCTTGTGTGTTTGAAACCTGAAAAGAAACTTGACAGTTAGTGCCAAGGCTCAAGCTCCATGCAGATGATGTTTGTATACCGGGAGGCTCAAATTCATATTAAAAAGCCTTGAATTCATTCTAGGCAAGAAGATGTTGATTGGGAAATGTTTCTCTCTGATTTGCTATATCCATGAAATGAATCCCATCCATGAAAGTTTGCCTTGAGTACATATGCAAAGTATTCTACTGTTGCAGACTCCCACACAATTAAGATGCAGCACCTGCTTCTGGACTAACACCTTTACTGTCCTAGAGACAACAACCAACAAAATACAGTCAATATGTAGTCATCCAGCTACTGCCTGCAATTTGTATACAAATAGTCTAAGCCCCCTTATCACACTCGCCTTCTACACCGCATCAGAGTAAAAGATGGATCACAGCAACTTCATTAAAATGTATTTCAAATCCAAGGATTCACTTGCCCAGGTTGTACAGATATTGATTATAAGTATATTCTTATTGATGTTAGTTATGATTATTGATGCTGTATTCATGGGAATTTTGAAAAATTTGTAGATACTGTCCAAATGACCAATGGATGAAATAATACTTGTAATTGGCCATTTGATGTGTATGCTGCCTGTTGAACTGATATGGCTAGTTAATATACATGTAAACCCAATAATTTTACAATTTACAAACAGAAATGCCATAAAATAAATCACTTTTGCATTCAAGTGCTTCATGTCGAGTTTTAGGGTAGCGAATGAAGATATGAAAAATAGTTACATTACAAACAGTTTGCTACTCCAGAGGTGCTGTTTGTACATACAAACATGATTATATTTTAAACATTTTCCCCAACTGTTACATGTTTCATGCAGTTGCTGTTTGTCTCTCGTCTCTGATAAAAAACAAGTCCATATCCAAAATATTAAAAAAAAGTAAAAACAAATAGCAGTAAATGACTGGTGCTATCAACATAATTGTCAGCAGAGTTTATACTGTCTTCATAACTTGCAAGCGTTTGTTCCACTTCTATTTTTTCCAAGCAGAGTATCTTTGGTGTACATATCTCCATTCATTTTGTGCATGTTTACTACAAGCCACTTGTTTGCCACCTTAGTATCATGAAACATTCTTATTCCCTGTAAAATTAAGATTTACATGTAAAAGGTAAAAGTTTAAATATCAAGTGACCACATTTAATATTTTGCTTCAGTGTCATTTATTGCAGATGCGTTTTTAGGAACTATTTAATGCCAGTTTACGCATAGTAAATACAATCAGCAAATTTAAGACCAAATATGAACAGGACCTCATCTCCACTATTATTGAGGGAAATCACAAGATTTGTTGGATGAATTCCGATATTTGGGACCTGTACTATGAAAAAATGGTTTTGTGTTTTTTTAAAATATAGTTTTCTAACAGCTTCAGAACATGACCTGTCTGAATTCCCCCTGACAAACTTATTTACATATCTTTGCAGTTATAGAGACAACCTTACAATATCAAATTTGACATGGCTGGTGATCCACACTAACTATGAGACCGGGTACTTGGTTTGTGATGTAAGGTCGAGGCTGCCAAGCATCCTTGACTCTCCAGATAGCTTGGTTGAGCAGTCAATGCATAGCTTAAAGGAGGTGGTATGAAGGTTGACATGAGAAAGAGGGCAACACAGTGTTTGTATCTGCAATAATAACGGAATATCAAGACAAAGTAAGGTGAATTGGTGTTTCCTGGAGGAAAATGATCTAAATGTAATTAAACAGCATAACACAATAAAATTCAGTTGCAACACTGTACAACTATCTTAGACACTGAGGGCCTGATTCTCAAAGGTAAACTTACATGCTGGTGTAAGTTTACTCTTTTTTGGTATTCACAAGCAAGAAGTTACTAGGAACTTTACGACTGCGGATGCTCCATAATCGGGGCAGAGATCTCCGCACATAAAAAGATAGAACAGGCCTATCTTTTAATGTGCTAAATTCTCAGACCAGACTGCAGAGTCTATTAAATTTCAATTTTGTTAACATCAAAGAAGAGTAAACATACACAAAGTTGTAAGCTTACCTTTATGAATCTGGCCCACTGTGATCTGTTTACAATCTATGAATCTGAATACTGCCTTGTTCATAGAACAAATATAGCACACAAGATTGTGACCTCCCTCCCCAATCATGCCTAGTTTCCAACATCGTTTGCAGTTTCAATTGCAAATACTAGAAAAAAATACAAATATGCACAATACAATTAAGGAAACCTGTAAAGCAATGAAACACATCCCACAGCATTAAAATCAAATGTTTCTGATTGTTTGTTCATAGTTATGGAATGGAGAAAATATGCTTATCTCCCAATTAGGGGTTATTATTTCCAGTTGTTTGAAAAATGTCGAGGGCATGGCCGACAGCCGGCTGAGATGCCGCAACCTAAGTGAGCTGCGTTAGCCATGGAATGTTTCCCCAGCTAAATCTGTCATTATCCGAAGTGTAAGGTACCCTTTTGGAGGAAGGATGACCGGGAGCTTGTGGCAACCTCCTGGGAAAGCCTCAGGCGGTTCTGCAGCCTAGGAGACGATAAACTGAGTGATGAGCGCTGAAGCTGTCACAGACAAAGTAGCGGCGTCCCGTCGGCTGTGCTCTCCTGAGAAGCTGTTGTTCCTGGGGTCTCGGGAATCAGGCCTCTGAGACCTGGAAACGGTGCGGTTTGTCGCAAGTGAGGCTGCGCTTGGGCGACCCCCCCTGTGGGTAACAACAGAGGCGAAGTGATGAGGAGTCAGATGCGCCGCAATAGAGCAGCCCGAGCTGCGGCGTACCAGATAAGCTCGCATTGGCCTCCTAGGCGGCTCGTGGTGAGGGATAAAAACATTTGATTTCCCCCGCATAAGAAGTATCGGACCTATATATGTCATTTGAGATGTCATCAGTGATGTCATCAGTGATGTCACTGACCATGTCATGAATGATGTAATATGTGACATGATCAGCAGTGGATTGCGGGTGCGCGATATATAGTTAGTGCAACTAACTATATATGCAAATTTCAATGGTTTTGTGTGAGTAAAATAAGGTTTTGTGAATGCTAATTCCTAACTATATATGGTCTATAACCTATGGTTTTTTCAGTGAATTTTCAAGGTTTTGTAAATGCTAATTCCTAACTATATATGGTCTATAACCTATGGTTTTTTCAGTGAATTTCAATGGTTCTTTAATAGCAAATATCAAGAGCTGTAAAATGTATTCTTCTTTTAAAGGAAAAATATATTTTATATGTATTTAATATCATTTTTTTATGTATATAAATTTTTTGAGGGACAAATTTATCAACTATCATTCTGAAGAAGAGTGTGGGGAAAAAAACAAAGAGGAGGACTAAGAGGAAAGAACAATGAGTTCAAAAATACAATTGCTTCAAAGCATGAAGTGCTTTTCCACACATTTACATTTAAATAACCCATATTAGAACATACAAAATATCTACAGAGGAGACGGTGTACATTGAATTTGAGACTCTTCATTGGTACCTACATGTTGGTACTTACATCACCCACACAACACAACAGCTCTATTCAGAGCTACCCTACCTCAAAGCACTCTAAATTATTATTTTACTATTTCCCTTGGTTTTCCCCTTGTTACGCTTTCCGGAACGCTACCCGGTGCGCGGACCGGGCGCTAACCGTGCGAAAATTTGAAAAAATAAGGTTTTTTTTTTACATATATGGGCCTCCTCAGCCACCCTCAGAAGACCTAGGGGGTCAGGATATGTCTCCCGTGCCCCCTTATACCCATTCCCAACATTGTTTATCCTCCATCTTGTGACTAAATTCGTCCGAAACACAAGATGGCGGACTCCCGTTACGCTACCGGTGAGCTTCCACCGCGAAAAATCGAAAAAAAATGTATTTTACTTTTTTGCCCCGCGGGGCCCTTTAATAGCCTACACATCAATCCTAGGGGGTCAGGAGGGGTCTACCTTGCCCCTTTCATTCATTTCCCCCTTCGTTTATTTTCACCTCTTGTCTCTCGATCCTGCCGAGAGACAAGATGGCGGCCGCTCCGGACTGTTTAGAATATTGAGAGTCACCGGAGAGCCAATCCGCTTCTCCTCGCGAAGTTCCGTTACGCGTCTGGTACGCGAACCGGGGCGCTAACCGGGACGCTGTCACAGATATATATATATTTTGAACGTTAATTTCTCAAAATCCACTGGAGCACATATCTTGAGACCTAGCAAAGGCACATCGGGCAAACAGTCTCTACAATTTTGCCAAGTTTCATAGAAATCCATTCAGCCGTTCGAGCTAAAAGTGAGTCCAACCGCCCTATGGAAAACTCAATGTTAAAAACACGATTTAGGACCCCCCTTTTTTCTCGGCCCCCGCTTGACGAAACCCCCCCAAACTTTCAGGGGACGCTCAGAAACAAAATGTGCCATTTTCCTGAAAATTTCAGCCAATTCTGTCCATCAACGCCAAAGTTATTCAACATAGAATTTTCAGAAATCCCTATTCAAAAAAATTCTAACTATATATACCTACTGGCGACCGCCAGTAGGTAATATATATATATATATATATATATATATATATATATATATATATATATATATATATATATATATATATAACATTTCTATGGCAAAATGAAACCCCTCATTTTGTTCCTTTGCAAATTAAATGTTTTAAGTGTTAACACTTTATTCCAATCAAGATGACTTCAGGTGATTTACCTTTGTGGGTTCAGTGTCTTTCAGTTCATTTGCGGCTAGTCATTCTCCTTAGTAGGATGGAGTTCATAATTCACAGGCTTTTTGGCGAAAGGGCAACGTGCTGGAAACGAAGGAATTGTTGTCCTTCTCAGCCTTCCTCTTCAGAAATGGTGCTCAGCCTGGCACACGACGTTGTCCTGCACTCTAAAGTGTTCTCTGCCTCGTCGCAGCTCGCTATTAGTCCTCCTTTATATTTTGCACATGCTCGACGCGTTTCGAGGCAAATGAACTGAAAGACACTGAACCCACAAAGGTAAATCACCAATAACTCAACTTAAAAGACTGCATATACCAGCATGCAACATAACAAGCAACAATCAAGTTACGCCCACTAAAGGCGGCTCCAACTTAACTGATGAGAAAACAAACACACAGGTGATGTTAATTCAGTGCCTGGATGTATGGCTCATGAAGAAGAGGCGCGATTGCCTCGAAACGCGTCGAGCATGTGCAAAATATAAAGGAGGACTAATAGCGAGCTGCGACGAGGCAGAGAACACTTTAGAGTGCAGGACACCGTCGTGTGCCCGCCTGAGCGCCAGGGCTTTGTTTGAAAATAATACAACGCGGCGGCCCGCGCCGCGGAAACAGGCTGAGCACCATTTCTGAAGAGGAAGGCTGAGAAGGACAACAATTCCTTCGTTTCCAGCACGTTGCCCTTTCGCCAAAAAGCCCGTGAATTATGAACTCCATCCTACTAAGGAGAATGACTAGCGGCAAATGAACTGAAAGACACTGAACCCACAAAGGTAAATCACCATTAACTCACCTTAAAAGACTGCATATACCAGCATGCAACATAACAAGCAACAATCAAGTTACGCCCACTAAAGGCGGCTCCAACTTAACTGATGAGAAAACAAACACACAGGTGATGTTAATTCAGTGCCTGGATGTATGGCTCATGAAGAAGAGGCGCGATTGCCTCGAAACGCGTCGAGCATGTGCAAAATATAAAGGAGGACTAATAGCGAGCTGCGACGAGGCAGAGAACACTTTAGAGTGCAGGACAACGTTGTGTGCTCGCCTGAGCGCCAGGGCTTTGTTTGAAAATATATATATATATATATTTATATATATTTATATGCGTTTGTAGGGAGGAAAACGTTTATTCGCTCCTTGCGTATCTACTGCTAACAGTGTAGGCCGAGAACCATACA
Source organism: Lissotriton vulgaris (assembly GCF_964263255.1). Lineage (NCBI taxonomy): Eukaryota > Metazoa > Chordata > Amphibia > Caudata > Salamandridae > Lissotriton > Lissotriton vulgaris. The sequence goes on from NC_141696.1 coordinate 102,441,020, forward strand.
GACGCCATTTTCCGAACCTATGCTCGGACACGGGATGTGATCACGTGTTAATCTCCGGCAGTTGTCAAGCCCCAATTCATCTGAGTTACTGGGAGCAGCTGAACGTAGGCTGTTTTCTCAACTGTCCTGAGACTCAAGGTTGCATCTGGCTTTGGGTGCGATAAGCGCATTCCTGGAGGCGCCGTGCCTACACTCCCCGGCACCAAGACGAAAGGGAGTCACCCCTCCTGACCACCCCAGTAATAAATAGTTCAATAAGCATTTACGAGCAGCAGCAAAACAGAAAGTGCGTACTTGCATGATCTGTTGTCAGTTCAACCCAGGTAAAGGCATTCCCGTAGAGCAAGGTGGATTTCATCCTCCCGATCACCCTTTTGAAGTCCTCCAGATGGATTATATCCAGATGGAACGTTGTCGAGGATTCAAATATGTCCTCGTAGTTGTATGTGCACTTTCCCGTTGGACAGAAGCATATCCAGTCCCAGATTACACTGCTCTGACCACTGCCAAGCAGCTGGTACGTGAATTTTTCCCCAGGTTTGGTTTGCCCCGTGTCGTGTACTCAGATAATGGTCAGCCATTCTCGTCCGAGCTCATGAAGCAGGTATCACTCCTGCTAGGTTATCAGTGGAAGTTCCACTGTGTCCGACATCCCGAGGCAGCAGGTCTCGTAGAGAGACATAATCAGACCCTGAAAACACGTCTTGCCAAGATATGTAGAGAGAAAGGCGTTGACTGGATAGTAGCTTTACCAGTTGCACTCTTTTACATGAGAATGATGGCACATTCAAGAACAGGGCTATCCCCGTATGAGGTGGTCTTTGGTAGGCCACCGAATATGTGGGGGGACGCCTCTGCCTCGTAAGATCACAGATGTTGACTGTAATATGCTGACAGATTACCTTGCCTCCTTGATGTCTGCACTACAATCATGTTGTTCACAGGTAGCTGCAGCCTTTCCCGACAACACCGAGGTGAAGCCACACGAGATCGTCCCTGGGGATCTGGTTCTTGTCCGGAATTTCGACAGGAGGAGTCCGCTGGAGCCCCGTTGGCAGGAGCCGAAGCTTGTGTTATTAACAACAAGGACAGCAGTGAAAGTGGAGGGCCGCAAGGGCTGGCTCCACTCGAGTCATGTAAAAAGACACTATGGACTGCCGCCAAAACCAGACTCCCAGCCCTGCCCCTTCCAGAGACTGATACTAAACTCCCTCTGGTAGAGAAAACTCCTTCCCAAGAATTTCGTATGAAGTTGAGGTCTAGCAAATCAGACAGTTTAATTGTTTAAGTCCTCCCCTAGGTGAATCGGTTAGACAAGTTCCTGACATGTACCAGTTAGACCCCAATAGAGAGAGAGATAGACAGAAACAGATCAAGAAACATGAATATTGTAAATCTCTCCGCAGTCACTGCATTGTGACATTATTGATTATGTTTTTTCTGAGTCTTATGATTATTGCTGCAAGTATATTACTACACATGTACCTTCCTATTTTCACACGTGCACATTCTTCTTCAAATAACACTGCCGAGCATACTTTCAGTGAATTGCCCCCGCACGAGTTATCTTACCGACTTGCGCTGCGCAATAATACATTCATCAGTATGTTACATCATTCCCATCAGACCAGCAATGCTACCAATTGTTGGATATGTGGCCGACTCCCTCCCTATCAGAAGTACAAGGGAGTTCTGCCCCTCTTTCCGTACCCGTTCACACATAATGGTTCCTGTGGTGCATGGTTTAGTTTAATAAATTCTTTAGATTCTGATTCCGTAGTTTACCAGGGCAATTGGGTATGGGGAAATCTGAACACAGTTTTGCATAAAGTATGTTTCCCTGACAAGGACGGTCTTCCCCAAAGGACAGGGACCGATCTAGAAAACGAAGTATATGGATTAGGTAATTTTACACTCAACCTCATGATTCTGAATGTCCAGTCCGAAGCCGAACCAGTCTTGCCCGCTATGTCCGTATTAACAGTCAAAGGTGAATTATGTGTCAGAAAGAATGGTTCAGTACACCTAGCTCATAGTAAATGTACTACTGTGATCGAATTCAGTGATAAAGGCAAGTCTACATTCAGAGCTTCCCGTCATTCCTATTTCATTTGTGGTCATACAGCATATATACGCTTACCTCTAGATTGGGATGGTACTTGTTACATTGCATTCCTTCTGCCACCTGTTTTCCTAGCCCCTCCTGATTATCATAGGGACTCCCATCTAGTACACAATAGACCCAAGAGAGATCTCCCGATTTTCGACTATACTGAAACAGCATGGGAGCAGTATACGGACTTCAATAAAGGTTTCTTTCCCTATTTAGGTGCTGTCTTTAATAGTAAACTGATACGTAAATTAACCAGAACCCTCGAAGCAGTAGTGAATGAAACTACTTCCGCCCTAGGCAACCTAACAGAGGAGCAGTCTGCTATGCGGATTGTTGTCTTTCAGAATCGTCTTGTTCTTGACGTCATCCTGGCCGATAGGGGCGGAGCTTGTAGAGTCATCGGATCGAGTTGCTGTGTTTTCAGTCCAGAAAACGCACCCTCAGTATATAGAGCCATAACCCGTCTCCACAAGATTGCAAGTCAGATACACCAGAATCCAGGCACCTGGACTTGGTCCGGTTGGTTCTGGAGCGTGTTATCAGCCTGGGGATGGAAAGTCCTATCCTTCCTCGGAATAGCCCTTCTCATCGTATTCAGTTGTTGCCTATGTTTACAGTGTGGACCAGCGATCTGCGGTTTGTGTGCCACATCATGTATTCCCCATTCAAGTCCACGTTCTAAATCCCGCCAGAAAAAGAAGGAGCAAATGATGTTATATGAACAAATTGATGGACTAATGAAGATTGATATATCATGAAGGGTCCGTAGGGGACAAGGAGGGAATGAGGTAATATGAATTTTTATGGTCAATTGTGTCCCCTAACGTAGACCCCAACGGCTCCATGTATGTGCTTCAAGTACATGTATGTTCCCTCCGCAACCCGCTATGAAGACGCAAATACATTTGCGTCCAACGTTAACATGTCCTCTTTCAGACCCACCATGAATGGGTCGAAAATTCAGTTCCTAAGTATGCCGTGCCACCGTCTTTACATGGTGCATTTTCACGTTTTCCTGGCTCTGGCGAGCTAGGCCCTGATTTCTGGCATTGAGCCCTTTCTGCCTTCTGCCTCTGAAAGCTGCAGCCTGGATCTGCATCCATGACCCTTACCCTACTCCCTGTGCGGCGAGCGGTGCCCGGCTCGGCCTGTTTGCCTGCCAAGACTGTATTTTGCCTTCAAGTTATCTGCTCCGCTCCTCGAAAATACATTCCTGTCTAGTGATTTAGGAAAACATCTCCCCAGCTGCAGAGCAAAGGGCCCGGCTTTTCTGTCTCCGTGCAAGTAATTCATTGCTCCTGTTACCATGGTAGGCTCATGGCCCCTCGCATTACACGTAGTCACATATGCATACACTAGCAGTCAGTATAGAATAGCCTCTGCCCGAGAGACCTTTCCTTCTAGATAATACAGTTCCTCAAACACAAGATATTAGATATGATTTGGGTTTAGGTTGTTCTGACACGCCAGACTTCTGTCTCCACGTATAGTGCTAAATGTCAAGTCCCCTTCACCCTCCAGTTCCACGTCAATCACACGTCATGCTGCTGCGCGCGCATCTCTGCCATATATTTCTGCTGACACTGCAGGATTCCTCTAGGGATCCACCCACCTGTGACACTCTCATGTGATGTTTCTAGCACACACCTCCGTGTACGCCCTCGTGCACGCCTTCTGTTACGTACATGTGTTCTTATCTCTTTTCTCTCAGCTGTTACGCCTTCTGTATCCATCACCATTGTATGCATTTACTATATATATTGTACTCTGTTAATAAAGCATTGTCTATCCCTTCCTGAACCTTCGTGGTGATGGAACATGATACCTGGTTCGAACTAATTCCATTTTATGGAATAAAACCCTTATAAACTCAGATGCCACGGACTCTGCCTCTCATTTGATTGAGCTATTTTTATTGAACTTTACCGCATAGAAATTCCGCATAGGTAAACTTTATTTACCACAGACAGCCAACACGTGTTTCGCCCCATAGAGTGGCCATCTGGCCTTGGGGCTTCTTTAGGGCTGTACATTGGAGTGCAATACCAAGCGACATAGGCATTCAGCAAGAAGGGAGTGAATACAAATGTTACATAGAGGGGAGAAATGTCAAGGAGGTTAGTGCAAGTAAAGGTAAGAAAAGGGAATATTAACAATAATGACCAGAATAGTGAAAAAGAAAAAAGAAAAAGAAAATAGTCAGTCATAAGTCCATTGAATGCAAGGATATTTAGGATAAATAGGGTTGATAGGCATCCACATTGAGCAATTATAATATCAGTTCAAAAACAAAATCAGGAGTGCAGACAAAACAGAAGCATGGGGATATGTCAGGTACACAGGCATGAAAGAGGAGCCAAATTAAAATGTCAAACCAATGGAAATATTAAATTCAAGGAATTAGTTTCAATGAATAAGGCTATACTTGGACCTGGATTCTGTGGTATAGTCCACGTTTTATATTGTCACACCACCGCTCGAGTCCAAGCGAACAGGGCAGTGTCTACTGAATTTACAGTATGGAGGAGGACTCGGCAGGGCTGCCTTCTGTCCCCCTTCCTTTTCACTCTGGCGATTGAACCGCTAGCACAGATTATACTCACAGCTGCAGGGCTGGCAGTGGTCGGCTGAGCATGAAGATCATATTGCCCTATACTTGGATGATGTCCAACTTTATCTTGCAGACCTGGCCTGTAGTGGGCCTCGATGTATGCAGCTTTTGGACTACTTTGCAGAGGCATCACCGCTCATTGTCATCCATGCTAAATCAGCTTTAGTTCCTTTAGGCTCCTCGCGGGACTGCATAGACTGGCAAATATCAATCCTCATCCACCGCCACAGTTTGAAATATCTTGGCATCTATGTGGCTTTGATTCCAGAACTGACCTGGTTCCTCAATGTTACACCCCTTACCCGCAAGGTCAAAGCCAATCTCAAAAGATGGCAAACTCTTCAGCTGAATGTGATGGGGAGGATAGTATTTATACAAAATAATTATATTATCAAGAATTCTTTACCTCCTGCAGAACTTTCCCATAATGATTTCTCATCACTGGTTTGAGGAGATGGACTCAAGGATGACTACATTTCTATGGCAGAATTCATGACCATGCCTAGCACCCATGACCTGTTATCTGGCTTCTTACAAGGGTGGCCTGGCCATGTGCAACTTGTACCTCTACTCTCTGGCCTCAAGCCTATTAGTGGTTAACAAGTGGTTCGGCGGTGGGTGGACCGATCCAGCCTATAGGCTAGAACTCTGTAGGTTGGAGTTTCCCTGTGTTATAGTGATGCTATACGGTGATACAATCCCCAGCATGCTTCCTGAGGTGACCAGCAGGTGTTCAGGGGTGGAGGGTGGCACTTCACCATACTGGATGGTGGGCTAAACTCACGCAACAAACTCCCCTGTAGCACAGGACCTGGTTGGGAGAGGTAGCATGCCTCAATGGATTTAGTTGGTGGGACGCCATTGGTATTACGCTTCTGGGGATATTTTGAGGGGTGCACACATGGCTTCCTTTCAAGAGCTCTAACAAACTTGTGCTATGTGCGGGACACATTTTCACAAATATTTACAGCTGCAACATGTTTTTTGGGTGTATGTTTCCCATTACACACCCATTCCTGAATTCAGCCTGATTGAAGCCAAGATTATGCATGGTGCGCTTGGTAAGGAGGGTATCCGCCATGTACCGCACATTGATCCTCAACTCCCCTGATAGGCTCATGGCCCTCAGAGCCCGTTGGGAGGATTGGCTTGAGCAGCTGGAAGATGTGGACAGCTGAGATGCTTTGGGGCCACCAGAGTCTTGACTACGTTATCGAGGCTCCGATTAATTCAGACATACTACTTTTTTTTTTAATCTTTCTTTTTGGATGTTTTGTTATTAGTACAAACTTAGAAGGTGCATTTGTATTTACACTTATAGCAAGAAAAGATAGCATCTAGTACATTTTACAGCATGCGGCATCAGTTATAAAACATATAAGCTTACAGATACACACTGCAGGGCGAACGTCCACTTACAATTTTGCATATCAGGAACAGTGATGTTTAGACTATACACTTTAACTATATGAAGCAGCAGTAAACTTCTCATCCGGGTATACATACAATGCGCATTTTGCCCGGTAATTTATGTGACAAACATCTATACAACTTCTATAATTTGTGCGTCATATATTCTAGGTGTACCCTTCTCTGTAACATATCAAGGAATTCACCAAGAGCGATCTATGCAGCCTCCCTCTAATGATCACACCATTCTCCATCCCTACACACGAATGTAGCCTTAACTTACCGACCATCAGTCTATATTCAAGGATTGTGCTCCTTCAGAGGGGCCTGTGTGGGCGTGATATAGTAAATAACACTGCAATGGGGCCCATATTTCAGTTGGCCTGTAGGCCGCGGGTAATAGCTCAGCGTATGTCGTGATTTGTTCTTGACAATAAGTGAGATTACTTATTCACTCTTTGAATTTGGGTGCTCTCCCCCTGCCCCACCTACATGCCACTCTTCTTTTAGCCATGAGTAGCGCCATCGCGACAAACCTGCGGTGTGCTGCCTGTATTGGTTCTATGTAGCCCAAGAGCGCCAGAATCGGAGAGGGTTCCACCTCGACATTTATCATTTTAGACAGGGCAGTAAACACTTGTTGCCAGTATACATGTACTCCTTCACAGGCCCATGCTATGTGTGAGAAGTCAGCTCCTGAAGCATGGCATCTGTCACAGGTATCAGATTCACGCAGGCGGTACCTGTGCATGCAAACCGGTGTGTAGTATAACCTAGGTAGGAATTTATAGTGGATTATTCTAAGTCTACTACTTGATGAAATCCATTCAGTCTGTTGCAATCAGAAATCCCATTGTCTGTACGTCAGGTCTACACCCAATTCTTGATCCCACCTTGCTCTGGCAGCCGGAGCTGGTAGTTCCCTCAGCGAATGTACTGTCTTATATATTGTTGACACTAGTCTCTTGGCTGTTGCATTGTGGAGAACCCGCTGTAGGCGAATGTACAGGAAGGTGTCGAGCGGCAATCGTTGTATGCCAAGAAATAAATGGTCTAGTGTACGAAATGTCCCTTCGTGACATAGGTCACCCCACGTTTTTACATGTGTGCGTTCAGCAAGTTTGTGGAATATAGTTTCCTGCAGCAAGGGCATATCTGGATGGTAAGTTAGTGGGAGGAGTGGTGAGTATATCAGATGTGTATCTAACAGCTTGCCCAGTTGAGTCCAGGCGTTGACTGTGCTTATAACTGTCGTCGGTGTCTTGTCCCTACCAGGGGTCGTCATATATAAAGCACCCTCAATGGGAACCGGCAGAGCCAGCCAATGCTCTGCCGCTATCTAAGGCATATAACGAGGTTGGTGCAACCAATAAAAAGCGTGATGTGCCTGGGCACTGTAGTAATACAATTCAAAATCAAATATGCCGAACTCTACCTGTACATACGGCCTAGTGAGAATCTCCAATTTGAGTTGTGGGCTCTTACCTCCCCACACCAATCGGGTCAGTTCCGATTTTAGCTGCAGGAAGAAATATCTCCTGGGGTGAAAAGGAATGTTCAGGAATAAGTAGCGCAACTGTGGTAGTATCAACATTTTTATTAAGGAAGCTTTACCTACCATAGACAGGGGGAGTGCGATCCCCCGTGTGATTGTATCTGAGATACGGTCCATTGTCGTACCATAGTTGATCCGAATTAGTTCATCCCTGTCTTTTGATATGTGGATCCCTAAATATTTAAACTCGTCACCAAACCAAGTGATAGGATAGTCTTGTTAATGACTACTTTAGCTATTGGAGATTCATATAGTAGCCTAATCCAGGATAAAAAAATAGGAGGAAATCCCATACGTTTCATCACTTCAAACATGTAATCCCATTCTAACGAGTCAAATGCTTTGGTGGCATCTACGAATATGGCTGCCATAGGTAAGTCATCAGAGACGGTATTCATAACAGTAAAGAACGTTCTTAAGTTAGGAGATGTTGCTCACCAGGGACAAAGCCCAACTGGTAGGGAAGGATCAGGTTGTCCATAAGGAGATTGAGGCATGTGGCAATAAGTTTAGCGAGGATTTTAACGTCACAGTTAAGCAGTGACAGAGGTCTGTACGAGTCACAGCTCTGTGGAGGCTTTCCTGGTTTTAGTAATGATGTGATAAGAGCAACTCTCATGGAGGGGGAAGATGTCCCACTTCCAAAGCATCTTCATATACCTCCCTGAGTATTGGGGCCATAAATTCGATGTAAGTTTTGTAGAACTCAATCGGTATCCCGTCCAGTAGCTTTACCGGACTGCATGTGCATTATGGCGTCGCGAACTTCGTCTAATTCAAACGGGGTACTCAAGAATTGCCATTGGGTGTCGCTAAGCCATCCTAAGGACACATCTTCTAGATAATCGTGTAAATCGAGTGTGCCAGTTCTTGTGGTAGCATACAGTGTTGTATAGTGTGTAACAAAAGCATTCAAAATATGCGCTGTGTCTTTGTATACCATCCCATCCAACCCTTCAATTTCCAGTATTACATTCGTCTTTCGTGTCATCTTGACCATTGCAGTTAGTGCCTTACCCGGCCTTTCGCCTTCACTATAACGGCGGGCCGTCCAGTATCGTCCTCTAAATTTGGCTTCCCTACAGGCTTCTTCTGTGTACTCTGTGAGTTTTTCTCTAATTTTAGACTGAGTAGCCCCGTCCGGGTGTATGGTCAAGGATTCCTCAAGTGATTTGAGCTCGATTTCAAGGTTAGTTAGTGTGGTCATTATGCTCCTAAGCACTCCAGAGCCTTTTGCTATACAAGTCCCTCTCAGGGTGACTTTAAAGGCTTCTCAAATAGTTTCCACATCTTCAACAGAACCTTTGTTGCGTTCAAAAAAGTCTAAGACCTCCTCCCTCAGCTCCTCTTGGAAAACGGTATCGAGCAGGGCTGTAGGCTGTAAGCGCCAATAGGAGCTCGGTGGCTTCATGTCCTCTGTGCTTAAAGTAAGCCGCACTGGAGCATGGTCCGTTTAGGTCCTGGCCAAGTGTTTTACTTCTGATATCGCTGGGCATAACTTCATTGATAGAAATATATAGTCTAAACGCTCCCCATGATGCTGCGTGGGCCGTGAAATGTGTGCCTTCCTGTTTAGTGGGGTGAGCGTGTCTCCAGGTATCAATTAAATTGTATTCTACAAGGGTTTTGTGTAGTTCAGCACGCGCTTTGGTATAATGGTGGGTGGCTGGGTGTGATCTATCGACTGCTGGCTTGTGCGATATGTTGAAATCCCCGCCCCATATTATGTGATCGGGTCCTGAGTCCTTGACGGTGGCCCAAAGCTCCGTGAAAAATTGGGGATTATCTATATTCGGGCCGTAACAACAGACAAAGTTGACCAAGATGTGTCCCAAACGCCCACATGCCAAACAGTACCGACCACTTGTGTCACGTCTTTCTCCTGCCAAGGTGAACCGAGTGCCCTTTTTGACAAGAATCGCGGTGCCCCTCGCATATGTCGAATATGAGAAGATTGCATGTTCTGCCCATCTACAGGCAAAGGAGTTACTGGTCTGAGGTTTAAAAATGTGTCTCTTGTAAAAAGCAATGTGTATACTATGCCTGTCAAGATATGATAACACCTGGCGCTTCTTACGTGGATCCCCTAGCCCACGCACATTCCATGTGATAATGTTCAGATCCTTTCCCGCCATAGGTAGTGTATTACATAGCGAAGACGGTGCCTACAATCTGGCTGTCCTGAAGAGGCCTCGTGCCACGTCTTAGTGCATAACTGGTATCTACTGATGTGTAGCATGCTATGATTCGCCATTTTGTGCATAGATCGTCACCTTTGTGGTGGTAGATAGTACTCAAGTGTGTGTTCCTCAAATGCAACATTCTATAACAGTCCAACCCCCGATCCCCCCAACCTGCCTTCCCCACCCCTTCACTTACAAAATACATCCATGAATCTTGCCTATATTTCGGTCTTCGTCCCTTCACCCTCCACCTCGCCCACTGAAGCAACCCCAACTTGCCAGAATAGACTACCCTCCCACCTCCCACTCCCCACAACCGTAACATCAACAGTTCCAAAATAATACACTTCGACATAGGAGTATACCCGTAGTGGGGACTTCTAGAGAGCTACACAGCCACTTCCTCCTCCTCAAGCTGCGGGACCTGTGCGACCTCTGGCTTCGTCTGAGGAGGAGTAGTGGGGCCTGGAATACGTTACCACTGGAATAGTCGCTAACTTCTTGGCATAACCTCTATTAATTGTCCCCAGTCTCTTCGCTCTGCCTGAGTTCATTAACACCATCAGCTCTGGTAAGTGGGCAGTCAATGCAGCAGGTTCTGCATTTCAAGCTTCCTCGTCTGTTTCTTGCGCATTGTCTCGTTGTGCAGAGTCATGACCATTCACTCCCCGTTGTGCCTTCTTCAAAGTTCGTAGATAGTCCTCCACGTGCTGTGGATTTGTAAAGAAACGCTGCTTCCCTTGGTGCGTCACACGAAGTCACGCGGGGTAATGCAATGCGTAATCAATCTGGGCTGCCCGTAGCTTCTTTTTGACATCAAGGAACTTGCGTCTTTCTTCTTGCACCAGCGGTGTGAAGTCTGGGAAAATAGAGAAGGATACTCCATTATACGTCAGAGTTTGTTTAGTGCGCGCTGCACGAAGGGCCACATCCCGGTCACGATAATTCGATAATCGTGCAATGATGGCTCTCGGCGGATTTCCGGGCTTTTGTATGGGGCCTAGAGACCGATGTGCACGTTCAACGATGAATTGCGTAGAAAAGGCTTCAGATCCAATGGAGGTCAGGGCAGTTTTTCTATATAGTCCTCCATCCGCCCTGTGTCTGTGGACTCTGGTACGCCAGTTACGCGAATGGTATTACGCCTACAAGAGGCTTTCAAATCCTCGTTCTTCGCAGCGATTACCCGTAGCAGGTTATCTATCCTCGCTAGTTGCGTTGTGTGGCTAGCAGTGGTATCGTCATTATCTGATATACGCCTCTTGGTTTCCTTATTCAGTTCCTCATGCTGGTCTACTTTGTGTACAATTGCGTCCATTCTAGATGACATTCGGTCAACTTTATCTACTACTGTGGCGAACCCCTGTCTCCTTTTTTGCAGTATCTGCCGCATATCCAAGTCCGCGGACGTTGCGCTGCTTCCCGCCATATCCGGACTGTTCGCTTCAGCATCCGCTGAGTTAGGTTTTGGTCCCTTTTTGCAGCATCAAAGTTAAGTTTCGTCTGGCGGTTATCTTGCTTCACCATATTGTCGAGGGCGGTCTTTTTCAGTTTGTGTAGGACCAATCTGGCGGTGTCTTTCTGGGCATGCTCCCGATTTTCCCTTTACTTTTCCTGTCTCTTTCTATTATAGTGTAATAAGTGGGCCTGTACTTTCCACCAGGGTTTGATGCCTAGCCCTACAACACTGTTCAATCCATTTTGTATTTCAGCAGGCAGCCGCATTTTGAAGTTTTTATAGAAAAATGCGACCTGGGGGCCCGTATCGATCCAAAGCTGGCCTCTCTCTTGTCCCCATTGTTCTCTCATTATGTGTCAGAAGCGTGTTATGCCTCCCCCAGCCACGTTTTGCCATCAATCATCCTACACCTGGGGGATCAGGGAATGTTTCCCTCAGGCCGTCCATATTGGGTGCCTGTATGAATTGAATGCAGCCCCGTCATGCCCTGTGTTTGTCAGTATGACTTGGAATGCAAGCTTGAACGAACACTGTGTTAGTCTGCTCTCCAATGAGACTGCTTAGCAGACTTTTGACATCACCTGTTGCTAGGTTTGTCCCGACGGTATTCTTATCAAAGCGTGAGATCCACTTCCTCATCTCATCCATCAAGGGTGGTAGGTTGGTTCTGAGCCTTTCATTATCCATCTGGGCTCAATACACATAGATGGTCCCTGACGTGCCCTTCTGCAACAGTGGGCACATTTTAGCTTGAGGCAGCACTGGGTTCTTTTCTCTAAAATAGCGCTCTCATTTACTTAGGCAATCCTGCATGCAGGAGAATTTTCAATTGGGATCTTGTCCTCCGTGCCAGGTACAGTCCTCTGCAATAGCCATGTCCTCCGGTACAAAGGATCCTTCCTTCGGGCCAGGGTCTTTCATACTGGCCCTCCCTTTCAGTCCAGTGGGCTAGCAGGTGGCAAAAAGGTTTCGTGAAGGTCTCGCCTTCCTCCCTGGTCACTATCTCTCTTGCGGACAGTTTGTTCATACCATGCATTCGGGGGCAGCAGAGATCTTCATTGCTGCTTTCCTCGTGCGCACGTAAAGGTGCTATGTAGCTTTTCCTATGTCTTATTTGAGTCTGTGTCAGGATCCTTGATTACTAATTACCTGGTCGGGCCCTGTCCTACACTGGAGGTCTGGTGAGGCTCGGCCAGAGGCAGAAGCCTTCCTTCTGCCTCCGATCCTCTCTGAGCGATGCTCTATACCAATCCCCGCTCTCCAAAGATGAAGACACACTGCTCTGCTCTCGCTTTGACTTCCCAGTGTAAGAGCTCTCTCTCTCTAACCTTAATTCATGGCTCCCCTCTAGCTCCCACTGGAGTTTTTTTTTTTATTATGAGCAGGAAGAAAAACACTGTCCTTACAACATAATGCATACAAAAGCAATAATATTCTCAAGAGATTAAAAGACAGTATGGAGAGATGCATAAAAACTAAATTTTATAACAGCTTATAATCCTTAGTGGCCTATTTGTGCATGATTCATCCCCATAGATCTAAAAGAAACATAACACAACCCTATTAGCTGCATTTCTTACAGTGCCTGTGCAACTAGGAAATAATATTTCAGAGATACCAAGAGAAAGACAATACAAATATCCATCATTTTTTAAAGTGCATGTGCAGCTAGGATTAAGTATTACATAAATACAAAGAACAAACCAATACAAATGTCCAAGAACTCTATAAAGTACAAGTACTACAATTAACATCAATTTTACTAAATATTGTACCATAATCAGTTACCAGCTACAGAGAATTCTTCGAACCTACTCTAACTCAGCTATACAAAATTTCTGCCAGACAACTCCGAATCTTACTGTAGCTCCTATACGTTTTGTGTATGCCTCCTCAAAACTATAAGTCCTACACATTTTACTGATCCATTGGTTAATCCTGGGTTGTTTACTAGTTTTCCAGTTTTGCAGCACTAAGGACCCGGCAACTGCTTTAGAGATCATTTCAAAATACTGTTGATATTTCGTAAAGCATTGCACCTCTGGCGAGACACCAAATAAAACCAGCCGTGGTAATGGATCAATAGTTGACTAGAAAAATTGAGAAATCATAACAAAAACCTCCTTCCAAAATTGCTTCATCCGTTGCATTCTGTATGCAGGACTCTTCAGCTTTAAGATAGAAAATTATATTGTCTGCATACGGCTTAATTTTAGGCATATTTTTAATGGGGGGCACAATCAACAAATTATCATGGAATTCGACTGCAAGGGGTTCTATAAACAAAAGAACAAAAGAGGGGATAAAGGACAACCCTGTTGTGTGCCTCGTTTAATACTCCCCCTCCCGGCTTCTGCACCATTGATGACCATTTTTGCTTGCGCCTGGCTGTATAGCTTTCTTAGCATTTGTATTACCTGGGCAGGGAAGCCGAATAAAAATTGCAAATAAAGCACACCAATCCACCAAATCAAAAGTCTTTTCTGCGTCCATCATTAAGATAGCCGCTTTCATTTTATTATTTGAAAAAAGAATCAACTGCTTGCATGAAAAAGTATGTATTAGTGGCCTTTAGCCACCCTGGAAGGAAACGATTTTGATCCGAGTGAACTACTTGTTGGGTGCATGGAGCAATCCTTCTAGCCTAAATCTTCATGAACAGTTTGTAATTTGTATTTAGCAGACTAATTGGGTGATAGGAATTTGGATCACTGGGATCTTTATCCTTTTTGAGAAAAATTACAAAAATGGACTCCTTAAAACTATTAGGGATATCCATCCCATCCTTCATTTGATTAAACATTTTAATTAAAAAAAGGGTTTGTTATTCCTGAAATACCTTGAATACTTCGACCGGCAGCCCACCTGATCCACTAGCCTTTGCGTTAGACATACTCCCTTATACTTCACAAATTTCAGACTTTTCTATTATTTTATGAAGCTGCTGGGATATCTGGGGTAACTCCAGTAATTATAGATAGGACTGTAATTCTGAGTCCTCAACTACTGATGTGTCTGCATAAATTTGTTTAAAATGGGTAAGGAATACCTCAGATATTGCCTGTTTATCCTTTTCTAGCAAACTATTAGAATGATTTCTGATAGTCTGCACCGCTTTTTTACTTTTCGTAGACCAATCAAGGAATCTGCCAATTTTCTGACTGTCTTCATACACCTTTTGTTGGTAGGCCTTGCTACCTGTAATCTCGTCTTGTGTAAAAAAATATTTCAAGCGATCTTCTGCTTTTATCAATTCTTCCTGTAATATCTTAAAAGTATGTTCTGGAATCGCTATCGAATCTAGATTTTGTCTAGCCTCCTCTACTACGAGCTGCAATTCCGAGATCTTTTACCTGTGTTGATTATTTAACCTGATCTTATAGGCTATCATCTGACCTCTGAATGTGGCTTTGAATGCCACCAAACCGCAAATATTGGGTCAGTATTTATGTTCAACTGGAAAAATTCCTGAATACAATTTTTTGTCTCGGCCACCCAAGTGTTGTCTTCCAATAAGGATTTGACCACACAATATACAAATTTGAAACCAACATACCCTCTCCCAACACTCCACCCACTCGTTTTCCCTTCTATCCACCCTGGTCTCCTCTCTCTTTCTCCTTCTCTTTTCTTTTCCCTTTCAATCCTTATCCCCAACCCTTCCTCCGACCCATCACCACTTTATATTCACAACACCAACTCCTCACTGCCGAATTGTGATGCAATGTACTTACAGCCCTGAGGAAGCTCCAGGCCGGATGGCCATGTAAGGGATGAAACGTTTTGGCTGTTCACTCTTCTCACCCACTCTGGCAAACAGAGTTCAAATAAATGTTCAAATATTTCACATGAATAATTGGAATTCTTTCCAGGAAAAATCATAGATGAAAAAACACCCTGCACTGACAAAAACTTTTTGCTTCAAACTTGTCTTAGGGGGTCAGGGTTTGTACCCCCTGTCTAGGACAGGAATAAAAGAAAACATTACATGCTCATTATTTGGCGAGTAAGAAATTGGGACCTTTCACCCCATCCATCCCTAAAGTAACTTACCTAGGCCTTAGGCAGTGGATTGCAGGCATGGCACGTAAGGGTGTGTGCCATATCAACTTTTCACTGCACTAAAGCACACAGCCTGCTGTGGCAGAGTGTGTAGGTCAAGGTGCAGGACCCTAAGGGTGTCACAAGAGAGGAGGTGGAGAGGTGTGGTGCAGCAGCCATGGCAGCTGACATTGGAGCACAGGGTTCACGGTTCGATCCCGGGCTCCGGCGGCAGCTCAGCTCAACACCATGTGACTCTGGGCAATAGCTCACTTAATTTCCACATTGGTCCCCAGCGCCTTGATGCCCGTAAGGGTGAGTAGTTCGCGCTTTACAAATACGGATTTTTACAATGGGTGCTGCAGCCCTACAGAGGTCTACCTTGGTCACAGTGCCCTTGGTGCCCATGGTACCTTTTAGAAGGGGCTTACCTGTGGCCAGGGACGTGCCAATAGTGGATACAAATGTTCTTTTTTGGGAAATAACACAGGCCCTAGGAACCTTATTGGCAAGGTCCCAGGGCACATCAAGTTGGGTTTCATAAGATGCCAGGTAAAAATGGGGAGTAGGCATGCAAATAAAGTGTAGTTTACTACAAAAGGTATTCGCAGGTATTCGTACGATCGGAGATTGGCATGTATGACTGAAAGGTTGGGGCTGTGTATGCAGGCAATGCCTCCACCTGGTCTGAGGGGGTTTTCTAGGCTGGTAATACCATGCACGGTTAGGGGGGACTAGAATGGCCATGACAGGTGCCGAGGAATCATTTAGCCAGGATTCTGTTAGATTAGGAGGTCAAGATCAAGCTCAAGATCATGCGTGAGGTCAGCAATAGCTCCAGCATGTTTTGAGGCAGATCTGCAGTTGATGAGCATGAGTTTCAGTTGGGTTTTGTGGGGAGCTGGGTTAGAGTGTGTGGGGTGAATTTGTCTGAGGTTATGTTTGTTGACAGCTCTATGGTTGAGTCCGAGAGAGTTAGTTGTGATGACCTGGATAGTTTCTTGACTATCCGAGTTCTTAGGGTGAGAGGAATTGTAAGATCATAGTAGGGATTTTAGATCACTGTCAGATAAAGGAGCTTTACATCTAGTTGTTCATGAGGGTGCCTTGGGGTATGGCTTCTTTCTCAAAGACCAAAGCAGTGGCCGAGTGGAGGGAGGGGTTCGGTTGGTTGGGAGGTGCGTTCAGGTTGAGAAGGGATGGTTGGTCCTTTGTGGGAGTATGCGTAGTGAGGCTCTAATTATGCCCCCGATAGTTGGTCGTCCTTGTTGTATAATGGATGAGCCTGTGTAGGTCAGATTTGAGATCTTGTAATCTCTTCTAATTTGGAGGCTAGTGAGGAATTCGGGCTGGTTGACAGGTCCTGATGTAATGGACAAGATGGCATAGATATGGGGCTGGGGTGCCGATGAGTTGAGGAGAGGGGACGAGACAGGGTGGATTGTGGGTAGAGAATGGTAAGGTGGGTTGAGAATGCAGTTTAATGCAAGACAGCAGGGTGGGTAGGCCCTAAAGGGCGATCAAAGAATTACTGAGGAACCTGGAAGTAGGCAAAGTCAAGCAGGATTTCGAGTAAGGAAGAGCATAAGTTCATGCGCCGAAGGAATGAAAAACCATTACATGATGGCCACCATGCCCTTCATCTCAGACTCTGTAGCTATATGGTCCTCTTTTACTGTCTACCTTTCTACCTTTCAGATTAGGTAGAGTTCTTTGTTAGTTCAAACATACAGACAAGGAAATAGTCCACTCTCCTGTCAGTGTAGCCTGGCACTTGGCCTTTAAGTCCTTCTTTTGTATCTGGACCAGCAGAATCCTTTCTTTGCTGAGTGTAATTATGGGAGGGCCACCATTTTGAGGCTGACGAATAAGTGTGCGATAGCCAATAAAATGGAGCAAAAGACCATCACAATATTGATCCAGAAGCCAAACAGAGCATCGGATCCATGTTTGCTGGGTAGCCTGAGGGCAGAGCCCACATTAAGTGCAAAGAGTCAAGAGCCGCTCCAAGCACGTCCCGTGACGCTACTGGCGGAGGCAATCCTATATCGGATGGCTAAGGCTGGGGGCATCATGGAGTGTGACCACAGCTCGCAATATTGCTACCTACAGTCTCGTCTCTGTGTCCAACCTCGGGCTGCAAGAGACGAGGCGTACACCAAGCCAGAAGTTCAGGGGACGCAGGTGGGCCTCGTACTGCCAATCCAGTGCAGCAAAAGAGTCAGAGAGCGCTCAACGAAGCCACCAGAGAAAGCTCAGTGAGGCTGTCTGGTTACACCAAGAGGCTGCTAGAATCCTTGGCAGGATAGTCTTCCCAATTGAACAGGGCAGGTGTGCTCCTGGCTAAGGGAGGGTCAGACATCTGAGACGGATCCCACAGTGAGTCACTACCATGCAGTCCTGCATCCCATAAATACCTGTGTGTCCCAGGCCGATGCAATGCTGGGTAGTTCAACGTCGAGGCAGGCTAGCAGATGCAGGAAATCAAGGTCCTAAGGCTGTGTGGAAGGCGTGGACAGGAGGACAACCCTACCATGCATTCCTGTTAGTCATAAGGCACTTCATATGAGTCGAGTTTTACCGGTAAGTAGTTTGGCTCACTTTTCCTTGATTTTTAAAGTTGTTGGACGGCATGGTATCAGCAGGATATTTATAAATTAATGACCCTAACCCTGGGAGCTTCTTTGTCGAGGTCTAGCTTGGCGGCAATCTTGATAGCGGATTAGCAATATAAGCCTTTGAAAGTAATTCAGTTGGAAAGCAGCATCTGGCAGTGGGACCTAAATTCAGGCTGACTAAACTTGTACATCAATCCTTCTCTGTCCAAGCAATGAATATACAGAACCATCTCCAATTAGCCTCATAGCAGCGTCGAACGTTCAGCACCCAGTGCTGAACGTTCGAATAACGATCGTGCGCCAACGGTCGTGCGCAGCACTGGCAAGGTAGTGCTCGCGACGAGCGTTGGCCGACGGCAGCACTTAAGGGGTTAAAAATCAAAAGTAAGGGGACAGAGGAGGGTGACGGTTGTTAATAAAAAGCTGAAAACACGGCTCTCTCACACCAATAGATATACTTTATATTAGCAGTTAGTAGAAAGGGTGATCTTTTGGTGCTGAGTTCTCTCGAAGTATACCTGTGTGATTCACTTCTAAATGTTATTGGCCCTGAAGGCCATGATCGAAGCTAATAGGCCTTGATGTTGTAGCTCATATGGTATGGCAACCACATCATAATATTGACTAACATAGCACAACATAACAATGTTATCATTTAGATCTTAATATCTGCATTGACAAAGTTAATAATATTTTTGTAGAGAGCCACACAGCGGGAGTTTATGTCGTGGACCTAAAAGGACATGCATTTTTAGGCAAGTTGCTAAACCTTTTATTGTCGCAGTTACTCCATTGTAAACCTGAAGATGTTAAAATGAAGGGCCCGATTCACAACAGTAATCTGAGACATAATTCTACTTTTACGACTTTCAGTATTCACAAAGCGCATTTAGAAGTAGTAAAGTTTAGATTTTGTCTCAGTTAAACTTAAGTTTTGGTCTGAAGTTTACCTTAAGACCAAAACTTAAGTATAACTGAGATAAAGTTTTGGTCTTAAGTTTAACTTAAGACCAAAACTTACATTTATCTGAGACAAAATCCTAATTTGTCAATACTGAAAGTCGTAAATTTAGGTTTTTGTCTCAGATTAGTTTTGTGAATTGGGCCTGAAATGCTTATCCATAATGTGTTCTATCACAATATAAACACTTTTGCTTGTACTCTTGAATGATAAAATATATAGTCACAGACTTCTTTTTCTTTTTTTCTTTTTAGACCTTTCCGTTTGCTCGACGTGTGGAGAAGATGAGTGGTCCAATGAAAAAAAAGACATGTGTATACCGAGGGCAACTGAGTTCCTTTCCTATGAGGAGCCCATGGGTACAACACTTGCTTCCATCTCAGCACTCTTATTCTCACTAACTCTGACAACCTTATGTATTTTTTCCCATTACCGGGACACACCAATCGTAAGGGCCAATAACCGAGACCTGAGCTACCTCCTCCTGGTGTCACTCAAGTTGTGTTTCCTCTGTCCCTTCCTATTTATTGGACGCCCTAGCAGGTGGACCTGCCTGTTTCAGCAAGTGACATTTGGGCTTGTATTTTCACTCAGTGTCTCCTGTATTTTGGCCAAAACCATAACAGTCATTGTTGCATTCAGAGCCACCAAACCCAACAGCAGTTTGAAGAAATGGCTTGGCACGAGGACATCCATTTACCTAATAATATTGTGCTCAATGTTTCAGGTTATTATCTGCACAATGTGGTTGTCTACAAAGCCCCCTTATTCAGGTGTCAACACATCATCTTCCATGAAACTCATCATTCAGTGTTAGGAAGGGTCAGTGCTGCTATTCTACCTCATGCTGGGATACATGGGCTTCTTGGCTGGATTTAGCTTTATATTAGCCTTCCTGTCCAGGTACTTACCTGATAGTTTTAATGAAGCTAAGCATATTACTTTCAGCCTGCTTGTATTTGCAAGTGTATGGATCTCCTTCATTCCCGCTTACCTGAGCACTCAAGGGAAATATATGGTGGCCGTGGAGGTGTTTGCTATCCTAGCATCTAGTTCAGGGCTTCTGGCTTGCATATTCCTCCCCAAGGTTTATATTATTCTACTCAGACCTGATATGAACTCTAAAAGCAACATGCTAGGTAAATGACTGTGACATCTAAAAACTATGGGCCTGGTTTGGAGTTTGGCAGGCGGGAGCTTTCTGTCACATTTGTGACGGAGTATCTGTCCGCCAAACTCTAAACCAGACCCTATATGTTTTATAGCAACCAATGTTATTTGTGTGTGAAGTATTAAGCAATATTTACAAACTTTAGACTACATTCTGCATGGAATCCCATATGTACTCAAAATTTAATGACATTAACAGCAAGAAAAAAGAACCAACAATATCAATTTTGTTAAATGAACTTGATGCTCCTGAAAATGTGACATTGTATTTTCCAAAGGTAATACCATATCTCTGTTTTCCATTATGTCAATAAATGACTGCTACTTCTTTATTAGACAAAACCAAAGGGGATGATGGACGGAGTGTTGTACATTGCAAGCGCTCACGTCCAGTCAACTGATCTGGGTTTAATACATCCTCATTCTTTAGCTCACTCAGCCACCCCAGTTCAGACATGGCCATATGCAAATCAGTCTGACCCTGTGCCTCATGGGAACAGTCTAGCCTGAACTGCCAAGCCATGTCTTCCCTCGACCGGAAACAAGCATCCTGGGACCGGTTTCTGGCTAATCAGCCGTCATCAGCCAGGCTAGTTTGAATCCAGTGGCAAAGTGAGCAAGGGACCCACGTCTGGGCATACCCTGCCAACTTAGGGCGAACAAAGCAAAACCAAAGGGAGTGAATGTACGACATTGTTCTGCATTCTGTCCATCAACTGTTGTTTTTGCATTTGTCACCCCGAGTGGGACGGGTATGCTCAGACGTGAGTCCTGTGCTCTCCATGCCACTGGAATCAAGCTATCCTGGCTGATGAGGGCTGAAAGCCCGAAACCAGTCCTAGGATGCTTGTTTCCACTCCAGGGAGGACCTGGCTTGGCAGTTCGGGCTGAACTGTTCCCATGGGGCACAGTGTCAAGACTGATTTGCATATGGCTGGGTTCAAACTGGAATGGCATGGTGAGCAAAAAAACGATGGATTTAGGCCCAGATCACTGAGGTGAATGTATGACATTGTTCTGCATTCTGTCCATCAACTTTTGTTTTTGCACTTCTTTATTAGACAGCACGATAAATGGCCATTAAATGCCTGTTCAAGGAATCAGATTCGTTACATAATTGGCAAAAAAAACGCAAAATACAACATGCCTGGGCAAGCTTCTCAATGGGGCACGTAATATCACCGGAGCTAGAAAAAAAGAAAAACACATTCAACAGTTACACAATTGAAAAGAACTCTGCACTACCAAACATAACGCAACATACAATGTACCTTTGCATCGCTGCGCTCCGCCACCGCCATCCTGTGCAAGCTTCTCAATGGGGCACGTAATAACACCGGAAATGGAAAACATAAACAACAATAAACAGTCACACATTTAAAAAAACATTACATAACGCAAAATAGAACGTACCTGTGCAAGCTTCTCAATGGAGCACGTAATAACACTGGAGCAAAAACAAAAGAAAAACACTTTCAACAGTTACACAATTGAAAAGAAATCAGCACTGCAATACATAACATAACGCAAAATACAATGTACCTTGGCATCGCAGCGCTCCGCCACTGCCATCCTGTGCAAGCTTCTCAATGGGGCACATAATAACACTGGAGCTAGAAAAAAAGAAAAAACACATTCAACCGTTACACAATTGAAAAGAAATCAGCACTATAAAACATAACATAAGGCAAAATACAACGTACCTTGGCATCCCTGCACTCCGCCACCGCCATCCTGTGCAAGCTTGTCAATAGGGCACGATACGCTCAAGAAGGGAGGTGGAAAAGGGAGGGGGTAGGCGAAAGCATTCACATGCACGGGAAAAAAAGGAACACATTAAACTGTTACATAATTAGAAACAAAAATAATTCTTACCTTTGCATCAAGGCAGGAAGCAGGTAACAAAAAGAACACATTACACTGTTACGAAATTGCCAACAAAAATAAATCTTAGATTTCCATTGTGGCGGGGACAAGGAAAAAAAAACGGAAGCAGTAAACAAAAAGAACACATTAGACTGTTACAAAATTGCCAACAAAAATAACTCTTAGCTTTTCATCGTGGCACGGACAAGGAAAATAAAAACATTAAACTATTACACAATTGCCAAGAAACACGCAGCACGAGAAAATGGAGTCGGAAAAAAGAAAGGGGTAGGGGAAAGCATTCACGCGCGCTGGATCAAAGAAGCCACATGCAAGCTGAGGGTAGGAGAAATCATTCACGAGCGCTTAATCAAGGAAGCCGCCACAGCTGTGCACGTGGAGCGAGAGCTGGGGGTAGGGTAAAGCATTCTTGAGCTCTTAATCAAATAAGCCGCAAAAGCTGTGCACTTCGAGCGTGCTCTTGTGCACATTCTAGCAAGCTGATCGCCGGCAAAGTAGCATTTCTCAGAGCACCTACTAAATGTCTCGCCCAGAACGCTGGCTCAGGCGAGACCTAAAAAACGGTTGCGACAGGTATTTAGAAAGATGCATGTGCCCCTTGAAACTCCTTTCCTACTGTCCTCCACGCAACCCCTGCCTCACCACCTTTAAAAAGGGACTTAAACTCCTTTTTGGGACACTTGTCTCTAACTAAGATGCCCTAACACTTGAGCTGAGATCAAGTCTGTTCTTGTGCTTTTTAATGTTTGCTTAATCTTTGTTCCTAATGGTTGTGTGGACCAATCATCTTGTAAAGCACTCTGATGCCCGTGGGACATATCCCTGTTATATAAAAAAAAATGCAAAAATATATAAACAAATTCAGTTTTTAGTTGTCGCCCCATTCCATGTTTGCAGTTCTTGTAACCTCCCCGGTTCTCCCACCCTCTCCCGTGCGCAGTCCTTGCTCCCTTTCATGTCTGCAGCCGTCTCACCCTCTTTCTTTATTTGTCAAGACTTATGTTTGCCCCCTCTCTCCCTCTGTCTGCAGCCCTCTCAGTTGTACCTCTCCTACCTTATCTGCAGTTCTTTCATCTCTTCAATATGACAGCCTCCCCACCAGGGGTGGCTCCTCCATTAGAGCGGACGAGCCTCGCCCCAAAAACTAAAATGCCCCCAGAGATGAAAAATAAAATGGCGATACATTTAGTTTATTACCATTATATTTTTCATTAATCCGTCCGAAACCAAGTGCTAGGATTGGGTGGGATCTGCTGAGTGGCAGAAGCAGGTAGGAGTGGCAAGCTGACTGTCCACTTAAGTTTAAAGTGTGCATGCTACGTTGGCTGGCTGTCTGGCGACAGACAGACAGCCAGCTATCCTCACTTTAAACCTCTCTAACCCAGCTGTCTTAGACAGCTGGGTTGAGAGCAAGCACAGGCCTCCAATGCCCTCAGAGTACTGAATGAGGCCGCGCCCTCCAATCCTGGCACTTCACTCATGCTGGTTAACAGCATGAGAACAGCGCCAGGATGGGTTTAGGGAATTGACTGGGACCCACGCTGAAGCCTGGATGAGAGAAGAGCACCAGGCCAGATAAGGAGGGCGTGTGATGCGGCAAGCAATGTAAGTGTCTTTTTAAAAAAATGATTTTAGCATGCATGCATGCAATCCACCCACCGCCCAGTTGTCCACTGCACCACTCTTAGCAGTTGCCAGCTGCCACTGCTCCCCACCAACTCCTGTCTGCACTCAGCACCACTCCCATTCCTCTGCACACCTCGCACCCTTTCACATGGGACCTGTAGCCCTCTACCACTGCCTTGCTTGAAACAAAGGGGCTAGGCTCACTTTGTGACCTCTAGCCTGTGTGGGGTCTTGAAATCTGGCTCGGAAGGCTGGTTTCAACTTGCATCTGTAGCCACACTGCTGCCCAGAACCAGCACCTTGTCCCTTAGGTGCTTTCTGAGGAGGGAGTGAGGCCACAACCTGTGACTCCTATTAACTAATTGCTTGCTATACTCGCCCTGGCCCCTGCATCTGGCCCTGGCATAGACGGCACAGAAAGGCCTCTCAGACTTTCCTGAAACATTCTTATATGTACAAGGAGATTCACCTGGGGTAAGAGGTAAGGAGCACATAGAGCGATACTGGTGATCTTCTCTGCCTTCCGCTTCAACTACTTTTGATTCCTTGGGCACGTGGGAGGTTGCTGAGATGGTCTCTAACCCCTCTACAATACAGGGTTGAGTTCAGGACTTGTCTTGGCTACATCAGTGCTGGAGCCTTCTTCCACGCAACCTCTGGGCTCCTTGCACCAAGCTTGGCCCCATCCGTATCAATTCTGCATAAGAGTAAATTCTGGGGGGTCCTGTCCTGTCTGCCTTGACTGCTGCAACTTTTATAAATCCTTCAAGGACACTCACCACATGATCCTCTTGGCCTAACTGAACACTAGTCTTCACTTTCACCTAGTGATAGTATTCGCCAGAGTGACTGTGAGTGCCACTCTAGGCCATTGTGTTAATTGCATCCCTGTACCTTCCACTGGCAGATACCATGTCTAATGGCAAAACAGGGAAGGAAACACCTGCTGGATCTCCTTGGGACAATCCAGTCACTTCACCATGCAATAAGATGCCCATGCCAGATATGGACTCTGTCACTCCCTGCTCTCTGGTGCAGATGGAGACACAACATAGATACCCATCTCTCAGGCCTACAAGGACCATTTCCTGCACGAAATCCATACTGAAATTGGCTCCCTCAAAACAGATCTCAAATACTGCTTGAAAGATATTTGCCAAAAGGTCACTGACATAGGAGGAAGGGTGGACGATCTTGAATGCAAATTCGTACCCGCATCGAGGATCAAGAAATGGGCTGGCAGAGATTGGCGAAGCTGGTAGAACAGCACATTGAGCTCCAAATGAAGCAGGAGGGTCTTGACAATCAAAGCCAGTTGAATAACATATGTATAAGGGGGTGCAGGGGGGAGCAGAGGGTAGTGATACTATAGCCTACACTGCTAAACTCCTCCATGCTATTTGCAGGGATGAAGACGCTTCTCCTCCAACACTGGATAGAGCCCAATGTATGGCCCATTCCCCAGGGATGGTCGAAGTCTGCCCCAGATATCCTGACACGACACTATACTATATATAGACGCTATATTGAAGGCTTTGCAGAGCAGGTTGGATATTTTCTTCAACTGCCACACTATTCAACTATTTCAGGATCTTTCCTCTGTTAGTGTCCGTTGTTACAGAGACTTCCGGCCAGTCTAAGACAAATTGTGGGAGCTTAACATTCGTTATCAGTTGGGCCAGCAATTTGCTATCATGTTCGTTTGGGAGGGCAAAAGATGAACTATCTGTTCCTAGCAAAAGCTAAACAATTCTCAAACTTCAAGTGGATCCACCTGAGGTCGCAGCATCACCATACTCACACAAAATGAGGGACAAGAGAGTGAGCCTTTCCTAGCTCTCACTTGACCTCACTCAAAGAGAAGGACAGAGAACAGCTGCCTGTAAAAGATAGATAGAAAAAGGATAGATAAGTATAAAACATATGCACTTGAAGGAGGTAACAAAAAGGAAAGTAAATGGTAATAACCACCAACAACGTTATGAAAAAGCTTAAGGGATTTCTTAAGACTGCCCTCACCCACTATATAGTGAAAAGCTTCATCATAGGGCCGCTAACAACACCCTGGTGCAGACCAACACTCAGGGTTGAGCGGTTGAGCGGTTGGTTTCTTTTGAAAGAGGAAAAGAGAAGAAAAACGGAGGAGGTACCCCCAAGGAGGGATCCCTAATGCAGAAAGTTATTATATAAAACTGCCTAAGTGGGTGCCTATATACTTATTTATAAATGGTCCCATTTGACAGGGTTAAAAGTAAGTGTTGGGTATATAGGAGGAGTTACATCTCCATTACTCTATCTGCTTGTACCAACATGTCTCAGCCAATCTCAAATGACCTCATGGGTCACTGTCCTTCCTCAGGATACTGATCCTTCATGGATAATCAAATTCTTACCGGTTACAATTTAACCCATAGTAACATTTTAGACTTTACTTTAGAAGTGTAAGTAAACACACTCACATTCCGTACCTATAAAGAAACAAGATAACATATTGAAATACTTCCCCTTGACAATTTCATAAGTTAATCCTCCCTTACACAGGTTTATATTCCATTGTATTTTAACTTCTATGCACACCATTGTGCTATAAAAACCTCCAAACATCACCATTAAAAATCCCCCAGCACCATGTGGACAGTGGAAATCTCACAATACAAATTCAGGCA
This sequence comes from Lissotriton vulgaris, assembly GCF_964263255.1. Classification (NCBI taxonomy): domain Eukaryota; kingdom Metazoa; phylum Chordata; class Amphibia; order Caudata; family Salamandridae; genus Lissotriton; species Lissotriton vulgaris. The sequence continues at coordinate 102,467,320 of NC_141696.1, forward strand.
TTAGTATTGGTTACTAAGATCATCCAAGTTCATTCTTAACAGTGTAACATTGTTTTCTCCCAACTCAGGCCAAAGTGGTACACCGTCCTGTAGTCAAACTCTGCAAATGAACATATTTTTACAAGATAGGTTGCATACATTCATTTAGTCCTCTACCAAGCATGTGTTATATGTAGTTCTAATAACTATTTCATGTATCCTCAAAGTTCTATCCCCAGGGATGTATGTTTAGACTGTCTCCTTTAGGGTGTGTGATTAGCAGAGATCGACATGCCTCAGATGTACTCAAAGGAACATGCTGTCCCTGTGTCATCTAGTTATACTAGACTGTCTTTATTGGTGGTTATTACTTCCAATACTGATCCTCTGATTAACTTTGTCAAGCAGCGTCACCCCCGGGACATCCTCCAGTGAAACCATACCACCCATCTGGTCTATAGTGTCGCCGCACACACTGATAAAATCCATAAGGCCACGGCCTCTAAGGAAACAAAAAGGGACATTATTTAACAACCCTGGACAATAAATCCTCCTCAACTCTATCGCCACAGGCTCTCTGTAACTTGCCTCAGTCTTTGTGACTCAATTTGAGTAATATCTCACAGGACTCGTCTTGCTGGGGAGCACCAGTCTCATGAACCGTTTCCAGAACCATTGGGGTTGTGCGGCCACGCGACATGTATGTGGGTTCCCATTTAGTGGCTTAAACCTTAATCAACTGCAGTTCAATAGATCACCCTACTGTCTGAAACTTAGTGTGCCCTCCACCAGGAGCCTCTTCAACATTGAAGGTCAATGGACATTTGGCTGACACATGTATGTCTCCTCTTTGATTCTTATTCTAGTTCCTGCTGACTACAGGGGTCTGGGGCCTGCAGGAGAAATCACTGCTACACTGTATTAACTGCTTTGCAGCAGAATGTGCCCCCTGCTGTCCAATTATCTCATACCACTGATGTCCATCCCCCTCGAATCACACCCTTGGAGAGTGACTTCTCCATTGTGTCCGGCGTCTTTGCTTGCGGGACTCAAATGGAGATGTTAGGCCCTGTTGGCCACATGATTTTTGTGGATTTCTTCTAAACTTTCTTTGTTTTAGGTTGACTACATTACTGGAGAGGCCTTCCTCATTGTCCCTGCGCACGCCCTACAAGTATCTAACTCTTACTCACACTTATGTCACATTTCGGGCCTATTCAGTTACTCAAATTGTTGATATGACCTCGCCCCTGACTATGCCATGGTCTAAGACCCATGCATTGGAGGGTGATCTTGCTCCGATGGCCTGTTTCCGTACTCCTTTCAGATATATTCTTACATGCATAGCCAATAGCCACATCACTATACCTACTCCTTCATACAATGACCACCACACAACATACCAAATTACTCTCACTTAATGTGAGGGGATTGAACTCACCTAATAGGAGAAGGCAAATATAGTGACGTCTCCTTTTACAGGACCCTGATGTTATCTTCTTCCAGGATACTCACCTCCTAGGCAGTTTGATTATAACATCTTATAATCCTAACTGGCTCAGGGAACATGGTAAAAATTCGAGTTTACTATGCCTGAACTCGGAATGATAAAATACATCTTTCAGTGACAATGGTTTTAAAATTCTGTGTTTGAAAATATCACTTTTAGAAAGTAGGTATTTTCTTACCTAACCATCCAGCCTGCCTCTGCTAGCTTGTGTATTGTCTGTCTGGTTTTTGAGTGACAGTGGCTGGGGGAGACTGCAGGAGACAGGGAGAGTCAGCACAGGGCTGAATAGACCTATCTGCATATAGTTGGGTGGGAGGAGTCGCACCTGGGACTGAATAGGGCTGTGCCTGCCTTCCACAATTCTGACTCCACCTCCACCTTAGGATAGTTCGCTGCTAAAATCTTGCTCGCACACATTGAATTGTTTTAAAACGGGGAATCTACTGGGAATGTTTTTATCTGCTGAAAATTGAAGTTTACTTGACTGCCTCGAACTGTAGCACACAATATTTTTGCCTGGCTCCGGGTCCCTCGCTGACTCCCCTAGCAGCAGCCAATCACGCTGCGAGAGGGCGGAGCTGAGGGCGGGAAACCGGCGATATTGGCTGCCTGATTCTGTGGGAATCGCTCCTTAGGCTAGTTGCTGCTAAAAATTTGCTCGCACACATTGAATTGTTTTAAAACGGGGAATCTACTGGAAATGTTTTTATCTGCTGAAAATTGAAGTTTACTTGACTGCCTCGAACTATAGCACACAATATTTTTGCCTGGCTCCGGGTCCCTCGTTGACTCCCCTAGCAGCAGCCAATCACGCTGCGAGAGGGCGGAGCTGAGGGCGGGAAAACTATTCATAATGCAGTACACCAAGCGGAAGCGCAGCGGACGCACACAGCGGGCGCGCCGAATGTGTGCCAAAGGCAAGCCTGTCTGCGCCCGTCCGCACCCAGCCGCACCCAGGGGCCAGTTATGATGCCCTTTTTACCACCTACACCTCGGAAACACTCAAAGGCCTACATTTTGTTAAATCACATCCCTTTAGTGACACTATGTCACTTCTCTCTGAACTTAATATCCTGACTAATCGGACTTCTTTTACATAATTACTGTCTATCAGAGTCCCTCTCAGAAACAGTCTAAGGCTGGAACCACATCCCTAGCGGTCTATTACCTTAACACCAGATCCCTTGCTAAACATCGGCTAGATATCCTGTCCCTGTTGATCTCAGATAAACCCAGTGTTCTTTTGTTAACTAAGACATGGCTTACTGATGATTCCGGCCCTGATATGTTAGCGGCCATTCCAAATAATTATTATATTATCTACGCCAATCGCCTATCATACAAACAAGGTGGGGGAGTGCCAGCCATTATCCATAATGATTTTAGGTTTTGCTCCCTACCTAGTCTTTCTCTTAAAGTGAAGTAGTGTGGCTCACTGGTTAGAGGCAGCAGACCCGAGAGCAGAGGACGGCCCGGGACCAGGGTTCGATTCCCGGCGCGTCAGGTTTCTGGACCAGGGTCAGCGGACTCGATAATTCTCTCGCCTCGGTGCCCACTCTGATCAGCGATCACACTCGGCAACTCTGGGCATTAGCTTGCCTCATCTTCACTAACGGCCCCACCAGACCGCCGGGGATGCCTGGTCTCACCCTGGAGATACCCATTAAGGGACCATCTCTCAGGGAAGCCGGGAAGGGTTTCGCAGCGGTCGAGGCGCCTTGGGACCCTACGGGTAAGTAGTGCTCTATATAAATGCCAATACATTTACATTTACATTTAAAGACACTGAGAATATTGTAATAAAGCTTGAATCCCCCCATGATTGCTTTGTCTGTGTGCTACTTTATAGGCCTCCCAATAAGATGCCTTCCTTCCCCTTAGCACTTAGTGATCAGATGGCGAAACTAGTAACTGATCATGCTAAAGTTCTACTTGTGGGTGACTTTAATTATTGGTTCAAAGACCCCCATGAGGGTCCACATTCGACTGAAATGACGGACCTTCTCACAAACCTAAAGTTCACTCAACAGGTACTTTCCCCAACTCACCAGAAAGGGCACATTCTGTATCAAGTCTGGACTAACGGCATGACCACTTCCACCCCTATCATTGCGCCATGTTGTTGGTCCGACCACCATCTACTGAAATTTACACATAGATTTTCGCCTACTGAGAAACCAAGTATGCCCAAAGGTGGCCTTGTTAGGAAATGGAACTCTGCCAATAAAGAAGATTTCCTTTGCATGCTCTCTGATACTGCTCCGTCCCCGGAGACAGACATCGAGGCTTCAGAAGCAAATATATCCAAATGGCTACTGAACGCCAGTAATAAGCATGCTCCCCTGACTAGGCTCAAATCAGCCCGTCCTATCGACGCACCAAGGTGGTTTTCCTCTGAGCTTAAAAAACAGAAATTGTCGCTACGCCAACTAGAGAGACAGTGGCGCTCAAAATATGGTCCGGACAAAAAACTCATTTAAATTGCTGCTAGGAAAGAATATAAGAAATGTATATTGACAGCCAAAGCTAGCTACTTCTCCTTATGTATCATTAATTCTAATAAAAATTCTAAAGTAATATTTAATGTAGTTAATGAACTTTCTAATCCACCGTCCCAGGCACTATGCGACTCCCTCAACGACTACTTTATTGATAAAATCACTGCTATAAAGGTCAACATCCCCAACCATTCTCTCACTCCTAGTTCATTTGCTTTGCCTATGAATAATAAAACAATCAGTCACTTTCCTAGCATTGACATTGAAACTTTCCAGAAACGTTTAACAACGGTTAAATCAGGCGCGCCCTCTGACTGTTGCCCGCCCCATATATTTAAAGACTGCCTCACCGCTTTTCCTGGCCCTGTACTTACTCTCTTGAATGACTCATTGTCATCTGGCCAAGTTCCCATGGCTTTTAAGAAAGCCATAGTGGTACCCCTATTAAAGAAATTAGGAGCTGATCCCACGCTCCTATCCGACTATCGTCCAATTTCTTTACTCCCGTTTCCTGCTAAGTTACTGGAGGCTCACATAGCAAATAGTCTTTCTAATTTTCTGGAAGAATTCAAATACCTCGATCCTCATCAGGCAGGGTTTCGGCTGGGCCATTCCACTGCAACTGTCATATTGGCTGTACTGGATACTCTCTGGGTCCGTGCTGATATGGGCTCCCCTCATGCCCTGGTATTGCTGGATCTATCCGCAGCATTTTACAAGGTCGACCATTCTATCCTGGTCGACTGTGTCAGACTTGCAGGCATTGGAGGCGTTGCTGCGTGCTAGCTCACCTCATTTCTGGATGACAGGTCTCAGGCGGTCCGCCAAGGGCCTTTCCTGGCTCCCCCACGTAAAATCACTTGTGCAGTTCCACAGGGCTCTGCACTCTCTCCTCACTTATTTAATATTCACATCTCTCCTCTGATCAAATCTCTCAAAGAAAGAAATGTGACAGTATTTAATTATGCGGACGATCTACAGTTGGTTTTCAAGATAGATTGCTCCCACAGTTCTGTGTTGGATTTTCAGGCTACCATGCTACACATACAACAGTAGATGGACCATAACCATCTTAAATTAAGCCCAGGAATAACTGAGATTGTCCTGACTGGGGACAGCCATAAATTCTGGGGCCCACATTACTGGCCTCCAGTATTGGGTCCCCCACCTTCCCCTTCTACCTCAGCCAAAACCTTGGGAGTCTCCCTTAATAGTAAACTCACATTAAACTCACAGGTTGGCAATGTTATCTCAATTTTTTTTTTTCCAGCTGCGAAAGATTAGGAAGATACATCGGTTTTTTACCCATGATGCCCTAATCCAGATCATAATTGCCACTGTTAGGTCACACTTAGACTACGCTAATTCAGTATACCTAGGAATGTCACTTTATCTCTTCAAACGGCTGCAGCTGGTTCAGAACCAGGCAGCACGGCTGATTTCCCGACAACCAAGATGGCAACCAGTTACGCCTGTGTTAAGGAAACTACATTGGCTCCGTATCTTTCAGCGCTGTGCTTTTAAAATGGGCTGCCTTGTATTTAAAGCCTTGCAGGACAAAAGCCCTGCATTTATCAACAGACTGATCCTCAGATATACTCCAACACTAAATCTCCGTTCTGCCCATCTCTCATTACTCACCACCCCTACCTTCAAACGAGTTAGACAGGGAAGCAGCAGATTTGCGGTCCCTGCTCCTAAACTCTGAAACTCACTCCCTCTGGAAGTTCGGTCCAGCACTGACATTCTGCGGTAAGGAAACCTTCTTAAGACTTGGCTGTTTGTGTAAGCGTATAATTAAATTATTTTGGCAGTTCCTCAACCTGTCTAGCGCCTTGAAGCCACCCGGTGTAAGTGCGCTCTATAAATGTCCATTAACATTAACATTAACACCTCCTGTGCTGCGTCTGATGACCCTGGCCTACACTGACAAAGTAAGAAGATGCACACTGGCAGAATGTACCCAGACTGGTTTGAACTAGGTACAGGACCCTCTGCCTGCAGAGGACAACGGATTTGCTGGTATAAATATTGGGGCCCAGACCCCAGAACTTTTGATTACTTCTGAACTAAGGAACCTGCCAGGAAGAAGGACCGTGAAAGCTGGAGGAGGAGTACTGCCTCTATGCTGCATGTTGAGAGGTTGGCCTGCAGTGGTTGTTTCTGTCTTGGGTAGGGAAAGGACCGGACTGTGCTTTCATCATCCTGCTGTTAAAGTTTTCTCCAAGGGCTTGAAGTAGAACTTGCCTCCTGTTGGAAGTCTCAGGGAAAGAAAAGACTTCAGGGAACTCACTGGAATCAAGGAACCTCCCAAGAAGAATAGCTGGAAGAGCTGCCAGGAGGAGTACTGCCCCATTGATGTGTGGTTGCTTTGTTGGTTTGGCCTGCAGCTGCTGCTTCTGCCTTGGGCAGTGAAAGGATTGGACTGAACTTTCTCTACTTGTGCTGAGTATCTCCAAGGGCCTGAAACCGAGCTGGCCTCCTGTTAAGAAGTCTCAGGGACTGCAAAGACTTCATCAACCTCTGGGCACAATGTGCGATTCCTTAAATGCAATGTATCATGCAAAAAAATATTGCTAATTGTCCCTAAGGAATCGCAAATTACCACCAACTTCAAGTTGGTGGTAAGTTGCGAATTCCTTTCAAAAAGCAATTGTTTTAAAAACAAAAGGTGCCATGTGACGCTCATACATGCCCTTAGGACATGTATGTGCGCCATATGCGCACACATGTCATTTTCAGGGGTGCAGCAGGGTGTCCTTTGGACACCCCTGCACCCATGCGAATATTCTCAATTTGCGATTAGCAAATTGCTAATCACAAATTTCCCCTTCATTCCTATGGGCCTCCTGGCCCATAGAAATGAATGGGAAATTATTCCTTAATTGCGATTAGCAATTTGCTAATCGCAATTAAGGAATCTTAAGAAATCGCTAAAAAGAAGCTGATTTCTACATACATACCATTTTGCGATTCTCAAATAGCGATTAGCAAAAAATCGCTATTTGAGAATCGCAAAATGCTATTTTGATACATATCGCCCTTAGTCCAATAAAGTTGGTAGTTGTTAGGGAGCTTTAGAAACTGCAGCTGTGGACAATACTTTTATTTAAAACACATGATTACACAAAGACTCTGACCCACACATGCACCTATACACACATATATCACATACCCCGCACATGTCCCACACATTAGTAAAGCAAAGGATCCTAACTTTAGAACACTTTCTTCAGAAAGAATTGGTAGGTCGACCCTTCAGAGCACCCGCCCTCTGCCCATTGACTACACATTGCTGCCACCAGTGTCAATCCCTTGTAGTCTGGGTAAAGGGTACCATAACTACACTCACAAAAGGATGCTCTCTTGATGTCAAGGCTTCACTCTGATGTTTTGCAAACTTGAAACACAAGTCTTCTTAGTTGGTGAATGCAACAGGTGAAAAATAACATAAAATGTTGTACTGTGAAATGCTTCATTAGGATGTGTACAACTAATGGTTAATGTTTATACGCATAATTTGAATCAATCAAATGCAGATGCATTTATACTGAGGCACTTATAATTCATTGCATTAGTTTGTGCTTTAAGCAGTTTCAATTTTTTTTGTAGAAAGGTGCGGATATTCTGTAACCCTGTGCACATGTAAACTTAACAAAACTAAGCCTCGAGAAGACATTCAGTCAGTTGCTGCTCATATTAAGATTTGAAATGCAATTCACGTTTAGCTTTCATTATAGAATGTATGTTGCTGAACTGTTTCTATTGCAGGTGGATAAGCTTCATTATTTAGAATTAAGGAGTCTTGTATTCATAGACAGCGAAGCTTGAGAAGGAGGGGCTGGACGAACGAATCACCGTAAGTAGAGAGGAGAAGAATTCTCATGGAAAGGAATGGCCAAGGACGATAAGAGATAAAGTGTTCTCTGGTTGGGAAAGATACTGAAGGTTTCCAATTGTTTCAGAGCCTTGGAAATTTTCCAAGGAGGAGCCACATGAGAGTGTTGCGTCGACTGCAAACTATATTATGTGCTGCGGTTAGTAAGGGCGAGAGTCCATCTTGGGTTTCCTTAGGCAGAGGCGTTTTAAGACATGGGCCCAGGGCAGTCGCCTTTCATGGGGCCCCCTGATAGATCCTGCTCTGTTCTGCAGGGAGTCTTGTCCTGATGACCTTGAATAATTCTAAAACAGACTGTTTTAAATTCAGTTTTTCCAGAATTTTTTTATTGTGGGTAATATCTGAGAGTCAATCACTGACATTTTGCAGAGAAATGTTGCGTTTGTGTTTCATGCAAATTCCATTAAAAAATTATTTTAGCCCAAAACAGGAGCTCGTATTTGAGAATTAGGAGGGTGTCACAGAGATTATTTGGTGTGATATTAGTAGTGATCTGCTGCTGTGTTACAGTATTGAAAACACACTACTTTATTATTTGTTGTAAACGCATTTAGAATTTGGACAAGTGCGCCTGTGCACTGGCCAAAGAGTGCATGAAAGCTGAAATCGGATCATAAATTCAAGGCTGTTCTGAACAGGGGCCCCCAAAATACTCTTGGCCCGGGCCCTCAAAATCCTTATAATATCCCTCTCTTTAGGAAGCATACCTATGCTACTGCTTGCGTGGCTTTAAGCCACTTGACCCATTATCAGTGTTTTCTATTGAAAAATCTGATGGCTGACACCTTTCTTCTTTTCCAGTTTAATTTTTTCCTTATTCAAAATTCTTTAGTTTAGAGTTGTGATGGAGCGAGTTACTGAATGAATTCCATAACAAAATAATCGTATTAAAAAGTGTGTGTTGAATTTATTAATCAACATTAGTTTTAAAATGCATACACACAGAAAAACACGTGGGACTAATTTTTATGCTCTATGTTGCAAACGTAAGTGTGTGAAAAATAATAAACTAACCTTGTCTATTGTCTTTGTCAGTATTAAATGCGGCTGATTAACTAATGGCATGTGCTTATTATTTGTGCTTATGTTATGTCTTTTGTGAAAAAAGCCTTTGGAGTTCGTGCAGAAGATGAACGTAATTATAAAGAGCTGAATTTGTGTTTCTTTGGCTAGGTAACATAATTAACCCGGTTAATATTTAGAAAGGGGGCGGGTAACAGAATGGGTCTCAATTCTTTAATTAATCAATGTTTTGTGTTTGTTTAATAATGGATTCTAAAGTGAGGCCAAAAAGTGGCTCGAGAAAAAATGGCTGACAGAGAAGCAGACGTGAAAGAAATCTTGTCCAGAGTGGAGCCTTGCATTGTATAATGAAAATATTTGCTGAATAAAAGACTTTGCTTGAATAAAATGTGCTCTCGGAGTAAAGGCCCAAGGACAGGATCTGCGTATGTCTGCCAAGGTTAGGAAGTGAAAAGACAGTACTCGAATGAGAAAGTATCATTTCTGAGGAAGTCAAATGTCATCGAAGAAAGAGACAATAGGGCTAATGTGAAGCCCGGACTTGGATAAAATGTAAGAATGACCTAATGGACTGACACGGCTCAGCCAATAGCAGGATTGGATTTATGGAAAAGCACGCAGAATTTAGTTACTTTAGCTAGTTAGAAAGGTATAAAACTTGACCCACGGGGAGGAGGAAATCTCTCCTCGCTTTCCGATTCCTGGAGGGTGTGACGTGCTGTTGGACTCTTTGGCGCACTAAGGACAGTAGTCTCTATTGAATATTCTTTTAGGTGAAGAGAGAGTTTTAAACAGGGATATAGAATTTAGGGATTGGTGACGGTACAACGCGTACCGTCACAACGCGTGCTGTTACAACGCGTCCCTTACAACGCAAGTCGTTACCACGACTTGCGTTGGGGGCGCGGATATCGAATAGTATAATTTACTATTCTAACACCAGTCCCCGTGGACACTAGGGAAGGTGTTGGAATAGTAAATTAACTATTTTTAATCTTCTAGCGCCCTCCAGCGCATGTCGTGGTAACGACTTGCGTTGTTACGGACGCGTCGTAATAGCACCGCGTTGTAACATCCGCGTTGTAACGGATGTTTCCCAGAATTTAGAGATGGAAACTTATATTTTGCTTCAATTCATGCTAATTGATTTACCTTTGAAATGTCAGTCTAATAAACCTTTCCTTGAATGATGCTTTCACTTTGCTAATAAAATAATGATTTTTGAATAAAAATGCTTTTCCCTTGAATAAAATAAAGCTAATAAAATTAGATTTTTGAAATGACAAGCTGGTCTTGTTTATTTATGGTTTAGTTATCATTATTAGATCCATTCACCTCAGTGACTTAATTAAATGACATATGATTTAAAACCATGGTAAGAAATGATAAACTGCAGTTGTATATCATTTTCAGGTTTAAACTGCGAACGACCATTGGTCGTAACTATAGTGTGTACAAATATTACGTATACACCGTAATAGTCAGAAAACAGATTACTAATGTGGGATATTGTTTATATTACCCTACAGAACATATCCGGTTCATTGTAACACTGAAACAAGACGCCATACCTCGTGAAGTCAATAAAAGGTAAGAACCCGTTTAGCGTAGAAAACCAAATTAGAACTTGGAGAGGGGGACGCATAAGTGATATGCTGTTAAATATCCTTTCAGAGGATTAGCTACCAGAACAGAGATCAGAAGAGTACAGAGGAAAAGATAACGGGAAAAAAGAAAACGATATAGTTCCTGGGCAGGTCGCTCCATGGTAAATCAATCATATGTGAGAGAGAGTAAGAGTGCAAGAACAGTTATAGTAGAGAAGTGATTCCAACTATACCTCTAACCTCCTAGGTTAACTACAGAATCACAAGACTAAAGAGAAGAGTGTGACAGGAATATCGGCCTGCTCAACACAGTTTTCTCCCTGCCAAATTTGACCTGATTAGGAAGAGGTAAAAAAAAGTTTTTATATAAAATAAGGGATCAATATAAAGTCAACCACTTAAACAACATGTATTGATCCAACAGGGAGACTTACAAAACAAGAAACCAATATCCTGATTGATACAAAAATCCCCTATGACTACACTCAACTCCTGAGTAGAAAAAAGAAGGAGCTAAGCATTGCAATCCTTTCTTTTTTGTAAGTAAAGCAAATATTTGAATCTGAATGAATGAGGAGAATGAATGGGGGAGTATAGATATGTGGAGCCCAACACTGAAATATAATGGAGGAAATTTCACCTGTTTTTTTCTTCTAAAGACTCCTGCCATGACCATTGTACAATAGAGTTTTTTTCTTGAAAAAATGTTTCCTTTAAACAATAGTTTACAATGTGGAGGAGCATAATAGAATATAGTAGGATAGAAACATGCTTCAATTGTACCGTTAGGTGAGAGACATGAACTAAAACCTAAAATGTAAGGATAAGAGAATGTTGTAGAAAGCTCCTTTCTAATTTCTAATTGTAATTTATTACTGTTTCATACACACAGAAAGGAAATTTATAAACGATGACCTCATGAATTTTGCTGTCCTGAAGAAGGTGTTACTATACCAATGAAATAACACCGAAACGCGTTGAGGCATGGATAAATAGAACCCAATAGAAACCCAACGAGATAACAGATATACCATAATTTTGGATACTGTAATTTCTAATTACTCTAAAATCATATGAGGTTATTGGGTCAGGAAAGTACGGTAGTAGGAATATTTTGTACCTACAGGTTTGGAGGGGTTGTCAACCGTGATTTATCATGTACTTAGAAACTGTGTAAGCTTAATAGTAATAATTGTGAGGTTTTTATATGATTTCATGTTTTAACATTGTACATTTTATGTAATAGTGTGATCAATTGATTCAAATGTGATAATATTATGTATGTTTTTAAACAATGCTTTTCAGAAAGTGATCTGAGTTTTAAATGAAAAAAACACAAATTAATAAAATACAGAGACTGTAAACATCATATTTTCGTGTTGGTTTGATACATATTTGCAAATTGTGTTGCTACTAAGATTTGGGTGTATGAAAGACAAGAGTGTGGAGAAAAGCATATGTAGTCCAGGGATTCCTTTATGACTTAAATCATTTGCAAAAGCATACAATGGAAAACGAAAACCAAATATGATCAGTTATAGGAAATGGCTGCTGAATTAGAAATAGATTTGAGTAGACAATACAATTTGCAGAAACATTACAGAGTGGATTTCTCTGAAAAAGATATTGAAAACATGAACACCACAGGAAGGATAATTCATATAAAAGAATTAATAATGTTTCTAAAAAGATTAGGTGAATTAAGCAAATGGAGAGTGAAATGGACAAAGAAAAGAGAGGAAGACAAAAGAGAAAGAGGGGAAATAGCAACTGCATTTCCTATGAGAGAAATAGCTGGCGGAGGGTATGTTCATGTTCCATGGACAAGACAGGATATTTTGCTGTTTACAAATGATTTTCCCAGACTGAGAGAAAAACCTGTGGAATGGTATCGTCAGGTAGAGAGATTTGTTAAGGTTTCAAAAGTTCTGTGGAGTGTTGTTCCTTCAGATCTTTGGACAGAATGTAAAATTTCTATAGATTGGCTCAAAGAAGAACCTGCCCGAGATAAAGTAACAGGTGCACCTTCACCTGATATTATAAATCTGTATGATAAAGTGATTGTGTGGTTGAAAAACAAGATTCCCCCAAAAGAAGTAGATTGGGTTAAAATTGACAGAACAAATCAGGAACCAAAAGAATCAGTACATTCATTCTATGAAAGACTACTGCTGGTATTTAAACAATACAGTGGTTATGAAAAGTTGAGTGAAAAGGATATGAGACATTTTATATACAGATTTGTTTATGGCTTGAGGCCTGAAATTGGTGAGATGTTCAGATCAGGAATAGTTGGTTGGCAATCACTCACAGTTGATGATATCCTGAGAAAAGCAAAATACTGTAGTGATGAGGTAGATGCTAATCAAAAGAAGCTGAAAGAAAAAGCAATGTGGGCACAGGTAAAAGTGGCTGAACAACAAATTGCAACTTTAGAAAACAAGAATTTTCACCAGAATCAAGGAAAATTTAAGGGTAATTTTAATAAGCCAAAATTAATGGGTAATATTGAAGAATTAAAGCAGAAACCTCAATGTTCTAATTGCTGCGAAATTGGACACTGGAAGCGAGAATGTAAGAATCCACCCAGAAATTTTAAAAATGCATCATTAAATCCACAGATGCAGAATGAGATAAATCAGCAGCAACAGCTACAGCGACAGTTAAATGAAATAAATCAGCAGCAACAGCTACAGTGACAGGTAGTGAATCAGCAGAGTCAGATTCCACAACCGCCACTTCCAAATTGTGTTAATGTGCAGAGATACAATACAGAAACAGGATTCTGCGGAGGTGAACAGGTAAACAGATCACCAAGAGTGAATGTGTCGAATGTTTCTCAACAATATTGGATGAAAGAAAATGAAGGAAGCGAATCTGAGGATTACTTATGACGGTGCCTGAGAGAGGAGGAAGAGTGTGTGCTTGGAGCCACTCTTGAGGTAGATCGGTCTGGTCCATTTGTAAATGGTAAAGTGAATGATGTAGAAATCACTTTTCTAGTGGACACAGGTGCTACCCGTTCTACTGTTAGATCAGTGGTAATAGAAAACCTAGCTCTCTCTGGTGACATCATCCAAGTAGTTGGTGTAGCAAATCAACATATTAAAACAGATTTAACAGAACCAGTTAAAGTTGAAATTGGTAAATTTAAAGACAAACATAGATTTGTAGTCTGTGATAGCAGTCCTGTAAACTTGTTAGGAAGGGACATCCTTTGTAAGATGAATTGCAAAATATATTGCTCACCTGATGGTATTGAGCTTCAAACTCCAGAAGAAGAGGATGGCCTTTATAAATTAACAATGTTAATGGTTGAAGCAGAAGAAAGTAAATTATTTCCTGCTTTTGACAAAAATAATTTACCTGAAGAATTAAAAGAGACAGTCAATACTAACATTTGGGATTTATCTGGAGACGAAATGGGTTTAATGAAACATGTAGACCCAGTAAAAATAACAGTGAAACAATGAGTAAATTATCCGAACATTCCTCAGTATAAAATGAAAGCAGAAGTTATTGAAGGTGTCATACCTGTAATTGAAAAATTCATAAAACAAGGTGTTTTAAAAGAAACTGAGAGCAGTCCATGTAATTTACCAATTATGGGAATCAAAAAGCCAAACGGAACTTTCAGAATTGTTCAGTACCTGAGAAAGGTTAATCAAATAGTTGTCCCATGTTGCCCAGTCGCACTAAACCCAGTGGTAATTCTTTATCAGATTCCGCATGATGCAGAATGGTACACAGTTATGGTACACAGCAATGCATTCTTTACTGTTCCATTGCATCCAGAAAGTCAACAAATTTTTGCGTTCAGATTCCAAGAGCGTATTCTAGCATGGTGTTGTATCACTCAAGGGTATACAGAAAGTCCATCTATTTTTAACCAGTTGCTAAAGAAATCCTTGGAAAATCTAGATTTGCCTGGAAAATCGACATTAGTGCAATACATTGATGATCTCCTTGTTGCTGCAAAAACACGAGACAACTGTGTGACAGATACCATTACTCTTTTGAATCATTTGGCAGATGAGGGATATAAAGTGTCTCCTGCAAAATTACAGTTTTGTAAACAGGAAGTAAAATATCTGGGTCACAGGATTGCAAAAGGAATTAGACAGGTGACAATTGAAAGAATAAAAATGATCCAAGCAATGCAACCTCCAAAAACACAGAGACAGGTCAGAATGTTTCTAGGAATGGTAGGTTATTGTCGTCAATGGATTAGTGGATTTTCAGTAATTGCAAAACCATTACAGAGACTGACAAAAGCAGACATAAAAGACCCGATTACCCTAACAGAAACTGAGTTAGAGGCTTTTGAGCAGTTAAAAAGAAGTTTGTGTGAAGCTCCAGCATTAGGGATGCCAGATTATGAAAAGGAATTTGACCTGTATTGCAGTGAAAAAGGGAAGGATGTGCATTATCAGTTTTGATTCAGAGACATGGAAAACTGAGAAAGCCTATAGCCTATTTCTCAGCAGTTCTTGACCCTGTTGCAAAAGCATTACCAGGTTGCTTAAAAGCAGTGGCTGCAACAAGTGTGAGTCTGGAACAAAGTGAAGGGATAATAATGGGGTTTCCTGTAAAAGTGTATGTTCCCCATTCAGTTGAGATTCTTCTTACCAGAAGTAAGACACAGCATTTAACGAGTAACAGATTGACAAAATATGAAAAAGTTATTCTGGGATCAGATAACGTATCTATTGCAAGATGTGTGAATTTAAATCCTTCCACATTGTTGCCTGATGGTATTGTGACTGAAATCAGAAACGAGAATGACATTGATCATGAATGCTTGGATGTTTAAGAATATTGCACCAAACCTAGGCAGGACATTAAAGATGTTCCGCTGACAGAATCAGATTTTGTTTATTTTGTTGATGGCTCATGCTTGAGAACGGATGAAGGCATTCTGAGTGCAGCATACTCTGTCTGTACAGTTGCAGATGTGGTTGAAGCTTCTTGTCTCAAAGGAATTCATTCAGCTCAAATAGCAGAATTGATTGCTTTGATTCGTGCATGTGAAAGTGCAACTGGGTTGAAAATTACCATAGTGACTGATAGTCAGTATGGGTATGGCGTAGTCCATGACTATGGCCAGCTCTGGTCTCAAAGAGGTTATTTAACTTCTGCGGGTACACCTATCAGAAATGCAAAATTGATCAAAAGGCTGATTGATGGCATTCAGTTGCCAGAGAAAATTTGTAGTGAAAAGTACAGCACACCAAAAAAGGAAATGACTATATGAGCAAGGGAAATGCATATGCTGATGAAATTGCCAAATGTTGCGCGAAAAACAATATGTCCATTAATCGGGATAAAGACAATGAACATGTTTTGAACTCACTTATGCTAACATCTGTAGTTGAGACATGGCAAGGAGTAAAAGATTTACAAGATTAGGCAGATGATGAGGAAAAAGACACATGGTTAAAAGCAGGTTGTAGACAGCGAGAAGAAGATGAAATTTGGGTTCACAAAGATGACAAACCAGTAATGCCAAACTGCATGATTGCTGACATGGCCCGAATGTATCATGGTCCAGGACATTTAGGCAGAGATTCAATGATTAGGTTATTTAGACAAACATGGTATAATCCAAAATTTAGGCTAATTGCAGAGTCCTTTTGCCAAAGATGCTTGATCTGCCAGCAGATTAATCCAAACAGAAAAACAGTTGTACGCTTGGGAACCAATGGATGGGAGGGTGGTCCTTTTACCAGGTTACAAATGGATTTCATTGATATGCCTCCACATAACAGATTAAGATATGTTTTAGTGATAATCTGTCTGTTTTCGAGATGGGTGGAAGCGTTCCCAACTCGCCATATTAATTCAGTTACTGTGGCAAAATTGCTTTTGAGGGAAATCATACCTAGATATGGATTTCCAGTGACGGTTGAAACTGATCGCTTTACAAAAGGGGGTGGTGATGAACAGAGTGTCTGAATTGAGCAGACCACTCTTACCCAGTCCAAAGATCAGGGCTTGATCCATCACCGTTATTTATCTCACTGCCCCATCCCAGCTCAGAACCTGGCTATATGCAAATGAGTCTGTCCCTGGCCCAGTGCATCATGGGAACAGGGCAGACTAAACTACCAAGCCAATTCTTTACCAGAAAGGAGACAAGCTACCGGGGACCGGTTTCTGGCATTTCAGCCTCTTCGGCCCGGCTTGCTTGAATCCTGATGGAGCAGTGAGAAAGGGACTCATGTCTGAGTATACCCTGCCACACCTATAGTGGCCAAAATCGATTTACAAAAGGGGGTGGTGATGAACAGAGTGTCTGAATTGAGCAGACCACTCTTACCCAGTCCAAAGATCAGGGCTTGATCCATCACCGTTATTTATCTCACTGCCCCATCCCAGCTCAGAACCTGGCTATATGCAAATCAGTCTGTCCCTGGCCCAGTGCATCATGGGAACAGGGCAGACTAAACTACCAAGCCAATTCTTTACCAGAAAGGAGACAAGCTACCGGGGACCGGTTTCTGGCATTTCAGCCTCTTCGGCCCGGCTTGCTTGAATCCTGATGGAGCAGTGAGAAAGGGACTCATGTCTGAGTATACCCTGCCACACCTATAGTGGCCAAAATCGATTTACAAAAGGGGGTGGTGATGAACAGAGTGTCTGAATTGAGCAGACCACTCTTACCCAGTCCAAAGATCAGGGCTTGATCCATCACCGTTATTTATCTCACTGCCCCATCCCAGCTCAGAACCTGGCTATATGCAAATCAGTCTGTCCCTGGCCCAGTGCATCATGGGAACAGGGCAGACTAAACTACCAAGCCAATTCTTTACCAGAAAGGAGACAAGCTACCGGGGACCGGTTTCTGGCATTTCAGCCTCTTCGGCCCGGCTTGCTTGAATCCTGATGGAGCAGTGAGAAAGGGACTCATGTCTGAGTATACCCTGCCACGCCTATAGTGGCCAAAATCGATTTACAAAAGGGGGTGGTGATGAACAGAGTGTCTGAATTGAGCAGACCACTCTTACCCAGTCCAAAGATCAGGGCTTGATCCATCACCGTTATTTATCTCACTGCCCCATCCCAGCTCAGAACCTGGCTATATGCAAATCAGTCTGTCCCTGGCCCAGTGCATCATGGGAACAGGGCAGACTAAACTACCAAGCCAATTCTTTACCAGAAAGGAGACAAGCTACCGGGGACCGGTTTCTGGCATTTCAGCCTCTTCGGCCCAGCTTGCTTGAATCCTGATGGAGCAGTGAGAAAGGGACTCATGTCTGAGTATACCCTGCCACACCTATAGTGGCCAAAATCGATTTACAAAACCCCTTGTTGTAAATATATGAAACTGATCGCGGCACACATTTTGAAAACAGATTGTTACAGATGATTTGAGAAGCACTTGGTATAAAACAAAAGCTACACTGTGCTTACAGACCAGAAGCATCAGGTGTTGTTGAGCAAGTCAATAGTACAATCAAGAATAGGCTTGCAAAAATGTGCTTGGCTACAGGAATGAAGTGGACTGATGCACTTCCACTTGTCTTGATGTCTTTGAGAAGTACTCCAGATAGAAAGACATTTATAAGCCCTCATTGAGATACTCATGGGCAGAGAAATGAGACAAGAATTTGTTCCAGTAGATAAAGTACTAAGTATAAATGATAGTGCGATTATGGACTACTGTAAGAATCTGTCTGATGTGGTGACTTCTGTGTTCCATCAGGTAGGAACTGAAGTACTTTCAAAGAAAAAAGAACAGGCTCATGATCCTTTGCCAGGAGATTGGGTGAGGACAAAAGTTCATCGAAGGAGAAATTGTCTGGTACCCAGGTGGTAGAAAGCAAGACAGGTGATTCTTGTCACGACAAATGCAGTAAAGTGGAGAGGTCTGAAAAGGTGGATACATGCAAGTCATATCATTAGATTACCACCATCTCAGAATCCTGACGAAGAAGGTGATACAACTACTGATTCAGATTCTGAAGAAGAACCTGGAAGAAATCCAGATCCTGAAGATCGACAAGAAAGTCGACATCTGGAAGATTCAAATGCGAATGAGGCATTGAATGAAAAAGATCTAGAAATTGTGATACTAGACTCTGAAAATGAAGATCTGCTAGAAAAAGAAGCAGAAAAAGAGTCTGATTGAAGTGAATCAAGATCAGGAGAGTATTGAAAAGCAGATTGGAAGCTCTGAAAGAAGAAACGAAAATTCTGTATCTGGTGGATTGGAAGTAATTCAAGAAGAAGAAGAAGATGAATTACCAAGAACCAGCTATAAGGATGATGTTCCTAACAGAGTGAAACTGCTGAGTAAAGAAGTGCCTGAATCTAAAGCTGATATCACAGAGAGTGAAACAGATAAAAGTGATGATGAATCTAATGTATCTAATGTAAGAAGATCAAGAAAAAGAGCCTGGAGAGTTGAATGCAATCAAACTGAGCCAAAGAAGAAATTCTCAAGAAAAGGAGATATTTGGCCAAATGAAAACGAGGGCCTGAAATTCAAATTAGTGAATAATCAAAAGAACAGATTAATGAAATTTCAAGTCAGAAAAGTGATTTAGAAAAGAAAAATCAAACAGGAAAGAAAATAGAAGTGATTAGCAGTAGAGCAAAGAGAGTGTTAAAGCCTAATCAAAAATATAAGTCACCTGAATGTACTTATATAATCATTCCACCAGTAGTGGAAGTGAGCAGTAGTAGCCAGGAAGATGTAGATGGCAAAGTGACATTGATTGAATTTGTTTTCATATAAGGTTGAAAGTTCTAGGTGACATAAGGTCGAAGAAAATGTGTTAGGTGACACAAGGTCGAAGAAATTGTGTTAGCTGGAAAAATACATTGATGTAAGACGTAAGGTCGAAGAAAAGCTGTTAGAGGCTTCTTTATTTTAAAAAAAAAGTAAATAATGGGGGTATATTTAGTAATTTTAAAATTTTTGTTTTTGGTTTTTCTGAAAGGCTCTTGTTTCAAGTAAATGATGCCTAATTCTAACAATAACTCGAGATGCTCTATTTTAAGAAGATGTTGCAAAATGTCTCCTATTTGTGTGATTTTAATAATTTTGGTTTGGCTAATTTTAGCTGTCATTTTTCCTTTTGGAATTGACAAAGAAATGTACAAAGCTAATATGACTAGTAAGGTTGAGGCCAAACAAGTTATTCTTGATGTAGTTGGTAAGACTAATAGAGTCATTGAGCACAAACCAGAGATCCACCAAGATAGATCTGTTGGTGATTTTTCTAGTAATACCTTTTCTAGACTTGTATCTGAATATGTTAAGGTAATGAATGTGAAAGATTGCTACATCTGTGTGAAACTACCTGCTTCAGTTTCGGAAGGGGTAACTTATAATATGCTTCCTCTTACTTATGGTATTACTTGTAGTGTAATAGCTAGTTTGTTTTATAAAACTGGACGTCTGGAGTATTATTACTCTGAATATGATGAGATTTTTGCAAATTTAAAGATTGACAATAGCTTAAATAAACTGAAACAAGCTAAACAGATGAGGGAATTTTTTATAGTGACTAATGAACTTACATACAATCGTATCTTAGGAGGGTGGGGATTTAAAGGAGGTAAAGATCCAATTTTTCCAGGAATTTATTTTGTTTGTGGGAATAAAGCTTACTTCAGTCTCCCAGACCACTCTCATCTTGTTTTGCCAGAAGCCCTGAAGAAGTTGTGGGGTACCTCCCCAAACAAAACACGCGTTGCCTGGGCAACCGTTCTAGAATAAAAGAAAAAGAACAAGTACAACTCATGATTATTCATCTGATTATTCATCTTTAAAGTTGCCGTATCCATGTGATGTTGTGCTTTCAGTCTGTGACCAGGTGCGATACAGAGAACTGACTTGTAAATACTGTCTCCGTGGGCACAGGTTTGTTGTTGTTTTGCATGACCATGGGTCAATTATTCAGGGGGTTTAGGGTTATCCCCCACCTGTGGGACTGTCCTACGTGGATCAAACAATACAACACTCACACTTGATGTTGACGCCACTGCCTACCACAGATGTTCAAACCCTTTCCTTTTGTGTGTAAAATTGCTATTTGTTGATTTAGTAAATAGAAGTGAATGAGAAAGAGTGTGGGAACAATAGGTCGGTTGGCGTAACGTTGCACTGGGATTTGTTGTAATTGTCCTGTGGATGTTGGCCTGTTATTGGTCATCAGCTTATTGCAGAACCTACATTTTATTTAATTTGGATTGAGCTAAAATTTTTGAAGAGATTGAAAAATGAGATGTTTTGAAGCAAGAAGAGATATGATACGAGGAGATGTAGAGATGCCTACTAGAATTGGTGAGGAAGTGCCACTGAAGTCCACACTAGTACATTCATGGGGACAAAGGTAGGGCTACATACTAATATTTGGCTTACTGAATGGATGAGGACCCGTAAGGTCCTTTCCGGGTTTACTGGGTCCAGACCCGCTTGTATGCGAAACACTCCTGAACATGCTCAACATCACACCTCAGGGGAATACTACTCCAGAGAAGGGAACTTCCGGTGGTCAACATATATTTGACGTCCAAGCCTTAGAGAAGTGGTTGAAAGAGCATAATGAAAAATCAATAGGAATCCAAAGTACTGAAACTAGTCATGGAACTATTATATCCGCTCTATAGGTGGATTTGGCTGGTGTGCTCAAGTTGAACACTGCATTGGATACTATGATAAGTGGACGCTTAGAACTCTAATGAATAGTCTCTTATCAACCAGGTGAACTCTTGTTCATGAGTAAAGATGTCACTAGAAGATCCAGAGAGGGACATGAGAAGTAATCTGAATTGGCTAATACATACGATGTTGATATGGAATGGACTAAAGCATTGCAGAAAAACAACAGACTTGAATTTAGTGACCAAGATATAGAGAATCTTAGGATACCAGGATTGAAAACACAAATTCAAGAGCTCATACTATGCACTCGAGATTGGGGCACATTGGATGGATGGAAAGAGAGCTGAGCTAAAAGGAAAGCTTCTGAGAGAATAACAGGACAATCTCCTCCTGGATGACAAAAAGGAGTGGGTGTCCAAGCGTTTTTCTTTGTGAGAAGTATAGAGTGGAAGGTATGTACATATACCATGAAGAAGAGGTGATCATGCGGTCTTTACAAATGATTTCCAGAGATTGAGAGAGAAACCTGTAGAGTTGTACCAGCAGGTTGATCGATTTGTAAAAATTTAAATATGCAGTGGATTGACTTGAACACATTGTTTGAAATTGTGGACCCTAGTGATTTATGGTCTGTAGGCAAGATAGCTATAGTTTGGCCTGAGGGCGAGCCTGAAAGAGATCCGTGACACATCTTCTGGCACCCATAGTGATGAAGAAGTACGAGCAGGTGATTACTTGGTTTGGTTGAAAACCAAGCTGCTGCAACAGGATATTGATTTGGTAAAAATTCACAGGACGACCCAAGAACCAAAATAATTGATTCATGCTTACAGGGCCAGACTGAGAACCGAAACCGGCCCTGGCAAACTTCTTGCCGGCCTCGCATTGAGGTGCAGCCGAGCTGTATGCTAGGGCCGGTTTCGGCCAATTGTTTTACAGGGGGCATAAATTGCCGGTCCCCGGTAACAAAAACCCTAGGGATCCAAAACCGGCCCCCACATGGCGGCCCACCGGTGAAACGCCCGGTGCCCGCTACGGCCAGTTGGGCCCTGCATGCTTTCCTTAAATGATTATTGCAGGTTTTTAAGAAGCATAGTGGGATGGATACTTTGGAGCCTAAAGATATGGGGCAATTTGTGTCTAGATTTGTGACTGGATTGAGACCTAAGATTAGTATGATGATACAGCAGCATTTAATTTGTTGGCAGAACAAGTCGGTCGACGAGATTCTGCGATATGCAAAGTAATGCTGTGATGAAATTGAAATATAACACAAAAGGTTGAAAGAGAAATTGATGGTAGCACAGGTAAAGCAGCTCAAAGAGGTCAAAGACAGCCTTATGTATGGAATATTAACTCTGCAGGAAGTCCACCAGTCTGGGACTTCAGCGCAACAACGAAGAGGAAGCGTGCTTTTTAAAATAACATATTACAAACATTGACCGAGAACAAATAACTCTTTAAGCTCTTTGTGAATTAAATTAGGTGTGTAGAATCCGTCTGGACAAAGGCCTTGGACTGAAGGTTTACACCATGAGTGCAAGTCTTAATTTATGAATGCCTGAATACTGCATTTAGGAGGATAAAGTCGATCAGCTGGCTTTTTTCATTTTCGATGAGCTGTACATGGTTTTTAGTAACATATCCAATTTAAGGTAGAAACAAGATTATTTATCATCAAAATGGTTTGCAGTAATGATGTTGTTGTATTAAAAAGATCGTAGTTAAGAATGTTGAGATCAATGGTTGAGTACTGCAAATGTTTTTATTTTAACGCCATATTAGCAACAAACAAAAAAAACGCAGTACATAGAATTTAATTCGCACATTAAACAAGAAATAAAAGGTTAAGCATTGGATATAAGTACTTTTACACATTAAACATACAAGTAATCTGTGCAATTAATAAAATTGCAAAGCAAATTAAACAACATCCAGAACTGCAAAAAAATATAACTTGATGAAATGGATTGCATTTTTGTTTTTTTATGGTTTGTCGAGTAAAGCTTTATTTTAAATGAGCGTACCATTTCACTCTTTTCCAATTAGCTGCTTCTGTCAGTGACAGGATTGGACATCCTTTTATAGCGTTTGAATTGTGAGGTAACACTGTTCGGAAAATAGTAATGATTTGTTATTCTAATAGTGTTTGGCTGTATGGTACATCTATTTATGCTCCCCTATTATTTTTTTACTGTTAGAACTGTTTAATGGCAGGTGCAGTTCTTCTATATGTCTCACATCTGGTACTGTCTGCATTTCTTTTTAAATAGAAGGTTATATCTTTGGCTCATGCACCATTGACACTGGGGTTAGTTACAGCTTTGCTAGAGAGAGCAGCGCCCAGCACCAGTCTGCCTCTGGGAAGCAGAAACATAGGACTCCAAAGGTCAGATATTTATGGCGCATACATGACGTTTGTGTCACAAAATGAATTTCCAGGGTGTGTGACAGTATTTATTTCTACGCTGCAGACACTCGGTGAAATGAAGTAACTCGGTAGTGTTGGTTTTTATGGCAGCTACACAAAAGACTTTGTTATTTTTAAATAGGTATCAACAGGAAGGCTAAAGTATCTAAAATGTTAACTTTAATGAGCCAACCACCAATGAGCATTTCGAAACGAAGGTCAAAGATTTTAAGCCAGTTATAAATGATGTAATATTTCAATCGCAGTCCATGTAGGAGGAGACCTTCTTACCACTGTGGATGTAACAAGCAGAGTTCACTCAGATACTCAAACAGGTCATAGCTGCAAACTTTACATTACTGGAACACGGCTGTCATCTTATATGTGTGAAACGAGGAAGATGTCTCTGACGGTAAACCACTTTAGACTCTTTGAAATCCTGTGTACAGCTATTACACCATGGATCCTGTCCCAGCAGGCCCAGCGGTCTGCAGGAAGACCGCTCATTGGAAGGCTGACAGGAAGTACTATGGCAAGGCTAGAGTGGGTTTTAGCAGTTTGTTGTAAGGACAATGGTCTTCCTGGGCCAATAAGAACAACAAAGTTTTCATTCAGATTCAGTGAAAAGGTATGACACTTGGAGAAACATTTAGTCAGTTCCTGGCTGCTGAGACACTACAGGAGAATATGACAACTTGTTATATAAATTACCATGTGTGCAGCTGAGAGCTACTCACCTTGGTCAACTTGCTTACCAGTGTCCAAATATTATTTAACATACATGTAACCTCACTCACTGAAAATAGTTTCATGTACTAATGAGTGGGACTCTCCACATAATACAATAATTGTATTTTCTAATTATCAACTTTATTCGAGTAATTATACTTTAATGTGAAACTCATTATTCATTCATATAGTTATACATGCATAAATATATATACATAAAGAAACAAACAGGTGGTGAGTGGACTATGGTTGATACTAGGCATCCTCGAAGGCTAATGCATTATGGGTAACTGCGCCTGGAATGAACTGTCCATGCCCACAGCCTTCATGTTTTCCAGAGATGAGGAGGAGGCGCTAGAAAAAGACTTACAACAAGGTCTGACTCTGTAGTGTAGTATCAGAGAGTGAGTGCTTGGATAGTATCTGTAAACATTTCCAAAGACGTTAGGGGGCAGTGGCGTCTCAGAAACCAGACTTAGGTGTTTACTTATTTACTCTGGTAGCACAACTCTTCTCTTGTTTACAACACTGTGGCCCCAATTAGGGCCGGCTGAGAAAAGGGTGAGATATTTATCCTAACTGATATATTATGAATACTACTAGGATCCTAATATATGGGGTGCAATAAATAGCACCCAATTGCGATGAATTCCCTGGAAATGCGGTGGAATATGGAGATTTGCAGCAACATAATCTGCTCATATCACAATTACTCTAGCCGATGGTAATCAGGGCCCAAATCTGTGTCCACATTCATGGTTCCACAGGGGAAGAGATCCCCAGACCCTTTGTCTTCACTCCATCTTACACCATTTTACCACCACTTACTGCGATTGCAACTAAGAAGGAGAAGATTGCATTTTCCATTCATGAGTGGATAGCGGCATGTTTTGAGGCACCAAAATGCAGCGAAGCTGTTGTGTAGTTCCTAATAATACATAGGATCTGCGAGTTTAGATAACATAAACTAAGGGATTGGAGTCCAGACTGATACCAGACACCCCGAAGGATATGTCAGACATTAGGCCAGCTAGCTCAGAGTGCCACCATAAGCTTTTTTTTTTCTCTGACCCCCCAGAAAGTACGCTTGTCAACCGGCTGATGTCTTATACATTCTGAATTAGTTTGTGAGCCTATAGGACTATACTAACTACAGAGTAAGTCCAAATTAATCAGTGCCCGTATGTCAATAAGCACCCTCCCTATTCCCGAAAAATAAAAACAGCGCAGCACACATTGGTTTACTGCTAAGCGCCACTTTTCCGACTATACTTTATTGTGCATGGAATTATATCCTGTCACTGGGAGCACCAAAAAACACTAAGTTAAGAAAATGTAAATGTAGGTTCTTTTCTTAATTTCAATTCCCTCTCTACAGTTTCAGGAAGCTCCCCAGTCCTGATGATGATCTAAAATAATATAGATCGAAACGTCGTCGACTTACTCAAGGAAATATATCCCCCCTATTGTATATATGTATGTGGTCTTTTACCTTGTTGTTGTGTGACATTCCATTTTCACTATGTTCACTTGTGTCACGTTATGCACCTTGTCACTCATATGAGCACCTGAAACCTTTTTGATAAATGTTGAAAGAGAAAATAAATAATAATTTTGTATGTACCTACATCTTTTTGCTCCCTAGCGTGAATTATTCCTACGCTATATTTTCACACAGGACCTTATTAGGCCACCCTTGAACCATTGTTTTTTCATAAAAATCACTACTTTCCCCAGGTTCTCCTAATGGGGTACCCTTGTTCTTAATATATACCATAAGCTCCCTAAACATGCCATGGAGCGAACAGTTTCTGACAACTATCGAACATGACAACTCTTGATCCTTCAGGAATCGTGGAAACTGTACATCACTTTTCACTCGGTCAAACGTGCTCAGTTAGGCTCGGAGAGATACACAGAATACACAATGGGAACATTTTCAATAAGCATTTATTGAACCAGCGCCATTCTAGTATAAAACATGTTTGCTGCTACAATCATTAGACAGAAACAGATATATAAGATTACAAGCACTGACTAGGTGAATAAAAGGTAGAATTCTACCATAGTACTAAAACAGTGTATATATGCAAGCAAATCGATACATGGCAGTAATCGAGCATACTCCTATGACGCAAACCCTATCTAAATGTACCTAAGTGTACCTAGCATATATGTGGTGTAAAGCGAAGAATCCCCTAGGAAAGAGCCAACCCCATTACCTGATGGGAGAAAACGAACGACCCCGTCTTGGTCTCGAGTTGGACACCCCACATGGGATGTCAGACCCCTACGTGCAGGAGTTTTTGTGTGCAGGGACTTCAGCGTCTCGTGTCAGTGTGGAAGCTTCTCCTCTGGTTGCCCAGTGAAGATGTGGTTCTTTTAAACCCGAAAGGTACCCTCAGGGATTCTACCTAGATGTGTAATGGTACTGTGGGTCTGTCATTCAAGGATGACGATAGCGGTGACTTTTGAATAGTGTTATTATACAGAAGATGGTAATCCATATTTTGTTAACTTTATAGTAAGGGCATTTCTGCAATTTTCTGAAATGTTAAGAGCTCCTTCAAACTCTGCTTCATCTGCCCCTGCACCACTCATACCAGCGTCTCCATTTAGTGACATTATGAGAGGAAGTATTTATAAAAAAAAGAGATAAGGGTGATTCACAATGTAGGGTACTATAATCCTTCAAGCTTGAAGAAACCTACAGCCAATATATAAGATATACCTACTCAACTGCGGCAAATTTTCCCTTCCCACACAGATGTCTCTGGGTAAATGTGAGTAGTGGTCTCTGAGAAGGCACGACTGAACTACTCAGATTAGACTGTTATTTAAGAACCAAATCAACCTTGGTGGCGCCATATTGTGTACTTCCTAATAATACATATGATCTTCGCATTTAGATAATATAAACTAAGTCATTGGTGTCCACACTGATTTCAGACACCCCAAAGGATATGTTAGCTTTTAGACCAGCTAGCTGACAGTGCCACCATAGGCTCACTAACCTTATCAAGGAGCGAACAGTTTCTGACAACTATCGAACATGACAACCCTTAATCCTTCAGGGATCGTGGAAACAGTACAGCACTTTTCACTCAGTCAAACGTGATCACTTAGTCTCAGAGAGATACACAGAATACACAATGGGAACATTTTCAATCAGCATTTATTGAACCAGCATAATTCTAGTATAAAACATGTCTGCTGTGACAATCATTAGACAGAAACAGATATATAAAATTACAAGCACTGACAGTGTATAAAAGGTAGAATCCTACCATGGTGCTAAAACAGTAAATACATGCAGGCATATCGATACATGGCAGTAATCGAGCCTACTCCTGTGATGCAAACCCTATCTAAATGTACCTAAGTGTACCTAGAATGTATGTGGGTGTAAAGCCAAGAATCCCCAGGAAAGAGCCAACCCCATTACCTGATGGGAGAGAACAAACTACCCTGTCTTGGTCTCAAGTCACAAGGGATGTCAGAACACTGCGTGCTGGAGTTTCTGCATGCAGGGACTTCAGCAACAAATGAGGCTAGTTTTCAAAGAAAACCACACAACATCTAAGAATGCCATCATCAACATTGGAATACGATGGGGACACTGTAACACGTGGGTCTTTAAGGAGCCAGTAGTACATCAACATCCGGTGGCTCAACCGATGGAAGGGTCAGACATACGTCCACCTTGCATTGGTATCCACAGAATAGGCAGCGGTTACAGGCAAGATGCAGTCAACCCAGACTGATCTGAACGAAAGAAACAAATGCTCACTTAGCTCCCAAAGTCAAGGTGCACTCACATGAAGTACCATGCATTCGCGGCAACGTCGCACCAGAAGGTCTTTGGGAACTGGGTTGTCCATTGCGTAGTAGAAAAATTAAAACAAGTATACCCACTGTAAGTAGTAGGACCAGTGGAAGCCCTCCAAATTCGCTTTCCAATACGGAGTGTATAAATGATGGAATAACTCCTAAGATTATCTGAAAGGTGCTCAATAGTCCAGGACCTATGCTCTTAAATAGGTGCACTATCCTGCTTGTATCAGACATGTTAAAGATACGATGTACCATTTCTCCAAAATGGAGCAGGAAGTTTGTTGAGATTAGTGACAGTATCTCAGCCGAAGACCTTGCAACCTGGAGATCAAAAGTCTCTTGGGCTTTCTGTGACAGCATGGCTTTAAGTCTGCTCAAAGAATTAAACCGTATACGGGAAACATGGAATGAAGGCCCTAGCGTTGCCTCCCTAACTGTGTGGGTTGGTGGAAACAATACTTGCATACAACAAGTAACTCTGGAACTCACTGAGACCAGATATGCGATGCCTAGTACCATCCCGCAACATCCTTGATCATTCAAAGTTAAATAACTCCCATTCAAGAGTAGTTTGAACACTGGATGAATCACAGCAGCTGGAGATCCTTTAAAGTGACACAATAGGTTTGCCACTGAAGCATTACAGGCTCCGTGAAGCAAAACATCCTGACATATAAGAGAACCATTTAAAGAATTCTCACAGTCTGAATCGCTGAGAAAAACTTCAGTGTCCCCATTCCCACATCTAAATCTGTACGGTAATTCCCAAGATTCTTGTATGTACCCCTGTCCCAATGCTTCATACCTTCCTACCTGGTGATATTGTAGACAGTACTGAAATTGAAATGTCATGACTGGCAGTGTAATATGGCCATGGATTTAACCATTCTGTGAAGGGTGACTCAGCCAAGGTAAAAAATATTTGGTCCAATTTTTCAATGTCCAGCATTGTATATTTTGCATCTCTTTGTGCGATTGTTGTCTGTCTTTCTGTTAGGTTGTATGCAGAAAACAGAGACGTACTGTTGATTTACCGCCAGGGCATGTGACCAGAACGCAGTGAGTACAGGATCCAGCTCAATAATAGAATGGATTGCAGTTGCAATTGCCCATGTTGAAGAATAGACAAATCCTGTTCTATTATCTCAATTGCAGAAGGCACAATGTTGCCCAGTGAATAAATCCTAAATGTCAGTATGGTCATGCCATTGTCGGCCATTGCCAAAGCCTTTTCCAGGTTAATCCTGTCAATCTTACGCAATCTCACAGCAGCCTCCTGCTGAGAGATTTTCCATACCTTCTGACTTGATTTCTGGGGACCTAACAAAAAATGCTAAAGATCCATGTCATCTGAGAGTAAGGACAAGTGCTGTTTCACCTGGGACAGTGTTGAGGTTCTTAGCCACTCCAGGCATAACTTCCCAACATTGTAAGATGTCCCCACCCTGAGTGCTCTCATTGTACGTAGCGTTGGTCAAACCTATGGATACTAACCCCTTTGGTGGTAGTGGTACCCCTGAATCTTGACTCACACCTATTCGTGTTGATAGGCCAAACCAAGAGATACCTTTTGCTAACCTTCAAAGAGTGAAAGCGAGGGAATCCAAAGCATGTTAAAGTCCTTGATCTTGGCTATACCAAGACAGCAAGTCTGTTGCACTGTGTTGTTTAGGAAGATCATTTGCTGTGGTATGAGGTATGCTCTAAATAAGGCCTCAGTTTCCTGAAAGTGCCAATCTTTAGTTCCCCAGACAGATTTTGTGTCCAAAAGTCAAAACCCTGTAAAGACAGTTGGGAAATAAAGTAAGCAGAGTATATCTGTTTCGTATCGGTGAGCATATTTTTCTTTGCAGATGTAGTACAAGCTTATAATATTAAGATATCGGGTCTGGTGTATTAAACCCAGAAAAATAAGCACATTTTTGTGCAAATGTCATTCAACTACCCGTTGGCGTTGTTTGGCAATGTTCCCATTGATACTAAGAGAAAACGTTACGTGGGATACTAGCTTTGTGCTAGAAATTATGACGATAGTGTTAGAAACAATACATGGTGTCAAAATCAGATGTATCATCATACAAATCATTACTCAAAAATGCAACAGATTGTTCTAAAGCAAATAGCATAGTATTTACAGTTTTCAAAGTCCCAGTCATCAGAGAAAGTACTGGAGGTGATGATATCACTTAAAGAAATTTTAAACAAATGTGGTATTTTTAAAAGTTCAGTTGGACCATATACATCATATGAAACCCTGTCCCAAATAATTCCTCAGGAACTGGAACTGCTGTAACGTTCACTAAGGACAGGTCTCTTTATTCACGGTGTGATGATGCATTCGGTTTCAGGACCAAGTTCACATTCTGTACTGCGGAGTGTTCTGAGAGATAATGTCTGATCAGGAGCAGGAAAAAGACAGTAACTACACCTATTCACTTGGAACAGTAGACCTATAGCAATCCAGAGCTGTAGCCAGGGAGAAATAACGTCTTTTTCAGTCAAAGGTAGAAGTCATAAATGTGTTGTTTGCGGGGAAACAGGTGGCGGCCATGACTCGAGTTCAATTGAATCCAGAGAGAAAGCATCTCAATCAATGAAGTAGCCACACTCTGGACCATTTTCTGGCGCAAAGACTATCTTTTCTCTATACATGCACCAGTCTAGATCGTCTTTCCATGTGTTTACTTCAAGTGCCTGCGGCGTCCCCCACTTTTGTGCTACATTCCTTTTTGCCACCATAAGTCCAAGGGTGACCCATTAAGTTTGACAAACATTTAGGTCGGTGGGCTCCCAAATATTTAAGAGGCATTGCTTTGCTTCCAGGTAAAGGACAATTGAGAGCACCAAACTCAGTACTAGTGGATCTTGCGCCAGTAGGTTTTGATATATACACATTCCCATAGCATGTGAGAAAATTACCCTTCTCGTCCACACCCCCTCCAATAATCACCCGAGTCGGATCTACCCATCCCAACTAGAGTTGGCCCTGGGATGTAGACTCTGTGCAGGATTTTAAGTTGTGCTAGTCTAAGGCTCGCTGAAATAGCCACAACTCTAGGTGAGGACACCACCTCCTGCCAATTCTCATAGTCTAATTCAAGGCCATCTCGTACCCATTTCTCACGTAACGGTCCCAGTGTGTCTGTCATAATATTTATTAATTTTTTGTAGGGTAATGATATGGCCTTGTCCGGTAAGTGTCCGTCCAGCAATCTGTCTTTTAATGGGAAAGGTGCCGGACGGGTGAAGCCGGCTGGGAATTGGGATTTAAGTGCGTGACAAATTTGTGTATCTCTGAAACGTTCTGAGTTAGCCAATTCATACTGCTGCTGCAGAGAGGTAAAGGACTTCACTTTGCCCTTGTCCCATATATCTTTAATCGATGAGATTATGATAAGATC
The DNA here is from genome assembly GCF_964263255.1 of Lissotriton vulgaris. Taxonomy (NCBI): domain Eukaryota; kingdom Metazoa; phylum Chordata; class Amphibia; order Caudata; family Salamandridae; genus Lissotriton; species Lissotriton vulgaris. The sequence goes on from NC_141696.1 coordinate 102,498,824, forward strand.
CCACTTGTCAAACCCCTTTGATTGTCATAAGCTGCCTAATTGCTCACAGGCCCATAGGGGTGTTGCCATTGTAAGTCTCCCCTCCCAGCCCAAATTTTTGTTCACCATGGGCCAGATGTGGACAGAGTGGTATAATTTAGGCTTGGAATATATTGGCCGATTGAAATACCCACCCGGGAGAGTCCATCTGTCCATGGCAAAGCCAGGGTCATCAAATTGACTAAAGGTGCCCTGATTAATAGCTACAAGGTGTGCCGCCCAATAATATTTTGTAATATCTGGAAGGCTGATTCCCCCGTCATACCAGTTAAGCGTGAGTTTAGTCAAAGTGATAAAAAGGCTTCCTGTCTCAAAGCAGGTCTCTCTGCAGGCTCTCGACCTCCCTAAAATAACCCACAGGGACTGGATCCATGGCATTCTGTAAGATGTAAAGGAAGCGGAGCAGTGACATCATCTTGAAAAGGGCTGCTTTGCCTAACAGTGAAAGTGGGAGGGTTTTCCAAGTGTATATCCTGTTTAATCCTTTCCAAAGGTGGTAGAAGGTTTTGGGTATAGCAAAGTTTGGGATCCAATGTAATATAAATACCCAGATATTTAAAGCCCACGGTATTAACTGGAATCGGGCAATTGCTCTGCGTAGGAGGAGGGTCTCCCACTAGGACATAAATGAGGGATTTTTTCCAGTTGATGGAGACTCCGGAATATCTACTAAATATTGATATGATATCGAAGACACACACTAACGATTTCTTCGGAGAGGCAAGGTATAAAAGGATGTCATCGGCATAAAGGGAGATACATTCCTCCCACCAAGGGGACCAGCGCAGGCCTCTAATCATTGGGTCTTGACAACCCATGCCGCCAGTGGTTCAATGGAAAGGGCAAAGAGGAGGGGAGAGGGGGACACCCTTGCCGAGTACCCTGGCTTAGTATGAATGGGTCTGATTTCTTGTTGTTGACCACGACCTGGGCGTGGGGTTCCGAATACAAGACCAACACACAACAAATAAATTCAGGGCCAAAGCCTAGGTTTGCGAGTACAGCAAACAGGTAAAGCCACTCAATGGTGTCACATGCCATGGTGGTGTCTAGTGACACCACAAGGGCATCTTCGTGGATAGTGGCTACTCTGCCCAGAACACCATGTAGTCCGCGCAGGTTCAACGAGGTGTTGCGTGCATCAAAAAACCTGACTGATCAGGATGCACTAGTCCCCCAATCACCTTGATCAGGCGGTTTGCTAGGAGACTGGCCAGGATTTTAGGTTCAGCATTTAGCAGTGAGATTGGTCTGTATGAGGCTCAATCTGTTTTGGGTCGACACTCATTATGGATAGTGACTAATGTGGCTTGCAGTAGTGTTCCCAACTCTTTACTTTCATTGAACATGGATTTTAGATATGGAGCTAATTTGTCTGGTGTAAGTTTAAAGAGCTCAATGGGCAGACCATTTGGGCCCAGGGTTTTCCCGGAGCGCAAAGCTCTAATGCCTGTGCAATTTCATCCTTAGTTAAGGCACTGTCTAGGAAGTGGCGGTCACCTGTGGACAGGGTTGGAAGCCTAATGTCTCGCAGCAGGTCCTGCGCTTCTTTCTCTGTGTGGGATAAGCTGGAGGCATAGACCTCCTGGTAGCGGGTGATAAACTGATTTACGATGGCCTGAGGGTCGGTAAAAGATTTTGCATCAGCACCTATGAGTTCGGGCACCAGTCGTTCTGCCAACTCCTTTCTGTCAAGCCAAGCAATCAGTTTCCGTGCCTTGTCTCCCAGTTCGTATATTCTTCCCAGTTTTTCCTTCCCGAAGCACTTGGCCCTGTCTGTCACTAGAGCTTTATATTCATCTTGTTTGAGATGCAGTGTGTGAAGTTTTTTTTGTGTGACTTTGTCCTCTAAGTCGGTGTCTAACCTGCCTAGTTCCACCTCTAGGTCAACAATCTCCTCCTTCTCTGTTTGTTTTGGCGCCAGATATGAGTGATAGCACTTGACACCAAATCACGGATTTTAAGGCTTCCCAAAGGGTCTGAGTAAAATCTACTGTTCCGTCATTTTCATGGAAGTATGAGTCAATAGCTATTGGCAGTGCTTTTCGGATTTTAGGGTTTCGAAGATGCCATGGGTTAATGGGGACGATGCATCCCACCCGTGCCTGGCCAAGTACCATCTGGACCTATATTGGAGAGTGGTCTGAGATACCTCTGGCTAGGTGTATAACGTTTCGGATATATGCTGCCTGTGAAGCAGGGGTCGGGACATAGTCAATGCGGGAAAGGCTATGATGGACTCCAGAGTGGAAGGTATATTGGATGTTTCCTGGATGGTATGTTCTCCATCCATCAACAAGCCCCAATGTATCTAGAAAATAAAGCAGCCATTTGTGGGAAGACCCAAGTATCCAAGGTAGGTATCCATGCAGTGTACCCGAAACAACTGAATTAAAGTCTCCCCCAACCACCAATAGTCCTTCCGGAAGAGCGAGCAAAAGATAGTCGGAACTTGGAAAGTGGTATTTTGTAGGACTGGTGGTATGTAGACTGCCTTTAGTGTGAGCGTGTAACCCTCCCAGAAGCCTGTGACCCCTATGTATCTACCTCTGTCATAAGACCAGGTTGATTGAACTGCCAGAGGGAAGGAATTCTTCACTAGGATGCCTACTCCCCGTGAGTTAGTAGTGAAGCCTGGAGTGAGCTAATAGTTTGTAGCCCCATCTATGAAGTGCTTTGCAGGAGGTGCCCACCAGGTGTGTTTCTTTTAGCAGTACGACATCCGGGGCATGGCGGTTTAATGTATTGCAGGACAACACTTTGTTTGATTTTATCCCTAAGCCCATTGACGTTCCAGCTAAGGATGTGAATACTTTTGTCCATTGTGTACCCATTGTGAAAAAGATAAAATATGCGTTCCTCTGTATAAATAGCAGGACTGACCATTGATGTACTTGCAACCAAAATGAACATATGTACGGTAACAACCCACCACCCCTCCACCAAGTCCCATTTCCGGTTCCACAACAATAGGAAAAGGTAAAACAATAAAAAATAAACTCCCCAGAATATCCCTTCCCTCCCTGCTACCCTGGTATGTAGGCTCAAAACTACCCACATCCCCAACTAGCAGAGCTCCTGTTGCCCCAATGAACTGAAACTACTACAAGGGGGTGGAGTAGCTCTGCTGTAGGCCCACCAGAGCCCAACCTCAGCCCCAATGAGGAAGGCGGCCTTGTTACATATCGCTAGTGGCACAGTATCCCGCACACTCAGTGTCCGTAGCCTGCCATAAAAATAAAGAAAAAACAATCATATACATTACAAAACGAAGTGGAGAGTCCCAATTGCCTTCGCTAATCAAGGGGAGATCAGTTTATGCCAGTCGCAGATAAAGCCGGGCTCATGGATTGGGATCTCCCGGACAGCAGGCTCTTTTTATCCGAATCTGCTTTGCCCTCGTGGGATCTGGGTGGAGTCTCGCGGAACTTCCGCCAGTTACCAGTGTTTGTAGGCCTCATTGTATTTGCATCCTCTCTGTCTAGCCATGATTGTACATCCGATGGGGTCATGAAGAACCATGTTTTGCCGTTTAACATCATTTTAAGCTTCGCGGGAAAGAACATCATGTATTTGATGCCCCTGTCCAGGAGAGCTCGTTTCACTCCTTCGAAGGAGCGGCGTTCTTGTTGAACCTTGAGGGTAAAGTCTGGAAAGAACCTGATAGTTGCACCTTCGTACTTAAGATCTCAATGGAGGCGGGCCACCTGTAGAATTGCGTAGGATAGCGCTGCGGGGGGCAATTAGGCAGCTCCTCCATTAGGGTTTATTATCAGAATATGCGGGGAGCGGGAGAGGCAATTCCTTACCCCTGGTATGACACAGCAGCGTCCTCAGGGCCTCCAGTCCGTCTTCTCAAGTCAGAGCCAGGCGGGAGGCAGAGATAGCAAATGGCGGCAGGAGCAGAGCACGTCCCACTCCCCACGAGGGCTGCCAGTCTTCGCCACAGCCCCGCTGCCGAATGTCGGTGCAGGTCGAATGCCGGGGACGGCGACGGACTTACTAGGCCCAGTCGTTCAGCGGATAGATAAGCCGAAGATGAGGCATGGGTTTGAGCGCTGCCCCTCTCCGTCATGCCCCAGCCAGGCTCCATCTCAGTCCGTCTAATCGTACGTCACAGGAGAAAAGGTGGAAAGCAAGGACAACTGCGCTCGGGAGACTCGCTGTCCGATGCAACGGGGGTTCCGCAGTCACCAGAGACACTCTAGCCTCGTTCGATACGGAGGATGGCAGGATGTCAGGGGCTTTTTTTGCGGCTCTGGTGGAACTCTTCTTTTAGACCACCATCTTCCTCTGTGCCAAGCCACGCCCCCCCAGCCAAACGATTATTGATGTCAAATGGTTTTTCTTCTGCCACTGCGATGCCACAATCGAGGTCTGGTACCCACATTCTAGTCCCAAACAGGACTTCATATGGAGTACGGCCCCTAAGGAATTTTTTGGCATGTTATTAAGTGCCCTCTGGACCCTATATATGTGACTGACCCAACTGCCACCCAAGCCTAATAGCCTTGCTGTTAAGGATTGCTTTAAGTCCCGTTTTTTTCTTTCCACAATTAAATTTCCCTCTGGATGATATGGAGAGGAGTACCGCAAGACCCCACTCATTCTTCCCATGGCACACAACAGCAAGGAACTCTTCAACATCGTGAAAGAGCTCTCCAACCCCAACGCCGGAAACAACGACATCACCCCATCGCAAGAACTCTGCAACTCCCTCGCCTCCTACTTCCACAACAAGATCGCGGACATACACAATAGCTTCAACACCCAACCGACGAACGCCACGTCCAACTCGACCGAACCACCGCCCCCCACCACCACCCTCCGCGCCTGGACTCCGATCTGCACCGAAGAAACCGTCCGCATGATGAACTCCATCCACTCCGGATCTCCGACCGACCCCTGCCCTCACCACGTCTTCAACAAGGCCGACGCCGTCATCGCACCCCACCTGCGGGACATCATCAACACCTCCTTCACCACCGCCACCTTCCCTGAGAGCTGGAAGCATGCCGAACTCATTGCTCTACTCAAGAAACCAACAGCGGACCCCACCGAACTCAAGAATTACCGCCCCATCTCGCTGCTCCCGTTCCCAGCCAAAGTCATCGAGAAGACCGTCAACAAGCAGCTGGCCGCCTTCCTCAAGATGAACGGATCCCTCGACCCCTCACAGTCTGGCTTCCGAGCCAACCACAGCACCGAGACCGCCCTCATCGCTGCCACCGATGACATCCGAACCCTGATGGACAACGGAGAAACAGCGGCCCTCATCCTACTAGACCTCTCCGCGGCCTTCGACACCGTCTGCCACCGCACCCTAGTGCAGCGCCTCAGCAACGTCGGAATCCAGGAGAAGGCGCTGGAATGGATCATCTCCTTCCTCGACGGAAGAACACAGAGAGTCCGTCTACCACCGTACAAGTCAGAGGCCACCAAAGTCATCTGCGGCGTCCCTCAAGGATCCTCGCTGAGCCCAACCCTCTTCAACGTCTACATGAGCCCCCTCGCGGCCATCGCACACCAACACAACCTCAACATAATCTCCTACGCCGACGACACCCAGCTGATCCTCTCCCTGACCAACGACCCCGCCGCCGCCAGAGCCAACCTGCACGAAGGGATGAAAGAGGTAGCCGAGTGGATGTCGACCAGCCGCCTGAAGCTGAACTCGGACAAGACGGAAGTCCTCCTCCTGGGATCCTCGCCCTCCGCCTGGGACGACTCCTGGTGGCCCCCCGCCCTGGGCACCGCACCCAAACCGACAGACCACGCACGCAACCTGGGCTTCATCCTGGACTCCTCCCTCTCCATGACCAAGCAAGTCAACGCCGTCTCCTCGTCATGCTTCAACACCCTGCGCATGCTACGGAAGATCTTCCGGTGGATCCCCACCGAGACCAGGAAGACTGTCACCCAGGCACTCGTCACCAGCCGTCTGGACTACGGCAACGCCCTCTACGCCGGAACCACCGCCAAGCTCCAGAAGAGACTCCAACGGATCCAGAACGCCTCAGCCAGACTCATCCTCGACATCCCACGACACAGCCACATCTCCGGACACCTAAAAGACCTGCACTGGCTCCCGGTCAACAAGAGAATCACCTTCCGGCTCCTTACCCACGCACACAAAGCTCTTCTCGACCAAGGCCCGAGCTACCTCAACAACCGCATCAACTTCTACGCTCCCAAACGACACCTCCGATCAGCCAGTCACGCCCTCGCCGCCGTCCCCCGCATCCAAAGAACAACAACAGGAGGAAGGTCCTTCTCCTACCTGGCCTCCAAGACCTGGAACTCCCTCCCGACCGACCTGCGCCTGACCCAAGACCACCTCGCCTTCAGGGAGAAGCTCAAGACCTGGCTGTTCGGGTAGCAGCAGCACACCCCCCCCCTAGCGCCTTGAGACCCTCCGGGTAAGTAGAGCGCTCTATAAATGCCCATGATTGATTGATTGATCTTTGTAAGCCTGTGAGCTAAACGCAGGGCCACGGTCCAAATGTAATTTGTCTATTGTGTATGTCCCTATTAAAGACTCGCAAATCCTTTATAACAGTTTAAGCGTCAGCAGAGCGCTGGGATCAAACCCACAGGAATCTACAGCATGACTCCACTGCCACCAGGACATACCTATAAGCCCCATCATATTGTAAGGGGCCGCAGTGGTCCAAATAGAAATTTACAAGTGGTCTGTCCGATATCAGTAGTGGTGTTTCTGGCGGACGTGCTACGGTGGAACCCTTAATCTGCTGACAGATGTCGCTCTTAAGTACTAAGCCTTTGGTATGTTTGGTAAGACCTGGCCACCAATAATGTTGTTTCCGTAGTGAAACCGTTGCAGTAATGCATGCGTGGGCTGAAACCAGACCCTCGTCTGTAGCTAGAATTAATCCCAATCCTTGATCCATGTTTATTATTACTTTATCCCCCACTCCTGGAATTTGAGCATATGAATATTTTGCGCCTCTAACGTTAATGTTAATGTTAATGTTAATGTTAATGTTATAACAATTTATTATGCGCACAGCGACTCCAGCGAAGGAGCATCCTGGCGCAGAACTTGTGGGAGTACTTGAGTGGAAAACCTTTTGGCAAGGCTAAGCTATTTTTGCGCACAGCTATCATCTGTCCATCTATCATTATCAGATATCATTATATGGCTATCATTATCTGTCCATCTACCTTTGTACTAGAACGAGTGATCGCAGCAACAGCAGCAGTTCTCACTGTCGCTGTATACGCCAACATACTGATGACTCGATGTGTGAATTACATGAGGCCGTGACAAGCCTTTTTTCAGCTCTACCACTTGTTCCCGAAGCAATTTGTGCTTTATTGTGCAACCTTTGGAATCTCTAAACCCACTCTGTCCCCAATATTGTAGATATTCTTTATATGACTGGACACAGTAAAATGAATCGCACACACTAAGGGGGTCATTAGGATGACGGGCGGACTAAGTCCACCCGCCATCCTATCAGATAATGTGACTGCCCCTCATAAAGGCGGGGGTCCCGTGGGGGCCACAATGGCAGGTGCATACAGCATTTTTAACATTGTGGCGGGTGGTGCTCTCAGCACCGCCTGCCACAATGCTAAAAATGTATGTATGCATTTGCATACACAAAGCGGCAGGCACCGCGCGGTGCCTGCCGCATTGCGTATGCAAATGCAGAGGGGTGCCACAGGTACCCCCCATGTGCAACTCCTACCCCTCCTTCTCCCTGGGGGCCCACAACGGGCCCCCAAAGCAAAGACCGTATGCCTTTCCACTGCGGTAATGCCGCCGTGGAAAGGCATAGGACCGCAGGCATTGTAATATGGTTGGCGGTGTCTCGCTGACACCGCCACCATATGTACGCACTTTTTCCACCGGTCACAAAGGCAACCGGCGGAAAAGCGGCAGACGGTCTTTCCGTCCGCCGCGGACCCCCCAGCCATCCTAATGTGGCGGGGTCATTTCAGTGAGGATGGCGGGTGTATTGCCCCCGCCGGGCCGGCGGTGGCTAACGCCAGCCCGACGGGGGCAATCCGCCGGCCATCCTAATAGGGCCCTAAGTGTGGGGAAATCCTGATCTGTTTTCTTTAGTGCCAGTATCAGGGCTTTAAGCTCTGCCATCTGTACAATCTCCTAGAGACTGCGTCTGCGTATTGCTAGGACCCAACTTACCATCCCGCATATGTCCCTTCACAATCGCACACGCTTCGCTGAATTGCTGTTTATTTCCTACGGCTAGCTGGGCAGATCCGTCAGTGTAAATTATATATTCATACTGATCTACGGGCATTATTTCATTCGGAATAGGATAGTCTTGATTGTTCTGCAGGAATGGTTTTATTTTTAATGTAGAATCAAATTTGTATTCTACATCTGTTGCAGTGAGAGAATCAGCCAATTGTATCCACCACGGATGCAGTGCTTTTGCATTTGAAATGCTTGCTTTTGTAACAGCCTCTAAGGTTCGTACTGGAGTCATGACAGTCATTTGTTTCCCCTGAGCTATTGCCCTTTCTCTCACTTCAGGAGTCTGTACTGCTGTCAGTATTTTTTCTGTGATGCAAAACGCATTTAAGTGTTTGTATACAAATGAGATTTTTCTGCAATGGGTACCACTTTGCCTTCCTTGAAGGTTAGGTACGTGTATCCTGATTGATCCGCTATTACATGGATCACAATGTGCGTAGTGTTCACACATGCGTGTAAGTGTTTAGAAGCTATCATGTCTGCTTGTAAGGAACTGACAATATCTCTGTGTTCCTGTGTCCAATGCTGAACTAAAAAGGTCTAACTAAGTCATAGAAAGGTTTTACTTTTTCTGCGTAATCCAAAATGTATGTTCTGCCAAAATTTAGGTATCCTAAAATGGATTTCAAGTTTTCAAGTCTTTGGAGGTTGGAGAAGTGCACATCTTTCTAAAAAAATTGCTGCCAGGCTTTTTTCCTTAAATTGAGAGCTCACAACCTAGAAAGAGGACATTGAGGTGGACAATTTTTGATTTTTTAAAGTTAAATTTGTTGCCCTCAGCGGCAAACCCCAGAATTATGTTGTTCACCCTGTGCAAGTGATCCAATAATTCATCGTCCGTCAGATAAATATCATCTACTTAGGACAATGCCTCCTCATCCAATTTTGAAGTAACTCTGTCATTCCAGCTGAGAACAATCGGGGCAATTTATATCCTTGGGGAAGTCTACAGAATTGGCCCTGAGAGCCTGCTTTCAGGCTCTATATTTAGGCAGAAAAACCCATTTGAGATATCTAATGTTGTTCTGTATTTCTTCCGCACAATGTTATTCATTAATGCGGCACTGTGTGCATTCTGTACTCCAAATGTTTTCATGCATGAGGTCAAATGTAAGCCCGGGCGGAGGAATTCACTCCACTCACGGAGTTTGCGGAATTCAGGAACTCCGCACTCCGTGTGCAACACGGAGTTCCCTACTTAATTCCGCGCGGAGAAAAGTTTCTGCACTACTAGTGTTGTGTTGTGTTTAAGTGTGCAGTAAGCATGGGCGAATTTTGCGAATCTCGCGTTCGCGAATTTTGCGGATTTGCGAACTCGCAATCCGCAAAATCCGCGAATTCTCGCGAATTTGCGGATTTTTTTTTTGTGTGTTCGCGCGGGTTTCTGCCAGTTCGCGAGGGTTTTGTACAATTTCGCAAAACGCGAACTTACCTGTCGGGTCGCAAGTTTCGCGAACTTGTTGTTTCTACGTGTCCAGCCTGTTTGGGACACTCTTCTTCATCACTGCCACTCTCTGTCACCACTGCCACTCTCTGACTACTCATGCCACCCTCTGGCCCACCCATGCCACCCTCTGTTTCATCACAGCACCCTCTGGTTGTCCAGTCAGTGTACATTATTGTGACAAAGCAAGCACACCTTCCCTGCCTCAAGTGACCTGAATTAATTTGGGGCTGATTAATGTGTCACAGAATATTTTTTTAGCTGGCACCTGCTTCCTTAGTGCTTCCTGATTAGTGATCTTTTGCACTTGCTAAGTGCTTTCATTGTTGCAAAATTAGTTACAACACCTGCCCTGCCCCAACTGACAATAATGAATTAGGGGCTGATTAATGGATTTGAACTTCCAGCCTGGCTCCTGCTTGTCTCCCTTAGCTGTAATTCAGGACCTTTGTGGCAACTGAACTCTGGAGGGGCCCCTCAGGAAGCACTACAGGAAATGGCTACTAATGATGAGCCTGAACTTTTGAACCTGGTAAGTAGTTTCAGTTTTGCTAAGATCGTATTTCTGCAATTTTGCACTTATTCGCGGGGCGCGAAGTTGTACTGGGAAGCCGCGAACTCACGCGAACAGTGCGAGCAAGCCATAAAATCCGCTGCTCGCGGATTTGCGGATTTTGCGGGAGATTCGCGAATCTCGCGGATTGCGAATTTACCGAAAATCCGCAAAATCCGCGAGCGAAACGGATTTTCCGCCCATGCTTAGCAGTTACTTCCTTTTCTATGATTATTCAACACTTTGAAGACAGGGTTTGGACAGTAGCTGTCACACCTGTGCACTGATCATGGTGTGAGCAGCGTGGGTTGAAACTGAAACTACTAGCAGAGTGCCAGGCACTTCAGAAACCGGTCCGTCACCCCAGGCAGTTTATACTAACTTGGGACTCCCTCTATCCGGAGAAGCATCCACAACCACTCCTCTCCCTCTCAGCATTGTGGGGTGGAGGTATTATGCAGATGCCATGGAAAGTAAGTCCTGACAGAGTTGTGGTGGTCTCGAATCCAGGGCTAAAAATGAAAACCAGTGAATGCTGTCAATGCCCAGGAGACAACGGCAGAGAAGAGGACCTTGAGAAGATGACGATAAAAGAAAGTAAGCTCCACACAATCTCGAGGTTGGGAAGAACACAGCGCCTGCATTGTGTGACTTCACAACACACCGGGTCTGGAACGCTGCTACTGTCTAACGGCATTGTTGCACTGCAGCACATCCATCCTGCCCCTGCACAGCTGCCCAGCGTCATCCTGTGAATTGTTTAATAGAGGGTTACTATATTTGCATGATGACGCAAAAACTAGGCCTTTTTGCCCTCGTAATTACAGACTGGCACATGTAGTCAGAGTTGTAGCTAGCAGTAGTGCAGCAGCTGTAGTGACACTGGGGGCCATGAGCTTGAGGGGGGTCTACGTCACTCCAATTAGTGTCTGTTTTTCATTACAAGACTAAGTGATGGGCACCATGCACATTTGTTGCCTTTGGTGTCCCCATGTCGAATTAGTGCTCCATGCACACACATTGCTTTTGGTGTATCTGTGTCGAATAAGTGCACCGTTCACATATGTTAGTTACCTTCGATATACCTTCTGTGGAGGATTTTAGTCAAGTAGCGGTAGGTATTTCCACTGATTCACACTTGGAACCTCTTCCCAATAGAGTTTAGAAAGTGCTAGGCTCTGAACTGTCCCCTTTGTTAAGACAGTTATGAAAAAAGATTTTACCCTTTGGACTACGAGACAAAATTGTAAATCAAATCCATGCACACCCCACTCACATACTTGGAACAACTCCAAAAGCGGTACACTGCTAGTATTACAAAAATGTATTTGATGCAAAACAAATAGTGTTTAAAAATGGTTTTTCAACCACAAGTCACTACATTTCAACATTAAAAATGAGCATCCAAAATCATTGCAACAGTAACTAAAACAGTTAAAAAATTCATAATTCTCAAGGAATAGAACATGAAACAGCATCAATATCACAATATTAGAAGATACACCATACGCAAGGAAAAACAGAATGAGGCAGCAACAATCAGCCTTTACGGTGTTAATCTGTGGAAAACGAAAGACACTGCATGAGACAAAGAATCGGTCACTATGCTATTTGTCCTGTTTCAGGTTAAACAATGGGATTCGCGTCAACACGTTTCGGTGGAGCTATATGGTTACGTCCACCATCTTCAGGACAAGTAATAAAGAAATCCTTCCTCTTGTGCTTCCTTTATCAATATCTTAATAGGGTATCTCTTTAATCAACCCCTACAAAGCTTCGTGTAGGCAGTATCCAACTTTCCACCTACTTGGTGCACAACCTTCTCCTCCACTTAATGAGTTCCTGACTCAAAATATGGCTTCATATAAGATTTGCCTCTTTTATGGTCTTAGTCTCGAGCAGTAAAAAGTAGTTTCTCAGTGGGCGATCTGCCTCACGCTTTGTGGGTTAAACTTGCCACTTGAATGTAAATCAGGCGTACCTAGGCCCCCCCACAGAGGCTATTTTCACGAAGGGGTGGCTGTAAATTTTACCCACAAAGCGTGAGGAAGTAACCATATAGCTCCACCGAAACGCATTGACGTTAATCCCATTGTTTAATCTGAAACAGGACAAATAGCATAGCAACCGATTCTTAGTCTCATGCAGTGCAAAATTCGATGCAGCGTGCGCTACGAGATTAGTTTTATTTATCAAATTGCTTACTTACCTCCAATTATCCATATTTCGGTGTTTAGTACCCATCACCCTGCCCCTCCCCCGCCCCGCCACTCTGCCCCACCGAACTCCCTCCACGGGCCGCAACTGATTTAGGTTTATTATCTCTTTGTGTAGTGGCGGTAAGTCTTCTGCTGGCAATGTATCAATCTCTGGATAGGTTGTGTAAGCAGCTAAAACCAGCCAATTAGCTCTGTCTCTGCTGAGCGGACCAAGTCTTTCTTTTTCTGTAGTATGGGGGAGGGTGGCTTTAAGCCAATTTATATTTTCTTGGTAAGCTAATAGGACTTCTATGTCCTCGTACGGACAGTATTCATCCGGTATTTCATCTGGGATGTAACTATGGAATACTTGTGTTTGTGCATTTGCAGGTAGGAATCTAACCCAAGAATAGAACATCTCTGTCCTTTATTCCTCCTGTGCCTCAATCATGAAGGTAACGTCCTCCCTAATGATGAGAGATAATATTTTGCTAACTCTATAGTAAGGGCATTTCTGCAATTTTTTTAAATGTTAAGAGCTCCTTCAAGCTCTGCTTCATCTGCCCCTGCACCACTCATACCAGCGTCTCCATTTAGTGACATTATGAGAGGAAGTATTTATGAAAAAGAGATAAGGGAGATGCACAATGAAGGGTACTATAATCCTTCAAGTTGAAGAAACCTACAGCCAATATATAAGATATACCTACTCAACTGCAGCAGATTTTTCCCTTCCCACCCCAGATGTCTCTGGGTAAATGTGAGTAGTGGTCTCTGAGAAGGCACGACTGAACTACTCAGATTAGACTGTTAATTAAGAACCAAATCAACATTGGTGGCGCCATATAGTGTACTTCCTAATAATACATATGATCTGCACATTTAGATAATATAAACTAAGTCATTGGTGTCCACACTGATTCCAGACACCCCCGAAGGATATGTTAGCCTTTAGACCAGCTAGCTGACAGTGCCACCATAGGCTCACTAACCTTATCAAGGAGCGAACAGTTTCTGACAACTATTGAACATGACAACCCTTAATCCCTTCAATGATCGTGGAAACAGTACAGCACTTTTCACTCAGTCAAACGTGATCAGTTAGTCTTAGAGAGATACACAGAATACACGATGGGAACATTTTCAATAAGCATTTATTGAACCAGCATGATTCTAGTATAAAACATGTTTGCTGCGACAATCATTAGACAGAAACAGATATATAAAATTACAAGCACTGACAGTGTATAAAAGGTAGAATCCCACCATGGTGCTAAAACAGTAAATACATGCAGGCATATCAATACATGGCAGTAATCAAGCTTACTCCTATGATGCAAACCCTATCTAAATGTACCTATGTGTACCTAGCATATATGTGGTGTAAAGCGAAGAATCCCCTAGGAAGAGCCAACCCCATTACCTGATGGGAGAGAACAAAGGACCCCATCTTGGTCTCGAGTTGGACACCCCGCAAGGGATGTCAGACCCCTGCGTGCTTGAGTTTTTGTGTGCAGGGACTTCAGCGTCTCGTGTCAGTGTGGAAGCTTGTCCTCTGGTTGCCCAGTGAAGATGTGGTTCTTTTAAACCCGAAACACAAGATGGTAATCCTGCTGCGAATGTCCTAGGCAGGGGATTAAGATATGATACTAAGAATCCTCATGCATGTTAAATGAGGCTAGTTTTTGAAGTACACCACATGACATTTATTCACACATAACTAGGTACAAAGTCAGTGCCATAACCGTTTTGTAGGGCAAGGTAAGACAAATGTAGGTAAATGGTGACGCAGCTACCTAGGCTTACATTGGGGCTCATAACCAACCACATTTACATTCTCCTTGTATGACGATGGGTTAAATTAGCTCTAAAAGGCCACCAAGGTTTTGTTTCTGCCAAACATGGCTCACCATCAAATGGGCTGTGCGAGGAAGTTGGATAAAGTGGTAATGTCGTTTTGGAATATGTTGTGACTATGAGAATGCGTTATCTTTTTTGAAAATCAGTAATGTTAATGTGACGTATGGTAACACCCAAAATTTTCTAACAATTATCTTCCTTGTTTTTTATATAGCTTAAATCACATTGCTGATTACGTAATCCAATATGTTTGGACATAATCAACAATTAATTAACCCAGAAACTATTGTTTTAGAGAAATCAAAAATAAATTTAAATGCAATAGCTTTCTGCATCGTTTCACATTAATGCATATTTTACAAGTAGTTAATTAATAGAGAAAATCTTTAGAACGCCAGCTGAATCATCAAAAATCCACTGAAGTGAAGGATGACAGGGAAAGTGTTGTGACCTCCTGGAGCTGTGAATACAAAATTATGAATTATGTATGGCTAATATAAATGATACAGACAGAACTTTCACAAAAGTGCTTTATCAACAATGTATACGTCAATAATGTGAGATACCAGAGTCTCCGCATCTTTTAACATTAAAGAATACAATAACATACTTCTGATTTACAATTAGAGGCCACATATGAGATAAGTCATCAGCTGATAAGAAACTTCACATGATTGGTTTTTAAGTAGCATCTTCGTCAAACCATTCTGTGATCCACCCTCAGAGACTACACCCACTTACCTGATTACAAATGTCATTATGTTAATCAAAGTATGTTTATTTCTAATGTTTTGGTATTTTGGAACTCCACTGGTCTAGCAGGGCCTTGTATTACATTTCCTGCCTTTTTCTTTCTATCCTGGTCTCTGTAGTAGTTAAGAAATGTAAAATTTAAATGTATCACTGGACGATGGTGATCTCACTAGGTCGTTTACAGAATGCAGTTCTCAAGTGTACTTTCCTCGACATAGGCTTGCCTTCCTCTTCTCAGATTATTTATTTATTTTTATTTCTTTATTTAAAGTTTTATATAGCGCGACATGACCCAAGCGGGTATCAGAGCACTTCACATAAGGGTTTGGGAAGACATAGGTAGATAGTTGCAGGAGGAAAGTAAAGCAAACTACATCAGGAGCAAAAATGTTTGCGAAAGACATAGGTAGATAGTTGTGGGAGAAAAGTAAAGCAATATTCATCAGGAACAAAAATTACATATTTCCTGGCGACAATGGGCTGTAACAGAGGCCAGGTAGTAGCTAAATCAGCTAAACAGGATAGGCGACAAAAGGAGAAAAGCATGTAGATCAGAGCAGTGTTCATAAGGAGAGCTTTCACTTCCCTTTTGAAGGATGACGGAATCAGTCTTGTTTCCACAGGTAGGGAGGTCCAGATTCTCAGGGCAATGCCAGAGAATTTGCGCTTGTAGGTTTTAAGTTTTTTAAATTTCTTCGGTTTTAGGAGCAGTGTGTTGGTGCTCTTTGAGGGCCGGGAGCCACCTCAAAGTTCAAGCTTATTAGTAAGGTAGAGAGGGGTATTGAATTGTAGTTCTCTATGTGTAATACAAAATTTTTTAACTGGATCCTTGCCTCAAATGGAAGCTAATTGAGCGATTTCAGATCCAGCAAGAAGATGTGGTTGGATTTCTTGGAACCAGTGACGAGTCTAGTCACAGCATTTGGGGATGCTCTGATGGGGGCTAGACTGAGTTTCGGAAGTCTGTAGAGAGTAGCCCTGCTGTATTCAAGTCTTGAGATGACCAGTGCTTGCACCGCCGATTTGAAGTCATCTTGTGGAAGGTAGGGTTTAAGTTTTCTTAGGATGCTTAGTTGGAAGTTCACACCTTTGGTAGAAGCTCTGATAGGATGTATGACGTTACAACGCATATATTTACATCGCGGTACATTACATTGAGGTTTTTACAACGCAAGTCGTTACAACGACTTGCGTTGTAGGGCGCTGGACTTAGGAGTAGTATAATTTACTATTCCAACTCCAGTCTACGTACCGTAGGGAAGGTGTTGGATAATAAAATATACTATTCCTTGTCCTAGAGCGCCATCTAGCGCAAGTCGTAACGACTTGCGTTGTGAAAACCGCAATGTAATTGCATCGCAATGTAATTCCTGCGCTGTAAACAATGTTTCCCCTCTGATATGGTCTTGCATGTTTAGGTTCTTATCTAGCACAACTCCCAGTTATTTTGTGGAGTCAATGATGTGTGGTGTGCAGTTCAGAGCGGTGAGGTTTCTTAGATATTTCACCACAGTGGGGGTTTGCTTAGGAGGTGAAAATGGATGAGGAGGAATTCTATATTAAGGGCGTATAGTTTGAGATGGTTGGAGGATAGCCAATTATGTCTCTGGGATCTGCCTGCAAGGTCGGCCAAATTGAGGCCATCGATGAGACGTGGTCCCGAGCATTTTGCTAGACCTTTATGGCTTTGCTATCCTTGATCTTGCCTGAGTCCTTTTAAGGTGGGCAACTTACATTGGCTATCTCTTAACCATGGAGCTTGACTGCTCCTCTACTTTCTATGGATTGCTCCTTTAGATGTTTATATCATTGCCCTATTGCAGCAGCAATACACTCTATCCAGACATCCCTCTCAGTTTGACATTACATAGAAGTTTCTTCAATGGAAGGAGGATTATCTTCATTTTAATTTCCTTCATTTGCTTCTTCTTAAAACCAGCTTTTTGAAGATTTTTGTGAGCCCCTTTTCAAATTATAATTTTTCATTAAATAAGTCTTGCATTGATGGCAGTTGCTACTGATTCTAAAAATATACAGACAGTGCCCTGATGAAGGTTGTGCTACACTTGTTCAACCTTCTGTAACTTCCGAAACGTGTGTCGGCGCAATTCTGTCTAACTATATTCATCTTTTTTTTATTGTATTACAATTGTCTTTTTAAGATATTATAATTTCCAGAACTCTTTGATGTTTTTTCATGTAAAGTGTTTTGTAAGTTTCCTTGTATCTGAAAGTTGTTTTCTTTAATTTCTTTACTGTTTTGTAGTTAGTCATCTGTGTAACTGCTTTCACTGTATATACATTAATCTTTTATTTGTTAATGTTTGTGGTGCTCACTGTTTTTATGTGTATATGTAGATTGAAAATCACTGTTTGATAAATGAAAAAATAACATTTTGTATCTAAGATTAATATATTATTAATTCTACTAGTCTGCTATATGGTATTTTCATATTGCTGTTTATATATGCATATTTTGGAGAAGTCTTTTTGTAATTTTGCTACTTGCAAGGTCGGACTGGCATATAGGGCATTCAGGCAGTGCCTGATGGGCTGGTCCGACAGATCTGGCTTGTTTTTTGGCCACGTGGGCTGGTTTGTATAACTGATTTTCCTGATATTACACCTTGCAAAATACCCATAAAGTGTGTCTTTACAAGATCAAAGCTGGCCTAATTTGCAAATGTGGGACACTTTTTTAGCTATCTGGGTTGCTAATGCGGGCCACATTTATTTTGGTGCCCGGAACTATGTTTTGTCCCGACCCCACCAAGGAACTCTGAACCACCGTTGCTTGTGCAAAGTCTTTCTTCACTTTAAATACTGGGACGAAATGGGGAAGTAGCTAGATCTGCAATTTGCGGAAACTAGGAATTTAAATCCCTTGCAAAGAATATATCCTGTGTGCCTCAGTATCTCTGCTGCTCGCATGGCTAACAAAGATACCAACATATATAAAATGTAAACTATGACCAGAGAAAAGGCTAAAGAAATATTGGCACACACACAAACACTTAACACATTAGAATACTGACTTGGTGTGTCTAATGCCCAAGGAAGTTGGCCACCTGAAGCTGAGTGTCTGCTCCCCACACAAATATAGAAAGAGATTACCACACAAATTCAGCTTGACCTAACTAACAAACTGTGGGTAACATTCTCCAAAGAAAGACCGAGCACCCTACCTGCATAACATTAATGGGGCAAGCAAGCACATCCGCATAGGAGAAACAATCTGGAAAGCACAAATTGGTTTATGGCTAAAATGACCACCGATGGGTGATGGTTGTGGCACCCTACCTTCTGTGTCCAAAGTCCTCAACCTCACTGATGAGCCTTATTTACTAGTGAACCACTTCCTAACCATCTTTCACAAGGATATAATTATAAATTAAGAGTCTGTCCACGCGCATCCACTGTAGGCATGCACATGCAACTAAGTAGCAACTTGAGTCTTGTGATGATTACACGTTTGGTGAAAGAGGACTATAGTGAAACCTAACGCCAATGCCCCACACGTTCTAATTTGGAGAAAAAAACACCTCTCAACTGCATGCAGTAGGTGACAAGGGTCAGCAGACTCTCACTGTGCTGCTCGGCAGAGAATCAGTGTCATTCATCCAAGTGTGGCCCACTGGCATTCCTATTCCATATGCTCTACACAAGCCCTACACAGGTGAGTCACAATTAGATGTAGCACTGAGACAATCACAGTAACTGTGTGAGAATCTGGATGTGGACGTTTTCTAACAGTTGTATGCTGAGTTGTTTCGCCTACATGACTCAGAGGTGTCCCACCCTCTGTGGCACCTGGGTGCAAAACAGCTGAGCCCAGAAGAAGCTAAACACAACAAGCATTTGCAATGCAATAGGTCTCGCATTAGCAAAGTTTGAGCTATTGGTATTGTAAATGACAATCTTTTTATTTATTTTATAGTATTGTATTGTAATTGCATTTATAAATTATGTGTTGGTTTTGAAAATAGCGAAATTAATAGCTTTGTAATTTACAATGCCAATAGTTATAACTTTCGCAAATGTGACACCTATAGCATTTGTAATGCAATATGTGTTGTATTTACGTGAGTTACATGTATTTATATTACGAATATCTTTTATTAATAATTAATACTTATTGTAATTTATAATGGCAATAGCTTAAACTTTTGTAAATAACTTTTGTGAAGATTATGTTCAGTGTATTTCATTGTGCCGAAAATCCAAGAACAGAAGTGAAATATTAACATTTTTTGTGACATTTGTAATAAAGCTTGAAACATTGAGAGAACATATTTGAACAAGTTGTTGAATGGTTGCACAGATTGATGCTGTGGTGGCGCAGAGTGATGTTGTGGTGGCGACGAGTGGGGGCTAATTTGTGAGGGTGCAGTGTGTGAGATTGCAGTGTGTGAGGGGGCAGTGTGTGAGGGGGGCAGTGTGAGAGGGGGGCAGTGTGAGAGGGGGCAGTGTGAGAGGGCGCAGTGTAATGAGTGTGTGAGTGTGTGAGGGTGCAGGGTACAGTGTGTGTGGCCTAAAGTAGTGTGTGCGCAATGTGTGAGGGGGCAGTGTGTGAGGGTGCAGTATGTGTGGACTACATTACTGTGAGTGAGCAATGTGTGAGTGCGCAGTCACCAATATTGTGCAGCATGGCTTTTAAAAACAAAAAAAAACCTTGAGCGACCTGCATGTCATTTTGTAGGTGCGCACACCAATAAAACATGTGCCTAAAAAATTACATGAGTGCCTTTTTTTCTATGTTTGGATCCAAGTTGAATGGGAAAACGAACAATAAAAAAAAAGTTAGCACAAATGGTGTGGGGTGCTTGGCTTTGAAAATATATAAATTAATAGCATTGTTATTCACAAAGCCAATAACTTACACTTCCCTAATGTGAGTCCTACTGGCTATGGGAATGCTTGTTGGTAGCAAGCAAGAACAGTGCTGTTGTAGTGCTGAGTGAGGCTGTTGTGGTGCTGAGTGATGATGTGGTTGGGCTGAGTGATGTGTTGCTGTCCCTGAGTGATGTGGTGGTGCCCCTAAGTGATGACCCCGAGTGATGTGGTGGTGCCCCTAAGTGATGTGCCAGAGTGATGTGGTGGTGTCCCAGAGTGATGTGGTGGTGCCCCTAAGTGATGTCCCATAGTGATGTGGTGGTGTCCCAGAGTGATGTGGTGGTGTCCTAGAGTGATATGGTGGTGTTCTAGATTGATATAAAGGTGTCCTAGAGTGATATGGTGGTGTCCTAGAGTGATATGGTGGTGCCCTAGAGTGATATGGTGGTGTCCTAGAGTGATATGGTGGTGTCCTAGAGTGATATGGTGGTGTCCTAGAGTGATATGGTGGTGTCCGAGTGATGTGGTGGTGTTGTGTGGTTTGCAGCTGTGTGAGGCTTGCAGCAGTGTGAGGCGTGCAGCAGTGTGAGGCGTGCAGCAGTGTGAGGCGGGCAGCAGTGTGCGGCGTGCAGCAGTATGAGTAATGTAGCAGTGTGCAGCGTGTAGCAGTGTGCAGCGTGCAGCAGTGTGTGGCGTGCAGCAGTGTGTGGGGTGCAGCAGTGTGCAGCGTGCAGCAGTTTGATTAATTCAACAGTGAGAGGCGTGCAACAGTGAGCGGCGTGCAGCAGTGTGTGGCGTGCAGCAGTGTGAGGCATGCAGCAGTGTGTGTAATGCAGCAGTGTGCAGCGGTGTGAGGTGTGCAGCAGTGTGAGGCGTGCAGCAGTGTGAGGCGCGCAGCAGTGTGTAGCGTGCAGCAGTGTGAGGCGTGCAGCAGTGTGAGGCGTGCAGCAGTGTGAGGCGTGCAGCAGTGTGCGGCGTGCAGCAGTGTGCGGCATGCAGCAGTGTGCGGCATGCAGCAGTGTGCGGCATGCAGCAGTGTGATTAATGCAGCAGTGTGCAGAGTGCAGCAGTGTGATGCATGCAGCAGTGTGAGGCATGCATCCGTGTGAGGCGTGCAGCAGTGTGAGGCGTGCAGCAGTGTGAGGCATGTAGCAGTGTGAGGCGTGCAGCAGTGTGAGGCGTGCAGCAGTGTGAGGCATGCAGCAGTGTGAGGCGTGCGGCAGTGTGAGGCATGCAGCAGTGTGAGGCTTACAGCAGTGTGAGGCGTACAGCAGTGTGAGGCGTGCAGGAGTGTACAGCAGTATGCAGCATTTAGCAGTGTGCGGCATGCTGCAGTGTGCGCCGTGCAGCACTGTGAGGTGTGCAGCAGTGTGAGGCGTGCAGCAGTGTGTGGTGTGCAGCAGTGTGTGGTGTGCAGTAGTGTGCGGCGTGCAGCAGTGTGCAGCGTGCAGCAGTGTGATGCGTGCAGCAGTGTGATGCGTGCAGCAGTGTGTGGCCAGGCAGCGTGCAGCAGTGTGTGGCCTGCAGCGCGCAGCAGTGTGCTGTGTGCAGCAGTGTGCGGCGTGCAGCAGTGTGCGGCATCCTCAGTAGGCAATACTTGCTAAATTTCCATCGGATGCCCAAAATGACGACTGGTTAGAGGAAAGAATGCAGCATAACAACCAGAGCTGTAGACTTTAGAAATTGGGAACCAGGTTCAAATCTTAGCATCCTGTCCTCATGCCAATCCTTCCAAAAAGGCAGAAGCATGCCAATATCAAACTTGGATTTATTTTTTAAGTTGAAGCGTTTGGATGCAATTAATACAGATTGTTTGGGAAATATGATGTAAAATAACATCCAGAGCTGCCTTCTTTGAAACAGGGGAACCTGGTAGAAGTTTTCGCGTGCGTTGACTTTGGAACAGAGGAGCTGGGTTTAAGCCTTGGCGTGCTCTCCCCGTGCCAGCCCCCTCTAAAAAAACGGGCAGAAACATGGCGATATGAAAAATTTTGAATACTGTATTTTCATTGCTCCAGTACTTACTAAACTTGCGGTGGTATGGAATAAATAATAATTATTTGGGAGACAGAATGAAGCAATTAGAGTCGCTTACTTTGAAATTGGTGAACTGGGTCCAAGAAGTCTTGACGTGCCCTCCCCTACAAATCCCCAGCCCCTCCAAAAAAAAGGCACAGACATGCCAAGCTCAAACGAGGAGCAGGATGCCGAACGAATATTAACTATGCCAGTGAAATACCAAACATGTTTATTTACAATTGCTAAGTCATTCTACAGTTCACTGTATCCGATAAGGGTGTCCCAGTAGTCAATGTTTGAATACAAGCCAGGCTGCACTACAGAACAAGTTGCATCTTGGCATGGCAAGATTAAATGATTTGCCCACTGCCCAGAAACACAAGATGGTTAGGGGGCGGGGAGACTCGAACCTGGTACCGGCTTCCCCTGTTAAGTGAAAAAGTCTCAATGCGTGCGTGCCCAAGTTGTGCAACTGCTCGTGACATCACAAAATCTTGTCCGGGTGGTAGCTGTGAATTGAGACAGAGAGCAACCACTTCCTTCTTGTGAAGCAAAAGAGACGTCACGTGCACAGTTTCTGTTTCCTAAAGCACATTCTGTGCACAATAAGGCAGCCACTATGGCTTTCTTAAGTCACCTTGTTTTTGCAGCAGGTATTTCATCTAGATTCATACGCTGTGCATATCATACCATCTACAGGTTGAATCCAAAATGTGCTTCTTGTTTTTGTTAAAAATATCCTTTTCACCCATGGGAAAAAGGCATGTCTTGTAAAACGAGAACCCTTAAGATTAGGCTTTTAAACTTCCTTTGTGTCGCCATGCTTTCAGATTAATATTTTTGCCGTTGAGAAGAGGAAAAATAATGAAACGCCGCAGCCCGGCTTCAACAGGAAGCCAGGCAACCTTTGTTGGGACGGAGGCGGGGCCAGAGAAATACAGGAAGCAGACGGGAGTCTACCCTGCGCTCCCGTGCCGGCCGGAAGATTTGCGTGACTGCGTCTCAGCGCGGCACCCGCCTGTTGCCCAGAATGACCGGATGGCTGCCGAGGGACACAAACGAAGAACCTGGTGAGTGGGGAGGGTCTGGTGGGGCGGCGGGGGTCTTGGTGCGCTTGTGTGTGTGCTGTGTGTGTGTGTGTATGCGACGGCGGGGGTGTGTTCTCTGTATGTATGGGTGCGTGCGTGCTTGTGGGTGTGTCTCTGTGTATGCGTGTGTGTTTGCAGAGTGTGTGTGTGTGTGTATGCGACGGCGGGGATGTGTTCTCTGTATGTATGGGTGCGTGCATGGGCGCTTGTGTGTCTCTGTGAATGCGCATGCGTGTGTGGTGCTTGCGAGGCAGGAGATGGGCACAGCGCCGTGAAGGGGGGGGGCGTGTGTGTATGCAGTGTGTGTATGCAGTGTGTGTGTGTGTGTGTGTGTGCTCATGTGTGTATGCGACGTCGGGGGTGCGTTCTCTGTATGTATGGGTGCGTGCATGGGCGCTTGTGTGTCTCTGTGTATGTGCATGCGTGTGTGGTGCCGTGCGCGCCCTCGAGGAGGAATCTGAGACAGCGAGGCTCGTGCCTGATCGCTGTCTCACATTCCTCCAGACACGCCAGCAAAAGATGTCTTCGCAGACAGCAGGCTTCGCCTGCTTTTTACGTCTGCTCGACCTAAAAAGGCCTGACTTGCGGCATTTGCATACGACTGTAGCATCACTGGACACTAACCCCAGGTGGCTGTCCTATACAGGTGTACCTAGCATTATAATGTACACTGAAGAACTAGACTTCCCAAACAGCCATAGTAAGATGCATATGGTAATGGGCACATGATACCAATAAGATTTCTGGATTAAGGGGCAACAGTAAGTTTAAGGTGTTGAATTACAAGCACCCAAATACCTGATCTGATTAATACAGACCAGCACCATATAAATCAACTCACTGGCACAGTACACCAAATTAGGAGTTATAGCTGTACAAACTACGGAAACTACGCAAGCAACACAAACTGTACAAGCAGGGTTTAAACATGACAATCTAAAATAACTATGGTGTTTCGGAAGGATCTAGAGTACCTACTACCACCTAACACCAACTCGCTTCGCACGATTATCAACATAAAACTCCCAAGCCCTCACAATCATGGCAGAGAATCAGGAGAAGAAGGGCAAAGAGGTAACGGAAGGCAAAACTGGCCAAAAGAGAACAAAACCTACCTGTACCAGACTCTACTATTATTAAAACATCTCAACGAACGCTAATATGATACTGATTCCATAAAGCCTGGCAGCACTGTACAACCCGGTGCAAAGTACAAAGTCTAAAACAGACGGTATATAAAGTGAAACCAGAGCAAAAGGAAGGACTTCAACGCACTTGAAAAAGGAATCTCTGAACAAGTGACTATGATAAGGCACCTGGAGGATTAAAAGACTCACTGGCACAAACAAACAGGGGCTTTATCAATAAAAGTTACGTCACAATGAAAACATATCAAGGAGTTGAAAGACCAGAACCACCGGGGAACCTCACAATCTTCGTCATTCCAGAGAGTTCGGAACCCGAGACAATCTCTTTCATGGAGTTTCTACAAAATTGGGCCATATTTATGACCCAGTTTGCATCGCTCTTGCACCACGCCAAAAATATGTAGTAACGCTGCGCAGCGCAAATCGCTGTGTGGCGTTACTATTCCCTGGTTGTTGTTCAATGGGTGTTGCGTGGGTGTTCCCACACAACTCCCATGGTATTTTGACGCATTCCCAGATTTACAAGACCTTGTAAACCTGGGAATGCACCAAAAAGATACGCCTCCCCAGGGGGAGAGTAATGAGAAGAAATATGTTTATTTCTCCCCATATTTTCCTCTTTCTGCAGCATATATAGAAAGAGGGAAAAGCCTCTCAGGATTGTTTTCGTACAGGAAGTTGACCCTATATGCACAAAACCAATCCTGCCTACAACACATGCACCCTTGCCCAATATTTATTATTTATTTATTTATATAGCGCCAGAATCGACTCCCGAAGGGGTATCTCTGTGCTGCGGACAGGTCACAGAAAGCTGAGGGACTGGCACATGATCAGAGACAGAAAAGAAAGGCCTTAAGGTGCTTTCAGAATTGGAGGGGGTCAGAGCATTTTCAAGTACAAGGGGAGCTGGTTCCAGTAAAGAGGACCTAGGTGGGAGAAGGTCTTTTCACCCCATCTAGCCTTCCTTACCCGGGGGACCATGAGGAGGGATTTGGTTCCTGAGCGGAGTGGTCTAGTTTGTGTATACGGCGTGCATCTCTCGGCCAGATAGGCGGGCCAAGATTGTTTAAAGCTTTGTGTACCATACAGCAAACTTTAAACTTGATCCGCTCACGTACTGGGAGCCAGTGTAGCTGAAGTAGGAGAGGGCGAGAGGCAGTCCGGGGAGGTGCATGTAAGACCAGTCACGCCACAGTGTTCTGGACTACCTGCAATCTGCAGAGCAAGGACTCAGTGGCGGAGGCCAAAAGGCCATTGCAGTAATCCAGACGGCTCAGTATCAGGGCCTGCGTCAGATCTTTCGGGTGGAATCGGGAAGCAGGGGAAAGACTCAGCATAATAGGCCCAACATATGGAAGCAGGAGCAGCGTGCTCTTTCAGAGTGAGCCCCTGGTCTAGGCGAATGCCAAGGTTCTTGACAGTGGACTTGGGAACGGGGGGAGTACCCAGATCCATCGGCCACCCATCCGGGGTCCATAGTAAGGGGGCATCTCCAAAGAGCATGATTTCTGTCTTCCCCATGTTGAATTGGAGAAAGTTGCATCTCATCCAATTGGAGATGACGTTCATTCCGGAAGAGAAGGCCGACGGCACAGAGGAGTTAAATTTAGTGAAGGGAAGTAGCAGCTGTGTATCATCGGCGTAAGAGATGGGAATGAAACCCCAGGTTCTAAGGAGATTGGCCAAGGGAGCCACATAGATATTAAATAAAGTGGGGCTCAGACACGAGCCCTGGAACTCCCTTGGTCACCTCCATAGACGCACTAGGCTCCCAAAACAGCACTAGTGCAAAGGAGAAGGACAGGAATGCACTGTACTAGATTTTTTATCCTCTCTGCCAAAGTCAAATGGGAAACTAATGCCATCTTTTAAAATCAGGAAGGGTGTCCAACAGGGGTGCGTATTAGTCCTCTTTTTATTTTCTCTATACATAAACGGGGTAGACGAAAACAGTGCGGACACTGCAGGCCGATGCCCCAGTTGTTTCTGGCTGCCAGATACCCGTCCTTTTCAACGCAGATGGCGCAGTCCTCCTATCAAGGACAGTGGTCGGACTACAGATATAAATGGGCTCTTTTACAGATTTCATGGATTTTAGAAAGCTGAAAAGCGAAAGTCAAAGACATTTACAATAACCTGGGGGAACATTTCCAAGAAGGTTAGACCATTTTCTCTTGAAGGTTTCCAGATAACAAAGATTACATTATTTTTAGGTCTTGGCTCTAGATGGCGGGCATGTGCTTTCTCGAACGAAGACCTGGTGTATCTGTTTGAGGAATTCAGACCCCCCCACAGGCTTGCCATTTGCTGAAATTAGCATTGCTCTGTTATTTGTTCTCCTCATTCATCCATGGCATGCATACGTCATGCCTTTTCCATGCTTTGGCCCTCCTGAGCGTACCGTCCAACTACCCCTAAACATACGCTGTGTCCATTTTAAGCCATTGTTTTGGCACAACTTTGTTACATTTTAACTTTAAGCAAGGGCTCCTGTTTTACTCAATTTTAGGTAGAGCTTTAGCGATGGATGACCTGTTGTATCTCTGTGTGGGGCTTTGGGAATCCATCACATTGCCATTGGCTGTTAGCTGCAGCATTCAGAAATGCGGGCTTCTTATTGGCCCATTTCTGACAAAGTCCCTCCTTTGTGTATTCAGATCTCTTCCTGGCGATTTCACTCTGAGAACATTTTAGTTTGCCATCACACAGCACAGAGTGTGATGGCCTCTCTTTCGTCCTCCCATCTGGCTATTGCAGGTCAGGCATTATTTTTTTTTTGCAATTTGCAATAGTGTGATTTTGACCCAAAGGTATTGCAGTGCTTTAAAAGAGCACCAGTTACATTACAGACAGCAGGCGCGCAACACCCATTGGGCTCACAGCTTCACAGCCCGACAGCCCGTCGTGTGTGTCAGCCCGGGCTGACACAGCTTCGCGGGCTGGGGCTGGCGAGCATCTAATTGCAGCCGCACCCGAGTAGTTAACAGGTCTTTAAAAGACCATTTACTTGTAAATGAGGCTTTTGAGAAGAAAAAAAACCGACGCAGACCTGCTTACATTTTGCAGCTCTCTTACAATTAGGAAATGACGTGGGTTAGGCACGCTCTGTCATAAAAGTGGACTTGTACATTTGGTGAGCTAAACGCACAGTGACGATTTCCTCCTTGAATATGCAGCACATCTTGGTAAATATTTGATGGCGCTTTGGTTTCACTATAGTAGAAGGGCTGACATAGTTTCCTTCGGTAACTGTTTTGTCTTTGGGGCATTTTAATTGGAAGACGCGGGGGATAAGGTGTAAATAAATGACAGTATAATTTGTGCTGTGCCTGACAAAACATCACATGAGCGCAGGAATGTAAAACTTGCAATCTTAGTGGCTGTACTAGATGAGGCAAAGCCTTTGCATTCATATTATATGTGAAGTGTTTGAAGTGTTAACTGTGACATAATATTGGGAGTAAGAATAGCTCTTGTTTGCAGTCAGAGTGCTGCCACATGGGAATTATGGAATGTATTTCTGTATTTATTTTTCAATTTACTGAAGCATGAACCAGGCCCTGTTAGGCATCAGAGCTCTACTACCATTTACACAAGATGACATCATTGTGCCTTGGGGGCCTGTTTCTTGCTGTTGTTGTGCCCAGGCAGTTAAGTGTTCGAAAATAAAACTGCAACATTAAGGCCGCTTTTAGAAGTCTGGGTCTAGATAGAACGTCACAGGGAGGAGCCGGTGAATTGCCATCAGCGTCACCATAAGTGACACAACATATCTGAGGAGTGTCTGTAGCAGTGAGACACTATTCACTGAGATGATGGGGTCCAGGTCCTGTACCTCAGTTGTGCACATCCAAGTTCACGAGGAGTGGACACGGTAGCAGTGAAATAGTAACATTTCTGAGTCTTCCACGCAGTGCTCAAACATTTCCCGCTCTGACAACACGGAGGCAATTTTCTTCTATAGCACACACTGCATATTAAGTCACATCTCGGCCATCCTTATTTGTATAATAAAAATACTTAAGAAAACATTGGCTGAGAGAAGCGGCGTATTGATCTGTCTAGTGCGCCCTGATGGGTTCGGCCTGGCTCGCTGACTGGTATGTGTGATGTATTCACAAGGCCCTGTGGCAGCAGAAGGAGCCTCGTATGCCACCTGAACATAATATAAGGACATTGGCATTGAAAGAGATCTCTCCCTGTAGGAGAAATTGACAAGTTAGCAGGGCTCATACATTGCCCTGCTTCTTCTCCCTATTGCTACGACTATCTACAGCACTCCAATGCCTTATTAAGCACTTCTTCATGAAGTAGCTTTGAGCGCTTTATATATGGTCTCAATCAATCAATCAGATAGATGGGCCTGGGGCAGAAAAAGCTCTGAAGTCTTAATTTTAAAGTTGACTTGTGGGACTTTCAAAAACAATTTATCCTGAGTTCTTAGATTTTTTTATGTTACAGTAGAGTGAGATTCTGCTGGATAGATAGAGGAGGACCAAGTACATATATTCATCTTACAGCAGTGTATACATGTATACATCCAGCAGTCGTTTGAATAGGATTCCATATTATAACTGGTAACCAGTGAAGGGATTTAGAGCTGCTAATGTACCATGATCACTTCTACCCAACGCTGAGACAGGTGAGACATTCTGGGCCATCTGCAACCGATTGAGCCGTGAAGCTGGAGGGCCATTGTAGATGCAGTTATATTAATACAGTCTCAAGTTAATAACAGCCCCCGCAACTTCAAGGCAGAAGAGAGTGAGTGCATGACGTGTCTCACCTTTGCTTGTTGGTAGCAGCAACTCTTAATTACAAGCCCTTGCTTACCTAGAGGCATGATCTGCGTCACATTTTGGCCTTAGATATTGTCTCTGTCTTTTGCACACTGACTGTTTGGGGAAGTTGCGAGGAGGGTGGCTCTCTCCTTGGTTCCAATTAGGATTATAAATGTCTGGGGATAGATGGAGTTCACAAAGAATTCACAGCTTTAATGTTCCTTAGTACTAATATACTACATATTTAGGTGTTTTTATTACACGGAATGCAGTAGTATACAAACCCATATTTCACAGGGATTGCCATTGAATATGTATTTCATCATCAAAATGATATCCCCCAAACCACTCTGCGGAGCTTTACATTGTGAAGAATATTGAGAGTATGTGGCTTGAGGACCACATTATGCAGCAAGGTTATCTAATTTGTGTCTAAAAAATTGCAATTTAGGTGGCACATTATATGTATTTTTTTTTATTTTTAGAGTTTTATATAGCATAAACTAGACCCGAGACATCGAGTCGCAGAGCGCTTTACATGAGCACCAGTTTTATTACAGATGTACACATTCATTTTTGTTAGGCACTGGGAGATTAAGTGATTTGCCCAAAATCACAGGATGTTGAGCATCGTTGCTGAGACTTGAACCCGGTTCCCCAGGTCCAAGGTCCACCACTCTAGCCGCAAGGCTACATCATCATTAGCTAGAAGCAACATTCTTTGTTAATTCTAAAGAATAGGTATTAAAATGATATGGCAACTGTGGTAAATCTACAATTATGTGGTAAACCCTGCAGCCATTGTATCACATAAATCCGAAGTCCCTCACCATTGCCCACTGTTATATCAACAATTTATTCATGCAAGTATATAAAACCTAAACATTTTAAACAGGGGTTTCAAGCTAACTACCCAACACAAAGATGTAATATAAAACTACATAACACTAACGTGTAATATGTAGCCATCTCTGGGCTCTCTTCAGGCGTGCAACGCCCATTGGTCTCAAAGGGCTTCAGCCCCTCCCCCCTGTCGTGTGTGTCAGCCCGGCTGAGACAGAGTCCCGGGCACAAACACAACCACACCAAGTACTTCTCAGGTCTTTAAAAGACCATTTGCTTGTTAATGAGGCTTTGTTGTTTTTTTCACCCCTTTTTAGAGAGCTCCTGCATCTCCACTCTGCATACTGCTGGAAGAATTAGCCCCACCCAAAACATTTTCTTAGCCCCCCCCGAAATTTGACTCTAGTTGCACCTCTGACAGACAGATATATTCATTTTTGGATAGGCACGGGGAGATTTTCCCAGAATTCTGATGTTGAGCTGACACAGAGGTTCGTTTCTATGCAGATTTTCACTCGTTTTTTCCAGCTGTCTCTTATTTACTGTCGCTAAACAGACATTTGTTTATCACCAATACGAATGGGCCCATGCCTTTTTTATGGTTGTTTATTTTAAATTAGTGGAGCCGGGGTAGGAGATTTATTCCCAGCAAGAGTGGTGATTGATGTGACCCTGCACCGCTCTGCAGAAGTCAGTGTCAAATATTGTTTACTAATAACATTTCTGTCTGCTTTCCTTTTTTCACAGCGCTCTTTAAAGTGCGCTTTCCTTTTCCCCAGTGAGCGTGGTGCTTCATCTGACCCCGCACTTCCGCTATCGATTTCTTCACACACGCACCTCTTTACTGTGTTAGGCTACTTCGGCGCTCTTCCAAAATGAGCCTTCCTTTTCCTCAGTGAGCGCAGTGCTCATCTGACCCCCCCCCCCCCCCCCCCCGATTTCTTCACACATGGTACCTCTTTCCCTGCACAAGGCCACTTTAGGACATCACGCCCCTTGCTCCATGGTGAACAGTCAAAATATCGATTTTTAAATATCGAAGTACATTTATATTGATTTTTAAATATCGTAGGGACAGAATATCGACATCAAGAATATTGACAACCAGAATATCAAACTTAAGGTAAGAAATATAGATGTTGCAAAATTGATAGTAAAATTATCAATGTTAATAATATCAATATTTATATTAATGTTATGTATTTTATATGTATGTGTTCTATTTTTTTGTTAAGTATTGTACTTTTTTTTATATATTTGTATACGTTTTTTAGAAATTAGTAATTGTTTTTAAAGTAAATTATGCATTTTAGTACCGTACGGGTTGTGGGTATATAGCGGAATAGGGTGGGGAGTAATTTAATTATAGTACATCAAACAATAATTTTTAGGAATTATGAATTATTTTTAGTTAAATTTTGTGTTTTGGTTCTGTAGCGGGTTGTGGGTTTATAGGGGAATAGGGTGGGAAGTATTGTATTTTTTAATTAAGTAATTGTGCATTTTTAATTATTGGTATTAATGATTAATGTATTGTTAATTGTTTATTAATTGGTCATTAATTATTATGAATTGATAATTATATTATTTGTATTAATTTATTATTGGAGTGGGTTGTGGGTTAATAGGGGAATAGGGTGGGAAGTAATTTATTTGTAATTAAGTAAATCATTTAAAAAAAAATGGGTATTGATATTTTGTTTTACTTAATTATTAATTGGTTATTAATGTTTATTACATATTAGTTATTGATATTGATGATTAATTTATTGTTAATGAATTATTAATTGCAAATAATGTTTTATTAATTGATTCATTTAAATTAAACTAATTATGTGACATGTTATGTGGAGTGTGTTGCGTGTTTATTGGGGAATAAGGTGGGAAGTATTCAATTTTATTAAAGTAATTATTAATTTTGATAAATTTGTAGTTTTTATTTTATTTCTTGTTAATTTATTAAGAGATCAATATTTAATTACAATATTTGTTTGATTTATAAGTATTTTATTTTTAACACCTATGCTATCCAAAGCTTTCCCTACTGCTGCACTCTCTGGAGTGGGAATAGTAATTTTTATCCCTATGCTATCCAATGCTTTCCCTACTGTTGCACTATGTGGAGTAAGAATATATATTAATTTATATGTACATGTTTAATTTATTTTAACATTATATGTATTAGTTATTATTTTTACATATTTTTTTAAATATTTTTAACTATATTTCTTTTAATTATATGTAGTATTTACTTAATTTTTCATTATTGTTAAAACATTTTATAAAACGATATTTTTAACATCGATATTTTTGACAATTATATATATATTTTTTATATTTTTGTACTTACCATTATGTAGATTGGACTTCGATATTTTTGGCTTCGATATTTTTGTAGGTTGATTTTCTGTCTGTCGATATTCTGTCAGACATTCTTCCTCCACACCTGTATGAACCTGCCTGATTCCGCTGGAGCACAGGACGATGTGCTGCCTACAACTAAATTACTAAAAGTAAGTTGAGTATTCGATGGTTTATGTTGCACATTGCATATGCTTCTTTTAAACGCTTTTCCAGAATGATAATGGGGCTTCGGTTTCTTTTTGACTTTTTTTAGATGCCCCTGATGAATACTTGGGGTTCTTTCGTAAGGGGTTGTGCTTGTTCCAGTCACCCTCCCACCATGCACCCACCCTTAACCCCCTCCTTCCTTTTGTGGATAGCGTTTTTGCCACACAACTTACAATGCAGGTAAAATGCACTTTTTAATCCACTCCTAAAGCATTGGTTTTCAGATTTTACAGAGCTTTGCAGTGGAGGTTAGCTCCCTGAGACTGCTCCCGTGCTGTCAATGATCGCACCTCTCTTGCTGGAGCCCGACAATGCGCAAGACAGCTGCAGCTTGACCTAATCAACTGTCATTTATAGTTGATTAGGCTGTTAGTCTTCATTTTAAATGTAGCCAATTTATTAAACCAGGCTGATCAGGTTGCAGCGTCCGCTTTCCTGCTGTTGCTCTAGATCAGGAGAAGCCTTCAAGACACCGCCCTTGTTGAGCGAAGTTCCTTTGTGGCGGAATTGTCACTTCACCTCAAAATAAACAAGGGGGCTTATTTACAAGCCCCTTGCACAACTTTTGCATACATTTTAACATGGGAAAAGTGACGTATGGGTGGCGCAAAGGGCTTGTAAATAAGGCCCAAGGATTTTACACAGTTGCATGTGTAAGCGTCAAACAGCCTCTCCCAGTTTCCATTTGAGCTTGGTTAGGATGCAATCACTAGGCGAGAAGGAAGGTCAGAACGTGTTCACAGAGACATACATGCCACCCTCCTGATTTCAAGCCGAGTCTCCCGCCTCCCACTTCCTACATGCAAAAACCTGATTTCTCACTGGTTTCAGCAGACTCCGATACACCAAATATTCTCAGGATATTCCTTCTCTATCGGGATTCCAAATCCTCATTCTTAGCAGCTATTACCTTGAGGACCTTCTCCATTTTGAGGTTGCGGTGTGTGGTAGCGCTTGCTGTGTCCTCCATGTTAGAGATACGGCACTACGCTTCTACAATGCAATCATCATGCTTCTCCACCCTATGCATCAGGCCATCCAGTCTGGCATTCATGGAGTCCATTTTTGATTCTATGGAGGTTAAGCTCAATTGCATCACTAAGAGTATTTCCTTGAGGTCTGCAGTAGAGGTGTAGGAGGTCCCTTGTTGTTTGTTGTCCAGTTCCGTCATGGAGCGGGTTTCGGCTGCCGCCCATCCGGTTTCCTCATGTCTGCCATGTGGTGGGGGGAGGGTGATGAAGCAATTGGTCAGTCGTGAAGCGTTGGTAGCGGTGAATGGAGGGGACAGGTCACAGTGGGTAATCGGGTAGCCGTGTCCGCAGGACCAGCGTCTGATTCTCAGAGGTTCCAGGAATGTTTTTTCAGTGTCAGGGAGCCGTAGCCCACAAGGTTTGTCCTCAGCCCAGGTCGTCCGCTATCTGGGTTCCAGCAGCGGGGTGCTCCAGGTGTGTGGAGGAGCAATGTGGGTCTCCACCACACTGCAGGCCTCTGAAGGGACAGTAGGGCCCAAGCAGTGCCAGCAGGTCCGCCAGGCGCTGAGAACACGGGGAAGCGGTAGGCACAGCAGATCCTCGTTAGTTAGTTATTCTGCTTACCGATGTGTCTAGTGCATGTGAATTTCTTCTGGTGGGAAGTCTGTCTCAGCAGCGATGAGCCCCGAGTGTGTGGAGGAGGTATGTTGGGCTGTGCTGCGTTCCTATGGCTTGGTGTTAGCGGCGTAGGCCTTTCCCCCCCTCCAGTGTGGTGTCTCGGGAGGCCTGCAGGGCCCCAGCCCCGTCAATGCTGCCCACAGGTTCAGGGGGAGCGTGGGTGGCGGTCACGGCCGGCGCAGCCCCACAGTGCACCCCGCTGAGTGAGGTATCTGCACGCAGTCTGCCTTTATCTGGGGGGTGGTCCGGCTCAGCAGCTCTGGGTACAATGCCCTGGTGTGCAGCCTCCCTGAAATACTTGGAGGGAGTCACTCAGGTCGGTTTTTGTAGGAGGTGTGGAGCCCAGCAGTCCCGATGCAGAGCCAGGGAGCAGGCCGCCGTAATGTGTGTTTCTACCAGTGCTTCCCAATTTGTGTCTCTTACGGCATGTATTACAGGGGGGCCACCAGATCCGCGCCCACCCCGGTCGGAGCTCCAATGCAGCCTTCTCCTACCTTGGCGTGCTCAGCTCCTCCGCCGGTGCGACCCAGGTGCCCAAGAGCCCCCACAGTGTCCTCAGGCCTCCGTTGGTTGGGGGTTGATTCACGGGATCCGCATCAGCCCTCAGGCAGCCCCGCAGTCCGTAACAGGGTCAGGCAATATCCTCACCTCCCGCCCCCGCTCCAGGGCCATCCAGCAGCCTCCGCCCCACAGGCCGCCTCTCCTCCCGCAGGTCATGCCGGGTGTTGCTAGGCCCCCCTCCCCATGGGCGGGGAAGGCAGACCCGACAGTCTGCCGCAGGCCGGGCGGGAGGCCGGCGGGACGTGTCTCAGGCAGCGGGGGTACGCCAGAGGCAATACGATCCTCAGCAACGATGTCTGCCTCAATCCGGCCGTGGAGAGGAAAGGCCGCCATCTTGTCCCTGCCGCAGGGCATGCGGCATATATGGATTTCGTCAGTTTCAGGTGGGGCCGATCACATCTAGGCATCACAGCTGGTTCTCAAGGCCATTAGCAGCAAGAAGCAGTAAATGTACAGCGGATTCCTCACGGGATGAAGAGGATAGCGGGCGGATGGGAGCCCGAGCTGCAAGAGCCTCACAGAGGTGCGCCCATCTTGCTTGCCGCCCTCTAGCTTCCCCCCTTTGGGGTACTTTATCCTGATCAACGTAGGATACATCAAGAGCTTAGGACAGAGCAAGCTCCAATGCCGGTGCTCAAGAGCGCCAACGTATTGATGAAGAATAGGAGCCTGTACCAGTGAGGCTCTGACGGACACTGGGAACACTTGCCTTTACTATCATTCTTGTTGCATTTCTCTCCTTTCCTAATCATGCATCCCTTTGGTCGGCCTATTGATGAGGAGGAACAGCCCTATGCACCACTGTGTTCATCTTTCTACTTTGGGTATGACACCCTCTGATTCTCACACTGTGGTTGAGTACTTACGCTTTTACCAAGGGTTTACTCCCATAGGACCGGCAGGACAAGGAACTTTAGGCACATTGTCCTCAAAGCCATGTTGGAATATATAGCAAAGTAAAGGATAAAGCCTAGTTTCAAATGGAACTGACTGATTTCTAAAGGTTTAACACCTCTGAATATTTTCAATCCTTTCAAGTTTGCAAAATCACCAAAGATAAACCGATACCTGTGTCAGTAGTCAATACGACAGCTAGTTTTTGTGTCCAGGGTACTGGGGAGGTAAAGGAGGTGGAGAGCAAGTGAAAATTCACCTACAAGTTGAATACGACAAATAGTCTGCCTTTGATCCTACCCAATAATGTCTATTTTGTCTGTGGGTCCCAAGCTCATGTCTGGCTCCCAAGGGAATGGTCAGGCGCATGTTATCTCTCTTTCCTTCTTCCCGATGTATATGTTGCCCCGTCCAATTATCATAAAAATATTAAGCTACACCGTAGGAGTACCTACCGGTCTCGAGTCAAAAGGGTTGTTGACATAAAGGATATAAATCAGACAGACACTGCACAGCAATTCGGGTACGCTATAAAGGGTTTACTACCTTTTTTGGTCCCCATGGCTAATTGCCCTCAACTTCGTCAGTTAACAGGAGTTGTGGAAAGGTTTATTAATACAACTGCTGGAATAATGACAAACATCACTGCTGAGCTCCAGGCTACGAGATTAGTCACTTTGCAGAACAGGATGGTGCTAGACGTCATACTTGCAGATAGGGAAGGGGCCTGTCGCCTAATTGGCAGCAGCTTTTGTCTTTACATACCTGATCACGCTCCCAATGTGTATGCAGCTATACAAAAATTACATAGACTTCCGTCTGACATACACCAGGAAACAGGTTCTTGGACACTATTGAGGTGGTTTTCGAACACATTCACATTATGGGGTAGGATTATCCTCACTTTCCTGGCTGTGGTTGCCGGTATCTTCTTCACATGTTGCCTCTGCATACAATATCTCCCAGCTTGTTGCTCCTATTGTGTCACTATCCTCACTCCCAAGCAGAAAATATCAGTTCATGACACTAATGCAACAATTATGTTACAAAAGGACATTGATGATTTGATGCAGATTGACGAAGGTATTTTTGAGACCACATCTTTCATTGCATCCTCTATTCCTGACACTGAATATATGGATTGTTCTGAATACTGATGTTCCTGTGTCCACGGACATGTTATATTTTCTTTCATCATTTTCTGAAATTAGTTACTTCATGCTAAAAGGAGGGTCTAGTGGAATGAAAATATTTCCAGGACCTTTACTTGCGCATTATTCTATGTAAGTTAGCATTCCCGGCACCATTTTATGTTTGCCCGTCATTTTGAACCACGATCGAAACTAATGCCTGTCTCTCTGAAAAACGGTTTCTGGTAATGTTCATTTCTCCAAGGCCTTGCTCTGCTAATGATTACACTGTTCTTATTAGTGCATACCTTTCTCACTAGATAGAGGCCTTCTCCCGCCAGTCTAGTGGCGGGCACAGACAGAGTGGCCTTGGGTAGGAGATAGTGTGTGCCCGACCTCGGAGTCAAACCTGATCCTACTGTACTTCTTTGTTTAGCTGCATTTGCCTGTAAAATTCCATTATGGGCATGCCTTCATTGGTTCTGAAATGTACATAAGATATCTCTATGTTTGCTGATGTCAGTCCCTCTGCAGCACTCCTAAGAGACTGGACAGATCGGGCTCCGCTCGAGTGTATCTGAATAAACATATATTGGTTTGTATTCTCTACTGTCTGACCGACCCTTCATACAGATGTTAACAACGGCTATTCAACTTACTGAGCCATCTAGCAAGCCCTATGACTAAACAAGCACTGGCGTTGCCAATAGGTCTCGCAGTAGGAAAGTTGGAGCTATTGGTTTTGTAAATGACATTTTATATTTATATATTGTTATTGACAATGCCAATAACGATATATAAATATAAAATGTCATTTACAAAACCAATAGCTCCAACTTTCCTACTGCGAGACCTATTGGCAACGCGAGTGCTTGTTTTTCTGAATGCAGGTTAGACGAACCAAAATACCGTTCAGCCGGCACACTGTGGGAATCACAGAAATGCAGTTTATGTGTTTAACCCCTCCCCTGCTGATGACGGAACCACTCCGTCATCAGCTACAGTTGAGCTGTGCTGATGAAGGAGCGGTTCCGTCATGGCCCGGCCGCCGCGCCTGCGCGGCGCTGATTTCGCGCCTGCGCGGCAGGTTTAATGAGCGGGGCGGGTCATGATGGAACCGCTCCGTCACCAGCACAGCTCAACTGTAGCTGGTGACGGAGCGGTTCTGTCACCAGAATGCGGCGGCCGCGCGGCCGCCCCGCCCCTTTAGCGCTGCGGCGGAATAGCCGCCGCAGCGAAAGAGTTAAGCCACACCCTCGATTACATAGCCCATATCCCTTATAGAAACCCCTCCACTTTTTGCAGCCCAACTACAGCACCTGAACAGTATGACCCACGATTACGGAGGGAGGAACTAAGGGGGCCCAAGAGAGCAAAGTGCAGTTGTTCTATTTACCTATTTTCACTTTGAGGTGCAGAGAGGGAGACATACACATATTTTTGGTCAAGTACTGAAGCTTTGATAGAGCCCACGTCACAGGTTCCAAAGCCGGCATCTAATTCACTTCTGTTCCTGTCTATCATAGACAGCATTAAAATGCACATATGGCATTCAGTTTCTCTGATGACGTATGCATGCAGGGACACTGTGGGTAGCCACATTCCATCATGTCACTACCAAACCAGGCTGCATTTATTGTCTAGTTAGCATGCCTGGGGGGGGCGTGGCTTGGACGCCGATCGGGATGGCGGCGTGAGCTCGTAGCTCCGCGCGGATTCCCGCTAATTCTCCTGTTTTCGGGACCCCAGGCGACCCGGAGAAGACGTGCCTGCCCTCTGAAGTGTAGGGGGACAGCTGGACGTACTTGGTTCATTGCTGGGGGACTGCTGGCCCCGAGGAGATCGAGGAAGAGGCGGCCGAGGTGTAGACCAGGGTGTGAAGAAAATGGCGGCGAGGAGATCGGATGGTCCCGGACTACAGCCCTGAGACCGGCTGTCGCCAAGCGGAGAGGGACCCTGCACCCGACTGCCCGACGCACTGGGACTGGCGGCGCGAAGCCTTGAGCCCGGGGGACGCTGCTCGATTCACCCAGGGGACCCGGGGCCCTCGTCGGCCGCCGTCCCGTGACTCATCCTCCCCCCACCGGACTAGTGGGGGTGACGGACCGGAGCTCATCCGCCTGGTCATTGCTCCTACGACCATTGGCGGTGACACTGTGCTGCCTGGTGCCCGGGGCTCGGCACGGGCCCACGAGAGCGCCTCACAGAAAGGGTGGCCGGACTTGTGACGCAGCGCCCTGACATGGCGGCGATCGGAGGGCCGACACCCGGGAGCCGCGAAGGGGACTCGGCGACATCGACCCGGTTGAGCGAGAATCCCTCCCCGGAGCTTGACCAAGAACAGCGGCTGAACCGGCGCTTGGATGCCATCCTTGAGGCGATCACCTCCACCAAGGAGGCGTTGCATAACGACATTGCCCAAGTGGCCACGGGCCTGGGGCTGCTGCGTGCGGATCACGCGAAGCTGGCGGATCGGGTCAAGGATCATGACCAACTGTTGCTGGACCTGAAGCCCTCGGTGGTGACTGCGGAGCACAGGATTACAGACATTTTGGCCCGGCTGGACACTCTGGAACGGAGGGCGGAGGATGCCGAAGGCCGCAATAGGCGGAACAACGTGCGGGTCGTAGGCCTGCCGGAACGGATTGAGGGGGAGGATGCGGTGGCCTACATGGAGAACTGGTTCCGCACTGTGGTGGCGCCGGAGGGGCTTACTCCATTTTTCACCCTGGAGCAAGCCCACCGGGTGCCCGCTCGCCCGCCGGGGCTTGGCCGCCCCCCCCGTCCAATGGTGGTGCGGCTCCTCCATTATAAAGATCGAGACCTTCTCATCCAGCGGGCAAGGATGTCGGGTCCTTACGGGGTGGAGAACAGCAAGGTGACGATATTTCCGGACTACACGCAGGCGGTCCAAAAGGACAGGGCATCGTTCCTTGCTGTGAAGAAGGAGCTCAGGGAGGAAGGCATTCAGTACTCCTTGCTCTACCCGGCCAAGCTGCGGATCATCATGGATGGCACCACACATTTTTTCCAAACTCCGGACGACGTTTGGCACTGGCTTGAGTTGTACAGAGCGGGGACGGACAGGACGCACCAAAGTAGACGAGACCAGCCCAAGCAGCCCAGGGTGCGGCAGTCTCAACGTATCAGGTCCCGCAACAGGCGCCAGCGGGAGAAGCGGGAGGCCCAAATGGCGGCGGAGAAGAGGGACGCACTCGCGGCGACGGCGGCCATCACAGGGTCGCAACAGAATAGTGAACGAGCCGAAACGGACTCGGGTGGAGAGGGCAGCGGAACAGGAGAGGAACTTTCGGAGGCGGAGAGCCAGAAGGGGCCGCCAGTGACCCCACAGACTTCGGATAATATTATCTGCGGCTAAGACAGACTTTGGTCTTGATCGGGACTTCATGGTAGGGTGATATCCTGTTGCTGGAGGGCGGGTTGCAGGGTGGGGGAGCGGAATGTATCTGAGGGGATGAAGGGCGGACGCGGGCTCCGCTGGCTGGGGTCGGCGGCGACTCACCCCCCCTAGGCCCTTAAGGCCGACTGTGGTGGAGACCACAGGGTAGGTGTGCGAGTGGTTGGTTCGAGGTTTGGATGGGGGCGGCCATTGGGTTCGTATGCTCTGTCCTGGGGAGTGGGGGTTGGGGTATGTTTCAGTTTTGGGGTTGTTGGGGGGGGGGCAACTGCATTGGGGGGGTCATGGACCGTGGGAGTGTGAAATGGACTGTACGGACTTGGTATGGGGACATTACCTAATTTGAAATGCCTAACGTGGAATGTCCGGGGGCTGCGGACTATGGTGAAGCGTCACAAAGTGCATGCATACCTGGTACGCAGGGGGGTCCGGATAGCTATGCTCCAGGAGACTCATCTCACTAAAAAAGAGTGCGCTGCCTTGCAGAAAAGATGGCGGGGCCAGGTTTTTGGCACCACTTATTCAGCGTATGCCAGGGGGGTCTTGATCTGGGTGAGGGCGGGGATCCCCTTCCAGGTCCTGAATCAGGTAATAGATCCGGATGGCAGGTTTGTAGCGGTGGAGGGGAGACTGTATGGACGGGACGTGGTTTTATGTTGTGTTTATGCACCTAACACTGACCAAGGCCGATACTTTGATGGCCTCTCGGGGTCCTTGGCCTCTTTCCTGGCGGGTCCGATAGTATTAGGGGGGGACTTCAATTCAATTACGGATGTGGCTCTGGATAGGTCCCATCCCCCCCTGGTAGACTCTCCTGTGCGCAGGCTGGCCGCGCACAGGAAGGACTGGCAAGAACGGTGGGGGTTGCTGGATGTCTGGAGGGAGAGGCACAGGGGAACCAGGGATTACTCCTTTTATTCTGCCTTACATGATTTGCATGTTAGGATTGATTCGGTGCTCTGTGGGGGCTCTCTAGCGCCATTGATCACCCATGCTGAGTATCTCGCTAGGACGATATCTGATCATAACCCCCTGTTGGTGCATATTCAATGGCAGAGGGAGCGCTCAGTAATTCCAACATGGCGGCTTCGGCCGGAGACGCTGGAGGATTCTGTGTTCGACGATGCGGTCCGGCAGGGCATTGATAGTTATTTCGGTGTGAACGCAGGAACGGCGACGAGCAGGTCTGTTGAATGGGATGCAATGAAAGTGGTGGTGAGAGGGGTGTGCCTGGGTAGGTTCTCGAATGCTCGAACGACTGTGCTGAATGACCTAATGAAAGCGGAGGAGACTTTGAGGGACCTGGAACGCCGCAGGCCTACCAAGCCAGGTTTACAGGCCCAGTTACTGGACGCGAAGGAAGTGGTGGCCGCGGGGACGGAACGTTTGAGATGCTATGATTACAGGCAGTACATGATTAGGGCGCACGCAGAAAGGGACAAGGTGGGTACCCTCTTGGCCAGATTAGCTAGCCCGGAACTTAGAGGTTGCCCGATCCTCAGCATTACTGACGCACAGGGAGAGATGGTGTACTCTCAGGCGGCTGTAGTAGACCGCTTTCGGGGTTACTATGAGGAATTGTACCGGAGTCAGCTGGGAGTGGGGGTGCAGGACATCGTGGAGTACCTGGGGGAGAGGCCGCTTCCGGTCTTGGACGAGGGCGACGCGACGGACCTGGGTAGCCCGATCACGCTAACGGAAATTCGAGTGGCTATCAAACATATGGCCCGTAACAAGACGCCAGGGGTGGACGGCCTCCCAATCGAATTCTATCAGCACTATGTAGACGCTCTGGCGCCCAGGCTGCTGGTGGTATATACGGAGGCCTTCGAGAAGGGGGTGTTGCCTGCCTCCATGCGGGAGGCCTTGATAGTACCACTCCTCAAGCCTGGCCGGGATGCCGTGGACGTGAGGTCTTATCGCCCACTGTCCATGCTGACGGTGGATTACAAGATCCTGAGTCGCATCCTAGCCACTAGACTGGCCCCTCATATGACGGGCCTGGTGCACAGGGACCAGGCCGGGTTTATACCCACGAGGAGTACGGCGATGAATATCCGCCGCCTAGTGGGAATAATGGACGCCATCTTGGAAGGGGAGGGGTCGCCAGCGGTACTGTCCGTGGATATTGAGAAGGCCTTCGATAGTTTGGAATGGCCTTTCCTGGATGGAGTGCTGGAGCGGTTTGGCATGGGCGATGGGTTTAGGAGGTGGACGAGGGTCTTGTATAACTCGGCGACGGCGAGGGTACGATTGGGCGGCCTGGTATCCGCCGCGTATCCGGTGGGCAGGGGAACACGACAGGGATGCTCTCTCTCCCCTCTATTGTTTGCCCTGGCGATGGAACCCTTGGCGGTCCATGCGAGGTCCGGCGACCGTTACGCGGGAGTGGTGGGGGATGGGCAATGGCACTATATATCGCTTTATGCGGATGACCTGCTCCTGTACCTAGCAGACACCTCGGGGGCGTTGGTCGGAGCGATGGCTCTGCTGTCCGAGTTCGGCCGATTGTCGGGCCTCAGGGTCAATTGGGCAAAGACCTGTGTGTTTCCGCTGAGAGCGGGATCGCCAGCCCCTAGCAGCGACCTGGGTGTGACGTGGGAGCCCTCTTGCATCGTCTACTTGGGGGTCCGCATTTACCACTCAG
Source organism: Lissotriton vulgaris (assembly GCF_964263255.1). Lineage (NCBI taxonomy): Eukaryota > Metazoa > Chordata > Amphibia > Caudata > Salamandridae > Lissotriton > Lissotriton vulgaris. The sequence goes on from NC_141696.1 coordinate 102,541,504, forward strand.
CCGCCGACCTCCTGGAGGGTAACATTGGCCGTTGTGTCCGGTCACTGCGGGGTAGTTTGTCTTTCTGGTCGACCCTACCGCTGACAGTATTGGGCAGGATAGCATTGTTGAAAATGGTGGCGCTCCCGCGCTTCCTTTATTATTTCCGAACGCTACCGGTTTGGATTCCCCAAGGGGTGTTTAGGGACCTGCGGTCCATGATTATTGGCTTTCTGTGGGGGCATGGCCGTCGTAGGGTAGCCTTGAGCACGCTCCTTCGCCCCAAGCTGGAGGGGGGCATGGCTGTGCCCGATCTTGAGCTATATTATTTGGCGGCGCAGTTGCAGGTCCTAACGCAGAATGTGGCCAGGGTGTTCCGGGGGCCGGTGGAAGACCGGGATCGGGGGATACAACGCCACGTGCTGTCGTACATCATTATGCAGCAACGGCTCGAATTACGGGCCCTCACCATGGAGGAGCGGACGCTCCGGCTGTGCTGGCAGAGGAGCCTCCGGAGAGCGAGAGCATCGCGGCCTTATGCCCCGGAGATCCCGATCGGGATGTTGACGGCTTTACCGCACGGAGGGGACTGGTCCCCGCTGATGGATTGGGAGGACGCGGGGTTGCAGGTGGTGGGCGACTTGTATATAGATGGGGCGTTGGCACCGTTTGACGTGCTCCGGGACCAGTTCGGACTGCCTGAATGGGGTTTCCTACTGCACGCGGCTATAGTGGCTGCTGTGCAAAAGCACTGGAAGGAGGGGCTCCTGGAACCCGCGACGACCATGGCATGCCAATATGTGGTGATGGCGGCTGGCACATTCAAAGCTGTGACGTGCCTCCATAACAGGATGCTGAACGATGGGCTGGAACCACTCCATGGGCTCAAGGCTAAGTGGGAGGAGAGCGTTGGCCGGCCAATACCGGATACGGCATGGGGCCATATCCTGCGACGCACGTGGAAGGGCACTAGGAATGCGCGCTTTCAGCAGGTCCATTTTTATGTGCTCCATAGGGCCTACCTAACCCCAGAGAAACTACAGCGGCACTTTAGGGTGCCGGACGCCTGTTGCCCCCGGTGCTCGTCCCCAGGGGCGGACATGGACCACTTGTTTTGGGGGTGCCCGCAACTGGGAACTTATTGGGCGGAGGTAGGGGACCTCCTGAATGAAGTGACTGACAGGGAGGTAGACTTCGACATGGCGACGTGTTTATTGCTCTGGTTCCCACATACTAAGCACACCAAGGTGACCAGTAAATTTATAGATCTGGGCCTGATATTGGCTCAAAGGGAAATATCGTGGCACTGGAAGGCCAGGGGGGGTCCCTCACTGCGTAGATGGAAGAATGAGTTGCTGCGATGGTCTGACTGCGAGAGTGTGCTCCGGATGAAGCAAGCGGTGAAGTTGGGGACTGAGAAGGCTCTGGATGCAGCGCGTGCGTGGGAGTTAGTGGTACAGGCTCTGCGTGATGCTTTGGTTGAGGATGAAGACGGCGAGGTCTAAGCCGCTGGACACCGCGGGGCGAACACAGAAGTATGCCATCAAGCACTGTAGTGGAACCATCCAGTTCAGTAGAAGCGAAGCACACACCTTAGCAGTTGCCAGGGGGGGGGGGGTGTTGGGGGGGTTAGTTATAGAGGGGGTTGGGGAGGGCCGGAAGCCGTTGGAGGGTTGCTGGTGGTGGCCTGGATCTCCTGGGACTGGGGGTATTGAGTGGCGGGCGGATTGAGTGGTTGGAACGGCTTGACACGAAGGCCCAAATAGCCTAGAACAGGCCCCGATGGGGCGATTACGTTGACACCTTGGAGATGGCTGACGGGACTGTTGTTGTGGGTGGGGGGGTAAAAGCAGATACTCAATACGACCTTTCGCCAGGGTCCCCATGGGACGTACACTGTGTTGTGCTCCTCCAGAGCGATCTGATATGCCGCCCGGCCTCCGGGATGCGGGCTGAATGGCTGTGTACAATTGTGAACTGTTACTGGTGGGAGGGGCCCACAAATGTACTGGCTGATTACTTTTTCCTGCTGTTTATAACTCTGCAATAAAAATATATTTAGGAAAAAAAAATAGTTAGCATGCCTGTCAGCAATGCAGCCTTTTATTTCTTATCATCTGATACCAATGGGGCAAAACCTACATAAAAACAGCAAATGATTAATTCAGCCAGAGCCGACGTGCACCCTTCCTTTTCAAATAGAAGGCAGAGTCATGTAAAGCTTTGCATTCAACTCAACATCCTAGCTGAATGGCTTAAAAAGTGAACCGGGAGAACAAAGCTTTCTCTTCAAAGACTTTCTGCAAGAAAGGAGTCAGTGGCCCCACCCTCTCAGTTCCCTTCACCAGGGCGCACTTTGATCCATATTCAAGGCTCCATTCCATAAGGTGGCTGTTTTTTGTGTTTTATTCTGTTTTCTCAAACTTCTAGAGCTTTTTACCATCACCTCCCTGCCATTTTTGCCAACAATGGCCCCAATTTACTACTAAAAATAAAACGGAATATTTAATTGACTTGAATTGATGACCCCTTGCCCTTTCCACATTAGAATCATTGAATTGTCCCTGACAGGTCCCGTAGCTGACCTTTGACAGTGTCAAATGACTTGCAGAAACAGGGCTTTCCTTGCTGTTTGAAGTGTGGGTGTTCTGTTGCTGGGCAGAATGTCTGTCGGACTGAGTGGTTCTGTTTGACACAATCCAGCCAAGGCTGGGAGTTGTGTGTGCATAGAAAGAAAGCCGAAGAGTTGTGCAATAAGCAGATCTGTGTGTCTAACTGTAAATCCATGAACATTGGCAGTTGTCCACCAAAAAGCCAGCAAATTGTGCACTGCGACTATTTTCGTTTGTATGCCTTTATCTTGTTTGTTTAAACGCGCACCCACAAATACATATTTGTGCGTTTTTACATATTGGTGGAAGCACTGAAACTTGTGTTATGCTTGCTGATATTTCCAAAATGTGTCATCTGTATTTGTATGTATGTGTCTGCGCGTGCGCATGCATGCATGCTGTGTGTTTGATGGTATTTGTTTTTACTTATCATTAGTGGAAGCACTGGAAGTTAAGTTGTGTTACATTATGGTTTTGTGGGCGGTTTTCTGCACGTCGTGTAATTGTCATTACAGAAACAGCGCTTCAGTGCTGCCCTGTTATTTGAGTGTGGGCTGTACTTAGATGGGCCGAATGTCATTGGGGCCGGCCTCTCTCTGCCACAAGTCGTGGGAAATTGAAGCTAAAACTGTCAGATGAACATAAAGCCATAACATTGGGCTTCATGCTTACTCTTCTGCATTTGGTGTGTGTTGCTTGTCTGCACATATCTGCGTTTCACACATACTCTGGGAGAGGAGTCGGCCAAATGGTTTGGGCAGTCGACCTCGAATCTGGGGAACTTGGTTCGAGTCTCCCCATGCCTAACAATCATGTAACGCTATGCTATGCTATGTAAAGCGCTCTGATACCCGATCCCTTTGGATCATGTTCGAGCTATATAAAACTCCTCTAAATAAATATAACCTTCAGGGTATCTCTTCCTATGCGAACTCATTCTATTATTGGCCAGAGCCCCACTGATCTGAAATTCTGTTTCATCAGAATCCTGTGCGGCCATGTTTGTTGGGTTTAAATTGACAGTGTTATGGTTGTGTGTTGCCTGCACTTGTAGATAATGCGCAGTATGCCTGCTGGAGAGTGGCACATTGACTTCTGCATGGCCTTTTATGCTTTACTGATTGTGAGAATAGCATGGTGTTGGTGCATCAGAGTTGTACTGTTATGTATGTTGCCTAGTTGAATGTTACCAGATACCGCACAGCAAGCCCAGCATGGGTGGCAGCGGTGCAGTGATTCCCACACTAGCCAGCCAATGGCCATGCAGCAAGCTCCAGAGGGGTCACTGGGAGCGGGTGGGAGGGCACTCACTCAGAATATTTAACACATTCCTTCTCTGGCCTGTCTGCTGAGATGGCGAAAGAGACCAATTAGTGCCAGCTGCAGTGGTGGTCTCTGGCAACGCGGGTTCTGTCTCGCTGGGAGCTTGAGGGAGACTGTCCAGTGGTTTTATACAGTTTGAAACCCCAAGCGCCATACTATATTTGCATTAACTTTCTTAACCTCACAAAATATAACCAAAGATAACAAGAAGTCAGCGTGAGATGGATCCAAAAAAAAAGCAAGCGGCAGAGAAAGTACGGCCGGCCAGCCATGATTAAATTAGGGGAGGAGGTGGTGGTGCCAGGTGGGGTGGGAGGGGTGGGTGGAGTAGAGACTAGAGAGAAAGTCAAGAGGGGAGGGAAGAGGTAGACACAGAGAGATTGTAGATAGAATCAAAGACAGCTAGAGATTAGAGAAGGTTAGACAGAAGATATATACGATGTTGCAAAGAAAGAGAGAAATTAGAGAAGGTTAGAACGAAAAAGCACGCACGGAGACAAAGTGAAAAAAACAACACGTACCTGATAATGCCGGCAAACTGAAAGTACGGCCGGCCTGCGGCCGGCCATGAATAATTAGGGGAGGAAAAGCCCTTTGATGTGCTGTGCGGCCGGGAATGCGCGTGCTTGTTTGGTCACGTGATTCATGTGAACTCAAACAAAACCGCAGCGCAAGAAGCCCTTGGTTTCACGAGGATTTTCGAGACATGAATTCTTGCTCCGCTCAATGCGCTTGATAGGTCGCGAGACCTAAAAACATTTGCAATGCAATAGGTCTCGCATTCATGCAAGTTTGAGCTAATGCCTTTTATTTATGTTTTGGGTTTTAAAACATAAATAAAAAGCATTGTCATTTACAATACTAATAGTTAAAATGCGAGACCTATTGCATTGCAATAACTGCTTGTTAGATTGTAAATATCAGAGGAAGAGACCGGCCTGCAACATTTTCGAAGTAGTTATAAATAGTGCAGTTAAGAAGAAGTGTAAGTGTTTATACTACTTCGAAGACGTCGCAGGCTGGTCTCTTCCTCCTTCTATCAAGCTCAGCTCAAGCCCAACACATACAATATATGAAGAAGGACATTATGACCTAATCTGATAGATACCATACTCTGTTCTGATCTGCAGGCATAACAAATATTCTGCAGTGGTAACCCTGAAAGCACCACTAATGATCATGTATTTCTCAAAAAAATTCTCATATTGTGTGATGTACATATTGCAACTCTTCCGTCTCATTGTGAATCCATATCCTTCTTTTCTAAAAACAAAAAAGGTAGTAAAACTTCTGAAATTAAAAAAGAATAAAGACTATGGTACAGCCACTGGATCCTGTCAATTACACCAGTTTTTCTTTTTATTTGTGTACATGTTGCTGTTCCAACAGAGCAGCAGAGCGCATGTGTTATAAATAAGAGGTATAACACAATCATGATGTAAGAGCAACTTGACAATATAATAAACGGAATGAATATAGACCAGTGGAAAACAAAAGCCATTGGGGTATTGTATTGTCTTATGAGGGAAAGGGAGAAGCCGTGAGAACAATGCGTACAGATCTAGATGATAGCATCTATGCAATAACAGTATTGGTTTCAAAGCATGAGCTTCTTCATGTCCATCTGGGTCAACAACCATTTTTTAGGTTGATTCACCCCATTACCAAACCCTCCTTATGCGCCTTTGACTGATGTTCGGACTTATAAGTGGGATGAGCATCAATAATTTGTATTATTAAGTGGCGTATTAATCTGCAAAGCTAGAATAACTGACTGGTAGAGGGCCTTTGATTGATGATGACACATACAAGGAAGAGAGGACTCAGTGTATTGAATCCAACAAAAGGTGTGATGCCACACCTGGACGTGGCTGTGGGATTGTTTTGCTATACAAAAATAAAACCTGCTGAGAAAAATCAATGGTGCTATAATTAGCAATCATAACCTGAAATATGTCCCATTATCTTTTGCCTCTTTTATTCCTATCATTGTAGAAACAGCAACCTGCTTCCAAATCTGTTAAATCGGAACTATGTACAGTAGTACTATGATGCACAGCATGTACAGAGTCACGTGCTGAGCCACACGCTATATGCATACCTCGAGAAATGTCCTAATGTAGGACCTGGGATGGTGTTTCCCATCTGTTCTTCCTTCAGCACCGGTTGCTTCTGCTGCAGTGGGCTAAGGTGTCACGCCATATGCGTTGTAACACTGACCATCTTCATCTGTTGATCTGTGTAACCTCTGTGTCTGTTGTCAGGGGAACAGACATCTGATGCATGCTTGCTAGCTGTGATGTCATTAATTCGACGTCAGTTTGAAACTGTCTGGTTCACATGTAGAGTACGGTTGAACTCATCCTGCAGATTTTGTATTCTGTTCTGTTATTAGGAAGTGAGTATTGGAACTTAGGGCCAGATTTATGAGGCCGTTGCGCCTCTTTGCGCCGCAATTGCGTCACTTTATTTGACGCAACTGCGGCGCAAACAATGCGCCCTATTTACAATGTGACGCATCTAGGAGATGCGTCACTTTGTAAAGCACTGCGCCATAAGGTGGCGTTCCTGTGCAGGGGGGGGCGTTCCTGCGCAGGAACGCTTCCTGAAAGTGGCTGAGTGAAATCTATGAGATTTCACTCAGTCACTTTCAGGGCAATGCTGTGTCAAAACCCTGCGCCTGCTTGAAGCAGGCGTAGGTCTTGATGCAGCATTAGTAGAATGGGGCACCCCCGAGCCTTGCTGGAGCTGCGTCGCGCTTGCGACGCAACTCCAGCAATGCGCCACATTTCCGGCACAGATGCGTCACGCATCTGTGCCGTTTTTGCACCATGGTGCGCCGCATTATAAATGCGGCGCACCATGGGTGGCGTAGCTGTGGCGCACGTTAACTGGCGCATCCCTCGGGATGCGCCAGTTAACATAAATCTGCCCCTTAGTCAGGTTTCAGACCACCTCAGTCTTATCAGAGACTCTTGCAGGGCAATTTGTTTACATGGAATCTACCACTTCATTCAAAGGAGTACAAAATACCAAAGTAAAGTACTACAAATCTTTACTGTATACTAACGTAATAGATACAAAAAGAAGGTACCTTTCGAGACAGTATTGTCACGGGTGATCATTGGAGTGAAAAGAAGACACACAACATCTTATTAGGGGTGAACAGGTCCCTGCATTGGCTCTTCCCTCATTTGTATAAAAGTGTACGCACATTCCCTGCACACTTCTCATTAAGCAAGAGCATACTTAAAATTCAAGATCTGGGGACTCATCAGTCTGTCATCATGTCTCCAGAAATCTAATAACGTCTTCCTCTTTTTGTTAGAATATTGGACCTTCCTACAAAGTTTCAAATTATAAAACAAGTTTTTTTGTATCCAACCTGCGCATGGGCAGAGGGTATAAGGTGATGACGAAAAGCTGGCAATGGTACTTGATAAAGTTTATAGCCAGCCTATACATGTACCTCCTGAATAGTAGAGTTATAAATGTTAATAATAATATGTTATACATAAATGTACATATGTTAATGATATTAAAACATACTTAAATGTCTTTCATAAAGCATTTGAAAGAATATCATAGCACTATCAATATTTCACAACATGAAAATGAATCAAAACCATGACCTATTGTCCTACATCTTGAATTCGGCAAGAAGCTAAAGACCTGGCTATTCAATTATTCTTATTGTGGGACCATCTAAACTGTCTATATTTAGGGCCAGCCTCACCACATGGCTACACTCCCCTACTCAGCTCATGGGCACCCTCATGCTTCATGGGTGACAAGCAGCACTCTACAAATCCACCTTACATTACATTACAAAAGCAGCCTTTCTGTGGTTGCAGAAAGTTCATTGGAACCCACAAGTTGGTGAAACCATAGCAGCTTCCAGGGAAGCCTTCCCTCATCATGGGATATTCAGGCCACCCAACAAGATTTCCAAGGGGAAGCTGACCAAAGGATAGATCTTCGCTGTTGCGACTCTCTTGTCACCTCTTTTCAGAACTTTATAAACCGTTAATGGTTTGTCTCAGCGAGCCACTCACCCGTCTCTTACCAAATCATAGGTAGTAGAGGATGACTCTATTACTACTCTTCCCAAGTGCGATGCATAATCAGCTGCAAAACACGTTTTACAACTCGTAAAGCGTTTCCCGAATTGTAAAGAATTTTCACTAAATACTAAAATATGACTTATGTGGTCATCAGCGTGGTGTTTTTGAGAATTGCAGGTTTTGCGACACCATATTCTACATTTCATTGGGTCCTTGATTTTCCCATAGACTCAAGAATGTTCTTTCTGGTGGTCTGTCCTCTCAACTCAGAGGTCTCCTTGGGGTCTCTTCATATAGTGTAAATATCCAGTAATTGACAACTATGGTTATTGCTTTACTCTATTCTGCTCCTCAATTTTCTCCTCCGAATTAAGTGGAAGATCTAAACATCTGCAGACTTTCGGTCCTGGTTTAAATTAGGATTAGTCCGAGGAGGATATGGAATTCAGTTTTTTGACCCCTCATTAATCTGAGTTATTAATGAACTGCGAGCTTTAATGTATAAGAAACAGAGTTGTGCTTGTACTTTCAATTTTCCTCCCGAGATCTCAAAACCTTCCCCATTAGAACACATGAAGTGAAGTCTTACCAGAATTGTAAAGGCAATATGGGAAAGATGACTTGGCTTTCATTCCTGAAACGAAAAGAATGCAGGTTTCAATCTGTGATACTTCTGCAAGAACTCAAATCAGAAAAATTATATAGATTTCAATGTAAACAATAGTTCCTCTTCAAAAAGGTGTAGTTTTTCAAATGCACTCTTGCAATGAAAAATTAATAAACTGATATTTCTGTTTAAATTATTCCCAATAATGGAGACCCCAATTTTCACTCGCTCAGTGAAACCCTGGCGTGGCCATAGGATCTTTAGCACCGAGTTATGCACCTGTACATACAGACCTCTAGCCTAATGTTTTGGAACTATTTCACAATTATTCATCTAACCACATCAATAAAATCCATACTTTTATATAACAATATATCTTTATGTTCAAATATATATTAAGTTATAATTAAAAATATTCATGTATGCATTGATGAGGAATTTGTATGGCTTGAACATTGTAGAAAGACTGCAGAGCAGAGTAGAGGGTCAAAACCAAAGCTTCATTCCTCGAGTGATTGGAGGCATATCTGGGTTCTGAAAGGTGCAGTTGATAATGACTGTGTGATGTAGTGTTCCGTAAAGAAGTGTGCCTTCAGCTCTTTCCTAAATTGGAGCTGATTTGGGGCTGTCCTGGCCACTGTATAGATGGAGATGGCTTCTGCTTTGTTTTTTCCACTTATTTGTCTCCACTCCAGTGGTACCCTGGATGCTGATGTGTTAGAAACTACTGGTGAAGGTGAGCTTATCAGCCTGGTAGGCTACGGTGCAGGTCGGATTTTCTTTGTAGATGATACAGCTAGTTTTGAAGACAGTGTGGCCGAAGAGGGGAACTAGTGGTGATCTATCGGGGTGAGAATGATGTGGTATTATTTCTTTAAACCACTGATGAGGCATGTTGTGTTGAGAAAGGGTCCTTTTGGTGGGACCAGTGTGGAATTTGGGAGATTGTAGGGCAAAGATTTGCCACCATCCTGATACCTGAGTATGACGTGCGGACAGCAGTTCTAAAGTCACTGTCTGGGAGAAATGGTTTTAATTGAATTAGTAGAGAGTTGGAACCATGAAATCTTAGTTTTGTTGATGGTGTATGTAGTGTCTTGCGAGTTAGAAATGATGGAACTAAGCTACATGCGTAGCATAGTCATTGGCGGGTACCCAGGCTACAAGTGCCCCTTGAGGTCAGTGCCCATGTGTAATACAAGTGACTTGCCCTGGATTCACATGTCAAGGTTGGAGTTTGAATCCATCCAGGTTCATATTGCTGAGCCAGGTTTTAACTAGATGTTTTGTGTCATTTTTGTTGAATTTCAGGGATTAGTTGTTGGCGGGGTTAAGCTTGAAGGGGTTCAGGACATCTGGGTCTGGATGAGGTGTATGCAGTGCGGGAGATAAAGAATGTCTGAAGCAAATGAGACTTTCTGGGCCTGGTAGTGCAATATAGTGTTGGCACTGTGATGACAAGAGGGTAAAAGAGTGTATGCACCAAATGTCAATGCAGTTTCCTTGTTATCTTGTGCAAAGGAATCTGTTGCTTGGTGAAGACAGCAGCTCTGACATTGTCTAGATCTTCAAGACAACCATTGCCCCAGCCAAGCTACCAGTTTTTCTTCATTTCCAATTTAGGAAGAGGTGGAAGACCGGCGACTTGGCGATAGAGGATATCAGTAGCTCAGATGTTTGCTTATGCCAGGCATCCCCATAGATGGGAAGGGATACCTTTGGCTGCAACAGGTGCTAGAGGGTCGATTAGAGTAGAGACTTGACAGTGGTTGTATTATCTGACCGTGCTCTCCACCAATTCATTTAGTACTCCGAATCCAACTTTCCATTAGAGGCAGTTTTTTGGTTTTACCACTTTTTACAGCCCTACACGAGGCAAGTGCACTGCAAGAGCTTGACCGGGTCACAATTCTGTGCCTGAAGTAAAAAAAATTCTGTAAAACAGCAAGCGGATGTCTGACAATGTATGTGAAATGCAAGATTTTGCAGGCTTCTGAAGTGTGGGTAAATTAATTTTATGGTAAAGATCCCCACTGGCGGCTCCATGTTGAGCTGCTAGCTAGCTGTAAACAGTCATCAATTGTAGGAGCATCACAGATGCACATGAGGGATACAAAGTGGGTTGGAGGGTTCTACCCTCATCCTGATTTACTCTTTGGTCTCAATGACACAATTCATCTCTGCGGCCATGGCTGGTCGCTGGTACTTTGACAGGTCATCCGATTTCGGTCATTATACCACTGAGAAAGGTTACTCCTGCCACTGTAAATGATTGTCAATACAAATAAAGATGGAAATGTTGGTACATCCAATTAATCAAAACTGCCTCTTTCTCAATGTGGGTATAGTTTTGCTCAGTGGGGGCAAAGCCCTGCAAGCATATGCAATAGGAACCTGCTCTCCCCTGTGTTGCTTTTGTCACAGTCCAGCTCAAGTACCCTAGGAGCAGGCACCTATTGCTAATTCTGAGACTTCGTGTGGGTAGAACTTTTGGAGAGTAGTTTCTGCTGTAAGTGGGCATTTTGATGCTTGGCATGTGGTTTGGTGTTATTCGGTCTAGTTCCGCATGGCCTTAGTCAACTTTCTCAATGTCCCACTCAGAAATATAAAATTCCCAATGAATCTTCTGCAATATGTGACTATGCCAAGAAAACTCCTGAATTCTGATATGATTGTGAATTGAGGTGTCAATTGTATGGCTTCAACGTTTGTGGGAGTCAGGGGCCACCCAACAGCTGAGAACTGATATCTGAAAAAGCTGACACATGAATTGAACTCATATTTCTTGCTTTTGAGGGTAAGACCAAAGTCATTCAACTGTTGCAGGATGCAGCGAAGTCGGAAGTGGTGATCCTCAAGAATCTTGGTATGTCCTAGTGCTGATATTTGTATGTCAAACATGAGCACATCAAGAACCTCTTAATTGGCATTTTGGAACACCTCTTCTGCACTAGAGAATCAGAAATGGAGCCTTGCAGAGGCCGAGGTAGGTGGCGAAAGATGTCCAATTACCTGGATTTTTAACCTAGCAGACATTGAAGGTATCTGGTGTTGACATCAACTTTAGAGAACCACAAGGTTCCCTTTACTGTTGCTCCCAAGTCATCCACAGTTGGTGCAATATTACACTTTCTTTTTATGGGTTTTTGACATCCACACTGTGGGCTCTTCTATCCATTAATTTGTGTTTGCTGTCTCAAGTTTGAATAGGAGCATAGATCTTGGGGTTAGGGTTGTGGTGTGGTACCTCCCAAATAAATGCTTGTTGGATTGGTAGTTCGGTCTGGGGGGCCTGAGTCGGGTCTTCCAAGTCTGTGTTGGATTTCTGACAATTCTGATTTCATTAGGAAGTTTTAATTCATTCATTTTTTGGATCAGGAACTTAAATATGTATAGCGACAGCTTTATCAGAAAAGTAGCACATCTGCACCCACAGAAATACTCCTTGAATGGATGCAAATTTAATGCTGTTTGGAATCCACAAACATTAGCAGTGGAAGGCTTGGAAAGCTGTGCCAATCTCAGATTTACTGACCCACTACTGGCATGAAAAGCCCAAAAGGTGGTAGGATGTATGCTTGCAAATAGTGCTATCACTGGCAATTGCTCAGGGTGGCATTGAGAACAATTGTTTTTCACTCAATGTGCAACACACTTGACAGAGGGTTGGAATTTTGGTTTTGAATAAGAATTAAAGGCAGAAAGGATGGCTTAGAACTTTATGCAGGCCACCATGCCATTATTCTGGCTGCGAAATACAGAGATAACTGCCAACCACACAGACATCTCTACACATTGGCAGGTTCCATTAAATGCAGGAAAAGTTTGATGGACGGCTTAATCAAAGATAGCGGATGTTGTCAAACTTTTCCAAAGGTTGTTATTTTACAAAAAATTAACTCCTTTAACGGGAGTTTGTATTTGAGAAATAAAAAAACTAATGACCCACTTCACCATATGGATTTTGTCCCATGGTGTGGGGGTCATTTTTCTTTGTTTATTGTCCCTCACCACCACAATATATCTACACAAGACAGACAGTAAAAAAAAAGCCATTCAATAGACGGTCAGGTGGCTTACCTCCGGTGGCCCCTACTCTGTTCCATCCAAGGAAGTTTTACACCAGCTGAGTACATTTTACTCCTTCAGTGTAAAACTTGCAGTCTGCAAAATTACAACACCGGGTGAGTGATCCTGGAGTTCAGAGGGCAAGGTACTCAATAGAAGTGAACTACTTGCCCACCAAGCTTTAAGCCCCAGGGGCCCACCTAATGCAGATCAGTACTGACCCTGCTCCTCATTAGAATAGTCCATCCTAAATTCTGGCCACCTCACAGATTCACCCTGCCAACCACTGCTTTTTTAGTTGGGAAATTTTAAATTCTTAAACCCCCTTCTCCGATTTCTTCCCTCTGAATCTCACTGACTAAGCTATGCCCCTGAGTCTCCACTTTTAGGTATAGGTGAAAAGCTGAACTGCAATTGCCTGGTGCTACTGATCAGATGCCATGACCTATATTCAGTTGTCAGATCTTGCATTTCAGGAATGTAGTGCCATGAGGCAGGTCATTAAAGTCCTTACCAGCCTACTGAGATCATTGCGTTGCACACTTTGCGTGAACTGTATCAGGCGGAGGGGGGCGTGGCTTGATGCCGATGGAGTGATGCGCACTACGCGGAGTTCCCATCAGCTAAGCCCCATCCAGTGCCATCCTGCGGAACCTGATGGGCCCAGGCACCATACCTCCACTCACCAAGGGACACTGACAACTGGGGTGCACTTGAGCGGCAGCTGGTGGGACTGCTGCGGCAAGGAGTCGGCAGCAAGGCCTGAAGGGACTTAGTGGAGCAGAGCTACCAAGATGCTGTCTGGAATCTCCCACCGGTCCTTGCTGAGTACCCACAGCACCCCCTCGGTGTGCGGCGGGGACAGACAACTGACCTCGGCGCGTGACTGAACTGGAGTTACTGCTGGTGCAGACCCGATGTGATCGTGGCTGGGTGAGGAAGCTGGAGACTTTGGACTACCCCTGAGAGGCCTCTATCTTTGGGGCCGCTACCGTTGAGGTATGCTGTGCTGGGGTGCCTGAAGAAGTTGGGCCCCTGAGCGACTGCTTCAAGGGGCATCCTTTATTAGGGTGCTGTGAGGGGCTCAATTCTGAGGCCAAGGATCTAGAGCAGAGGTCTTCAAACTTTTGCAGGTTGAGCCCCCCCAGCTGAATTTTTTTAAATGTTGGCTCCCCCCACCACCTGACAGAAATTTCTGGAATCTGGTACACTACATAATCAACCGCCACCGACATATCCCGGGCCATATCCGGCAAATAATGTTCAAAACAATGAGTGTTTCCTCCTCCATGAATTCCCTCACTACCACTCACCAACAATGCACCTCATCTCTCTATAGCACCTTTCTGGCAAACATATATATTTTTTTATAGTGCTACTCATAGTTTCATCATACTCAGGGGCGTATGTAAAAGTCCCTATAGACACCACACCGTCACTTTTTACGACGTTGTGGTGGCGAGAGGGGCATTGCCGTATTTACAAGGCAGAGTTAAGCCACTTAACTTGGCTTAACGCTGCCTTGTAAATAAGGCCCCCTTTCATGCTATGCTTCACGTTAAAGGGTGGGAAGTGCGTGTAGCGGTGGGCATTCCACTGCAACAGGCACTGATTTTGATGTTGCGCCCTATTTACAAGGGCAGCGTAAAAGTGAGGCAGCGATAAAATTAAGAACAGGGACAATCTGGTCTTAAGCTGGCGAAACTAAGAGAAATGCATTATTTCTCCGCATTTTTGCTTCATCCATGTGTGCTGCCTTGTGAAGCACACATGGAAAAAGCTAAATGCCTTGTATTTGTAATGTTCAAAAAAATAAATCCATTTTGTGATTTCTGTGTGTGCGGCATTAAGCAGCACACATGGAAGTGGGACAAATGGCATTTAAAGATTGTTTATGTACAGGAAGGTCCCCCTCCTGTACATAAACAATCTTTTCCCTGCACCCGGACACCCTTGCACTATGGTGCAATGGTGTCTACGTTAGCGCTACACTGCTAAGTGTAGCGCCAGTGCAGGGGAAACGCAAGGCTGCACCATATTGTTGTAAATATGGTGGAGCCTTCTTTTTCTGAAGTGGAGGAGAGAGGCATTAAACCATGACTGCTAACGCCTCACTCCACAACTTCCTTGAACATATGCCCCTCAGTACTTTGATCTGCATGGTACACCTTCTTTGTAGCAGGCACATTAACCCTCTGTGCTGTGAGGGTGGCAGGAGTGCTCATGTGAGTGCACAGTGAGGTATGCAACAGTGTGAGAGTAGGGTAAGTGGAGTGACTGCAGGATGAGGTAATCATATGAATTTTGGTGTGCATAATGAATGCATGGTTAGTGATGGGCTTGTTTAAGTGAAATTGCAGATTGAGCAGTGAGGGGGACAGGTGAGTGAAGTGTCACATGAGTTCAGGGTTGTTAGTGTGCTTGTGTGGCTGCAGGTTGAGGTTCAGGGAAAACCACGCAAGTGCTGTGTGAGAGCAGAGTGATCACTGAGTGCAGGGTGAATGGTGTGAGTGCATGGGGGTCAGTGTGAGGGAATTGTGATGGCTGTGAGTGCAGGGTGAGCATGAAAGTGAAGGGCGAGAATGAGGAGCAAGTTGTCTGAATGCAGGGTGCATTCCCAGACACTTGCAGTAACTCAGCACGCTATTGAAGGCAGCACAGGGTTTCAGATATGTTAAACTTTTGCTATTGCAATTACGGCATTAACCAGGGAACAAGGGTGGAGGAAATAAATACTGGGCTGATCTTGCAACAAAATTCAATTTTTATGATTAGGGTTGCCAGCTAATTAATTTGATGTCCCACGTTGTACAAAAAAAAGCAGTCACCTAAAGCTCTATTTTCAGCACTTATCTGTGCATACTCAGAACAGCAAATATAAATAGAAAGCACTTTAAAATGTGTTTTAGGGCTGCTTGAATGATATGACTGAAAATAAAAGGGAATAAAGACAGAAAAGTAACATAAATTAATACATACTTCTTTAGAACTCATATTTAGTGTCAAGAGAAGCATTTTGCAGGCTGTTTAAACACCTGACTGGGATTTGTCTTTTGGCAACTTAACCTCTTCAGCGCGGCACAAATTTTCGCGCTGTGCTGAAGGTTCTATTGAGCGGGCGGGGCCATGACGGAGTGGTTCCGTCATTAGCACAGCTCAACCGGCGCTCATGACGGAACCACTCCGTCATGACATGAGAACCGAAGGGGTTAAAACCCTTTTAGCCCTGTGATCATTGCTCTTGCTGGTGTAATTTAAAAAGCAACATTGTCGCCTTTCTGGGAAGAGCTGTCCCTCCCTGGACGGGGTTAAATTCCGAGAGCTGAAATGCTTCTGCTGCAGTGGGAGGCAGGAAGCCTTCCCTGCTAAAACTGAAAGCATCTGCAGTGTGAGGCAAGGAGTCTCCTCTGCTATGAAATCGTCGCTTTCAGTTTTAGCAAAGGGGGCTCCTTGCCTCCCACTGCAGCTAAAGCATTTCAGCCGTATGAATTAAGCAGGATAGCCCCCCCCCACCCCCCCCCCCCCCCAAACCCTGTGTGTGGCAGCCTGATGAGACAGCTTCCCGGCGCGCACACAGCCCACCCGAGTATTTCACAGGTCTTTTAAAGACCTTTTTCTTGTTAATGAGGCTTTGATGGCTTTCACCCGGTATGTAACTGTTACCACGGATTTTTTACAACGCATACCATTACCACGCATACTATTACAACGCATGTCATTTTACAACGATTACCTTTACATCACATTACACTACAACGCACATACTATTACAACGCATACCATTACAACGTAAGTATAATTATAGGTAAGTTTATCTTACATTTTATTTTACATTTTTTAGTGGTATTTGGTTTTGGGGTACAGGGGTATTTTTAGGTTTTAGGGCTGGGTTTGGGTTTTGGGGTACAGGGGTATTTTTAGGTTTTAGGGTTGGGTTTGGGTTTTGGGGTACAGGGGTATTTTTAGGTTTTAGGGCTGGGTTTGGGTTTTGGGGTACAGGGGTATTTTTAGGTTTTAGGGCTGGGTTTGGGTTTTGGGGTACAGGGTTATTTTTAGGTTTTAGGGTTGGGTTTGGGTTTTGGGGTACAGGGGTATTTTTAGGTTTTAGGGCTGGGTTTGGGTTTTGGGGTACAGGGGTATTTTTAGGTTTTAGGGTTGGGTTTGGGTTTTGGGGTACAGGGGTATTTTTAGGTTTTAGGGCTGGGTTTGGGTTTTGGGGTACAGGGGTATTTTTAGGTTTTAGGGTTGGGTTTGGGTTTTGGGGTACAGGGGTATTTTTAGGTTTTAGGGCTGGGTTTGGGTTTTGGGGTACAGGGGTATTTTTAGGTTTTAGGGCTGGGTTTGGGTTTTGGAGTAAAGGGGTATTTTTAATATATATTACAAATAAAAAATTAAAATTAATGTTATTAATAAAATTATTTAATAATTAAATAATAAATAATTATATTAAATAATACAAAAATAATTATTTACATTATATATTAATATTATATACTTACCTATACTTACATTGTAATGGTATGCGTTGTAATAGTATCTGCGTTGTAGTGTATTGCGTTGTTAAGGTTTCCGTTGTAAAATGACCTGCGTTGTGAAAAATCAGTGGTAATGGTATGCGTGCTAAAAGTACGCGTTGTAACATCATATATCCCTTTCACCCCTTCTTAAGGCCCCTGAAGCTCCACTCTGCCATTTGTTCGAATCAGTAGAGGACAAAGGTGAGATTTTAGTGTGGAGTGAGCGCCCCCCCCTGAGACGGTGTTGCGCCCCCCCATGGGGGCGCGCCCCACAGATTGAAGAGTTCTGATCTAGGGGTTGCAGCCCCCGGAAAGGCAGCTTCCCCTCTGCTCTGAATCAGAGGGAGCACTGCAGAGGAGTGACCGGCGCCCAGGCAGCTACAGCGATTTACTCCTGATGATTGAAAAGGCAGGCGAGAACTGTGCAGCGATGACGGGCCCCCGACTGTGCGCCCACGCTGGGGGCGTAAATCAGCATGGAGAGGCCTAGAGGTGATGCTGTTGAGCGAACTATATAACTTCAATGTGGTGGGGAGGAGGGCGCCTCGGGCTGAAATCGCCGACAACGCGCTGGGCAGAGGGGGACTCAGAGTCCATCCCCCATGATGGGAGGGCAGATCTGGCAGCCAGTAAGCCGTTCTGCAAGAAAATCGCGTCTGCTGAGTGCTGGAGGCGCCTCCCTGTTGGTGGGGGGACCAACTGTACACATAGAGATATAACTAAGGATCTTTCATGGGAGGGATTTGTGAGAGTGCTAGACTGATGGGGGAATGATGAGCTACTAAACCACCTATAACCTTCCTGAATTCAAGACACTTGGGGACTCACTGGGAGATCAGGCTCCCTCACCTTCAATAGAGATCACATGCGGCTGATGCATCATATTCCGAGGCATTTAGAGCAACCATACGGCGAGAGCAGCTGAGCCTTGTTGCATACCTGGTCGCCAGGGGATCTGATTACTAGGGGTTATTGAAGTGCGGCTTAGCCATGTTGCATACCTGGTCCCCAGGGGATCTGATTACTAGGGGTTATTGAAGTGCGGCTTATGACCCTTGAGCCTATAACAATATTACTAGCACCTTAGAAATTATATGGGCAAGTGACCAGGCAGCGAGGCCAGTGGCGTTCGGAGGTCTTATGCTACAGGACATATTGCAGACCATCACCACAAATCAAGAAACCCTGGAAATTAGGACTGACAATTTGAGCGTGCATTTGAGGCTGCTAAGGGATGACCATCGTCAGTTGGGGGGAACGTATCATTGCAACAGAAAGGAAACTAGCAGACCTGCCTCCAATTCTGGCATCAATGACAGGGGGAGTTACTTGCCTGTAGGTCAAGGTTCACACACTGTAGATGAGGCAGAAGATGCTCAAACTAGGTCTTGAACAACAATATCCACATTTTGGGCCTGCCGGAAATGATTGAGTGAAATTATATGCTGGCTTACCTTGAGAAGAGGATCGGATAAGTGCATGAGGGCCTCTCTGCATTTTACGCTCTTGATAGGGCGCACCGAGTGCCAGCGAAAACATCCACCCCCGGGGGCTCCATCACATCTAGTCGTAGTTCACCTTCTCTACTATAAAGATCAAGATCAGATCCTTAACCAGGCTAGCCAGAAGGGATCTCTGATGGTGGAAAGTAGCACTGAGAGAATTTTCCCGGATTTCTCAAGAGAGGTCCAACTCCGATGTTCCATGTACTTGGTGGCCAAGACAAAGGTCAGACAGTTGGAGATACCATATGCCATGATGTTCCCAACCAGATTGAGAGTGACGACCCCAAAAGGTGAAATAACAAACAAGAGGTATGGGAATGGCTAGACATGAGTAAGCAGCCAGTACCTAATCAGGAGTCGCGGGATCAACGTAACCAGAGACCAAGATCTAGGACTAGATGCAGAGAACAGCTGTCAATGGCTCGATCAAGGGCTGCAACCGAACAGGAATGACAAAAGTTGTGGCTGCGGTCTCCTCACTGAGCAGTGAGCGACCGGGCACAGCGTCACAGACAGATGAAACAGCTGCCCGTGATTCCAACTCAGGATGCAGCTCTAGTGCTTCCGAAACCTCGAACCATGGACTCCACAGAGTCACACCTTGAACGGATGAAATAATTTGATGAGAAACAGTGTAGAATATCCCTGTCATCCATGACTTTGAAGCTATATGGTTTGGCTAATCACTGGGAGGGACACCATTCTGGTTCCCCCTGGGCCTGAGTCAATTTATTAGGGTCCTGCTCACAGGAGTGGTGAAGCCACTATGGGGTCAAAATGTGGTCTTTCCCCCGATGTAGGAAAGTTCATGGGCGCTCTCACAAGAAGTTTTAAGTTTGCAATAGGTTTGGTTGAGGGGTATTCACCTACTTGTCCTGGGGCAGGGGTTTTGGGAAGTTAAAGGTTTCACTGTTATAAAGGGGGTCCTGAGTTGCAGGTCAAGAGCAGGGCGGTTTGAGTCCTATGGAAGGGGTGGCTTCATACATGGGGGGATTGCTGGTGAGGACGGGAGCCCTAGAATTAGTTAAGACTTGGAGAAATGATGACCAGTGGGATATATAAAGTCCTTTCCTGGGATATAAGAGGCTTGCATATCATGTCTAAACACTACAAGGTCTTTTCTTTCCTGATAGAAGAGGATTCACATGGCTCTCTTACAGAAGACATCTATTGGCTAAAGAAGGGGTGGCATTTCAGCACAGGTGGAGAGGGCAGGCTTTCTACACCACTTACTCTGCATATGCAAGGGGCGTGTTGAGCTGGATACGAGCAAGAGTCCCTTTTTAGCATGTGAATATCCTTATAGACCCAGAGGGTAGATATGTGCTGGTGTTGGGGAGACTGGATGGCTGAGATGAAACACTAATTAATATCTAAGGCCCTAACCTAAAACAGGGCACCTTTTTGGCAAATCAGTCGGGACTGCTGGTCCCTTGTGTGACTCACACAGCTATCATAGGGGATGACTTCAATTGCGTGGCTGACCCTCAGGTAGACCGGTCGCATCCTCCACTTAGGGATTCCCCTGTATACCGGACATTCTCAGATTAGCAGACACAATGGGGTCCAATGGGGTCTAATCAACGCATGGAGACGCAAACATCCTCACTCTAGGGACTACTCCTTTTTCTCCCGACCACATGAATTGCATGTACGTCTCAACACTTTCCTATGTGTCCCTGACTTGACCAGTTTAGTGGCTAACGTAGACTATTTGACCCGAACGTTATCGGACCAAAACCCGGTCCTTTTACAGCTGAGTTGGGGAAAACTAGCCCCTAAATTCCCACCTGCTGACTAAATCCAGAGTCTCTATAGGACCAGGTTTTCCTAGCTGAGATTAGAGAGAATATCAGCCAATACTTTGTAGATAATGATGGCGCTACATCCTTTCCCCGGTTGGAATGGGATGCATTCAAGGTGGTAATCCGGGGTCAATGTATAGCGACATCAATGGGGGTCAGGAGGACCCTGCTGACTGAGGTGGAGAGAGAAGAGGGTGAGCTATGGGAGATAGAACAACAAAGACCAAACAATTCTGACTCACAGCAGGCTCTCCTATATTTAACAAAGAAAGAGGCGGCTCAAGTGGAGAGACTGCAGTGCTTTGATTATTGCCAGTATATGGAGCAGGCTCATGCTGAGAGAGACCAAACTGGCCTGAAAAAGAGGTTCCCTGATAGTTGAGATTGAGAATGAAGGCAGACTTCGACAGTACAGACAAGTGGACATAAATGCCCAATTTAAGGAGTATTATACTAACCTTTATACGAGTGTGGCTGACTGGGATGAAGGATCCATCCAACACTTCCTGGCATTGCAACCAATGCTGGTTCTTACAGATGAGGAGGCAGAGGCCCTGGGGGGAGGTGTTGGACTTGGCCTTTTTCCCCCAAAATTTTTCGCTTTTGACCCCCTTATCTGGATTGTCTCCCCCATGGGATTAAACCTGTATAGGCCATGAGTGGTGTGAGACCCCTTTTGAAAAATGTAAATTACCTGACACTTTGTGAAGATGTAAAATTACATGTTGTAAATGGTACACTTGTAAATATCCCCCATTTTGAAAACGCACCTGACTGAAATGTATTGTTTTTAAAATGGATGCCATGGCCATGGGTTTTGCCACCTGACTGACATAGGTCAGCTGTCTAGATAACATTACCCAGCAACCCCTAGCTTTTGGAGGGAAAGCCTGGCACCCAGGGTGCTCACCCCCTCCCCTAGAACCAGTTTAGGCTAGATGTGCCAACATTCTAGAAGGTCCTGGCACTGCCTGGGAGGAGGGTATAAATAGGGGAAAGTGTCACCAGAGATTTAGTCAGCGCTGGGACAAGGAAGGGAGGGGGACCTGCCGTGAGGTGCGACCGCCACATGGGCCTGTGAGCTGGGCCCTGCACCCCTATAAACCCCCCCGCTGCTGTCCCCATGGGCCCCTGACAAGGGAGGGCCCTACCCAGGTCCCTGTCACAGTTGGGATCTTGAACCATGCCAGCGCCGCGCTGAAAGAGCACTGGGAAAGGAAGGAGTTAATTGGATTCCCCCCAGGAGGTGAGGAGTTTGCCCCTCTGGAGGAGCTGTGGCCCCCCCTTGGAAGTGCTGGGCCGGGTGGAGCCGCCTGGGAAGGATTGAGCCCCTGTGAGGTGTGCCTACCGGACGCTGTGTTGTGGAAGCGCTGTTTTGGGGAGGTTGGTGCCCCCAAGGAAGCTGTGGCCCCTTTGCCAGCTGTGTGAGGAGAACTGCGACCACGGTGAAGCGCCGAAGTGCTGTGTGTCTGAGGAAGTTTTTGACTGGACAGCGCTGAGGGAACTTACCCCTCGTTGTGGCACGGGTTCTGCGTGAGGAGGAATTGATCAGAAGGGAGCCTACTGTGAAGCGCTGTGAACTGCCTGATCCTCTTTGCAGTTCTGCCTGGTCTCAACTGCTGACTAAGCTGCCTGATCTGCCAGGCGCTCATCCTTCGCAGCGCTAGCATCCTGAACTGAATAACTATTGAGGCGACTGGACTTACCCCCACATCGTGAGCCACACAAGCGCTGTTCTCTGAGGACCTGCGGTGCTCCACCTAAGAGGCGCTGTGGACCGCTGACTGACTGGGGTTATGGAGACTGATGTGCCCCTGAGAAGCGCCGTCCTCTTCTTCCCTTGAGCGCTGCGTGTGTTCCTGGGAGCGCTGCCTCCTCGAAGCGCTAGCTGACCCCCAATCACCACCGCGGCCCGGGATGTCCGTGCAGCTGATTCTGCCCTGTCGGGCACGGTGACCTGTTGCGGCGGCCCCCGGTGTGAGGAGAGGGCCGCCGGAGTTTGAAGTGGGCCGCGCTAGGCCCGAGGAAGCCGTTCCGCCAGCCTCACGTGACGGGGGTGTGTCAAGTCACGCCCCCGCCGCGCAGTGATTGGCCGCGTGACCGAGCCCCTGACAAGCTAGCTTCGGATTGGACCTGGGGCTCGGTGCACGCCATTGGCTGCCATCCACGCGCCTCCCTCCTGATTGGTCCCCGGGCCCGGCAAGCACCGGAGAGGGCCCGGGACGGCAGAGATAACCACGCGGGGGCTCAAGAAGTGCATCGGAGCCCCTGCCCGCCACTGACATCGCCGGAGGGCTTAGCAAGAGGCCCACCTGCCGGCGCAAATCAGCGGAAGGCCCTGACCCGCCAGCGCAGGCCCCCGGAAGGCCGGGGCAACGTTAAAGCTGAAGGGAGGCCCCGAGGGAAGCGCCGGAGTAGCGCGGGGCCCCCCTGACTGACCCACAACCCCAGAGCGAGGAGGTGGCGCTGCAGGGCCCTGGAGTGCCGGTGGAGCTTTGCCATTTCGTAGAGGAAGAGAAGCCAGAGCCCTACGGACGCCGGAGAGGCATCAGGAGCCCGGTGAGTGGGGCCTTGGGCAAACTGTGTGGGAGTGGGGTGAAGAGGGCAACGGGGCACAGGGTCGGTGCTCGCCCCCCCCCCTCCCCTTAGGTTGGACAGTTGTAGTTGGGCCCCGTTGGCCCCAGACGCCACGGTGGTGGCCCGGACTAACCCTGTGGGGGGACTAAGCGAAACTGTAAGGGCCCGGAGAGAAGGAACTGGCCCCCCCCCTCCTCTTTGAACTGGGACGGAATGGGCATGTCTTCAGATTAGATGCTCTGAGTTAGGCTTAGTGGTCATAAACCCGGGTTCACCTTCTATCCACCCATGAGTTAGTGCCCAAGGAAGTGTTCTTCCTGATTAAGGGAATGTGTAACCTGTCATGAGGGAGTGAATGTCCTGGTTTAAAGAAAGGTTGCCCGAAGCCTGGTACTCGCAAATACTAAAGGTGTGGTGCACTTCTGTGCCTAGTGGTATTGTAGGCTGATTACCCTGCTTATGTGAAGATGCTAATGTTATGCCTACACTAAAGTTATTGAGGTCCAGGTATTCTGTTGTTTATACATGCTGGGAGTTTGTATGCTTTGGTACCCCTGGGTTTATGATAGAGGAAACCTTGCTGTGTTTCATTACAGGTGCTCCTGTCTATTATTATATGATGTTTTCTTTTACAGGGGTTGGGTTGGCGTGATTGTGCATGATATAAATATCTATGCTAAGGTGGTATTTTGCATTTACAGCCTTCCCGGTAGGATGAGAGTCTGAGTTGGCCCCGCCAGATTGGGCTCCAGATCTAATGACATTTTTAACCCATCCTTTTTCCCTTACAGCATGGACTTTGGACTCAACCCTTTTTGTCCCATGTAAATAATTCCCCATGATGTACTTGGCTCTGGCGCCAGTTGGCGCCCTGTTGTGACTACCACTAGTCTATTTCTTTTTACCTTGCAGGTTGGAGACATAACTAAACTTAATCTTTTTCCAACCAAAGGTGGTGTCTTGACTCTTTTGTGGTGTGATTGGTGGGTCGTCTGTGTGTACTGCGTGAATGCTTCACATGTCCTCCAAGTTTGGCCTGCCCGCTTGATGCCATGCTACCCCCTTTGAGACTTGGGCAACCCCCATTTCCAACATTTGGTGGCAGAGCGGTGGGATAGGACTTGTGTTTGCGCAGTACCACAGCGGCCACGGGTTACACTGTAAATAGAGCTTGGAGGTAATCTGAGCCTTGTTGTGGGGATTATTGTTTTTTGATTGCTTCCTCCAGAAGAGTGTTTTGAATTGTCCCCTTGTTCCACTGGGAGGGTGTGTCCCGGGTGTACCTCGCCACGATGGGGTTGATCTACCAGGAAGTGGAACTGATGGAGTACACCGAACAGGAGGTGATAGACTTCCTCCTGGAGAGAGGGATACCCCCAGTAGGGAACATTAGGAGGAACCTGTTTCTCTATGAGGCCCTCAAGAGGGGAGAGCCCTTAGAGATTGATGGGGACTTGTCTGACTACCCCCCCGAGGTTTTGAAGGGTCAGTGGGTTAGAGACCAGAGAGAGGGCTCCCCATCCAGAACCCTGGGAGGTAATTACTCTGATGAGGAGGAGGAAGAGTTTGAGAGGGCGGAGACGCCAGTAGCTGTGGAGGACACCAGAGGTAGGGAGTCTCGCACTGGGTCCAGTCCCGGGGGCACTGCCCCATCCCTTTCCCTGTCCCCAGAAGAGTGGGTAGATAGGAGGGAAGAAAGGGAGTACCAGCTGGCGCTGGCAAAGCTCAGGCATGCCGAGGGCTTAGCGCAGCTGAGGGTAGAAGAGCAGCGACTAGAGACTGAAAAAGTCCTAGCGCTGGAGAGGATGGCGGAGGTGGAGAGGGCCTTCGCCAGAGAGAGATCAGCTCAGGTGGGTAGGTTGTCCCCTGAGAGTGGTTTTAGGAGTCTGGATTCACCGAGGAGGGTGGGATCCAGTGGTGGCAGCGCGTGTAGGTCCAGTGCAAGGAGTCCCACTCCCGAAACCCAGGAGACTGTGCCTGATTCCCCGGAAGAGGAGGACGGGTTAGTGTTCAGGGGCAGGGGAAAGCTGTCCCATCAGTCCTGGGGAGAGTTTGAGGAGGAGTGTTGGACTGTACTGGAGGATTGGGTGGTGAGGAGAGCAGTGGAGGATTGGGAAGGGCTGTGTCATGCCGTTATCCGGGAGCACATGCTGAGGAGTTGTTTCCCAAGACTGCGTCACCATCTGTTGCAGTGCGGGTTCTCAGACCCCAGGGAACTTGCACGGGAGGCAGACCTCTGGGTAAGTGCCAGAGCGTCTGGGAAGGCTGAGGGGAGTGATCCTGAAGGGGGTGAGACGGGGAGGTGTCCCAAGGTGCCCCAGCTGCGGCCACCGGGCCTGGAGTGTTCTTTAAGAGAACCCCAGCTTGGGAGGCTAGGCTGCCCCGATGTGTCATCCAGAGGGAGGGATCCCCTTATGTCAGGAGGACCCGGAGCATCACTAATCAGAGCTCCAGTGGTTCAGGGGTCTGACCAGTCTCAGGGTTTAGATCCTGGACTGGGGTTCCAGGTTCAGGGGTTGCCTGACCTGGAAGGTGGGGTTCCTGTAATGCCGGTCCCTACCAAATTGACTCCCAGGGGTACCACTTCCAGTGGGAGGGTGCGGAACTCTGGGAGGGGGTGCAGAGGGAGGAAGGTCTCTTCTCTGTCACCAGCTCAGCCACAGGGCGCAGATCCCGGGTTGGGTGGCCAGGGACAGGAGTTGCCTGCCCTGGTGGGAGGGACATCTGTAATCAGAGTCCCCCCGGAAGTGACTCCCAGGGGTACTTCTCCGGGTAGGAGGGTGCAGAATTCTGGGAGGGGGTGCAGGGAGAGGGAGGACTCGCCCCTGTCACTGGTTCAGCCTGTGAGTTTCGACTCCAGGTTGGGGAGAGAGTTGTGTGAGGGTGTCCCCAGGCGTAGGAGATGGAGGAACCCAAGGAGGAGAAGTAGGGGGAGGGGAGCCTCGCCCCTAAGGGCTGGTCATTCTGAGAGTGTAGACCCCAGGTGGGTGGACCAGTGGAAATTTGGAGAGAAGAGAGTGGTTCCAGAGTATTCTAAGCCTGAGGCTAGTGCCTCCCACTCTAGGAAAGAGAGACATCCCACTAGGGAACACCAGTGGGGTGGTTCTGTTGGTGAAGGGAGGGTTGCGAAAGAGAACCATTGGGTTCCAGAGTGGAGGAGAGACTGCAGGTGCTCCTGTAGTTGCAGGCCTGCGTCCACCTTTTTCCGCCCCAAGCAGGGAAGCCCATCAAGGCATTGATGTGTCTACCCTGGCTTTTGGCTGGGGGGGAGTCGTGTTGGACTTGGCCTTTTTCCCCCAAAATTTTTCGCTTTTGACCCCCTTATCTGGATTGTCTCCCCCATGGGATTAAACCTGTATAGGCCATGAGTGGTGTGAGACCCCTTTTGAAAAATGTAAATTACCTGACACTTTGTGAAGATGTAAAATTACATGTTGTAAATGGTACACTTGTAAATATCCCCCATTTTGAAAACGCACCTGACTGAAATGTATTGTTTTTAAAATGGATGCCATGGCCATGGGTTTTGCCACCTGACTGACATAGGTCAGCTGTCTAGATAACATTACCCAGCAACCCCTAGCTTTTGGAGGGAAAGCCTGGCACCCAGGGTGCTCACCCCCTCCCCTAGAACCAGTTTAGGCTAGATGTGCCAACATTCTAGAAGGTCCTGGCACTGCCTGGGAGGAGGGTATAAATAGGGGAAAGTGTCACCAGAGATTTAGTCAGCGCTGGGACAAGGAAGGGAGGGGGACCTGCCGTGAGGTGCGACCGCCACATGGGCCTGTGAGCTGGGCCCTGCACCCCTATAAACCCCCCCGCTGCTGTCCCCATGGGCCCCTGACAAGGGAGGGCCCTACCCAGGTCCCTGTCACAGTTGGGATCTTGAACCATGCCAGCGCCGCGCTGAAAGAGCACTGGGAAAGGAAGGAGTTAATTGGATTCCCCCCAGGAGGTGAGGAGTTTGCCCCTCTGGAGGAGCTGTGGCCCCCCCTTGGAAGTGCTGGGCCGGGTGGAGCCGCCTGGGAAGGATTGAGCCCCTGTGAGGTGTGCCTACCGGACGCTGTGTTGTGGAAGCGCTGTTTTGGGGAGGTTGGTGCCCCCAAGGAAGCTGTGGCCCCTTTGCCAGCTGTGTGAGGAGAACTGCGACCACGGTGAAGCGCCGAAGTGCTGTGTGTCTGAGGAAGTTTTTGACTGGACAGCGCTGAGGGAACTTACCCCTCGTTGTGGCACGGGTTCTGCGTGAGGAGGAATTGATCAGAAGGGAGCCTACTGTGAAGCGCTGTGAACTGCCTGATCCTCTTTGCAGTTCTGCCTGGTCTCAACTGCTGACTAAGCTGCCTGATCTGCCAGGCGCTCATCCTTCGCAGCGCTAGCATCCTGAACTGAATAACTATTGAGGCGACTGGACTTACCCCCACATCGTGAGCCACACAAGCGCTGTTCTCTGAGGACCTGCGGTGCTCCACCTAAGAGGCGCTGTGGACCGCTGACTGACTGGGGTTATGGAGACTGATGTGCCCCTGAGAAGCGCCGTCCTCTTCTTCCCTTGAGCGCTGCGTGTGTTCCTGGGAGCGCTGCCTCCTCGAAGCGCTAGCTGACCCCCAATCACCACCGCGGCCCGGGATGTCCGTGCAGCTGATTCTGCCCTGTCGGGCACGGTGACCTGTTGCGGCGGCCCCCGGTGTGAGGAGAGGGCCGCCGGAGTTTGAAGTGGGCCGCGCTAGGCCCGAGGAAGCCGTTCCGCCAGCCTCACGTGACGGGGGTGTGTCAAGTCACGCCCCCGCCGCGCAGTGATTGGCCGCGTGACCGAGCCCCTGACAAGCTAGCTTCGGATTGGACCTGGGGCTCGGTGCACGCCATTGGCTGCCATCCACGCGCCTCCCTCCTGATTGGTCCCCGGGCCCGGCAAGCACCGGAGAGGGCCCGGGACGGCAGAGATAACCACGCGGGGGCTCAAGAAGTGCATCGGAGCCCCTGCCCGCCACTGACATCGCCGGAGGGCTTAGCAAGAGGCCCACCTGCCGGCGCAAATCAGCGGAAGGCCCTGACCCGCCAGCGCAGGCCCCCGGAAGGCCGGGGCAACGTTAAAGCTGAAGGGAGGCCCCGAGGGAAGCGCCGGAGTAGCGCGGGGCCCCCCTGACTGACCCACAACCCCAGAGCGAGGAGGTGGCGCTGCAGGGCCCTGGAGTGCCGGTGGAGCTTTGCCATTTCGTAGAGGAAGAGAAGCCAGAGCCCTACGGACGCCGGAGAGGCATCAGGAGCCCGGTGAGTGGGGCCTTGGGCAAACTGTGTGGGAGTGGGGTGAAGAGGGCAACGGGGCACAGGGTCGGTGCTCGCCCCCCCCCTCCCCTTAGGTTGGACAGTTGTAGTTGGGCCCCGTTGGCCCCAGACGCCACGGTGGTGGCCCGGACTAACCCTGTGGGGGGACTAAGCGAAACTGTAAGGGCCCGGAGAGAAGGAACTGGCCCCCCCCCTCCTCTTTGAACTGGGACGGAATGGGCATGTCTTCAGATTAGATGCTCTGAGTTAGGCTTAGTGGTCATAAGCCCGGGTTCACCTTCTATCCACCCATGAGTTAGTGCCCAAGGAAGTGTTCTTCCTGATTAAGGGAATGTGTAACCTGTCATGAGGGAGTGAATGTCCTGGTTTAAAGAAAGGTTGCCCGAAGCCTGGTACTCGCAAATACTAAAGGTGTGGTGCACTTCTGTGCCTAGTGGTATTGTAGGCTGATTACCCTGCTTATGTGAAGATGCTAATGTTATGCCTACACTAAAGTTATTGAGGTCCAGGTATTCTGTTGTTTATACATGCTGGGAGTTTGTATGCTTTGGTACCCCTGGGTTTATGATAGAGGAAACCTTGCTGTGTTTCATTACAGGTGCTCCTGTCTATTATTATATGATGTTTTCTTTTACAGGGGTTGGGTTGGCGTGATTGTGCATGATATAAATATCTATGCTAAGGTGGTATTTTGCATTTACAGCCTTCCCGGTAGGATGAGAGTCTGAGTTGGCCCCGCCAGATTGGGCTCCAGATCTAATGACATTTTTAACCCATCCTTTTTCCCTTACAGCATGGACTTTGGACTCAACCCTTTTTGTCCCATGTAAATAATTCCCCATGATGTACTTGGCTCTGGCGCCAGTTGGCGCCCTGTTGTGACTACCACTAGTCTATTTCTTTTTACCTTGCAGGTTGGAGACATAACTAAACTTAATCTTTTTCCAACCAAAGGTGGTGTCTTGACTCTTTTGTGGTGTGATTGGTGGGTCGTCTGTGTGTACTGCGTGAATGCTTCACATGTCCTCCAAGTTTGGCCTGCCCGCTTGATGCCATGCTACCCCCTTTGAGACTTGGGCAACCCCCATTTCCAACAGGAGGCATTACAGTTCAGAAGGTGCGGCGGCTGTTAAAGGGCTAGCACAGGTAAAGACCTCGGGGACAGATGGACTCCCGTGGAGTTTTATGCTGCATATATTGAAGAATTGGCCCCTAAATTAGTGGAGCTATACCCTGCTACTAAACATACGAGCCTCCTCCTTGATTTCACGCGGGAGGTGATAGCGGTGCCTAACCTCAAGTCTGGAATACCTGCCCATGACTGCAGAGCTTATCAACCCTTGTCAACACTTAATTTAGACTTTAAAATCTTGAATACAATTTTGGCCACTAGGATACTACCAGTTATGACTAAATTAATGCACCCTGAGCAGGCGGGCTACATTCTGGGGCGTGACACCGCCCGCAATATTCGCCGTTTATTGTTACTGACGGAAACAGCCGATCGTGACCGCGACGAGCCTGTGGTGTTTGCAGTAGACATCGAAAAAGGTTCTGATAGCCTGGAATGGAGCTTTTTTAAATGGAGTCATCGAACACTTGGAACTAGGGAGAGGTTTTTGGCTTTGGTCCAACTGCTCTGTGCAAGCCTTTTAGGCGGGGTCCGCATGGGAAGAACTATCTCAGACTACTATAGGGTGGGGAGAGGTACGAGGCATGGTTGCTCCCTGTCTCCCTTGCGCTTCACCTTTGCCATGGCGCCCCTGGCCAGTTTAGCCAGGACCAGTAGTCATTACCTGGGGATACGATCAGTAGATGATAGCCACTAAATTGCACTAGATGCTGATGACCTGTTGATTTTTCTTCGGAATGTGGTGGTATAGCTGACAGGAGTTAAACAAATACTGTAAGAGTTTGGTGCCAGATTGGGCCTTAATGTCAATTGGCAAAAGTCCAGACTATATCCCATAGCTGACACAGATTGGGGTCCTTACATGGGAGCCCCATTGTTTGCCATATCTTGGAGTTAAGATTTATAACAACCCAACATATTTGCTTGAAGTGAATGTCGGCCTGGCTGTTACGTCCATTTATCGAATATTGAATTTTGGAAGATGCTGCCCCTTTCGGTAGCTGGCAGAGTAGCTTTGCTGAAGATGGCGGCCCTTCCTATAATACTATATTTCTTTGTCACTCTGCCAATCTGGATCCGTAAGACCCAATTTATTGAGCTAGATTCCATACTCCTTGCTTTTATGTGGGCTCGGGTCGGATGACAGTGGCACTTGCCATATTGAAATGACCCACAGAGGATGGAGGCTTTGCAGTGCCCGACTTTTAGACATATTATTTGGCAGGGTAGCTGCAATGGCTTACACAATAACTGGCGGGTAGACAGAATCAGAACCGAACTGTGGGACAGCATGTTCCAGAGTTTACTGGTTTTACTGGGTTGTTACTAAGACTCCAGAGAACTTAATGGTCTGAAGCACTACTGGTATAGGTGTCTTCAGAGGACACGCACTCCTATTCCGTATGCAGCTGATTTATCTATGATCATGTTGAGGGTGCTGCCACATGGTGGGCACTGGAGAGACCTAGATGGCGGCTGGGGCGACAACAGTAGGGAGTTTAATTAGGGAGGGTGCGTTGCTTCCTTTTGCAGATTTTAGTGATGATTATGACATTCCAAGAGGCCATTTCCTGCTCTATGGCGCTACCACTGCTGCTTTCCAAAGACACTGGAAGGCAGGGATTTCAGAACCCCCGAACACACAACACCTGTCAGTATATAGCCCTGCCTCAGGCACTTTCAAGGCTGCCACATGTATTTATAGATAAATGAGTAGCGATGCCCTGCAGCCTCTTGAAACGCTGTATGTGAGGTGGGAAACAGATTTGGGGGTACCGATTAGTGAGAAAGCTTGGGCAGCCATCCTGGAGGGCATTCCCAGGTCTCTCGTAATGCCCAGTGTAAGTTAATTAACTATTATATATTACACAGAGCCGACTTAACCCCTGGACGCATTTTATTTTGATCATTTATTAAGCGCAACGTATCATCCCCAGGAGAATCTCTCGGCGCCTCAGAAACAGTCAATCATTGACCAAGCACAGTCCGGTTAGAGGTTGAAAAACCAGGTTTTAAGAAGTTTTCTAAACTAAACTTGGTTAGAACAATTGTGAATGAAAAGTGGCAACTTATTCCGGTGGTGGGGTGCAAGAAAGGAAAAGGCGCGACCACCCAGTCTGATTTTATTAATGAGTTTGGGGCTCAGAAGTAACTGGTCGCTAGATCTAAGTTACCGGGTGGGAATACATGGCTGAAGTTTATTTTTTAATTAGTCTGGACCCCTTCCCTGCAACGTATTAAAAACCAGACCTAAGAGCTTGAATAGGGCACGTTTATTTATAAGCAGCCAGTGGAGCCGGCGCAATAAAGGTTCAGATGGTGATTGTGGAGGGAGGTTAAGGGCAAGGCGAGCTGCTGAGTTTTGTACCACCTGCAGCCTCGAAAAGAGGCCTTCATTCATACCGATCATTAAGGCGTTTCCATAATTCAGGCGGCTGACTATCAGAGCCTAAACCAAGGTCTTTCTGACAGAAAGAGGAATCCAAGGAAATACTTTTTAAAGCATGCGCATCATACCAAAACGTGTGCCCGATATGCTTTTAACATGATCATCCATGGAAAATCCATCATCTAATAGGATGCCTAGATTTTTGGTGTACATTTTAGGAATCAGGGAGGCATTCCCAATTCTGGGGGCCACCATTTAAAAGACCATTCTGCGTGGATTTTTCAAAACAAAAGCATCTCAGTCTTGTTTGTGTTGAGTTGAAGGAAGTTTGCATTCAAAGACGCTGCAATCTTCAACATACAATTTTTAAATTTGGCCTTGGTTATCAAAGGGTCAGTTTCCATAGTGATTATCAATTGCATGTCATCCGCATAAGAGATGGTATCAAAACCACATGATCTGATAAGGCTAGCCACGGAGGATATTAACGGTGATGGATCAAGCCCTGATCTTTGGACTGGGTAAGAGTGGTCTGCTTAATTCAGACACTCTGTTCATCACCACCCCCTTTTCTGAATCGTTTTTGGCCACTATAGGTGTGGCAGGGTATACTCAGACATGAGTCCCTTTCTCACTGCACCATCAGGATTCAAGCAAGCCGGGCCGAAGACGGCTGAAATGCCAGAAACCGGTCCCCGGTAGCTTGTCTCCTTTCTGGTGAAGAATTGGCTTGGTAGTTTAGTCTGCCCTGTTCCCATGATGCACTGGGCCAGGGACAGACTGATTTGCATATAGCCAGGTTCTGAGCTGGGATGGTGCAGTGAGATAAATAACGGTGATGGATCAAGCCCTGATCTTTGGACTGGGTAAGAGTGGTCTGCTTAATTCAGACACTCTGTTCATCACCACCCCCTTTTCTGAATCGTTTTTGGCCACTATAGGTGTGGCAGGGTATACTCAGACATGAGTCCCTTTCTCACTGCACCATCAGGATTCAAGCAAGCTGAGCCGAAGACGGCTGAAATGCCAGAAACCGGTCCCCGGTAGCTTGTCTCCTTTCTGGTGAAGAATTGGCTTGGTAGTTTAGTCTGCCCTGTTCCCATGATGCACTGGGCCAGGGACAGACTGATTTGCATATAGCCAGGTTCTGAGCTGGGATGGTGCAGTGAGATAAATAACGGTGATGGATCAAGCCCTGATCTTTGGACTGGGTAAGAGTGGTCTGCTTAATTCAGACACTCTGTTCATCACCACCCCCTTTTCTGAATCTTTTTGGCCACTATAGGTGTGGCAGGGTATACTCAGACATAAGTCCCTTTCTCATTGCACCATCAGGATTCAAGCAAGCCGGGCCAAAGACGGCTGAAATGCCAGAAACCGGTCCCCGGTAGCTTGTCTCCTTTCTGGTGAAGAATTGGCTTGGTAGTTTAGTCTGCCCTGTTCCCATGATGCACTGGGCCAGGGACAGACTGATTTGCATATAGCCAGGTTCTGAGCTGGGATGGTGCAGTGAGATAAATAACGGTGATGGATCAAGCCCTGATCTTTGGACTGGGTAAGAGTGGTCTGCTTAATTCAGACACTCTGTTCATCACCACCCCCTTTTCTGAATCGTTTTTGGCCACTATAGGTGTGGCAGGGTATACTCAGACATGAGTCCCTTTCTCACTGCACCATCAGGATTCAAGCAAGCCGGGCCGAAGACGGCTGAAATGCCAGAAACCGGTCCCCGGTAGCTTGTCTCCTTTCTGGTGAAGAATTGGCTTGGTAGTTTAGTCTGCCCTGTTCCCATGATGCACTGGGCCAGGGACAGACTGATTTGCATATAGCCAGGTTCTGAGCTGGGATGGTGCAGTGAGATAAATAACGGTGATGGATCAAGCCCTGATCTTTGGACTGGGTAAGAGTGGTCTGCTTAATTCAGACACTCTGTTCATCACCACCCCCTTTTCTGAATCGTTTTTGGCCACTATAGGTGTGGCAGGGTATACTCAGACATGAGTCCCTTTCTCACTGCACCATCAGGATTCAAGCAAGCTGAGCCGAAGACGGCTGAAATGCCAGAAACCGGTCCCCGGTAGCTTGTCTCCTTTCTGGTGAAGAATTGGCTTGGTAGTTTAGTCTGCCCTGTTCCCATGATGCACTGGGCCAGGGACAGACTGATTTGCATATAGCCAGGTTCTGAGCTGGGATGGTGCAGTGAGATAAATAACGGTGATGGATCAAGCCCTGATCTTTGGACTGGGTAAGAGTGGTCTGCTTAATTCAGACACTCTGTTCATCACCACCCCCTTTTCTGAATCTTTTTGGCCACTATAGGTGTGGCAGGGTATACTCAGACATAAGTCCCTTTCTCATTGCACCATCAGGATTCAAGCAAGCCGGGCCAAAGACGGCTGAAATGCCAGAAACCGGTCCCCGGTAGCTTGTCTCCTTTCTGGTGAAGAATTGGCTTGGTAGTTTAGTCTGCCCTGTTCCCATGATGCACTGGGCCAGGGACAGACTGATTTGCATATAGCCAGGTTCTGAGCTGGGATGGTGCAGTGAGATAAATAACGGTGATGGATCAAGCCCTGATCTTTGGACTGGGTAAGAGTGGTCTGCTTAATTCAGACACTCTGTTCATCACCACCCCCTTTTCTGAATCGTTTTTGGCCACTATAGGTGTGGCAGGGTATACTCAGACATGAGTCCCTTTCTCACTGCACCATCAGGATTCAAGCAAGCCGTGCCGAAGACGGCTGAAATGCCAGAAACCGGTCCCCGGTAGCTTGTCTCCTTTCTGGTGAAGAATTGGCTTGGTAGTTTAGTCTGCCCTGTTCCCATGATGCACTGGGCCAGGGACAGACTGATTTGCATATAGCCAGGTTCTGAGCTGGGATGGTGCAGTGAGATAAATAACGGTGATGGATCAAGCCCTGATCTTTGGACTGGGTAAGAGTGGTCTGCTTAATTCAGACACTCTGTTCATCACCACCCCCTTTTCTGAATCGTTTTTGGCCACTATAGGTGTGGCAGGGTATACTCAGACATGAGTCCCTTTCTCACTGCACCATCAGGATTCAAGCAAGCCGGGCCGAAGACGGCTGAAATGCCAGAAACCGGTCCCCGGTAGCTTGTCTCCTTTCTGGTGAAGAATTGGCTTGGTAGTTTAGTCTGCCCTGTTCCCATGATGCACTGGGCCAGGGACAGACTGATTTGCATATAGCCAGGTTCTGAGCTGGGATGGTGCAGTGAGATAAATAACGGTGATGGATCAAGCCCTGATCTTTGGACTGGGTAAGAGTGGTCTGCTTAATTCAGACACTCTGTTCATCACCACCCCCTTTTCTGAATCGTTTTTGGCCACTATAGGTGTGGCAGGGTATACTCAGACATGAGTCCCTTTCTCACTGCACCATCAGGATTCAAGCAAGCCGGGCCGAAGACGGCTGAAATGCCAGAAACCGGTCCCCGGTAGCTTGTCTCCTTTCTGGTGAAGAATTGGCTTGGTAGTTTAGTCTGCCCTGTTCCCATGATGCACTGGGCCAGGGACAGACTGATTTGCATATAGCCAGGTTCTGAGCTGGGATGGTGCAGTGAGATAAATAACGGTGATGGATCAAGCCCTGATCTTTGGACTGGGTAAGAGTGGTCTGCTTAATTCTGACACTTTTTTCATCACCACCCCCTTTTCTGAATCGTTTTTGGCCACTATAGGTGTGGCAGGGTATACTCAGACATGAGTCCCTTTCTCACTGCACCATCAGGATTCAAGCAAGCCGGGCCGAAGACGGCTGAAATGCCAGAAACCGGTCCCCGGTAGCTTGTCTCCTTTCTGGTGAAGAATTGGCTTGGCAGTTTAGTCTGCCCTGTTCCCATGATGCACTGGGCCAGGGACAGACTGATTTGCATATAGCCAGGTTCTGAGCTGGGATGGTGCAGTGAGATAAATAACGGTGATGGATCAAGCCCTGATCTTTGGACTGGGTAAGAGTGGTCTGCTTAATTCAGACACTCTGTTCATCACCACCCCCTTTTCTGAATCGTTTTTGGCCACTATAGGTGTGGCAGGGTATACTCAGACATGAGTCCCTTTCTCACTGCACCATCAGGATTCAAGCAAGCCGTGCCGAAGACGGCTGAAATGCCAGAAACCGGTCCCCGGTAGCTTGTCTCCTTTCTGGTGAAGAATTGGCTTGGTAGTTTAGTCTGCCCTGTTCCCATGATGCACTGGGCCAGGGACAGACTGATTTGCATATAGCCAGGTTCTGAGCTGGGATGGTGCAGTGAGATAAATAACGGTGATGGATCAAGCCCTGATCTTTGGACTGGGTAAGAGTGGTCTGCTTAATTCAGACACTCTGTTCATCACCACCCCCTTTTCTGAATCGTTTTTGGCCACTATAGGTGTGGCAGGGTATACTCAGACATGAGTCCCTTTCTCACTGCACCATCAGGATTCAAGCAAGCCGGGCCGAAGACGGCTGAAATGCCAGAAACCGGTCCCCGGTAGCTTGTCTCCTTTCTGGTGAAGAATTGGCTTGGTAGTTTAGTCTGCCCTGTTCCCATGATGCACTGGGCCAGGGACAGACTGATTTGCATATAGCCAGGTTCTGAGCTGGGATGGTGCAGTGAGATAAATAACGGTGATGGATCAAGCCCTGATCTTTGGACTGGGTAAGAGTGGTCTGCTTAATTCAGACACTCTGTTCATCACCACCCCCTTTTCTGAATCGTTTTTGGCCACTATAGGTGTGGCAGGGTATACTCAGACATGAGTCCCTTTCTCACTGCACCATCAGGATTCAAGCAAGCCGGGCCGAAGACGGCTGAAATGCCAGAAACCGGTCCCCGGTAGCTTGTCTCCTTTCTGGTGAAGAATTGGCTTGGTAGTTTAGTCTGCCCTGTTCCCATGATGCACTGGGCCAGGGACAGACTGATTTGCATATAGCCAGGTTCTGAGCTGGGATGGTGCAGTGAGATAAATAACGGTGATGGATCAAGCCCTGATCTTTGGACTGGGTAAGAGTGGTCTGCTTAATTCTGACACTTTTTTCATCACCACCCCCTTTTCTGAATCGTTTTTGGCCACTATAGGTGTGGCAGGGTATACTCAGACATGAGTCCCTTTCTCACTGCACCATCAGGATTCAAGCAAGCCGGGCCGAAGACGGCTGAAATGCCAGAAACCGGTCCCCGGTAGCTTGTCTCCTTTCTGGTGAAGAATTGGCTTGGCAGTTTAGTCTGCCCTGTTCCCATGATGCACTGGGCCAGGGACAGACTGATTTGCATATAGCCAGGTTCTGAGCTGGGATGGTGCAGTGAGATAAATAACGGTGATGGATCAAGCCCTGATCTTTGGACTGGGTAAGAGTGGTCTGCTTAATTCAGACACTCTGTTCATCACCACCCCCTTTTCTGAATCGTCTTTGGCCACTATAGGTGTGGCAGGGTATACTCAGACATGAGTCCCTTTCTCACTGCACCATCAGGATTCAAGCAAGCCGTGACGAAGACGGCTGAAATGCCAGAAACCGGTCCCCGGTAGCTTGTATCCTTTCTGGTGAAGAATTGGCTTGGCAGTTTAGTCTGCCCTGTTCCCATGATGCACTGGGCCAGGGAAAGACTGACTTGCATATAGCCAGGTTCTGAGCTGGGATGGTGCAGTGAGATAAATAACGGTGATGGATCAAGCCCTGATCTTTGGACTGGGTAAGAGTGGTCTGCTTAATTCAGACACTCTGTTCATCACCACCCCCTTTTCTGAATCGTTTTTGGCCACTATAGGTGTGGCAGGGTATACTCAGACATGAGTCCCTTTCTCACTGCACCATCAGGATTCAAGCAAGCCGGGCCGAAGACGGCTGAAATGCCAGAAACCGGTCCCCGGTAGCTTGTCTCCTTTCTGGTGAAGAATTGGCTTGGTAGTTTAGTCTGCCCTGTTCCCATGATGCACTGGGCCAGGGACAGACTGATTTGCATATAGCCAGGTTCTGAGCTGGGATGGTGCAGTGAGATAAATAACGGTGATGGATCAAGCCCTGATCTTTGGACTGGGTAAGAGTGGTCTGCTTAATTCAGACACTCTGTTCATCACCACCCCCTTTTCTGAATCGTTTTTGGCCACTATAGGTGTGGCAGGGTATACTCAGACATGAGTCCCTTTCTCACTGCACCATCAGGATTCAAGCAAGCCGGGCCGAAGACGGCTGAAATGCCAGAAACCGGTCCCCGGTAGCTTGTCTCCTTTCTGGTGAAGAATTGGCTTGGTAGTTTAGTCTGCCCTGTTCCCATGATGCACTGGGCCAGGGACAGACTGATTTGCATATAGCCAGGTTCTGAGCTGGGATGGTGCAGTGAGATAAATAACGGTGATGGATCAAGCCCTGATCTTTGGACTGGGTAAGAGTGGTCTGCTTAATTCAGACACTCTGTTCATCACCACCCCCTTTTCTGAATCGTTTTTGGCCACTATAGGTGTGGCAGGGTATACTCAGACATGAGTCCCTTTCTCACTGCACCATCAGGATTCAAGCAAGCCGGGCCGAAGACGGCTGAAATGCCAGAAACCGGTCCCCGGTAGCTTGTCTCCTTTCTGGTGAAGAATTGGCTTGGTAGTTTAGTCTGCCCTGTTCCCATGATGCACTGGGCCAGGGACAGACTGATTTGCATATAGCCAGGTTCTGAGCTGGGATGGTCCAGTGAGATAAATAACGGTGATGGATCAAGCCCTGATCTTTGGACTGGGTAAGAGTGGTCTGCTTAATTCAGACACTCTGTTCATCACCACCCCCTTTTCTGAATCGTTTTTGGCCACTATAGGTGTGGCAGGGTATACTCAGACATGAGTCCCTTTCTCACTGCACCATCAGGATTCAAGCAAGCCGGGCCGAAGACGGCTGAAATGCCAGAAACCGGTCCCCGGTAGCTTGTCTCCTTTCTGGTGAAGAATTGGCTTGGTAGTTTAGTCTGCCCTGTTCCCATGATGCACTGGGCCAGGGACAGACTGATTTGCATATAGCCAGGTTCTGAGCTGGGATGGTCCAGTGAGATAAATAACGGTGATGGATCAAGCCCTGATCTTTGGACTGGGTAAGAGTGGTCTGCTTAATTCTGACACTTTTTTCATCACCACCCCCTTTTCTGAATCGTTTTTGGCCACTATAGGTGTGGCAGGGTATACTCAGACATGAGTCCCTTTCTCACTGCACCATCAGGATTCAAGCAAGCCGGGCCGAAGACGGCTGAAATGCCAGAAACCGGTCCCCGGTAGCTTGTCTCCTTTCTGGTGAAGAATTGGCTTGGCAGTTTAGTCTGCCCTGTTCCCATGATGCACTGGGCCAGGGACAGACTGATTTGCATATAGCCAGGTTCTGAGCTGGGATGGTGCAGTGAGATAAATAACGGTGATGGATCAAGACCTGATCTTTGGACTGGGTAAGAGTGGTCTGCTTAATTCAGACACTCTGTTCATCACCACCCCCTTTTCTGAATCGTCTTTGGCCACTATAGGTGTGGCAGGGTATACTCAGACATGAGTCCCTTTCTCACTGCACCATCAGGATTCAAGCAAGCCGTGCCGAAGACGGCTGAAATGCCAGAAACCGGTCCCCGGTAGCTTGTCTCCTTTTTGGTGAAGAATTGGCTTGGTAGTTTAGTCTGCCCTGTTCCCATGATGCACTGGGCCAGGGAAAGACTGACTTGCATATAGCCAGGTTCTGAGCTGGGATGGTGCAGTGAGATAAATAATGGTGATGGATCAAGCCCTGATCTTTGGACTGGGTAAGAGTGGTCTGCTTAATTCAGACACTCTGTTCATCACCACCCCCTTTTCTGAATCGTTTTTGGCCACTATAGGTGTGGCAGGGTATACTCAGACATGAGTCCCTTTCTCACTGCACCATCAGGATTCAAGCAAGCCGGGCCGAAGACGGCTGAAATGCCAGAAACCGGTCCCCGGTAGCTTGTCTCCTTTCTGGTGAAGAATTGGCTTGGTAGTTTAGTCTGCCCTGTTCCCATGATGCACTGGGCCAGGGACAGACTGATTTGCATATAGCCAGGTTCTGAGCTGGGATGGTGCAGTGAGATAAATAACGGTGATGGATCAAGCCCTGATCTTTGGACTGGGTAAGAGTGGTCTGCTTAATTCAGACACTCTGTTCATCACCACCTCCTTTTCTGAATCGTTTTTGGCCACTATAGGTGTGGCAGGGTATACTCAGACATGAGTCCCTTTCTCACTGCACCATCAGGATTCAAGCAAGCCGGGCCGAAGACGGCTGAAATGCCAGAAACCGGTCCCCGGTAGCTTGTCTCCTTTCTGGTGAAGAATTGGCTTGGTAGTTTAGTCTGCCCTGTTCCCATGATGCACTGGGCCAGGGACAGACTGATTTGCATATAGCCAGGTTCTGAGCTGGGATGGTGCAGTGAGATAAATAACGGTGATGGATCAAGCCCTGATCTTTGGACTGGGTAAGAGTGGTCTGCTTAATTCAGACACTCTGTTCATCACCACCTCCTTTTCTGAATCGTTTTTGGCCACTATAGGTGTGGCAGGGTATACTCAGACATGAGTCCCTTTCTCACTGCACCATCAGGATTCAAGCAAGCCGGGCCGAAGACGGCTGAAATGCCAGAAACCGGTCCCCGGTAGCTTGTCTCCTTTCTGGTGAAGAATTGGCTTGGTAGTTTAGTCTGCCCTGTTCCCATGATGCACTGGGCCAGGGACAGACTGATTTGCATATAGCCAGGTTCTGAGCTGGGATGGTGCAGTGAGATAAATAACGGTGATGGATCAAGCCCTGATCTTTGGACTGGGTAAGAGTGGTCTGCTTAATTCAGACACTCTGTTCATCACCACCCCCTTTTCTGAATCGTTTTTGGCCACTATAGGTGTGGCAGGGTATACTCAGACATGAGTCCCTTTCTCACTGCACCATCAGGATTCAAGCAAGCCGGGCCGAAGACGGCTGAAATGCCAGAAACCGGTCCCCGGTAGCTTGTCTCCTTTCTGGTGAAGAATTGGCTTGGTAGTTTAGTCTGCCCTGTTCCCATGATGCACTGGGCCAGGGACAGACTGATTTGCATATAGCCAGGTTCTGAGCTGGGATGGTGCAGTGAGATAAATAACGGTGATGGATCAAGCCCTGATCTTTGGACTGGGTAAGAGTGGTCTGCTTAATTCTGACACTCTTTTCATCACCACCCCCTTTTCTGAATCGTTTTTGGCCACTATAGGTGTGGCAGGGTATACTCAGACATGAGTCCCTTTCTCACTGCACCATCAGGATTCAAGCAAGCCGGGCCGAAGACGGCTGAAATGCCAGAAACCGGTCCCCGGTAGCTTGTCTCCTTTCTGGTGAAGAATTGGCTTGGCAGTTTAGTCTGCCCTGTTCCCATGATGCACTGGGCCAGGGACAGACTGATTTGCATATAGCCAGGTTCTGAGCTGGGATGGTGCAGTGAGATAAATAACGGTGATGGATCAAGCCCTGATCTTTGGACTGGGTAAGAGTGGTCTGCTTAATTCAGACACTCTGTTCATCACCACCCCCTTTTCTGAATCGTCTTTGGCCACTATAGGTGTGGCAGGGTATACTCAGACATGAGTCCCTTTCTCACTGCACCATCAGGATTCAAGCAAGCCGGGCCGAAGACAGCTGAAATGCCAGAAACCGGTCCCCGGTAGCTTGTATCCTTTCTGGTGAAGAATTGGCTTGGCAGTTTAGTCTGCCCTGTTCCCATGATGCACTGGGCCAGGGAAAGACTGACTTGCATACAGCCAGGTTCTGAGCTGGGATGGTGCAGTGAGATAAATAACGGTGATGGATCAAGCCCTGATCTTTGGACTGGGTAAGAGTGGTCTGCTTAATTCAGACACTCTGTTCATCACCACCCCCTTTTCTGAATCGTTTTTGGCCACTATAGGTGTGGCAGGGTATACTCAGACATGAGTCCCTTTCTCACTGCACCATCAGGATTCAAGCAAGCCGGGCCGAAGACGGCTGAAATGCCAGAAACCGGTCCCCGGTAGCTTGTCTCCTTTCTGGTGAAGAATTGGCTTGGTAGTTTAGTCTGCCCTGTTCCCATGATGCACTGGGCCAGGGACAGACTGATTTGCATATAGCCAGGTTCTGAGCTGGGATGGTGCAGTGAGATAAATAACGGTGATGGATCAAGCCCTGATCTTTGGACTGGGTAAGAGTGGTCTGCTTAATTCAGACACTCTGTTCATCACCACCCCCTTTTCTGAATCGTTTTTGGCCACTATAGGTGTGGCAGGGTATACTCAGACATGAGTCCCTTTCTCACTGCACCATCAGGATTCAAGCAAGCCGGGCCGAAGACGGCTGAAATGCCAGAAACCGGTCCCCGGTAGCTTGTCTCCTTTCTGGTGAAGAATTGGCTTGGTAGTTTAGTCTGCCCTGTTCCCATGATGCACTGGGCCAGGGACAGACTGATTTGCATATAGCCAGGTTCTGAGCTGGGATGGTGCAGTGAGATAAATAACGGTGATGGATCAAGCCCTGATCTTTGGACTGGGTAAGAGTGGTCTGCTTAATTCAGACACTCTGTTCATCACCACCTCCTTTTCTGAATCGTTTTTGGCCACCATAGGTGTGGCAGGGTATACTCAGACATGAGTCCCTTTCTCACTGCACCATCAGGATTCAAGCAAGCCGGGCCGAAGACGGCTGAAATGCCAGAAACCGGTCCCCGGTAGCTTGTCTCCTTTCTGGTGAAGAATTGGCTTGGTAGTTTAGTCTGCCCTGTTCCCATGATGCACTGGGCCAGAGACAGACTGATTTGCATATAGCCAGGTTCTGAGCTGGGATGGTGCAGTGAGATAAATAACGGTGATGTATCAAGCCCTGATCTATGGACTGGGTAAGAGTGGTCTGCTTAATTCAGACACTCTGTTCATCACCACCCCCTTTTCTGAATCGTTTTTGGCCACTATAGGTGTGGCAGGGTATACTCAGACATGAGTCCCTTTCTCACTGCACCATCAGGATTCAAGCAAGCCGGGCCGAAGACGGCTGAAATGCCAGAAACCGGTCCCCGGTAGCTTGTCTCCTTTCTGGTGAAGAATTGGCTTGGTAGTTTAGTCTGCCCTGTTCCCATGATGCACTGGGCCAGGGACAGACTGATTTGCATATAGCCAGGTTCTGAGCTGGGATGGTGCAGTGAGATAAATAACGGTGATGGATCAAGCCCTGATCTTTGGACTGGGTAAGAGTGGTCTGCTTAATTCAGACACTCTGTTCATCACCACCCCCTTTTCTGAACGGAGGATACATAAACGTTAAAAAGGGTTAAAAAGCATTAATAGATACTTCCATGGAGGAGGAGCCTCGCACGGAACCAAGATGGCCGCGTGATCTCTAGGCTCCTGATACCCCAGCCACCTGCCATATTATCCTGTCTTTAATCCTGAGCCCTGTGCCGGTGAACCTGTGGCGGAGGTGAAGCGGCACTCGGTGCAGCAACTCCCAGCGGAATCCGATGTCGGGTTCCCAAGATCTGCCGCCAGTGGTATTGAGGCCTGCTGCCCCCTAAGCCGGGACCTGGAGTAGACCCAGTCTCCGGCCGGGAACTGAACAACATCGGGGCCGGAAACCGGAAGTTACCGGTCCAGCCCTGCTCGTTACCTGGATTTTGCCCAGCCCTGCAGTGGACCTCGGCCGGCGCACCAGCGCAAAAAGACCGCACCGTAGATGCCCGGAGAGACAGCAAGGCGAGGGCACCGCCAGTCAGGTCGTAGACAATACCATCCGGCTGCTGTTGAGTCCCTGAGGTCCTGGTGTGTACGGCGAGATTCCCCCCGAAGACGGGAGACCACGCATTGGTGTGTGCGGCCGGGCGTAGTGCCTTAGACAGTACCGGGGGGTTCCGAGTACATACCGCGATCCATGCAGGAAGAGTGACTGCTTGGTGTTGGGGAGATCGACGCCTTCTGTGAAATAACTGCCTGGGGAATGCGGAGGAGACAACGTTAACACGCTAAGCAACTGGCAAGAGACAGCCAAGATTGAGACTGTGTGTGGGCAGTGGCAGCTAGCTGGGAATGCTGACGGGCTACAGGCTGCACAAGTGTATTGCTCTGGTGCTGGAAGTGAGGGGTAACAATTAGGGCTGCCTTGGAGTTCGGTCTGTGAGTGTGATTCGTGGGATGTGGTGACTCACGTCCCTCACCGTGTGGAACTTGGCTGTGTGAGGCGGAGGGATACACAGTCTTCTTATGTGATATTTAAGAGGTGGCTCCGCACGTTTATGAATCGGTGGAGGCTGGGCTCATTGACTGAGGAGCCCGCGGATGCAGGGGTCTACACTGCATGTTTGGGTTTGGCGGAGGATAGCTGATCCCCAAGCAGAGGCACACGATCAAAGCTAGTAGCGTGTCACGGGTGAGTGGCACCCACAGTGATGGCGACAAAGCTAGACTCTGATAAGGCCATGGCCAGGACATCGAAGGGGGCGAAACAGGTGCAATCTAACAAGCTTGATAGATACACAATGCCCAAAGGGTCCCGGTGGAGCCTAAGAAGACTCAAGGGTTGGGTGGAGACGAGCTTGGTATCCTCACTGAGCCAGCGCTGACAGATGTCATGGCTGCAATAAATGGGGTCCAGTCATCCTTAGGGGGAAATATGGATTCTATGGACAATAAACTGGACGCGGTCACGATTGAGGTGAATCAGATACGTGCGGACCTCACTAAGGCTAGCGAGAAGGTAAAGTTGCTTGACATCAAAACCACTAGTTTGATGACTGACGTGGCGGAACTGCAGCAGGAGGTGCGTGCCCTCAGGGCCTCTTGTGACTCCACAGACCGGAAACTTGATGAGTATGAGGGGAGAGCCCGGCGGAACAATGCGCACATCCTTGGGGTACCCGAGAGATCAGAGGGTTCTGCGCCAGACTTGTTCATGGAAGGTATTATCCTCAACCATCTCAAGCCGAA
Source organism: Lissotriton vulgaris (assembly GCF_964263255.1). Classification (NCBI taxonomy): domain Eukaryota; kingdom Metazoa; phylum Chordata; class Amphibia; order Caudata; family Salamandridae; genus Lissotriton; species Lissotriton vulgaris. The sequence continues at coordinate 102,586,311 of NC_141696.1, forward strand.
ATGTCTTAGCAATTTCTTTACCAACGAGAGGGCCCACAGAGTGCCAGAGGGGGGAGACCTAAACCTGGAGCACCTCCTCGCCCGATGATCGCCAGAGTGCTTAATTTTCGGCACCGTGACGCTATCCTACAGGCGGCGCGGACATGGCCCCACTGCGGAACGAAAACACAACTCTCTCCTTCTTCCCGGACTTCACTCAGCCAGTGCAAAAGCTATGACAAAGATTCCTCCCAGTGAAGAAGAAGCTTCAGGACAAGGGACTACGATATGGTATGATGTATCCGGCTCGATTACGAGTTGAAATTTAGGGAAAGGCCTGGTTCTTTGACAATCCGGAAGTCGCATCGGACTGGATCGATAGTAGACCTACGACCAGGGCCGAGAGCCATGAACACGAAGAGGAAGAGGAGAGAACGGAACAGTAGAACTGGGGGCCTAGGTTTGGGTACACTTGGGAAGTGCTTCAAAATTTTGGGAAATGGACCGACTGCCGTCTCTTCCTGATCGTAATAGATCTAATTATTGCCGTAGTAAATACAGGGCGAAGATGTTACTTTGGAGGTTGGGGGTAGGGGCGGGGCATTGGCTTCCTCCTCTCTACTACCTTTAGTTACTTAGTTGGGGGGTTATTGGGCGACAGGCACACTGCGAGTTGGGGATGGGCTTTGGCCATATGCAGGGGTGCAGGGAGGGGGGATGGAAGTCGGGGTGGAGTGGGTTGGTTTTGTGATGTTATTGATTGTAGGAACATTTGCATTGTTTGATTTATTTTTGGTTCGCCATTTTTATACATCAGATATATTCGATTCTGTAAAAGTCTTTTTCATTTCCACATTAGGTGATAGGTTTTTTTTGTTGTTGTCAGGTGACAATGTCGCAGCTGGACACTAGTGGTGTGGGTTGATTGTTGCCAGCTAGTCAGGGATCGGGGATAAGGGTGCTGAGCTGGAATATAAATGGCCTGGGTGACAGGATTAAGAGAGGGATGGTAAATCAGCTTGTTAGAAGACACTCCCCGGAAGCCGTATTATTGCAGGAGACACATCTTATCGGTAATCGATGCATGGCCCTCCATAAATTGGTGGTGCATGCTGGGTTTACATCGGGGTCCAGGGGATTCAGTATTCTGACAAAGAATTCCTTTCCGTTGGCGATTCAGGCTACATGGTTGGATCAGAGAGGCAGATATTTTGGAGTCTCGGGACAGCGGGGGGGGGGGAGACAGTTACATTTTTGTCAATATATGTACCACCTGGCCGTCAGTCTGATACTTTCAGAGACCTGAGTGCCGTTTTTCTTACCTTGCCCTTGGGCCTCCTGATGTTGGGGGTGATTTCAACGCAGTACTTGATGGGGGGATAGACAGATATCCGGCACGAACGCACAAGCCATCGCAGAAGTAGCTCCCGGACTTCCTTGAAACGTTGGGGTTGGTTGATAGCTGGCGGATACGTAATCCGACGCAACAGCACTTTACTCACGTTTCCGCTGCACATATAGTATGTCCAGATTAGATTACATATTGATACCGGCAGCTATGGCCGCTACAGTTAGAGAGGCACGAGACCTTGGAATGTCCCCAATGTGGTTGCAGGTTGAGTTGGGACAACCAGTGGTAGGCAGGGTAGCTCCAATTAGTGCGTGGCATTTGAAGGATCCAGCTACTAAAAAGGAGGTGCTCCAGGTTTCTGAACGTTATTTTCTGGAGAATGTGGGTACGGTCACTTCAGCGCAGTCTTTGTGGGAGGCATATAAGGCTGTGTTGAGGGGTGAGGTTCTCTCCTTGGTGGCGGGTAGGAAAACGAAATACCAGGCAGAGGTGGTTAGTGTAGAGGCCAATGTGATAAGGTTAGAGGAAAGGGTGGCTAAATCTGCCGCTCAGGGAGACCTTCACCTATTGAAGTTAAAACAAGATGAATACAAATGCCTTGCTAGGAAGAGAGCACCTGTTCAGAATAATGCCATACAGAGTCGAATGTATGAACACGGGGGCAAGGCTGGTAAGTTGATTGCTTGGCTGGAGCGTGGGGAGTTGGCATTTAGGTGAGTGCCGGAGCTAGAGGGGTCAGGATCCAACAGAATTACAGATCTGCAGGCAGTGGCAGACAAATGTTCTGAGTACTTCAAAGAGGTGTACACCACGGTTGGTAGGTGTACAGAGGCAGAAAATAGTGAAATGATTAAGGGTATTTGCATGCCGAGATTATCTGAAGATGGTAGGGAATATTTGGACTCCCCTTTCCCCTTTACCCCTTTATTATTGAAGTTATTCACAAGGGAGGCAAGCCTAAGGCATTATCCTCCTCGTATAGGTCCATCTCGCTGCTCAATGCCGAGCCTATGGTTTTAGCGAAGTTGCTCGCCACCAGGTTGGTCAAGGTCGTCACAACCTTGATACACCCCGATGAATCCGGCTTCATGCCACGTCGGAACACGGCACTGAACCTGCGGAGATTACACAGGATCCTGGGTGGTTCGCAGAAGATACCGGAGCCGGTGCTCCTGGTGTCCTTGGATGCCGCTATGGCGTTTGACAGGGTCAAATGGCCATATTTGTTTGTAGTTTTGGTTAAGTTGAGATTTGGTTCGGAGTTCATCGGTTGGGTTCGATTATTATATGCTAATCCCTTGGCCAGGGTGGTTGTAAATAATTGTAAATTGGCCGACTTTTCCCTTGGGAGAGGCACGAGACAGGGATGCTCTCTGTCTCCACTTCTTTTTGCTCTGGCACTGCAGCCTCTGGCGGCGTGGGTCAGATGGGACTGGTCTATACGTGGATTGCGATGGATGCCGGAGTGGAAGGATACAATTTTGCTGTATGCGTATGATATCCTGCTGTACCTCACCAACCCTAGGGCATCCTTGATTAGTTTTCTAGATGTCCTGGCCATATTTGGCGGATACTCCGGGTTTGCTATAAACTGGTCGAAGTCGGTATTGTTCGCTTTAGCGGGAGAGACGCCTGCAATTCCGCAGTCCGGCCCTATAAAGATTGAGCCGGTGGGATTTAAATATCTAGGGCTATATATAACACTGGACCCAAAGATGAGATACGCTAACAATCTGGGCGCTCCCTTGAGCCGGTTTAAAAACGATGTGGAGCGCTGGAAAGCTCTTCCGCTATCATTGCTTGGGAAGGCAGCGCTCTTTAAGATGCTGGCCTTGCCTCGTTTTTTATACATACTCCAGAAAACAATGGACCCGGTACCGGCGTCCTATTTTAAAGAGTTAGAGACGCCTCAGTGGCAGCTCCTCTGGGAAAGTAGACTCTTTATAGCTTTTGTCAAATTAACCCTCCCATGGTATGATGAGGGCATTGGACTCCCAGATTTAAGGAAATATTATTGGGCCTCGCACCTTGCAGCTGTGAATCATGTTGTTTATGCCCCCCCTGGGGACCCAGGCTATGCTTTGGATCGTGGGCAGGCGCCGGGTGGAGATATCATCAGGGCCTTGTATGCCAGACCCGGGAGGTTCTCGCTGGCGGGCCCGACAGCGCACACTGTGCATGTTTGGCACGCTGCTACCAGAAGTTTAGGATGGGAGGGAAGGTTGACGTTGGCCACCCCCCTGTTCTGCTCTGAGAGGCTTGGGAGCTTGTGGAAATCGAAAGGATTTGACAAATGGGATCTCATCGGGATCAGCCAGATTAAGGATGTGTGGGGAGGAGACAGAGTGCATATGTAAATGTAAATGTAAATGTAAATGTATTGGCATTTATATAGCGCACTACTTACCCGTAGGGTCCCAAGGCGCTTCGACCGCTGCGAAACCCTTCCTGGCTTCCCTGAGAGATGGTCCCTTAATGGGTATCTCCAGGGTGCGACCAGGCATCCCCGGCGGTCTGGTGGGGCCGTTAGTGAAGATGAGGCAAGCTAATGCCCAGAGTTGCCGAGTGTGATCGCTGATCAGAGTGGGCACCGAGGCGAGAGAATTATCGAGTCCGCTGACCCTGGTCCAGAAACCTGCCGCGCCGGGAATCGAACCCTGGTCCCGGGCCGTCCTCTGCTCTTGGGTCTGCCGCCTCTAACCAGTGAGCCACACTACTTCACATACATACATACATTTAACTTCCTCAAACAACAGTACAGTTTGAATGATAATGAACATTTTCGGTATCAACAGATTAGACATGCCCTTCTTACTCACGTACCTGGATACACCACGCTTCCGGAGGCTTCTACTCTTGAAGACCGAGTGCTAGATGGTCACATCCCAGAAAAGACTATCTCCTTAATATATAAAAAGCTTGTAAATAATATGGAAGACCCATTAGGATGTATTAGAGCATTGTGGGGGCAGACGGATTGGAGTTAGACGACGAAGACTAGGTAGAGGCAGTTTCCTCCCCTAAAGTGGTTGCGGTTCAGATGAGGCTTAGATTAGTGCAGTTAAAGATCTTACACAGGTCGTATATCACTGGGCCTCGATTAGTACACATGGGGCGAGCGGTGAGTGGAGAGTGGAGACGAGGTTGTGGAGAACTTGGCACTTTCATGCATATTCTTTGGCACTGTGTGGAAATACAAGACTTCTGGACAAAGGTTCATGACGAGATGAAAGAAGTACTGGGATTGGAGGTACGACAAGAAGCCCGGAGATGTATATTAAATGTGTGGGAACCCACGGATTTGAATGTGTGTCTGAAACAATGGGTGACACTGGCATACATGGTGGCGAAACGAAATATTGCTCAGGTGTTGGAAGCCAGCCAGCCACCCCGAATTTCCAAGTGGGAGGAGGATTTGGATTGGTGTATGTTCAGGGAGAGGGCAGTATATGTGGCCAGGGGTTGCCCGGAGAGATGGGGGAAGATCTGGGGGGCATGAAATAGCTATCGTGGTGAGATATGTACGCCCTCGATGCGGCAAGTGGAAGCAGAAGTGCAGGAATCCCTGTGATCCCAATTTTTATATATTGTTCTATGTGATTCTGTACAAACGACAACTTGACCCTTGCAATGATGACAATTGTTATTTCACCTGATGCTATTGTTTCTTTTTGTATTCATTAATAAAAAATAAAAAAATTAAAAATAGATACTTCCATGCTACCGATGCGGTCTGTCCGAGGTGTGTGGAGGTGGGCGTTGAAATCCTTCATATGCTCTGGTCCTGCCCCTCCCTGACTAATTACTAGGAGAAGATAGTAAAGATACTGTCAGACATCACAGAGAAGCCTCTCCCATGCTTCCCTGGTTATTGCCTCCTGAGCTGGTATCCACACACCTCCACAAATAAGGCTACTAGCAGATGTAGCCGTCCTGCAGGATAAACAGGAGCTGACACGACACTGGAAGACCCCTGGCGGTCCCAGACTGTCAGCTTGAAAAGGGAAGTTAGAAAGATGGGCGGGGTATGAAGGAGGGGTGCCCCTGAGAAATGGTAAAAGAGGCATAGGTACGATGGACATAGCCTGGGCATGGGAGGCTCTGGTGGAGGGATTAAAAGACCCGAAATCTGCCCCTTCTGGCTTATCGGATGGGGGTTCACCGGCTCCGGCCGGTTCCCAACAGAAGTAACACTGTTAACACCTTTGGGACATATCCAGGAGAGGAAAAGCACATAACATTCCTTGCATAGAAATAATAAACCAAGTGTTACCATTTTGGTGACTGCACCCTTCCGTGGGACACCTGCACACACAATTCTATTGTATCTCTGCATTCGCACATGCAACTCATGACTGGGAGGGGGAGAGGGTTCATAGTTTATGGTTCGTAAGCTAATGGGGGGGGGGTGATTAAATTCCCAAACATTGCTATTGTGCTTTACAATTTATCAACATCCTAAATTAGAAGACAGTATAATTTTAGGTAATGTATCCCTTAGCAAAGTGAGGCGACTTGAAATAATATTCATATATATTTTGTATTCCATACAAAAGTTACAAAGAGGGGAAAAAGTCTCCTTAGTCAGAACTGGCTGACAATAGAGCTACTGGAAAACGAAAAGAAATTGTGTAAAGACATGTTGTAGAATATGCATATGTAGTATATTCATAATGCTCATAGCATGGTTAGGACTGACAATAACCATCCCTTATCCAATGACTGCAGGTAAACAAAATGACACTAATACACATGGAAAGGTAGCTAACCTTAAACAGGACAGAGTAGAATTAGAAGCACCAGATGAGACAGAATTGCACCACAGTATAAATAGAAATGATACGGATTTAAATGTTTTTGCTAATCTGTTAGTACATTATGTAGAAACCATGGAAGTTAGTATTTGTTATGTATATATGTAATTAAGGACATCTTTAGCAGAAGGAGTAACTTATCATCATTTACCATTGACCTATGGTATTTCATGTAGTATTTTAGCCAGTCTATTTTATAGAACTGGAAAATTACAGTATTATTTTTTTAATTTTTTAACATAGATGTAATATTTTCTGAAATTCCCTTGCGTAAAAACATGAACCTCGTCAATGAAGACAATAGATATAGCTGAAGCACATAAGCACAATCTAGCCTGTGAGTTACATGAAGAAGAACATATATTTTTGAATTTAGTAGAGAAAAGGAGACAGGATTTCCATAGAAGGGTCTCAGATACCTAAATGGGCTGAGAGAGAAGATTTTATCGCAACTGGCAAGACTCATGCTGCTATGTCCCTGGACCCTGAAAAGAAGGGGAAAATCTGTCTTCATAAATTAAAAACAGAATATAACAGAATATAACAATGTATTCATTAGTTCTAGTGAATGTGAACACAACCTCCTAATAATTGGGGGTTGGGGACCAAAAGGGGGAACTGATCCAGTATTTCCTGGAGTCTATTACATTTGTGGCAATAAAGCTTACTTTAAGCTGCCTGATCATTGGTATGGGAGTTGCTATTTTGGAAAAGTATTGCCAAAGTTATATCATGTAAAAAGAATCACTGGAAGCAATGAAGAAAATAATGGACTAACACAAAAGAAAAGAGCTTGTTTTTCAGAAATTGTAGGAGATATATTCAGTGTATTGATACCTTCAGTGGGAGTAATTCTGAATACACAAAGAATTTGTAAATTATCTACAGTAATTAATCGCTTATCGACTGACACTGCTGGAGGATTTTTATTGATCAATACCGAACTAGTTGCGGTAAGATCTATGGTTTTGCAAAATCGACTTGCTCTTGACATATTATTGGCAAAAGAGGGCGGAGTCTGTAAAATGTTGAAGGTACAACATTGTTGCACTTACATTCCTCACAAAAGTATTGAAATTGGGAGGTATGCCAGGAATATTACGAATTAAGAAGAATTGAAACCACTGGAGGTTGATAGTGCCTGGAAGAGGTTAACTGATGGTCTTCCTTCTGTAGGAGGTTGGTCTTCTAGTGTTGGAAGAAATATTGTAGGTCAAATACTGATGCCAATAATGGAAATAGAACTATTAGTATTAATGATAATGATTTGGTGCAAGTGCTTCAGAAACAGAAAATGGTATGCAGTGAATGAAAAGGCAAGGATAAGAAAAATTGATGAAATACAACTTGAAGAACTAAAAGGGGATATTTACAAAAGAATGAATTGTTTCCAAAAGAAAAGGGAAAAGGGAAATACTAAAGCAATAGAAGAAATTGAAATGGGAAACTGCTAAAGTTAGCATCTGGTTCATAAATTAGTGATGGCATAAATGCCATCAAAGAAGGGATTGATGGAGCAAGGTTTCATACGTAATGAAACTTCCTTGGACCCAATCCTCTCGAAATAACATGTAATAAGTTAACCAACATGTTTTGTGATTACTACTAATACACCACACAACATTTCTGTATCTAGGGGAAGCTTTTAAATGTGCTTTACTAACGAGTAATCTGTGTGTATTAAAATGGCTGCTGAAAACACGGGAACTCTTCTGCGCATGCGTCAACTGCATCTATGTAGTATGACGTCTTTTGCTTTTGGTGGGAATTTTTTACAGCTGCTCAGTAGTGCCAAAAATGGCCCCTTTGAATCTCACATGCTAATGCATATGCCTCTGCTTGACCTAAACCTTGAGTGTTTTGCTAATCTGCTATGGGGCAGAGCTTTGGGGTATGGAGAATGTCACCGAATTAACCAGGTCAGAGAATAGATTTTTAAGAACCCTTGTATCACTTCCCACCTCCACCCCTCTGAAGCCCTTGTTTTACGACACTGGTAGGAGACACATCCAGGACATTGCCAGGCTTCGTCCGTGGCTTTTCTGCGCCCGCCTCAAAAGGACGGAGGAGCTCTGCAGGTATGCCGCGGGGTTTGATGAATTAGTGGCGGCAGACAAGGGAGGCAGGATAAAATGGCTGGTTGACTTGAAGCATCTTTTGGGCCTCATCGGCCTAAGCGAGGCATGGGCGACCCAGATTCCCCCTTCCAAGCTGGACTTGAAGCAGGCATATTGGGTTTGGGTGTTGAAACGTGAGTTATCATGCCAGCAGGCAGGGAAACTCACAGAGGGATTCTTCGAATTTAAAAGCATCCGCAGATTAGAGCCCTATCTCGACTTTATACAGGTCCCTAGGGACAGGACCTTGTACATGAAGCTGAGATTTGGCACCCTACCGGTTAATTTAGTGATATCCTCATGGAAGGGGTCGCACTCGGTTCCTGCACCCTGCCCTAGCTGTGGCCATTTTGAGTCCATTGTCCATTTTCTCTTGGCATGCCCCGCTTACACAAAGGTCAGAGAAAAGTGGCTTAAGCCAGTCTGCAAAACCTTAGGCCTCATGAGCCATGTGGCTGCCCTACGCATTATGAAAACAGATACCTCCTCATTGACACTGATCTGTGTTCTAGCAAAATATCTGGGGTGGGCCTGGCTACTTAGATTAAAGGCTGCAGGCAAGAGCTCGGCAGGCCCCCAAATGGAGGATTTGGGATGAATGACTGACCTGACTTAATAGCACAATGCAGGGGGTAACAAGAGGGTGTCGCCTCCTGATTATATCAAACTAGCAGGCCGTCCCGACGTTGTCCGGGAGCAAAAGGCTTGGGAGCAATCAGGCTTCAGGGCCCCCGCCCGCCCCGACGTTGTCCGTGGGTCCCCCGGAGCGCACCCGCGGCTGCTTCACCTACCTTAGCTCCTCCCCGTGCTCCTGAGTCCACCTCTCCGCCGCTCCTCGCCGCTCCTCCCCGCCTGTCCGCGCTCCTCACCGCTCCTCCCCACCTGTCTGCCGCTCCTCATCGCTCCTCCCCGCGCTCCTGATGTCAGCACGCACGTCGCGGCCGGCGCTACTTCCAAGGGACTACTTTTTTTTGTATTCGTAAATTTTTTAAACAACGTATATATATATTTTTTTATATAGCCTATGTCCGTCTGCTTGCCCTGACGTTTTCAAAGATGTATTGGGTGTTTGGATTGGTGGTGTAGTTTTTGAGTTTACCTGGCTCAAAGGACACAGTTCTCTCTTTATAAGATTAGTATAGATAAGATATAGATATAGATATAGATATAGATATAGATAGTAGTATAGATGTTGAAAGGTAAGTTAAATTTGTGGTGGTATTGTTTGTACTGCGTGCCCCTATGTATGCCTTTAAAAGTAGTGAGTGTAATTAATGTTGTTATTTTATGGCAGCACATAACTGGCCTAATGGGAATCTGTGTTTGTGTTGCTGACAGCACTCACGTTCAGTGTTCAGATATTTGTTGTTTAATTTAAGCAATCCTCAAAGTAAAAACACCAATCAATTCTACAACATAGTTGTACACAGGACTTAACTGGCCACCTGCCAATGTGGGTGACCTTTAGCCTGTCTTGGATGTTCAGCTCTTGGCATCCTGTGACTTGTAGGGCCATTGCTACAATGGCAAAACCACGACTCCCAGCATGCATAGCGGCTCAAGAAGTCACATTGATTGGATAGCACTGTCAGGGGGGAAACAACCTTTACAACGCAACTTTTACAATGCACTACTATTACAACGCAGTAATTACAACGCAACATCCCTTACAACGCATGTCATTACAACCTAACCATTATTACGCAGGACACTACAACGCATACAATTACAACTCATGTCATTACAACGCAGTCATTACAACGCATATCATTACAACGCATACCATTACAACGCATAGTACCCTTACACTATCCAACACTTACCCTACTGCTGCACCCCCTGGAATTAGAATAGTAATTTTTACCCCTACACTATCCAATACTTACCATACATGCAATATAATGGTATGCGTTGTTATGGTATGCATTGTAAAGGTAGTATGCGTTGTAATGGATTGCGTTGTAAAGGTAGTTTTTAAATATTCATTGTAATGGAATGTGTTGTAATGGATGTTGCGTTGTAAAAAATGCGTTGTAAAGGTATGCGTTGTAAAAGTATGCGTTGTAACGTCATACATCCCTGTCAGGCTAGGGGGTGGTTGAGAGCTATGAAGGCCCTTTGTTCAAAGTCAACTGGTGCCAGTGATTGACTATGGAGCAGAGGTGTATCGACTCGCCGGAGCTGTTTGTGTCAGCGAGTACTGTATTGTATTATAGCATTTGCATAGCGCTTGCTACCCCTATGTAGAGCCGCTGTGAGATCCTATGCATTGTGAGGCATTGACAATGCTTCCTACTGCTCAAGTGTGATGTGTGGTCTGACGGCTATCCAAACCCGAACCAGGACATGACCATCTGGGACCAGGAGGCTAAGAGCTTTTTTAACAGAAAATGTCAATCTGTCATGTTCCAAAATACCTCGTTGTGGATAGTTAAAGCTGAGTGTTTTAGGTCTGCCATTGAGACAGCTTTAACTGACATGTCAACCTTGTCTTTTCCCAAAAATCATAATATAAAACATACATATAAGGAGGGCTTTTGGTTACCTTGCTTCAACCATAAATCACTTCAAGTGTCATTCACAGTTTGCTTCCTCCCACGACAGCATACAGCACAGGGCAATGTGTCAGCCTCCTTCACCCATCACCGTCTCTTCTACACTATGAGCGACCCTTGACCCACCCGGTAGGTCGCTCCCCCGGCGCACATCGCCACCTGTGTGTCGACCGCTGCTGCTGCTGAGTAAGTTGGTCACTGCATTGTCTACCTGCTGGCCTTCAGCAAGACCTGGCTTTTCGATCAGTAGAAGCCCCCCCGCCAGCGCCTTGGGACCCTCACTGGTATGTAGTGCGCTTTACAAATGAATGGTTGATTGATTGAGTGACAGTATTTTTCCTGAGCACATGTGCACAGCTGCCTGAAAAGGAGTGCACTTCAGTGCCAGGGCAGGTGTGCTTGAGCTGCTGTGCAATTTCTTACTTTTTAAGATTTGCTAAATTGTCTTTCATATTGTATATGTTGGCAAAAGAATTTTTTAAAAAGTACTGCATGCATGCCAAAACCAGACCCGCTGGCTTTGTCATTGTTTGTTTAAAGAAAGTGCCTTGAATTGTGATGTTTTTGCATGTGAAGTTGTGTGAATCGGAGAGTGAATGAATAAAGGAATCAGTGAAAGGCTTGATGAATTGATGCATAAGTGATTCCATGTATAAATGAAGGGATGAATTAGTACATTGGCAGGAGAGAGTTGCCTCCTGCCAGCAAAGGGACCAAAGCAACCTTTACCCTACTTCCCACAGCCATCTATGTGGTCACTCTCACTGTGTGCATTTATGCATTCATACTCATTCATTACTCACTCATCAATCAATTCAGTCAAATCATCCCTCCGTGCACTCGGTCGCATAGCAGTTCTTTCATCATTGCGCTCATCTATCCATCAATGCTTTCATCCTCTTACCAACCAATCATACATACAAAATCATCAATTAATGGACAGTAAAGAAAAAAAACAAAAAGTGCCGCATGACTCATTGGTTTCTCCAGAGCGCTCAGTTCAGATTCAAACAGATTCCCCAGACATCTGCATGACAATTATTCCACCTTTCTCTGACTATGGTACGGCACACCTCTTTAGGGCTGAAATTGTAAACGTATAATGTATGTAAAATACACTGGTGTGCGACCTACACCCAGCCCCTCATCATCTCTGCCATCTAGGCTGCACATTTTGAGCTCTGATGGAATGTGAACAGTCTCTGTTAGCGCCTAAGTGCCTTCGACCTAGTTCCGCGGATCTCAAATTCATAAAACAAATTAGATGTGTTTTATTATCACCCCACACCATGCGGGAAGGTCTCACAGTCAACCCCAAGTGGGGGAGTTTAGTTTCTGGCCTCAAAGCCACTTCGTAATTTGCCCGTTTGGGAACTTTTCGCATCAATAGCGCTCCCTGTCTCTGCCTGCTGCTTGTTATTGTTTACAGCTCTGTAAAGCGGGGGCGGGTGGGGGGGGGAATTGGGCTTGGGGGGACTTCTCTCTATAACGCACAGGCAGGCCTCGCCGACAGTGTGCTCCGTGCGCCCGGCTTCCTATTTGAGATGTGTAAAACCAAGCTGTGAATATCGAACAGTGCAAACTCAGTCTTCAGTGGATAAAATCAGTGGCCCTGCGTGGGGGAACTAACATAGCTTACTTGAAACCAGTGCCTAAAATGGACAAGCGCTAGCAGGAAAACGGATACTGTACCTGCTCTTCCTTAATTTAAAAGGGGGAGAGGGTGGGTGCATGCACTTTTCAGCAGAAAGTCAGTCGTTTTAGTTATTAATAGAAGAGAACCATCAGTTTTCAATAGCAAGCAGATAGTTTATAGTAGTGAGCACCTGCACTTTTATATTTCCATAGCAGCCCGCCCCAGCGTTGCCGGGGGCAGCCAACTTGAAGCACACTGCAGCCCCCCCTGCCTTGTCACCCCTGGACGGCTCCCGCCCGTCCCTCGGTGCGCACCCGCGGCGCTTGACTTACCTCACCAGCCGCTCCTCCCGCGCTGCTCCTCACCGATTGTCCGCCATGACGCTCTTCCTGTTGCCTCAACGCCGCTCCTCCCCCGCGCTCCCGATGTCACGGCCGGCGCTACTTGCAAGGGACTACTTTTTTTTTCTTTCAAAATTTGTAAACAACGTATATTTTTAGTTTTTATGTAGCCTATGTCCTTCTGCTTGCCCTAAGGTTTTCTAACATGTCTTGGGTGCTCAGATTGGTGGTGTAGTTTTCGAATTTACCTGGCTCAAAGGTGCAAGTTCTCTCTTTATAATAGTAGTATAGATGGTGATTAATACTCATGTATGAAATTATTTTAAATTGTATATTTTATGCTGATCTTATTGGACTTAATGGATTAACCTTTTGATATGTGCACTGTGCTCCTTTTTAACTGTGGTTTTAACTGTGGCTATATATTTGTATTTCTGCAATGCTTTTATGATAAAAAAATGTTATCGAATAAAGCTTATCGAATCGGCTAATCTGCTAATACAATAGTTAAAATAAAGTAATGGGAATAGAATAGAAATAAGTATTATACAGTGTATTCATTTATTTTCGTATTCTAATATGTCCTTCTTTAATTTTGCTATTAGCTCGTATTTGGGCCTGAAGGGTGACTTTTATCCCCATCTTGAAATCCGAATGCGCATGTGCTTGGAACACTGTAAGACCTCGAGCGGTGTCACTGAAAGAGTGCCAAGTCCCATCTCACCAGTGATGCGCCGTGAGAAATTTACCTCTTGACCCGGAGAGGAGAAGAAGATGTGTACACATTAAAATCCATTGTATGAAAGTAATATGAATGTTGCTGGGTGGATTAAAAGAATGGCAAAATAAAAGTAAGGGTGGGAACTTTGAACAATTAAGTCAAAGAAAATGACTTCATATTAGTATGGTGTGATGACCTCTCCCCGCCCCACTGACCAATCGAATGAAGGGAATACACAAATATTGAAACATTGGAGGGTGGTACATACCCTGGAAAATGGTATAACTAAGGTAGACTCAGTCAGTTAGATTGTCCGACTTGTCACAGACCTGTCACTGACCCAACGTAATAGAATCCACTCAGACGGTGGTAGTGATCCCTAAAGTGATGGGGAGCACACAGTGTTGTTTGAATACCCCTCACACACCAACAGGCCCCTTGGTGTCATGCTTCATCATCGGGGCCTTCGCATCCCTCTACGGGATGCGGCGTGCTGTGACTCACAGATACGTAGGAGCACTGATAGTGAACTATGTGTTTGTGTGTGTGAGAGGGAGAGTGAGTGGTGAGGTGAAAAAGTGAAGGTTAAAAAATACCTGGCTCGTAGGAAAAAATATTTATTACGTCCTTGGCTGGTATTATTAAAAGGGGTGCAAGATGAGGTTGTCAGTTATACGTATTAGGGTATATCAACCTCGAAAGTGCGTCGACATGTTTCGGAGTACACGGACTCCTTCTTCGGGACGAGGATATGCACAACTATCCTCACCTTACTCACATGGGATTTGAATGTAAAAGTGTATTCTACAAAACACACAAGGTGAAATGTACCTATAGGTGTTATTGTTTGGATAAGCTCTGTTGCGCCCAATTGGCGTTGAAGATACCTGTAGGATAAACAAAAGCATAATAAACATCACAGTCGGACGTCCAGGATCAGGAAAAAATTATTCCATACAAGGGAGGGTAAAGTTGAACCAAAAATAAGGTTCAAGGACCCTGTGGAAAAAAGAAGAAAAAGACACACAATCGACATAGACATACACTAATGGAAGACACGCCAAATCTCTTCCCAAACATAGACTGAGGAGGAAGGAAAAAGATATTATAGATGTGGCTTACTTATGGACCAAGGCTATCTGACCTCATGAGCCTTAGCGTGGTATTGGGGGTTCCTTCCTCACTGCTCAATATAGCAACCTATAAGATGTTAAAGGTTGGTTTTAGGGTCATGAATAAGCAGTAATACTGGATATCCCAGTGGGTGCCCCTTGTTTGATCAACAAAACTCACGGTTACTGCACGACCTAGAAGGCTGCCATCCCCTCAACGCGGCTCCGACGATGTGTCGAGTCGTGCTTGTCTGTCTCTTTTTATACCGCCAAAACTGCTCCAATTAGGTAGTAATTGGAAGCGGAACGATGCCCAAAGAAGGACAGAGTCCCTCCACCAGGTCCGGTATTGCGCGCTGGACAGGGGCGTATTGGCGGTGATAAGGCGCATGCGCTTGAAGTAAGTATTCCCAACTACGCACATGCCTAAGGCCAATGTGAAGAAGATCGTGGAGCTAACTAGGAGGTTCGGCACACGTTTTCCAAACGCATGCGTCTACGAGCCAATTTAGGAGACGCTAGTCATTCGCGCAAACGCGCATTACGCAATTGGGAGCTGTTCTGATCTTGACAGATATCCGAATAGTTGGAATTATGCAAAACGTGCACATATCGGGCTTGATAGTTTGGACATAGTGTTGCTCATATGGTTAGAGCTATTGGAACCTGAATCACTGTCCAAAACAGGGGGGTGGGGGTTACCTAAACGTAATCTACACATTCAGATCGGCTCATGTAAGACATTCAATAGTTGTCTGACAACCAGTATAGAGGTGGTTTTTTAGTTCAGTTTTTTATACAGGTGGTTTTCTGTTCAGTTTTTTTACCAAGAGCCAGGAAAAGGTGCATATTCAAGGAGTGCCCAATAGGTTAAGATGTATCAGCGCAATTGGCTCCAAGGAATAGAGTTGTTCAGTCCAGCGGTGTTCGTACCCAGACGGAACACCCACCTTTGCTCTTTTTCGAATAGACCAACATCCGTTGGTAATTGTTCAATCACTGTCCACTGTATTTCGTTCACACAGTGTTGATGTTCCAGGAAATGAGCTGCCATTTTTGTCGTTAATTTCTTACATCTTATGTTGCTCTTATGTTCATTAATGCTGATTTTGACAGCCCTTGTGGTCATGCCCACATATTCTTTGTTACAAGGGCATGTGATCAGATAGACAACGTTCTTACTATTACAATTAGTGAACGTGCGTTGTTCCCACCTAGTGCCATTCATGAAAGTAAGGGTCTGACTCTTTTTAGTTAGATGACAGCTGTTGCAGTTCCCACAGGGATAGTGTCCATGTAGCCCCTGCAACCTTGTTTGTTGTTTTTCTGTGGTTGGTGGTCTTGTGTGTACAAGAATGTCTTTTAAATTCTTGCCCCGCTTGTGGGCAAACAGAGGTTTCTTCAGATCGAGCAAACCGCTTGTCAAAATACGCCAGTGTTTATTTACCAGTTTAGAGACTTGGATCGAAACAGAACTGTACGTTGTGACACAGACTGTTCTACTGGGTGTGTTTTCTCTGGCAGGTTTGTCTTCAAGGAGGGCCTCACGGTTGTTATTTCTCGCCCTTTTCATTGCTTTTTGAATGACCTTGTCTGGGTACCGTCTTTGTTTCAGTTTTTCACCCAGATCTCGGGCTTGGGACTTGTATTTGGCTATGTCGCTGCAGTTGTGGCGTAGGGGTAGGAACTGTCCGTATGGTAAATTCTCCCTCAGGTGACGTGGGTGGAAACTCTCGAACCTGAGGAGACAGTTCCTCGCCTTTGGTTTGAAATGAGTCTCAGTTTTTAACAGACCTGCCTCGTGATAGATATTCAAATCTAGGAAAACCATTGAGTCATTGGACATTTGGTGGGTGAATTTGAGAAAAGGATTTTGTGTATTCAGCCAATGCATGAACTCAGTGATCGATTGGCCATCCCCTTCCCAAATCACCAGAATGTCATCTATATAGCGTCGCCAAGTGCGGATTCTTTCCCTGAAGGGGTTGCTCGGGTGGAGAATCTTGGAGGATTCTAGATGGTGAACATACAATCCCTCAACAATAGGGGAAGTGCAGAGGTATTGATAGAATCACCCTCCAAACTGATATGCATAAACAAAAAGATTCTATCAATGTGTGGACATATATTTTATTTGTTGGTTTTACAGTGATGAAATATAGTGAAAATACTCTCTCTTAGGGTGGTAAAGATGAGAGCGCTATGTGCTTTTTAAAATACCCCTCACACACTAAAAAAATCCAGTAGTGTCATGCTTCATCATTGGGGTCTTCCCGTCCCTCTACGGGGCGGGGCGTGCTACGACCTGACCGACTACGCGTGAGCACTGAAGTGGTGACAGGACTATGTGATGGTGCAAGGTGGGTGGTGTCAGTGAACGGGTAGGGACCTAACAATGTGTGTGAGTACAAAAATTAAAAATCCTCTGGCTAGTAGAAAAAAACAATTTATTCACTTCTAGATGGTGAACATACAATCCCGCCAGGCTCGGTGCAAATGTACTCCCCATACTAGTTCCATGACTTTGCCAATACAGAGTGCCCTCATATTCAAAAAAGTTTTTAGTTAGTGCTATCGAGATACACTCCATGACCACTCCACGGGGGGTTTGATATTTCCATCGGTCAGAATGTAGTACCTCTTCAATGATCAATAGTGTCTCATCATGTGGGAGGCTCGTGTAGAGACTCTCTACATCAAGGCTCAACAACATTTGTTAATCTGGGTCAAATGGATGGTTCTGTAGTAACTGCTGGACCGCTTTAGTATCCCTCAGGTACGTGTCTGTCGCCTGCACCAGAGGTCCCAAAAAGGCATCGGCAAATTTAGACAGTGGTTCCAAAATAGATGAAATGCCGGACACAATCGGGCGGCCTGGTGGACTCTCTAGGCTTTTGTGGACCTTTGGTATTGTGTAGAAGTAGGGTGTGCGGGGATTTTTTTGAACCAGGAATTCCGACTCTATTTTAGTGAGCCAATTGTGCGCCAAAGCCTCCTCAATCATCGCCCCTATCTGCACACGTAGAGATTCAGTGGAATCTTCCACCAGATCCTGTTAGTTCCTCCTGTCGGAGAATAGTCTTCTGCATTCTTTGTCATATGCAGTTGTGGTTTGAATCACCACTGCCCCGCCTTTGTCTGCAGGTTTTATGGTGAGTTGTTTGTTCTGTGTGAGTTCTCTTATCGCCTCATTCTCAAGTTTACTCATATTTTGGAAAACATTTTGCTTAGTGTTCAATTTACTGAGTTCAAGCATGATGGCATTTGCGAATGCCAGGACCTCAACGGGAAGTTGATTCCCAGGTGTAAAAGTGGATTTTGGTTTTAGCCCCGTATCCGAAGTCTCTTGGGACGGTTCTTTGTTTTTAAAGAAGGACCTCAGCTTGATAGTTCTAATGAAATCTTGCATCTCCTTATGTAGAAGGAATGACTTGGGTTTGTTAGTGGGGACATATCCTAAGCCCTTATTGAGTACCTCGTTCTGTAGGTTAGTTAAGGGCCAGGGAGTTATGTTAATGACTAAGTTCCCCTCTTGCTTGTTGAGGCTTGGTTGGCTGTCATGCTGTCATGCTCCCGGCCCTCATCCTCCTAGACCTCTCTGCGGCCTTCGACACTGTCTGCCACGTACCCTAGTACAGCGCCTCAGCAACGTCGGAGTCTAGGAGAAGGCACTGGAGTGGATCATCTCCTTCCTCGCCGGAAGGACACAGAGAGTCCGCCTTCCCCCGTTCAGATCAGAAGCTACCGAAGTCATCTGCGGCGTTCCTCAAGGCTCCTCGCTCAGCCCAACCCTCTTCAACGTCTACATGAGCCCCCTCGCAGCCATCGCACGCCAGCACAACCTCAACATCATCTCCTACGCCGATGACACCCAGCTGATCCTCTCCCTCACCAACGACCCCGCCACCGCCAGAGCCAACCTACACGAAGGGATGAAGGAGGTAGCCGAATGGATGAAGGACAGCCGCCTGAAACTGAACGCGGACAAGACTGAAGTCCTCATCCTGGGATCCTCACCCTCCGCCTGGGACAACTCCTGGTGGCCCCCCGCCCTAGGCAGCGCACCCAAACCAACAGACCACGCACGCAACCTGGGCTTTATCCTGGACTCCTCCCTCTCCATGACCAGACAAGTCAATGCCGTCTCCTCGTCGTGCTTCAACATCCTACGCATGCTACGCAAGATCTTCCGATGGATCCCCACCGAGACCAGGAAGACGGCCACACAGGCCCTCATCACCAGGCGACTGGACTACGGCAACTCCCTCTACGCCGGAACCACTGCCAAACTCCAGAAGAGACTCCAGCGGATCCAGAACGCCTCAGCACGACTCATCCTGGACATCCCCCGCCACCACCACATCTCCGGACACCTGAGAGACCTGCACTGGCTCCCGGTCAACAAGAGAATCACCTTCCGTCTCCTCACCCACGCACACAAAGCCCTGCACAACCAAGGCCCAGGATACCTCAACAGCCGCCTCAACTTCTACGCTCCCAAACGCCAGCTTCGATCGACCGGCCACGCCCTCGCCGCTGTCCCCCGCATCCGAAGAGCCACCGCAGGGGGAAGATCCTTCTCCTACCTCGCCGCCAAGACTTGGAACTCTCTCCCGACCCACATCCGCCTGACCCAGGACCACCTCGCCTTCAGGAAGCAGCTCAAGACCTGGCTGTTCGAGCAGTAGTGGACCCCCCTCCCCTAGCGCCTTGAGACCCTCCGGGTGAGTAGTGCGCTATACAAATGCTTTGATTGATTGATTGATTGATTGATTGGTATGGACCCTGGGGTCTGTTTCGTCTGCGGGCTGCCAGTTGACATTGTTCCCCTTCTTGTTCCTCCCTCTGCGGGGTCATTGGCCCCATGATAAAAAAGGTTGAGCATTTTGCGGTGCGGCAGTTGGGTCTGGTCCCCATTGGGGGTACATTTGTCCCATTTGTGGTGGGCCGAATTGGTATTGAGGGAACTGGAATTGGTTCTGGTAAGGATTGTATTGAGGTGGTCCCTGGAAACCCCTCCAGCCTCTCTGGCGGGGGAATTGAGTTCTCAGGTGGCGGAAACCACCCTTTTGTTGTTTCCTTTGCTGAAAACCACCTGAGTTGGTGCTGGTGGAACTACCATCTGAACTCACAAAATCTGTGTCACTAATGTTTCCTTTTGTTACATAATCGGCTTTTGTGTAAGGGTATGCCCTCTCCAGGGTGAAACGGTCCTTATCTTTTTTCAGTTTGTTAAACTTGCTTTGTTTTAACGTGATCTCGAAATCTTTCATTTGCTGATTAAGTTCCTCCAGCCCTTTCTTTAAGTCTGCTGGTGAAACAAACGCTTTCAGTTGTATCTTGAGTTTCTGAATCTCTACTTTCAGTTCCAATGACTTTCTTGTGGCTGTTTGAACTATTAGTACCAACCAGTCTCTGGTGCAATGCCAGGAGATAAGAGACCAGGCTTTTTTAAAGACGAGGTCATCTTGAAAGATGAAAGGTTCATTTCTTACCAACAATCCCTGCTGGGCTATTTTGTTCCTCAAATATTCCCTCATTAGCAGACCATGTAAGACTGCCCTTATCTGGACTTTTCTTAAGTTCATCAATTCATCCCAGTCCGCTACGGCTGGGCCCGGATCATTGTTGTTTAACCCTTCGAAAGGGTTGACATCTGCAAGAATCCTGTCGATGTCGTCCTCACTGAAGGTTAGGCCGTGTTCATCCTCCATTTTGGTATGGTAAATGGGAAAAAAGGATAAAAAATAGGTGTTGGATGTCGTGTATGGTGAATGTCTAAGTGTGTTCAATGTAGGGAGGGGCTCCCACAGCTGTGCGCTGTCTAGAACATAGATTCAATAAGAGGAGGGAGGGAGAGGAAGAAGTGGATTCGATCTCCCCTAACAGTTCGTTTAAACAAAATAGAACCCACTCAGTAGGTGTTAGTGATCCCTAAAGTGATGGGGAGCACACAGTGTTGTTTGAATACCCCTCACACACCAACAGGCCCCTCTGTTGGTGTATGAGGGCACTCTGTATTGGCAAAGTCATGGAACTAGTATGGGGAGTACATTTGCGCCGAGCCTGGCGGGATTGTATGTTCACCATCTAGAATCCTCCAAGATTCTCCACACCTTCAGGGAAAGAATCCGCACTTGGCAACGCTATATAGATGACATTCTGGTGATTTGGGACGGGGATGGCCAATCGATCACTGAGTTCAAGCATTGGCTGAATACACAAAATCCTTTTCTCAAATTCACCCACCAAATGTCCAATGGCTCAATGGTTTTCCTAGATTTGAATATCTATCACGAGACAGGTCTGTTAAAAACTGAGACTAATTTCAAACCAACGGCGAGGAACTGTCTCCTCAGGTTCGACAGTTTCCACCCACGTCACCTGAGGGAGAATTTACCATACGGACAGTTCCTACGCCTACGCCGCAACTGCAGCGACATAGCCAAATACAAGACCCAAGCCCGAGATCTGGGTGAAAAACTGAAACAAAGACGGTACCCAGACAATGTCATTCAAAAAGCGATGAAAAGGGCGAGAAATAACAACCGTGAGGCCCTCCTTGAAGACAAACCTGCCAGAGAAAACACACCCAGTAGAACAGTCTGTGTCACAACGTACAGTTCTGTTTCGAACCAAGTCTCTAAACTGGTAAATAAACACTGGCGTATTTTGACAAGCGGTTTGCTCGATCTGGAGAAACCTCTGTTTGCCCACAGGCGGGGCAAGAATTTAAAAGACATTCTTGTACACACAAGACCACCAACCACAGAAAAACAACAAACAAGGTTGCAGGGGCTACATGGACACTATCCCTGTGGGAACTGCAACAGCTGTCATCTAACTAAAAAGATTCAGACCCTTACTTTCATGAATGGCACTAGGTGGGAACAACGCACGTTCACTAATTGTAATAGTAAGAACGTTGTCTATCTAATCACATGCCCTTGTAACAAAGAATATTTGGGCATGACCACAAGGGCTGTCAAAATCAGCATCAATGAACATAAGAGCAACATAAGATGTAAGAAATCAACGACAAAAATGGCAGCTCATTTCCTGGAATATCAACACTGTGTGAACGAAATACAGTGGACAGTGATTGAACAATTACCAACGGATGTTGGTCTATTCGAAAAAGAGCAAAGGTGGGTGTTCCGTCTGGGTACGGACACCGCTGGACTGAACGACTCTATTCCTTGGAGCCAATTGCGCTGATACATCTTAACCTATTGGGCACTCCTTGAATATGCACCTTTTCCTGGCTCTTGGTAAAAAAACTGAACAGAAAACCACCTGTATAAAAAACTGAACTAAAAAACCACCTCTATACTGGTTGTCAGACAACTATTGAATGTCGTACATGAGCCGATCTGAATGTGTAGATTACATTTAGGTAACCCCCACCCCCCTGTTTTGGACAGTGATTCAGGTTCCAATAGCTCTAACCATATGAGCAACACTATGTCCAAACTATCAAGCCCGATATGTGCACGTTTTGCATAATTCCAACTATTCGGATATCTGTCAAGATCATAGCTGCTCCCAATTGCGTAATGCGCATGCGCGAACGACTAGCGTCTCCTAAATTGGCTCGCAGACGCATGCGTTTGGGAAACGTGTGCCGAACCTCCTAGTTAGCTCCACGATCTTCTTCACATTGGCCTTAGGCATGTGCGTAGTTGGGAATACTTACTTTAAGCGCATGCGCCTTATCACCGCCAATACGTCCCTGTCCAGCGTGCAATACCGGACCTGGTGGAGGGACTCTGTCCTTCTTTGGGCATCGTTCCGCTTCCAATTACTACCTATTTGGAGCCGTTTTGGCGGTCTAAAAAGAGACAGACAAGAACGACTCGACACATCGTCGGAGCCGCGTTGAGGGGATGGCAGCCTACTAGGTCGTGCAGTAACCGTGAGTTTTGTTGATCAAACAAGGGGCACCCACTGGGATATCCAGTATTACTGCTTATTCATGACCCTAAAACCAACCTTTAACATCTTATAGGTTGCTATATTGAGCAGTGAGGAAGGAACCCCCAATACCACGCTAAGGCTCATGAGGTCAGATAGCCTTGGTCCATAAGTAAGCCATATCTATAATATCTTTTTCCTTCCTCCTCAGTCTATGTTTGGGAAGAGATTTGGCGTGTCTTCCATTAGTGTATGTCTGTGTCGATTGTGTGTCTTTTTCTTCTTTTTTCCACAGGGTCCTTGAACCTTATTTTTGGTTCAACTTTACCCTCCCTTGTATGGAATAATTTTTTCCTGATCCTGGACATCCGACTGTGATGTTTATTATGCTTTTGTTTATCCTACAGGTATCTTCAACGCCAATTGGGTGCAACAGAGCTGATCCAAACAATAACACCTATAGGTACATTTCAACTTGTGTTTATTGTAGAATACACTTTTACATTCAAATCCCATGTGAGTAAGGTGAGGATAGTTGTGCATATCCTCGTCCTGAAGAAGGAGTCTGTGTACTCCGAAACATGTCGACGCACTTTCGAGGTTGATATACCGTAATACGTATAACTGACAACCTCATCTTGCACCCCTTTTAATAATACTAGCCAAGGACGTAATAAATATTTTTTCCTACGAGCCAGGTATTTTTTAACCTTCACTTTTTCACCTCACCACTCACTCTCCCTCTCACACACACAAACGTATCCGTGAGTCGCAGCACGCCGCATCCCGTAGAGGGATGCGAAGGCCCCGATGATGAAGCATGACACCAAGGGGCCTGTTGGTGTGTGAGGGGTATTCAAACAACACTGTGTGCTCCCCATCACTTTAGGGATCACTACCACCTTCTGAGTGGATTCTATTTTGTTTAAACGAACTGTTAGGGGAGATCGAATCCACTTCTTCCTCTCCCTCCCTCCTCTTGTTGAATCACTGACCCAACGTATGCTGAAGGATATCGTGGATGTCACCGAGAGCAGAGGGCTGGTCGAGCACTCTGACAGAAGAATCGGGAAAATTGCTGATGGAGAAGAATCTATCCATCTAGAAGGTAATGAGAGTAGCACCAGAGAGGGGTGTAACACTGGCGTTGCACTTAGAAGAGGCTACCAGTCCAGTTTTGCACCTGTCCTGACCTGTTGGCTCCTGTCTAGTCTGGAGCCCTTTCTTTCCAACCCTTGGCCAGGGGTTGGTCATTGCACCATTCTAGGTAAATATAATTCTGTGTGATATGTCTTTGTAGCGTTTCCCTTTCTCACCCTTCCTAGGTACCAATGTTTAGAATTCTTACTAAGTCTCTAAAGATTTTCGTTTTGATTACTATTTTTATTCTTGAGAAACTGGTGCTTGACATGTATTGGTATTTGACTCACAAAATATTGCATGGATAAAGGTTTTAAAACTTTCCCTAGTCTGTGGTCATTCTATGCAATAAGGTAAATTGTTTGTTTTTTGCCTATTATTCTAACTTCTTGATCCATTGACCTGAATAACTTAAGAACCGAGGTGACAAGGAATTGGTAAGTTATGGTGTATAGGTATAAGTCATTATAAGGTAAATAATTCCTGATCGACAGAAAATAGATTACCGTCTTATGGTGTGTATGTTTATGGGCCCAGGTGAGTATGGTGTTTTTAGAAGTATCCCAAGCTGGTAATCTTGTGCCATCAGATGTCATCACACAATAAAGAAGCACTGCTTCTATCAGCTCAAATCCACCACATGCGATATATTAATAAGGACATCATGATCTAATCAGATAGATGCCTTATTCTGTTCTGAGCTGCTGGCCTAGGAAATATTCTGCAGTGATAACCCTGCAAGCACCAGTAATGATCAGGGATCACAGGAAAGTATTCTTTCCTTGTGTGATGTACTTGCGGCAGCTCTTCCAATCTCATTGTGAATTATTATACTTCTTTTCCAAAAAACGTAATAAAACTTTTGAAAGAAAAAAAGAATACTGCCTGTGGTAAAGCCACACAGGTTCCTTGGCGTGCAGATGAAAACTATCAGGACAGGCTCTGAGCTACCATTCCCTAAGCAAACAAATTAATTTTTAGAAGGCACATGAAAGAAGGCGGTGCTGAGAGAGCTAGTTAGCCTGTAGCAGTGCTCACTTTAGATTCTGTTAATGACACCAGTTGTTCCTTTTATTTATTTGCATATTGCTGTGCCACTAGGGCACCGGAGCGCATGACATATGAATAACAGATACCACAAAATCAAGGTATAAGAGGAGCTAGATAATATAATAAACAGTATGAATTTAGGCCAGGGGAATCAAAAACCTTTGGGGTAGTGTATTGTCTTATGCAGGTAAATGGAGAAACCCTGAGAATAGTTCATACAGCTATAGATTATAACATATATGCAAAAACAATATGGCTCCTAAGTATAAGCTTCTTCAAATCCATCTGGATCAACAACCAGCTTTTGAGGTTGATTACCCCATTACTAAACCCTCCTTGTGTACTTTTGTCTGATACTTGGACTCGGGTGAGCATTAATAACTAGTGTTAGTGATTGGCCTATTAGTCAGTAATTAGCAAAGTCTGAAATATGCCCTTTTATCTTTTGGCTCTTTCCCTTCGAACCATTGTAGGAACAACAAACTACTTCTAAATCTGTTAAATCTGAGCTATGTACACTAGTGGCACATGCTACGCCACACGCTATAGGCCTACTTTTGTTTGTGCCTGTGCATGGTCTTATCAGTTTCCCTTTTTACCACCAGCTCAGGAATGTCCTAATGTGGGCCCTGTGATGGTGTTTCCCATCCATTTTTCTTGCATCTTCACTAGGTTCTACAGCAGTGGGCTAAGGTGTTAAGCTATATGCGTTGTAACACTGACCAACTGCATCTGTCTAACTTTGCAACCTCTGTGTCTGTTGTAAGTGGAACAATTATCTGGTGCATGTTTGTTCTGCGTGATGTTACAAATACGAGGTCCATCTGAAACTGTCTGGCTTACACCTAGAGTAAGGTTCAACTCATCCTGAAGATTTTGTATTCTGTCATTAGGAAGTGAGTATTGGGACTTAGCCACCAGACACAAACCCAAGATCCACTCCTACAAAGGATAGTTACAGTCACTGGTTGAACACCAGTGATGTGAGTGACAACTGGAAATGTGAAAGCACCAGTATGGAAGGCCTTCTTTCCCCAGACCTGTACAACTTGGTTCAGCAAAATCCAGTTATCTGGGTAAAGAGAAGGGGCTGCCAAGCATGCAAGTAATGATGGCCCTTTGAGGACCAAACCCCCTCCCCCCTGTGCTCTGGAGGACAGTCCAGCTCCTCACCTGTGTCCTGAGGTCCCAAAACAGTCTTTCCTCTAGGCATGACACTATGTTCTATTTGCACTGAAGAAAACTTAATTTTAATCTTAATAAACCCCTTCTACTTCACCTCCTATCAGGGTGCAAGCTGTCTGTTTGCTGTCCTTCAGCATCTATTTGGAACACTTATTGGATGCTGTGAGTGTACATTTCCAAGCCAACAACACCTCTCCCCTGCAAAGTTTCAACGGCCAGTGCAGCTCTAGTGAACCTCCACTGCAGCTCCCAATAATTCTGGTGCAGCGACTGGGCCTAAGAGATAATTCCCAAGTTCTTTCCAAGCAAGATTAGTTCTGATATACACAGGTTTGGGTCCACTATGGACTGCTCAAGCTGTGCCCTCAAAGGTGGGTATCCCAGGTTTATTTTCCTGTAAGATGTGCACTTGTGAAACCTTTATAGTGACTCAGACCCCAATCTAGAGATTAGTACTGCAGACCACAACGACCTACACTGGACCATCCACTAACATTCTACTCAGGAGAATGATGCTAATGTGAAAGCAAAAGCTCCTCCTGTGAAGCTGATAGTAATATTTGTGACCCAAGTCCTGTACTAGGCACAGGTGATCTGGAGGAAGATTCTACTTGCTTTGGTGATCTCAAATTCTTTTTATAGTACGTATCAGGCTGAGAAGGACAGCCCAGCTAATGTGTCTGGAAAACTTCAACCCAGTCTGTGGTGTAAGACTGGGTTGACTCTGAAGGATAATGCATATTTTCTTACATTGAAAAAGAGGCCATGTGCCTTGAGACAATGGAATGAAAATTTACCAATTCGGGCTTCTTTCCCTCAGACAAGTTATATTATACATAAATGTACATATGTTAATGATATTAATACATACATAAATGTCTTTTATGAAAACATTTGCCAAACATTATAGTTCAACCACAGTTTCATAACATGAAACTGTACTAAAACAATGTCCTATTATCCTACATCATGAATTCCGCAAGAAGCTGAAGACCTGGTAATTAAATTAGCCTTACTGAGGGACGATTGACACTTCCTGCATTAAGGCCCAGCCTCACCACACGCCTACACTAACTTACCCAGCACCTGGATACCCTCATGGGTAACAAGCAGCGCTCTACAAATCCACCTTACATTACATTACAAAAGCAGCCTTTCTGTGGTTGCTGAATATTCATTGGAACACCTAAATTGGTGATACTATAGCAGCTTCCAGGGAAACCTTCCCTCATCATGGGATATTCATTGCAACCTCCTAGGCCAACCAACAAGATTTCCAAGGGGAAGCTGTCCAAAGGATAGAGCTTTGCTGCTGCTACTCTGTTGTCACCTCTTTTCAGGACTTCATAAAACATCAATTGTTTGTCTCAGCGAGCCACTGATCTGTCTCTTACTGAATCATAGGTAGTAGAGGATGCCTCAATTACTCCACTTCCAAAATGTGATTCAGAATCAGCTGCAAAATACCTTTTGTAATTCGTAAAGCCTTTTCTGAATTGTAAAGAGTGTTCAGTAAATACAAAAATATGACTTTGTGGTCGCCAACCTGGTGTTTTTGAGAATTACAGGTTTTACAACACCAAATTCTTCATTACATTGGGTCCTTGATTTTCCCATAGACTGGAGAATGTTCTTGCTGGGGATCGGTGCTCTCATCTCAGGTCTCCTTGGGGTCTCTTCATATAGTAGGAATATCTAGTAATTGACAACTGTGGTTACTGGCTTTACTCTATTCTGCACTTTAATTCTCTCCTCAGAATTTAGTGGAAGATCTAAACCTTCACAGCCTTGCAATCCTGGTTTTAATTAGTATTAGTCACAAGAGGGTACGAACTTCTGTTTTGTGACCCCTACATTAATCTGAATTACTAATGAAGTGAGAGCATTGATGTATAAACACATCAGAAACAGAGGGATCAATCATGTTTGTGCTTTCCATTCCCAATACTGGGATCTCAAAACTTCCCCCATTAGAATAGATGATGTTTTGGGGGTAATTTTCCTCTTAGGCAAGTAGTCTTCAATAAAGCAATACCAGAAGCAAGACGCTCAGCAGAAGGGCATACCTTCTTTGTTGGACCAGACTTTTGCCACATTACTGTGGAAAGAAGGTGGAGACTTCGACAACTAATCTTGCCTTTTCAAAAGATTCAGGTCCATCTGAAACTGTCTGGCTTACACCTAGAGTAAGGTTCAACTCATCCTGCAGATTTTGTATTCTGTCATTAGGAAGTCAGTATTGGGACTTAGCCACCAAACACAGACCCAAGATCCATTCCTACAAAGGATAGTTACAGTCACTGGTTGAACACCAGTGATGTGAGTGACAACTGGAAATGTGAAAGCACCAGTATGGAAGGCCTTCTTTCCCCAGACCTGTACAACTTGGTTCAGCAAAATCCAGTTACCTGGGTAAAGAGAAGGGGCTGCCAAGCATGCAAGTAATGATGGCCCTTTGAGGACCAAACCCCCCTGTGCTCTGGAGGTCAGTCCAGCTCCTCATCTGTGTCCTGAGGTCCCAAAACAGTCTTTCCTCTAGGCATGGCACCGTGTTTTATTTGCATTGAAGAAAACTTAATTTTAATCTTAATACACCTCTCCCACTTCACCTCCAATCAGGGTGCAAGCTGTCTGTTTGCTGTCCTTCAGCATCTATTTGGAACACTTATTGGATGATGTGAGTGTACATTTGCGAGCCAACAACACCTCTCCACCTGAAAAGTTTCAAAGGCCAGTGCAGCTCTAGTGAACCTCCACTGCAGCTCCCAATAATTCTGGTGCAGCAACTGGGCCTAAGAGATAATTCCCAAGTTCTTTCCAAGCAAGATTAGTTCTGATAAACACAGGTTTGGGTCCACTATGGAGTGCTCAAGCTGTGCCCTCAAAGGTGGGTATCCCAGGTTTATTTTCCTGTAAGATGTGCACTTGTGGAATCTGTATAGTGACTCAGACCCCAATCTAGAGATTAGTACTGCAGACCACAACGACCTACACTGGACCATCCACTAACATTCTACTCAGGAGAATGATGCTAAT
Organism: Lissotriton vulgaris; assembly: GCF_964263255.1. Lineage (NCBI taxonomy): Eukaryota > Metazoa > Chordata > Amphibia > Caudata > Salamandridae > Lissotriton > Lissotriton vulgaris. The sequence goes on from NC_141696.1 coordinate 102,615,262, forward strand.
GTGAAAGCAATAGCTCCTCCTGTGAAGCTGATAGTAATATTTGTGACCCAAGTCCTGTACTAGGCACAGGTGATCTGGAGGAAGATTCTACTTGCTTTGGTGATCTCAAATTCTTTTTATAGTAAGTATCAGGCTGAGAAGGACAGCCCAGCTAATTTGTCTGGAAAACCTCAACCCAGTCTATGGTGTAAGACTGGGTTGACTCTGAAGGATAATGCATATTTTCTTACATTGAAAAAGAGGCCATGTGCCTTGAGACAATGGAATGAAAATTTACCAATTCGGGCTTCTTTCCCTCAGACAAGTTATATTATACATAAATGTACATATGTTAATGATATTAATACATACATAAATGTCTTTTATGAAAACATTTGCCAAACATTATAGTTCAACCACAGTTTCATAACATGAAACTGTAGTAAAACAATGTCCTATTATCCTACATCATGAATTCCGCAAGAAGCTGAAGACCTGGCTATTCAATTAGCCTTACTGAGGGACGATTGACACTTCCTGCATTAAGGCTCAGCCTCACCACACGCCTACACTAACTTACCCAGCACCTGGATACCCTCATGGGTAACAAGCAGCGCTCTACAAATCCACCTTACATTACATTACAAAAGCAGCCTTTCTGTGGTTGCTGAATATTCATTGGAACACCTAAATTGGTGATACCATAGCAGCTTCCAGGGAAACCTTCCCTCATCATGGGATATTCATTGCAACCTCCTAGGCCAACCAACAAGATTTCCAAGGGGAAGCTGTCCAAAGGATAGAGCTTTGCTGCTGCTACTCTGTTGTCACCTCTTTTCAGGACTTCATAAAACATCAATTGTTTGTCTCAGCGAGCCACTGATCTGTCTCTTACTGAATCATGGGTAGTAGAGGATGCCTCTATTACTCCACTTCCAAAATGCGATTCAGAATCAGCTGCAAAAAACCTTTTGTAATTTGTAAAGCCTTTTCCGAATTGTAAAGAGTGTTCAGTAAATACAAAAATATGACTTTGTGGTCGCCAACCTGGTGTTTTTGAGAATTACAGGTTTTACAACACCAAATTCTTCATTACATTGGGTCCTTGATTTTCCCATAGACTGGAGAATGTTCTTGCTGGGGATCAGTGCTCTCATCTCAGAGGTCTCCTTGGGGTCTCTTCATATAGTAGGTATATCTACTAATTGACAACTGTGGTAACTGCCTTTACTCTATTCTGCACTTTAATTCTCTCCTCAGAATTTAGTGGAAGATCTAAACCTTCACAGCCTTGCAACCCTGGTTTTAATTAGTATTTGTCCCAAGAGGGTACGAACTTCTGTTTTGTGACCCCTACATTAATCTGAATTACTAATGAAGTGAGAGCATTGATGTATAAACACATCAGAAACAGAGGGATCAATCATGTTTGTGCTTTCCATTCCCAATACTGGGATCTCAAAACTTCCCCCATTAGAATAGATGATGTTTTGGGGGTAATTTTCCTCTTAGGCAAGTAGTCTTCAATAAAGCAATACCAGAAGCAAGACGCTCAGCAGAAGGGCATACCTTCTTTGTTGGACCAGACTTTTGCCACATTACTGTGGAAAGAAGGTGGAGACTTCGACAACTAATCTTGCCTTTTCAAAAGATTCAGGTCCATCTGAAACTGTCTGGCTTACACCTAGAGTAAGGTTCAACTCATCCTGCAGATTTTGTATTCTGTCATTAGGAAGTCAGTATTGGGACTTAGCCACCAAACACAGACCCAAGATCCATTCCTACAAAGGATAGTTACAGTCACTGGTTGAACACCAGTGATGTGAGTGACAACTGGAAATGTGAAAGCACCAGTATGGAAGGCCTTCTTTCCCCAGACCTGTACAACTTGGTTCAGCAAAATCCAGTTACCTGGGTAAAGAGAAGGGGCTGCCAAGCATGCAAGTAATGATGGCCCTTTGAGGACCAAACCCCCCTGTGCTCTGGAGGTCAGTCCAGCTCCTCATCTGTGTCCTGAGGTCCCAAAACAGTCTTTCCTCTAGGCATGGCACCGTGTTTTATTTGCATTGAAGAAAACTTAATTTTAATCTTAATACACCTCTCCCACTTCACCTCCAATCAGGGTGCAAGCTGTCTGTTTGCTGTCCTTCAGCATCTATTTGGAACACTTATTGGATGATGTGAGTGTACATTTGCGAGCCAACAACACCTCTCCACCTGAAAAGTTTCAAAGGCCAGTGCAGCTCTAGTGAACCTCCACTGCAGCTCCCAATAATTCTGGTGCAGCAACTGGGCCTAAGAGATAATTCCCAAGTTCTTTCCAAGCAAGATTAGTTCTGATAAACACAGGTTTGGGTCCACTATGGAGTGCTCAAGCTGTGCCCTCAAAGGTGGGTATCCCAGGTTTATTTTCCTGTAAGATGTGCACTTGTGGAATCTGTATAGTGACTCAGACCCCAATCTAGAGATTAGTACTGCAGACCACAACGACCTACACTGGACCATCCACTAACATTCTACTCAGGAGAATGATGCTAATGTGAAAGCAATAGCTCCTCCTGTGAAGCTGATAGTAATATTTGTGACCCAAGTCCTGTACTAGGCACAGGTGATCTGGAGGAAGATTCTACTTGCTTTGGTGATCTCAAATTCTTTTTATAGTAAGTATCAGGCTGAGAAGGACAGCCCAGCTAATTTGTCTGGAAAACCTCAACCCAGTCTGTGGTGTAAGACTGGGTTGACTCTGAAGGATAATGCATATTTTCTTACATTGAAAAAGAGGCCATGTGCCTTGAGACAATGGAATGAAAATTTACCAATTCGGGCTTCTTTCCCTCAGACAAGTTATATTATACATAAATGTACATATGTTAATGATATTAATACATACATAAATGTCTTTTATGAAAACATTTGCCAAACATTATAGTTCAACCACAGTTTCATAACATGAAACTGTAGTAAAACAATGTCCTATTATCCTACATCATGAATTCTGCAAGAAGCTGAAGACCTGGCTATTCAATTAGCCTTACTGAGGGACGATTGACATTTCCTGCATTAAGGCTCAGCCTCACCACACGCCTACACTAACTTACCCAGCACCTGGATACCCTCATGGGTAACAAGCAGCGCTCTACAAATCCACCTTACATTACATTACAAAAGCAGCCTTTCTGTGGTTGCTGAACATTCATTGGAACACCTAAATTGGTGATACCATAGCAGCTTCCAGGGAAACCTTCCCTCATCATGGGATATTCATTGCAACCTCCTAGGCCAACCAACAAGATTTCCAAGGGGAAGCTGTCCAAAGGATAGAGCTTTGCTGCTGCTACTCTGTTGTCACCTCTTTTCAGGACTTCATAAAACATCAATTGTTTGTCTCAGCGAGCCACTGATCTGTCTCTTACTGAATCATGGGTAGTAGAGGATGCCTCTATTACTCCACTTCCAAAATGCGATTCAGAATCAGCTGCAAAAAACCTTTTGTAATTTGTAAAGCCTTTTCCGAATTGTAAAGAGTGTTCAGTAAATACAAAAATATGACTTTGTGGTCGCCAACCTGGTGTTTTTGAGAATTACAGGTTTTACAACACCAAATTCTTCATTACATTGGGTCCTTGATTTTCCCATAGACTGGAGAATGTTCTTGCTGGGGATCAGTGCTCTCATCTCAGAGGTCTCCTTGGGGTCTCTTCATATAGTAGGTATATCTACTAATTGACAACTGTGGTAACTGCCTTTACTCTATTCTGCACTTTAATTCTCTCCTCAGAATTTAGTGGAAGATCTAAACCTTCACAGCCTTGCAACCCTGGTTTTAATTAGTATTTGTCCCAAGAGGGTACGAACTTCTGTTTTGTGACCCCACATTAATCTGAATTAATTACTAATGAAGTGAGAGCATTGATGTATAAACACATCAGAAACAGAGGGATCACTCATGTTTGTGCTTTCCATTCCCAATACTGGGATCTCAAAACTTCCCCCATTAGAATAGATGATGTTTTGGGGGTAATTTTCCTCTTAGGCAAGTAGTCTTCAATAAAGCAATACCAGAAGCAAGACGCTCAGCAGAAGGGCATCCCTTCTTTGTTGGACCAGACTTTTGCCACATTACTGTGGAAAGAAGGTGGAGACTTCGACAACTAATCTTGCCTTTTCAAAAGATTCAGTGTGAGGTTATCTCCTCAGCGCCGCATTCACAAGGGGGTCATAAGAGTGTTCCTCTCAGAAATACAGGCACAAAATTACCTTTTTGAGATTTCCGAGACAGGGAAATCGAAGGAATCCACAAAGAGGGGATATTATATTTGCTTAGGCGGCTGGTTGTTTTCTAATATTTCCCATTTTTGCCAACTGCTGTGTTTTCTCTTTTTTTTTTTTCTCTCTTCTCTTTTTTTTTCTTTTTCTTCTCAGATAAGCTATTTGTTATAATGGAAGATTTTTATTTTCACGGTGGTTTCTGCAGAGCGATCGTGGGTGGCGGTGGGAAGCAGCACTATATAGGAGGCATCACAAGGGCCTGTGGACCTATTTTGCCTAATGTTAGGGATTAGGGTGGGAACGTGGGGGAGAGCGGATTGGTCCAGATGTCTGTTCAGGATGAGATGATAGTACTAATTTTAAGAATGTTCCAGGGACCTGTTAAATCCCACGGGAAGAAATGGGTAAATTGCTTATAGCGTCTATCAATATTTGTGGATTGAATAGCCCCCTTAAAAATGCAGGATTGATGAGGACATTTGACATCTTAGGGCAGACATAGTGTGTTTACAGGAAAGACATGTTGAGGCTGGCAGACAAAACGTAGCAGAACTCGCAGGCTATCAATTAGTTTCTTGCAACTATATATATTTTCTACGACTCTCAAAGCAATACATGATTTCTTTTTATTTAATTTTGGGTTTGGATGCAACTAAAATACGAAAAAATTTTCATTAAAGGACAGTCCTATCAAGAGAGAAGGACACTAATTGAATTTAAGTTTTTAGGCTATTTTGAGGCTAATTAGTGGCAGAACCAATTTTCCCTTAAGGTGTTAGAATTTTCAACACAAATGCAGAACCCTCCAACATCACATTGGATTTTTGACAGAGCTTTACTCTATGATCAGGAATATATAGACCATATGGAAAATTGGATACCAAGATTCATAACTGAAAATAGAGGGAGTACAAAGCTTGATGTTGTGTGGGATGCTTTGAAAGAAGGAATAAGAGGGGAAACTAAAAGAGGTGGGTGGACAACCCAGAAGAAGGAGAAGCAACATATACAGGAACTATATAGAAAATTATTGGAAGCATAAACCCATATGGTCGGTGTAATCAATCAGGGGGGATATAGGACAAGTGCAGGTAAAGGTGACATTACTGAAATCAGCAATATTTGATATCTCAGCCAAAAAAGCAGCAGGCAAATACATAGCTTGGCGGACTAGAATGTACAAATGCAGTGAAAGAGTTGGGCGCCTCCTGTCACTGCGCACTAGACAGGGTGTGATCCAAGCGATGATTGCGGAAATTGAAGATCCTGTGGTTGGCTCAGTCACTCAGCCCTCGGACATACGGAGCTCATTTAAACGATTTTATCCGAATCTTTATACTGAGCAAATTAAATGTGGGGAAAAATAAATTGAGGATTATATGGCGATTTACCTGGTGGGTGCTCTCAGAGGAAGACAGGGAAATGTTGGAAGCTCCCATTATGGTGGAGCAAACAGCTAGGGCGATCCAGGCACTCGCAAATGGGAAGGCGATTGGCACAGACTCTATTCCGGGAGAGTTCTATGAAAAGATGGCTCCCTATTTACAAGAATTTATGAATGATGTTTTTCTTGAAGGCTCAATCAGGTCAAGGGGCTCCAGAGTCCTGGAGGGCTGCTAATATAGTGGTTTTCCTGAAAAAAGGAAAACCAGTTAAGGAGCTTGGGTCTTATTGCCCCATTTACGTTAATTAACAGCGATGTTAACGCATATGCAGAAATTATAGCCAAACGTATGGCAGGGGTGATAAAAAACGTGTTTCTCCAACACAACATGGCTTTACACCTGGCCGCAGCACCATCGACCATATCCGACGGACAATCGCTCTCCTTGATGCCTCAGGAACTGCTGGAGACCCTGGCTGGTGTTACTACTACTGGATGCGGAGAAAGCATTTGATAGGGCCTCCTGGCCGTTCCTGTGGACCATTAATGGAGAAAATAGGATTTGGGAAGGGCTTTATTAAGGCTATTGCAACAATGTATGTGAATCCAATAGCTAGAGTTGCCATAATGGGAGAGGTGTTTTACCCTGTACTGATTAGTCTGGGGAGCCGTCAGGGCTGTCCTTGTCCCCCCCCTACTGTTTGAGGTACATCGATCCGCTAATTAGGAAGATTGAAGTTAACAGCGCAATCATGGCAGTACACAGCAGTGGGGGGGAAACTAACTAATTTGCATATGCTGATGACTTGGCAGATATCACCCCCAGCCTGACGAATGCACTGGAAGAAGTCGTAAAGAGGCTAATGATTTTGGACAGATTTTGGGGTATCGATTGAATCAAAGCAAGGTTCAACTTTTGATTAGCAAAGGGACTCAACTGAATCAATTTCGGGTAGTGCAACAGGCTACGTATTTAGGGGTGGAGCTCTTGGCAGATGAGGCAAAATTTGTTGAAGCAAATTTAGAGCCGCTTCTCCCAAAACTTAAAATAGATTTTACCTGACTCAATAATCTTAAATTGACTCTGGTTGAAAGGAGCAATGTCATCAAGATGCTGTTTCTGCCAAAATCAAAACCCTAAATAAGATGATATTGAGATTTTTATGGGAAAACTGCCGACCTAGGAGGGCGCTAAGATTCATGATGCTCCCAAGGGAAAGAGAAGGCTGGGGGGTTCCCAATTTTCAGCTGTACCACTGGGCCTCAATATTATTTAAAATGGGGAATCTACTTAATGGGCAGGACACAACTCCCATTTCAATATATGAGCTGCTACTAGGTAGAGAAGCAATTGGGTGCCTTTTGCTAGACACCAAATTGAATTACAAAAGGATCAAATTTAAGACCCTCTTATGCGCTTTTAAGGTTTGGATGGCGGTCACTCAGCTATACAAAAATGGGTCCCTTCCCGATATATTTTGTGATGGATTCATGAAAATATGGTGAGAAAAGGGAATTCGGATAGCGGAGAATGTGATGCATGAGACTGGATTTAGATCGTTTGAACAAATTATGGATAATTATGGGTTTGAGAATAATCAATTCTTCAAATATCTCCAGATTAGGGATTTGCTGATAAACAAAAGGTGGGGGTCATTGTAGTTTTGCCAAAGTAACATTGTTGGAAGTATTATCCAAAGGATCATTCACGCCTGAAAGGATATATAAACTTCTGAATAAAAGTATGGTGGATGATCTAACCAAGCATTATGATTGGTTGTGTTAAGAAGAGGGTCGATAGAAGGGGAGGAGGAATGGTCATGGGGAGCTTTATCTGTGACACTGGCGGTGGTACTGGGCCAGTTTGGATGAGAGAGGAGGGGATTTAACAAGGGGAGATATTCCAGTGAAAGTGTTTTCAGGACCTGGAATTCGTTGGAGAGAAGGTGCAATTGGTGGGAGATATCGTCCAAACGTACCAGCACATCTGGGTGGTGGGAGATGGGTGGAAGTTAAAGGAAGAGATCCGGAGAGGAGGCAGAGAGTATAGGTGTGTTAGAGAGATCTGTGGTGCTGAGGGTGTATTCCAATGGAGATGGTTGGTCATTGGGTGTGAGCGGAGTTGCAGAAAGCCTAGACCGGTATGAAGATTGAGTGTGAGGATCTAGAGAGGGGGAAGGATGTCTATGTGGGATAGGGAGGACATAGTCGTTAGTAGGGGAGTCCTGCGTAATAGGTTGTTCATTGAGTCTTAACAGTGTTCTTGAGCGTGATGTCCCGGGGATTGGTAGTGGTGATAAAGCTAAAGGCCTCGTTTTACGAGGTTCAGGCAGAACCATGATCGGCAGGGGCAAGGGATGGGAATTGGGTGAGGGGGGAGGTAAATCTGAGGATGGGATGATTCTAGCGCTTTGAAAAGTGCTTGCTGTGGTTAGATCTAGGTCTTGTCGTGCAGAAGGTGAGTTGTTCACCATAGACCTTTTGATCCCCAGAAGGAGCTTGTCAAATTGCTCTAGGTTTCGATTGTTAGCTTGAATGAGAACGATCCCATTATTGTAGATAGAAATGGTGAGATCTATTTTATAAATAGGAGAGGATGAAGTGGACAGACTAAAACCGTGGGGAGTTCTCTTTATTTGTTTGCACTGGAAGAAGGATAGGAGAGATTTCCTCCATTGGGCCCTTTTGTTCGTGAAGAAGATTAGGTCCGACATGATGTCTCCATTAGAGATGCTGAAATAAGTATCTGAGATAAGTGTTTCCGGGTTTCTTCTGATTAAGTTATGTTTGAATTTTTAGGATGCATTTTTAGAGAGGTGTAGGAAAGGTAATCTTATAGGCACTGTGGCCCACTAGAGAGAGTAAGCCTTTGGTCGGGTTAGTTGTGTTGGCCTCCATAGCGAACACCAGTCATGCTAGTTAGGGAGGAACTGATCACACCGCTTTGTCCGGTGAAGGGGGAGGGGGGAAAAAAACTCCAGTCGGTGGAATATAGAGCCAGTTGAGATATTAGTCCTTTGTTTAGTTTTATGGCCCAAAACTACAGTCCAAGTCCTCTTTCTATGGTTATGTCTAGGGTGAAGTTTTAGCAAACAAGGTAGCAGCCTGGAGTGTAGATCCCCTGAGTTGATTCAAATACAAAGGGAATAATTCAAACAATTCACTCTAACCCGAACAGAGAAGCCCATCATAACCGCAGAGTCATAAATAATGACAACCTCAGGAGAGTGAAAATAATTCAGCCTCCTCCTCCCCAGACCCAGGCTACACTCAAATGCATATTACTCAACTGTAGGTCTGCCAGCAAACATGCCTCTGAGATCTTTGACCTCATTCAACATAAAGATTTAGACATCATTATACTCACAGAAACCTGGCTCGCCCCCTCGTCCACTCCGATTTTAGACCTCTTGGTGCCCCCCTCCCATGACATAATTCGTCTGGACAGAATTAAGAAAGTGGGAGGCGGCCTAGCCTGAATACATCGAAATACACTTGCGATCTCCCTTTCAGAATCCTCTTCAGAATCCCTCGCAGAATCCTCTTCCCCATCAGCCTACGAATACCTTTGCCTCAACATTTCCAGTAACAAACAGATGGTTTGCAAACTTCATATATTCTATCACACCCCGGCTGACAATCTACCATTCATTGAACAATGAATGGAGATCATAGCAGACAATGTGGATTCAGTGCAGCCCCACATCTACCTTGGGGACTTTAACCTACATTGGTCAAACCCTAACGACCCAGCGGTAGCATGCCTCAATTCCTTCTTGAAGGATCACGATTTGGTTCGACACTGTGACCAGCCTACCCACAGTAAAGGGGAAACTCTTGACCTTATCATCTTCAAAGGACACTCAATCACTCTGGACTCCATCATACCCTGTGATTGGTCAGACCATCACGTCATTCCCTTCCAAATCAACTTGGAAGTTTCTCAGGGTAATTCTCAACCTACTAAATCAAAGATCTGGAGACGTGACCTCAAAAACATAAACGTAGTTGACTTAGCAACCCGCTGCAAGCGTGCCCTCTCTCCTCAAAGAGACTTAGTTGAAGCACATGCACTCACAGACTTCTATAACTCTTCTATTTCCAGCATCATGGACGACATTGCTCCACTTCAACATAAAAATGCACCCTCAAAAATATCTGAACCATGGTTCAATAGCAACCTAATTTCGGACCGTCGTTATCTAAGAGCATTAGAGCGCTCCTGGAGATCCACTCCTTCAGTGGACCATCTAAAAATCCTCAGATCAGCTAGAAGCTCTTATAATAAACAAATCAAGACAACTAAGGCGGAATATTTCTGATCCCAACTCAACCAAGCGGCCAATCGACCCAAGAAACTGTTCGAACTGGTCAAACAACAATCTGTCAAAGCCCCCAACCGTTCAGCCTTAGAGGTCAGTCGCCCCTCTTGTTCTGACTTAGCGGCCTTTTAAACTGAGAAAACAAGACTTATTACCATTGATCTAGAATCCAGGAGATCTCTTATAACATCATACGGCCCGGCACCCCCACAGGTCGCACCAGACAAGGTCACCACCCTTAGCAGGTGTATCAAGCACAACGCTTCTTGGGACACCTTTATCATCCTAACGGAAAACGACATCAATGTGATCCTTCAGAGTATCAACCCATCTAACCATTTCAGTGACCCTCTTCCACCTATCATCTTCAAATCAATTAAAGATTCTATCTCTCCATTCTCTCTCACAGGGTACGATCCCAGACTGCTTAAAAGAGGCCCAGGTAACACCTATTCTAAAAAAACATACAGCAAACAGTTCAGATCTTAACAACTTCCGCCCCATCTCCAGCATCCCCACTCTAGCCAAACTCCTGGAAAAATGTGTCCAGTATCAATTATGTGCCCACATTGAAAATTTCCACCTCCTGGAACAACACCAATTGGGCTTTCGTAGCGGGCATAGCACTGAATCGGCTCTCACTCATGTAATGGATGGCATCCTAAGAATGCTTAATAGAAAAGAATTGTGCCTACTTATCCTACTAGACCTCTCCTCAGCTTTTCACACTGTCAATCACGACAACCTACTAGATATTTTGGAGCAAAGGATGGTCCTCTCCGAACACGTGCTGAAGTGGTTCTCGTCCTTCCTCCATCATAGATCACAAAGAGTTAAGGCGAACCATTCTTTATTGCAGCCATCCCCTGTCACCATGGCCGTTCCCCAAGAATCCTCTTTATCTCCCATTCTATTCAATGTGTTTCTGGAACCACTAGTCAATGTTCTAAACTCCATGGACATTAACTTCCATATGTATGCTGACGACACCCAACTCTACCTGGAAATCTCCTCCCCAGACAACATCTCTTCACTCAACTCCACCTTACTAACTACCCAAAACTGGCTAACTATGAACCACCTCCTGCTAAACACCTCCAAAACAGAATTCCTCCTCATCTCTCCCCCAAAAGACACTCCTAATATTGACCTCTGGATGAACCAACTCACGGCCTCCAACTGCTCCCCACACATTATTGACTCAGCTAAATCTCTAGGAATCACATTGGTCAAACATTTGAATATGAAGACCCAGATCAGTAACGTAAGCAAGGGAGTTAACCACCTTCTGAGAACTCTCAGGAATCTCAAACCTTTCCTACCTCAAGCCGATTTCAAACAGGTGGTCCAAGCGCTTGTTCTACCGAGGCTTGATTATGGCAGTGCTACACTATGCGGCCTCCCCAAATACACTTTGGCTCCTTTAAAGGCATCATTGAACGCTGCGGCCAGACTCATTATGGGCACCAAGCGAAATGCCCACATCTCCCCGGTCCTAAAATCTCTATACTGGCTGCCTTATGAATCTAGAATTCAACTAAAGATTGCATGCCTAGTGCACAAGGCCATCCACTTCAAAACCCCCAATTACCTGGTGTAAAAGTGAACGGCCTACCCCCAGAGGGGGTAGACCGTCGAGGAGTGCTAACTTCCTCCTCCTGGAACCCAAGAGCTTCCGCAAAAAAGAGAACTTGTCCTCATGAACAAGTTCTTACCTTCAAAAGAGGGGCGAAGATCAACTATTAGCGCATACATCACACTTCAAGAAAAGACATCATTCTGGTCCTTTACTATTGTACTGGCTCCCCTTGGTAATTCTGTTTCAATGCATCGCACATTATAATCCTAGCCAAGGGCTATCTTGAGTCTTCTATGTGCACCATTGCATTGCTTTTGTATATTCCCTATTTGACTTTCGTACTGTTATGTTACCTCACTCCCTCAAGTGTAAAGTGCTCTGATATCCTTCGGGATTAAGTTCGCGCTATATAAAACTTTATAAATAAAAATAAATAAACTGGATTTGGAGAAGTTGACGACTCACTATATTTAGCCCGAACATCCTTTTTTTGTTGCCAATTTGCAACTCCAGAGTTTTAAAACTTGGTTTAATTTATACATAACGCTGGCCAAGATTGTTAAATGGAGCGGATCAGCTGGCACATCCTGCCCTCGCTGTGGGCTTTATGCAGCCAATAGCTTGCATATGTTTGCATCATGACCCAGTTTGGATGCTGTCAAAAGAAATGTTGGTGCCATCTTAGAATCCCAAGTGGAATGGGAAATAAATATGTCAGTGGTGGGTGATATCTCACTCTCAGAACAGATACAGGTATTTGTCTTTATTGCTATGACAGTCTTCAGGCTATGTTTGGCCACTTATTAGCTCAATCAGGTGCCGCCATCTAGTCAGCAGTGGCTCAGTAGATTTTTTGCGGTCTATCGGCTAGAAACTGCAGTCTATGCCAGGAGGGGCGCAGAGCGCAGAAAAGAGGGTATGAAATTTGGGCTCCCCTGATAAGATGGTCACGGGATGGGGAAGAGGAAGAATTACGAAGAGATGGTTAAATGGTTTGAATATCCAGGCAGGTAGGCATGCACAGGGAAGTTCATGAGAGGAAGGGTGAAAATAACATTATTATTAATAATATGTATTTTTTTGTAGTTATTTGATTCCGGTGGTTAATAGTCTATACAATGAATGATTAATTGGATGGATTTGTGACTATATGTTTATTACTAATTTTTTTTTCTTCAATGTATTGGATTTAATATTGATGGAACGCTGGACCAACAGGGAGGGTGGGGGTGGGCGAGGGAGGAGGAGAGTTAACTGCTTTTCTGTTTGTTTCAAGGATTCTTGAAATCTATTTGTATACTATGAAAATGAAGAAAAAAAACTATAAACAAAAAATAAAATAGAATATATGAAGTTATGTCTTACCAGAATTGTAAATGTAATATCGCAACGATGAAGTGGCTTCTGTTCCTGAAATGAAAAGAATTCAGGTTTCAAACTGTGATGCTTCTGTAACAACTCAAATTGGACAAATTATATAGATTTCAATGCAAGCAATAGTTCCTCTTCGAAAAGGTTTCAGTTTTTCAAATTAACTCATGCAATGAACAGTCAATAAACTGATACTTCTGTTTAAATGATTCCCAATAAGGGAGACCCCAATCTTCTCGCACTCAGCGAAACCCTAGCGTGGCCATAGGATCTTTAGCACCGTGTTATGGGCCTGTACACACAGACTGCTAACCTAATGTTTTGGAACTATTTCACAATTCTACATTATTAGCTGTATACTACCACATCAATAAAAGCCACACAGTAAAATGAACAATATATGTTTATGTTAAAAAAATATAATAATTAATAAGGAAACATATTCATGTATGTGTGGATGAAGAATTTGTATGATGCAAATGGAGAAAGACAGCAGAGGACAGTAGAGGCCAAAAACCAAAGATTCATTCTCCGAGTGATTGGAGGATAGCTGGGTTCTGAAAGGTGCAGTAGACAATACCTGTGTGATGTAGTGTTCCTTACAGAGGTGTGTCTTCAGCACTTTCCTAATTGGAGCAGAGTTGGGGTGATTCCGGGAACTTAATACAGATGTAGAAGGCAGGTTGCTGTGATTTTTTAACACTTATTTGTATGCACTCCAGTGGTGCTCTGGCAGTTGATGTGCTGCAAGCCACTGGAGATGGAGAGCTTATCAGCCTGGTAGGCTAAGGTGCCAGTCGTGATGGCTTTGTAGATGATGCAGCTAGTTTATAAGGAAGTGTGTTGATGACGGGCACCAGTGGTGCTCCATCAGGGTGAGAGTTATGTGGTTATATTTCTTTAGGCCAGCAATGAGGCATGTTGTGTTGAGTAAGATTCCCTTGGGTGGGACCAGTATGTAATTTGGGAGATTGTGAGGCAGAGTTTTTCCACCATTCTGATAGCTGAGTCCAATGTGTGGACAGTAGTTCTGAAGTCACTCTCTGGGAGAGATGTTTTAATTGAATTAGTAGAGAGATTTGGTACCATGAAATATTGGTTTTCTTGATGATGGCTCCTTGAGGTCAGTGTCCAAGGGGAATCCAAGTAACTTGCCAAAGTTAGGGTTTGAATCTATCCACGTTCATTTTGTTGAGCCAAACAAATCTGTTGCGTGTAGCAGATCAGGCATTGTCTAGGTCTTCATCGCAGCCATTGCCCCTGCTAAGCTACCAGTATTTCTTCATTTCCAATTTAGAAAGAGAGTAAGACTGGTGACTTGGTGATAGAGGACATCAGTACACCAGTAGCTGTGTTGTTTGCTTATATCAGGCACTCCCATGGATGAGGAAGGATGCCTTTGGCAGCGACAAGTACTGCAGGGTCGATTAGGATAGAGGATTGACAGTAGGTATATTATATGACTGTCCTCCAAACCAATTCATATAGGGCTTAGAATCCAGCTTTACATTAGAGTCAGTATTGGATTTTACAATCTGTTGGAGCCCAACATGAGCCAGTTGCATTGCAAAAGCTTGAAGGGGTCACATTTTGTTGCCTAAAGGGAAAAAAGTCCTATAAAAGGGCTCACTCATGTCTAAAATTATATGGGAATGCAAGATTTAACAGGCTTCTGTAATATGGGCCAATTCATGTTATGGTAATGATTCCCCACCGGCCGCTGCAGGTAGCATTGCTGGCTAGCTGCAAACAGTCATCTATTGTAGAAGCATCACAAATGTCTATGAGGGACACAGAAAGTGGGTGGGTGTGTTTTACCCTCAACCTGATGAACTCTTTGGTCTCAATGGCACACTGAGAAAGAGTACTCCTGCCACTAAATGATCCATTTTCCTATTTATGGAGGGGCCAATAAAAGATTTTCAATACAAATAAAGATGTAAATATTAGTAGACCCAATGAATTGAAACCGCCTCTTTCTCAATGTGGGTATAATGTTGCCCAGTAGGGGGCAAAGCCGTGTAGGCATATGCAATAGGGAACCACTCTACCCAGTGTTGATTTTTGAGGCTTGGCATGTGGTTTGGTGTTATTCAAACCAGTTCTGCATGGCCGTAGTCCACTTTCTCAATGCCCCAGTCAGAGATATACAATTCTTAATGAATCTTCTGAAATAAGTGGCCATGCAAAGATAACTCCTGACTTCTGATATGAATGTGAATTGAGATGCCAATTGAATTGCTTAAATTTTGGGGGGAGTCAGGTGACACCATCAGCTGACAAACGCTATCCAAAAGAGCTGATGCATGCATTGAGCTCATATTTCTTGCTATTGAGAGTGATGTGCCTCAAAATTCTTTGTAGGTCCTAGTGCTGACTTTTATGTCTACCATGAGAGTTAGAACAAAAAACAATGCCTCGGGATCGATAGAAATACTAAACAGTAAGATGAAGAGAAAATTAATTTAAACTCTTCCTATCAAAATAAATCTTCCTTAATAAATCTCATATATTTCCAATATCTGCAGTCAAAAGAACAAACTGTATACGTACACCTATTTTCAGTTCAGATTAATCTGTATTATTTCATTATGAACAAAATATCATATTTTCAAAATCAATATATACACAAATACTTTGATACAACATATATATACACTTATTTACATTTATACATATAACACAAACACAAATGTGAAGACCTTTCTTGCTCTCTTCGCCCTTGTTCTATATTTTTATGTCTACCATGAGCACATCAAGAACCTCTGAAATGGTGTTCCGGAACCCCTCCGCTGCATTGTAGATTTGGAAATGTAGCCTTGTGAACTTGCAGAGGCCATGGTGGGTGCTGGAAAATGTCTAACTACCTGGATTTTTAGCTTAGCAGACGCTGAAAGTATCTGGAGTTGAGATCAACTTTAGAGAACAAAAATGTTCCCTTTACTGCTGCTACCAGGTCATTCACTGTTGGTGTGAGATGGCACTTTTATTGGTGAATTTGGAAGGTGATTGTCAATGCAAACCCACATTTTAGCAGGCTGTTTTAGTTTTTGACACCCACACTGTCGGCTCTTCTATCCATGCATTTGTGTTTGCTGTCTCAGGTTTGAACAGGAGCATAGATTGTGGGGGTTGGGTGGTGCCCTCTGCCCCAAATAAAAGCATGCTTGGATTGGTGGTTGGGTCTGAGAGCCCTGAGTCGTTCTGCTATGTCTTTGTTGGGTTTTCTCATTGTTATGATTTCATTAGGCGGTTTTAACTTGTTCACTTTTTGGATCAGGAACATAAATATGTACAGCAACCGGTTTAGCAACAAAGTAGCAAATCTGCACCCATAGATGTACACCTTATATGGATGCAAATTTACTACTGTTTGGAATTTGCAAATATTGGCAGTGGAAGGCTTGGAAAGCTGCGCCAATCTCACATTTCCCTGCGCACTACTGGCAATCAAATACCCAAAAGGTGGTGGGATGAATGCTTGCAAATAGTCTTACCCCCGGCAATTTCTCAGGGTGGCATTCGGAACCATTGATTTTCACCCAGTGTGCAACACTTGACAGAGATTTTTGTTTTGGGGTTTTGCAGAAGGATTAAAGGCAGACAGGGTGGCGGGAGTTACATCAGTCGCCCTGCCTTTATTCCATCTGCGAAATATAGAGATGTCTGCCAACCACACAGACATCTCTATACTTTGGCAGGTTCAAGTAAATGTAGGAAAAGAATGACGGGCGGCTTAGTCAAACATAGCGGATGGTCATCAAACTTTTCACAAGGGTTTTATTGTACAATAACAAACTCCTAAACAGGAGTTTGGATTTGAGAAATAACAAAACTAATGACACCCTACACCATGGGAATTTTCTCCCATGGTGTGGGGGTCATTTTTTGCTTTTTTATTGTCTCTCACCACCACTGTTTTTTAGTGGGGAAATTTGAATTTCTTACCCCCTGAATCTCACTGACTGAGCCAAGCCCCTGAGTCTACACCGTTAGGTATAGGTGAAAAGCTAAACTGCAATTGCCTAGTGCTACTGAGCAGATGCCATCACCAATAGTCCATTGTATAATCATGGGTTTCAGAATGCTGTGCCATGAGACAGGTCATTAAAGTCCTTAGCAGCCGGCTCAGATCACTGGTTTGCACACTTTGCATGATTCATTATCAAGCACAGTTTTGTTTCACAGCTGAGGAGCATCTCAGTACCATTCTGGGTCATGTATCCCATGGTAATGTGAGGGGGATCCTCTTGCATGAGTTCTGTGGTGAGTATGGTGCACCATGATAGAAGCGAATAGTTGCTGTAGGTATAGATCTATTCTTCATGATTTTGAGAATAGTTTATGGTTTTAAGGAGTTAAACTGTGATTTAGACCTTATGTTTCTGGCTGTGAAAGTGAACATGAGGGCTAATAAGAAATGTCAACTTACTTGATCTAAAACTTTGATTGAGTGTGGCAGTGATGCTTGCTTTATTTTACAGCGTACAGCATGTATATGACAGCTTCCTTTTCTTTCTCGTCATCCATGTCATCCACCTGCAGCTGTGGCTGAGTAGGTGTGAAGGAGTAAACTACCAGGTTGGGGTTCCCTTGGTATTGTGGGAGGAATCATAGACTTTGGTGAAATGACTAAGTTTTCCACAGGCTGAACATTTCTTTGCTAATGTCTGGACAGTCACCAGGATGAGGAAACACACCTTTGCAGTCTCTGCAGGGCCTGTGTTTTGTCTTCTCTGGTGATGGTTTGGGACAAGTGGTGGTCTTCCAGATCTGATCCTTGGGTTCAGGGGTTCAGGGCTAATCAGTTTGTTTAGATCTACCTCCATTTGTGATACCACTGAGCTGCAGAGGCCAAGTATTAAGATGCTGGTAAAGATCTGCCTGGTTCTCTTGTCGTAGTCTTGTGGATGTGCACCCTTGGATGATCTGGACTCAAACTTCCTGTGCCTGACTGTGTAAGGTGCTAGTGCTGGCAAACTCTGTGAGCCTTGGATGGAATGCATCCACAGACTCCTCTGAGTATTGTTTTTCTTGTCACATTAAGAATCGCTCATAGTCTGGGTTTGCCAATGAAGTAAAGCACCGATTGAGCGCAGCACATTAATGGCATACATGAATGGCAGCCCTGGCATGTCCTGTTACAGAAGCCAATGCACAGCTGTGCAATATGCAAGAATTATGGGTGAATTCACATCCCCAATGTGCCACCATGCAAAGAGCCAACCTGGGAATGTATGGGGAGGTCTGCTGAATTAGAAACAGTTGTGTGGCAGAAGGTACCAGGAAGGAAGGAAATGTATGGGCTTGCCTTCACTTTAGAGTGACCGGGAGACAGGGCCCGTCCCGGGCTCTCAGTGGCGCAGCAGAAAAACCTCAGCAGCTTGAGCAGAGCCATGTGCAGGCAGTAGTATGTGTTGGACATGTAAGAGCCATGCCACAAAGCAGTATAGGACACTGGCGGCACAGTGATCACATTAAGAGGAGTTCAGGAGGCCCACAATAAACTTCAGCACCACTAAAGCAGAATCAAGTGTTAGAGAGGGCAGGTGGGATGGCTGTGGTCTTGATGAGGTAGCTGATTGCATGATTCACAGGAGCAAGCTCAGGATTGAGAGCAACATTGACGCCAACGTGATTTTGGAAGTACAAATAGCATGCATAACAACTTGGGCACCTGAATTGGTGGCAGCAAGGACAAGGAAATGCTGATGCTGGCCTCTATCCCGATGCATTTTATTAATTACACTACAGCACCAGGACACCACCAAATGCAATAACCAAAGAAGGGGAAAACTAACCCTCAAATAACACTGCAGCACTGTTGTAGCTCAGGCTGCAGTTTACAGTGCTCAGCTCATGGAGATCTGCTTTGTGGGCTATTCATAGCATTGGTCATATTTAACTGTAGGAGCACCTCTCGATGGGTCACTTCCATGCCCAGACATGGACACTATTAAGTGATATTCTGGGCATCAGCATCTGTCTGACATGACAATGTCTCCTTGCAAATGAGCTGCCTTTATGCCAAGTGACTGATGTGCTGACTAACTGAGCCTGTCTTTCTTGCAGAGGGAAATGAGACCCACACCTCGCGCTACAAGATTCTCAGCATTGGAGGAGGTTCTAGATGCTTCACGAGTAATGGCACCAAGATCACAGCAAAAAAGGGAAATTACCTAGGAGCCAGCAATATGTCAATGTTCAATAATCACCCAAGAGGGTATCCAGCCGCTGAGAACCCTGCTGCCTAGGGATGGTTCATTGAATAGCCAGGTCTTGAGTCCTTTTCGAATTCCAGCAGAGAGTATGAAGTCCAGAGGAGAAGGATGAGGTTGTTCCAGGACTTCGCAGTGAGGTAGGAGAAAGATTGTCCTCCACTATTGCTTCGGCAGATGTGGGAAATGTGAGAGAAGGTCAGGGAGGCAGAGCGTAGGTGCCTGGCAGGTTGGTAGAAGTTCAGGCGGTGGCTGATGTATGCTGATCCTTGGTGTGTAGGGCTTTGTAGATGTGGATCAGCATCTTGAATTTGCGACTCTTCTGAATGGGGAGCCAGTGGAGCTTCTTGAGGTGGGGGTTGATGTGGGTTCACTTAGGGAGTTCGAGGATGAGTTTGTTTGTGGAATTCTGTATAGTCTGCAATCTCTTCAGGAGCTGTGAGGTGATTTCTGCAGTGTGTTGCTGTAGTCTAGCTGGCTAGTGACTAGGGCTTGAGTGACGGATTGTCTGGTGTTGACAGGGAGATATTTGAAGATCTTACTGAGCATGCGAAGAGTGAGAAAGAAGGCAGAGGAGACTATTGATTTGTCTTTTCATGGTGAGCTTGGTGTCGGGATGATACCAAGGTTGTGGGCTTGGGCAGTCAGAATGGGTGAGGGTCCTAGTTCATAAGACCACCAGTAGTCGTTCCACAGGGAGGTGTTGTTTTCGAAGATCAGCACTTCCATTTTGCCTGTGTTGAGTTGTCTTTCATCCAGCCGACGATGCTCGTCATGCAACTGCAGAAGCTGGCCAGAATGGTGGAGGGGTCTTCTGATAGAGAAAATATGAGCTTGGGGTTGTCGGCGTAGGTTATGGTGTTTAGATAATGGGTTCTGAAGATGTTGGCCAAGGGGGTCATGTAAGTGTTGAACAGTGTAAGGCTGAGGGACAAGCCTTGAGGGACGCCATAGATGAAGTTCTTAAGTTCCAAGATGAAAAGTGGTCAGTGGAAGGAGGCAATCCATTTGAGGGCGTCCCCTTGTATTCCAATGTGGTGAAGCCTCTTGATAAGGGTGTGATGGGATACGCTGCTGAGAGGTTGAGGAGGATCAGGACCGGCGTATTTCCCTGGTCAAGGAGGGTTCTGATGTCATCGGTGGCAGCGAATAGGGCAGTTCTGGTGCTATGGTTGTTGCGGAATCCGGATTTGGAGGTGTCTAGAAGATTATTCTTCTGCAAGTGCTCTGTGAGCTGGTGGTTAATGGCCTTTTTGATTACTTTGGCGGGAAAGGGGAACAGCAAGATAAGACAGAATTTCTTAAGTTTGCTGGGGTCTGTGAAGTGTTTCTTGAATAGGAGTTGGACTTTGGCATGTTTCCATTCTTCTGGGAAGGTGGCTGTGGTGATGTATGCTTTAAAGATGGTGGTATTTTCATTGCTTATCATCTTGCTCCCAAGGTTGAAGATATGGTGGGAAAAGGGGGCTGTGGGTGCTCCTGAGTGGGCTGAGGTCCTGATAGCTGTGGTGTTTTGTGCAGTAAGCTGGTCCCAGGTGACAAGTAGGTGGTCAGGGTGTGCATCTGAGGGAGCGAGGAGGCTGAGGACATCTGCGGTAGTGGGTTGGGGTTCCATGTTTTTGTAGATGGTGGAGATATTGTCATGGAAGAAGTCCACCAGGGTGTCGCAGAGTTCTTGATAAGGGGTGATGATATTTTTAGAGGCTAGGGGATTGGAGAACTCTCTGACGAGGTTTGAAAATTTCATTGCTGTGATTAAAACAGCCATCTGCTGTTTAATTTGCAGAGTTTAATTAAATAAAGACTACTAATGTGTGCAGCGGGATTCGTACATGAGAGATACTGAATGTATATCCATGGGTAAACATCAGCACGCCTTCAACCTCCTGGCACTGCTGTATACTTACACACCCCCACACATCCTTTATGATCCACCAACACCTCCGAACACCCAGGCAAACACCACCCAACACTCCAAACCAGCACCATAATAACCACTCGCATGCATGCTTCTCAACACGATCTCGCTCAGCAAACATGCCACCATTATCTGGGACCTCCTCAGCAATGAGGCACAAGACCTCCTCTTCCTTACGGAAACCAGCCTCAACCCTGCTTCGGCACCCGACATCCCTATGGCTATCCCTTAGTGCCACCCTATGCGCGTTGGTTTTACTTATTAGGCGGTTTGAAAATTGTATTCTGCATTTCATTTGAATTTATTTTCTTTTTCAACCTCACCCGGTTAATCTCTTTTCCCAGGTGTGGGGAAACCTTATAGGCTACGCCCGCCCGTGACACATAATCGTTAGATTTTCTACACGAACTGCTCATTTTTCCATAATTGCATTACCCTTTTAATACATGGGCTTCTCTCTTGTTGATACTTGCATGCTGTGGGATATTTTAATTGATATGAGTGCCCGGTTTTCTCTTTGCAATGCCTATGACTGATAGAGCTCGTAACCAAACTGCTCAGCCTGCCATTTTTACTGTATCATTATGCTACCTCATTGCTAGGATAGCCATGACATTTTGCTCCTGAAATACATCCCCCTTTCATTTACAGTTTTCAGAAACATTCTTAAGGAACCTTGGTAAGCTTTCATCACCCTGCTATGATCACAATGCAGATGCGCCTAAAGAAATAATTAGAAGAAGATAGAATTCCGAAACGTCTTCGGATCCTGATATTTCCACCGGTTAAAACAACTAGAACAGACCAAATTACCAAATGGGAAGTAAACTTGAGGGAGGCCTCAAATAACATGATTCGTCAATTGATAGATATTGCAGAAGAAGAGCACAATAAATATAAAACAGAGGTGGATGACCTCACAAAGAAAATAGTCTAATTGTGGGGATATTACCAACAAAAATTACGAGATAGTGAATAGATTAATAGACGAATATGAGGAAGATCTAATCCAGAGAAAAAATTGGAAATTCCAACGGGACGAAATAGATTATCAACTAGAAAGAGTATATACCTTTGCCAAGCGGTAGAACAATATCTTCAAAGGAACAACCACTTCCCAAATAAGAATAGTACAGGACTCAGTTACCAGCTCGGAGGCTGAATATCCTGGATCAGAAATTGTAGCAACAACAACGAAGGTAGGAGTGAATTTTTTAGAGGAGGTACAAAGATATCGGTTAGGTTTTCGGAACATTCCTACACCAGAATAACGCAAGAAACGCCCCAAGTACATCAACTTCAAAAACCAGCCGGGGGGTATTTACCAGAGCCAGAAGACGACAGGAAACCGAACCCAAGACTCCAACAATCTAACAGTCAACATCTCATGCCAACCTAATAACAACTTACAGATAGATATACTGGCTAAGGACTCTCTTTCTGTCCCACAGCATTTTAGGACCTTGCCAAAACCATGATCGACCTTTTCAAATTCACACAAAAACTCAAACTGACTGCCTTCTTTTACAACAAACTACCTATACACAAAAAACGAAGAGCACAAATTATAAGCCCTTTGATAGGCCATAGACTTGGAGAATCTACACTTGCTAACCACACTAGCCAAGGACCCAGATGACCATTCGATATCTCCATCTGCCCTGGCACGGGAGTTAGACATTGACACCACCTACTCTGCGATAATACCGTTTGCTCCAAATCAACATTCTGCCCCCAGCTGCCCAGTGGCAATACCATTGACTTATTTTTCACAGCAGACAAAAGGCATTTAACCAGAGAACATCAGAAATATCTCAAGAAGAAATACTATCCAAAGATCAACCTGCAAAACAAAGAAATGAATACCTTGAAGAAGCTGAAAAACAACCCCGAAATAGTAATTAAGGAAGCAGACAAAGGAGGGAATGTGGTGCTCCTAAATACTGATAATTACATCTCAGAGGCACAGAGGGAACTGAATGCCATATCTTGCTATATGCAACTTCCTAATAAACCAACCAAAAGAATTCTTCAAGATCTTGAAAAGAAATTGGATGGATGGCATGCCAATAATTTACTCCTCATTTCTTTTTTTTTAGCAGAGTTTTATATAGCACGAACTTGACCCGAATCGGGTATCAGAGCGCTTTACATAGCACCACCTATGTTACATGAGGACACACATTCATTTTTGTTAGGCACGGGGAGATTAAGTGATTTGCCCAGAATCACAGGATGTTTTAGCGTCATTACCGAGACTCGAACCCAGTTCCCCAGGTCCGAGGTTGAGCGCCCTAGCCGTTAGGACAACTCCTCTCCCCATTGAAGAACGGAATGATCTATTTATAGAACATCCCACCATGGCGACCCTTTACCTAGTGCCGAAAATACATAAGAATGGCACAAGACCACCAGGAAGACCCATCATTGCAGGGTTGAACTCCATATGTTCTAAGATAGGGTAATTTATCGACCAACAACTGCAACCACTCATGAGGGATCTCCCATCGTACATACAAGACACGAAAGACATTTTACTCAAACTCAACAATATCCTGTGGGATAATGATTGTATTCTGACCACTATAGATGTAGTCAGCCTCAATATTACAATCCGCCATGATGATGGTATGGAGGCAGTTCGCAAAGCACTAGCCACCAAATCAGTCCATGATATGGAATCAAACAAGGTAATTTTAGAAATGCTGTACTTCTGTTTAACCAGCAACGTATTCTCCTTCAATTCCCAATATTACTTGCAGCTACAGGGAAGTGCAATGGGAGCCAAATGTGCTCCACCATATGCCTGTATCTTTATAGGATTAGTGGAAAAGTATTGGCTTTGGGACGACATCTTCTCCACTTACACTCCTCATATTTTATATTGGGGTCGTTACATCAACGATATCCTCTGCATTTGGCACTGGACACAAACAACTCTCAATTAATTTCTCAACAAAATCAACACCAACAGATGGAATATTCAGACCACTTCCACTAGTTCCACATCAGAAATAGATTGAGATGTCCAGAAGTCAATGTGGAGGATGAAAAACTACAAACTAAAGCCTTCCGGAAACCTACATCAGCCAACTCAATCCTCAGAGTAGACAGCTGTCATCTACCAAAAACCATACTGAACGACCCTAAAGGGGAATTCAAACGGATGAGAAGAAATTGCAGGAACTTGAACACCTTACAGAGATAAATCACAAAACTTAATAGAGAGACCAACCAAACAAGGGTACCCTAGAGATCTTCTTGAAAAAACTGCCAAAGATTGTGAAAGCCTCTCTCGGAAAACATTACTCACACCCAAGATTACCAATAAACCTGATAAGGCAAATAAAATTAGGTTTCTGACAGACTGCCATAACCGTCATCACCACATTCACAAAACATTGAAAAAACATTGGTACTTTCTGACTGACAATGTCTCCCTCACAAATCAGATTTACACCTATCCCCAAATGGGTTTTAGAAGAGCCAAGAACTTGAAACAAATTCTATGTGGATCCGACTTTGTGGACAAATGGAAACAGTAAGGACATAATTTTCTGACTAAACAACGTGGTTTCTACACCTCCCACGATTGCAATGCGTGTAAACTGGGGTGCAATACATCGTTGGAGTTCAAGAACAATCAAAAAACTGTCTACAAGATTAAAGACTGGATCAATTGTAACTCAACATATGTAATTTATCTTATCATTTGCCCATGTAACAAAGCATATGTAGGCAGTACCATACACCCCCTCAAGATCAGAATCCTTGAACACTATTGCAACATAAACAGAAACATGAAGTTGGTCCCGCCCTAACGGAACACTACCATGACTACCATCCACATCAGAAAAACTAGAATTTTTTGGGACTAGAACAAGTGAAACCATCTTTGAGAGGTGGTAACCGTGAACTTGTCCTGAGACAGAAGGAGAGCGAGCATATACTGCGAATGAACACTGTGGAACAAGGACTAAACAAAGATGCTGAAATGCATTACTGGCTCTATTAAATCCTGGAAAGTTGATTATATCGTGTGACTTGCGATACAGCATATTAGAACCATGCAATTAAGAAAATTACTCCTATTCCCATTTGCATGTGTCATTTAAGTCACATAAATCCTCTTCTGGGTAAAGCATGTGAACCATATGTTCTCACTAGATCATTTTTTAATCACAGATTGTTACTTAAGACCTTTACGTAATTCCATCACTGTTGTGGGACTCTTCCCACCTTTCCATTTTTTTTGTGCAGCTGTGCCCGCATCATCTAAGAGTCATACACACCTTAAAGCTGAGTATAAGCATATAGTCCCTGTTGGATTTCATTTGTACTTGTGATCTATACCTTTGTTATTAACTTAGAACATTGTGCTCGAATTTTGTTTCTATGTATCACATGACTTTGAGTGTTCTCATGTGCTTACATCTTTTACATTGATGTTTCTTTCCCTACCGATCATCTTACTTTCATATATGTTTGGCCATAAGGAACTCACTCATGTCCATTAGACCAGCCTCACTGAGTTTTGCTATATCTTTGACTTTGGCCTTTCCTATTTGTAATTAATTTCACTAAGTGCTGTCTATTTTTAGCCCAGTCTCTTTCCCCACTTGTAATAACATTTATTGGTATCTCAAAACCCAGCATGCCCGGGTTTCTTTTATGGCCTTCTGATTGCTTTAAGCTGGGTGATGCATCACGTTTTTGATGCCGAGTCAGAGGCCATTTATTACAGTCTTACTCGATCTCTCGGTTACTTTATTCTCGAGTACCTCAGAGACCACGTTGTACATTTCTTTTTTTTTTTGCATATTTATATAGCGCGAACTCGACCTGAAGGTATTGGAGCGCTTTACCTGAGCACCGTATTTACATTACACATGGGGAGATTAAGTGATTTGCCCAGAATCACAGGATGTGGACGCGACCTCGAGGCTCGACCAGCACCAAAGTCAGCAATCTAGCCGACGGACCACATCCTTTTCCCAAATCGATCGGTGAGTGCGTTAGATACAGCTCCCCCTGCTCTGCTCTCACATTATCTGGCCCAACCTGCGCATGTTTTCACCTTGGCACGATGAGCCGAACGTCTCCTTTGCTTTTCCTCGAGTGCCACCCTATGCGCGTTGGTTTTACTTATGAGGCGGTTTGAAAATTGTATTCTGCATTTCATTTGAATGTATTTTCTTTTTCAACCTCACCCGGTTAATCTCTTTTCCCAGGTGTGAGGAAACCTTATAGGATACGCGCGCCCGTGACACATAATCGTTAGATTTTCTACACGAACTGCTCATTTTTCTATATTTGCATTACCCTTTTAATACATGGGCTTCTCTCTTGTTGATACTTGCATGCAGTGGGATACATTAATCGATATGAGTGCCCGGTTTTCTCTCTGCAATGCCTTCGACTGATAGAGCTCGTAACCAAACTGCTCAGCCTGCCACTTTTACAGTATCATTATGTTACCTCATTGCTAGGATAGCCATGACATATTGCTCCTGAAATACATCCCCCTTTTATTTACAGTTTTCAGAAACATTAAGGAGCCTTGGTAAACGTTTGTCACTCTGCTGCAATCACAATGCACATGAAGTCATGTTCTCATTTACGCTCTATAAAGACTACCATACTCATAAGAAAGCACCTTTGTACTATCAATTTATATGCACATATGGAATATTATTGGTATTAACAATCTGGCATCTTGACATTTTTACTTCTATGTGTGTCTCTCTTCTTCAACCTGTTTCTACCATTTGCAGAATGTTGTTTTTTTGACATGTATTATCAATGATACATTTATGGAAGTTGTTCTATATACTGTATGCCATTTCCGAATGTTCATTTTTTACTGCAATGTCTGTTTTCTGTTTCTCCTTCATTTACCCTGTCTTTCCCTCCCTTTTTCCATCGTCGTTTGTCTCTACCCTGTCCACAACCTTTATTTTTTTTAATGTATCTTTTTGTTCTCATGGTTGTATTCTCACATCCCCTATATATCCACTGTTTTGGGTTTCACTCTATTTAATTACTTAGTATGCACTTACACTGTATGTATCACTCATATACCTGTGGGTTTTACTACTTCTCAGCCTTGAAAAAGCCCCCAACCATCCGGCCACAGGGCGAAACACGTGTCAGCTGTTTTCTGTTCCTTTTTCAATGTTACGAGGTGTAACCAAGAAAAGTAGAAAAAATAAAGAAACCAAACAATAAGGATATTACCTCCCTCAATCATTTCAGGATTAAGGGGTAGAGGTCTCCACTAACTACCTAAAATTACCTTTTTACAATGGCTTTTGGGTGTAGCCATTTGTGAGGCATGTTCCAGCATTATATTGCGTCACCACAAAGATAGCGTGAATCCCAGTTTTACCAACACCCTGATTTTCCTACATTAGTTATCCCTTAGGGCAACAAGATCGCACATCAGGATCGCCTTCACAAGCCAGGCGGTGGGCTTGCAATCGTCCACAAGGGCATGTAAATGTAAATGTAAATGTAAATGTAAATGTAAATGTAAATGCACCACATCCATGGACATCAACATCCCCTTCATGGAGCACATGCACTTCAGACTATAAACTGACAAAAGTTTCATCCTGAAAGGCACTCTTGCATACCATCCACCCGGACCATAAACCAACTTCAGCAACCTCATCACAGACTTAATCGCTCTCCTAAACATCAACTCCAAGGACATTGTGCTACTCGGAATCCTCATCTTCCATCTAGAGGATACAATGAACCCCTTCTCCACAGCCCTCCTCGAAAACTTGGACAACATCAGACTCACCCAGCTTGTCACTGACCCAACACTCATCGCAGGACATACTATGGGTCCGGTCTTCAGCACCAAAAACAGGATCAGATATAACTCCATCTGTTTGCGCACTTGAACAAACCAGTCCATTCACTTCTACATCAACGCACCACAAGTCAACACACCTACCAGCATTAACCTACCCAGCCAGAACTGGTTCAGAGTAACAGAGGCAGATTGGCTCAATGAACTCAAAATGGACCAACCCAAATCCACTAGTGATCTTGAAAAGGATATCACCAACTTCAATGAAGGGATCAAGAACTACATAGACTATCTTGCATTCATCAAAAACAATAAACAAGCCTGCTGATATACAGAAAACCTCTGGGACTAGAAATGAAATGAAATGAAAATGAAATGAAATGAAATACTTTTATTGTATGATTACCAAAAATCATTTACAAAGAGCGAAGCATATTACGATCTTGGTAAAACAAACAAAAATAAAACATTTAAAATGCAATGAGATTAAAAGAAGTCTATTCAATTAGGGTGGTAATGTTCCTGACCATAGGAATTAGTGAAGCATCACTATTAATACTATGGATGCTTGTCCATGTGCAAATTATAGTTAAGTTGTTATTTTTCAAGACTTTGCGTTTGACATAAGATCTGTCCAGCAGAGACAAAGAACGTCCCGGCACGTGCCAGCTCCATTGGCACTGTTGTGGTATAAATGTGCGTTAAGGCCTCCTTACATGTTCTTACTTTATTAAGAATGAATTTTGCCCTTAAGTATTTACGCCTCGGACTTACCAACGCTGGGCAACAACAGATGATATGCTCTGCCGATTCTCTGTGGTATTGACACAGTCGACATCCTCTATTTCCACTTAGTGTGGATGACCAGTGAGACCTATAGTCCTTTATTGATAGGCTTAGCAGCCTGGTATTCAAGACATTTTGAAGAGCATATCTCCCCACTCCGGCATTCAGGTATGGTTGGCTTTGAGTGGCTTCATGTGATTTTACGAGGCCCTCAGCGCCACGAATTGTTCTGATCGTATCTATATCCCTGAGCCTTGAGATGGTCTTTCTCTGTTTTTTTAACAGGTTTTTTAGGCTTACTGTTGGCAGATTTAATATTTGATCAGTTGTCAGGCATAATATTTTATTAGCTAAAACAAGGTACCTAGCCAAACGGCTGGTTTGATCTATAAAGAGAGTTTGAAGTGCTTCCCTTAGGGTACCCTGGCTAGCCTTGTACACACAATGGTATAATTTCACTATGTCTTTTTTACATTCTATGTCCATTGATGTTAAGTTGAACTCAAGTCTGATCAGTGTGCGCCTTGTCGAGAATGGTAACCTGAATATTTTCCTGAAAGCCATAATATGTAGATGCTCCAGTTTATCGGACAATAAGCCTGGGAAAGCCAGGTGTCCATAGCTGATTGTTGAAAAGAGCTTGGCTTTTGTTACTCTTTGAATGCCCTTAGTTGAATGACTCACAAGGTTCTGGTGGATTTTACATAGGGCGTGTGTGACCTTAGCGGATTTTGTCTCCAATGATTTGGCCTGAGATGTTGTTCTGCCGGTGAAAGAGAATTGTACACCCAAATAGGTGTATTTATTTGCAGTGGCAATTCTGAGTGGTTCAATGTTCCAACCCAACAGAGATTTTTTGGGTTTATGTCAAAGACCAGTACCTTGTTTTTATTTGCATTAGTTTGGAGCTTATTTTCTAAGTTATATAAGTGAAGAGTCTCCAATGCCCATTTCATGCCTACTCTAGCTGGTCCAAGATGACAAGATCGTCTGCATATTGCATGATGGGTATTCTAAGGTGGCCCAGTTTAGATGGAAAAATATTGTTTTTAGTAAGTGCCGCTCCCAGGTCCGCGGTATATAGGTTAAACGGTGTTGGCGCAATCACACAGCCCTGTTTCAGCCCTTTATTTGTATACATTTTGGCAGTTGCATGTGACTGTGTGAGCTTCGTGCGGACCCATGTGCCAGTATGGAGGGACATGATGGCTGCCAGAAGTTTCCCTGGAATCCCCCACTTTGCGAGCTTTTCCCACAGTATATTTCGGTCAATCCCATCGAAGGCAGCGCTGTAGTCAACAAAACAGGTGTACAGAGGTGGGTTTATCCCCTCTGTAGCCTTAGTTACCAGGTATGAAAATGCCAGGGCGTTATCCATTATTGACGAGTTCGCCCGGATTCCAGTCTGGTAGTATGGTATTATTTTGATGTCTGTTATCCATTCCTCTAACACTTTTAGTAGGACTTTTGTATATGCCTTCCCGTCCACGTCAAGTAGGGCGATTAGTCTGTAATTCTCCGGGTGTAAGATGTTGCCTTTCTTATAGATTGGTTGCAGAATAGAGCCCTTCCACGAGTCTGGTACTCCTGAGGTATTGAAGAAATGGTTAAATAGACAGTACATATGAGGTGCCCAAAAGGCACGATCTTCATTAATAACACTACCTGGTAAGCCGTTTGGTCCTGGGGCCCCATCCTTCCTTATGGCCTTCAATGTGAGCAGGGTTTCTTTTTCGTTGAGAGTGAGGGCCTTATTCTCGTTTCCCTCTAGACAATGGTTTGCAGCTGCCACTGTTTTTCGACTAAATTTTTCCTGGTCGACATACAACTTAGTAGCATAGGCTGCCCATTCTTTGGCAGGTATTGCATTGTGTATATTGCTTCTACCATTGAGATCATTAACGTAATTCCAGAATCCCCTGCTCTTGCTGGGGGCAAGCAATGCATAAATACATTTCCATTTGTCTTCGATAATTCTCTGTTTCAGTTCCCAGACTATGTTTTTATGCGCTCTTCTTGCTGCTTTCAGATGTAATTCGGACTTTGGACATTTTTTCCTCCGATACTGTTGCTCAGCCAAGCGACACTGCTTTTTGCTCTCTTTGAATTCTTGAAGGTCGGAGAGAATGACAGGCCCACTACTACGTTTGTTTCCTTTGCGTGGCAATTGTTTTCCTGTAGTCATAGCGTTGGATATTGACAAAATGATTTCTGGCCAATTCATATGCGGATTAATTATGCGTGTTGCCTTTTTCCAGGCATTATAATTCTCTTGACTAATAGGACCCCATTTTACACGTCTTATCCGTGCGGTATCCGTGTTCATATTGATCATTTTACCCGCTGTTAGATGTTCAGAATGCATTAGTGTGTTTATATTGACCAGATCTGATAGTGGATTGTGGTCGCTTGCAGTGGTATTAGTCACCTTATATTCTTTGCACCTCCTCTGAAGGTTCTGGCTCAAGAAGATGTAGTCCAGCATTGAGATGTTCTTGAATGTCGGTTGTAGCTTCATATTCGACGGCACCGTTTGATTTGCAAGTTCCAAGCTGAATTCGTTGATGCAGGCTTCCATGATATTCAGGGCATTGTCTCCACGGTGGCCAGCCGAATTGCACAGGTCTCTCATATTGAAGTCCCCGGTAATGATGCATTCATGACCTGGATTTTCATAGAGATATTCTCTAATTAGACCAGCAACCATCCTTGAGCTTGCAGTTTTTGTCTTATTATTTGGATTGATGTATAGATTAATTACCGCAATTGTGGTTGGAATTCCCTCTATCCTTACCCCCTTTAGTCTAACAATTAGGATATCAGGTGACTTCGTGGGCCATTCCTCCATCTGAACTTGCTGATTCAGGTTTACATAGATTGATACCCCGCAAGCAGCTGAAAAGAAGATGGAGAGCCACCCACGATGCCGATGCCAGAACGACCTATGAGGCTTCACTCAGATACTACCACATACTCATGCGAGACACCAAAAGAAGGCACTAACTGGGCGCATAGAGGTGAACTCCAACAGCTGCAAGGAGATGGTTAGACCTGGCGCCATTTGTGTGGGTCTCCCTTCCATTTTTGCTGTTGCCTTATGTGTTTTTGTTGGTGTTAGATGCTTTGGGCACTGTGCCACTGATGTCCAGTGCCACAGTGCGAGTGCTCCCTATTGTAAATTGATGCATGGATTAGTGATTCCATGATTGGCTTGTTTGGTTTACTTGTCGGACCCTAGTACAGTGCACTGAGTGTGCCCAGGGCTTGTAAATCCAAATACTACTGGTGGTTTTGCAGCACTGGTTGTGCCACCCACAGAAGCAGCCTGTAAAAGTGTATCTAAGGTCTGCCATTGTAGAGCCTGTGTGCAGTCTGGTACTGTCATGCTGACGAGGCAAGTGCACCCACTTGCCATTCCCTAAACCTTCCCTTTTCTTCATATCAGACACCCCTATGGTAGGCCCAAGGGCAGGATGCATTGTAAGTATAAGGTAGGACAAGCCCTAATGTGTGTGGCATGTCCTAATAGTGAAAACAGCCATTTTCTTTTTTCACTATTGCAAGCCTACCTGTTCTCCATAGGCCAGAATGGGCAGTTAGATTATTACATCTTATATTCCTAACTGACTCAGAGAACATGGTAGAAATTTGAGTTCACAATGCCTGAAGTCAGAATGATAAAATACATATTTTAGTGAAGTTGGTTTTAAAATTCTGTGTTTGAAAATACCACTTGTAGAAAGTAGGTACTTTCTTGTCTTAACTATCCAAAGCCTGCCTCTGCTAGGTTGTGTATTCCTTGTCTGGAGTTTGAGTGACAAGGCTGGGGGATTCCAGGAGACAAAATGAGTCAGCCCAATGGTGAATAGAGAGTTCTGCATCTAGATGCGTGGGAGGAGTTGCACCTGGGACCTGAATAGGGCTGTGCCTGCCTTTCACAATGCTGGCTCCACCTCCTGTGGTGCGGCTGATGTCTCTGCCCTGCACTGTGAAAGAAGATAAGGAATCATGTCAACAAAGTGCTCCAGGGCTGTGCTTTCCCTCCACAATGCTGGCTCCACTTCCTGTGGGGTGTCTGATGTTTCTGCCCTGCACTGTGAACGGAAAAAAGGAGTCTTGTCAACAGAGTGCTCCAGAACTGGTTTGGACTGGGCAAAGGCCCCTCTGCCATCAGAGCACAAATGCTTTTGAGGTATAAATATTGGGACCCTTATCCCAAGAAATGTGATCACTTTTGGACAAAGAAGAAGAAACCTTTGCTGAGGAGTGGAACCAGAAAAAACTAAGGAGAGACTATCCTTAAGCTGAAGTGCTGCTTGGGGGATTGGCCTGCAGTGGTTGCCTGACTGCCAAAGAGAGGAGAAAGGGACTTTGTGTACTTTCATCAACTTGTAAGGATCTCCAAGGGCTTGGTACAGAGCTTGCCTCCTGCTGAAGTCTCAGGGACAACAGACTTCATCCCCCAGCTCCCCAGATTTCTTTGGGAAGTGCCTGCTGCTGTTTTGGGCCTTCTGAGGGACTGAGTGACGCAAGGAGCTGGAAGCGCGACTCAAGAGGAAGAAGCGTGTTGCAGTCGCTGCTGCTGCCGTCGCATCGTGGATGTCGCCGCTGTAGCTGTCGTATTGCATCGCATCAAGAGAAGCGTCTCGCAACGAAGATCAAGCGTGTCGCCGTCGCTGCTGCTGCCCTCGCATCTTGGATGTAGCCGCTGTAGCTGTCGTATTTCACCGCATCAAGGAAAGCGCCTATCATCCACGGAGAAGCGTGCCGCCGTCGGAGCTGTCGTATTGCACCACATCGAGAGAAGCGTCTTGCAACAAGGAAGAAGCGTGCCGCCGTCGGAGCTGTCGTATTGCACCACATCGAGAGAAGCGTCTTGCAACAAGGAAGAAGCGTGCCGCCGTCGGAGCTGCTGCCGTCGCATCTTGGATGTCGCCACTGGAGTTGTCGTATTGTGCGGAAGCGTCTCGCAACGTCGAAGAAGAGTGCCACAGCCGAGGCTGTTGCCGTCGCATCTCTGAACAAGGGTGTCGCCCCTGCAGTTGACTCATTGAATTGAAACTTCTCATACCACATCCGGAAGATCTTTACGTCTTTATTTCTTTGCACCGGAACTTTGCCGCATTTCCATCGCTGCAACACTTTTGTTGTAAGGTACATTGACTTAAATTGTCACATCTTATGAACTGAAGTGAACTAAGCTAAAACTACCATCTTAAGTATAGTATTGTGGATTTTTTTGTCGTTTGTGGTCTTGTGTTAAGCCTACATAAAGAATACTTATTTTTAAATATACAACTGTGTGGTGTCCATTTGTACTGTTGTCACTTGGTTACTGTATGTCTTCACAAATGCTTTACACACTGCCTCTGAGATAAACCTGTCTGCTTGTGTAGCCCCTTACCCTGACTAGAGGCAAGGGTCCCTATTTGTCACAAGTACCTACCTGTGCCAACTAGAGACCCCCAAATCTAACAGAGATCTTCTCAATAGTCAATGAATTTACCACCCCTGAGTCCGCACCCAACACCTTCATCCCATCACCGCAACAGTGTATCAAATTTCTTTCACAGTAAAATAAAAAAGATCTACAGCAACTTCAATTAGCAGTCAGACCCCAGATGCCTCATCACTATTCTGACCTCTGCCTTCCGGTATGGACATCTGACTGAACATCTGACTGAATGGAAAACACTTACTGAGAAGACTCAGCAGCGATCATGAAAATGAAACACTCTGGGGCCCCAAAAACCCCATGCCCTCACCACATCTTCAACATGGGATGACCACTAATCAGCAACATCCTCATCCACATCATCAGCATCTCCATCTCAGAAGCCTGGAAACATGCCTCAGTCAAAGCCCTCTCAAAAAAAACTATTGGCCTTCCCCAGGTGGCTGAGCAACTTCTGACCTACCTCTCTGCTCTTATACTCTGCCAAACTGATAGAGAAGACCATAAACAATAAAGCCATCTGCCTCCTTGAACTCCACAACCTACTGGACAACACCCAATCAGAATTTTGGAGCAACCACAACATAGAAACAGCACTCATCACAGGCACAAATGACATCTGCACAATACTGGACCATGGAGAAAATGCAGCCCTTATCCTTCTTGACCTCTCTGCAAACTTCAATACAGTCTAACTCATATCCTCCTCAGAAGACTGCATGGCATTGGCATCCAAGGTCCGGTACTTAAGTGAATAAGCTCCTTCCTTACAGGAAGAACACAGTGAGTCAGACTATCACCCTGCACATCTGAATCCAAGGATCTGATCTGCGGAGAGTCCCTCAGTGTTCATCACCCAGCCCACCCCTGTTCAGCATCAACATGACACCACTCACCAGCATCATCAGATCCCAAGGCATCACTATCATATCCTATGCCGATGGCACAGAACTCATCCTTTCCCTGACCGACCACCAAAGCCAACTTCCCCAACAGCCTGATCAACGAAGCAGACTGGATGAGATCTAATTGCCCAAAACTGAACTCCGACAAGACAGAAGTGCTGATCTTTGGGAGCAAGAATTCTCAATGGGGCTCCACTTGGTGGTAAGCAGAACTTGGACCACACAAACCAACCATGCCAAAAACCTGGGAATCATCCTGGAAGACAAGATCAACACAACAGTACAGGTCAACACAGTCAGCTCCTCCTGCTTCCACATTCTTCACATGCTTCGCAAGATTAGCAAATAAGCACCCGATGCACCTTCACAAAAGCCCCATCACAAGTAGATTAGACTATGGTAACACACACTATGCCGGGATTTCCAATCATCTCCTACACTGACACCAAAACATCCAGAAGGCCGCAGCAAGACTCATCCTTGACCTCCAACAACCACCCACATCTCACCACACCTCAGAGAGATCCACAAGCTACCCATACACAAAAGAACCCAATTCAAACTCCTTTCGCATACATACAAAGCACCGCACAACATTGGACCAACATACCTAAACAACCACCTTCACTTTCACCAACCCACCAGACACCTGCACTGAGCCACATTCTCACTCATGCACACCCCACATCCACAAAAACAAAACAGAATATTGAGCTTTCTCCTAGATTCGATCAATCAATCAAGGTTGGTAAAGTGTAACAACTCACCCGTTAGGGTCTCAAGGTGCTGCGAGGGGTGAGGGCGGCTTCGTTGATCCGAATATCCAGGACTTGAGGTACGTCCTGAACTGAGGCAGTGTCGGAGCTTGCGAGAGGCGGGGAGGGAGGTTGTTCCAGACTTTAGCTATGAGGTAGGAGAAGGACTTTCCTCCCATTCTGGTCTTGTAGATACGTGGGACAATGGCCAGAGAGAGATCAGCTGATCAGAGGTGGCTTTTGGGCACGTGGAAGAAGAGGGGGATTTTCAGGTATGTGGATCTGGTGTTGTGAAGGGCCTTGTTTGCGTGGGTGAGGAGTTTGAAAGTTATTCTTACCTGACCTTACTAGATAATATTTTTCCTCTCATTAAGGAAAAAGTTAGAAGCCCCAATCTAACTGTCCCACTTCAAGATAACTCACAGCTCTCCGAGTCCCATTCGTCCCACAGCACTGTTAATATTCCTATTGTTCCAGCCACACCCAACACCCCTATCTCCCCGCATCCCCCTTCCCTCCTGCCCCTTCTCCCCTCACCAAAACTAACTTTGTCCCAATCTCACCCCACATGAACTCCCCCTCACAACTTCAAGCTATCACACGTTCCTGCAATTCCCTCCACGCCCCCAACACCAACAATAGTCACAATATCTCACTCACCCCACACACCTACACACTCGCAGCCCACCCTCCCACATGCCCCTTCCCCCCTCTACTAATCCCATTGTCTCGTTTGCACCCCACATGCACACCAACTCACATCACGCCTCTACCCTCCTCCTCTGACAATCATGCAGAAAGATTACATCACTGCGAATCAGAATATGATTCAGTCTCAAACCTTACACACAGCGCATCCACTCCGCCATTAACCACAGTCCAGACAGCCAAAGTTACCTCTGACACCCGACCCCAGACTTGACGAGATACTACTATCTCTACAACAAGTCAAAGAGGACCTGCAAACGCCTCATGACCTAATTTTACAACAGCCAAAATTCACACGCCCCAAACTAGCATCCAGAAATACCATCACATCAACCATTCAAAACAGACCAAACAGCATCACACAAGCTCCCCGAAACTTGCACCACCAAGATGGAGTACAGTGCCCTGCCCGAATGCCTCATCCCATCCGATCAGAAAGAAAAATGATCTATCAGACAAAGACTTAACCTCTCTACTCCATTCCTATGAGCTACCACCCCTCCCCCTTAATTATGGGCTCTCAGACAACGTGCCTAAACTTGCCCTTATGCAATCTATTCATCCAAATACGCATAGACCTTCAAGACACATTTCTAGAGGTATATTGTTAAACAACCTAATGCAAGTCCCCTTAATACACGAACCCACCACAACACCCATCAAAACTCAGCTAAAATGTATACTTCTAAACTGTAGATCGGCCTCTAAACATGCAACGACATGGCTGACCTTATACTTTCAAATGAACCTGACCTACTAATTCTGACTGAAACTTGGCTAAATGAATCATCTACTCCCATCCTAGACTTACTAGTACCCCGAAACCATTACATAACAAGACTTGACAGAATGGACAGGCTAGGTGGGGGTATTGCTTGTATACATCGGAGCAATCTCTCAGTGAAGAGCTCCCACTCCCTGGTATTATCCTCTTGTGAATACCTATGTTTAGACATCTCTAGTAATAACAAATAAATATGTTCTCTAAACGCATTCTACCACCCTCCTGGTGATAACCTCACCTTCATCGAACACCTCATGGACATCCTAGCTACAAAGGACGGACAACTTATTCCCCAGATATTCCTTGGTGATTTCAATCTCCACTGGGATGACCTCGACGACACAGGAGTTAACAGCCTAAAAGACTTCCTCTCAGACCTTAACCTTACCCAAATTTGTAACAGCCCCACACATGACAAAGGTTCAAAACTCGATCTTGTAATCGCAAAAGCCGACTCCACTCAGTTTGATTCGATCCTCCCCTGCAACTGGTCTGACCACCACATCATTACATTCCACATCAACAAATCAGTTAAATTACTCTCTACCCAACCCATAAGAGCAAAAATCTGGAAGAGCGATATAAAGAATGCTCCTGACCTAATCACAACTTACAGCCCTAACATCTTGCTTCCCCCTGAAGGCCTATCCGATGTACAAGATCTGACCAACCATTATTTCCATTCCGTGAACATGGTTCTAGACAATATAGCTCCCTTACAATTGAAAAGAGTAACCATAAAAGACTCAAAACCCTGGTATGATGGCAAGCTAAACAAAGACAGGTGCTCCCTAAGAGTAAACGAACGTAGATGGAGAGCGACACCATCCTCAGATCACCTCAAGCTACTAAGGAGCATGAGAAACTCCTATTACAGAAAGATCAGACAATCAAAAGCAGACTTCTTTACTAAACAACTAGACCAATTCAAGAGCTGTCCCAAAAAGCTTTTAGAACGAATCAAATCGCAATCTAAGGAGGTTACCCACTGACCCAAGCTATCCCAGACACACTACCCAACTGCGAGGAATTTGCCACCTTCTTTACAAAAAAGACAGAAAACATTAAGACGGACCTGCACAATGACCTAATATCACTTACCAACCCACTCTTGGCCCCTTCAGTACCCCCACCTATTGTCCCACTGATGCGTCCCGCAAAGTTCAACCTCAAAAACAACTCATCTTGGTCTTCCTACGACACCTACAGTGAAGAATCTATTTTTAAAACGCTCTCGGCCCTGAATCCCTCCTGTCACTTCACAGACCTGCTCCCCGCTAACCACTTAAAAGACTTCATTCCACTGCTACTGCCGCTCTGGGCCAACATTATAAACACCTCTCTCCCTCAAGGAATCATCCCAGAAGCCCTTAAAGCAGGGCAGGTATCCCCTTTCTTAAAGAGGTCATCAGTGGACCAAGCGGACTTAAATAATTATCGCCCAATTTCCAAC
Source organism: Lissotriton vulgaris (assembly GCF_964263255.1). NCBI lineage: Eukaryota > Metazoa > Chordata > Amphibia > Caudata > Salamandridae > Lissotriton > Lissotriton vulgaris. Next base: position 102,653,968 of record NC_141696.1, read on the forward strand.
ATCCCCACATTGGCCAAACTCTTAGAAAAATGTGTCCACATGCACTTTGGCAAACACATACACCAATTCAACCTGCTCAACCAATACCAATTCCGCTTCCATGCTGGTCACAGCACTGAATCAGCCATGACCCACATAATAGATGACGCATTAAAAATCCTTGACCAAAACGATGCCTGTTTACTAATCTTGCTGGACTTATCCTCTGCCTTTGACACTGTCAAACACAACACTTTGATTGATCTCCTGAAACACAGAATGGGTCTATCTGGATCTGTTCTAAACTACTTCACCTCTTTCCTCCAAAATGGAACACAAAGGTTCAAGGTCGATCAATCACTATCCAAGACCATCCCAGTCACTTTAGGAGTTCCACAGGGATCATGCCTTTCCCCTACACTTTTCAACCTTTTCATATAGCCACTCACCAAACTCTTCAGCTCATCCAATCTACGTTATCACATGTACGCGGATGACACACAACTCTACATTAAGATACACTCACTTGAGGACATCAAATCTCTCAATTCAACGCTTCAAAAAACGCAGACCTAGTTGGCCGAAAATCATCTGAAACTAAACACCCCCAAAACTGAATTCCTCTTAATCACTCCCCTCAACCAATTGACCACCATCCTAGATTGGATGAACCACCTAACAGCACTCAAATGTCAACCTCTCATTATCAACTCTGCAAAATCACTGGGAGTAGCCCTGGACAGAAACCTAAACATGCGTAAACACATCAAGGGCCATGTGTAGGTAAATAGTATTTACCGATTCGTAAATACCGAATTTTATCGTTTCAGTATTTACAAATCGGTAAATGCTATGTAGCTAATAATTCAGGAAAAATTACAGAATCGTTAAGATTCGGTATTTACAAAATCGGTATTTACCGATTCGGTAATTGCCATTCATTCCTAGGGGCCTGGAGGCCCATAGGAATGAATGTCAATTACCGAATCGGTAAATACCGATTCGGTAAAAGGGGGAAAACATTGAAAGGTGGCAGGGTGTCACTTTGACACCCTGTTGCACCCCTCAATTGTTTATGGGTGCACATGTTGCAGACATACATGCCCTAAGGGAATGTATGTCTGCAATATGGCACTGCAGCAATTTGCATTAAATTGCTTTTTATTTTGTTATTTACCACCAACTTGTAGTTGGTGGTAAATAACAAATCCTAACATGGGAGAAGCACTCATTTAAGTGCTCCCTACATTAGGAATTCGGTAATTTACTGAATCAGTAATTTAAAGAATCAGTAAATTACCGATTTCTTAAATACCGATTCGGTAAATTACTGAATCCTTAATTTCGGCCCCCTACATAAGAAAAGCCTATTACCGGTCGGTAACTGCTGAAATTCGTTAATTTCGGCCGTTACCGACCAGTAATGGGCCACCTACATCTGGCCCCAAAGCGGTTACAAAAGGAGTAAATCTTCAAGTAAACACCTTGGGCCCGATTCACAGAACTAACTTAAGTCAAAATCCTAAACTTACTACCATTTTGGTATTCACAGAAGGCACTTACTCATTTTGGTATTCACAGAAGGCACTCATTTCGGTATTCACAGAAGTTAGGAGTCCTAACTTTAGGACTTCTAAATGCCTTCTGTGAATACCCAAAGTCTTAAAATTAGGATTTTTCTCAATTTAGTAGTAGTAAAGTTAGGTCTCCTAACTTTAGAACTCCTAAATGCCTTCTGTGAATACCCAAAGTCTTAAAATTAGGATTTTTCTTAATTTAGTAGTAGTAAAGTTAGGACTCCTAACTTTGGGACTCATAAATGCCTTCTGTGAATACCGAAAGTCTTAAAATTAAGATTTTTCTCAACTTTACTACTACTAAACTGAGATAAATCCTAATTTTAAGACTTTGGGTATTCACAGAAGGCATTTAGGAGTCCTAAAGTTAGGAGTCCTAACTTTACTACTACTAAACTGAGAAAAAGCCTAACTTTAAGGCTTTCGGTATTCACAGAAGGCATTTAGGAGTCCTAAAGTTAGGACTCCTAACTTCTGTGAATACCGAAATGAGTAAGTGCCTTCTGTGAATACCAAAATGAGTAAGTGCCTTCTGTGAATACCAAAATGGTAGTAAGTTTAGGATTTTGTCTTAAGTTAGTTCTGTGAATCGGGGCCCCTTGAGAAAAATGAAACCATTCCTGCCCGTAAATGATTTCAAGCATGCTGTGCAAGCTCTAGTAATCCCAGAGTGGAATATGGGAGTGTCACTCTCAGCGGCCTTCAAGAGCGACAAAGGCCCCTTTAAGAGCTGCAATCAACACTGCTGCCAGACTCATCACTGGTTCTAAAAAAACCAGCCACATCTCCCCTGGCCTTCGAGCCCTCAACTGGCTACCTTTCGAGGCTAGAATTCATCTGAAAATCGCTTGCGTGATGCACAAAGCACTTCATCACAAAACTCCGAGCTATCTAGTTTAGACATTAGTGATAGATCTACCAGGAACTCCAGAAATCTACTACTGAAACCACAACGCTTTTCCAAGAAAAAAAACATACAATCGGTCCTTCTCAGGAATGGCTCCCAGGATTTGGAATGCTTTGCTCCTTGAAACGAGACATAACCCTTCTACTGCATTCTTCAAAAAAGAAGTGAAGGCTATTCTCATGGCTAAATTTACTTGAACATGTACATGTACCTGTAATAGATCTGTTTAGGTTGATTTAGTAATATTTTGTATTAGTCTCACCTACATTCTCTCTACTTGTTTTTGTTGTCTGTGTACTTACACCAATCCTGTTAAGCGCTTTGATACCAGTTAGGGTCATGTTCGTGCTGTACAAAACTTTCAAATAAATAAATATTCTTCTTTCTATTGGGAGCCAGTGGAGATCGCGGAGGTGTTGGATGATGTGACTGCGGCGGGGATGTCGAGGGTCAGACTGACTGTGGTGTTCTGGACAGTCTGGAGTTTGCAAAGGAGTTTCTTTTTGATTCCTGCACAGAGAGCTTTGCCGTAGTCCAGTCTACTGCTGATGAAAGTGGGCGTGACAGTTTTCTGGATTCGGATGCGATCCAACTGAACGTCTTTCGAAGCATGTAGAGGATGTTGAAAAAGGTCGAGGATACAGAGTTTATCTGGCGGTTCATTGTGAGCGATGAATCTAGTATGATGAAGAGGTTTCGTGCATAGTCCGTCGGGTGGGGGGTTTTCCAAGGGCGGGGGCCACCAGGAGTCGTCCCATGTGAAGAGGTTGGAGCCACGGATGAGGACTTCTGTTTTCTCAGAGTTGAGTTTTAGGCAGTTGTTCTTCATCCAGATTGAGATGGCTTTCATCCCTTCTTTGCTGTTGTATTTGCTGATGTTGGGTTCTGGGTGAGGGATAGGATCATCTGGGTGTCACTGGCATAGGAGACGATGTTGAGCCTGTGGTTCCTCACGATGGTTGCAAGGAGGGCCATGATGATGGTGAAGAGGGTGGGTCTGAGGGAGGAGCATTGGGGCACTCCACAGTTGGCCTCTGTTGGTTCCGAGAGGTAGCGGGAAGTCTGACCCGCTGAGCTCTGCCAGTATAGAAGGGGCAAATCCAGTCGAGGACCTTGATACGGATGTCAGTGTCGTGGAGTCTCATGGTTAGGGTGCAGTGGGAGACGGTGTTGAAGGCAGCCGAGAGGACCAGGAGGATGAGGGCTGCCCTTTCACCCTGGTCGAGGAGGGAGCGGATGTTGTCGGTGGTGGCGAATAGAGTGGTCTTGTGCTGTGGTTGCTGAGGAATCCGGATTGGTAGATGTTCAGGATGTTAGCTTCAATGAAATTTGCAAGCTGGGTGTTGACAGCCTTTTCGAGGACCTTGGCTGCGAAAGGAAGCAGGGAGATGGGCCTGAAGTTCTTGAGGTCTGTCGGGCCTGCAGAGTGTTTCTTCAGGAGGGGGTTGACTTTGGCATGTTTCCGTAATCCAGTCTACTGCTGACTAGAGGTTGGGTGACCGTCCTTCAGGTTTCTGTGGGGATCCACTTGTAGATCCTGCGAAGCATATGGAGAGTGTTGAAGCAGGAGGGGGAGACGGCATTGACCTGCTTTGGCATGGAGAGGGTCGAATCGAGGATGACCCCTAGGTTGCAGGCAGGGTCGGTGGGTGAGGGGGCCATTTCTAGCAAGGAGGGCCACCAGGAGTCGCCCCAAGCCAAGGGGGTGGACCCGAGGATGAGGACCTCTGTTTTATCTGAGTTCAGTTTCAGCCGGCTGTTTCTCATCCAGTCGGCGACGGCCGTCATTCCCTTGTGGAGGTTGGTTTTGGCTGTGTGAGGGTCTTTGGTGAGGGAGAGGATCAGCTGGGTGTCGTCGGCGTAGGAGATAATGTTGAGGTTGTGCAGTCGGGCGATGCGGGCGAGCAGGGCCATGTAGAAGTTGAACAGAGAGGGGCTGAGCGAAGAGCCCTGGGGTACGCCGCAGATTATCTCGGTGGCTTGGAGCGGAAGGGAGGAAGGCGGACGCTCTGTGTTCTACCAGAGAGGAAGGAGGTGGTCCAGTCCAGGGTCTTCTCTTGAATCCCTGCGACGTGGAGGCGTATGCGTAGGGTGTGGTGGCAGACTGTGTCGAAGGCGGCCGACAGGTCCAGGAGGATGAGGGCCGCGGTTTCTCCGTTGTCTAGCAGGGTTCTGATGTCGTCGGTGGCGGCTAGGATGGCTGTCTCGGTGGTGTGGTTGTGGCAAAATCCGGACTGGGACGAGTCCAGGATGCTGTTTTCCTCGAGGAACTTGGTTAGCTGTGTGTTGACGGCCTTCTCGATGACCTTCGCCGGGAACTGGAGCAGGGAGATGGGTCGGATGTTTTTGAGGTCCTTGGGGTCAGCCGTGGGTTTCTTCAGTAGGGCGTTGATCTCGGCATGCTTCCAGTCCTCGGGGAAGGTCGCTGTCTCGAGGGAGATGTTGATGGCCTTCCGGAGGTGGGGTGCAATGACAGTGCTGGCCCTGTTGGAGATGTGGTGAGGGCATGGATATGTTGGGGATCTGGAGTGTACGGAGTTCATGATCTTGATGGTGTCGTTGTTGTCTATGTTGGTCTAGGAGGTCAGGCGGTTGGTGCGAGTGGTGGTCGTGGGTGTCTCGTGGTTACCGGGGTGATCACGGTGTTGAAGCTGTCAGTGGTTGCCGGGGCAGTCGTGGTGTTGAAGCTGTTGTGGATGTCTGTGATCTTGCGGTGGAAGAAGGTGGCCAGTCAGTCGCACAGTTCTTGCGAGGGTAGGATGTTGTTGGCGCTTAGGTATGGGGTTGGAGAGTTCTTTCACGATGTTGAAGAGCTCTTTGCTGTTGGGGAAAACATCCTGTTAAAAATGTCCGCCAGCACAGGACTCACCAGATCAGCTAATTCTATCAGGAAAACTGAAGAGCACGGGTCCGATGGCGAGCTTGATTTAGAGGCCGAAATGTAGTGGTTCACTGTGTCGGCTGACACCGGGGAGAATTCAAGAAACCTGCACGTACTGGCCGGCAAGATCTGTGTATTGGAAGTAGGCTGGGCACTTAGACAATCTTTGAATTTGCCCAGTCTCGAGTCTTGCCAAGGGGCATATTGGATCATTCCCCAGTCTGGGTAAAGTACACGCACTGAGAACGGCAGCTGCGTACCACCATTGTCATCAATCCATGGCTCCTACATATCCCAGACATCAGGGAGGATCTCCCTACTCAAACAGAGAATTATTTAACTGAAAACGTGGGTTCGGTTGAATCTGCACACACACTCTGGGAAGCATATAAGTTGGTCCTGAAAGGGCAAGCTTTATCTTTAAAGTCAGGATACATTGCTAAGAAGCGTGAACTTCTGGTCCAGATGGAGGCAGATCTCCTTGAAGCGGGGCAGGAACATGCACAAGATCCCTCACCAGACGCTAACCATAGGCTTCTATTAAAGCAGGGCCAATATTGAATAAAAACTAGGGAGCACATGTTGGCTAAATATCGCAGCACCCAGCATAGAATATATGAGATGGGAGATAGAGCAGGCAGGACGCTAGCGTGGTTGGAGAGGCGAGAGCAGGGAACGAGATTGGTACCTAACTTGACAACAGTGGGAGGTAGTATTGTGACACATCCGCGGGATATAGCGGAGGAATTCACCAATCATCTGGAAATGGGTGTACTCCCCCTCTACCCACTACACGGCTCAAGATTCACGTCACCTTCTCCGAGATAGTAACATACCAACCCTCTCAGACCCGGAGAGGGAGAACCTAGACAGCAATCTCTCGAATGAGGAAATGAGCAAGGCCATAGGGCAGATTAAATCAGGTAAGCAATGGGGCCCAATGGTGTACCGGTGGAGTTTTTGAAAGCCACTGCCTCTCTAACTGTGCCACACCTAAGGGTTATGTATGAGGAAAGCTTGGAGGTAGGTCGGCTACTAGTGGACCAACGGTTAGCTACCATTGTGGTAATCCACAAACCGGCAGATAGTTGCAGCTTCTACAGACCCATCTCGCTGATAAATGTAGAGGCAAAGGTTTTGGCGAAAGTCCTGGCTAACAGGCTAGTGACGATTATTACATCACTGATCCACCTGGATCAGTCTGGGTTTATGCCAGGGAGAAACTCGGCCCTTGATATCCGGCGTCTACACAACGTGATGGCTAGAAGGGAATACATCGAGGGAGATGCTGCAGTGCTGTCTCTTGATGCCTCAATGGCCTTCGATTCCATAGAGTGGCCCTATTTATTCGAAGTCCTAGAAAGGGTGAGATTGGGCCTTAAATTTATAGCCTGGGTAAAGCTCCTATATACTGACATCCTGGGGCAGGTAAGGGTAAACGGCTACCCGTCCCGGACATTTGGGCTACGTAGGGGCACCAGAGAAGGATGCCTGCTTTCCTCGCTGCTATTCTCCCTTTTACTGGAGCCTCTCGCGGCCTAAGAGTGCCGAGATGTGATGGCGCGAGGATGCGCTGGGCGGCTGATGTACAGGATCGTATATCTTTATATGCAGAAGACATACTGCTGTATTTAGCATCCCCGTTAAAAATGGATCAGCGTGGTACTCTTCATCTTCACGAATTTTGGTAAATATTCCGGGTATGCATTCAACTGGCACAAATCCGTCTTGTGGTGGCAGAGGAGGGGTTTCGATAGCTGGGGATTTATATCACTTCGGATCCAGCTCGTTTTTATAGTTCCAATTTAGCCCCCTCATTGGCTCGACTGCGCGCGGATGTGAAGCATTGGAGATCCCTGCCTCTATCACTGGTGGGTCTCCCTGCACTTTTTAAGATGCTGGCCCTCCCTCATTTCCTTTACATTCTACATAACAGCCCACATAGAGTCCCCGACTCGTATTTTAGAGCAGTGGAGGGGGAAATCCGTGGGTGTCACTGAAGCAACTTACGAAAAGCTGGTACGATGGAGGTATTGCATTGCTTGACCTGCAGTTTTACTACTGGGTGGCACAATTGGTGACGGTTAACCATTGGCTGTATCATCCCCCCTAACGACCCAGCATACGCTCTTGACCGCTACCAGACAGATCGCTCCAGTTTTCTGGGGGCCTTATACACCAGTGATAGGAAGAACAAACAGAACTTCTTCGTACTTACCAAATACACACTAGAAATTTGGCGTGTTGTCAATTCACGGTTGGGATGGGCGGGCGTCCTCTCCAAGGTAGCGCTGCTGTGGTATGCACAGAAATTGGGTATGTTGTGCTATCAGCCTGGGTTCGATAAGTGGGACCTCATAGGTATTTCGGCAGTGAAGGACCTGCTCAAGAAGGGGGCTATACTTACATTTGGGGAGCTTCAGAGCCAATATCACGTGGCTCAGGGAGAAATGTACAGATATTTGCAAATTAGACATGCAAAGTATATGCCGAAATCGTCCCCATTGGAGGACCGCCTGTTAGATGGGCCTTTGAGTTCCAAAGCGATATCTCTCACATATAAAAAGCTGTGTAATAATCTACCGGACACCTTTCCAAAGCTTAGGGAGAGGTGGCAGGAAAACTTAGGCCTGATAAATGTAAATGTAAATGTTTTTGTACTTGTATAGCTCACAGCTACCCGGACCGGGTCTCCCGGCGCATGTACGCTAAGGAACCCTTCCTGGCTTTTCCCTGTGAAATGTCCACTTCTGGGCATACCCAAGGTGAAGCCAGGCATCCCAGCTGTGTTGGGGCCGTTGTGAGATTAAGCAAGCTATTGCCCAGAGTTGCAGCGTAGGACCCATGATTAGAATAGGCACTGAGGTGAGAAATCAGGTCCGAGGAATTTAGAGCTCAAGGCCCCGCCAAGACCAGCCGAGGCAGGAATTGAACCCTGGTCTGGGGCCAGACCTCTGCATCAGGGTCTGCCGCTCTAACCATTGAGCCACACTTCTCCACATAAGTGATGATAAGTGATGAGGACTGGCAGACGGCCCTTATGTTCCCTCGCAAGGCAGCCATCACACTGAAATTCAGGCTCATACAACTCAGGATACTTCACCGATCATACATGACAGGGAAGCCTTGGCTAAAATAGGCTCCAGACCCGACGATTTATGTCTGAGGGGATGTGGACAGCAGGCCAACTTTTATCATATTTTGTGGAGCTGCCCAAAGATACGTGTACTCTGGGTGGGAGCATCAGAACGTATGCAGATGGCCTTGAGTAAGGATGTAGTGTTGACACCACGACTAGGACTGCTGAACATATGGGAGGAGACGGATCTCATGGTAATCGAACAACAATTCGCAACACTGGGATACACACTGGTCAAACAAGAACTGGAAACAGGATGGGGGGAACAAACCCCCGCCCGTTACTGGATGGGAAAGAGAGCTAGACAGGTGCATGTTGGCAGAAACAAGTTTTTGTGGCTAGGGGGTGCCCAAAAAAGTGGGATCGGAAGTGGTCAATGTGGAATAAGTATCGTGGAGATATTTGTGTGTCCCCTATGGTGGAACTAGAGATGTGTAGACGTACTGAATATGATGCCACTGCATGATGACTATTATGTATTACTGTATGCCTTGACGTTATATTGCTAGATTTGTCACTGTCGTCTAAGAATATCTCTATGGCTGTAATCAACCAATAAACAAATTAAAATATATATATATATATATTATCTTTGAGAAAAACCCCAGGAAGCTGAAACAACACCAACATTACCATCAATTACCGCTGAAGATTTATGCTACTTTAGCCACTTTTAAGATTAGAATTGGGAGATCCACCACAAATAGAGAAACTGCTAAATCAAAACACCCTACTCCCAGGAGGATGCACATGTACGTGACCATACGCTGCCTGCTTACTAGCTTAGGGATTCAACCTGCCCACAAAGTCGAGAACTCTGCATATAAAAAAATATCTTTTTAAGTGCAGAGTTCTCCGCCCGACTGCAGAGTCTCTGCAGCTGGTAAATTACTAGTAGTAAAATTAATCTTGTCGTTTGTGAATACCAAAAAATAGTAAACTTACACAAATGTTTAACTTTACCTTGGTGAATCAGGACCCGAGTGAGGAGGCCCCGGTTGGTGGCATTATTTCCTATTCCTGTGTATTTGAGCAGTAATCATGGGTTTACTGATTGGTCAGAATGTCATAAGCTTAAATAAAGGACTTGATGTTCAGATGTTCTAGTGCCAGAGAAACAGATCTATATCAGCATTAATATGAAGAAAAAACTATTTTATGTAAGCTAAATAGGCTGATTTAGAGTTTAGTGTAATAAACGTGAGGGATATCCCATCGCCTTGTTACATGGGCATTATATGCAAATGCCCTTGTGATTAGGGTGAGGGAAGGTGTGAAGATGTCCCCTATCCCCCTTACTCTACTTCAGACCCAAGCTCTCCACATGCACTCAAAGGCCACAGTATTTCCTATCCATATCAGTATATTAGGACAGGTTCTATGCATTTTATGCATCTGCACACAAACAAATGATGCTGACAGGCACAGTGCGTCCCTCAAATACCTACCGTTTAGGTATGCACAGTTATAGGTACTGCAGGTCCTTTGTGTGCTGTTTAGTACAAATCTGTGGTCTTGCTCCGTGTAGTTAGTCACAGTGAACACCTCATTCGCTGGAATCAGCACCTCCGCCTCATGAGGATAAAGGGAATACTTCTGAATGAGAACTCCAAAGCAGGTTCTTATGGTGAAGAAGGAAGCCAAGCCAAATCCCTCTGCTATTTTTTTATTTAATGATGCTGAAGTAAATTGACCAAATCTCATTTTCTTGTCTGATCCCGTCGGTGGCGAATTCTGAACCTTCACTCCCCTGTAGACAACCTTGGCATGGGTTTTGCAACTTTCTTTTAAGAGCTGAAAAGCTCTGGTCAGGTAGAAGTGGAAGGATTTGAAATGAAAATTGTTCATGTAATATGCTAGGGACTGGCCGCCCACCCGGACAGCGGCGTTGAACTCCGTGTAAATGCCATTATCCGTGTAGACCAGCAGTGCAACCCCATACTCGTCCTTGAAGCCCTTGGGGAGGGGGGGCAGCGAGCCGCTGTTTTTCTTTTTTACCCAGCCTTGTGTTGCACTGTCCCATTGCTGTCTTAACATACTATTTCTGGAAAGTTCTTTTTGTAACAGTCCCTCTGTTATAATTCTTTGCTCCATTGCATCATCACAGTCTATGTATTGATCATCAAAGGAATTAGGCGCCATGTCTAGCGCGGTTCCACTTGCCTGCAGGAAAGAGATCATAGCAGAATTAACACTGGAAGTTAATTTAGGCAGCACAATACATTTACAGCATGGCATCTGTAGGGCAGTGGCACAGTACAGGCACTATAGGCCTCAAAGCAAGAATGGAAAATGTTACCTCATCATCCCTGCTTTGCCAGAAAAATGCAGCTTCAACTGGGGTGCAGTGGGACGCTCACACCCCAGGGACATGGTGCCACTGCTCCTGCTGTGCTGTTGACAGGTCCCCCCTGGTGCAAAGTAAACATTTGTAGTTTGGAAATTATGACATCTCAACCAGTTTTCACTGCACTGCTGCCAGATATCGCCTCTCTCTAGACTGTGACGTCATTGCTTGTAGCTGTATCTGCACCATACAGCCTTGGTGGGATCTCTCAATACTTAGCACTAACAGGCCCATTTATATCTTGGTGGGCGGATGTAAGTCCATCAGGGCGATGGAGTATATTACTCTGTCGCCCTTATTTAGTCCCCACCCACCAAATTTAGAAATGGCCACCAAGCTGGCTGTCATTTCTGAAGCATTGTCAGGAACCTCTGTCACAGCAGTCCTTGTCATGTATTTTTTAAGTTTGTCGCATGGTTCCGTCGACATAAGGGAGGTATCCGTCAAACTTATTTTTTATTAAAAAAAAAAATCCGGAATCTGGATTTTCCATTTGAAAATAAATAAAATAATGCCCTCCCTCACCATGGGAGATATCTACATGGCTAGGGGGGCATTAGATAGTTCTCACTGCCCCATGTTGCCAGGGTTTTCCTGTTGGTGACGGACAGTGAAAACTAATCTGTCTTCCCATCTAAAGTAGGTAGGTGGACTTAGTGATTAACATCCTACAAATCTTACTCTGTCATCCTGTCAAAGGGGTGTAACAACGGTGGAGAAGAAGTAGTCTCCTCCATGGTTACACCAAAGGTCTGTCTGCATTTAAATTGGGCAGGCGGATTTTATAATAACCTGCTAATTTGATTATGGAAGTCACTTAAAATTTGTGCAACTATTCATGGTGATTTAGATTCTCATGTGTCTATTTTTGTCGATCACACCACAAGTCCCAGAATTCTATGGGATGGAAATGTCAACATCCAATTTCTTATTCACAAACAGTGGTCCATCACTGCTGGAGATTTCATTTTACACTGTTATATGGCATATGAAAATGTGCATGAATTAGTAACCATCACAGTTGTTTTGTAAATGGAGTTAAGTAAATATGTGAGAAGTTGTACATAATCATCATTTGTTAGTCATGTCTGTTGACTACTTCTTTTAATTTCCAAATAGAGCCAGAGTAGATCCACCCACTAGATCAGAGGTCCATGCACTTGCAGGGAGGCAACGTCATGGAGAACATCAACCTATATGACCGTCACAAACATGTATGGATATATGGTCACATTTACTACAATGTGATCAGACAACCAATAGATATGTTACATACAATCCTTCAATAGTCTCACACGTGAACTGAACTAGGATATGTTCTTCATAATATGTTTCAAGTAGAATGTAAACTAAATACACTCATATCAATTTAAGCCCTGATGGAGCAGGGTGAAGAGCAACATTTTGTTCTAACCTGTAAAGTTAATTTCCCATAATGTATAACTAAACTAATAAGCATGTGGTGAAATTATTTATCAACTTAGTTTAAAAATGCAATCTTCAGTACACGCAGGATTAACTAATGTGCTTTATGTTGCAAACGCAAAGAAGAAAAATAATAAACTAACCTTGTCTATTGTCTTTGTCAGTATTAAATGCGGCTGTTTAACCCATTGGCATGTGCTTATTATGTATGCTTATGTTATATCTTCTGTGACAAAAGCCTTTGGAGTTCGTGCAGTTCCTGAAGGAAAAAGTAAATATAAAAGCTGCATAAATGTGCTTCTGCTAGGTAACATAATTAACCCTGTTAATTAGTAAAGGGGGAGGGTAACAGAATGGGTCTCAATTCTTTAATTAATTGATGTCTTGTGTTTGTTTAATAATAGTTTCCGAAGTGAGGCCTAAAAGGTGGCCTAGAAAATATGGCTGACAGCATGGCAGATGTGAAACCTTGTCCAAAGTGGAGCCTTGCATATACGTAGTGGAGATTTTTGCTGCACAAACATTAATAATTGAAAGAACAGTCTTTTGCCTGAATAAAATGTGCTCACGGAGAGAAGACTCAAGGACAGGAAGAAAAGTGTCTGGCAAGATTAGGAAGTAATGTTCTGAACTCGAGTAAAGTAACATTTCTAAGGAAACTGTGAAACGTGGAATTGAAAGGACAATAGGGCTTATGTAAAACCCGGACTTGGTCAAAATTCAAAGATGGCCTAACAGTGGACTGACATGGCTCAGCCAATGAGAAGCCTAGATTCCATTGAAAGAATGTAAAATGTAGAAAGTTTAGATAGATGAAAGGTATAAAACCTGACATCATGAGCAAGGCAAAAACGCTTGTTTCCTGATTCCTGAATGACGTGCTGATGGACTTTTGGCACACGTAAGGACAGCAGACTTTTAAATGATATTTTCCTTTTCAGGTGAAGCGAGAAATAGACAGGGAAATAGATTTAGGGTATGGAAAGTGTTATTTGCTAATATTTCATGTTTCCAAACTTGCTTTAATAATGCCAGTTTAATAATTCATTTCCTTAATAAAATGCTGCTTTCTTATTTGCTTATAAAATAAAGATTTTAAAACGTAAATGCTCTTTCTTTGAAGAATAAAGTTAACTCTATCCCGTCGGGTTCTAATATTACGATTAAAGAGCTACCCATAATTACATCATGGTTAACTACAGCCTTGGATTCCTGCTTACCTACCCAAAAAAATAAAACTCAAATTCACCACCCCCCGGCGCCCTGGTTTAATGACTCTTTACGCCTGGAAAAATCCAATTGTAAGAAACTTGAACGTATTTGGCGTGCAAAGTATAACCCAGAGCACAAAGCTAATTATAGATCCGCTCTTAAATCCTACCATGCGGCATGTGACACTGCTAGAGCTAATTTTGCCAATAACACCATACTCACGGCTCAAAACAGGCCCAAGGCCCTGTTTAAAATTGTTAAGGAGCTCTCTGGTGCTTCCTCAGTTCCGAAAGACCCATGCTTAGACACTGCACAGTGCAATGCTCTAGCTAATTTTTTCCGGGAAAAGATAGACAAAATTTATGCCATTTTTAATTCCACTTCTGCTACTCCTACCCATGACGCGCCCCTGGTTACTCCTCCCTGTTCCACGCCTACCACTCCCCCATTGCTTTCCTGGGATCCTATTTCCCCGGCGCTTTTTAAAAAATACCTTCAGGACATCAAATCTGGTTCTCCCCTTGACCCCCTCCCCCCTCAAGTTCTGAGTTCCCTTGACCCAGTTCCTCTCCTCATTATTTTGGATGTCCTCAACGCCTCATTGGTAGAAGCGACTGTTCCGAATGAATGGAAGCACGCAGTGGTGGTACCACTATTAAAGAAGGCCAATGCTGATCCGAACAATCCTTCCAACTTTCGCCCTATTTCTTTACTTTCCTGTTTCTCCAAGATTTTGGAGAAACATGTCAATTCCTTACTTAGTTCTTTTGTTGAGTCCTCCAATTTTCTCCATGGATCCCAGTCCGGTTTCAGGGCTGGTTTCTCCACGGAAACTACTCTCCTTGGCGTGTCAGAAACCATCAGGCGCCAAGTGGATAATGGTGAGACGGTGGCACTCATCTTGCTTGATTTGAGTGCCGCCTTTGACACCGTCTCCCATTCCATCTTATTATCCACCTTGGAGGCAGTTGGTGTTGGTGGTACCGCCCTGGCCTGGATTGCTAACTTTTTGTCTGATCGCACGTTTCAGGTTTTTTCTTCTACCTCTGTATCTTCCACCCTTCCTTCTCCTCACGGTGTTCCCCAGGGCTCTATCCTCAGTCCCCTCTTCTTTAACCTGTACGTAAGGCCTCTTGCGTTCTTGGCCGAACAGGCTGGTCTCACAATTTACTCCTACGCTGATGACACGCAGGTCATCTACTCACTTTCCACTAATAAAAACCTCCCTTCCTCCTCTCTTCAAACTGGATTAAAGCATATATCGGACTGGATGTTGAAGCAAAAATTAAAGCTCAACGGGGACAAAACAGAGCTGCTTCTGTTTGGACCCGACACCTCTCTCTGGGGCCCTCACCATTGGCCTCCGGAGATGGGTCCTCTACCTATTCCATCAGTGTCTGCGCGCAACCTCGGTGTGATCTTCGATAACCAACTCACTTTCAAACATCATGTTGTGAAAGTTGCGGCCACCTGTACTACCATCATCAGGTGGCTGAGGAAGATCACTTGGATGCTGCCTACAGACACTTTGAGGACCGTGGTCCAGGCCCTTGTCATCTCACGCCTGGACTATGGGAACATCCTGCTCTTAGGTGCTGCCAAAGAGGTAACCAGAAAATATCAAGTGGTTCAAAATATGGCAGTTCGTCTGATTTGCCAACTTCCCGCAAGATCATCGGTCACTCATCACAGGCGTAACCTGCATTGGCTGTGCATTGAAAGCAGAGTGCACTTTAAAGCACTCTGCTACATGCATAAAATCATGACTGATAGAGCCCCGCGCTATCTTGCTGCTTTGGTCCAACAATATGTTCCCCCCCGTACACTCAGGTCCTCGTCACAAAACAAATTTAAAATTCCACGCACTAACAGAGCCAAAATGGGTGGCCGCTCGTTTGCCCTGCTGGCTCCATCCTTATGGAATTCTCTTCCTCAACCCTTGCGCACGGAATCGTGCTTTCTGAAATTCCGTAAAGGAATAAAAACATGGCTTTTTAACAACTAATGTCCCTCCCTTTTTTCACCGTTCAGTTTGCTTTAGCGCCGGGAAACCTCCGGGTAGCTGTGCGCTTAATAAATGTAATAATAAATAAATAAATAAATACAATTAGATTTGAAAAGACAAGCTGGTCTTGTTTATTCATGGTCTAGTTACTATCAGTTGATCCAATCGCCTTAAGTGGTTTGATTTAATATATGACAAATGCTTAAATCCATGGTGAAAGATGGTAAACTGCAGTTGTATATAGTATTGTAAATATCATGTGAATAGTTTTATTAATCACACCACTAGATTCAGTTGCTCAAAAATTGTCTCATTGGTGTTATGGGCCTGTTTAAGTGTTTCATGATTAATGGTGAGTATTGAGGTGATAGGTAGCGTTTGTGAGACAGTATTTCTACAGGAGCGCTGGATCAATTTCTTGGTAGCAGAGTTCGGTTACTATGGTAACTGACATGTTACATGGTAATACATAGGATACATGTCTAAAACATGTTAAGTTTGTTCAGTTGTTACATGTAGTCGAAAGGTTTTTTCCAGCAGTGTGAAAATTCCTAGTTGTGCCGGCATGAGTAGTGTGACAGGTGAAGTTACACAGTGCATTTGTTCTGTTTCAAAATAGTGGTATCGCCGTATATCACAAGTGTTGTGGACGTACAGCACAAGTTTAGGGATTTTAGGTGTGTAAGGTAGAATGTATAGTGAGGATTGTCTATGAAATTGTAGCTTTCGAGTATAGGGACTTTTATCCTGTTTTAAAACTCATTGTGAAAAGAGTAGTAGAATTTTTCTAAGCTTGAGTGAAGGGTAAGGAAGGGTCGTCTATCTTACTGGCGAGTGAGTATTTCTGTTAGCAGGTTAAAGTCCTACCAAAGATTTATGTATGAATGGTTAGGGATTTTTCCGTATGAATGTGTGGAAATGAATGGGTAAAGTAGCCTTACTTTATCGACAAATTTTAATATTCTGTGAGCATAGCGTCGTCTATTTCACGCGAAAGAATACTTGATTGTTTGAGAAAGCTATCACTTTATTTTAGCGAAACAGACAAATGATTTGTTTTTATCGTGTTACTAACTGAATTCAATTGAAAGGTTTTGTAAATATGGCGCTGTGAATTTTTTTTTAAAGGAGGTGTCAATGTAGGGAGCGAAGGGAGAGACAGAAGCTGCAGCGGTAGCATATGTCACAAGAGACGCGCTGTGATTGGCTAACATACGTCACAGTATTCGCGCACAGATTGGTTGACGCTTACAGCTGATTGGCTTATCCTGAAAAGCAGTATTTCTAGTAAGTAAGTAACTTTAGCTTTATTCGATTTTTAAGTATAAAATCATAAAAGCACATTGCAAAATATATACACAATTACATTTCAAATCGTTTCAATTCATTTCAAATCTTATCACAGTAAATAACCTTATAATATAAAAACTTTTAAGAAAAGTCAGGAAGTGATTCAATAATATGTCCAGTCAGGGGCTGTGTGTTGAAAGCCCCTCACCCCAAAGCTGTATTGGCCCAGCCAAAAGTTAGTCTCTTCGATGATCTTGAATGGGGGTGTAGTGATTCTCTAGGATAAAAATCAGATAGCCCCCAGGTGTGTATGGGTCCGTCTCCTATCTGTGGTTTCCAAGATTGGAGGTAAGGGACAACATTGCTATTAATGAACTTTATCAGCACCAGATCACCGGATCTCTCTTTTCGAAGCGGACCCAACCATCCCACCCTTCTAACACATTGTATTCTACCATCAATGTAAGGGGGTAGGGGTCTATTCTTTGTTAGCCAAAATAGTGCCTTATTTCTCAGCTCCTGTTCACTTTCAGTTTTTCCCTTTGAGAGTTCCGGCACCCCAGACAGGACACCCACAAACGGGGCAGCCTCCGGTGGTAGATGGATGTGATTTGTTTTCCTTTGCATGTTCCTTATCTTGGGGAGTGGCCCTTTAGATGGTATTGTTACATTATTCAGCCCCGTTGTAAAGGAACAGCTAGGTAATGTTTTTATTTTGATGGGAACTTTCTCGCTGGGTTGAGTTGGCATACCTGGGGTTGCCCGTTGGAGTTGGAAGACACTACTTTGTGGAGTTGTTAAAGACTTTACAGTATCACGTGAAGGCTGTGATAGATTGGAGACTGCCAAGTTTTTTGGGGGGAGCGAGTTTGTCTTAATCTTATCCTCTATTGCCGTGATCCTATATCCAAGATTGTTCATTCTTTCTATTAACGGATGTATTGCAGCATTAATCATAGTTTGTATCTGGGCCAAGAGTGTTGGTGTAATTGAGGGTACAAGCAATTTATTCTCCTTAGCATGGGTGCCAGTATGTTTGTCCGCTGATCGGTTTCTTTCGCCAGAGGGGTCCTGGAAAAACATTATAGGGTTCATGTTACCTGATTCAGGTGGACAGAGAGAAGTACCCAAGCGGTGTCCATAGGGTGGGGATAATGAACTGGGAAGGGGGCTTGTGAAGACTGTAGGACAAAAGGAGGCATTGGTATGCTCTGATGTCGACTTAACGGCCGCATATTTGGATTGGCATAAACTATTAAGTTCCTCCAGGAATGATAAGTTTGGTGATGCGACGGCAGACTTAGGGGGAATGATGTCACTATAGGAACAGTCGGTGAACAATCGGTCTGGTGCTATTGTTACGGGTTGTTGGACTGTAGACGGTGTTGTCTTAATTAGGTATTGAACCATCGTCCCCTTGGCCAGGTCCCTAGACCCAGTAGGTGTTTTCGAGGCCCCCTTACTAGACATGTTGTGAGTAGCAGCAGTCACCTGCTTGGACATTGAAAACTTTGCACAAGATGTCTTACCTATTTTGAATACACGGCCAGGGGGGGTGGCCCGTCCCGGCCTCCTCTGGCCTATGATGGCCTTAGATGGTCCCGCCTTGTCCCGGCCTTAACCCGGCGCTCCCGCAACGCGGGACTACTGAGGGACTTTGTAGCGCCTCCTGGCGCGGAAGTGCTATCCCGCGGCTTCCTGCCGCAAGGCAGGCTGGGGATTGAAGTCTCCCCCGCACAGCGCGATGTCAGGGGCTGCGGCGGCGGGGGGAGACAGCTGGCAGGGTCCCGCTGAAGGTATGTGCTCCCAGCCACACAGGGCTTCTCTGGTCCGATTTTGCTTGGTCGCCCCAGTATTTCTATTGGTTGAGCAGAATAGTGACGTAGCTTAACCTGATTGGTTAGTTAGTGAGTTTCGCGCACGGATTGGTTGGTGTTGCGGAATAACAACTTCCTTGTTACGAAAGTTATTACTATCTTTACTGAAGCAAGAAAATGTGTTTAAAAGACATGGATTATTATTATTTGAAAGGAAAAAAGAAACTTACATGGTTTCAGAAGTTGAAAAATAAAATTAAACCTGACAAGAAAATTTCAACGCGAAACGGAAGATTAATTCATAAATATAAAACACCAGCAGCTTATATGTTAGATGAATATGGTTACCATACTTGTCTTTGGATTGAGAATTGGATGAAATATACTAAAATGATGGTATGTTAGCATGGCCGGAAGATGGATCATTCAACATTGCGGTCTTGAGAAACTTAAGAGAAAGGATGATGAAACTTGTACCAAAGCCTAGACCTACTCAATTTGAAGCTTTAGTGGAATGGGAGGATGAAATGTTTGAATTAGAACGAGAGCGTAGAGGCATACCAAAGGGAACAGGATTAGGTCTTAATAGGGAAACACATGAGGATAGAATGCGTCGATGGAGAAAGGCAGACATGTGTGATGGTTTGTACCCAGTGAGACTAATTGATGAGGTAACTGATAAAAAAGGTTCCCAAAAGAAAAGACATGTTAGAGAGGAAAGTGATTCAGAAGATGCGGTATTAGAAGAAATTTATACCAGAAAGCCACCACCTTATTAACCAGTTTGTACATGGACTTCTCCAAGTGCCCCTCCAAAAGAAATAATTAATGAGGCATCCCCTGAAACAAGTCCGATTAATAAAAGAACATCTGAAAGAGTAGAGACATCTCCAGAGACAAATCAGAGCAACAGAAAAACACCCAAGAGAGCAGAAATAGGACGTAATTCAAATATATCAAGAGAAAATAGTAATTTTACTGAAACTCCTGTTCAAAGAAATGAAACCCCAAGAAATGGAAATAGAACAGAAAGATACAAGGGATTACCAGATACTTCAGAATACATTCGTTCTGCGAATGAATTAATACAGCAGTTAACTAAAAGCATGGAAGCAGTAACGGTGCCAGTAACAATTGGACCTGTTCTCCCAGTGTTTGATCAAAAAGAAATTAGACATTCAGCTTTAACTGTTCCATTAAATTCGGAAATACAGAAAGTGACTGAAAATTTTTATTCAGATTTAACAGAAATACATCGAGAAAAAATGATGATGCCTGATTTAACTTGTAATCAAAGTTTGCCATGTAAAACCCCAACATGTGCAGATTCTGATTCTGGATCTTCAGTAAAAAGTTTAAGTAAAATAGATTTAACGCAAATCCCAGAATGTAAATTACTTGATGTTGCAAAATTGAAAGCAGACATAGAGGAATTAATAATTGGAACAATTGGAACTGACAGATTGAAGGCATATCAGGAAGATGAATTATTATTTATTTGCAAAAGCATAACATGGAAAACGAAAAATAAATATGACCAATTAGAGGAAATGGCTTTTGAATTAGAAATAGATTTAAGCAAGCAAAAGAGTTTGCAGAAAAATTAGTGGATTTCTCTGAAAAAGACATTGAAAACCTGAATACTGCGGGAAGAATAACTCATATAAAAGATGTAATTGTGATCCTGAGAAAATGGGGTGAATTAAGTAAATGGAGAGCAAAATGGGCAAAGAAAAAAGATGAAGACGTAACAAGCTTAGCTTCTCCTATCAGAGAAAAAGAGAAAGTGGCAAATGAGTTTCCAATGAGAGAAATAGAAGGAGGAGGCTATGTGCATGTCCCATGGACAAGACAAGACATTCGAATGTTTAAAAATGATTTCTCTCGATTAAGAGAGAAACCTTTAGAATGGTATCGACAGTTAGACAGATTTGTGAAGGTTTCAAAAGTCCTGTGGGTTGATCTTGATGGATTTTTTGACATAGTTGTCCCATCAGATCTGTGGACGGAATGTAAAATTTCCATAGATTGGCCTAGAGAAGAACCCTCTCGAGTTAAGGTAACAGGTGCTCCTTCACCAGATGTAATGAAAATGTATGATAAAGTAATTGTATTTTTGAAAAACAAGAATCCTCCAAAAGAAGTAGATTGGGTTAAAATAGACAGAACAACCCAAGAGCCGAAAGAATCAGTACATTCATTCTATGAAAGATTACTGCTGGTATTTAAACAATACAGTGGTTATGAGCATTTAAGTGAAAAGGATATGAGCCATTTTATATACAGATTTGTATATGGCTTAAGACCTGAAATTGGTGAAATGATAAGATCTGGAATTGTTGGCTGGCAATCACTCACAGTGGATGATATTTTGAGAAAAGCAAAATACTGTAGTGATGAGCTGGATGCGAAACAAAAGAAGCTGAAAGAAAAAGCTATGTGGGCACAGGTAAAAGTGGCTGAACAGCAAATAGCAACTTTAAGCAAAAATGTTGATCAAAATCAAGGGAAATTTAAAGGTAATTATAATAAACCAAAATTGAAGGGAAACATAGAAGAGTTAAAAAAGAAACTCCCATGTTTAATTGTGGGATCGAGATGTGTGAATTTAAATCCTTCCATATTGTTCCTGACACTACTGAAACAGAAGTCAGAGATGAGGTTGATCATGAATGCCTGGATGTATTAGAATATTGTACTAAACCAAGGCAGGATATTAAAGATGTCCCGTTGCCTGAATCAGACTTAGTTTTGTTTGTTGATGGTTCATGCTTAAGAACAGATGATGGTGTTCTGTGTGCAGCATATTCAGTGTGCACTGTTGCAGATGTAATTGTAGCCTCCAGTCTCAAAGGAATTCGTTCAGCTCAAGTGGCAGAATTAATTGCTTTGATTCGTGCATGTGAATTGGGAAAAGATCAGAAGATTACCATAGTGACTGATAGTCAGTATGGTTATGGTGAATTAGTTGTAGATAGGTGGCTGGGTTTATAGTGCGCAACACTACTTATTTTTATCTTTTCTACCTCAAATCTGTGGCTCTAGGGAACAAGGGAAAAACGGCCACTAGCGTCCCCACGGTTTTCTGTAAACAGAGAATACAAGAAATTTGATACAGACCCCGAGCACAATCACACAATATTATGAAGAAAAAATCAAAATATCAGTTTTTCAAGATATTCAACAGTCTTTTTTATTTTCTTCATAATATTGTGTGATTGTGCTCGGGGACTGTATCAAATTTCTAGTATGGTTATGGTGTAGTCCATGACTATGCCCAGCTTTGGTTTCAAAGAGGTTATTTAACATCTGCGGGATTACCAATAAGAAATGCTCAGTTAATCAAAAGACTAATTGACGGAATTCAGGTACCGGAAAAAATTGCTGTGGTGAAATGCACAGCTCACAAGAAAGGCGAGGACTATATAACTTTGGGAAATGCATATGCTGATGCAATAGCAAAATTGTGCGCAAAACAAAATGTGTCTGTAAATCGGGAAAAAAAATAATGAACATGTTTTGAACTCACTTATGCTAATATCTGTAGTTGAAACTTAGCAAGGAGTAAAACAGTTACAAGATGAGGGAAGTGATGAGGAAAAAGACACATGGCTAAAAGCAGGTTGCAGGCAAAGAGAGGAAGATGAGATCTGGGTTTACAAAGATGACAGACCAGTAATGCCAGATAGCATGATTTCTGATATGGCACGCATGTACCATGGTCCAGGACATATTGGAAGAGACTCTATGATTAGATTATTTAGGCAAACTTGGTACAATCCAAAATTCAGAATAATTGCAGAGTCTTTTTGTCAGAGATGCCTTATATGCCAACAGATTAACCCTAACAGAAAAACTGTTGTAAGCATGGGAACCATAGGACGGGAGGGTGGTCCATTTACCAGAATACAGCTTGATTTCAGTGTTTTAGTGATAGGTTGTTTGTTTTCAAGATGGGTGGAAGCATTTCCAACAAGTCACAATGATTCAATTACTGTGGCAAAATTGCTTTTGAGAGAACTCATACCAAGGTATGGTTTTCCAGTATCGATTGAGACAGATCGCGGCACACATTTTGAAAACAGATTGCTAAAACTAATTTGTGAAGCACTAGGAATAAAGCAAAAATTGCATTGTGCCTACAGACCAGAAGCATCAGGTGTTGTTGAGCAAGTGAATGGTACAATAAAAAACAGGCTAGCAAAGATGTGTTTAGCAACAGGAAAGAAGTGAACAGATGCACTTCCACTTGTTTTGATGACTTTGAGAAGCATTCCAGACAGAAAAACAGGTTTGAGCCCCCATGAAATTTTAATGGGAAGGGTCAGGAGACATGCATTTGTTCCAGTTGATAAACTACTGAGCATAAATGATAGCGTCATTATGGATTACTGCAAAAATCTATCTGACGTGGTGACTTCTGTGTTCCATCAGGTAGGAACTGAAGTACTTTCAAAAGAGAAAGAACAAGCTCATGATCTGTTGCCAGGAGACTGGGTAAGAACAAAAGTTCATTGAAGAAGGAATTGCCTAGTACCAAGGTGGCAAAAGGCAAGGCAGGTGATACTGGTTACAACAAATGCAATAAAGTGTAGGGGACTGAAAAGGTGGATTCATGCAAGTCATACCATACGTGTACCTCCACCTGAAAATCCTGACAACGAAGGTGATACAACAGCTGATTCAGATTCAGAAGAAGAATCTGAAAGAAATCCAGATTTTGAAGATCGACAAGAAAGTCGAGATCTGGAAGATTCAAATGCGAATGAAGCATTGAATGAAGAGAATAATGAAATTGTGATACAAGATTCTGAAGAAGAAAATGACAATGATCTGCTAGATCAAGTAGCAGAAGAGCAAACTGAAGAAAAAGTGATTCGAGATCAAGATCAGGAGAGTATTGAAAAGCAGATTGGAAACTTTGGAAGAAGGAACGAAAATTCTAAAACTGGTGAACTGGAAGTAATTGAAGAAGAAGAAGAAGAAGAAATTCCAAGTACCAGCATTAAGGATGCTGTTCCTAACAAAGTGAAACTGCCGAGTAAAGAAGTACCTGAATCTGAAGAAGAATCCGATACAGAAAAATTGATAATGAATGAATCACCTGATAACACAGAAAGTGAAACAGATGACAGTGGAGATGAATCAAAAGTAAAAAGATCAAGGAAAAGAGCTTGGAGAGTGGAACATAATTTGACAGAGCCAAAAAGGAGGTTAACAAGAAAAGGAGACAATTGGGCAAGTGAAAATAAAGGCCTAAAATTCAAATTGGTGAATAAAGGAAAAGAGCAGGTGAATGAGATTTCAAGTCAAAAAGAGGAGGACTTGAATAAGAAAAAGCAAGCAGGAAAAAGAATAGAAGTGATCAGTAATAGGCCAAAAAGAACAATAAAACCAAATCAGAAGTATAAGTCACCTGAGTCGACCTACATAGTGATCCCACCAGTAATAGAAGTTAATAGCAGTAATCAAGTTGATTTGGACAGTGAAAGTGATAATGATTGATTTTATTCTTTAAGGTGACACAAGGTCGAAAAAAATTGTGTTAGGAGACACAAGGTTGAAGAAATTGTGTTAGCTGGAAAACACATATAGGGCCCGATGTAGGTAAACGGGATTTTCCGATTTCAAAATACCGAGGCGGGCCGAATCGGTATTCTGAAATCGGAAAACGAGATGTAGGAAAAAAATACCGACTGAAAACCGATTCGGTCGGCATCGGTAATGAGATTCGGTACGTTCCGATTCAGCTCGGTCCGAATCGGAAATTACCGAATCGGCCAACAACGATTCGGAAAATACCGAATCGGCTACCACCGAATCGGATATTTCCGATTCGGCGAATACCGAATCGGTAAAAGCCGATTCGGTAAAAACCGATTCGGCAATCATAGACCCATGGCGAAAAAGCCCATAGGAATGCATTGCATGACCCGATTCGGCTTTTACCGAATCGGATAATACCGAATCGGATTTTACCGATTCGGATTTTACCGAATCGGTAAAAGCAGACTCGGCAATAGGCGATTCAGCCAATGAGGTGGCTCCCCCTCCCCCACCCAAACAGGGAGTGGCAACCCTGGCAGGTGCAGCCAATTAAGAAGTTTCTAGAAGTTTCTGGAAAGCCTGCCTGAGCCCAACACACAGTTAGCAGCAGTGGGAGAAGGAGGTTGCAGACTGAGCAGGAGCAAGAGAATATGGCAGATCAGGCAGGAAGCCAGAAGTCCTCCCAAAAGAGGAAGCCCAAATTCACCACCACAGAACTACAGGTGCTGGTTGAGGAGGTGGTGAGGGTGCACCGGCAGCTCTTTGGCAAGCTGTCCCTCAACGTGCCAGACAGCACCAAGAGGCGATTGTGGGCAGACATCGCCCAGAAGGTCAATGCTGCTGGAGTCACCCCCAGGTCCATTGAGGAACTTAAGAAAAGGTTCTATGACCTCCGCAGCCTCACCAAGAGGAAGCTGGCCGACCTCCAAAGGCAGGCAGGACACACCGGAGGAGGCAAGAACCCGGCGCCACCCCTCACCGAGCTGGAGGAAATTGTCTCCAGCACCATCGAGAGGGAGAGCATTGTAGGGATCGGGACCCTGGACAGCACTGCGATGGCCACAGCTACAGGTAAGAAGCATGCGCATCATGACACACCCTACCAGACACCTCCCCATTAGACACAATGCATAGGCAAACACCAGCACTGTACTGTCACCAACATACAAGAGACAAGCATCATGGTACATGTAGTCAGCAGAAGTTAGCCAAATATGTCAGTGCAGAATCACAAGACAGGAAACAGTGTGACACGGTGTAAGGAGATGCAAGGACATGTGGAATGCCATAATTGTACTGACTGTAATACATCGGCACTCAGTTTACAAATGCTTCTTTGTACCTAGGGGCACCATCAGGCGGCACCACTGTGGCAGCAGAGGGAGCTTCGACATCACATACTGCAGTGGCAGGGCCGAGCACCAGCCAGCCTGGCCAGGAGGAGGAGGAAGAGGATGAGGAAGGAGACACCCCAGGGCTTGGAATGGAGGGAGTCCTGGTGATTGATTTCCAGGCAGTGCACTCCCCAGTACTGGCCAGCTCACCCCCCTTGCAATTTTCACCATGCAACTCCCCAACAAGGCAGACCATTCCGCCGACAACAGCTCCTGCCACAACCGTGGCCTTGCCACCCGTCCTACCTGTCCTGGGAGCAGGGGCTCCGGGACCGGCCAGCACCACACCACCACCAGTGGCACCCCAGCCCACTCAGCAGGCCGGAGGCAGCAGTGCCAGACGCCGTGCCACCACCACCACCACCACCACCACCACTGCTGCACCAGCACGGGAGGGCAGTGTGTTCCTGGGCCTGGAGGGCCAGATGGTCAAAATCCAGCGCCAACAGGCCAGATCCACCATGGCCTGCCAACGCCAGCTCCTGCAGCACAACCTGCAGATGGGGGAGTTGGTGAAGGGGTTCCAGGCTGTTGTGGACAGCAACAAGGAGGTGGCAGCAGGGTTGGGCAGGCTGACCACTGCCATCACCCACTCCTCTGCCAGGCAGGAGGAGCATGAGGTTGCGCGCAGGAGGGATGCCCGGGTGCTCAACCGGGCCATGGCCCGCCTTGCAGCGGCGACTGCACAGCTGTGCCAGCGTAGCGCAAATCAGGAGTCGGTGCAGAGTCAGCATACTGCTGAGCTGACCAGGGGGATGGCCAGGATCACCACGGCCATGGAGGCCATGTTAATATCAAACGCCGCCTCCAATCCTGCCCTGGACCTGGGTGATGCTGGTGACAGCAGCAGCCGCAGCAGCCCGGCCAGCGCTGCATCAGAGCCAAGGAGGAGCACCAGGCGCTCCGCTGATGCTGCTGGCCATTCGGAGGGGGCCGAGGGACACCCCAGTGGGTCTGGAAAGCGGGCCAAAAAATAGGCTTGCAAGGGGGGATGATCATACCAGAACCCTGGACTTTATTTGTTTTGACAGACTCCATTTTTTTATGCACTTCAGTGATGTAACTGTGGTGCATCACTATTAAAAAGTTTATTTTCCAAGCAACATTTAGCTGTCTTTGCATCTGTACTCAGTCAGAAATAGTTCTCAGTGATCTCCTCACGTCTGTATCTGCCATCACATGGCGTACACACCCCAGCTGGCTGTGTCAGTGGCACAGCTTCGTCGTCGTCATAGTCCTCGTAGTCAGACAACTCCACCTCAGTGCCCTTCTTGACCGCAAGGTTGTGTAACATTGCACATACAGCTATGATCTTGCAGCAGGTGATGGGGGTATACTGCCTTGCACCTCCACTCTTGTGCAGGCATCTGAATCTACTTTTCCAGATGCCAAAGGTCCGTTCAACAACATTCCTGGTGCGTATGTGGGCACGGTTATACCTCCTTTGGCTGGGTGTGGAGGGGTTGAGGTAGGGGGTGAGTATGAATGAGAGGAGGGCATATGCACTGTCGCCTGGAAGAGAAAGGGGTCACATTAGACACATGCATACATGTATTACACCTACCTACTATGTGTTATGGGGGTCTGATGATGTGGCTCACCTAGGAGGTATCCTTCTCCAAAATCGCCAGCCATCAGCCGTGCATATATGCCGCTCTGTTGGAATATATAGGAGTCATGGGTACTCCCTGGAAATTTTGCTACCAGGTCTGTGATGGTGCACTTGGCATTGCAGATCACCTGCACGTTGATGGTGTGTGTCGATTTCCGATTGCGGTATATGTATTCGGTGTCCGCTGGTGGGCAAATCGGAATATGCGTGCCATCTATGCAACCGATGACTTGGGGAAAGTGTGCCATCTGGTAGAAGTCCGCTTTGGTTTGTAGCAGTTCTGCGTGGGTTGCAGGGAATGAGATGTATTGGTCCATCCTGTCTATCATGGCGTCAAGGAATATGTGGAAGAACCTTGACAGGCTGCTCTGGCTCACCCCTCCTGCTGCTGCTACTCCACTTTGATAGCTGCCAGACGCTACCAGGTGTAGGCTGCATAGCACCTGGACGTGCGCAGGGATGGCGTGTGCCCTTGGGGTGTGGTGGTCCAAGTATGGCTTAAGGTCCCTGATGAGCTCAAGTATGGTGTCAGAGTCCAGCCTGTATCTCTGTAGGATCTCAGCCTCAGTGAGCATGAACAGGGTTATCCTCTGTCTGTAGACCTGTTCATTTCTTAGCCATTCCCTCAGTCCTTCCTGCTGTAGCCGTAGCCGCCTCGCAATGACATAGAAAGCTGCCATCCTGCAAGTTGCAATGCATTTTGGGACTGTTTATATGGGTTGGAGTTGGTTACCACCTGATTGCAATCCATGGTAAATACCGAGTGAATTCTACCGATTTTGAGCCGATTTCGGTGTTTCTGTGCCTCCCTACATCTCCCCAACTGTCGGAATCGGGGAATTTCCCGATCGGAGAATCATACGAATCGGCATGTTTTCCGATTCGGAGCATGTCCGAATCGGTATTTTTTCCGATTCGGTACATGGACCGAATCGGTGATTTTCCGAATCGGTGTCACTAACGAATCGGTAGTGGGACCGAATCGGTGATTTTCCGATTCGGTGTCACTAACGAATCGGTAGTGGGACCGAATCGGTGATTTTCCGAATCGGTGTCACTAACGATTCGGTACATGGACCGATTCGGTCTTTGTAACCGAATCGGTGTTTTTCCGATTCGTTACATATCCGATTTTCGGTATGTACGTATCGGATTCTTTCACATTCGGTACACATTCCGAATCGGTTTTCTATCCGATTCGTTCTGTTTTTGGTTCCCTACATCTCGATGGCTGTTTACCGATCGGTAAGGGCCAAAAATCGGTATTTTCGGCCGATACCGATCGGTAAAGCCCTACCTACATCGGGCCCCTAATGTATGACATAAGGTCGAAGAAAAGCTGTTAGAAAGCAAAGTTTTCTAAAAAAAAAAAAAAGAAGGGAGTATATTCAGTAATTTTTCAATTTTCATTTTTATTTTTTAGTAAAGATGCCTTCTTATAATAATAATTTGAGATGCTCAATTCTCAAAAGATGTTGCAAACTGTCTTTAATATGTGTAATTTTGATAATTTTAGTTTGGTTAATCTTAGCTGTCATGTTTCCTTTTGGAATAGATAAAGAGATGTATAAAGCTAACATGACTAGTAAAGTTGTGGTCAATCATGATAAGATTGATGACCCTGATAAAGGTATTGTACATAAACCAGAGATTCATCAAGATAGATCTGTGGGAGATTTTTCTAGAAATACCTTTTCAAGACTTTTATCTGAATATGTTAAGATGATGAACGCAAAAGATTGCTATGTTTGTGTGAAATTACCAACTTCTGTGTCAGAGGCCGTAACTTACAATATGCTTCCTCTTATGGTGTGACATGTAGTGTAATAGCTAGTTTATTTTATAAAACTGGACGTCTAGAATATTACTATTCTGATTTCGATGAGATTTTTGCAAATTTAAAAATTGTAGGAAGCTTGAATAAAGTGAAATACGCTAAACAGTTGAGGGAATTTTTCTTAGTGACTAGTGAACTTACTTATGAGTATGCTTTAAAAAATATTCTAACGTAAATTGAGAACAGAAGAGTAAACGTTTTTAAACATGGTGGAAGAGAGAAGGGCAATTTACAAGCGAAATCAGATGTAGAAACAGACTAAGTCTACATTTTGGCAGTTGGAAGATGAAAAGCTAAATGGTAGAAATGAAAACGTGGCAATTCATATAGACAAACCTGTTAGTGGAAAACTTTGTATAAGAAGAGATAATACCCAATTTGATAATTAATTTGTAGGTGCAAGTCAATGTGAAGACACCTATCGTATTGTAGGGGGTTGGGGATTTAAATGAGGCAAAGATCCAATTTTTCCTGGAATTTATTTCATTTGTGAGGATAAAGCTTACTACAGTCTTCCTGACCACTGGTACATAACATGTTTCGTAGGTTTAGTTTTTCCCAAAAATTTTCATGTAGATAAAAATGCAAAGGGTTCATTTGAAATTGGTAATCACTTAGGTAGATTTAGAAGAGAAAGCTTTTCAGAAATATTGGGAGATATATTTGGTGCGTTAATACCTATGGTAGGAATAACCCTGAATGCAAACAAAATTAGAAAAATGTCTACAATTGTTGACAGATTGTCAACAGATACCGCAGGTGAATTTCAATTAGTAGATACAGAACGTGTTGCCATGAGATCCATGGTAATGCAGAATCGTCTTGCATTAGACATTCTGCTAGCTAAAGAGGATGGAGTCTGTGGGATATTACATGTTCAACATTGCTGCACATATATACCTGATAAGAGTCAGAATATAGAAATGTACATAAAGAATATTACAGAGTTACATAATGAAATAGTACCCATAGAAGATGAAAGTTTTACAGAGCGCTTGGGTAAAAGATTTGCAACAATTAAACGTTGGTTTCAAGAGATTGGTAGTTCAATTATAGGTAAAATAGTTTTTCTTTTAATAATCATAGCTATAATAACACTGTTGTTGAAAATTAGTTGCATGATACACAAGAGAAGAAAACACTTAATAGAAAAGAAAAGAATTTACAAACTCAGAAAGGAGAAAGAAAAAGAGATAGAATTAGAAGAGTTTCGGAGAACACAATATGAAAAATGCAGAAAAACAGATGAATCTAAAGTTTAGAAATACTAATATTAAGAAAGTCCAAAACATGTTCACGGGTTG
Organism: Lissotriton vulgaris; assembly: GCF_964263255.1. NCBI lineage: Eukaryota > Metazoa > Chordata > Amphibia > Caudata > Salamandridae > Lissotriton > Lissotriton vulgaris. The sequence goes on from NC_141696.1 coordinate 102,684,241, forward strand.
AAAAGTTATAAAATGTTGGGTATTGTTTAGTGATTTTGAAATCACAAGATGAGGGAGTTGATGGAGCAGGGTGAAGAGCAAAATTTTGTTCTAACCTGTGAAGTTAATTTCCCATAATGTAGAACTAAACTAATAAGCATGTGGTGAAATTATTAATCAACTTAGTTTAAAAATGCAATCTTCAGTACACGCGGGATTAACTAATGTGCTTTATGCTGCAAACGGAAAGAAGAAAAATAATAAACTAACCTTGTCTATTGTCTTTGTCAGTATTAAATGCGGCTGTTTAACTAATGGCATGTGCCTATTATGTATGCTTATGTTATGTCTTCTGTGACAAAAGCCTTTGGAGTTCGTGCAGTTCCTGAAGGAAAAAGTAAATATAAAAGCTGCATAAATGTGCTTCTGCTAGGTAACATAATTAACCCTGTTAATTAGTAAAGGGGGAGGGTAACAGAATGGGTCTCAATTCTTTAATTAATTGATGTCTTGTGTTTGTTTAATAATAGTTTCCGAAGTGAGGCCTAAAAGGTGGACTAGAAAATATGGCTGACAGCATGGCAGATGTGAAACCTTGTCCAGAGTGGAGCCTTGCATTTACGTAGTGGAGATTTTTGCTGTACAAACATTATTAATTGAAAGAACAGTCTTTTGCCTGAATAAAATGTGCTCACGGAGAGAAGGCTCAAGGACAGGAAGAAAAGTGTCTGCCGAGATTAGGAAGTAATGTTCTGAACTTGAGTAAATTAACATTTCTAAGGAAACTGTGAAACGTGGAATTGAAAGGACAATAGGGCTTATGTAAAGCCCGGACTTGGTCAAAATTCAAAGATGGCGTAACAGTGGACTGACATGGCTCAGCCAATTAGAAGCCTGGATTCCATTGAAATAATGTAAAATGTAGAAAGTTTAGATAGATGAAAGGTATAAAACCTGACATCATGAGCAAGGCAAAAACGCTTGCTTCCCGATTCCTGAATTACGTGCTGATGGACTTTTGGCGCAAGTAAGGTCAGCAGACTTTTAAATGATATTTTCCTTTTCAGGTGAAGCGAGAAATAGACAGGGAAATAGATTTAGGGTATGGAAACTGTTATTTGCTAATATATCATGTTCTGAACTTGCTTTAGTAATGTCAGTTTAATAATTAATTTCCTTAATAAAATGCTGCTTTCTTATTTGCTTATAAAATAAAGATTTTAAAACGTAAATGCTATTTCTTTGAAGAATAAAGCTAATAAAATTAGATTTGAAAAGACAAGCTGGTCTTGTTTATTCATGGTCTAGTTACTATCAGTTGATCCAATCGCCTTAAGTGGTTTGATTTAATATATGACAAATGCTTAAATCCATGGTGAAAGATGGTAAACTGCAGTTGTACATAGTATTGTAAATATCATGTGAATAGTTTTATAAATCACACCACTAGATTCAGTTGCTCAAAAATTGTCTCATTGGTGTTATGGGCCTGTTTAAGTGTTTCATGATTAATGGTGAGTATTGAGGTGATAAGTAGCGTTTGTGAGACAGTTTTTCAACAGGAGCGCTGGATCAGCCCTATGACAGTGACAATAACAACATCTACTACAGCGATCTCTCCTCACATTTAGGTATGACATATGGTCCGGCACCTCACACTGGGCAGATGGTAGACCCTGGTAAGTGCACTTAATAATAACTTTATTGAAGGCTCATAGTCTTTAATATAGAATTATATGCTTGTAGTATGTGGTGCGTGTCTTATATGCCTATTGTGACTTCACTTCTGAAGATTGCCCATTTCCAGCAGTCAGCAAACCAACCACAGCATTCATCCACCTCAACACAACCATCACTTCTTCAAAGCCTTCACATCCAAGGTAGACGTGTTGCTTCTCCTACACACTCCTCCCATGACAGTGCATCCCATGGCTTCTCTCAAGCATCTGAGGGACCTAACACCCCTGGTGAGGAGCAGGTATCCCCTAGGCATGAATCTCCTCCCCACAGAACCCACATGCCACCCCTCCCAGTGCTGGTGGACCCGATGATCATATCAGTGTCATCCCATGTGGAGGGGGTTGGCAGATGGTCATAGTGACCAGTGGGAGGATTAATTTTTCTGACAGCAGGCTGATGTGAGCAGGATATTTGTGCCAAAGGGGCTACTCTATCTGACATTTCAGACTCACTACAGGAAATCCCTCAGATCATTTACAGGTAGACCCTTGTCTTGGACAAGATTGAGAAATATTTCCAACGCATGTAAGGAGGCAAAGTGCCATAAAGTTGATGGAGGGCATGTTGAAAATGTTCCAAAGTCTCCCTTCATGGTCAACACATGGAAGGACCCAACACACCTACCTGTACCCCACCGAGCCACCTTTACCACAACCTGCACTGACACCCCTGCTTATACCCTATCCCTGCACAGTCACGTCCCCTGCACAGTCACGTCCCCCTGCACAGTCAAGTCCCCCACCTGCACATTCATGTCCCCCACCTGTACTGGCAATTCCCCCACCTGTACAGGGTCATACCCACCTGTGGAGACATATTCCACACCTGTACAGTCAACATTTGCTCCTTTACACGCACAAGCAACAACTGTGCTGGCACCCTCAGCCCCTCTACAGGCCCAAGCAACAACTGTGCCGGCACTCTCTGCACCTGTACAGGCACAAGCACTAACTGTACCGGCACCCTCTGTCCCTGTACAGGTACACCCAACAACAGGGCCGGCACCCTCAGCCTCTGTAAAGGCACAGGCAACAACTGCAGAGGCAGATGTACCACATCCACTCACATATTGCACCAACAACATAAACGCTCTTACTCACAGAGATGCTCACCACCACAATTGCGATGGTACAAGAGAGATCCTCCATGATCACTGTAAAATGTAAATGCTCCTAATATTTGCAAACAAAAAGATAATTTGCACAAATCAACGCTGAGCTGAGCAATAGTTTATATTGGTCAATTCATTACTCTGGCTGTAGGCCATATATATGATGATAAATGTGTGTGTGAGTAAGACATGTTGGTTTGTAGGACCATCTGTGAAACAAGGTACCATGTTGAAAGCATAGCTGAACACCTACAGACTTCCATACATTGAATCCAGCATATATGCTGAAAAACGCAAGACAGAGATGGTGTTGAAAACAGATGTATATTGCAGGTAATAATAGGAAATAATTTTTTTTTAAATACTGTCCATTTGAAAGGGAGAAAGGAAATCAAATAAAGTCTTCTAGCAGAATGGGCAAGGGTACTTGGAGGGGTTTGGGCAAAATAAATAAAACACATCAGGAAGCATCAGGGGAACGAGTCTATGTACAAGTGGTCACTGGCCATCCTCACTGTCTTGTTGTCCCACAATGTCCAAATCCTATGCCCCCGTGGATGCTTCCTCGCCGGCTGAAGCAGGACCAGACTCCCCACAGAGGGGGAAGATGCACGTGGGGACATGACAACAGTGGGGCGAGCAGGTCGTTGGTCCAATGCAGAAAATATGGCTGCACTCAATGAAGTGACTGAGGAAGTGAGGCTGTCAAAATGTCTTGACTGTAACTCTTGGAACATCCAGAGCTCCTTCTTCAGCTCCTGGAAGCCCCGAGAGACCACAGTTCTGACATCCTCACTTGGCACTTGGGATGCAGCTACAGGAGATACAACACATAGAAGGGTTTTGGGTTGAACATGAGGGGTGTGGGTTGTTGGGCAGATGTCTCTCTCAGTTCTACTGGGCAGGCATTTGGAGGGGGAGTACTTCGAAGGGGTGCAGCTGGAGGCCCCGATGGACTGGAGGCCTCAAGAGTTAGGAATGGGTTGGTGGCAGGCCCAGATGGTTTTGGGGCCTGCTCTGGGACACCATTTCAATGTCCAGTACTTGTGGGCAAGGGGGAGACCCACTTTTGTCATCCCTATGGCTGGTGCTGCCTGTCTCTATCAAAGTCTCCCTTTTAATTCTCCTGAGCCTTCACGCGGGTTGGTGATGTTGCTGTTGTTGGCTTGATCCAGGTAGGCGCGTTATTCCGGCCTGCGGCTTGACCTCCCTCTACTCCTTACACTTTGTGGCTAGAGGTTGTTCCCAGGGCTGCATTTATTGCCTGTACCGATCGCATAAAGCTAAGGAATGTAATTTATGTTGTATTTTTTCCAATAAAACACTAAAAGACCATGAGCGGAGGCTGCTGTTATAGCTTCAACAGCTGAAAACCAGAGAGGAACCTGTGGCTGGAAGTGACAATGAGGATTCTTCTTCTTCATCCTCTAAAATATCGGGTAAAAAGAGAGAGAGGGTTCCTCATACTTATTCCTCTCTTGAGCCATCTAAAAAATACTCTAAAACATCCTCTCAGGGCTCTCACAAGTAACGCAGTCCATCCAAATCACCTCATGAAGGTGAAACGTCCGCCAAACAAAAGGAGAAGAAATCATCATCTTTTTTATCAGAAACCACTTCAAAATCAAGGTCTGAGCCTCCTAAACCTCTGCCTAAGGTGATTCTCACTTTTAGAAAGCCATCTTCTTTACTGTCGACGGAGAGATCATCGACAAGTGTGGTACTGTCGATGAGAAAATCCTCAACACTGTCGACGATGAAAAACACCACCACCTCTTCTACCACCGTCTCCACTCTCTCGACTGCCTCATCTTTCTCGATGATGACCTCATCATCAATGAGCCTAGCCCCAATACTGTCGACCCTGAAGATCACCCTCGCCTTGATGACGGCAATCCTGTCGACGGCGTTGACATTGCTCCCGTTGATAAATACACTACCAATGATGAAGACACCATCTTCGACGAAGTCACTACCATCGACTAAGTCACTGCTGACGATGAAGAAATCACTTTCCACAGCGTTGTCAGCGAAATTTCCGTGTACAGTCTTGACCATGACCTCATCGTCGACCCCATCAACAACTCCGTTGACAAGAGAAAAATCGGGAAAACATGGCAAATCACCCCTGCACATACCTCTCTGAATAAAGTGTCACTGAGGATGACTTGGATGAAGATGGTCCCTTTGGCGTGGCTCACAGCCCATCAGAGTTACAGATTATGGGCCTATTAGGATGGCAGACGGACCTGCGTCCATCCGCCACCCCAGAGGAGGAGGGACCGTCCGCAGGGGCAGCGGCGGTCCCTCCGTGCTAATTAGGATGTGACCGCCACCCTGGCGGTCACATCCTGTATTTTTAACATTGCAGCGGGTGCTGCTTGAAGCAGCACACGCCGCAATGTTTAAAAAAACATGTTTTCCTTTGCGTGCACGTGCCTGCCTCTTCGTGCACGCAAAGGCCCCATGTGCACCCCCCACCCCGCTTCATACCTGGGGGCCCGCAAAGGGCCCCCGAAGACAACACCGTATGCCTTTCCAAGGCAGAAATGCTGCAGTGGAAAGGCATATGACCGCAGCTATCGTAATATGGCTGGCGGTGTCTGATAGACACCGCCGCCATGTTAGAGCTTTTCCGCCGCGGTCGGAAGGCGACCGCGGAGGAAAAGCGGCGGACGGAAAATAGATCCCCCAGCCATCCTAATCTGGCGGGGTTTTCTTTTTTCAGTCTGCAGTGGATAATCCGCATCCTCCGGGCCGGCGGTGGCTTCCGCCGGCCCGGAGGGTGCAGATTATCCGCAATCCTAATGAGCCCCTAACCAGAAGACTATGAAGAGGAGTACCACGAGCAAGGATATTTGCCCTACCAGAACAGTGTCATCAGCAGTACCAGGAGGAGCTGGTTTCACTTCCATCATCATTGGTTTAGAACCTGCTGTTCATGCTATATGACTATAAGAGGCGTGTCCCTCCATCACTGCCAGCCACTAGGCATGCCTCTTCACCGCCATTAATTCCTCTAAGGCAACCTTCAACACCACAGGTTCCACAACCACTGCTTTTGTCTCCCCCACCATGGCAGATCCCACTGACAGCTCCCCTCCAGGATCCCACATCCTCAGAGAATGATCGAGGGTGAGCTTCATGACACTCATGCTAAATGCTATCAACACATGTAATAACCACACATCATCTCCAATGCTGCCCTGGTGAATTCTCCTCCAGAAGTTATTGGAGGTAAACATTACCTACTTGAGGGCTGTTTGCGAATAGCAAACGGCGTTTTGGTATGTATGGGCCACATAGCAAAATAAGGAATCGCAAAAATTGCGATTCCTTATTTTGCTCAACCATTTAAGGAATCACAATTTTGCGATTCTTTAAATGCTATGTAGGGTTGCCTTGAAAATTTCGATTTTGGCTTAAGGAATCACAAAATACCACCTACTCCAAGTAGATGGTATTTTGCGATTACCTGTCAAAATGCATTTTTTTTTTATTTCAAAGTGCCATGTGGCCATGTGGCCATGTGGCGCACAGACATGCCCTAAGGACATATCTGTGCGCCACATGCACACAGAGCCAGAAAATCCCTAATTATTTGAATGCCTGAGAAACACAGAAATGAGATGGTGTATACTAAGCACAGCAAAATCGAATTTTTATTTCCTGAATTTAAAAGAAATAGTTATTGTTAAATTATTTTTTTCTATGAAATTGTATCTATCTAATGTGTTTTAATGTAATCTTTAGAAGTGTGGTGATATGTAATAACTGCCTGCTTTTATGATTTTAATGCCTAAAATCGCATAAAGCTCATTTTGATTTGATTTAATTTGACTGGGGAATGATTCTTGTACTTAGGGATGTGTGCCACAACCGAGCATAAGAGGTGCATAGAACATAATCTTAGGACGGTGCTGGCCGAATTTCATGTGGACGCCGGTCGTTGAAAGAAACTCCCCCTAACACTATTAGGTAGGGCAGCAATGTTCAAAATGGTCACTCTTCTCAAATTTTTATGTGCCCTACAAAACACATATTACAGAATCCCTGATGAAATATTAGTAAAAATTGATGGTGAACTTGGGAAACTACAGCGGAATGACAGGTACCCTAGCATAGCTCTCCGTACACTGCAGCCAAATTCATACAATGAGGGGATAGCCCTTCCAGATACATGGACTTACTACTGGATATCCCATTTAATAGCAATAGATTAATGGGGCCACGTAGATGCCGATCACCCCACCTATGCCTTAGAAAGGACGCAAGTTCAAATGTGACCATACCATCACTATCTTTATGGGAGGAAGGGAACAAGATGCCTACTACCAGTTACCCATGTGACTCTTTAAGCGTGGTGCAGGGCTAGCACTTGTCTGGGATGGAATTAAAATATCACTTGGGAAACTCCACTATGGGTGGGATGATGCCTTAAATAAATAGGGATATTGAAGGGGTTTACAACCTGGGACAATATTGGTATCTCAAAAGTAGATGACCTGATGAAGGGGGTGTCTTTTTCATAACCTTTTTTTATTTAACTTTTGGTCATGTTGTACAACACTTGTGCAACATAGCTGAAATACTTTTATGGTTCAGTTCTTTTATTAGCAATTTTAAGAAAACAAACAGTGCCAACAGCAGATTCGCAACCACCATGGGTACACAACCTCAGGAGAAGCATGACATAAAGATGCCAATTTCGTGCTGGCCGAACATTACCCAGCACCCCAAAACACCCTCCCTCCCTTATCCGCACATAGGGACATTAAAGTTGTACAATGTTTGAATTCAGTGTTCTAGGATTAACGGTGGCAGGGTCGCCTCTGATAGATTTAGTAATCTGAGATATCTTGTCCAGGTCAATTCCCAGAAGTCCTGTGAGAGAAGTGACACATATGGATGGTCTCCACAAGTCCCCATATGCGGTTCCCTTCCCAGTTAAGGACATCTTCATCTTTTCCATTCGCAAAATGTGCCATAGCCTATGCAGCCAAGTCGTGTGAGTGGAAGTTTGCAAGCAGCCCTAGTAGCTCAGAATGTTTTGGCTGGCGGCCCCCAGTGCCAAGCGTATCTGTCGTCCGTGTCTGAATTTCAAAGTGTATGTGAGTGGATTTTGGCGACTCAGCAGTATGTATGCAGCGAAACACGGCAGTTGGATGTTCAAGTGTCTATCTATGTCATCTAGGTGTCTTCATGCCCTTTTTGTCCCTCCAGAAAGAATTTCAACTTCTTGACAGACAACACTATAAATATTTAAAGCTCGCCCATGCCTGGAAAGCAGACAATATCCCCTCAGACCTCCTGGAGCATGCTCCCCTGAAGGGTAACTTTTTCATGGGTGAGTTACAGGGCAAAGCAGTCTCTTACATCTATGAAAATATTAACAGCAATATACCCAACACCCTACTGAAATAACAAACCACATGGGAAACTGATGTTGGTGAACTAGAAGACATGGATTGGGAAGCAGCATTAATATTCCCCCTTGAGGTTGGGATTAAATCTAGACGGCGACTTATTCAGCTCAAAACTCTTTATAGGACTTACTATGATAGAGTCCGCCTCCATAGAATAGGTAGAACAGTTTCTCCAGAGTGCCTGCACTGTAGGCGGAGTCAAGGGGACTTCCTCCAAATACTATGGACAAGCCCAGTCATTCCTTCATTCTGGCATAGCAGCACAATACTAGGGACGTTACTACCTGAGAACCTCATGTACATTTTTTTAGGCATACCCAATGATCTAGACCGCCCAAGGATGGAACTAATATTGTGTAACTTGGGTTTACTGGTTGCAAAAAGGGACCTGGCCAAACATTCGGGAGCCCTTACACACCTACCATGGCTGAATGGAGAAGGGGAATAGACCCCTGTGTGGCAGCGGAAGGAGTAACATATAGGTGTAGGGGATGTTGATGTACGTTTCATAAGGTGTGGGGTAGTTGGATCCCTCACAATGGACTGAATGCACTTGAAGTAGCTGATACTGTGCCTTTATCTCCAAATCATTAATGTGAATACCTTGACTTGTCATGCCCGCCATTTTGTCAATGTACTGATGTTCTTTGACCCATTGTCCTCATTTGCTGTTGTGAGAATATTCAACGTACTGTTGTCCTTCTGCTATGTCTCTTTGTTTGTATTAGGCACCCATTTGTGCCACTTTTGTTTTGATTTACAAAACCCAATAAAAATGTTTAAAGAAGAAAAAAGAATGAGGGACAAAATTGTATGTGAACTCTGCAAGCCTAAGCGTCTCCTTCCATTCCTTTGGATTTTCTTGAAGGAAATAGAAGTATTGCTTAATGCATTGATTCACCCTTTCTCTTTGCCCCTCACTTTGCGGGTGAAAACTAGTGGATAAACATGATTTGATGCTCAATGTAGTGCACCACGGCTTCCAAAAATGCAAGGTATACTGGGTTCCCGACCAGATGTAATTGTACCTGGAGGTCCATGTAAATGCACTATATGTTCCAGCACTAGCTAGGCTAAACAAGAGGCACTACCACTATGATAGTGTTCTATCTCTTGTACACTGGTAACCCTACCATGAAATCAACAGATACATCTTCCCACTGGGGTTTGCAAAGGAGGCAGCAACCCTATCCGTCTAGACGGTCTGCCTTGGCTTGGGCACATACATCACATTTCATAACATTTTTTTTTAGATCCATTTTTGATGCAGACCACCAAAAGTTTTGCAATGCTATGTCTTGTGTTTTAACTTGGACTGAATTTTTGAACATAGATGTTTTCATGACACCATTGTAGGACCTGCAATTGGAGAGACTTTGTCGGCATACAATTGTGAACCTTAAAAGGGCAATCCTTCATAAGCTCTTCTGAGAGGGTCTTGTGCAACCCATTTAGTAAACAAAACTAAGGAAAAGGTCTGTAGAATGTCATCAAAGAATTTGTCATTAGTGTTTGCACTTATGAAATGTTTTTCTGGAATAATAGGAGATGACACCCGTCTTTGTTGCTGCCTTCCTGCCTGGGATCACGGGGACTATGGACCACAAGTCCCAGCCTCCTGAGTGGCTTGCTGCCGCCAATGTCAGTTTCCCGCACCTGGGGGTGCGTTAAAATCTTCCAAGGCGTCCCACAGTGCGGGACGCGCCCGGGCTTGCCCGGGCAAAGCCTAGGCCAAGGGCGTGCCCGCCAGAATCCGGAGGAGGCTGCGCTGGGCCATCCCTCTGACAACTGCAGCGCAAGGAGTAGGGAAGCACAATTCAAGGTACTGTGTGCTAGGTCTGTGCCGAGTTTAAATCTGTCCTGGTTGTCTGGGCTCAATAATGGGGAAGCGCAAGGCAGGGGACGTTGCCAACCTTGATCACACCATAAAGAAATCAGGTCCAGCTAAGCATGGGGTCAGAACAAGAGCTGCTACTCTTGATCAAACCGCATTAGCAGATATTGATACACTAATTGGTGAGGTTGAGCAGCTGCTTACATCAAATAAATGTAGAGATAAGGCCAAAACAGTGAAAGTTCCGGCTATGTTCAGGGCATCAAGTGCCAGTAGGGCTCCAATTTCGGATTCGACCTTGGTTGAGATCCCTTGTATATCGCGTACACCACGAGCAATGATATTGGAAGCCCGAGTTACTGGGCCTGCTCCTGTTTTAGATCAGGCCCCTGCACTATCTCAGCATGTTTATATTATCACTGTTGATCATTCTCAAAAGACCTCATGTCCTCTATATGCAACCATTACAGTGATCCTGAATGTGCCCTTTTTCAACCGATTTGATCCTATTTAATCTATGGATGATCCGGTGAGAGTTGAATCAATGGAAGTTACATCACAGGACATTGCTTTCCCGCCAAGATTGCAAAGTGTACAAGCAGTTAAGATGAGCAATTCAGTGGGCAATTAACTTTTGTATAGTAAAATGAATGAGCTTTGCATTCAACTTGGGTTACTATCAGCAAATGTACTAAGCTTGTGTGTATTTGCTGCTGTAGTTGTAGGACATCTGGGAAGTCACACACTGAGAAGACTCTTCCCTCTAGGGTGGGTAGTGGTACAAAGTCGGCTCCTGTCTTCATTATAAGAGGTACGGGGAAACACTGCACTAAGGGCCTTACCAATTCCAGTTCCCTTAGTAACAACACCTATTCAACGTCTGCAAAACAGAATCGGCATATGGATATACCTCCCTCAGGTGCGATTCCCAAACCCCCTACATTATTGCCCCAGTGGGATACCAACCAGATGACAGTGAGTAAGCTTTCCAGAAGAATATCCCCACATCTTTTTGTCTCTCATGTGATCTCATCCCCTTATACCAGGGGTCTCCAAACC